>NC_090436.1:931736774-932936774 GCF_031143425.1 Pleurodeles waltl | reverse complement strand
TCTCAAGTGGGTGGTTTGCCCACTGCTTGGTCCTGGGGAGTGCAAGGCCACAGTCTCTCAAGTGGGTGGTTTGCCCACTGCTTGGTCCTGGGGAGTGCAAAGCCACAGTCTCTCAAATGGGTGGTTTGCCCACTTCTTGGGCCTGGGGAATGCAAAGCCACAGTCTCTCAAGTGGGTGGTTTGCCCACTGCTTGGTCATGGGGAGTGCAAGACCCCAGTCTCTCAAGTGGGTGGTTTGCCCACTGTTTGGTCCTGGGGAATGCAAAGCCACAGTCTCTCAAGTGGGTGGTTTGCCCACTGCTTGGTCCTGGGGAGTACAAGGCCACAGTCTCTCAAGTGGGTGGTTTGCCCACTGCTTGGTCCTGGGGAGTGCAAGACCACAGTCTCTCTAGTGGATGGTTTCTCCACTGGGTCTGAAGGGGCCTCTGTGTCCAGTGTGCTTCACCCTGGCAATGAGGACATCAGTGGATGCCTTCTTCCACTGGTTCTGGAGGGGGCTCTGTGCCCAGTGTGCTTCATCCTGGCAAGGAGGGGGTGAGTGGGTGCCTTCTTCCACTGGTTCTGGAGGGGGCTTTGTGCCCTGTGATGCAGTACATGGGGAGTGCAAGCTCACAGTCTCTAACCTGGGTGTCAGATCCACGAGATTTGCAGGATGCATGACACTCCATGGAGGCAGGACTATAGTCCATCTGTCGGCGGGGACGGCTGTATAGTGGTGGCAGTGCTGGTGTCGGTGCTGCCAGTGGTGGGGGAAGGCTCCAGCCCTTACCCTGCAGCCTCGGACGGCTGGCTACTGGGGCTGCTGCCAGTGGTGCTGGTGGCGGTGCTGGTGGCGGTGCTGCCAGTGGTGGGGGGAGGCTCCAGCCCTTCCCCTGCAGCCTCGGCGGCAGCCGACTGGGGCTTCTGCTGCCAGTGGTGCTGGTGGTGGTGCCGGTGCTTCGGGCGGTGCTGGTGGCGGTCCTACCAGTGGTGGGGGGAGGCTCCCGCCCTTCCTCTGCAGCCATGGATGGCTGAAGCGGCATGGTTGGTGATGGGGGCTCAAATCCTGTCACAGCACCAGGCCTCCTGTTCCTCCTGCCTGCAGGGGCAAGGACTTTGCCCTTGCCCTTGGCAGCTTGTGGTGCCTCCTTGCCCATTGCAGCTGGTGATGCATCCTTGGCCTTGGCAGCGGGTGGTGCCTTCTTGCCCTTGGCAGCAGGTGATGTATCCTTGGCCTTGGCAGCTGGTGGTCCCTTCTTGCCCTTGGCAGCTGTTGGTTGTTCCTTTGCCTTGCCCTTGGCAGCTGGTGCAGGAACACTGCCAGTGCTGATGGGTGTCTCCTTGGAGCTACTCACACCTGCAGTAGCTGCCGAAACTACAGGGGCCGTGGACTGGGTGGCTGAGGTGCTGGCCTGGGTTCTGCCTACCCAAAGTGAAGGACGGGGAGGGGAAGGGGTAGGGAAGAGGTGAAGGGTGGAGAGGAAAAGCTTCTTAGGGACACCGGGGCGGGAAGAGGGTGAAGGTTTGGGAGTGGAGGAAGAGGGAGTGGTTTTAGGAGGTGTCTGTCTGCTGTGTTTGGGTACAGGTGCATAGGCTGGATGCTGCTGTGAGGTGGATGGCTGTTGGGTGTCTGAGTGCTTGTGTTTGTATACCTTGGGATGAGGGGGCACATGCCCAGTGGGAGAGGACACAGGGGACGTGTGCATCATGTGGGGGTGGTGACTGCCAGTGAGGGGTGTGTAGTGTTAGGCGTGATGGTGATGGAGGTAGTGGATGAGGATGTAGTGCATGCAGGTGTGAGTGGAGACGCTACTGGGAGGGAGGTGGACGAGGAGGGAGACACAGTGGAGGCTGTGGATGTTGTTGTGTCTGCTTCTGGAGGGTGTTTGTGTGAGTGCCTGTGGGATGATGTGTGGTGCTTGTGTTTGCCTGAGCCACTCCTGTGTGTTGTCTTGGGTGCATGCTGGTCTGATTGTGTGTTTGGGATAGGTTGGAGTTCAGGGGAATGGGACTGGGTAGAGGAAGTTGGAGGGGGGATGCTAGAGACAGGGACAATAGCTGCCATCAGGGAGGAGGCCTGAGCCTGGAATGATCTATGTTAGGCCGCCAGGCCGGATTGAATGCCCTCCAGGAATGCATTTGTAAGTTGCAAATGTCCTGCCAGCACCTGGATGCATTCACTATGGTTGACTGCCCAATAAAAATGGATTGCAAGAGGTCAATAGCCTTCTCACTCAGGGCAGCAGGGCTCACTGGGGCAGGGCCTGAGGTGCCTGGGGTGAAGGAGATGCCCACCCGCCTGGGTGAGTGGGCACAGGAAACTCACTGAGGGGCTGCTGGGAGGGCAGTGCTGGTACGGGGGTGGCGGCTGTACCTGTACTTGGGGTGGCCATAGAGCTGTCTGCCACCATCAGGGAGCTTCCATTGGAGGAGGTATCACTGTCAGAACTGTCCCCTCCTGTCTCCACTGTGGTGCTCCCCTCACCCTCCATCCCACTGGTGCCCTCGCGGTCGGTGGATTCGACCTCCAGGGCCATGTGGGATGCAGCTCCCTCCGTCGCATGTGCTTCTGCTCCTCAGCCAGATGATGCTAATGCACAGAAGGACAAAACAAAAAGGGGGGGGAGAGAGACAGAGGATACACTTGGTCAATGCCAGCAACAACCCCACTGTTGGTGTACACATCACACAGGGGACAGCCCTATGTACTAGGCGATGCACTACTACTCACGATGCTAGTCACCAGGCCATGGACAGTAATACCTAACTCCAATAGCAGCATACCTGAGACCCACAGATTCCTGCCCAGTAGTAGATGTCCACTAGCATATTTGGGGGTGGAGTGCATCAGCCCCTGCCCAACATGGAACCTACCCTGCAATTTCTGGCCTAGCCTAGGGGCAGCCACAGGCCTACATTCCCAACCCAGAGACCCACCCACTATGTGCAATTTGCAGATTTGGAAACTGTACTCACCCTCTTGTGGCTGCTGTGATGCCCTCAAGCGCCCATCCAGCTCCGCATAGGCCACCGCCAGTATGTGGAACATCAGGGGGGTCAGGGTTCGACGGGCACCCCTTCCTCGTTGGGAGGCCATCCCCAGCTGGGCCTCTGCCGCCTTCCTTACCCAGCCTCTCAGGTCCTCCCACCGTTTCCGACAGTGGGTGCTCTGCCTGCTGTAGACCCCCAGGGTCTGCACATCATTGGCGATGGCACTCACCCATATACCCTTTTTCTGATGGGCACTGACCTGCAGAAAAAGAAACATAGGAAAAGGTATCAGTCATACCGTCCGGCCTGTTACACCCATGGCCCACCATATCCCTTGCATCCCCATACGCACATAGATAGACCACCTTACATGCTGCCCAAGACCCCTTTCCCACCCCCCCTTACACAAGGCCTTCACACACATCACACCATGCATTCATGCCCCATGCATCGTGCCTAGAGTGTATTCAACTGTTGGTCTGGATGCCAATAAAACAATCGGTACTGGGGTATGACCGCATCCACCAGTTTCTCCAACTCTGCAGCGGTGAAGGCAGGGTCCCTTTCCCCAGTGACTCGAGCCATCGTCGCTTCCAGACACACGTCACAGCAGCACTTGCAGTGTAGGTCCTCTCCTGTTGAAGGTCAGGTACCAAGTGAGTGAACAGATAGAAAATGGCGGTCACATCCGCGGTGGTGCGAACCGTCACCGCCGGCGTACATCACCATTGGCCACTGTAACCCATAGGGCCCAATCATAACCAATGAGGAGTTGCACGGCGGTACTCATACGCCTCCCGCAATGGCGCACAAAGTCAGCGGCATTACCTCATTTCCACCTGTCACTCCACACAGGACAGGCGTCCTCCATTTCAGGAGGGGGGCAGGCCACGGCACCTAACTGCGTCACAGCCGACATAAGCACATTTTGGGAATAAACATAAAGATACTGTTTCTGTCACAACATGCACATTGAGGAAATATTAAGAACTGACCAGATGCTCATTGTTTTGCCTCTAGAGTACAACCGCTGAGGATGAATAGGAGATGGAGACATCCCCCCATGTACAGGCCCCTGGTGGACTTGGCAACAATGGAGGACAGGCACATTATCCTTACCTACAGACTTGATAGGGCCACAATCCAAGAGCTGTGTGCCCAATTGGAGCCAGACATGATCTCAGCTATCCGTCAGCCCACTGGGACCCCACCTCTTGTGCAAATCCTAACTGTGCTCAATTTCTTGGTGAGTGGCTCCTTCCAAGTCACAGTGGCCATGGCAGCAGGAATGTCCCAGCTAATGTTCTCAAACGTGCTGACCAGAGTGTTGTCTGCCCCGATGAAACACATGCGCAGCTACATTGTTTTCTCCCAGGTGGAGGATTTGGCCACAGTGAAAGCTGACTTCTATGCAATGGGACATATCCCCAACATTATTGGGCCAATTAATGGTAGACATATTGCCTTTGTCACCCCCCTGGAGAAATGAACAGGTGTTCAGAAATCGAAAGAGCTTTCACTCTATGATTGTGCAGATAGTGTGCCTGGTGGATGTAGGAGGCTGGCCTGGCTTATAGTGGGTACCTTGTGGTACTTACACTTTGTGCCAGCTCCAGTTATCCCTTATTAGTAGATTAGAGGTGTTCTAGCAGCTTAGGCTGATAGAGGTAGCTATAGCAGAGCAGCTTAGGCTGAACTAGGAGAAATGCAAAGCTCCTACTATACCACTTATATCACGTAGCACTATATCATAAGAAAACACAATACTCAGAGTTACTAAAAATAAAGGTACTTTATTTTAGTGACAATATGCCAAAAGTATCTCAGAGGATATACTCCCTTAGGAGGTAAGTAATATACACAAAATATACACACACACCAAAATCAGGTAAGTAAACAGTTAGAAAAGTAGTGCAAACACTGAAGAACACAATAGAATGCAATAGGAGAAAATAGGCCTAGGGGCAACACAAACCATATACTCCAAAAGTGGAATGCGAACCACGAATGGACCCCAGGCCTAGTGTAGTGTGTAGAGGGTCGCTGGGAGTGTAAGAAAACACTAAGGGTGTCCAAGATACCCCACCCCAAGACCCTGAAAAGTAGGAGTAAAGTTACCCTACTACCCCAGAAAGACTGTAAAGTTGAGATAGGGGATTCTGCAAGGACAACAACTGACTGCAAAGCACTGAAGATGGATTCCTGGACCTGTGGACCTGTAGAGGAAGGGGACCAAGTCCAAGAGTCACGCAAGTGTCCAAGGGGGTGAAGGAGCCCACTAAACCCCGAATGAAGGTGCAAAAGGGCTGCCTCCAGGTGGAAGACGACAAAGATTCTGCAACAACGGAAGGTGCCAGGAAAGTCTCCTTTGGTCAGAAGATGTCCCACTGTGTGCTGGAGGACGCAGAGCTGTTTCCATGCAGAAAGACCCCAAACAAGCCTTGCTAGCTGCAAGAGTCATGGTTGAGGATTTTGGGTGCTGCCAGGGCCCAGGAAGGACCAGGAGGTCGCCCCTTGGAGGTGGAGGCAGAGGGGGCGCTCAGCTACACAGAGATCCCACACAGAAGCAGGCAGCACCTGTAGAAGCACCTGAACAGGCACTTAGGAGATCTGAGGATGATGGTCAACTCAGAACAACAAAAGAGGGTCCCACAATGTCGGAGTCCATCTCAGCGAGTTGGGCAAAGCAGGACGGAGTGCTGGGGACCTGGGCTAGGGTGTGCACAAAGGAAGTCTTGCAAAAGTGCACAGAAGCCTGAGCAGCTGCAGTTCAAGCAGTACACAGGATTACTGTCTGGCATGGGGAGGCAAGGACTTACCTCCACCAAATTTGGACAGAAGGGCCACTGGACTGTCGGGGACACTTGGATCCAGCTCCTGTGTTTCAGGGACCAAGCTCGTCAGGATGAGAGGGGACCCAGAGGACCAGTGATGCAGATGTTTGGTGCCTGCGTTGGCAGTGGGAAGATTCCGTCGACCCACAGGAGATTTCTTCTTGTCTTCCAGTGCAGGGTGAAGGCAGACATCCCTCAGAACATGCACCACCAGGAAACAGTCAAGAAAGCTGGCAGGATGAGGCGCTACAATGTTGCTGGTAGTCTTCTTGCTACTTTGTTGTGGTTTTGCAGGCGTCCTGGAGCAGTCAGCGGTCGATCCGTAGCAGAAGTCGGAGAGCTCTTGCATTCGTTATCTGATAAGATACCCACAGGAGAGACCCTAAATAGCCCTCAGAGGAGGATTGGCTACAGAGAAAGGTAAGCACCTTTCAGGAGGTGTCTCTGACGTCACCTGCTGGCACTGGCCACTCAGAGGTGTCAATTGTGCCCTCACACCTCTGCATCCAAGATGGCAGGGGTCTGGGACACACTGGAGGAGCTCTGGGCACCTCCCCAGGGAGATGCTGGTCATGGGAGTGTTCACTCCCCTTTCCTTTGTCCAATTTCAAGCCAGAGCAGGGCTGGTGGGATCCCTGAACTGGTGTAGACTGGCTTATGCAAGGAGGGCACCATCTGTGCCCTTCAAAGCATTTCCAGAGGCCAGGAGAGGCTACTCCTCTCAGGCCCTTGACACCTATTTCCAAAGGGAGAGGGTGTAATACCCTCTCTCAGAGGAAATCCTTTGTTCTGCCTTCCTGGGACTGGGCTGCCCAGGCCCCAGGGGGGCAGAAACCTGTTTGAGGGTTGGCAGCAGCGGTAGCTGCAGAGAAAACCCCAGAAAGCTAGTTTGGCAGTACCCGGGCTCTATGCTGGAGACCTGGGGATGCATGGAATTGTCCCCCCAAAACCGTAATGGTATTGGGGTGACAATTCCATGATCCTAGACATGTTACATGGCCATGTTCGGAGTTACCATTGTGACGCTACATATAGGTATTGGCCTATATTTAGTGCACACATGTAATGGTGTCCCCGCACTCACAAAGTCCAGGGAATTTGCCCTGAACAATGTGGGGGCACCTTGGCTAGTGCCAGGGTGCCCACACACTAAGTAACTTTGCACCTAACCTTCACTAAGTGAGTGTTAGACATATAGGTGACTTATAAGCTACTTAAGTGCAGTGTAAAATGGATGTGAAATAACGTGGACGTTATTTCACCCAGGCTGCAGTGGCAGTCCTGTGTAAGAATTTTCTGATCTCCCTATGGGTGGCAAAAGAAATGCTGCAGCCCATAGGGATCTCCTGGAACTCCAATACCCTGGGTACCTAGGTACCATATACTAGGGAATTATAAGGGTGTTCCAGTGTGCCAATCAGAATTAGTGAAATTAGTCACTAGCCTGCAGTGAAAATTTTAAAAGCAGAAAGAGCATAAACACTAAGGTTCTGGTTAGCAGAGCCTCGGTGATACAGTTAGGCACCACACAGGGAACACATACAGGGTATACTTTATGAGCACTGGAGTCCTGGCTAGCAGGATCCCAGTGACACAGGCAAAAACAAACATACATTCAGTAAAAATGGGGGTAACATGCCATGCAAGATGGTACTTTCCTACAGCGGATCAGTACATCTCCCATGTGAATCCTTGGTCTGTGCATGATGCCTAAATCCTGAGGTGTAGCAGCATCCCATATGTGATGGCTCAACTCTAGAGGCACCAGGTGTGGCTAATAGGTGAGCTCATGGTCCACACCCAGTGTATGTAGGTCTATAGGCTTGGGGTTGGCCCTAAGGGTGAATGCCTTGCTAACAGGTATCCCTCGATATTTAAAAGGGACTCTGGTTACTCCAACCATTCATGGCTACTGACCCCAGTGAGGAATCCCAGAACAAGGGCAGAGGAACGTTACAATGAGCCACATGGGCGAACAAGACGAATTATAGAGCAAACCTTTGGCCTTTGAAGACCAGGTTTCGGTGACTCCATCAAATAGGTGGATTCCTGTGCTACTTACCCAAGAAGGTGTGCCAGGTCTTCGTAGCATGTTGCATGTTGCACAACCTTGCCTTGAGATGCCAGGTGCCTTCTCTGCAGGAGGATGAGGCTGGAGATGGCCGTGTGGCAGCGGTGGAGCCTGTGGACAGTGACAAAGAGGAGGCAGAGGATGAGGATGTGGACAACAGAACATCTATCATTCAACAGTATTTCCAGTGACACACATGTAAGACACTGTAACTTCAACTTCCTTTGCATTTTTGTGTTGTAAATTATCACTAGCATGCTGCTGTTCCCACTACTATGGCCACTTACTGTACCCTTTGAAATGTCTATTCACAGATATTTGTGCCCTACTCTGGCTTCTGGTGTATTGACTGCAGCACAATACAGGTCATACCTATGTATACATAACTGTAAAGTCTACTTGCACTGTCTATAGATTGTAAAAATAATACATACTTAAATCATTTGACATACTACATACTTGTATTTTTTAAAGTGGTGTTTATTTACTTGTTGAAAATATAATGGGGATGTGCAATAGGCTGGGGTGATGGTGGAGGAATGTCCAGGATAGAGTCCATTCTATGTGGATCACAGGTGCATTGTCCAAGGGGGCATAGGAAGTGGAGCAATGGAAGTTCAAGGTGGACAGGGTGACAGAGTGGGACACAAGGGTGACAATCAGGAGAGTCTTATTTCCTGGGGGTGGGGTCTTGGCAATGTTCTCTGGCTTCTGCCTGGATCGCAGGGACCGTGTGTGGGGTGGTTCTCCTTCTGCAGGGGGAGGGGTGCTGGTGTCCTGGTGTTCCTGTGGCGTGGCCTCCTGTCCACTAGCGTCAGCGGAGGTGGAGGCTGTTCATCAGTGTGGCTAGCATCAGGGGCCCGTTGGTGTGGCAATGCCTCCCTCATGGTGTTGGCCATGTCTGCCAGCACCCCTGCACTGGTGACTAGGGTGGTGTGGATGTCCCTTATGTCCTCCTGGATCCTCTCATACAGTCCCTCCTGCAGCCGCTGGGTCTCCTACAGCTTAGCCAGTATCTGGCCCATTGTCTCCTGGGAATGGTGAAATGCTCCCAGGATGTTGGTGAGTGCATCGTGGAGAGTTGGTTCCCTGGGCCTGTCCTCCCCGTCACATAGCAGCCCTCCCAGCTTCCCTGTTGTCCTGTGTCTCTGTCCCCTGAACCGTGTGCCCACGGCCAATGATCCCAGGTCCCTGATCCTCATGTGTTTGTGGGGTTGCCTGGGGTCCCTGTAGTGGTGGGCACACTGCTGATTGACGTGTCCTGGGGACAGAGGGATGTGCCCGCTGGGTGGGTGCTGTGCTAGTGTTTTCTGAGGGGGGAGGCTCTGTGGAGGTATGGGACTGTGGCTGTGTACCCGACTGTCCGGAGGTCCCTGATGGGGCATGTTGGTCATCCTGATCCAGGCGTCCAGAGCTGCTGTCATCACTGTAGGCCTCGTCTGTGGGGGGACTGGATGTTGCTGGCACCTTCGCTCCAGTGACTATCGGTGGGGGACCTGTGGGGATGGAAATGCAGTGTTATTGTTTCTGCTTGTGACATCTTGTGCATGGGTGTGTTGCCCTGTATGGTTGTGAGTGCCCTGTGAGCTTTGCCTTGTGTTAGTAGTTATTTTGTGGCTAGGTGACTCTCTCTAGTGTGCATGCTGTGGTGATGGGTGTCCATGCAGGTCTCTGAGTGGTGTCCATGCATTGGTGGTGCATGCAGTGGTGGGTACTGGGATGGGTGGGTAGTGATGGTGGGGTGTGTGGGAGGTGGTGGCGTGATGGGAGTGAGGGTGAGGGTGGGTATGTGATGGCATGCAGGGAGGGGGGTGAAAGTAGTAAAGATTTGACTTACCAGAGTCCAGTCCTCCTGCTACTCCTGCAAGACCCTCAGGATGCAGTATTGCCAAGACTTGCTCCTCCCATGTTGTTAGTTGTAGGGAAGGAGGTGGGGGTCCACCGCCAGTCCTTTGTACAGCTATCTGATGTCTTGCAACCACGGAACGCACCTTTCCCATAGGTCATTCCACCTCTTCTTGATGTCATCCCTTGTTCTTGGGTGCTGTCCCACGACGTTGACCCTGTCCGCAATCCTCCGCCATAGCTCCATCTTCCTTGCAATGGATGTCTGCTGCACCTGTGATCCGAATATCTGTGGCTCTATTCGGATGATTTCCTCCACCATGACCCTTAGCTCCTCCTCTGGGAACCTGGGGTTTCTTTGTGGTGCCATGGGTGCAGTGTGTGTGGTGTGTGTGAGGTTGTGTGAGGTGATGTGTTAGGGTGTGTGCTGTGAGGTGTGTAGATGGTGTATGGGAGATGGTGTTCTGTGGCTTTGGTTCTGTGGGTGCTCTTGGTGTGTCTCTCTCAGTTATCAATTTCTTTGAGTCATAAATGGATGTGGGTGGTGTGGGTGTGAGTTTTATAGTGGTGTGGGTGTGTGGGTGTGGTGTGTGTATGAGTGTCAGGTGTGTGTAGTTTGAATTGTTCAATATGGTGTTGTGTTACATATGTATTTTGAGTGCAGCAGTATGTACCGCCAATGGTTTACCGTGGTTGAATGTCCGCTGCAGTGATTTGTGGGTCATAATGCTGTGGGCATAGTTCTGCTGGCGTAGCGTTGTGGGTTTTGCTACTGCCATTTTATCACTGACCCTTGGGCTGGCGGACTTGTGTTTGTGTTCGTATAGTGACGGATTGCTACGTGTGGGTCATAATATGGGTAGCGATATACCGCCGCGGTCGTGGTATGTTGGCGGCAGTCGGCATGGCGGCAAGCGGGACTTACCGCCAATGTCATAATGAGGGCCTTTATCTTTGTGTCTATGTGCAAACTGAAGTATGCCCCTCTTTTAATATGATCTAACAGACTGTTGGCATCCCAGGTCATGACCAAGTGTGGCCCCATGGTAATAGAAATAGGGCTGTGTATGGGGTTCCAAAATAATTTGGCATAGTCCCCCCCTTACAAAGGGCCCCCAGAGAGGCGAGGTGTAGTGGTGCATGGCTCTAAATGTTGAAGAACAGTTGAACACATAAAAGAAAACAAACATTAGTAATCAAAATACAACTCCCTCCACCCTATACTTCCCACCCGCCAATCCCCAACTTAGCTTCAGAACTGACTAGGGAGTGATGTACTTAGATATGGTGGATGAAACCCCCTCCCTGAGAGACCTTAGCTGACAACAAGGACATAGGGTATAAGATGCTAGTGTGCAAGAACCTGGTCCCAATTTTCCCCAGTAGTACTATCTTCATTCAGGACTGTTTCAATGGTGGAGTGAAGATGGGGCACGGGCCCAGAGGCTGGCGTGAGAGTTGTTTACCCCTCTGACTCTGTGGACCCCTCCACACATTCGAAAGTTCTCCCCATCTTCAGTGAGACTTCTTCCGATGTCTCTTCCCAACCTCCCTCTCAAGGCTGCATCCCTTTGCTTTTGACGGAGTGACCCACTGTCATGGCAGGTAAGGATTAGAGGTCAGCAGCCTCTGCTCAGTGAGCCAGTCCCTTGGCTCCCCCAGTGATTGAAAAAATACAGGGGCATATTTAAAAAGAATTAGAGTAGGACAGTTTTGTACGTTTTTTTGCTGTGCTGTCCTACTCCAGTTCAAAAGGGCAGGAACACATTGTATTTTCAAGATATGGTACATTCCTCTCCTTTCAGCCAGCGCCGGAACAATTTGCTGCCTATTGCCAATGCAGACTCCCTTGCACCATGGTGTAAGGGTGTCTGCATTGTTGGCAGAAATGATTTTAGGACAGTTCCCTACACAACAGCAATCATTTTCTTCTTTCTATGTCTGTTGCAGAATGCAGCAAACATAGACAATGGAAAAGCAGGGAGAAATAAAGATATTTCTCCTTGTTATAACTCCCAAGGGGAGGCGTACAGTTTGACACATTCTCAGGTTTGCAGATCCTTGTAAATCTCTAAATGAGTCAAACCCCATGGGTGTTTACAAAGGAAAACCCCCTGCAACACCCATGTAATGCCCCCTTGATGCAGTGTAAAGCAATGCAGCAACTTGCACTGTGTTGCTTCATTTATGAGGCCATGAAAAACCATGCAAAGTCGTTTTGAGTGGCCTCGTAGATATGGGCCTGCGCTCGCCGCTGCCGGACTTTCATAAAAAAATGAATGCACCGGCAGCACAAGGAGCTTGTAAATAAGCCACACAGTCTTAGAATTATGATTGATTCAAAGCTTGGCAGGGTAGAGAAGCATATACGGTAGCTGCATAGCATGAAGCTTCTGTTTTACCTGGATGTAAGATTTGTGCCGTGCTTGTGCCATCCGGGTGTAATCAGGGAAGATCACTATGGGCCTGATTACAACTTTGAAGGAGGTGTTAATCCATCCCAAATGTGACGGATATACCACCAGCCGTATTACAAGTTCCATAGGATATAATGGACTCGTAATACGACTGGTGGTATATCTGTCACTTTACCGTCACTTTTGGGACGGATTAACACCTTCTCCAAAGTTGTGATCAGGCCCTATGTTTCCTGATTGAAATGTCAAGTGCTCTTTTGCTCTGTTGTCCTGCAGAACAGATTCCTAGTACCTGTGGTTCAAGAATTGCATAATCATTGGGCATGGCGGGGCCACAGGCAGAGACCTTTGGGCCAGAAATCTTTGGACCCATTGTTAGAGGAAGAGCTCTGGGGCCAAGCTCTCCACTCCCTCTGGGAATCAGAAACAAGTTGGTTTGGGGGACATTGTATTCAGTGTCTTCTGTGCGGTCTTGTAGTGCCTTGCTATGTTTGGAAAGGCTGGTTACGTTTGATGTAATGGCCAGCATTGTGTCTTCCAGCTCCCTTCAGCCTGTGTCACCTGGTCCACGGTGTGGTGAAAATATTGGTGCAGTTGGGCCACGTTGGTGCCCACCTCCCCAATCTTGGCCTCCAGTGAGGCTTTGTAGTCCTGGATAGCTTGCAGTATAACTGTGGTATTATCACTGGGCGGTAGCATGCTCTCGAGGATGTGCCTTCCCCCTCCCACCCAGGTCTGTAAACTTGCCCATTTTAGCTTGTTCCTCCCCATGATATCCTGTCCCTGAGGGTCGTTCTGCCCAACGGGAAGCAGGATGACAGCAGAGTGTGGTTTCTCTAGCCCTTGGACTACATCACCTGGTGTGGAGGCAAGGTGTCCAAGGTCGTCGTAGGGGAGGCTGGCCCACTTGCACCAACAGATTCCATGGACAACACCAGCAGCCAGCCTTCAACCCCAGGCCAATGCTGCTTTTTGCATGAGGCTGCATAAAAAATAGGTAGTAGCCTCAAGAGGGGGAGATCACATCCAAGAACATTCCTCACCACTTCTTTATAATGCCCTTCACCAGAACGTATGCAGTCCGGGACTCAGCCTGTGGAGTCCAGTCTAAAAGGGAAAGAGTGGATGAAGGTTGTGAGGGGTGAATGTTGTGCCAGTGGGGTCACTTTGTCTTCCTCACTTGCCCCCTACCTGTTCACTCAGTCCCGAGAGCAGCCAGTTACCTTCCATGTCTTCAGGGCCAAGGATTCACTGTTTCCTCCACACTGTCCAGCCTGTCCAGCCTTCCATTGGTCCAATGCACCCTCTGGCAGATCTCTCCACACGTACCCCCCCACAGGCTGCAGCTACCCCCTGTGGTATGGGAAAGTGGAAGAGGACTCCCCACAGGGGCCCCAACTGTCCAGCAGAGTAGCCCCTTAGCCCCTCACAGGCTGCCCCAGAATACACACCATTTGCCCAGAAAGCAGGCAGGGGAGGGGCTAGACATGAATCTACCCCCGGCACTTCTACTAGTGCATTGTATGGCGACCTCCTGGGCCCAAACGCCACCAAGGAACCAACGCAGGCAGAGACAGGGTCTTCTCTGGAATGATGTTCATTGCAGGCAGGGATCACAATCCCGTACCAGACCGCCTCTCCTTCTGTCCACGGCTCACACCATTGATGGCGAGCCCCACTCCAAATTCTGCTGTTAGCCTGGCTATGTGGAGCTTCCAAAGCAGAGCCGCCAGGCCGCATGCCACGTAGTCATGTGAGCTGAGAGACGAGCTTCAAGCCCGGCCTGCCATTAAATAACAGTGGCCCATGGGACCCACTGCTGTTGATGCCCCAAGTGGGCAACCTTCACTGCTTCCGCTGCCTGGCATGGTCAGCAGGAGATTGGGGAGCGCGGCTATACACTGATCACTTGGTGCACACCAGTACATCACTGCAGAGCCTCTCAATGGTCGAGGGCAGGACCTCAGCAGAGTGCTTCTGTTATCTTGGCTGCCCAGGCCACGCCCCCTCAAAGTCAGATTTTCAAAACATATTAAGGAAAAGTAACTTTTAGAAAGTTACTCTTTATCTGCATGAGCTGTCAGGCGGCTAATGAGCATTAGACTCTGACATCTCCCAGTCTGTGCTTAGCCCAGAAAGAGGTGGGAAACAGGTGTAAAATACATCCCAGAAGAACACACAAGGCTGACCTGAATGATCAACATGTAGGGTGGGGGCTGTGGAGATTCTGTTGAAACCAGTGTCAAATCCTGCCTGACAAGTCTATTGAGCCACAAGTAACACTTTGGTGCACTTGAAAGGAAGAAAAGAGGATAGAGGGCACATTCTTGTGTGAGCCCTATCTACTTTCTGAAGACCCTGCTGCTAGTTCTGTTGTAGGGACAGCTCCTGCTTCAAGACTATGGGCCTCATTACGAGTCCTAAAAAGACTGCCAAACAAAAAAGGCAGACCAGCAGTAGCACAGAGGCCTGGAAATGGGCAGTCTGATCTCCAGCCCTGACAGCAAAGAGACCAACCACTGAGCATATTACAAGCCCAAAGTTGCAGTGGCGGGCATTCACGGTGGTCAGGCAATGGTGGTCCAAACCACAGCACTCCGCGGTCACCAAAGTAATACACAACAGCACAATGGATGGATTTGAAAACAACACAGCTCACACATATTGCAACACTGGACACACCTCCAAAGGACACTGTAAAAACACCCCTTCCAACACTACAATCCTTTACAATTTCAATGCAAAACACAGAAGCCAGAGCCAATAATTCAGCACAGCAGCACAAATACTAGGCACAACTATTTTCTCACCATCTTTTTTCACACCCAACACACACTTTTGTCCAGTCACACCCTTTTGCACTTTATCTCTTTATTAAGTCACTGTCACATATTATTCCTTTTTTAAATTCCACCATGTCATGTTCTAAATATTCATGTTTTTCGGAGGATGAGTTGAGAGTCATGGTTGATGAAATCAGAAGAGTAGAGCCACAGTTGTTTGGAGCCCAAGTTCAGAACACTTCCCTGAGTAGGAAAATGGAAATGTGAGACAGGACAGTAGACAGGGTGAATGCTGTTGGTACTACCCTGAGCACAAAGGAGGACATCAGGAAGAGATGGGATGGCCTCAGGGGCAAGGTCCGTTCCTGGTCTCCAGGAACCATCTGAAGGCCAAGAAGACTGGCAGTGGCCCTCCAGTGGCCCATTACATCAATTTTCCTGGGAGGTGAAGGTCTTGGCCATCTGGCATCTTGAGAATTTGACAGGAATTACCGGGGAAGTGGAGTCTGGTAAGTCACACCACCAAAAATTTCCCCAAATGCTATGTCATGCATGCTCACAGCTCAGCTTTTGCCACCTTTACTGTCACTCCACTCACCAGTCCAGTGCCCACCAGCCCAAAGACACCTGCTTGCAACTCACAGTTGAAGTGTACTCATCTGGGGGAAGAACATTTGTGTAGAGTGTGTGTACTACAGAGAGTTACATGACAATAACTCCCAGCAGGCACTGTTCTACAACTCTAAACACCAGACCAGTGTTTCCTCTTTCAAATACTCTTGTTTGTTAACTCCCAATTGAAGCATACTCACCTGAGAGGATAACATTTGTATAGCGTGTGTTCTAGAGCGAGTGACATGACTGCAACTCTCAGCAGGCCCTGTAGTTGTAACACCAAACACCAGCACAGTGGTCACTTGCCCATCTACACCTGTTTGTCATCTCAAAAATGACGTATACTCACCTGGGGGGATAACATTTGTATAGCGTGTGTAGTACAGTGAGTTACATGACTGCTAAGGCCAGGAGGCACTGTTACTGTTAATTCACTCAGCCAGCACAGTGTCCTCTTCTCCAAATACCCCTGTGTGGTAACTCGCACATTAAGTTTACTCATCTGAGAGAACAACATTTGTATAGTGTATGTACTAGAGAGAAGGACATGACTGCTAATGCCAGGAGGCCCTGTTTCTGTAACTCCAAACCACCAGCACATTGGTCACTTACCAATATACCCCTGTTTGTCAACTCACAAATGAAGTCTATTCACCTGGAGGAAGAACATTGTAAAAGTGTGTGAACTAGATTGAATGACCTGACTGCAACTCCCAGGGGACACTGTTTCTCTAAATCAAAACACCAGACTGGTGCCCTCTTGTCCAAATACCCTTGTTTGGTAACTCTAAATTGAAGTGTACTCACCTGGGAGGATAACATTTGTTTAGTGTGTGCAGTAGAGGGGGTGATCTGACTACAACTCTCAGGAGGCACTGTTTCATTAACTCCAAACAACAGTCCAGTGATCAGTCCTCCAAATACCCTTCTTTATGAACTCACAAATGAAGCGTATCCACCTGTGGGGATTACAGTTATCAAGTGTATGAAGTGGATGGGGTGACATGCCCGCTAAGGACAGGACATGCCAAAATACCCCTGTGTCTTAACTCACAAATGATGTATACTCATCTGGGAGGATAATGTTTGTGTGGTGGGGGAAGTGGAGGGAGTGAGTGGAATGCAAAACACAACAGGTCCTTTGTCCCTAACTCCGAACTCAAAAACAATGTTGACTTGCCCAATTCCATCTATTTAATACATCTCAATTGAAGTTCACTCACCAGGGAGGATACCATTTGTCAGGTGTGTAGTATGCAGAGTGACATGGGTGCAATTCCCAGGAAGCACTGTTTCAGTAACTGAAGAAAACACCCCTGTGGTGACTTGTCCAAATACCCTTGCCTGCTAACCCTCAAATGAAGTTTACTCACCTAGGAGTGGCCAAGATACAGATCATGCTTAACTCTGAGATGTATCTGGCCACCTAGCTCCATCTTGACCAGCTAACTCAAGAGGAAACTATTGAGGACAAGAAGGACACCTTACCTAGTGTGCAAAACAATGATCACAAAGGCCTCAAGATGCATCACCAGAATGGTATCAGCAATAGACACATTCACAATGCACTGACCACATGACGACTCCAATCACATGTACAACAAAGTCCAGGGTCTGCTTGCAAAACAATCAACTAGCCCATAAAATGGCCAAAGAAATATCCTTCCCAGCCACTGTTTTCCCTACACTGTTGCAAAATGGCATTCACAGGCCATCCTCCCAAGAGCTATTGAGCTGCACTTTTCAGCAGCTGCTTGACTTAAATGGAATTGTCATGCTTCATAAATGTCAGGTAAATACAGCCAATGGCATTGGTACCAGTCACCATAGGATAACCTACAAATCAACTGTTCAAGGTCTTTGCGAAATGTCACTGTAAACTTTTGGAGGTAGATCTTACAATACAACCAGTAACATTGTATGTTTCACATCAACAGGTCGAGCTGCCACTATACACACAGAGACCACAGAAGAGACTGCCACTACCACCATAAATGAAGCCCTCAGTGACAATGATACTCCTGGACGTCTGGACCTGGAGGAGAGTTCTGGCCCATCTAGACAACCTGGTCAGACACCAACAGTGAGTCTCACTGTAGCCACCACATCACCTCCCACCCTGGTTGCCTTCACATCACAGGCAGCCCTTCACCCCCCAACCTGTGTCCCTAGGACAGTGACAACCATCTTGTGCCCCCAGTCCAGGATCCTGAGTTGCAGCACAACAGATCTGACAATGATGGTCCTTGAACTAGTGGGAGGGGGCACTGTGTGGCAAGTGCACACACCTGTGTGGGTAGGGTGAGTGGAAAGGATGCTGTGGGCCAGCGGTATCACCGCCAACAGGCTGGCGGTATGTAACACCACATTATGAGATTGACAGGTTCACTGCAACCAACCCCCCACTTCTCCACTCATACTGCCATGGCGGTATGAGCCAACAGGCCAGAAATATCTATCTCCAGCCCGGCGGCCGACATAGTACTGCCCATGGCATTATGAGCTGGCCTACTACCATGGTTTGTGTGGCATCCCTGTCACCGGTAGGCAGCCCCCCACCCCAACACTCACCTGACGCCCCCCACCCCTTCCATCCAGACTCACCCCCACCCCCCTCCAATCCACTCACTCACCCCTATACAAGCACACACCATACAACTGACCCCACCCCCCACAGCAACATACACATACATCACCCCCCTCCGTCCACCCCCCTACAGTCACAGGACCCCACACACTCTCTCCCCACATACACGCATACAGACACCCACACGCACCAGGCATACACCCATTCACTTAGACGTACACGCACTTATTCACACACTGACAGACACACATTCATTCATGCATACTTCCAGACATACTCACACACATTCCTACACACAATCACACTGACATGCAGACATGCACTCACTTAACAGTTCTTACCCACATTCACTCACACACATACACCCATGCAACCAACACAACACACACAGACTCATTCACACACACACAGATCATTCATGCACACACTCAGACACACACACACAGCACCCCTCTCCCCTGTTGGTAGCCCAACTTACCTTGGTTGAGGAGGTCTTCTGGCAGGGAACGGTAAGGGGAGCTGCTACTGCCAGCAGTGCCCCGCCAGCAGAACGCCGCCAGGCCTTATTACTGGACAAAATATGGCTGGCAGTGTTCAACTTGCGTGACGGTGCTTGCCACTGTCCACCACCATGACACTGGATTTCCGCCCTTATTGTGGTGGAAGTCAGGTAGTGCTCATAATATGGCAGACGGATGGTAGTCGCGGTGGTGGTATGTTTGTGGCCATCACCGCGGCAGTAGGCAGTAAGTACCACCAATGTAATAATTAAGGCCATAGTCTTTTGAAATGTCTGGACAGTCATGGTCAAGAATGGCTGGCTCATATTGTGTCAAGGTACACTTAGCAACATACTGCCCTCCAGATCACCGAAAGAAAGGGCCTTGTCAGACACTGTCTTACAGAATAGGCAAAAAGAAAAGTGGATGGTGTCACAAGCTTGAGCCTTATCACATACCACACAAATGAAATCCAACATCACATAAACCAGAAGGCACTCCAACAGTCCCTGATCACTGGGCCATCATTATCAAATGACCATGCATCTGGTGGTATGACACAAACATATCTTGGCTTGTGGCACAAGTGCTGTGGCCTGCAATGATGAAACACATCTACAGCAATATTCAAATCATACAAGAGTAGTGTTTAGCTCATGTGAAGAGTGCATGCCTTTTAGCTGAATATTGCTATCAACTCCCTAGTTGTTGCCAAAACACAACCCCACACATCCTCACAACTACAGTTCATTATACAGACCCAGTCATTACATCACATGACACACTTATGTTAATGAAAAGTAGCTATTGATGAGATCTTCCTGCAAGTCAGCTTCTTCCTCTTCACCGCTGTCATCCTCACTTGGCATTTCATGTCTCACACGGTGGTACTGCACGCTCCCCTAATCTGGGATATATGTGATATTCCTCCGCAGGGTGAATGTTGAGGAGTATGCAGCATGCCACAGTAATCTGACACACTTTTCCTGGGTCAGTAGAGAAGGGTTCCACCTGTCCATTCCAGACACCAAAATTTGTCCTTCAAGAGCCCAAAAGTCTGCCCCACTATCAACTGTGTTCGACTATGGGCCTCATTGAAGCAGACCTCCCCTGGTGTAGTTGGATTCCTCACTGGCGTCAACAAACAAGGACAATTTGGATATGTTGAGTCTCCTGTTTAGGAATGGGACATATGTGCAACAGTGAGTCACTCGCTTCATGATTACAGCACTAGATGTTGCACACACACAAACAGGACAGATGTGACTTACCAACCAGCCAGGCCCTCTCTGGGCACATTTGTGGAATCAGCTGGGATATGGTGTTGTTCTGCATTATGAAGGAATCATAGGCTGAACCCAGATAATGGGTACATACCTGTGAAAGGTAACACCAAACAGACAACTTGGATGTTGATGGAATGGAAGTTCTTTCTGTTGTGGTATCTAATACTTGGCCTGTGGTGGGACCAAGCCAACATGTGTGCCACCAGTGGCCCCCATCACATGTGGGAGGCATGTAAAACCATAAAAGTCAGCCTTCACATGGTCTAAATACTGATGTTGGGGAAACCAGATGTAGCTGTCCAGGTGTTTCAACATTGCTGAGAGGACATCCTTTAACACCAGACTGAACATATGTTGGGACATGCCAGCTGATAGGGCCACTGTATGTTGAAAGGACCCTGTGGCCAAGACGTGCAATGCTGACATGAACTGGGCAATTGGCAGTTTGCTAGTTGGATAACTAATTTCTGGCATCAGCTCTGGCTCCAACTGATGACATAAGTACACTATTATTTACCTATTCAGATTGTTAATGAGGATAATGTGGTGTTCCTCCATGGTCTGAATGTCTGACAGTAGATGGTAGACATGAGGTTGTCGCAGCCTCCCTCTCTCTGGACACCTATGTATGACAAGACATGATTTCTAACATTAGTCATTGTGTCCACAGCAGCATACATGATGCATGTCAATGATATTAAGTGACAAGACATTTCAGAAGGGATAGACATGGCAACCCGGATACATCACAGCTGCAAAGAATACAAGGGTCACATGTGAGCCCCGTGGTTTTCCACATGTGTGGCTATAACATGTATCTGGACCAAGCTCAAAGATGTGCAACATAATTGCCCCTCAAAATGTGACTGGAGATCCCTACAACCAAAATGACTGCTGGAGGGGTAGACTGTGCCCCACTGTAAAATGCCATCTGTGCCCTGCAACATGCTACAATGGTGTTTGAGTAGTAGGACCTACATGACAAGACAGGATAAGCATATTTGTGAGCTAAAAAAACGTTTTCGGAGGTGTGATATAGTTTATTAAGCACAATCCAGCATTTCAGACATCCAAAATGGCAGCTGCCTGACCTACTCCACTGGACATTAGGAATCGCCCGCGACCAATGGTGGAAGTCATCATAGCGGTAGGCTATACAGCAGTAGGCAGTTGCAACCACGGTGGACAGAGCCATAGGCTAATGTTGCAGGCCAATGGCTGTGTCGCCGGTGGTGATGACCGCATTGTGTGGTGGATGGGACTGCCATGTTCTGCAGATTCATGCACTTGACTCCTAACACTACTGCCAGCAACACCTCCACTACCTGAGCTGGGAGGTATGATAGATCAATGCATGCGTACATTACGCATGCCTTCACAGCGTGCTCTCAACAATGACTGCATCTTTGCCATTCATTCCTTTACAACTAATTTCATTGTAAAAGCAAGGTTTGGTAAAGGAACATGCATGGTAAATTGTCCCCCACCCTACCCCCTTACTCATGATACTATACAGTCCCTTCCATCCCCTGCCCTGAGCCCTAACCTAAACCCCCTCCCTGAGCCCTAAACGTAACCCTGCCCTGTCCTAAAAACTACCCTGCCTCTCACCCCCACCCTGAGCAATAAAACCTATCCCACCCTGTCCTAAGAACTAGCCATTGCCCTGAGCCCTAAAACCTACCCACACTGTCCTATAAACTACCTGATGCCCCCACCCTGTACCCTAAAACCTACTCTGTACTATTCTAATAACAACCCCAACCCCCCTCCCGCCCTTAACCCTAAAACCTACCCTGCACTGTCCTAAAAACTACCCCAACCCAGTGCCCTGAACCCTAAACCTACCCTGCCCTGTCCTAAAACCTACCCTGACCCCTCGTCCCACTCTACATCCTAAAACCTACCCAGCATTGTCCTAAAAGCTACCCCAACTCCCCACCCCATCCTGAAACCTAAAACCTACCCCACCGTGTCCTAAAAACTACCCTGATCCTATTCTGAATCCTAAAACCTATCACAACCTGAACCATAAAACTTACCTCACCCTGTCCTAAAAACTACCCTCAAACCCCGACTCTGAACCCTAAAGCCTCCCCTGCCCTGTTTTAAAAACTACCGGATCCCCTGACCCATAGCCTAAAACCAGTGTCATATGTATAGTTCAGTCACATTGTGTTGAGCAAGGTTTTTGGGGTCCTAGATCCTCCTTGTGTTGGATGTACATAAATAGGTGAGGAGACATTACTGCCATCCACTGGCATCTCTCCCGTCATGATTGTCAGACAACATGCATGTGCATGATACCATGAGCTGAGTATGCATGTTGCATGAGTCAGTTGAGAGTAATGTAAGCAATGTGTATAGTTCCACATAGATTTCTTAACACATCTGCCCTTGCTAAACTGTTGTTTGGAAGGCATATCATGACCCACTCTTCCCTTCAGGTTGCCACACACACCACATGCCAAATACCTGTTGACTACATGATGTACAGTCATGCCTGGAAGTGATGAGAATGGAGTGTTATGTAGGTTCTGTCAGCTCAACCTGCAGAGACCAGGGCCTGTAACATGTATCTCTCAGTATGGGTCCTAGCTTAGGCTGGGCTAGAGTTACTGTTGCTTTGCAACTGTGGTACTGTACCCAATCCCTGTACCCCAGCAAATCCTGCCATGTGGCCAATATGAGGCTCTGGTGGTAAATCCTGCCCAGAATGTCTCATTCCTTTTATTAGATTAGGAATGGATACAGAGCCACGTTATTAATCTAAGCCATATGTGCTTTTAGCATCATTGTCAATGTGCATTTTTGACTCATGACAGGTCCCTTACTCCCACAGCCCTGCTGTCACCTTCCCATAGTTCATATTTGTCCTGTACATGCGTAATGCACAAATGACAGTCCCACAGTGCAGACAGTATGGTAATTTCTGGGAGGCCATAATTTGTGACTCTGTAGCTTGGCCACATAGCAGAAACTGTATAATGCATGACATTGTTTCTGTGGGACAGGTACTTAGCACAGAACCCCACCCACTGAAGTGACATTTGTTATGGCACTTGTCCACACAGGGACAAGGAAGACACTTTCTGTACCCACTATGCCAGTCCCTTCATTTTTTCTCATGTGTAATGTTTGAGTGTGTATTCTGGCAGTTGCCTATAGGGACTTAATGCAGAGTTACTCTCACAGAGTGTGAATGTGTTGGT
Source organism: Pleurodeles waltl (assembly GCF_031143425.1). Classification (NCBI taxonomy): domain Eukaryota; kingdom Metazoa; phylum Chordata; class Amphibia; order Caudata; family Salamandridae; genus Pleurodeles; species Pleurodeles waltl. The sequence goes on along the minus strand of NC_090436.1, from coordinate 932,913,654 downwards.
CCATTCATGCCTAAGGTGTTACCCTTCGAAAGCCACATAGTTGTGATATTTTTCATAGTGGCTCACATCATAGTCAGGTTGCTAGAGCATGGGCTGCATGATGTCAGTGAGCTTGCTTATTCATTGTAGGGCCTGAGCAGGTTAGTGTGTTAGTCTGAAGATGGAAAAATATATGTCTGTGGTCATGTCCCTGTACTTTGGCCTGTATGTGTCACACTTGGGGAGTAAGTCCTAGCTTGATGTTACTGACATGTATGTGATTCAACAATTTGTGTTGAAACTTGTGATTATGATCTTTTGTATCCATGCACATCAACGCCCATCAAAAGGAGGGATTATAGAGTGCCATCGCCCGGAAGCTGCGGAACCTGGGGGTCCACTGCTGGTGGGGCGCCCACTACAGGAAAAGCTGGGAGAATTTGAGATGCTGGGCCTCCGGTCTAGCTGGGGATGTCCTCCCAATGTGGGTGGGGAGCCCAATGGACCATGAGCCCCCCAATGGCCTGCATTCTGGCGATGGCTAATCTTGAGTTTGATGGGCGTTTGAGGGCAGCACAGCAGCCACAAGGGGGTGAGTACAGGGCATATTCCTGCCTATCACATTGCCAAGTGAGTGAGTTAAGTTCTGACAACTCCCTCTGACAATTAGAAATGAGCCATGTGTCACACAGTAGATGAGTGATTGTTTGTGTAGACATGTCATATTCTGCTACTGATCTGCCTTGCCTATTGGTCCAGGGACCTGAGACACAAATGGGTAGACTCCACAAACGTTGCAGGGACAACATATGGCTATGTACTTTGATCAAACAACTACTGAATGTTGTTGTGGTGTGTGAAATTTCTATGCAGCAGACCACTACTCCTAAACTTTACAGGTAAAAGGTAAATAAGCAATGGATCACTGTCCTCAGCCATGTGTCTGGGTAAATGCGCATATAGGCATGTGCCATCCAGATGCCACTTGTCTTAAGCATATGGCGGGTGCAAGTGCCTTACTGCAGTCTGTAATGTGAAGAAGGCCAACATACATGTGACAGAGCTTACACTGTACTTTGGGTGTAGCTATAGGACAATACTTTCCCTTGGTAAGTGGGGAATGTCCATTGACGTGATTTATGTGTCATCACTGTTGCCAACATTCCTTGTGCCTACATGTCAGCATCTGTCCCCTTCTCTTTTGAAAAACATTTGTAAGCTGCTGTTTCATGCATGGTCCTCATATGTGGAATGGATGATGTCTGTATTCCCTCACATATATGTGCATGGCAAACTGTGTGTGCACTAGGACATTTACAATGGGGGTACATTTCATGTTGCGCCAGATACAGGAGTGTATCACCACTGATTATTGGCTGACACATACCCTCACCCATCATAGCATGTCATTTGGCATGTACAACTGCAGCAGCAATGAGGGACATTACAAGTAGGCCTTGAGTTTAGAGCCACAATGTGAATATCTCTGCCCTTGATGTGGCATCATGTACAAAAGTTCCCTGCACACATGTAACGGGTATGGTTTGTGAACTGACTGTTGACCAGCAAATGGAGGGACTTGCAGTTATGCTGAAATCACTTGTGTTTGGGTTCAACCATTCATCCAGAGAAAACATCTGGGTCTGCATGACCATAATGGAGACAATGATGTAGCTTCCAAGTGAGCAACATGTTGAGGGCCTTCTAGAAGAACTTGCAAATCTCTGGGCCTCTCCAACATCCAAGGTATTAATGGCATCCAATGATGCACTCACACTATGTCATTGTAAGCGGTGCCAGACATTATGGCCCTCATTACAACCCTGGCGGTCAAGGACCGCCAGGGCTGTTTTGGAGGTTGCAGCGCCAACAGGCTGGCGGTGCAAACTCGCGGATTATGACTGCAACAGAAGCGCCACGGTCGCACCGCCGGGACCGGCGGTTTTCTGCCACGTTGGTCCCGGCAGTTGTAATCCCCCATTACGAGTCCCCTTCTCGCCAGTAGGAACCGCCATGGAAAGGATGGCGGAAAGAGGAGTTGCAGGGCCCCTGGCATGGGCAGTGCAGGGGCCCCCGGCACAGCCCCACACAGCTTTTCACTGTTTGCACAGCAGACAGTGAAAAGCACGACGGGTGCAACTGCACACGTCGCACGGCCGCAACACCGCCGGCTCCCATGTTGTGGCACACATCCCCACTGGGCTGGCGGGCGGAAACTCTGCTTCCGCCCGCCGGCCCAGCGGGGATGTTATAATGGGCACCGTGCGAGTGCGGCTGCCTTGGTGGCCGCATGGCAGTTACAATTTGCTGTTGTAATGAGGGCCATTGTGTCATTACCCTGGGGATTGCTGACCCATTATGTTGTGGATTTTAGGAACATCTTTCCATGACAAATTGCACATGTCTACAGTGTCCATTTCCATGCCACATGTGTGGCTATCTGGGCAGCATTAATACTACCTTCATGACTCTTTTGGGACAAATATTACTTGGTGACTTGTGCATAGTGGAACTGCTTCCTGTATGACATGAGTATTTCCATTTCACCTTCTCCAAACTATTGTACCTTTGTCATCAACATGGCAGGATTTCTGAGCATCATTTCTTATTGTTGGGTCATCATGTAGGTGGCAAAGATATGTGTGCATGACCTTGTGTGGGATTTGTGGAAATGCATTTGGCATTGGCCTTCTTTTGTATGCCAACAGGTAGCTGGGGACTGCTTTGAGGGCCATGGGGTCTCCTACTTGTTGAATGGTCAATGTGATTGCACAGCTTCAGCCATCCGATTATAGTTGTCTGAAAACCTGAATTTCCTGTGGGCAACTGTTGACAGTTCATATGGCATGCATGCATATGGCATGGCACATGTATTGGGCACGTTGGTGGAGTTTGTTGTTGGGGCCTACTTGATATCCTGGTAATGTTTACTAATCAGAGCTGTTGAAGTGTGATCATGGACATTTGATGACTCTATTTCTCTTTGTATTTGCAGCATCAGCCTGGGGAAGCAAAGGAGACAGGGAGCAGCCAAGTGGGGAGGCATCTGACCATGGACCTCGGATCAAGAAACCACCGACACAGAGGGACCCAGAGGCCTAGAGGGTGAAGGGAGTGCCCCGGGGGAGACCAAAACATTGTCCTCATCATCAGATTCTTCCTCTAGTGGACACTCCCTAGTGGTGGCAGACCCATCGGTGCATCCCCTGTACCATCTTTGTCTGACACTCACGTTCTATCAGTGCCCTCCCTGTTGCTCCCCACCCTAGTGGCTGTGCTTGTTCACCCAAGAGAGTGTGTGTCTCCTTTCCCACAAGCTCCTCCGCCTCAGCCCCTGTTGCCCCTGCTGACCTCAGTAAGGAAGCTATTGACCTCCTGAGGAACATCTCTGTGGCTCAATCAGCCATTGTGAATGCCAACCTGGGACTGGCAACTCAACTGAACTTCCTGGAAGGCATTCATTTTGCAAAGGCTGACCTACAGAGATCTTCTCAGGCTCTGGCCTCCACACTGACGGCACCAGTCATCCCTCACCTTAAGTTCCAACCCTCTACCTCCATCTTCCCAATCCCTATCCCCCATTACCCTACCTAACCAAAGCTTACAAACCGATCTGTGCACATCCACCTCAACACACAAGAGCAACACACAGACACAAGCACCACAAAACATACCAGCACACAAGCAAACAACAAATACAACAACAATCACCACTTTCCCAGACACCTCCATCCCTAGCATTAAACACACCACGTCAAGCTTACTCTCAGGCTCCACAGCAACAGCCAGTGACACACCAACCACACTCATCATGCTCAAAGTCACTACCCCAACAGACCTCCAGGCATCCACCACAAGCACCGTACCCGCACATACCAAATTAACAGACACACAGACATCCACCATATCCAGCATACCTGCAGTCACCACTCCAACAGGCACACACACACACATCCACCACTCCATCCCCCAGCGCTTCCACCTCCCAGATCCCCAAGACACAAACACTCACTCACCCACCCAACAAACACCAACCAAACAGAAGCATACCTCCCAGAAGCACTCTCCCACAACATCCACACTAACGCAGAAGACAACTGCTCCCTCAACCCCCAATCTCCAGCCTCTTCTGCTGACCATCCTGTGTTACGAAGTCTGTTTTTGTGTTTTCCCCTGTTCCCTCCACCCCGTCCCAAACCTAAGAGACCCTCACCCATTCCCAGCCCTTCCCTTCCACCTCCAAGGTCTCCCCTGCCCCCCCCCCCTGCAAGCACCCATACCTCTCCCCCGAAGAAGAAGTCCAACCCTCCCAAAAAAGCAGACCACCCTTCCCAAACCCAACCCCACTTCCCAAGGATGGTTCCTGAGGTGCCTGCTTGCCCATTTGATGCCCCTTCCTGTGATGGTTCCCTGGCAGTTAGGAGTTAAGTCTTGGCACAATACTGTACTATGATGGTCTAATATATGGACTGGCCAACAGTCGTCCACTATTTGAATTTCAAATTAATAACCCAAATAGCTGTTTATTTTGGGAACATATTTGTCCTGCAATTCCTTTCCCACCTTTATGTTGTTCCTGAGTAACTTGTGTATTATGCTTACAGTTATGTGTGGTCAGCCTGCTTGCTGGTCCATTTACTGTTGTTTACAGTGTCTGACTATGTGGGCAGTGCTGGTGTCCCTCAAGACAAGGTTATATGTTGACTGTATGGATATGTAGGTATAAATGCAATGGTGGTGTCATAGAATTGTGTACTGTTTGCTATGGTAAGTATTTCATCTTGTTTTGTCCAATGTAAACATATATGGTATTAGACTTGTCCCCTGATATGGATTATCTATTCATCTTATGTGAGTCAACTTGAATTTTGTTTGTGCAGACATGGAGTGTGTTAAACTGTGCTGCATTTGACTGTGCATGTGTCAATTTAGCTGTCCGTACCATGCAGTTACTTCATGCAGAGGTATGTCCAATGCAGCTGGAGTTGTATGTGCACTTGCACTTCCACATTGTGCATACAGGCATGTCATTTGGGTCTAGTATTGTTTCCCAAAGATACCTGAAGTGCCAATTTCTGTGCAACTGTTGTTTTATAGGTAGTTGCAAGGTGATATGTGTCCCAGTGCAGCCTCCTTCCCTGAGTGTTCCTGCTGGCCCCATCCCTATTGCGCCGGTATTGTTTGCATAGTGATCTTTGTACATTTGTGTCTCTGTCTATTGTACATGCCATTGTCCTTCATTTGTGCTGCAATGTGTGTGATGTGTGTGTTCATTGCAGGGCTGTTTACTGGGAGTGTTGTTTGTGTTCCATGCCACATCCATGCATATGTGAGTTGAATATAATGACAGCCTATGGCATGCGTTTAATGCAAGTGTGTGAGTTGTATTTGTAGATGTGACACTGGCTTGTTGTTGGTGTTGAGTGAGACAATGTTGTGTACCATTTACTGTCCCTGTGCCTGAGATGGTCAGACTTGTGTTTTTGTGCAGTGTTGCTGAGCAGTGTGAGAGGCCTGCCCAAAGGGGGAATATTGTGACTGTGCATGTTTCCTTCTTTATGTTTGATTTTGACCCAGGACAGAATGACACATGTACTTGGCGCCTGTAGTGTGACCCCCATATCATGTGGATGATGGAGCAACAATCTGTTGTTGAGCGTAATGACACAGGTAAGTGTGTGTACTTACGGTCGATGAGCAGGAGCAGTGACAGGACATGTGTGATGGGCTCCATGGCAGCACCGGGTGTGAGACTACAAGCAGGTGAGTGTCTCCATTTTTAGTTCCAGTTTCCACCTGCTGAGACATATTGGTTGGACGGCCATGGTCACATTGGCTGTGTGCAACCTCATAATGTGTCCTGCTGAAACACAGGCTCTGCTGGCCTGGTTGTGCAGCGTCTTGACTGTGGCAGTCTGTACTGCCTGGTGGTGCCGGTTGGACCGAGGCAATCTTTGCTGCATAGGCCAGTTTAAATGTATTCTGGTGGTCGGACCACCAACCCGACCGTGGTCAGACCGCCACTGCTGCCATGGCAGTCGACAGACTGCCAAAGGTAATGAGGCACTATATGTTAATATTAGATGTGGCATAATACTGGGCTTACCATACTACACTGCCCACTTACACCCCCAGCCTCAGAGCCCGAATATCTTTATCATCTCAGTTTTCCCCTGACACAATACATTTTGGGCCTGCTTGCAGTAAAGCAAACAGAAACTTGAGTAAAAGTGGGTAGTAATAAGATGTCCCCCACTCACAGACTAATGAATCCTACAACACTAGACCCTCACCCAGCCTTCCTCAGAACACTGCTGGACTTGCTAAAGCATATCAGCTAGACTGAACATGATACACTTGGCATCTGACTTGGGCTTCCTGCTACTTGAAATCCAAGTACAGAAAGATCTCCTATGATCATAAGGCTGATTCCCTGGGTGGCACCAGGAGCATACAAAAGCTAATGATATTTATGTGAAGAATGCCAGCTGACCAGTAGCAAATGGACCTACACTGAACTTTTCTGCTGCCCTCAGCCTGATACCCTAAGGTCGCTCAAGACTCCTGTGAGAGATCTTGGGGTCTTGAAAGTATACTCCTGTGGTTGTGTAGGCACAAAAAGATGTTTGGGAACTTTTTAATAACCTTTCCTCTAGAGCTTCAAGGGGAACAACATGAAGGGGGTGATTCTGACCCCGGCGGTACTAGACCGCCGGGGCCAGGGTCGGCGGGAGCACCGCCAACAGGCTGGCGGTGCCCCGCAGGGCATTCTGACAGCGGCGGTTCAGCCGCGGTCAGAAGAGGAAAACCGGCGGTCTCCCGCCGGTTTTCTGCTGCCGTTCTGAATCCTCCATGGCGGCGCAGCTCGCTGCGCCGCCATGGGGATTCAGACACCCCATACCGCCATCCTGTTCCTGGCGGTTCGCCAGCCAGGAACAGGATGGCGGTATGGGGTGTCGTGGGGCCCCTGGGGGCCCCTGCAGTGCCCATGCCAATGGCATGGGCACTGCAGAGGCCCCCGTAAGTGGGCCCCACTTTTAATTTCACTGTCTGCATTGCAGACAGTGAAATTTGCGACGGGTGCAACTGCACCCGTCGCACCTTCCCACTCCGCCGGCTCAATTCTGAGCCGGCGTCCTCGTGGGAAGGGTTTTTGCACTGGGCTGGCGGGCGGCCTTTTGGCGGTCGCCCGCCAGCCCAGTGCAAAAGCCAAAATACCCTCAGCGGTCTTGCGACCGCGGAGCGGTATTTTGAGGGGGGAAGTCTGGCGGGCGGCATCCGCCGCCCGCCAGACTTAGAATGACCCCCGAAATGTCTCTGACTGGCAGTGCACTGTATCGGATTTAATGTCAGGATTGTTCTATGTGAATAATTTTTCCGCAGAGAAATGACAAAGGGCCTCATTACAAGGCTGGCAGCCCAAAGAACGCCAGCCTCGCTATGACAGTCAGACCGCCTACCACATTACAACCCTGGCGGTTTGGACTGCCAAGGGACCGCTGTCCTCCCGGGAACATGGTTCCCTATGATCCAACAGCAGTCTGAGTTGTACTCAGATTGAGCAGTGCTTAGTTCTGCACCTCCTGACTGATTAGAACTCTACTTACTGCCAGCCTTTCCATGGTAGTCTGACTGTCATGGAAAGGCTGGCGGTTAGCCAGTGCTGGGGGCCACAGGGGGCCCCATGAGCTGCCCATGGCAGACAGTGCACATTCCAATGGTGCTGGGGGTCCCCTCTGTGCAACGGAATTTCCCTCGGCTCCATGTGGAGCCAAGACCAATGCCGCTGTACAGTTTACTCTGGGCTGACCTGCGGAACCCTTGGTTTTCACTGGTGAGCCCACCAGCTCAGCGACTGTCTCCTCACTGCGAGTCTGGCGGTCGGCTTCTCCGACCCCCAGACTCGTAATGAGGCTCAAAGTCCCTTTTCAGATTAGGACTTCAAAACTTTTCATAACTTTCCTACTTCCAAGCCTTGGTGACGGCACTCTACTTGCTGTATCCAACCTGTGCTCCACAGAGGACAGCCTCAAATCTTAAGACTATTAAGTATCATTGTTGCTTTGCCCTATTTGGTGTTATTTTCACTTAATGCTTTAGGAATTCATATCTGGTTCTCACCTTATTGTATGTTTTTCATTTTGGTGTCATTTTTTAATTAACTTTTTCTTCATAATTTGGTACTGATAAATGCTTTCTTTACACACTTTTTTAAAGTTAAACCTGTCTGCTCTGTACCACTGTTACTACAGGCTGAGCTCAGATTTAAACTAGTGAAACTGTTGAATGGACAAGAGAGTGACTTTATTACATGTGGTAGACACAAATTCTCCCCAACTAATGAACCACTTTTTTTCAAGTAATATAAAAGTAGAGCAGAAAAGCGGGAACACAAAATCCAATGTGTTTGAATTGAACTAGAGTATACTTTGTTTCTTATAAAGCAAGTCCCTTGATGCTTTAGAGCTGGTGTCAAAAATGAAAATAGTTTAACTGAGCACGTAGCTAACATTACGGTAAGATGTCTAAAAATGTAAATTGAGCATTTTAAGAGAATCTTACTGTGAATAATATTTCTATGACTAGTAAGGTAAAATGTACAGAAGTGCCTGCAACCAAAGGTAACAACTCTGATCTGATGCCTACCCTCACAAATCAAGCTAGAGGCCACTATTGGCTAGTAATGCTAGCAGATGGGCATGTGGGGTCTGTCACAATTATCTGACACATAATAACATATATCACATATGATATAACATATATTGGATACATTAGTTGCAAATGAGTAATAATTTACTCTGTGTATGACATTTGAACAATACATAACAAAGTGTATGGAAAAATATGGAAATCACACAAAACTTTAATGTGTATTTACAGTTGGATGCATGTACAGGTTGTACAGATAGATGGGAAAAAAGAAAAGACAGGCTTAGCACATGGCCAGCCAATGGTTTCAGATGCAGCACTCACCATCATAAGCCAGAAAATATGGCTGGATACAAAATAATATCTTCTACAAATTTAGAAGAAACAATATTAAAATGAACAGATGGTAAGTCATTGATTTCCGCATGCTGGTGAGGAAGAAAGTCACCAAGGCACCTCTCATTTGTGACCTGGCTTCTGCTTCCCTATTTGCTGTTTGTCACTATAGATCTCACCATCCTATGGTTAGTCAACATTTTGGGAAGACATGGTTTGAATACATTAGAGTGTGGTGGTTTTCTCATATAGGGTTTACATGCAGGCACTTGGGCTTATTGTACCAGCGTTTAGTCATTTCAAACACTCACATAAAAAACATTTTTATGTTACTTTTTTTGGGCAGTTTTTTAGGTTTGATGATAGCAAAGACATTTTGATTTTGCTAAAATTAGAGCTATATAACATACTTATTTAGAGGGGCGTTCAGTCTGCTATCTGCACCCACTGGTCTATTATTATGACATTCACATTTTTCTTCTGCCCAATACAGAATGTAGCAATGGACTATGGATCAGCAAACCTTAGCTGCTGATTAACTTCATTGTTAGTGACAGTATTCAACTGAGAGCATACATGTACAAAGTAGTTCTCTTCAATGCCAGGGACTACTATAGAACTGCCTGATTTTTTAAATCAAAAACATATTTTGCTTTTAACCAATTTTTCTATATATTATTGAGGGTCTGAGAAGTTCACCACCCAAAATGTTTTACAAAAAAGATTACAAAATTAAACAAGCATTGACAAAGCCAACGCCAGACCTTTTGGCTTTGCCAATGCTTGTTCATATTGTCCCAAAAGTGGTATAATTTACATTTAGCCCAGATAGCTATCATTCCAACCCATCTGCTCATGGCTGCCAACTTGGACCAGTGGAGAATCCACTTATGTTGACAATTTATCTTTTACCAAAGGTACATAAAGATGCCCAAAAACCACCTGGCAGGCCTATAATATCAAGTAGAGGAATACCTTTTAAAACAATGTCTAATTACATTGATTTCTTCTTGGGACTGTTTACTGACGGTAAAAATCGAAATTCATATCTCAAGGACAAAGAAGATCTTGAAAGGCATCTGCAAAATGTTCCCTGGAAGGAAACATACAAACTCGAAACTATTGAAATGACACCTATGTATATCAGTATAGAGTATGTATTTGGAATAGAGGCTTGTGAATATTTTCTACGCAGTAGAAATATGACTTTCATTGAGCATAATTAGATGCTTGTGGAAATCATCGTACTGTGCTTACAAAACATTTTTGTTTTAACAAACAAAGATACTGACAACGAAAAGGTACAGCTTTGAGCTTTTCCTTCTCTCCAAGTTTTGCTAACCTAATGATAGGCTGATGGGAACAACAATTTGCCTGGTCTTCAGGTAATGATGAATTTGATGAGAAAGTCATTATGTGGCTGAGATTCATTGATGATCTAATTATAAATTGGGAAGGCAATGAGTCAGAGTTTGCACAGTATTTCAACATCTTAAATAATAATGTGCATACACTAAGATCCACTTATAACAGAGGCCCCCATCAAGTGGATTTCCTGGACAAAGAAATGTATATCAAGGATAATATGATGCAAAAAATGTTACACAGGGAATCCACATTGACTAAATCAGACAGAAATTTGTCACCCAATCAGTTCAGAGATGGCTCAGAGTATCATAAAAAGAACAAATCCAAGAAATGCAAGCATGAAAAGCAGGAAAAAAGTGAGGAAGCTGGATAGACAACAAATATTTCAACTAAAAGGCAAAAATAAAGATGAGCCACAAATCAGATCAATTGTGGAATATTTAGCAGAGGCAGATCAAATTAAGTACATATTACAAAATGTTGGGAAATCATAATGTCTGATGCAAGTATGGTATGATTTTACTGGTACCTCACCACAAAGCAAACACTTTGAGGGACAAACTTACCCACAATCATTTCTCCCAGTCAGAATCAAAAACACATTGCCTGATGAAGAATGTAATTTGGAAATATAACAGCTGTAAAGCCTTCAAAGTTGCCTATAACACCCAAGTTCTTTACAAGACAAATGGGCAAAAGTGCAACATGTTACATCAAATCATTTGCAAAACCAGATATGTAGTGTACATCTTTGATTGTCGCTGCCAATTACAATATGTTCATAGCAGAACTTTTAAGTTAATAAACACATTTTGGAACTTATTTGTACTTTTAACAATCAGGACAGGAGCTATGCCATGGCCAAAGATATGGAGTGTGTACCTGAAAGCAAATGGCATTCAATTACATTTTCTGGAGTTGACCACAGTCCCAAACTACCAAGAGCAGGCAATGGGGAACAAAAGCTTTGTCAGCTACAATTCAGAAACATTTTGGAATAAAGATCTTTGACTCCAAGTGGCCTGAATCAAGATGAGGAATTATACACGCATCCGGAATGAGATAAGTGAGGCTGACATTAAACAATGGAATTCAGGAAACTTATTGTAAATTCGGGTGTGCAATCGTCATTGGATTAGAAATTGAATACCAAATGCACTCAATCTAAATTAAGGGCCTTATTACGAGTTTGGCATTCCATGGACTGCCATGTTGGTGGTTGTGGTCCAACTGCACCAGCTCTAGCAGTCCGACCATTGTATTACGAGTTTGGCGATGGGACTGTCATAAGACCACCAGCGGTCCGCTGGCCCCACATATGGCAGGGACCGCTGTGGTCCTTCACCGCAGCGGCCAATGTTATCCAGGCATCAGGACCATCATGGCTATTGCAACCTGCCGGACCACCAACTTTTCATTGAAAATTTACCACATTTGAAAGCTTGGTGGTCCAGCAGGTAAGGGGGAACAGAAAAGGGTGGCTTCAGCGGGCTTGGGCGTATGTAGGGTGACATGGGGGCCCATGTGGGCCCTCAAAAAATGTGAGGTTTGAAGACGCACTGCATACTGTGCATGGCATGGTGCATGGGAAATGGGCTGCCCATTGTGCTGACAGGTAGGAGAGCATGGCTAGCAGAAGCTCCATTGTACTGCCCCATGCCTCCACCTGCGAATCACTTCGGCCCCATGTAGAACTCGCATACTATGGTCCTAGAACCATCGGCCAGACACCGTTTGAAGGACCACATTGGACTGCCAAAATTGTACTGAGGCCCTAAAACCAGTAGGATCGGACTCCAACAATCATGGTGAACTTAATGATTCATAATTATAAAAAAAATTGCTGCTGCACCCTCCCTCTCCATCAAGGCATTTCAAAGACGCATACTGCAGCATATGGATCGTTTGGAGAGCTGGCTTGCCAGGATAGAGTAGAGCATCAACCTGCTCCGAACCCATATATACAGTGCCCTTTTATTAAGCCCTTTTAAAAAAAAAAAGTGATTTGATGGGAGGGACCTGTTGTGGGGTGGAGAGGGTGGGAAGGGAGTTGGGATGGACTTGATATTTGGACTTTTTGTTGGACATTTTGGGGATGGGGTTATATTTGTTCAGAGAGAGGGTGGGAGTGTTGTTTTTATATTTGTAAAGAATAAAGGGGAAATTATTTTTTTACTTCATTTGTATATCAAGTCTTTATTTTGGTGTTTCAAACATTTTGTTTGCACTGCTGTCTTTTAGTGTAGCCTGTTATTTTTAATCTGCTGAAAAAAAGTGCAAGTCATTTACTTAGACCCACGCTCTATTGCCCTCTGTAACTACTATTGACCACTAGGTTATCATTGTCATTGCCTATTTGGCCTACAAAAACTCAGTACATACAGACAACTTCTTCTTCATTAGTAGTTAAATACTAACTAAACGAGTTTACTTCAATCCATAGTACTTCTCCTACCTGAATAGATGAAGTAAGGAAGTCTTCTTCTTACTGAAGGGTTTTCCCAAGGTGGCATCTTAAGGGGGAGGTAGGTAGGTAGTAGTAGTAGGAGGCTAACATGCTAACAGGGAAGAAAGAACTTGAAAGAAAGTGCCTCTTCCACCTATGCGAACTCCAACTTCAGAATGATTGAAAGGATTAACAATTACTGTTAACTTGTTTGAAAGAATATAGAGAGTTAATGGGTCATCATCATATATCATAACTGTAGGAAGACTGAGCCCAGACTACCACAAAAACAGAATTGACACACAACAAAGAAGGAGCCCCAATATGATAATAAAATATAGGAATATCATTTTCATCTGAGCAATGGTGGGGAACTATAGTACAATAAAACTAAACTTAAGAAATTAGATCATGGAGTCAGAACTGGGCATAGACTCAAGAGTGTTTGGACCAGGTTAAGCAGTTACAGAACACACACAAGGCATGAATGAAGATGTTGATAGGGCCGGTGTGGAATATTGCTCAGGTAATGAAAGGTAGAATGTCACACTGTGAGTTGATGTTGCTTAATTGCTTTCACCACATCTGCCCCAGCAAGTGTGTGATTCATTTATGGTATAACATTAGGTCACACCTCAAAAACTCACACAGACCAGGGGAAGAAGGTTAGAGGCTCAATAAATGGACAGGTCCTTCTGCCCCAGAGAACCCCCAGATAGTATATCCTAAGTGTCATGTCTTCTAGTTTTGAAATATGGAAGATTGAATTTAACCAACCCAATTCTAAAAAGTTATGATTGTGAAAAGGAAATTGATACTGTATAGCCCAATTGGGTGATACATCTCTATTGGTCTTGGCATGTCCATCACTCTGGAGCCTGTCTGAACTTCTCCGGCAGGGAAGCTGGAGTCTTGAACTTTGAAAGTTTTGTTTGTGCAGGAGAGGACTAGGAGAAGGTCTGTGTATTGAAAAAAACAGTAGCTGTATTATAGAGTAAAGGAAAAGGACATATGAAAGCAAGGTAAGCTTCATGAGGAGTCAGGAGAGCTCAGGAGTGTACCAGGAAGACTCAGAGGCAGAGCAAGAACATAAGAACACAAGAGGAGTTTTATGCTTCACCTAGCAATGCAGCAACCACATACTCAGCAGCATTTCCAAATCAACGTACCTCTTTCAAGTTCACAGAGCTGAGTACTAGGCCCCATAGTCTTCTGTAACATCATGGGTTCTCTTTGAAGTCAAAAACGTTCTCCTTTCTAGCTTTTGAGGTAGTCCCACCCTGAGTCCTTCTATCTTCCTCCTCCAGATTCAGAGTAACTCCCTCCCAATCCCAAACCAAGCAAGGTAGACTTGTGAAGTGGCCTACTGTTGAAAAACAAATAGAGAAACAAAACTGGTCTATTTTATGTGTAGAGTTGTGTTTTGTAAGTAAAGTGGCTCGCTTGTTATGAGGAACCAGAAAAAAGGAGTAGACCCTGGAAGTAAATTTCACTACTTTTGAAATGCCATTCACTTTCAGGAACAAATGATCACCTACCAGCCCGCCAAAATTTAAAATCATCAAAAACAAGTTTACAGTTTTGTTGAACTTGCTGCCTCACAGTCAGATACCACATATATCAGTTATCACTCGCACATTTGCAGTCACAATCAATCAATATATCACCACTCAATGGTGCAATAGTTACTTAGTTACTTCTTCCAATTCAAGCACAGTGGTTGAACAAAATAACTCCTCTATCCACACATTGAAATTAGACATTGGCAGTCTTTTAGTCAAAGATATTATAGGGCAACCCTGCTAGCTGATGTATGGGATAGTCAATGGCATGTGAGGGAGGTAGGCAGGCAGCATTTCCAACGTCCTCAAGGATATGTGGGGGCTTCTTCACTGTATATGGGTCGACCTCCAATCTGGGCTTGTATGTCAATGGTGAGGCAGTATAAATCCAGCACAAACATAATGTTGCACTAGCAGTTATTTTTAAACAAAGAAAGAGAAAAAGAAACTGAATTAGAAACAATGAAAAGGTTTTGTGGTGGCACTGGCATACTCAATCCAGGAAATAGAGTTTGGGGGTCATTACAACCCTGGCGGACGGTGTTAAAGTGGCGGTAAGACCGCAAACAGGCCAGCAGAAAAAAAAGGGAATTATGACCGTGGTGGAAACCGCCAACAAAGACAGTCACTTTAACACTCAGACCGCCATGGCGGTACAGACAAGCAGTGCGGCGGTCACCGCCAACAGACAGGTGGGAGACAAAGTACCACCCACAGTATCACAACCTACCAATCCGCCACCTTTTCCGGGCCGGATTCACCGTGGATAAAAACACGGCGGAAACAGCCATTTCAATGGGAAAACGCTCACCTCAAACACTCCACGAGGAAGGAGGGCACCATGGAGCTGGAACTCCAAATACTCCCTGCGATAGTCTTCCTGCTCCTGTACGATGACCATCAACGCCGGCACCGAATACAACGGTGAGTACTGCACCTACGACATAGGAGAGGGGGGAGGCAAAAGTCACGGACACACACACGCAACACCCCCACCCCACCCCGACCCTCACCCACTACAACACACACACCAATGCATATCCAAACAACACAGTAACAACCCCCAACCCCCCCGGAAGAATGCAAAGACAAAAGGAAATGAGTGCAACCATTGTAATGTATAAAAATACGGTAAGCTAATATATACAGATGTATATACACATTCAACAAAATATACATCACGATTAGTAGTGCAGGTATGCACCATTCAATGTCCATGGACCACTGGCTCCAAAATGCATGGGCGAGGCCCACACTAGATACATGAGCAAAACGGAGAGAACACTGCTGTGGCATCAGATAGAAATACAACAGGCACCTCAGAGGGAAGGGTAGGGGGGGCACCTCAGCAGGATGACAGCACCACGCCATATCCACGAGGGGGCTCCATTCCCATTGATGTATCCTGTTGAGTGCAAAGCCACAGTCTCACAAGTCTTTTCAGTGGGTGGTTTGCCCACTGTACCATCCTGGGGAGTGCAAAGCCACAGTCTCACAAGTCTTTTCAGTGGGTGGTTTGCCCACTGTACCATCCTGGGGAGTGCAAAGCCACAGTCTCTCAAGTCGATAACAGGCTACACTGGTTCTGGAGGGGGACTGGTTCCCAGAGTGCTTCATCCTGTTAAGGACAGACGGAGTGGATGCTGTTCTCCACTGGTTCTGGATGGGGACTGGTTCCCGGAGTGCACCACTGTCCCTGTGACAGTCCCAGTTCCGTCACTGCCCCTGCCGCACATGGGCTAGCGGTGCTTGAGTTGGCGGTGCTTGCCCTGTTCAGCGGTGCTTGCCATGGCGGTCTTTGCCCTGTTCAGCGGTGCTTGCCCTGTTCAGCGGTGCTTGACTTTTCTGTCTCTGACCTGTGCAGCGGTGTTTGCCATGGCAGTCCCTCATTGCCCAGCGGGGCTGTGGCTGCCGGGGTCCTCCTGGGCACTGAATCTGGCGGTGGTCTCCTGACCAGTGACGAAGGGACTGCCCTCCTGGGCACTGACTCTGGCGGTGGTCTCCTGACCACTGACGATGGGACTGCCCTCCTGGGCACTGACTCTGGCAGTGGTCTCCTGACCACTGACGATGGGGCTGGCGGAGGCCTCCTGGGCAGCGGGGATGATGGCGGCCTTCTCCGCCGTGCTGCTCTTCCCAGACTTTGGCGCTTTCTTCTGCCCCTTCCCCACCTTGGGAGGAGTCACAGCTAAGTCGACACTCCCCCCGGGACCATTGTGAGCGGCTTTGCCGGCTGGAGTCTTCCCCCTATCCCATCGGGCACTGTCCAACTTCTGGTGCTTCACAGGGGGGGGGACTGGCTGTGCTTTGGCTCCGTGTCCCATTGGCTGCCCTGGTGCCCAGTGCACTCCACATACCTCTAACAGGCACCACTGGCACCGGAGAATTTTTGGCTGAGGTGCTAGTACGGGACCTATGAATCGGAGGGGGGGGTGGGAAAGAGGTCAACGTTGCTCAGGAAAAGTTTCTGACGAACACTGGGACGGGTAGCTGGAGAGGGTCTGGGAGTGGAGGAAGAGGAGGTGGTTGTAGGAGGTGTAACTTTGGATGATTTGGGTGCAGGTGCATGTTCTGGAGGCTGTCGTGAGGTGGATGGATGTTGGGTGTGTGTGTGTCCACGTTTGTGTACTTTGGGAGGGGGCGTCACAGACAAACTGGGAGAGGACACAGGGGACGTGTAAATGGTAGTGGGGGTGGTGAGTGCAGGTGAGCTGGTGGGTGTGCTGGTGCGAGTCCTAGTGGCTGTAGTGGTAGTGTATGCAAGTGAGAGTGTAGACGAAACTGGGAGGGAGGAGGGACACGACGAGGAGGGGGACACAGTGGAGGCAGTAGATGTTGCTGTGTCTGTATGTGGGTGATGCTTGTGTGAGTGCCTGTGGGATGTATGGTGCCTATGTTTGCCTGAGCTTCCCTTGTGTGTTGACATGTGTGCAGGCTGGTCTGATGATGTGCTTGGGATAGGCAGAGGTACAGGGGATTGGGTCTGGGTGGAGGAAGTTGGAGGGGGGAGGCTAGACACAGGGACAATGGCTGCCATCAGTGCTGAGGCCAGAGATTGCAGGGTTCGATGATGGGCAGCCTGACCAGAATGAATGCCCTCCAGGAATGCATTACTGTGTTGCAACTTGCTTTCCACACCCTGGATGGCATTCACAATGGTAGACTGCCCAACAGTGAGTGACCTGAGGAGGTCAATGGCCTCCTCACTGAGGGCAGCAGAGGTGACAGGGGCAGGGGCCGAGGTGCCTGGGGTGAAGGTGATGCCCACCCTCCTGGGTGAGTGGGCACAGGGCACACGCTGAGGGGCTGCTGGGAGGGCGGTGCTGGTAGGGGGGGAGGCGGCTGTACCTGTAGAAGTGGGGGGCACAGATTTTGCCACCACCACAAGGGAGCTCCCATCGGAGGATGAGTCTGTGTCGCTGGTTGCTGATCCGGTGACCACCGTGAAGCTCATCTAGCCCTCCGTCCCACTGGTGTATTCGGAGTCCGTGGTGTGGCCCTCCATGGCCATGTGGGCTGCAGCCCCCTCATGCTCCGGTGCCACTGTACCTCCGCCTGATGATGCTGATGCACAAAAGAACAGGGAGAGCACAAAAAGGGGGGGGGGGGGAACGACAGAAGAAAGGCAGGTTGAGTGCATGGCTTACCGCTACCGTTGGCGGACAATACAGACACAGCAGCCCCCTGCACTATGCCGCGCTGTTGGGCTCTACAGATGCAGTTCCTGGGATATGGCCTACATGGCTATGGTGGACATCTGCACACATAGATGACACAGGGGCATGTATTCCTTTACTTGGCACTCTACAGAGGTGGGGTGGAGTGGCACATGGCCTGCATTACGGAGGGGCCTAGCCTACGGAACTCGCCCTGGCCTAGGGAAACCCACAGCCCTCCTCCCCACCCAGACCCCTCCACTGCGCGCAAAGACAGCTGAATGAGAGTGTTCTCACCCCCTTGTGTCTGCTGTGATGCCCTCAAGCGCCCATCCAACTAAGGGTAGGCCACCGCCAGGATCCGGAACATCAGGGGGGTCATGGTGCGACGGGCACCCCTCCCACGTTGGGAGGCCATCCCCAGCTGAGCCTCCGCCGTCTTCTTGCTCCAGCGGTCGAATGTCCTCCCATCTTTTACAGCAGTGGGTGCTCCATCTGTGGTGGACCCCCAGGGTCCGGACGTCCTTGGCGATGGCACGCCAAATATCCTTCTTCTGGTGGGCGCTGACCTACATGACATGAACAGGGGAAGAAGAGAAGTCATTACCAACTGCACCGTCGAAATGAGTGGCCCACATCCCTGCCCTTGCCATGTGGCACATGCATTCACAGTCCTTCATGACCAGCCCTCTCCACCCAGGCATAGCCCATACAACTTGCACCCTATGTACTCACCTGTTTGTCTGGAGGACCGTAGAGTAGCGTGTACTGGGGGAGGACCCCGTCCACGAGCTTCTCCAACTCCTGTGCAGTGAAGGCAGGGGCCCTTTCCCCAGGCGCACGTGCCATTGTCTCTTCCAGACCGAGGTCACAGCAGCACTTGCAGTATAGGTCCTCTCCTGTCGAAGATCAGGTATCGAGTGATTCAACAGATAGAAAATGGCAGTCACGTCCGCGGCGGTGACGTCCGCGGCGGTGCGTATCATCACCGCCGGCGCACTTCCTCATTGGCTCCTGGGACCCATAGGGTCCAATGTTACCCAATGCAGCATTGCGCCGCGGTCTTCGACCGCCTACCGCAACGGTGTACAACACCAGCGCAGTTACCTCACAGCCCATTGTCCCACTTTAGAGGTAAGGCAGCTGCCATTTCCGGGGCCCACATGGCTTCATTTTCAAATGCGTTACACATACCTAGGCCTGGACTCAACACTCCTACAGACAATTTTTGGGATTATGTTTCGTGTTCTGTGTAGCTGTGGGCACATACCTCTGAGTTGCTTGACTCTGTGGTCGCTTTTGTCCTTCCTAGGCACCGTCAGCTGGGACTGGTGGACCTGTTGACAATGGAGGAGCGACATTTAATCATCACCTACAGGTTTGACCGTGCCACAATCCAGGAACTGTGTACCCAGTTGGAGCCAGACCTGATTTTAGCAATCCGCCATCCAACAGGAATCCCCCCTCAAGTGCAGGTGCTATCAGTGCTCCATTTCCTTGCAAGTGGGTCATTTCAAACAACAGTGGCCATGGCATCAGGGATGTCCCAGCCTATGTTTTCCAACGTGTTGTCTGCCCTGCTGAAACACATGAGGAGCTACATTGTTTTCCCTCAGGTGGAGGATTTGGCTACAGTTAAAGGTGACTTCTGTGCCCTTGGACATATCCCCAACATCATAGGTGCCATTGATGGGACCCATGTAGCTCTGGTCCCCCCCCACAGGAGTGAACAGGTGTACAGGAACCGGAAGAGATATCATTCGATGAATGTACAGATGGTATGTTTGGCAGACCAGTACATCTCCCAGGTAAATGCTATGTTCCCTGGCTCTGTGCATGACGCCTACATCCTGCGGAATAGCAGCATCCCTTATGTGATGGGTCAACTCCAGAGGCACCGGGTGTGGCTATTAGGGGACTCTGGTTACTCCAACCTGTCATGGCTACTGACCCCATTGAGGAATCCCAGGACCAGGGCAGAGGAACGCTACAATGAGGCCCATGGGCGGACTAGGAGGGTGATCAAACGCACCTTTGGCCTCCTGAAGGCCAGGTTCAGGTGCCTCCATATGACAGGTGGTTCCCTATTCTACTCACCAAGGAAGGTGTGCCAGATCATCATCGCCTGCTGTATGCTTGACAATCTTGCTTTGCGATGCCAGGTGCCTTTTCTGCAGGAGGATGGTCCAGATGACGGTGTTGTGGAAGCTGTGGAGCCTGTGGACAGTGATGAGGAGGAAGCAGAGGAAGAAGTAATTGACAACAGGGACTCAGTCATATAGCAATATTTCCAGTGACACACAGGTGAGAACACTTTCTTGACTACTACAAGTACTTTCACACTTCTACCTCTATCCTGTCTGTCAATTTCAACCAGTATTTGGTAACTGAGTTGTACATTTCCCTTACGGTTTCACAGGTGTGGTTACCAACGTGTGTCATCTGCTTGCATCCTTCATGGACTTGTGATGTGTGACATAGGTATGTTGACATTACTATTGAGAACGGATTTTGTCACTGTAAGTACTAATACACATTTTCTAAATCACAGACTGACTCCAGATTGTTTTGTGGTTCAAGGGTGTTTCTTGAAGTGCTAAATATTGGAGGGGGTGGTAAAATGGTGAGGGGTGATGGTGGAGGAATGTCCATGGCAGAGTCCAGTCTATTACTCTCACAGGTGCACTGCCAATATGGGCATAAGAAGTGGAGCTGGGGCAGTTCCAATATGGACAGGGTTACAAAGTGGGACAGTGGGATGACAATCAGGGTGGTCTCATTTCTTGGCGGGGTTCTTGCCATCGTGCTCTGTCCTGTTCCTGGATCTCACGGTCCGCTGGCGGGGTGGTTCTCCGTCTGCAGGGGGTGGGGTGCTGGTGTGGTGGTCCTGTGGAGGGGCGTCCTGTCCACTAGTGCCGGCGGAGGTGGTGGGCAGTTCATCGTCCATGCTAGTGTCAGGGGACCCTTGGAGTGCCACGGTGTCCCTCATGGTGTTCTGTATGTCCTTCAGCACCCCTACAATGGTGCCAGGGCAGAGCTGATGGTTCTGAGTTCCTCCCTGAAGCCCAAATACTGTCCCTCCTGCAGACGCTGGGTCTCCTGAAACTTGGCCAGGACCGTAGCCATCTTCTCCTGGGAGTGGTGGTATGCTCCCATGATGGAGGAGAGGGCCTCGTGGAGAGTGGGTTCCCTTGGCCTGTCCGCCCCCTGTCGCACGGCAGCCCTCCCAGTTCCCCTGTGTTCCTGTGCCTCCGTCCCCTGGACCGTGTGCCCACTACCACTGCCCCAGGTCCCTGTTGTTGTTGGGGTGGTGGGTTATCCTGGGTTCCCTGTAGTGGTGGACACACAGCTGATTGACGTGTCCTGGGAATGGAGGTATGGGCCCGCTGGTTGGGTGCTGTGCTGGTGTTTCCAGAGGGTGGAAGGTCTGTGTTGGGCTGTGCCTGTGTGAGGGAAACCGACTGTCCCGAGGCCCACGATGGTCCGGGCTGGTCATCTGGATCCAGTTGGCCAGAGCTGCTGTCATCACTGTGGGCCTCTTCTGTGGGTGGGGTAGAGATGTCTGGACCCTCCTGTCTGGTGACGTTAGGTAGTGGTCCTGCAGGGGTGTAAAAGTATGATTATTGCATGTGTGTGTGTCATGGTGTGCAATGGGTGGGTGAGCGTGTACCCCAGTGCTAGCATTCCTGTGTGGGGGCTTGTGTGATGATGGTTGGGGGGGGTGTTATGGGTATGTGCCGTGGGCATGCTTTAGTGAGGGGTGTCCATGCTTTGTTGTGTCATGCAGGGCTTGGTGTTGGGATGTGTGGTTTGTGTTATTAGTACATTAGTAAGGAGTTGGAGTGATAGCCAAAGGCAAGCCCGTCTGCGCCCGTCCGCGCCTGGACCGTGCCCAGCGCCACGACCCCTGGCCCCCAGCACTCCCAAACCCCACAGCACCGCTACGACCCCAACACCCTCCACGCCCTCAACCAGGGGCGCTCCAGTACCTGCTTCCAAGCCAACCCTAAACGCACCCATGGACCCTTCGCATGCCTCACCTGCAAACTCACCTTCCACCGCGAAACCACCCCGCCCGCCAGCCCACGCGCCAACAACCACCTCAAATGCATCCTGATCAACGCACGCTCTGTCCACAAGCACGCCATTGAACTATGGGACCTACTGGACTCCACCGCACCGGACGTCGCCTTCATCACTGAGACCTGGATGAACGCCTCTTCGGCCCCAGACATCGCCATAGCCATCCCCGACGGCTACAAGATCTCCAGCCAGGAGAGACCGCACCAACCAAGTCGGTGGAGGAATCGCCATCGTCTTCAAGGACTCCATCAACGTCACCACCTCCACAGAAGACACCCCCTTTGCCGCCAAACAACTGCACTTCCAGATCCACACCGACCCCAGGACCACCCTCAGAGGAACTCTCATCTACAGACCCCCTGGACCACGCGCCCTCTTCAGCGACTCTATCACTGACTTCATCTCCCCGCACGACCTTGCCTCGCCGGACTACATCCTCCTCGGTGACCTCAACTTCCACCTGGAACAGAACAGTGACCCCAACACCACCGCCCTGCTCGACAACCTCGCCAACCTCGGTCTCATTCAACTGGTGAACACCCCCACCCACATCGCCGGACACACGCTCGACCCCATCTTCTCGGCCAGCAACCACGTATCCTTCAGCCACTCCTCCGTAATACACTGGACCGACCACAGATGTGTCCACTTCACCTTCCGACGCGAGACTCTCCACCTCCGCACACAACCCATCCCACGCAGACATTGGAACAAAATCCCCACGGAACAGCTTCTCTCATCTCTCAGCGACAACCAACCCACCTTCTCCATCGGCCCCAACGACACAGCCCGCAGCCTCACGCATTGGATAACCAACTGCGCGGACAACCTCGCACCCCTCAGACGCCTCCCAAGACAGACCAACACCAGGAAACCCCTTTGGTTCACAGACACCTTCAAGGAATCGAAAAAAAACTGACGCACCCTCGAGAAAGCCTGGCGCAAGGACCACACCGCAGAAAACATGTCTGCCCTCAAAAACGCCACCCGCGAACACCACCAACTGATCCGCGCCTCCAAAAGAACTTCCTTCACAGACAGACTGGACAAGAACACTCACAACAGCAAAGAACTCTTCAACATTGTCAAAGAGCTCTCCAATCCTAATGCCAACGCTAATGCCATCATGCCCTCACAAGACCTCTGCAACTCCCTCGCCACCTTCTTCTATCGTAAGATCACCGACCGACACGACAGCTTCGGACACCAGACCCAGCCAACCACCACAGAACCTACAACCCCAGCCATCACCCTCAACGCCTTAACTCACATCAGCACGGAAGAGACCAAAGCTACCATGAACTCCATCCACTCCGGTGCCCCCTCGCACCCCTGCCCACACTTCATCTTCAACAAAGCCGACGACATCATCGCCCTGCATCTCCAGACCATTATCAACAGCTCGTTTACTTCCGCCACCTTCCCCGAGAGCTGGAAACACGCAGAAGTCAACGCCCTACTGAAGAAACCTATGGCGGACCCCAGCGACCTGAAGAACATCCGCCCCATCTCGTTCCTCCCCTTCCCTGCCAAAGTCATAGAGAAGTCCGTCAACAAGCAACTTACCAACTTCCTTGAAGACAACAACCTACTCGACCCCTCTCAGTCCGGATTCCGAGCCAATCACACCACAGAAACCGCCCTCATCTCTGTCACAGACGACATCAGAACTCTGATGGACAACGGAGAAACAGTCGCCCTCATCCTCCTCAACCTCTCGGCTGCCTTCGACACCGTCTGCCACCGAACCCTAATATCCCGCCTCCACTCCACCGGTATCCAAGGACAGGCCCTGGACTGGATCACCTCTTTCCTCTCCAACCGCTCCCAAAGAGTCTACCTCCCACCGTTCCGCTCAGACCCCACCGAGATCATCTGTGGCGTCCCACAAGGCTCCTCGCTCTGCCCGACTCTCTTCAATGTCTACATGAGCCCCCTCGCCGACATTGTACGCAAACACAACATCAACATCACCTCCTACGCCGACGACACTCAGCTGATACTTTCCCTCACCAAGGACCCCACCACCGCCAAGACCAACCTGCAAGATGGAATGAAAGACGTCGCAGAATGGATGAAACTCAGCCGGCTGAAACTGAACTCAGACAAAACGGAAGTCCTCATCCTCGGAAACACCCCGTCCGTCTGGGCCGACTCCTGGTGGTCCACAGCCCAGGGCACCGCACCGACCCCTTCAGACCACGCGTGCAACCTCGGATTCATCCTGGACCCACTTCTCACCATGACCAAACAAGTCAATGCCGTATCATCTTCCTGCTTCCTCACCCTCCGCATGCTCCGAAAGATCTTCCGTTGGATCCCCGCCAACACCTGAAAGACTGTGACCCACGCCCTCGTCACGAGCCGCCTGGACTACGGTAATACCCTATACGCAGGAACCACCGCTAAACTCCAGAAACGTCTGCAGCAAATACAAAACGCCTCCGCCCGCCTCGTCCTCGACATACCCCACAACAGCCACATCTCCGCCCACCTGAGACACCTGCACTGGCTTCCCGTCAACAAAAGGATCACCTTCCGGCTCCTCACCCACGCACACAAAGCCCTCCACAACGAGGGACCCGAATACCTCAACCGTCGCCTCAGTTTCTACACGCCCACCCGTCAACTTCGCTCCGCCAACCTCGCTCTCGCCGCCGTCCCTCGCATCCGCCGCACCACGGCAGGTGGGAAATCCTTCTCCTACCTGGCAGCCAAGGCATGGAATTCCCTCCCCAGCAACCTCAGAACCACCCAGGACCACCTCGCATTCCAGAGGCAACTCAAGACCTGGCTCTTCGAGCAGCAGTAACCCCCTCCCCCTAGCGCCTTGAGACCCTCACGGGTGAGTAGCGCGCTTTATAAATGTTTTTGATTTGATTTGATTTGATTTGATAGGGGAGGGGGTGAGGGTGGGGGTGTGTGATAGCATGCAGGTAGGTTGGGGGATATGATAGTTAAGATTTGACTTACCACTGTCCATTCCTCCACCGACTCCTCCGAGGCCCTCAGGATGCATAATGGTCAAGACCAGCTCCTCCCATGTTGTTAGTTGTGGGGGAGGAGGTGGGGGTCCGCTGTACCGCGATGTTGTTCCTGGAGACCACGGAACGCACCTTCCCCCGTAGGTCGTTCCACCTCTTCCTAATGTCGTCCCGATTTCTTGGGTGCTGTCCCACTGCGTTGACCCTGTCGACTATTCTTCGCCATAGCTCCATCTTCCTAGCTATGGAGGTGTGCTGCACCTGTGATCCAAATAGCTGTGGCTCTACCCAGACGATTTCCTCCACCATGACCCTGAGCTCCTCCTCGGAGAACCTGGGGTGTCTTTGGCGTGCCATGGGGTGGTGTAGGTGATGTGTGGGGTGGTGTATGTGGTGATGAGTGTGGTGATGTGTAGTGGTGTGTGGTGTTTTGTGCGTGGATGTTGTGTGGGTGATGGTGTTGTGTGCCTCTGTGGGGTGGGGTTGTCTATTCTGTGCTCTCTCTCTGACCTTCGTCAATAATTTTGGGTCGTAGGGGTTTGTGGGTGATGTGGGTTTGTGTTTTATATTGTGTTGGGTGTGTGGGAGTGGTGTTTGTATGTGTATCAGGTGTCTGTAATTCGAATTGTCCAATGTGGCGGTGTTTTGGAGATGTGTGTGTATTTTGAGCGCGGTGGTGTGTACCGCCAATGGAATACCGCGGTTGAAAGACCGCCGCGTGGATTCGTGGGTCATGATAGCATGGGCGTGTTTCTGTTGGCGTGACGGTGTCTGTTTTGTTTTCGCCAGTTTATCACTGACCTTTGGTGTGGCAGACTTGTGTGGGTGTCTGAATTTCGGCAGATTCCGGTATGTGGGTCATAATAGCTGTGGTGGATTTCCGCGGCCACGGCAGTGTATTGGCGTCTTCTGCACGGCGGTAAGCGGCTTTTACCGCCAATGTTGTAATGAGGGCCTTTGTCTTCAAACTCTGGTGGTTCACAGAGAAGTTGGTCAGCTGACACACTTGCTTCTGACCAATCATCCTCTTCCTCCTCCAATGGTGTTTTAGGAATGGTGTAATCAAGTGATATGAAATGCTGGTTCATTTTGATCATGGTCAATCTCTCCACGCTTTGAGAAAAGAGACTTAACCTTCTCACTGTAACAACTGCCCCAGCTGCACTGAATACATGTTCAGAAGACATGCTGGCTACAGGACAAGCCAGAAACGTAATTGCCAGCCAACTGAGCTCTTGCTATTGGTGCACCTTCCCATACCAATAGACCAATGGGTTTTGATCCACATACACCTCTTTCGGGTCATCCAGATACTCCTGGAACCTCCTCTGAATGGTCATTGGTGCTGCCACCTGCTCGATCACTTTTTACTTCACCTCTGCACAGACTTAAGACGAGCCAATTGAAACCAAGCCAATGCAAAGGTTGTGTCTGATTCTTCTATTGCTGTTGTTGCCATTTTTCTTGTTGGTAGGGTTGGCGAAGGTGAGACAATACGGCCTCTCTGGAAGTTGAAGGCAGCACCCCAGAACTATAGTGTTGAATTCTAAGTTCCAGTCATTCTTCTTCCAGTTTTCCTCCTTGCTCAACAATCCACCTCTTGTATTGTGAAACATCCTTTTCAGAAAAAGGAATGATAGCGGGAAGAATATTTTTGCAGCGTAGATCAAGTAGGTTGGCACAGATATACTCTTTTACTCTTTTGAGGCGATGATGTCATTTTGCAGCCTTGTATTACAAGTCAAGTGATAGCTTAGGCTAGTAACCAAAGCATATGCTTCTGGGTTTTCGTTCGCACCCCTGATTGTATACCTTTCGGACACCTTCTTTAGCTGATCCTGCATCAGATGCAATAACGGGACAGATTGGCCCATTTTACTGTCCTCCTTGCTAAATTTCCACCTGCAAACCTCAAAAGGAAGCAACATCTGTGTGAGGCATTTGACTAGGCCCCGTAGCTCTCTGAACTGCATCAGCTCCTCTTCCAATGACATAGTCATTGATCTGAGTGCACTGCTCAAAAGATGTTGCCACATATAATAGGTTGAGTTCCAACATGTTGGTACCTCCTGTCACAATGGTACTCTGTTTTTACGCTGAATAATCCGCAACTGTTTTCAGGCTTTAAAAAATGGCTGAAATAAGTGCAGATTCATCTGCAGGTGGTCAGTATGTTGCAGACTATGGGGTGGTGTTAATGTGGGGGTAGTATCGCCAACAGGCTGGCATTATATACCGCCACATTATGACATTGGCGGGTTGGCTGATGCCAACCCACAAATTGACCACACCAACACCATGGCGGTAGCAGCCGCTGGGCTGGAGATAACAATCTCCAACCCAGCGGCCGTTACTGAACCGTCGGCGGCATTTTGACCCTGCCTACCACCATGGTTTTTGTGGAGTTTGTGACGCCACGAAAAGCATGGTGGTAGGCCCTACCAGTGACAAGGAATTCCTTCCCTGTCACTGACAGTAGACCCATTCACCACCCCAACACTACCCAGACAACTCCCACCCCCCTCCATCCATGTTTCCCTCTTCCAAGCCCACATACATGCACACTCGCAAACACACATCACTTATTCACACACTCACTCACTCAGGCATACACGCATTCATACACGCATGCATCCATTCATTCATGCACACATGCGTACACACATTCATATTGACACGTAGACACACATTCACATTTCCATTCATAAACGCATTCTCACACATGCACACACACATGCAAACTACACTACACACACGTTCGCATTCACGCACACACTAACACATTCATGCACACACACCCACACACACAACACTCCCCTCCCCTGTTGGAAACCCGACTTACCTGCATCCAGGGGGTGAGCCCAGTGGAAACTTTGTAATGGGGCTGGTGGTGAGACCGCCAGCTCAGCGACTGTCTCCTCACTGCGAGTCTGACGGTCGGCTTGTCCAACCCCCAGACTTGTAATGAGGCTCAAAGTCCCTTTTCAGATTGGGATTTCAAAACATTTCATAACTTTCCTACTTCCAAGCCTTGGTGAGGGCACTCTACTTGCTTTATCCAACCTGTGCTCCACAGCGGACAGCCTCAAATCTTAAGACTATTAAGTATCATTGTTGCTTTGCCCTATTTGGTGTTATTTTCACTTACTGCTTTAGGAATTCATATCTGGTTCTCACCTTATTGTATGTTTTTCATTTTGGTGTCATTTTTTATTAATTTTTTCTCCATAATTTGGTACTGATAAATGCTTTCTTTACACACTTTCTTTAAGTTAAACTTGTCTGCTCTGTGCCACTGTTACCACGGGCTGAGCTCAGATTTAAACTAATGAAACTGTTGAATGGACAAGAGAGTGACTTTATTACATGTGGTAGACACCAATTCTCCCCAACTAATGAACCACTTTTTTTCAAGTAGTATGAAAGTTGAGTAGAAAAGAAGGAACACAAAATCCAATGTATTTGAAGTGAACTAGTGTATACTTTGTTTCTTATAAAGCAAGTCTCTTGATGCTTTAGAGCTGGTCTCAAAAATAAAAATGGTTTAACTGAGCAAGTAGCTAACATTACGGTAAGATGTCTAAAAATGTAGATTGAGCATTTTAAGAGAATCTTAATGTGAATAATTTTTCTATGACTAGGAAGGTAAAATGTACAGAAGTGCTTGCACCAAAGGTAACAACTCTGATCTGATGCCTACCCTCACAAATAAAGCTAGAGCCCACTATTGGCTAGCAACTCTAGCAGATGGGCATGTGGGGTCTGTCACAATTATCTGACACATAATATCATATATCATATATGATATAACATATATTGGATACATTAGTTGCAAATGAGTAGTAATTTACTCTGTGTATGACATTTGAACAATACATAACAAAGTGAAAAAATATGGAAATCACACAAAACTTAATGTGTATTTACAGTCGGATGGATGTACAGGTTGTACAGATAGATAGGAAAAAAGAAAAGGCAGGCTTAGCACATGGCCAGCCCATGGTTTCAGATGCAGCACTCACCATCATAATCCAGAAAGTATGACTGGATACAAAATAATATCTTCTACAAATTTAGAAGAAACAATATTAAAATGAACAGATGGTAAGTCATTGATTTCCGCATGCTGGTGAGGAAGAAAGTCACCAAGGCACCTCTCATTTGTGACCTGGCGTCTGCTTCCCTATTTGTTGTTTGTCACTCTAGATCTCACCATCCTATGGTTAGTCAACATTTTGGGAAGACATGGTTTGAATACATTAGAGTGTGGTGGTTTTCTCATATAGGGTTTACATGGAGGCACTTGGGCTTATTGTACCAGCGTTTAGTCATTTCAAACACTCACATAAAAAACATTTTTATGTTACTTTTTTTAGGCTGTTTTTTAGGTTTGATGATAGCAAAGACATTTGTATTTTGCTAAAATTAGAGCTATATAACATACTTATTTATAGGGGCGTTCAGTCTGCTATCTGCACCCATTGGTCTATTATTATGACTTTCACATTTTTCTTCTGCCTAATACAGAATGTAGCAATGGACTATGGATCAGCAAACCTTAGCTGCTGATTAACTTCATTGTTAGTGACAGTATTCAACTGAGAGCATGCATGTACAAAGTAGTTCTCATCAATGCCAGGGACTACTATAGAACTGCCTGATTTTTAAAATCAAAAACATATTTTGCTTTTAACCAATTTTTCTATATATTGGTGAGGGCCTGAGAAGTTCACCATCCAAAATATTTTACAAAAAAGATTACAAAATTAAACAAGCATTGACAAAGCCAACGCCGGACCTTTTGGCTTTGCCAATGCTTATTCATATTGTCCCAAAAGTGGTATAATTTACATTTAGACCAGATAGCTATCATTCCAACCCATCTGCTCATGGCTGCCAACTTGGACCAGTGGAGAATCCACTTATGTTGACAATTTACTTTTTACCAAAGGTACATAAAGATGCCCAAAAACAACCTGGCAGGCCTATAACATCAAGTAGAGGATTACCTTTTAAAACAATGTCTAATTACATTGATTTCTTCTTGGGGCTGTTTGGTAAAAATCTAAATAAATATCTCAAGGACAAAGAAGATCTTGAAAGGCATCTGCAAAATGTTCCCTGGAAGGAAATATACAAACTGGAAACTATTGAAATGACACCTATTTATATCAGTATAGAGTATGTATTTGGAATAGAGGCTTGTGAATATTTTCTAGGCAGTAGAAATATGACTTTCATTGAGCATAATTAGATGCTTGTGGAAATTATCATGCTGTGCTTACAAAACATTTTTGTTTTTAACAAGCAAATATACTGACAACGAAAAGGTACAGCTTTGAGCTTTTCCTTCTCTCCAAGTTTTGCTAACCTAATGATAGGCTGATGGGAACAACAATTTGCCTGGTATTCAGGTAATGATGAATTTGATGAGAAAGTCATTATGTGGCTGAGATTCATTGATGATCTAATTATAAATTGGGATGGCAATGAGTCAGAGTTTGCACAGTATTTCAACATTTTTAATAATGATGTGCATACAGTAAGATTCACTTATGATAGAGGCCCCCATCAAGTGGTTTTCCTGGACAAAAAAAATGTATTTCAAGGATAATATGATGCCAAAAATGCTACACAGGGAATCCACATTGACTAAATCAGCCCATCAGACAGAAATTTGTCACCCAATCAGTTCAAAGATGGCTCAGAGAATCATAAAAAGAACAAATCCAAGAAATGCAAGCATGAAAAGTAGGAAAAAAGGGAGTAAGCTGGACAGACAACAAATAGTACAACTTAAAGGCAAAAATAAAGATGAGCCACAAATCAGATCAATTGGGGAATATTACGCAGAGGCAGATCAAATTAAGTACATATTACAAAAATGTTGGAAAATCATAATGTCTGATGCAAGTATGGTATGATTTCACTAGTACCTCACCACAAAGCAAACACTTTGAGGGTCAAACTTACCCACAATCATTTCACCCAGTCAGAATCAAAAACACATTGCCTGATGAAGAATGTATTTTGGAAATAGAACAGCTGTAAAGCCTTCAAAGTTGCCTATAACACCCAAGTTATTTCCAAGACAAATGGGCAAAAGTGCAACATGTTACATTAAATCATTTGCAAAACCAGATATGTAGTGTACATCTTTGATTGTCACTGCCAATTACAGTATGTTCATAGCATAACTTTCCAGTTAATAAACACATTTTGGAACTTATTTGTGCTATTAACAATCAGGACAGGAGCTATGCCATGGCCAAAGATATGGAGTGTGTACCTAAAAGCAAATGGCATTCAATTACATTTTATGCAGTTGATCACAGTCCCAAACTACCAAGAGCAGGCAATGGGGAACAAAAGCTTTTTCAGCTACAATTCAGATACATTTTGGAATAAAGATCTTTGACTCCAAGTGGCCTGAACCAAGATGAGGAATTATACATGCATCCGGAATGAGATAAGTGAGGCTGACATTAAACAATGGAATTGAGGAAACTTATTGTAAATTCGGGTGAGCAATCTTCATTGGATTAGAAATTGAATACCAAATGCACTCAATCTAAATTAAGGGCCTTATTACGAGTTTAGCATTCCATGGACTGCCATGTTGGTGGTGGTGGTCCAACTGCACCAGCTCTAGCAGTCTGACTATCGTATTACGAGTTTGGCTATGGAACTGTCATAAGACCACCAGCGGTCCGCTGGACCCACCATACTGACTATCAGTCAGTATGGCAGGGACTGCTGTGGTCCTTCACCGCAGCAGCCAATGTTATCCAGACATCAGGACCATCATGGCTATTGCAACCTGCTGGACCACCAACTTTTCATTGAAAATTTTACCAACGTTGAAATCTTGGTGTTCCAGCAGGTAAGGGGGACCAGAAAAGGGTGGCTTCAGCGGGCATGGGCGTATGTAGGGTGACATGGGGGCCCATGTGGGCCCTCAAAAAATGTGAGGTTTGAAGACGCACTGCATACTGTGCATGGCATGGTGCATGGGAAACGGGCTGCCTATTGTGCTAACAGGTAGGAGAGCATGGCTAGCAGAAGCTCCATGGTACTGCCCCATTCCTCCACCTGCGAATCACTTCGGCCCCATGTAGAACTCGCATACTGTGGTCCTAGGACCATCGGCCAGACACCGTTTGAAGGACCACATTGGACTGCCAAACTTGTACTGAGGCCCTAAGACCAGTAGGCTTGGACTCCAACAATCATGGTGAACTTAATGATTCATAATTATAAAAAACATTGCTGCTGCAAACTCCCTCTCCACCAAGGCATTTCAAAGACGCATCCTGCAGCATATGGATCGTTTGGAGAGCTGGCTTGCCAGGATAGAGTAGAGTATCAACCTGCTCTGGACCCATATATACAGTGCCCTTTTATTAAGCCCTTTTTGTTTAAAAAAAAATGTGTTTTGATGGGAGGGACCTGTTGTGGGGTGGAGAGGGTGGGAAGGGAGTTGGGATGGACTTGATATTTGGACTTTTTGTTGGACATTTTGGGGATGGGGTTATATTTGTTCAGAGAGAGGGTGGGACTGTTGTTTTTATATTTGTAAAGAATAAAGGGGAAATAATTTTTTTACTTCATTTGTATATCAAGTCTTTATTTTGGTGTTTTAAACATTTTGTTTGCACTGCTGTCTTTTAGTGTAGCCTGTTATTTGTAATCTGCTGAAAAAAAGTGCAAGTCATTTACTTAGACCCCTGCTCTATTGCCCTCTGTAACTACTATTGACCACTAGATTATCATTGTCATTGCCTATTTGGCCTACAAAAACTCAGTACATACAGACAACATCTTCTTCATTAGTAGTTAAATACTAACTAAACAAGTTTACTTCAATACATAGTACTTCTCCTACCTGAATAGATGAAGTAAGGAAGTCTTCTTCTTACTATAGGGTTTTCCCAAGGTGGCATCTTAAGGGGGTGGTAGGTAGGTAGTAGTAGTAGCAGGCTAACATGCTAAGAGGGAAGAAAGAACTTGAAAGAAAGTGCCTCTTCCACCTATGTGAACTCCAACTACAGAATGATTGAAAGGATTAACAATCATTGTTAACTTGTTTGAAAGAATATAGAGAGTTAGTGGGTCATCATCATATATCATAACTGTAGGAAGACTGAGACCAGACTACCACAAAAACAGAATTGACACACAACAAAGAAGGAGCCCCAATATGATAATAAAATATAGGAATATCATGTTCATCTGAGCATTGGTGGGGAACTATAGTATAATAAAACTAAACTTAAGAAATTAGATCATGGAGTCAGAACCAGGCTCAGACTCAAGAGTGTTTGGTCCAGGTTAAGCAGTTACAGAACACACACAAGGCATGAATGAAGATGTTGATAGGGCCGGTGTGGAATATTGCTCAGGTAATGAAAGGTAGAATGTCACACAGTGAGTTGATGTTGCTTAATTGCTTTAACCACATCTGTCCCAGCAAGTGTGTGATTCATTTATGGTATAACATTAGGTCACACCTCAAAAACTCACACAGACCAGGGGAAGAAGGTTAGAGGCTCAATAAATGGACAGGTCCTTCTGCCCCAGAGAATCCCCAGATAGTATATCCTAAGTGTCATGTCTAGTTTTGAAATATGGAAGATTGAATGTAACCAACCCAATTCTAAAAGGTTATGATTGTGAAAAGGAAAATGATACTGTATAGCCCAATTGGGTGATAC
The DNA here is from genome assembly GCF_031143425.1 of Pleurodeles waltl. Taxonomy (NCBI): domain Eukaryota; kingdom Metazoa; phylum Chordata; class Amphibia; order Caudata; family Salamandridae; genus Pleurodeles; species Pleurodeles waltl. Next base: position 932,879,877 of record NC_090436.1, on the reverse strand, counting down.
ATCTCCATTGGTCTTGGCATGTCCATCACTCTGGAGCCTGTCTGAACCTGTCCGGTAGGGAAGCTGGAGTCTTGAACTTTGAAAGTTTTGTTTGTGCAGGAGAGGACTAGGAGAAGGTCTCTGTATTGAAAAAAACAGTAGCTATATTATAGAGTAAAGGAAAAGGACATATGAAAGCAAGGTAAGCTTCATGAGGAGTCAGGAGTGTACCAGGAAGACTCAGAGGCAGAGCAAGAACATAAGAACACAAGTGGAGTTTTACGCTTCAGCTAGCAATGTAGCAACCACACATTCAGCAGCATTTGCAAATCAACGTACCTCTTTCAAGTTCACAGAGCTGAGTACTAGGCCTCATAGTCTTCTGCAACATCATGGGTTCTCTTTGAAGTCAAAAACGTTCTCCTTTCTTGCTTTTGAGGTAGTCCCACCCTGAGTCCTTCTATCTTCCTCCTCCAGATTCAGAGTAACTCCCTCCTAATCCCAAACCAAGCAAGGTAGACTTGTGAAGTGGACTACTGTTGAAAAACAAATAGAGAAACAGAACTGGTCTATTTTTTGTGTATAGCTGTGTTTTGTAAGTAAAGTGGCTGGCTTGTTATGAGGAACCAGAAAAAAGGAGTAGACCCTGGAAGTAAATTTCACTACTTTTGAAATGCCCTTCACTTTCAGGAACAAATGATCACCTACCAGCCCGCCAAAATTTAAAATCATCAGAAACAAGTTTGCAGTTTTGTTGAACTTGCTCCCTCACAGTCTGATACCACATATATCAGTTATCACTCGCACATTTGCAGTCACAATCAATCAATATATCACCACTCATTGGTGCAATAGTTACTTAGTTACTTCTTCCAATTCAAGCACAGTGGTTGAAGAAAATAATTCCTCTTTGATGGTATCCACACATTGAAATTAGACACTGGCAGTCTTTTAATCAAAGATATTATAGGGCAACCCTGCTAGGTGATGTATGGGATAGTCAATGGCATGTGAGGGAGGTAGGCAGGCAGCATTTCCAACGTCCTCAAGGATATGTGGGGGCTTCTTCACTGCATATGGGTCGACCTCCAATCTGGGCTTGTATGTCACTATAAAATCAATGGTGAGGCAGTATAAATCCAGCACAAACATAATGTTGCACTAGCAATTATTTTTAAACAAAGAAAGAGAAAAAGAAACTGAATTAGAAACAATGAAAACAACCCTAGCCGGAAGAATATTTTTGCAGCGTAGATCAAGCAGGCTGGCACAGATATACTCTTTTACTCTTTGGAGGCGATGATGTCATTTTGCAGCCTTGTATTACAAGTCAAGCGATAGCTTAGGCTAGTAACCAAAGCATGTGCTTCTGGGTTTTCGTTCGTACCCCTGATTGTATACCTTTCAGACACCTTCTTTAGCTAATCCTGCATCAGATGCAATAACGGAACAGATTGGTCCATTTTACTGTCCTCCTTGCTAAATTTCCACCTGCAAACCTCAAAAGGGAGCAACATCTGTGTGAGGCATTTGACTAGGACCCGTAGCTCTCTGAACTGCATCATCTCCTCTTCAAATGACATAGTCATTGAGCTGAGTGCACTAGTCAACAGATGTTGCCACATATAATAGGTTGAGTTCCAACATGTTGGTACCTCCTATCTCAATGGTACTCTGTTATTACGCTGAATAACCCGCAACTGTTTTCAGGCTTTAAAAAAATGGCTGAAATAAGTGCAGATGCATCTGCAGGTGGTCAGTATGTTGCAGACTATGGGGTGGTGTTAATGTGGGGGTAGTATCGCCAACAGGCTGGCATTATATATCGCCACATTATGACATTGGCGGGTTGGCTAACGCCAACCCACAAATTGACCACACCAACAGCATGGCGGTAGCAGCCGCTGCCTGGAGATCACAATCTCCAACCCAGCGGCCGTTACTGATCCGTCGGCGGCATTGTGACCCTGCCTACCACCATGGTTTTTGTGGAGTTTGTAACGTCACGAAAACCATGGCGGTAGGCCCTACCAGTGACAAAAAATTCCTTCCCTGTCACTGATAGGAAGCCCATCCACCCCCTCCAACACTACCCAGACAACTCCCACCCCGCCTCTATCCATGTTTCCCCCTTCCAAGCCCACATACATGCACACTCGAAAACACACATCACTTATTCACACACTCACTCACTCAGGCATACACGCATTCATACACGCATGCATCCATTCATTCATGCACACATGCGTACACACATTCATAGTGACACACAGACACACATTCACATTTCCATTCATTCATTAGCTTTATTTCGGTAAATATAAATACCATAAAAGCGCATCACACAAAAAAGGAACGGCAAGCTACATGATAAACAATTTAAGTCATAAAAGATTGAAAAAGAGAAAAAAAAAAAAAAGAGAAGAGAAATATTTACACATAAGCAGTTCCCTCATGGAAAATCGCACCTTATAGTTATGTAAAAACGCATTATAGGTAAAAGAATAAGATACAAGCCTGACAAACCATATCAGATAAAAAGGACATTTCAATTTAAAAAATATCTAAGAAAAATAAAAACAGCAGGTAGGGAATGCATCTGAACCAATAAAAGTGATATGTGCATGCAATGATAAATCCATCAATTGTTGTTTACCACATTCATTGTTAAATTTCCCTCTGCTTTTTTAAGCGTGTTCAGTCTGATACGCCAGATTGAGTCTAAATATTTTGACAAACAACAAACCACTAAAACCGATGAATCAGATTTAAAAATTCTCAAAGCTAGCAAGCAGTTTTTAAAACCCTTACTTCTACACAGAGGAATAATCCAACGGGCTCTTTGTTTGGAGTATGCGGGGCATTGGAAGAGAATATGAGTTACTGATTCTTCTCTGGCACAGCCCATCGGGCCATTCATACACGCATTCTCACACATGCACACACACACGCACACTACACACACATTCGCATTCACGCACACACTCACACATTCATGCACACACCCCCACACACACACACAACACTCCCCTCCCTTGTCGGAAATCCGACTTACCTGCATCCAAGGGGTCTTGCAGCAGGGGACGGGATAGGGCACACTCACGATCAGACCGTTTTGGCTGCTGGCACGGCTGTAAGCAATGCAAGAGGAGAAGAGGTCTCTAGCTCTGTTGCTAGTGGCCCAGGAGAATCATCGTGCTCATGAGAGAGTGCCAAAACCCAATCTTGTGAGTGTGAACTAACTCAGCTCCGCTCCAGAAGCGAAGCGGCTTTAACCACGACTCTGTAACAACGAAGTCATGGATAACGAAAGTGGAACAACGCTTTCGTTAACCACGACTTCGTTGTTTGGTGCTTTAACCATGCATGTGCTGAACCATGCACACGCGTGGTTAAGGCCCAGAAGAAGTGAGTCGGCTGAGGAGGATGACGTGATCAGTCAGGTAAGTGGGGCTGTTTTAGGGGTGGGGGGTCGGGGTATTTTTAGTTTTAGGTGCGGGTGGGGAGTTTTGGTATTTTGAGTTTTGGGGGTCGGGTGGTTTAGAGGAGTGGTGGTCGGGTTAATTTCAGTTTTAGGGGAGGTTAAGGGGCGTGAGAAGGGGGTTCAGGATATTTTTAGTTTCCGGGGCGGGGTGGGGGAGTCGAGGTATTTTTAGTTTTAGGGGAGGGGCGTTGGGCGGTTTAGGTTTAGGGGCGGGGGGAGGGAGGGGATGGGTATTTTTAGTTTTAGGGGCGGGTGGGGTTCGAGGTACTTTTAGTTTTAGGGGTGGGGGGTCGCGGCAGTTTAGGTTTGGGGAGGAGGGGTATGTTTAGTTTTAGGGGCATGGTGGGGGGTCGAGGTATTTTTAGTTTTAGGGGTCGGATGGTTTAGGTTTAGGGGCGGGGAGGGGGGTCAGGGCAGTTTTAGTTTTTATTGGTGGGGTCGGAGTATTTTTAGTTTTAGGGGCGGGGATGGGGGGGTTGGTATTTTTAGTATTTGGGTTGGGGGTCGGGTGGCTTAGGTTTAAGGTGTGGGATGGGGGTTGGGTGGTTTAGGTTTTAGGGGTGGGGGTTGGGGTGGTTTTAGATTTTAGGGGCAGGGTGAGGAGTTGCAATAATTTTATGGGTGGGGCTGGGGTGGTTTTAGGTTTTAGGGGCGGGGTAGGGGATTTGGGGTAGTTTTGGGGCAGGGGTGTTGGGGTGTTTGGGGTTTTAGGGGTGGGGGTGGGGGGTTGGGGTAGTTTAGGTTTTAGGGACAGGGTGGGGGATGGGGTTCTTTTAGGGGCGGATCGGGGGTTGGGGTGGTTTTAGGTTTTAGGGGCAGGGTGGGGGTCAAGGTAATTTTAGGGGCGAGGCGGGGTCGGGGTAGTTTTAGGGACAGGGGTGGGGTGTTGGCGTGGTTTTAGGGGTGGGTGTGGGAGGTCGCGGTAATTTTTAGGGGTGGGGGGCCATGGGGACGCATGCTGGAATTATGCATGCCGTTCACTAATGCCTTTACCAGGAATGCCTTTACAACGAAAAATTGTTGTTAAGGCATTTGTGGTAAAGGCATTAGTGGTACCAACGCGCTCGTTGTTTTAACCTCGTTGTTCAGGCATGTGTTGTTTTAGCATGCATTGTTACAACATACATTCACTCCAGAGAGCAAAAATCAGGAACTCTGAGCTACTTTGCGTAGGGTAGAGTGCCTGAATTCTGAAATTTCCACCAGCTGAACTGAGTTCTACACCCTGGCCTAATTAGCATATAAAAACATGTTGTAATATGTAGGAAACACCTATGCTCTTTCAAACAGAATATACTAATTATTTGAAAGTAGATAATTGGAACAACCCTCCTAAATATTTGGACTGATACAAAATATCAACCATAGTGGTCGTATGTGTACCAGATCTTTCTATGATTGTTTGGAGCTAATAAAGGCTAGAACTCATGATCAATGCATGAAGTAGCATCTGGGAGTAGGCTGACAGTTCTGCACCATATTTACCTTCGTCCACATGTTGGATTTGATAACTTGAACACAAAGATGTTTTTCTACAATTCTGAAAGTTTGGAAACCTAGCTGTCTTTCAGTCCATAGTTACCCCAAACTAATAAGTATCAAGCCTATTCTTTCCTTATCACACCCTAAACTCTATGATTTAGTGTACTCCATGTCAATTATCACCTTAGAATGCAAATGAAGTGAGACTGCATCGCCTTTTTTAAAGGGAAACATATAAAGAGCATGATGTTTTTTAGGAGATAAGTGCAAAACTGAGAGCCACTGATTTAATTACTGATTTTTTTCAAATGTACCCAAAATCGTGTAACCCTTCAATATCAGATGCTTTCTAACTAGTCGAGATTTGTCACATATTTGGTAAGTTGGCATACCACAGAGCAGTATCAACCATTAGCATTATTCTTATTTGGTTTTTAAGCATCTAGAAGATTTTGTATGGTCCATTGCTGAGCCTAAGTAATTCATCTAAATATTCTAGGACTGATTGATTTGCCCAATATTACTGATTATAGATAAGAATGCTAATCAAACGTCCATCAGAATTGAGAATCACTATGAGAAAGGTTGGTGGTTCCAAGCAGAAAACCTCCAACTAAACTAAGGGGCAGATTTATGTAAAATGGCGCTACAGCTAGTGCAGCTACAATTTCATTGTGCCCCTTAGTGTCCCCCTAATGCCACCATGTGTGTGCCGTATTTAATTTACAGTGCACCATGGCGGAAGTTAGGGAAATAGCATCCACATTTTTTACGCTAGTTCAGCGCTTTGTAGTATTAGCATCAAAAATATTGACGCTAATCCTGCAAAGAACCCAGAGGCCCATTGAAACCAATGGGAGTCTCCATTTAAAACCTGCTCTGAGCAGGGATTAAAAATCCCGGAGAAAATGACATAAAGAAATCTATTAGATTTCTTTGCACCATTTTTATGTCCCCCCCTAATGGGGCAATGCCATCTTTGCATACTTTATGTCTGGCACAGGCATTATGTAGTGCAAAGGGTTACAAAGTGCCGCAATGCATGCATTGTGCCACTTTGTAAATTTGGCTCAGCATTTTTGGCCTTCTAATGCCACCTTAGTATAAACAAAATGATGCTAATGTGGCATTGGAATGGCACTAGGCCATCTTAAATCTGGGCCGAATTTTCTCTGAAGAAGTAAAGTTAAACACTAAGGCCCAGATTTAAGAGGGTCTAGTGTCATTCCAACGTCACATTAGCGTCATTTTTTTACGCTAATGTGGCCTTAGAAGGCCAAAAACGCAGTGCATGTTTACAAAGTGATAACCATCAAATGGAGGGTGATGAAGAGTGAAATAGGCGCTCCGAATATCCCAATCTGGGAACTAAATGTGACCTGATTACGGTGCTCTGCACTAGGGTCTCACCCCCTGTTCCCCCGACAAGGTTAAACTGCTTAACCAATACTATATAGAATGTGAAGGCACACGTAAAAGATTATAAATCAAACAATCTACAGTCTCTTATGAAGGTATCTCATTAGTATATTTTCAAATCAAAGTAATCAGAATAATCAAAACCACAACTAAGAATACATTCTCTAGAATTTCACAGTAAAGTTCAAATCTTATCTCCAAATGAAATCAGCATTCTAACTAATCCAGTTCATGGTTCCAGTCTCTTTTCAGTCCGAAACGCCCCTTAAAAATTAGAATATCTGAACACTGGAGAGCGATTAGGCAAGAAGATGAGAGATACCCAATAGCTTATCATATGAAAACATGTGAAGCACAAGGAAATCAAAAGACATTTAAATTCTTTGGATTTGACCAGTGCGAAACAAATCCAAGAGGAGGCAATAGAGAACTGACCTTACGCAGGAGGGAATCAACTTGGATAATGCGATTAGGGGCGGTGGCACAAGGTCTCAACACAGATCATGAGATGGAGTATTTTCTTGGAGATAATTAAGATAAATAACTAATAGGAGAAAGTAGGGAGCCCCCATTAAATTAAATTAAATTAAATTGAATTAAATTAAATAACTACTAAATAATTACTAATCATAATATTAATTCGGATCATCTGATGGATAGACATAAGAATAGTGATTCTAAGAAAGTATCTACACATTTAAACGAATTTTGAAGATATAAGAATCATCTCATTTCTCTTTATATCAATTATGTTTAAGATATGATATTAATATCAATAGTGGGAATATTAATTGAGACATATTCAAGTCATAATAAGCATATGGAGAGAACAGAAGAAATAGGAATGATGATTACTAAGATAAAGATTGTTTTGTATATCTAATATGTCAATATGTTCGGGGTCTAGTATTTTTATAAGTATAAACTAAGAACATTTGGTGAGTATACATGTTAATTGTGTTAATTAATTTCGAGTTGAATTAAGCTTAATGAAGTGCAAGAAACTCGGTACTTATAAAGATAAAGATGGGAGAGTGTGTTTTCTATTTTCATGTAACATAGGTACGGAGAAAAATGAAGTCCGTTGTTTATACCTATTAACTACATCGAGTGTAAAAGAAATCGAGTCGGGTTAACTCGAACTGATATTCTAATAATATGTGAAAAGTATAAAAGAGATGGCGCCCTCGCGCAGTGGAGATTTATGATCCGCAAGAAATCTGGAAACAGTAGTTAGAAATATTAAATAGTCCGTTTTCTCTTTTGGCTTACATAGACGCGGAGAAAAGTGAAGTCCGTTGTCTATGTTTATTGAGCTTATGCTGCTCAAAAGAAACCTAGTCGGGTAAACTCAGTTTGACACTACAATAGATGAGAACGAGACGGCGTACTCGCGTTTCGGAGCTTCACGGAGTGCGGATATAGGTAGGACAGGAGAGATAGTGGCAGGAAAACTGGGGAGAAATACTCATAAGAAATCCTCACCTAACTGATATGTTTATGATTTTATCATGACAGATTTTGATATAATGTGGTGAGTTACTATACATATGGAATTGTCATGAACGGAAGGTGAGTGTTATATATAAAAGACATCAATATTATGGGATGTATGGAGATGGAGGGATTCAAAGTTAATATTTATAATAGTATTATATTACCTACTCACTTTTAGATACAAGTGTTAAGTTTGCAATTGTGATAAATATAATGATGTGTTATAGGTGATATAGCTTTGTGAGATAAAGGTTTGTTTAGATACTGTCATATATAAGGAAACGGAGTTGCAAAAATAGATTATTAGGAAAAGGCTGTTTCAAATACATTAATTGAGTGTACGTTATGTGTTTGTAATTTTGTAATTTAATGGTTGAGGTAATTTAAATTATGGTTGAATTAAAGGTAGAATTTTCATCATGAGACATGTATATTTCCCACTATTGTATGCTAATACTTTGTAATGATAACATTCTAATTTGGGATATACGGTTCAGTTTGATTTAGGTCACTGTATACTTGAGTTTAATACTTTGGGAGGTCCTGAAGAAGTCCAGGGGTACTCCCCGGATGAAACACGTGTTGACGGACATATGGACAAGTAAGAGGGAAGGACACATAGACGGACATATGGACAAGTAAGAGAGAAGGACACGTAAACAAGCAAAGGAGGAACCGTTTGTGGATTTTGAGACAAATTTACATTAATGATTTGCAAAAAAATTTATGAAATTTGAACTCATGCAAATTTGATGGACTGAAAAGAGACTGGAACCATGAACTGGATTAGTTAGAATGCTGATTTCATTTGGAGATAAGATTTGAACTTTACTGTGAAATTCTAGAGAATGTATTCTTAGTTGTGGTTTTGATTATTCTGATTACTTTGATTTGAAAATATACTAATGAGATACCTTCATAAGAGACTGTAGATTGTTTGATTTATAATCTTTTACGTGTGCCTTCACATTCTATATAATATTTACAAAGTGACGCAATGCATGCATTGCGCCACTTTGTAACCCACTGAGCTCCATTATGCCCGCACCAGGCATAATGTATGCAAAGGGGGCATTTCCCCATGGGGGGGCAAATTAATTTAGCAAGGTAATCTAACAGATTTCCTTGTGTCATTTTTTTCGGCACTTTCAACACCTGCTCAGAGCAAGCATTAAAAGGAGGCATACTTTTATCTATAATGGGCCCCTATGTACTCTGCAGGAGTGGTGCCAACATTTTGGCACTACTCCTGCTGAGTACATCAATAGCGCAAAAAAATTATGCTATTGCCTCCTACCCTGCGCCGTGGTGTGCCGTATTTTAAGTATGATGCACATATGGTGGCGGTAGGGGGCACTAAGGAGCACAAGGAAAGTGGCACTGCAGTGCCTCTTTTCTTAGATCTGCCCCAGGGGCCTGATTACGAGTTTGGCGGTTTGTGGACCACATGGCGGCTGCAATGGTCCGACCACCTTCGGCTTGGCGACCACCATATGAAGATGCATGTAGTTCCATAGACCAAAGACTGCTATGGTCCCGCAGGCACCCCAGAAGGCGTAGGCTGCCATGGTGACAAGAGAGGCCAATGAGGCAGCAGAACACATCCTAATGTTGCCTTTCACCAAAGTGACGGTGATGTCCAACAACCACATCTCAACTGGAGGAAACTGAGTCATAAAAAGAAGTAGCTCACCTGTAGGCAGTGTCACGCATCCTGTGTTGCTGTGTAGCGGATCACACATGTCCTGCAACTACTGCTGCTCATCAATTGAGTATGAAATCCACGCCAGTGTGCATGCAACCGATAGTAAGACAAAACACCTACCTGTGTCATGAAACTCACCAACAGATTGAGGTGCCGCTGTCCACCTGGTTTGTAGGTTACTATACGTGGATCAAGTACACTTGTCCTTGTGTCCCGGGTTGGAGTAGTACACAACAAATGACCCATACAAAGAAACATGATGCCCCCTTTGGGCAGGTCACTTACACTGCACCATCACACTCCACACTCCGCATGTATGCTCCTCACAGTTTCAGAGACAGTGAGGAGTACAGAACATTGGGCCACATATACATATATTTGGAATTGTGATTCCCTAATTGCGATTCAATGCGAATTGTAATAAGGGAATAGCAATTCCAAATGCATTAAACTCCATTGAGTTTCTTTTGTTATTCCCGGTGGGTTGCAAATAGACCTGCCTCATTAATATTAATGAGGTAGGTCACAATTTGCAACCCACTGGGAATCGCAAAAATCACAAGGATGGTGGCCTGCTGGTGTCAGCAGACCACCATGTCTGTGATTGCTTTTAAATAAAGCAATCATTTTTTTTAAATGCAGCCCGTTTTCCTTAAAGGAAAACATGCTGTGTTTAAAAAGAAAGAAAATGAAACATTTCAGTTTCATTTTTGAAGAGTAGGCAGTGGTCCGTGGGACCACTGCCTGCTCTGAAAAAATATTTTCGCTGCCATTCACAAAGGGGAAGGGGACCCCTTCCAGTTTGCAAAAGGGTTAGTAGGCAGTGGTCCGTGGGACCACTGCCTGCTCTGAAAACATATTTTTGCTGCCAATCAAAAAGGGGAAGGGTACCCCTTCCAGTTTGCGAATGGGTTAGCACCAGTTTGAAACTGGTGCTAACTGCGATTGTTTTGCGGTCACAAAACATCATACATACCATTTGGATTTGGTATTAGGAAGGAATGCCCTTGACACGCCCCTTCCTAATACCGAATTGCAAAACCCAAACTGCGATTCAGTAACAAGTTTGCCCTCTGACCAGGTTGCCAGATGGGCCAGGACCTTCCTCCATGTCCACAAGACCAGGAGTGTTGTCATCACTGAGGGATTCATCCAGGGAGGTAGTGGTAGTCTGTTCTGTGGCCTCCCTGTACCCACAGTGGCAGTTTGACCTGTTGAAGAATGTACATTGTTACAGGTTGAAGTGTGACACCTACCTCCAAAGGTTTGCATTACAGTAAACAGAGACATTGGACATTTGAAAGTTGTTGGTTATCCTATTGTACCAAGTTACCATTTTTTGGGTTGACATGACATGTGTGAAGCATGCCTAAACTATTTGACTCAAGCAGCTCATGAGATGTGCAGATCAGTTGCACTTTGGAAGATGGACAGAAAATGAACTCTTACCAACAGTGAAGTCAGCACAGTAGAGAGGCAACATATGGCTTTGACCATTTGGAGGCCTAGTTGAGTGAGATACAGGCAAGCAAAGGACTTTTTGTATATGCGACTGGAGTCATCATGTGCACAGTGCTGGGTCAAAGTGTCTGCTGCTGATACCAGTCTGGTGATGCAGTTTGAAGCCTTAGGAATACTTGTTGTACACACTTGGTAAGGTGACATTATTGTCCTCAATAGTTTCATCTTGGATTAGCAGGTCAAGGTGGAGCAAGGTAGACAGACACGTCTGTGAGTTGAGCATGATCTGTATATTGCTCACTTTGAGTAAACCTCAATTGAGAGTTACCAAACAGGGGTACTTCGACAAATGAACACTGGGCTGGTGTGTGGAGTTACAGACACAAGGCCTCATGGGAGTTGCAGTCAGGTCACTCTCTCTACTTCTCACACTATACAAATGGTATCCTCCGAGGTGAGTACAATTCAATTGAGAGTTACCAAACAGGGACATTTGGACAGGTGAACCCTGGGCTAGTGTTTGAAGTTACAGATACAAGGCCTCCTGGCAGTTGTAGTCAGGTCATTCTCTCTACTCCCCACACTATACAAATAGTACCCTCCCAGGTGAGTACACTTCAATTGAGAGTTAACAAACAGGGCTATTCAGACAGGAGAACACTGGGCTGGTGTTTGGAGTTGAAGACGCAAGGCTTCCTGGGAGTTGCAGTCAGGTCACTTTCTCTAGTACAACACTATACATATTGTATCCTCCTATGTGAGTACATTTCAATTGCGAGTTATCAAACAGGGGTATGTGGACAAGTGAACACTGGGCTGGTGGTTGGAGTTACAGGAACTGTGCCTCCTGTGAGTGGTGGACAGGTTACTCCCTCTACTTCCCAACACTTGACAAATGGCATACTGTCCAGGGGAGTACACTTCAATTGAGAGTTATCTAACAGGTGTATTTGGAAAAGTGAACACTGGGCTGATGGTTAGAGTTACATACAGAAGGCCTCCTGGGAGCTGCAGACAGGTCACTCTCTCTACTTACCAAACTATGCAAATTGTGTCATCCCAGGTGAGTACGCTTCAATTTATAGTTACCAAATAGCGGTATTTGGGCAAGTGAACACTGGGCTGATGTTTGGAGTAATAGAAAGAGTGCCTCCTGGGAGTTGCAGTCAGGTCACTCCCTCTACTTCCCAACTCTCGACAAATGTTGGGTATTACATTTTGCAGGCAGACTGCATTTAGGTTTGAGCATACATTTACATTTTGCGACATACCATGAATCCTGGAATGTTTTTTGATATTGTAAGTTTTACAGACACCATTTGGACATGTGGCATGTTGTGGCCTTGGTAGCTGTGATGTTGGGTACAATAATACACAGTGACAGTGATAAAACTCAGATACTCTTGGTATTGCATGTTGGTTAAGTACATGGACAAGACAGTGGCAAAATATGAGCTGTGAGCATGCAGGACTTTCAATTTTGAGATAGTTTTTGAGTTGTAACTTACCAGCCTCCACTCCCACAGGTATTCCTGTCAAGGCTTCAGAATTCAGGATGGATAGGACTTTCTTCTCCCACGGAAAGAGTCTTAATGGGGCACTGTGAGGGCCACCAGCTGTCTTGTTGGCCTCCTGCTGCTGCCTGGAGAACAGGGAATGCACCTTGTCCCTCAGATCATTTCACCTCTTTCTAATGTCCTCCTTTGTGCGAAGGGTGGTGCCTACAGCATTCACTCTGTCGACGATCCTATACCATAGTTATCTTTTCTTACTGAGATGAGTGTGCTGGACTTGGCCTCCAAACAATTGTGGCTCTACTGTTATGATTTCATCCACCATGTCTCTCAACTCATCTTTGAAGAACAGGGATTTTTTTAACGTGACATGGGGGACCACTAAAGTGGGTGACAGAGACTTACTTATAATGGGAAGTGTAATAGGGAGGGAATGGACAAAAGTGTATGCAGGGTGTTGTGTGGGATGGTAAAACAGTGGGTGCCTATTCTATGTAGTATACAAAAGAAGGTGCTCAGGTTTCTTTGGCTTCCTTTGGAAATGCAAACAATTTGGTTTGTGAAGAGGTGTTTTTTATAGTGTGTTTGCAGGTGTGTCCACAAGACTAATGTGTGTCAACTGTGTTGTTTTTTAATTCATCCAATGTGCACTTGTCTGTTACTTTACTGGATGCGCACCGCGGGGGTCGACTGCCATTGGCTAACTACCACGAGGAGACTGCCACAGTGTGTTTGTAATAGGCTCAGTGGTTGGCAGCGGAGCTGACAGAGCTGGAGGTCGGACCGTCTAGATACCAGGTAGCCGCACCGCTGGCGGTCTGTCTTTTTTACTTGGTGGGCGGCGGTTCCGCCTGTTTGTATCGTAATATAGCAGTCTGGGGACAGCCATCGCAACAGTTTTTTTTGGACCTCCAAAATGGCAGTCTAGCTGACCAACCGCCAAACTCGTAATCAGGACCTAAATCCAGGAATTAAGATTGCAATGACGCTAATGGAATGTCCTATGTTCAACATGGCTTTGAGGTTTAGTTTGCTCATCTTTGAGATATTCGTGTAGCACAAATGTATGGTGAGACAGACTGTAGACCACCTGAATTAAAAAGAAGGCCCTTAGTTTTGTTTCCCTAATATGTTAATTATATTGGACTTGATGTACTGACACATGATATCTATGCTGAGGTGGACCTAGCTAATTTTTCCTTCCTGGATCTCAAAAGGAGAGAAACATATGAAAACATATAAAAAGAAGCGCATAAAGCATCAAAGTAGCTGTTTCCTAAATCCTGCAGATGCATCTTCATCTATATGTTCCCCTGCAGCGACTATTCCTGGATCATGAATGCATGCCCTTAAATTACATCCGCAACTCCTAAATCTTATGACAGTCACTGCTGGAACCTTTTCTCGTTCGTCTTTCCAAATTTTACTCCCATTCTCTGCAGCTTTTTGACCAAACGTTAGAAGAAGGGGTGCATTCTGGTTGGTTTACACTACCTTTAGAGTAAAATGGGATCAAAGAGAAATACTTTTGGAATAGATTTTAGTTGTCGTGTCAAATACTCCTAGGCTCATATGGGGATTTGAACTTTTTGGGTCTTCTGTTAGGCCCATAGTACCAACATATTGTTCTCCACTCATCATTTGAGCCCTTTTAGCTACCCCTTTCCATTCTCTGAAAGAAGTATCACTTGTACATGTGTCCTTCGTTCTCCACACCCACTTGTGTTAACTAGAAATGAATCAAAAGATCCTGGTTAAAAGATTCTGAATGAAGTTTGGTGATTTTCCTTCCCATTTATCCTTCCCCATGTGATCTAATCATACAAGAGGTGGAGTTTCTTCCTACATGTAGAAATGTTTATTTTGTTTTCCTGCGTAGGACTGCCATGTTTTAACTGAGATTGTGGGCAAGAAACAGCATGGGAAGTTATTCATCAAGTATAGTGGGTCTACCACTGAAGGAAATTTCGGTCATTGGAAGATGTTTCAGAAGGTAGAGCCAGATGAAGTTCAGGGGTTACAAACCTGCTGATTCCCTCTTTTCTTAATGTGGTGAGAATCCACATTTTTGGTACAAATGGACATTCCTCAGTTTCCATCATTCACAAATGAGGCCCACAGAGATGAGGTAGCGTCCAACAAGGGCCTCTCATAATGAAGTATAATGAGTGAGGCAAAGCAAGGAATAAGATACATATTTGATATTTAATAAATTAAGGGAGCAGTGTGTTCCAAAGGATTTTACTGGAAAAGACTCAGTTAAATCATGATCGTTCAGTATGAAGTTCTCAAACCAATGGTAGGTTGAATATTGCATACAGTTCAATCGCTGATCTGCCATTGGAACACCTAAGACTTCTTTTGTTCACCTACCAGTAAATGCTCCTGGTGAGTCCTTCTTTTGTAAACAACCCAGAGCTTTGAAAATTGAAATAATAATTCCACCTACAACTTTATCAAGAACAACATGTTGGTCAGGTTGTCTATTTAGCAAACAAAGCAGCATTCGACTCGTCTACAGAAAAACACTCTCGATTGCTATTATTAACCTGATAATGCCATTAATAACAGATTTCTCACACAAAATAAATTTCATTTTATTCTCTG
The DNA here is from genome assembly GCF_031143425.1 of Pleurodeles waltl. Lineage (NCBI taxonomy): Eukaryota > Metazoa > Chordata > Amphibia > Caudata > Salamandridae > Pleurodeles > Pleurodeles waltl. Next base: position 932,864,729 of record NC_090436.1, on the reverse strand, counting down.
ACAATACAGCTATTAGCCTGCTTCTCTAACATGCCTACACGCAAATGTAATTAGTTAGTTGAGTGAAACTGTCATACAGTTGGGAAACATTTTCGTAGTAAATTATAGCCCTAGCTATGTCTTAATTTGCTTTGAGTAACGTCAGCTGGAAAGTCTGTTTGCAAAGGCTATTTGTTTTGCATGGATGAAGTTCTTTTCAGATTCGCTTGCCTCTCTTCTTGAAACCGTCTGGCCATTTTTACAGCTGTTTGCATTTCAATAGAAAGAAAAATGGAAGGAGTAATCGGGCTGAAAACGCGTCTCTGCATTATGTGTTCATTCTGGATCCTGCCATCCAAAACGAGTCTGATACTTTACTCCAAGAATAAGGTAGCACATTATGCAAATTATTAATAGAGTATAAAATTGAAAGACGTAAAATTGACCTAGTAATCATATTCATTGAAAAGCGAGCCCTGCAAAGCAGTGGGTCAGGCCGAGAGCCCTGATTTGCTGTCTGCCTGACAGCTCTCTTGTGACTAACCTATTTAAAAGTGTTGCATGGACATTATCTGCGCATATATTTTGCGCAAAGTCATAGGATCAGAAGGAGTGAAATGGGGGGACAAACGGATAATTAATTCACAAAACTTTATTGGAAAGGAAGGGTAAAACATTGAATACGTGTGTCCATTTGTGCGTTCTCAAACGTCATGTATTCAGCGGTTTCATTCCAGATGTTTTTCTCCTAGAGCCATGAGAGGTAGTGTACGCGTAAACACACACATACATGCACACACATTTGCATAAAATGTAAGGCTCCCCTAAACCAAACGTAAATACAGAACAAGCAAAGCAGGTGAACCTGGCGCTCCATAGAAAAAAATAATGTCAATGTTTTATCCACAAATGTATCCATGCATCCAAACAACTAACACTACCTCACCCTTCCATCCACTCTTTCGATACAATAAAATAGTGAAAACATTTTTACATCGATAATAACAATATAGTAAATAAATACATTTACTATAAAAAGTTGAAGAAGTTGGTACTGTTTCAAATATGTTTTTAAAAATAATAAGTCAATTTAAACAGCCTGAACAACTTTTACATGCATTTAATATTGAATTATAATAATTGAACACGTAGCACACACCTTAAAAATAAAAATTAAAAGTTATTGATTTACTTGACTTACCAATTTAAATAAACATTAGACAAATTAACAAATCAGATTCGATCGGTCACCCGAAGTGTCACAAGCATTATAGAAAGTGCATGAATTAATTGGTTCCACATTTTCGATTTCAACTTGAATACAGATACATTGGGGAAGGTTTATATGTTGGACACACAATTTATTATTCTACCTCCAGTCATAAGAGCATTGGAGAACGTGAATATATTTGACGGTGGATAGGATCAGATTAAGGGCCATATTTATACTTTTTGACGCAAAACTGCGCTAACGCAGTTTTGCGTCAAAAAAGTTAACGCGGGCTAACCCCATTCCAACGCGCCAGCCGGGCGTCATATTTATGGAATGATGCTAGCCGGCGCTGCTGCCTGGTGAGCGTACAAAAAAAATGACGCGAACCGGGCAGCGCTGGCGTAGGGAATAATGGGGGTTGTGCATCAAAAAATGGTGCAAGTCAGGTGAGAGTCAAAAATGTTGACGCTAACCTGACTCGCATCATTTTATGACGCACAACCACCATGGAAATGACTCCTGTCTTAGCAAAGACAGGAGTCATGCCCCACTGCCCAATGGCCATGCCCAGGGGACTTCTGTTCCCTGGGCATAGAGATTGGGCACAGTGGTATGTAGGGGGGCCCAAGATACGGCCCCCCTATGCCACTTAAAAATAAATAAAAAAATACTTACCTCTACTTACCTGTACTTACCTGAGATGGGTCCCCCCATCCATGGGTGTCCTCCAGGGGTGGGCGAGGGTGGCAGGGGGTGTCCCTGGGGGCATGGAAGGGCACCTCTGGGCTCCTTCCGAGCACACAGATCCCTTAACGCCTGTCCTGACCCGGCGTTAAAAAATGACGCAAATGCGGCTGCGCGTTTTTTAAGGCCAGCCCCCTCCCGTGCGTCATTTTTGCACGGTAGTTTAAATAAGGCGCAAAGGCCTTAGAGTCATTTTTTGCGTGGAAACGCCTACCCTGCATCTCATTAACGCAAGGTAGGTGTCCACGCTAAAAAATGACGCAAACTCCAAGAATTTTGACGCTAGACGGGTCTAGCGTCAAAGTATAAATATGGAGTTAGCTTTGCGTTGGATTTGCGGAAAAAAAACCCGACGCAAATCTGGCGCAAACAGAGTATAAATATGCCCCTTACTATTTTAACTCCAGGCCCACTAACATTGGGGACATGCATATGTTTCAGTGGGGGAGGGGGCGGATTTACTTCCATAGCACCAGTCAATTAACAAATAGACAATTACATCTTTTTAGGGTGAAGTTGGATCAGCTGTACAGGCTAACTCTATTCCTAGTGATATTGGGAAAACGTATTATGGGATAGATCTAATTTGCTATTCTAACTCCAGTTCTAAAAACATTGGGGAAAGAATGTGGCAATGTATTATTCTAACGTCTGCACCACAGACCCTTAAGAATATAAATATATTTGGGCAATGAGATTACATCTTCTAAAACCAACCAAACATAAATTGCAGAAATAATTAAACTGGTCTTGGTTTAATTTACTATTCACACTCCATTCCCAGAAACATCAGAGAAAATGTTTACATTCTGGGGGTCAGATTTAACTACTGCCAAGTTAACGTTCGAGAAAAAGCATGTATATTTACTAATCTAATTCAGCACAACATGAATTGAGGAACATTTATACATTTGGGGACAAGAGATGGCTACTTTTACCATTCTAACTGCAGTCCCACAAACACTAGGGAGTGTGGATATATTTTGGTGGTGGTGGGTTAAAATTTTCTATTTTAACTTCTGTATTACAAACATTTACGAAAGCGCATATATTTGGGAGGGTGATGCAGGCTTACTATTTTAAATCCAGTCTTACTTACTGTGAGGAAATTATTAATTGTAGGGGTGCGGGGTGTTAATTACTGTCCACATTTCACTATACATTAAAAAATAAATTTGTGAGCTAGCAAATATTACATTTAAAAAACAAAACATATGAAGCTGTAAAAGAAAAGTAAAAACAAATAAAAATGCCAGTTCCATTTTATTAAATAAAATAAAAAATATTATCAGTTGTCTTTCCATATCATATGCATGTAAGGTAATCTTCCCAAAAAGAATAAAATGTCCACCCTTTCCCAATAAAAAGGAAACCTGCAGCCTTTTTAGCAATTTATAAAGTATAATGCCAGTTTTTATAGAAAAGATTGTTAGGGGCATATTTATACTCTGTTTGCACCGAATTAGTGTCATTTGTTTTACTCTAATTCAGTGCAAAACTAACTTCATATTTATACTTTGGTGCTAGATCCGTCTAGCGCCACATTTATGGAGTTAAAGTCATTTTTTGGAAGTGGAGACCTACCTTGCCTTAATGTGATGCAAGGTAGGCATTCCCGTGCAAAAAATGACTCTATGGCCTTAACGCCATATTTAGGGGCATATTTATAGTCTGCGGCATATTTATACTCTGTTTGCACCGAATTAGTGTCATTTGTTTTACTCTAATTCAGTGCAAAACTAACTTCATATTTATACTTTGGTGCTAGACCCGTCTAGCGCCACATTTATGGAGTTAAAGTCATTTTTTGGAAGTGGAGACCTATCTTGCCTTAATGAGATGCAAGGTAGGCATTCCCATGCAAAAAATGACTCTATGGCCTTAACGCCATATTTAGGGGCATATTTATAGTCTGCGGCATATTTATACTCTGTTTGCACCGAATTAGCGTCATTTTTAAAAATCTAATTCGGTGCAAAACTAACTCTATATTTATACTTTGGTGCTAGACCCGTCTAGCACCAAGGCCCTGATTTATATATTTTTTGTGCCGCATTAATGTCATTTTTTGATGCAAAAGTGGCACAAACGTACAAAATATTGGCCCTTATTTATACTTTTTGCTGCAGAACTGCACTAACTCAGTTTTGCACCAAAAAGTTTAGCACCGGCTTGCACCATTTCTGTGCACCAGCCGGGCACCATATTTATGGAATGGTGGAAGCCGGTGCAAAGGGTAGGCTAGAGTAAAAAAAATGACTTTAGGCGGGTGGGGCTGGCAGTATAGAACAAGAGGGTTTAGCACCAAAAAATTACTTTAGGCAGGTTAGAGTAAAAAGAAAATGACTCTAACCAGATAAGCGTCATTTTATGGTGCTAAACGTACCATGCCACATGACTCCTGCCCTAGAAAAGGCAGGAGTCACGCCCACCACCCTAATGGCCAGCACAGAGTACAAGGGTCCCCTGGGCATGGCCATTGCACCCTGTGCCATGTAAGGGGGCCCATTTCAGGGCCCCCTATGGAACTTTCAAAAATAAATTGCAATCTTACCTGTACTTTCCTGGGATGGGGTCCCCCATGCTCCGCAATCCCTCTGGTGTGGGTGGGGGTGCCCCTGGGGCCTAGGGAGGGCACAGGGGAGGGGACAGCCCACCTGTCTGTCACGGGAGCTTCTGTCACCAAGGAAAACCTCTTGAGGCTTTGCAGCCCTTTCTGCACCACAGCTCCATCCTCCCCTTTGAGCACCTCACCCAGGTCCAGCTGCCTCTCCGTCATGGGCGTCGGTTCAATGCCGCATCCAAGACCCACTTCAAAATTGATTTCTGGGCAGCTCCTCTGGCTATTGCATCTATTGTCTGATGTAAGTCCTCATCCCGCGGGTCTCCCCCCGTGGTCGTGGGCCACTACTCAGTCAGCTGCAGTAATCCATGTGTTACCAGCAGGTTCTGTACCTAAAATGGAGTCGGCCACTCCTGTCATCAGTCATTTGGGGCCCCCTGTGTTGACCTCTTCTTCATGGCTCTGCCACAACCACTGCACCTCATGCCTCTGGTGGCTATAGTCCTTGATCCTCCAATGCTCTGCCTTTCTGGCACTGATGCCAAATGGCTGCACATGCTGCAGAGCTTCACCCACATGGGCTAGGTCTTACCTGCAGAGAGTGGTGCTGCTGCCTCTGGCATGGGGCCGAAACCTCTAACGACTCCCCCTGAGGGTACTGGGGGTGGGGTAAGACCTGTCAGTGTGGGTCCCAGTTGGCCTTGCTGGGATAGATAATGGTAGGATTTTTGCTGGCCAGGCAGGAGTCTCAATCTGCACCATCTTGGCCACACCCCTGCGAGGGGGTGACCCCTAGTCCTGCAACAGCCACAATTTCTGTCAGGATGAACCACAAAGGTCACTAAATTAGCCTGTGCTCAACTCTGGGTAGTTTGGTACAAAAAAACAGTTAAGCTTAACTCAGAGGCACTGGGTCAGAGCCCCACAAGTCACCACATCCTAGATTCCCCTAGGTCTCTAGTTTACAAAAATGCACAGGTTTGGTAGGTTTCCCTAGGTGCCGGCTGAGCTAGAGGCCAAAATCTACAGGTAGGCACTTTGCAAAAAACACCTCTGCTTTCTGTCAAAAAATGGGATGTGTCCACGTTGTGTTTTGGGGCATTTCCTGCTGCGGGCACTAGGCCTACCCACACAAGTGAGGTATCATTTTTATCGGGAGAATTAGGGGAACATCGAATAGCAAAACAAGTGTTATTGCCCCTTGTCTTTTTCTAAATTTTTTCCTTCCAAGTATAAGAGAGTGTGTAAAAAAGACATCTATTTGAGAAGATTCCCTGTAATTCACATGCTAGTATGGGCACCCCAGAATTCAGAGATGTGCAATAACCACTGCTCCTCAACACCTTATCTTGTGCCCATTTTGGAAAAACAAAGGTTTTCTGGATAGTTATTTTTCACTCTTTATATTTCAGCAAATTAATTGCTGTATACCCGGTATGGAAAGAAAACCCACTGCAGAGTGCAGCTCATTTATTGGCTCTGGGTACCTAGGGTTCTTGATGAACCTACAATCCCTATATATCCCCACAACCAGAAGAGTCCAGCTGACGTAATGGTATTTTGCTTTCAAATATCTGACATTGCAGGAAAAAGTTACAGAGTAAAACGTGGAGGGAAATTGCTGTTTTTTTCACCTCAATTTCAATTTTTTTCTTTTTTCCAGTTGTTATTTTCAGTAGGAATCCCTTAAAGGATCAACACAAATTACCCCTTGTTGAATGCAGAATTTTGTCTACATTCCAGAAATGTTTAGGTTTCTGGGATCCAGCATTGGTTTCACACCCATTTCTGTCACTGACTGGAAGGAGGCTGAAAGCACAAAAAATCATAAAAATGGGGTATGTCCCAGTAAAATGCTAAAATTGTGTTGAAAAATTGGGTTTTCTGATTTAAGTCTGCCTGTTGCTGAAAGCTGGGAAGCTGGTGATTTTAGCACCGCAAACCTTTTGTTGATGCCATTTTCAGGGAAAAAACCACAAGCCTTCTTCTGCAGTCCCTTTTTCCCACTTTTAATAAAAAACACTAAATTTTAACTGTATTTTTTGCTAATTTCTTGGCCTCCTTCAGGGGAACCCACAAAGTCTGGGTACCTCTAGAATCCCTTGGATGTTGGAAAAAAAGGACACAAATTTGGCATGGGTAGCTTATGTGGACATAAAGTTATGAGGGCCTGAGCGAGAACTATTCCAAATAGGCAAAAAAAGGCCTGGCACAGGAGGGGGAAAAGGCCTGGCAGCGAAGGGGTTAAAATTGATAAATGGGTCAAAACATCAACAAAGTCAAAGTGGATTGTCTGTTGCTCAATTAAATTGTAGACAGTAATCTATGGACTGTTGTTTGGTTACAAAACATTTTAAGCATCCCACTCTATATAAGGATCATTGTTAATACTGCATATTGCTGCACTTTTGAGTACTGCACTATCTGCACTTTAATTGATTTTGTTTGATATTCATTATATATATTTTTCATAGCATGGGAAAGGTTTGTACGGATTATATGTGAAAAAGAGTCCTACGGAACTTTTGTTGTTTATTTACATGTTGTACCCCGGTGCTGCTCTTTGCATAAGGGTGGTACCTGCGTATAATTATTTCCTTTATGTGAAGGCAGCGCACACCCTATTCCATTGCAAGTGGGGTTTGCCGAGCTCTCCACCCCCACACTTCCAGTTGATGACCAATCCAGGCACATCTACTCTGTCTATTGAGTGGCTGTCTGGGAGGAATAAACAAAGTCCAACTGCAAACTACACCCAATCATTTGACCTAGGACAGGCTGCAGGCAGCAAAAAGAAAAAGCACAAAAATGCCAACTTTTGAAAAGTGGCATTTTCACAACTGTAATTTAAAATCTGACTTTACCATTAAAGAGGATTTTTAATTACAATTTCATACATGCCAACATGCAATGCTTATCTGTTCCCAATCAAAAGTTAGCACTTTTTTAAATGTAACAACCCAATGTTATCCTATGGGACAGGTCGACCACACAGGAATGAAAAATTAATTTAGGAGCTTTTCACTACCAGGACATAGAAAACTTAAAGGTCTATGTCCAACCTTTTAATTACAATGCACCTTACCCCATGTGCTAACTTAGAGGTGATATATTTGCAATAAAAGGGGAGTTTAATTCTTGGCAACGGACTTACATAGACAAGTAAAATTGGCATTTTAAAACTGCCTTCAGGCTGCAAGGGCACATTGTAAGGGACTATTTGAGTGGGTGGCACAATAAGCCCTGCAGGCCAATTAGCGGCATTCAATTAACAGGCCCTGGGTATATGGTATACTACTCCACGGGAACTTATAAGTATATTAAACGTGCCAGTTAGGTCTAAGCCAATAAAACCATGCTTAGGGGAATGAACACATGCATTTTAGCAACGGTTAGCAATGGTAATGTGTGCAGAGTCTTGAGGTCAACAAGAATGAGTTCAGCAAAAATGAGAGTGAGTGAAAGCAAAATGTTTGGGGGGTGACCCTGCAGAGAGGACCAGATCCAACATCTTCCACCAATTCCTGCATCAAACTATCCATTAATCTTTCTGACAGTCCATCCATCACTTCACCCAGCAATCCAATTACTCTTCCACCGATCTATCATTTACTTACTGCATCTATGCATTGTTTCACTCTTACTTTCTTTCTTCTTTTCACATTTCATTCCTTACAATGGTCATTTCAATTTTTTTCCCTTCACTTTTTTTTCATCCTTCTTTCATGTTTCCTTTTTTGCTTTGATTCTTCCTTTCCTCATTCATTCATACCTTTCTGTCCCACTGCCCTTCTATCTTGCCTGTTTTTGTTTCAAAATCTTTTTATTAAAAGTTTAGCAAAAACATACAGAGAAGTACAGAAATACAGCAGCACATCACCTGTGCACACCTAAAAAGGCTGACAGTGACCTCTGGTCATACAAATAAACCAAAATTATTAGAAAACAAATGAAAACGTTGCACACCTTACATAACAAAGGTAAACCATCCCCAAAAACCCAGTACAACTCTTGTGTTAGGGTGACTGGACAGGCTAGGTGCCCTTTCCTCTTGTTATCTACTCATATCTATTTTCTCATATATTTACTTTTTTCAATATTTCTTTTCATTCATCAATTTGTTCTTTTTCACTCTGTTTTCATCCTTTTTCCCTACTGTCTGTTTTCGTTCTCCTTCACTGCATGTGTTCATTTTGCAGCTCCTGGTTCCAACCCTTAGCTCTGCCCTTATTTCCTGTACTCAGCCCCCACTGTAACTGTTAAAGTTGGGGGTTCAGAATGGCATGCCTAAACACACACATGTGCCTGCACACACACACACAGAGACCCACCACAACACATATGTATTGTGCACATGAAGGAAACCCAGTACCCTAGCCTCAGCACTGTAGGATGCCATTTATTAATCATGTGACATTCTGTGGTCAACACTGTGCATTCTTTATTGATTTAAGCATTAAAACAACGAACTGTTGATTTGCAACAGTACAGAGAACTTAATATTCTGATGGTCATGCTGACAGATGTCTGCAGTGCAATGGGCTGCAGCATTCTGGATCAGCTGAAGCAGATTCAGCAGCTTCATAGTTGTTCCCGCAGAGACTGAATTGTCATTATCCAGAGGTGATCAAACACATGAATCACGTCATAGTTTGTCATCCATATAGAGTCCCATTTTTTGAACAACCTTGTCTGGAGCGAGTGGCAGAGTCATAACCATGTTTTGAGGCTAGTGCTACAGTAAGTCAGGTCAGATCGCGCCAGGATTATCTGTGTCTTGTTAGATTTAGTAATAAGAAGTTACTCAACATCCAGAGGGGCATCGAAAAGAGACATGAAGATGTTAAAAAGGTTTGGGTTCTAGATATAAAATCGAGGTCATGTGAGTGCTCCAAAACCAGATGTGTGTAATTTACATACATGCAAAATTAGGGTGCTCCTGTAATGTGGATTTGCTCAGGGAGGGTCCCTGATGGGACTCCACAAATTATATCCTTGTAATAAAAAAGTGAAACATCTTCTTTGATATTGTTTAGGCAGGGGGTGTGGCCAAACCGGTGACCAAGATGGCTGCACGGCACTGAAGCTCCAGGGACCTCATCTGAACGTCACTGTCTACGGGCAACATCCTGCCTCCTCGATGTGTCCCATCTTCCAGATTTCATCTATTTGGGGGCGCGGTGCCTAGAACAATCCTCATTGTGCCGCAAATGAACCTGAATAGGCCACTATATGCTCTGCTGGTCTCCAGGGCCTGACAAGGCCCTTGGAAGCCCCATGGAGACAGGGTCCACGGGCGAGTCTGAGGGTAGGGTCGCAGCAAAACAAAGACCCTGCAGCTGGATTACTCCATGATGCGGAGTAGCCAGATGTGTGCACAGCTGTACCACATCTGCATCTTTGATTGGGGGTGAGCCACATCCCCACCTCTACTTCCCCTCAGCATAACAGACCTTCTAGCAAGGTGACTTGTGCGCAGACCCAGATTATGTGCCTTTGGCTCTCTGTGGTGCCTGCCTCCCTTGCAGGGCCACTCCGATTGCTGCACATGGCGGTTCCTCTGCTGCTTCTGTGGCCTTTGCCTCAGGGGTCAATTGGAGCCTGAGGAGGCACTGTGAATCACCATTTGTTGCACGGGACCCAACAGCATCTGCTAGTTGAATACCTGGGACGTTACCCCACTTCTCTGACTCTCTGCTTCAGGGCAGAACATATCCCACTGACATGCATTGCACAGCCCTTGAAGAGGATGGTTGCCACAACATGCAAATGCTGCAATGAGAATTTAAACTCTATGCTGTAGGATCAGCGTAAAGCTCACCCTGTATCTGATGCAATGGTGCCCACAGCACCCTGATGTGTTTTACTGGTCGGGCAGACATCTCACCTGCATGTGGAGCATTGAACGTTGGCCTGCCTGTATACCTACTGTCTCTGCAACGCCAACGCATTGCTCCTCCATCTACTACCACAGGTCATCTTCCTGCTTTCATGGTCTACTACGGAACTGCCACACAAGCGATCAAATCTGCTAAGACTGCGCAGTGAAATCTAGAAGAACCTGCTGATGGAGATCCCCATACTGATGCCTCTTCTGCCCCACTGCTTTATGGCCGAATGGAGAGCTGGCTTAAGGCCATAGACTCACGCTTTGACACATTGAACACAAGGCTTGACCACATGAACAAACGCATAGACAAACAAAGGCTACCAGATAGGGTGGCGAGGAACACCAGATATCAGAGATGAAGCATGACAATGCTGACACCGGAAAGCAGCTTTACAGTGTGGAGCATCAGCTGAAAATGAGGACTTGGAGGCGCGCGCCTGTTGTAAATATATTCACATTGCATGAGTGTCAGAGACCACCAACACAAGGCGCATGGGCATTTTTGTAGAAAAACACCTGGTGGAATAGTTCGGCAGGGAGCCATTTATTGACACATTAATTGTGGAGAGAGTCCACAGGACAGTTGGCCCACAGCCTGTTCCAGGTGCACCCAATACCCAATAATTGCCCAGCTGCTCAACTTTTGGGATCAGGATACTTCACTACACCTAGCCTGTGAGAAGGGGACATTACAATATCAAGGCATGGCTCTATCCCTCTTCCCACACTTCACACATATGGTCCAGGAGGTGCAACATAAGTAATCTGAATTTAAATCCCCCATTCAGAAATGCAGCCTCTAGTATAGTCTGCTGTACCCGGCACAGCTATGCATTAAGATGAATGGCAAACACCATGCGTTCAACACACCTGGGGATGCTCCCCTTTTCTGTAAGCAACACAACCTTGGACCATTGTCGCCTGGACACCGTTTCTCTGCTGGCTCCCCGTCCCCCTTGCCATGGGGACCACATAATGATCCCTCACACTGAATGTTTCTTTCAACATGTTCACTGTATACTTCACGACACTGACCCTGCAATAGACTTGATGACGTGATGCATGAGGAAACTCCACGTACATCGACAATTTTACTTATATTTCCCATTAGATAGACTTCACACTTCTACAGACCCACTATATAACTTGGTGATGCCCCCCCATGAGCATTATCACACCCACTCAGGTGTAGGCCATCAATGTTTGTTTCTTTGATTTGTTCGGAAGTTAATGAGATTCACCTGTGGTTGACTACCGGGGTGTCGGAGGGAGTGTCTTGTTGTTTTCATTATGTTCATCCTCAGATGCTACACTACTCTTTATCACATGACATTCCAAGTATTTCACACTGCCTACATGCAAAACCCAATACACTGCTTCTATGATGCCACAAGATGACTGGGATCTCTTTTATGCCTTATCGTGCATGACATGGATTATTAGAGGCCTAAATAATGTGAGGAAGAGAAAACAATTCTCTCCTACCTGAATAGACACAGGATTAAGTTAACATTTTTATAAGACACTCACTTTTCACCCAGCTCTGACTGCTCTTACGCTACACTTGTTGGCACCAATCACTTCTTTGCGTACTACAGTTTATACTCCTACTCATAAAGTGTCTGCACTTTAATCTATAAAAGCACCCCCTATGTGAGTAGCGACTCTGTCTCTGATCCAGAGGGGCGATATCTCCTAGTGTCCGTTGTCCTGGCAGGCAAGGCCATCTTACTGATACACATTTATGCACCCAACTTTAAATTACCAGAGCTCTTCTATGGACTTTCGGCCTACATTGGTCGCTTTCAGGTTGATCATATTCTAAGTGAGGATTTCAACACTATACGCTACCCTGACCTTGATTCCACTGGCTCCATCGGAATCACTAAACCACATGTATCACAAGCGCTTACTGACCTCTAGGATATCTTTCATCTCACTGATGCCTAGAGTGATGATCACCCCCACACAAAGAACTACACTTTTTATTCGGCCACACACAATGTGTGGACCCACAAAGGCAATTGGTACCTGTCTACAGTGATGCTTCTGTGGCTCTTTGACATTGTCACAATCCCTGCATTGTCAGACTACTCCCCAGGCATTTTCCTGTAAATGCGCTGCATGACGAAGTACTCCGCACCAAAGTCTGTAATGCAATTAATGAATACTTTGTGATAAACCAAAGGACTGTACAGAAATACCCAGTACTTGGGAAGCTTTCAAGGCATACATAATGGGGGGTATGTAAAGCTAAACATTCTGGAGTCCTTTCTAAATATTAGAAATGACCTAGCTAAAGTGTAAGAAAAACTTTGCAACCTGGACTGCCTGCCAGGGCATGTCACCCACACACCATCAATCACCACACATTCAATCCACACTACTACAAAAATTTAAAGAGCTGGTCACCCGTGAGGTTGCGTTTTTGAGTGAGTACACCAGGGCACACAGATATGGGTTGGGAGAGTGACCTGGATGCATTTTAACTCAGTTATTACACCCACCCTCCCAGGCCTCTTATGTATGAAGCTTACTCCAGGCTGATGACATGATAACTACTTATGATGCCACCATCATGACTGCATTCACAATATATTATAAGGAACTACTTACCTACCATGCTAGTATGTCTGAAGCAGCTTTGCAGAATCCCTAACTGAAATTGCCATGGTTTGGTTTGAGGGAGGCCAACAACAATTCTTACCCTCACCCACCACCTGCAAGGAGACATCCCAATCTATTGATGCCCTCAGTAGCTCTAAGGCCCCTGGAGTAGATGGATTCACTGGTGATTTTTGTAAGGCATTTAAAACCAACTCACCTACACGTACTGGCAATGTATGCAAAATCATAAGAGTTGGGTACCCCCCACCCTTTGAGAAACCATTATTACTTTGCTTCTAAAAAACCCCAAATACCCTCATCTCTGCATATCTTAGAGGCCTTTGTCATTACTTAACCACAACAATAAAATATTGGCGAAGGTTATTACCAACTTTGATGGATCACGTAATTTCCTCCATGCAGTCAGGGTTTGTCCTGCAGCGATCCACCTCAATTAATCTCTGCACGCTGTTTGCGGTTATCAACCAGGTTTCCCCAGATCTCTCTGTGGCAGTTGCTTCATTAGATGCTGAAAAAGCATTTGATTATCTTGAGGGGTCATTTTTACATGCTGCATTGATGGAACGGAAGATCCCAAGGGGATTCAGAGACCTGATAAAACTGCTAAATTAGACCTCGCTAGTGCGTCTGAGGGTCAACTGCACACTACCCGAGATTTCCCCTTAACACAAGGAACCTGACAAGGCTTCCCACTTTCTCCACTTTTATTCATTATTGCCATGGACCCCCTTGTCCGTCAATTTCAGGAAAGTCACTTAGATCATGGCTTCAGATTTTGTCAAAGTCCATTATTGGCCTCACTACATGCTGATGATATATTATTGTTCGTTTGGGATCCTGATCCTGCGTTCAATCTCCCGCCTCACAAGGGAGTTGATTTGCTTCGGGGCCCTTTCTGGCTACTCTGACAAACTTTGGATACAAATTGGAATAAAGTTACATCTGTGAATAGGTGGATGCATCGCCGCAATTAAAATGGTGGTTCTCCCTAGGTCTTTATACTTGTTCCTAAATATCCCTATTGCCCTGCCTAATAGTTTCTTCGACACTCTGCACAGCCTACTTACACAGTTCATATGGGCTGGCTGCCACCCCAGTAAACGTTGGGACACACTAACACTTCCTTATGTTTGAGGCAGCTTTGAGGTCTGTGACCTACACCTCTATTATTTGGTCGCTCAATCACATTTTGCTTACTACTGGTACCATCCAGATGCCAGGATCCGGTATCTCAGTCCAGAAAAACTGCAAGCTCTTACTCTAACCCTCTCTACTATCCTACCACGAGGGTTACCCAGGAACCCGGCGGAGATACAAACACTTCCTACTACCTGCTGGGCATGAGCCAAACTTCTCTGTTATTTATGTTATGATAATCTCTATTCCCTGCACATTCCTCTTCTCAACAATGCATGGCTTCCACTTACTGGAGAAAGATTGACTCAACAATTGCTTACCACACAAGAGCTCCACACTAAGGGCTACCTGTTTGCTAATAACACCATGAAATCTGTTTATGCAGTGACAGACGAACAAACTGCCACACATATGGATAGGTTCATCCTTTACGGCTTACACAGCACATTGCTCAATGTGTGCCTAAATATCCTGAAGAACCAAGGGAATTCCCTCCCCTCATATTAATTCTCTCTGCCCTTGACAAAACCCACTTGATATCCAGCTTATACCATACCTTTTTATAACTGAGACCTATTGCTGCAGAGAGGCTGAAGGCTGCTTTGGAATGAGATTTGGAGTACCTCATAACCGATAAAACCTGGTATTATTGCTGCATGCAAAGTAAACTTATTTCTAATAACCACCACCATAAACTGCTGCATTATTAGCATTTGCATTGTGCCTTTACAACTCCTACAGCACTAGCTTAACTAGACCCCACTAGATCACACCACCGTCCTAAATGCACAGCAGAACATGCTGATTTGGCTCACTTATCGTAGAGCTGCGTTCTGACCCTAACATATTGGGAGGACATTAATTCCACCTCATCTTGCATGACCGAACAAGTACTCACTCCAAACCCACTTATGACCCTACTCAGTTAAGTTAGGCCACTTCTAGTGGGTGTGCAATGTTTTGCTACCATCACACTGCTACTGGCTAGCATCAGGTGGTCCTCCACTGGGGTAGTGGCATGCTCCCCACCATGGCGGCTTGGCTACAAGACATTTTACTGCAATACCACCAGTGAACTTTATGCCTCAGTAGAACCTCCAACTTCTGGGCCGAAAGACATATGGCAACCACTCTGAGACTATCTATTGACCCTAATGTCTGATGCTGATGATGACAGGGAGGACGTTTCTTCGTCTTCATAATGGTGATGGCTTCTATTTTGTTCCAAGTGTTTTATTTTTTAATCCTGCTGCTTTGGCTTGGCAGTCCTATATACTCCCTGCTCCTATTTGTTCTTTCACATATGCTAAAACTCTATGCCACTTCCCCTCCATCCAAGTGATCCATCTCCTACCATTTCGTCCTATAGCTTGCTCACTGTTTTGCCTCTTCCTTTTTCATTCTGGAATGTTGTACATTGTACTTCTGCTTACAACTGTGCAGCCTCTGTGTTTTCCTTTTGTCTTATAAAATGTTCTAAATAAGGTTTTAAAAAGATGCATATTCTTGACTCCTGATGCAGTTGCACACTTTATGTCTCTGTTAAATAAGATATGTTCACCCCAGAGCGATCAACTTGTGTGTGGTGATATGTACCGTTAACTAAAGGGAGAAATGTGAAATATTTTTCATGAAAATATTTTCTTTTGTTTCTCTCTTTCTTTGTGTTTGTACATTTCTGATAACCATGCTTGACCATGCCTCCAAAATGTTATAAAAAAACAATGAAGAACTGAAATACAAAAAAATATATTGTTAAGGAAGGACCAGCCCAACACCTGGCCAGCTTCAGGTTATCTGGTTGGCAAGAACACATGGTCGATGATTTTCAAAGTAATGCCAGTGCTCTGACACCACCACCAACTACAGGCAACCTTAGGTCACCAAAGCTCTGACAAAACCAGAAGTTCAATAGTGCTGCTTGATCAGAAAGCCCACCTGGTATATATGAAGAATTCAGGTATCTTCTGCAAATGCGTGTAATCATTGAATTCTAGCATCGTTTCAAAATAAGGCCAGTGTGAAATTGATGACACATTATTCACGTATAGAGGGCTCATTCTTAAAATATGAAAGTGTTTTAACTTCGATGTAGCTAGCACGGTGCCAAATGTCAAGGAGCTATTAAACAGGAGAAGTAGTTCAGCTGATTTGTGTGGATCGAGCAGCTATATAACTGGATGTAAGTCACTAGGCAACAGAGAGGTGTCTGTAAGTGATAGCACCTAGCAGGCGATTTTCAGAGATACATCGAAACCTGTCTAAAGGGGCTGTTCCGCTGCATAGTTTCTGTGTTCGACCTAAACCATCTGAAGCAGAGACAGCATCGACTTAAGTACAAATATGGGTTGTAATAATCTTTTCTGAAAAATAAATTGAAAATGTGCGTGCATGAAGAAACATGGGAGAATGCAGAGTGAAATATAGCTGAAGTTTCGAGATCTGAGATAGTCTGAACAATTCTTTAGGCTCGTTTGATTAATCAGATTTGTGTGACCAAAAATATGATTTTAACTCTTTTAATTTGCCTTTTATATGTTGAAGTCAATGGAGCTTACGAGTAATTTATTTTGCATCAGTTTTCATGACGAAGATCTTTCAGCTTGAGTCTAGGAAGCTCAGGATAAACCATTTCGATTGTTTCTCGCACCAATCAACAGTTTCTTGCACACAGGAAGACGCTATATGGCAAATCGTTGATTGCCTTATTAAGTGGGTCCAAATTAGACTTAATAGACATTCCGGGTCTTTACAATTTGTTAGCAATCTTACCACTTCAAGATATCATGCAAGACAGTTAATTTTGACTTCCAGATTGAACTAGCTACAGCTTCTGTCCAGCTAGGAGACATTTAAAGTGAATATTTATGGCAGTCAGATTTGAAAATATGGAATATGACCCCAAAATGGTCCATCCATATACATTGAATTGTAATTTCACTGATATCCATTCACATGTGCTATATATAGATAGGGAAGAAGTAATGGCCTGCTAAGTGAGTAGGTTGAAAGGTAATCATTTAGAAAGCACTAAACATGAGGAGACAGAGAAAATTTACGGAGGGCGGAAACTTGACTGCAGCCTCAGGATGAAATCACCTAATGTAATGGGTTTTTCACTCAGTCTGACATGGCCAGTCTATTTTAGCATTCTAGATAGCTTAGACACATCTGTTATTAGTTCAAAGAAGATCCTTTATACACATGACACAGCCAAGATCTCTTCTTCTGCTTCACTTGGGAATATCTAAAATGCTAAAATGTTATAAATAAGAATGGAGAAGCTCTGGCTGTAATACCTCCCTGTTTATATTCACGGTCCACTATGAATATGTTGAAATTCTCGGGGACCAGAATTTTATGCTAGAGTCAGTCAAGGCGTTCTCTTCCCTAGGTATTAAGAAACAATGGACCCTCATCAGAACACATATATAATATAATGGGAAAACAATTATGCCCATATATTTAACCTAATACACACAATAAAATCTTCATTGTTCTACAATAGGGGGTAAAAACACAAACAACAAACAATTGGACACACAAAAAGACTCAGGCACCAGTATGTGACAAAAAAATCAGGAAACGAGTTTAGTCACAAGTGAAAGCAGCACTTGTGCCCTTATTACAATAAACATTGCAATAGGGTCAAGGAACTGCGTCAGGAACGTTTCAATCCTTACAGAATCTCAAGAGCATCACCAGGACTTAAGAAATTATTACCCAATAATTTTATACACAATGGTACACAAGAATAATCTGAAAAAGAAAAAGAAGAAACGATAGAGAAGAAAAAAGAAAGAAAGAAGACAAATTAGTCATTCACATTATGTCTTAGTTCAGAAAAATGTTCGACCATGCAGCCCTCACGTTGCTTCACTTTGCGGCCATTTTTTTCTAGAATAGCTTTGTGATATATAGGATTGGCATTCTGTGGGTAAGAGTAACTGACTGACCTGATTATTGGTTGGTTCCCAGGAATGTTTTTTTAATCACATTGCTTATTGTTTGTGCAGCAAATTACCATTAAACTTGGCCTGATAAACCCGCCTGGTTAACCTGAGCACCCTAGCTGGCCATGATTGTACATTAGCGCCATTCACCTCTCTAAATGCCTGCATCAGTCGCAGGTGTTGTGGCAACCATTTAATTTATTTTGCGATTAGCATGTTGGCTTTTTAATTTTACTGCTGGTTGTTGATTACTTGATGTTAGTCACAAATGGGTTACTCTAACCTCTCCTGAATGTTTTCAGCTGTAGTGAATCAGCTGAGATTTATCATTTGTTTTGCCTTGAAGCAGCGGCGGTTTTTCATTTACCCACCTTCTGAGGGTAGGTTGCTTTTGCAAGGTTTCTGTATTTATCGGATCTTCTATCATATGGTTAGGTTTTCTTATTTAAACCTTTATTCACACCTGCTTGGAACTCTTGCATGCTTGGCTGTGGACACCAGGGGGCATATTTAAGAAAAGTGGCGCTGCCCACAGTGTAGCCCCACTTTTCTTGAGCCCCTTAGCACCCCCCTAACGCCAGCATATGTGCGCCATATTCAAAATACAGTGCACCATGGCAGTAGTTAGGGGACTAGCTTAAAAATGTTGATGCTTGTCCGGACCTTTGCAGAATTTAGCGCCAAAATTGTTTACACTAATCCTGCAAAGCTCATTGAGGCCCATTGTAATCAATGGCGTGCCTCCTTTTATAGACTGTTCTGCGATGGCAGTAAAAGTGCTGAAAAAATCTAACAGATTTCTTTGCAGCATTTTTTCATCCCCCCAATGGGGCAACGCCCCCTCTGCATACATTATTTCTGGCGCAGGCATAATGTAGCGCAAAACGTTACAAAATGGCACAATGCATGCATTGCAGCACTTTGTAAATATGGCGCAGGGATTTTGGTCTCGTTGGGCCACATAAGCTTAAACAAAATGACGCTAATGTGGTGCAAAGAGGTGGTACAGGCTCTTAAAAATCACCCCAGGTATCAATGGCAGAGGGGTGTAACTAGCCACTAAGATAGCTGATTGGTGAGTAAGGTTGCCACACAGGGGCGTTGCGAGTAACATGGCCAGGTAGCTGCATTCTTCACGAGGTCCGGCAGAACAGAAAAGATCCAGCCATTATCCTTTCTCATTCAAGGGCCATCCAACTATGTCTTGACAACAAAGATGGTGCAGAAACTGACCTGACAGGCCAGCTAATGATTTCCAGCCCTGGGAGCACCACATTCGGCTATCCACTACCCTTGCTCCCTTGGGAGGCGGTGGGAGTGCAAAATTGTGGCAATTGTGAAATGCACATCTTACCTGCCAAGACCCTACATCCTTCGATGATTCCAGCACCAAGGCAATGAGTGCACACCAGGAGACCCAGGACTGAGGGAACTTCGACGGTGTTGCTTGACCATGACACAGAGTGCTCGACCCTTGAAAGAGAATACTGCCATCATAGAGCTACGCAGGCAACAGGGGCCACACTACAGATAATTAGAGTGGTCGCTAGGAGCGAGCTCCATGGGGTTAGGATATGGCGCGGCTGGGCCCTGAGACTGTTTACAGGGAGTCTGGGAGGGCTGTTTGCCTTCGAGGTCTATCAGAGATCCCACAGGCATGAGATGTTCTTGAGGCAGCATCTGGGGTCAACCGTGGGCTTGACTGAGCAATGCACCGTGCTTTCCTCCTGCACAGAAGACCACAGCCTACATCAATTTAATGGCAGTGGCAGCGGCGGGCCCCCTTTGGAGTAGTCACACTGATGGGAAGTGCGCAGGGGCTCTCGACCCTGTTTACAGAGGCCGAGGGCTGCAGAGACCCACGCAGATGCCTAGGGTTGGGCTTTGGGCAGGAGTCTCTTGGCTCGTCATCCCCAGCTGGGCACGGATTTAAACTAGAACGAGGACACCAGTGAACCCAACTCTGCCACCCAGGGCATTGGAGACCCATTCTTTGAAGGCAGATAATACAGAGAATACTTTGTTTGGGAGAGTCTGAGCAGTAGGCACCCTCTACTGGCCCAGCTTTGACCTGTAAGTATGGGAGAGCTATACCCTCCCTCCAGGCAGATTGGTGACTTCTATTCCCCCCAGCAAAGACTCACAAATTGACGATGTTAGAGTGGGGTGTGGTGGCGGGTCTGGTGACATGGAGGGGGTGTGGGCTCAAATCAAAGGCCCCTAATTAGGATCCCAGAAAATGGTTTGTTCTAGGACCCTCAGTTAGGCACTCAGAGACATGGGCAATTGGCATAGCATGTGAGAGTCTGTGTAGAACCTGCAGCTAAAATCACACAAATGGACACCCAAGACTCAGTCAAGCCAAGCCCCTATGCATTTAGTTGTCTCTAAGAGTGGCTCGAGAGCGCTTCTAGGGGCAAGCCAGAACGCCTTAGGAAATAAGTGAAACTTTCCTCCACCCCTAGGTGTAGGAGGCTGTCTTGGCTTATAGTGGGTACCTGATGGTACTTACACTTTGTGCCAGGTCCAGTTATACCTTATTAGTAGATCAGTGGTGTTCTAGCAGCTTAGGCTGATAGAGGTAGCTATAGCAGAGAAGCTTAGGCTGAACTAGGAGACATGCAAAGCTCCTACTATACCACTTATAACATATAGCACTATATCATAAGAATCACAATACTCAGAGTTACTAAAAATAAAGGTACTTTATATTAGTGACAATGTGCCAAAAATATCTCAGAGGATATACTCCCTTAGGAGGTAAGTAAAATACACAAAATATAAACACAAACCAAAATCAGGTAAGTAAACAGTTAGAAAAGTAGTGCAAACACTGTAGAATACAATAGGATGCAATAGGCCTGGGGGCAACACAAACCATATACTAAGAAAGTGGAATGCAAACCACTTAGGGACCCCTGGCCTACTGCAGTGTTTAGAGGGTCGCTGGGAGTGTAAGAAAACACTAATGTTGTCCAAGATACCCCACCCCAAGACCCTGAAAAGTAGGAGTAAAGTTCCCCTACCTCCCCAGAAACACACTAAAGTTGTGATAGGAGATTCTGCAAAGACCACAACTGACTGCCAAGCACTGAAGATGGATTCCTGGACCTGAGGACCTGTAAAGGAAGGGGACCAAGTCCAAGAGTCGCGAAAGTGTCCAGGGGGGCAGGAGCCCATTAAACCTCGGATGAAGGTGCAAAATGGCTGCCTCCAGTTAGAAGAAGCTGAAGATTCTGCAACAACGGAAGATGCCAGTAACTTCTCCTTTGCACAGAAGATGTCCCATAGCGTGCTGGAGGAAAAAGAGTTGTTTCCATGCAGAAATAATGGAAACAAGCCTTGCTAGCTGCAAGGGTCACAGATGAAGAAAATGGGTGCTGCCCGGGCCCAGGAAGGACCAGGAGGTCGCCCCTTGGAGGAGGAGACAGAGGGGGCGCTCAGCAACACAGAGAGCTCATGCAGAAGCAGGCAGCACCCACAGGAGTACTTGAACACAGGTTCAAGAAAACTGAGCCCAGCAGTCATCTCAACACTACAAAGGAGGGTCCCATGAAGCCAGTGGTCAACTCAGCGAATGGAGCAATGCAGGAGGGAGTGCTGGGGACCTGGGCTGTGCTGTGCAAAAAGGATTCCTTGCAAAAGTGAACAGAAGCCCTAGCAGCTGCAGTACACAGGATTACTGTCTGGCATGGGGAGACAGGGACTTACCTCCGCCAAATTTGGACAGATGGACCACTGGGCTGTCCGGGTCACTTGAATCCAGCTCCTGTGTTCCAGGGACCATGCTCGTCATGATGAGAGGGGACCCAGAGGACCGGTGAAGCAGAAGTTTGGTGCCTGCATTAGCAGGGGGAAGATTCCGTCGACCTACAGGAGATTTCTTCTTGGCTTCCAGTGCAGGGTGAAGGCAGACAGCCCCCAGAGCATGCACCACCAGGAAACAGTTGAGAAAGCTGGCAGGATTAGGCTCTACTTTGTCGCTGGTAGTCTTCTGGCTACTTTGTTGCAGTTTTGCAGGTGCCTTGGAGCAGTCAACGGTCGATCCTTAGCAAAAGTCGAACAGAGAGAAGCAGAGGAACTCTGGTGAATTCTTGCAAGTCGTTATCTGAAGAGAAGCCCACAAGCGAGACCCTAAATAGCCCTCAGAGGAGGTTTGGCCATCTAGTGAGGTAAGCACCTATCAGGAGGGGTCTCTGACGTCACCTGCTGGCACTGGCCACTCAGAGGCCTCCATTGTGCCCTCACACCTCTGCATTCAAGATGGCAGAGGTCTGGGATACACTGGAGAAGCTCTGGGCACCACCCCTGGGGCGGTGATGGACAGGGGAGTGGTCACTCCCCTTTCCTTTGTCCAGTTTCGTGCCAGAGCAGGGGCTGGGGGATCCCTGAACTGGTGTAGACTGGCTTACGCAAGGAGGGCACCATCTGTGCCCTTCAAAGCATCTCCAGAGGCTGGTGGAGGCTACTCCTCCCCAGCCCGTAACACCTATTTCCAAAGGCAGAGGGTGTAACACCCTCTCTCAGAGGAAATTCTTTGATCTGCCTTCCTGGGACTGAGCTGTACAGACCCCACGAGGGCAGAAGCCTGTCTGTGGGTTGGCAGCAGCGGTAGCTGCAGTGAAAACCCCAGAGAGCTAGTTTGGCAGTACCTGGGGTCCATGCTGGAGCCCTGGAGATGCATGGGATTGGCAGCCCAATACCAAATTTGGCATGGGGGACAATTCCATGATCTTAGACATGTTACATGGCCATATTCGGAGCTACGATTGTGAAGCTACATATAGGTATTAACATATATGTAGTGCACACGTGTAATGGTGTCCCGCACTCACAAAGTCTGGGGAAATTGCCCTGAACTATGTGGGGGTACCTTGGCTAGTGCCAGGGTGCTCTCACACTTAGTTACTTTGCACCTAACCTTCACTAAGTGAGGGTTAGACATATAGGTGACTTATAAGTTACTTAAGTGCAGTGTAAAATAGCTGTGAAATAATGTTGACGTTATTTCACTCAGGCTGCAGTGGCAGTCCTGTGTAAGAATTGTCTGAGCTCCCTATGGGTAGCAAAAGAAATGCTGCAGCCATAGGGATCCCCAATACACTGGGTACCTAAGTACCATATACTAGGGAATTATAAGGGTGTTCCAGTGTGCCAATCAGCATTGGTAAAAAATGGTCACTAGCCTGCAGTGACAATTTTAAAAACAGAGAGAGCATAAGTACTGAGGTTCTGATTAGCAGAGCCTCAATGACATAGTTAGGCACCACACAGGGAACACATTCAGGCCACAAACTATGAGCACTGGGGTCCTGGCTAGCAGGGTCCCAGTGAAACATATAAAACACACTGACAAATAGGCTCTTCACTGCGACCACTGGGGTCCTGGCTAGCAGGATCCCAGTGAGACAGTAAAAACACCCTGACATATACTCACAAACAGGCCAACACTAGGTATTTAGGATGCTGCAACCAGGCAGGGACACTAGGCTGAATTCACAACATGCCTTGTGCCTGGATACAACACAACAAGCAACACTGTGGGGCAAAGGCAAAGTAAGGCCGGGGAGCACCCAGGACCATGGCAAAAGAAAAGGACACCAAACACCCCGTGAGGGTAAGCTGGACCAGTACACCAAAGTCATGGCCCCCCTCGACTGACCCAAAGAAAGAAGCACAACTTATGCCAATGAATGCCACACTACTACAGCTGATCCAGTCTTTACATGATATGTTGTAAGGGTAAGATAGGGAAAGCACGCTCAGAGGTCCCCCTCCTGTGCCAGGATCTTAGGAATGTCTCTGAGAGGGTGATGGTGGCTGAAACCATTTTTTCAGAGGTGGAGAACATGGTGCACAATCTTAAAAAAGGGATGGAGGAACTTCAAAACACCACAGGGATGTCATATGGCATCCTGAAGATTCAGAAAACAGAGCTAAAGAAGCAACATCTGCTTTGTCGGCTTTCCAGAAGGGTTTAAGGCACAAACATGAATGAATTCCTGACTAACTGGCTGAAGGTCACTAAACCCTCCAATCAATTTTACCTGTGCTTTGTGATAGAGTAGGCACACAGAGCCTTGGGTGGCAGACCTCCCCAGGAGCCCCACCCTGGCCCATTATAGTGAAGTTCCTTCATTTCCTTGACTGAGACAAGATTCTCCAAGAGACAGGCTGCAGAGGGAAAATACAGTACAAAAACTCAAAGATTATTGCATTCCCTGACTACAGCAGAGAGGTACAGCACTAATGCTGCACATTCTATTCAGGAAAGACAAAACTAAGAGCCCTTCAGCTCCAATATATGCCGTTGTTCTCTGCAATCCCAAAAGCTCTCTACCAGGGATGGTCAGTTTTCTTTCAAATGCCATAAGAGGCCTCCACTGGCTGGAGGAGTGACCCCAAATCCCTCCATGGAAGAGCATGAGCTCAAGACAGCAGTCATCCAAGGAATTGTGTGCCAGACCAAAAAGCAGCTAGCAGCGATGATGGAGGCGGAATCACAAGTCAACACCAGGTGGCAGGGGGACTCCTTGCCAGACAAAAGGAATAGGCTGCACACTGGGACTGTCATCAGACATGGGGGTCACACACAGACAAACCCCAAGAAAAAACAGAGAATCCAAAGTACCAAAGACCTCCCCATCAGGATCAGGGAAGGAAGAACTATCTACAGATTCTGAAGGCCCACATCCACTCGTCACAGAGATAATGCCCTGGAGCAGGACACGAACAGTCCGAGACATTCGACACAGATACAGGCGCTGCTTCAGGGCAACAAGACCCTTGAGAGGCTTATGTAAGCCGGAGACCAGAGTGGTGGCATACACCGGCCCACCATGATACATATCGGAAGATGCTATTGTAATTTGCATTACTTCCACTCCCTTGCACTTTTCACTCTATCCCCTTTCTTCCTTACCTCTCCCTTCCCTTCCCTTCTTCCTTCCTCTCCCTGAATTTTCCTTCTCTGTCCTTTTTGTATTACAAGTGTTACAATGTTTGGGTCTTCAGTTTTCAATCAATCAATCAATCAGTGATTTGTTAACCGCGCTACTCACCCGGCAGGGTCTCAAGGCGCTGGGGGGGGGGTGCTACTGCTCGAAGAGCCAGGTCTTGAGGTGCTTCCTGAAGGTCAAGAGGTCCTGGGTCAGACGTAGGTGGACAGGGAGGGAGTTCCAGGTTTTGGCGGCAAGGTGGGAGAAGGATCTACTGCCGGATGTGGTGCGGTGAATGCGGGGGACGGTTGCAAGGGCAAGGTTGGCGGAGCGGAGCTGGCATGTAGGGATGTGGAAGTTGAGACGCTCATTGAGATAGGCCGGTCTGGCGTCGTGGAGAGCTTTGTGAGCATGGATCAGGAGCTTGAAGATGATCCTTTTGTTTACGGGTAGCCAGTGGAGGTCTCTGAGGTGGGCTGAGATGTGTTTGTGGTGAGGGAGGCTGAGAATGAGTCCTGCTAAAGCATTCTGGATGCGCTGGAGTTTCTTCTGGAGCTTGGCCGTTGTTCCTGCATAGAGGGCGTTGCCGTAGTCCAGTCTACTGCTGATGAGGGTGTGTGTGACCATTCTTCTGGTTTCCACGGGGATCCATCTGAAGGTTTTGTAGAGCATGAAAAGGGTGTTGTAGCATGAGTATGAGATGGCATTGACTTGCTGGGACATTGGAGAGAGAAGCGTCCAGTATGAAGCCGAGGTTGCGTGCGTGGGTGGTGGGCTTTGGAGCAGAGCTCAAGGTGGCAGGCCACCAGGAGTCGTCCCATACTGATCCATTGGGACCAAAGATGATGATCTCAGTTTTCTCGGAGTTTAGCTTGAGGAGGCTTTCTTTCTTCCAGTTGGCGATGGTGTGGAGTCCGGTTTGGAGGTTGTTCTTAGCGTTTGCGGGGTCCTTCGTGAGAGAGAGGATGAGCTGAGTGTCGTCTGCATAGGAAATGATGTTGAGGCCGTGGGATCGGCCGATGTCGGTGAGCGGAGCCATGTAGACATTCAAGAGGGTGGGGCTGAGTGAGGATCCCTGGGGAACTCCACAGATGGTCTTGGTGGCCTTGGACAGGAACGGGGGAAGGCGGACTCTCTGGGTTCTTCCAGAGAGGAAGGAGGTGAGCCACTCCAGGTCTCTGTGGCGAATTCCGGCATCGGAGAGGCGTGTGCGAAGGGTGTGGTGGCAGATGCTGTTGAAAGCTGCAGAAAGGCCAAGGAAGATGAGGGCAACGGTTTCTCCTTTGTTGAGTCTGCTCCTGATGTCCTTGGTTCTGGCGATAAGGGCGGTTCTGGTGGTTCTTGCGGAATCCTGACTGCGAGACGTCGAGTAGGCTGTTGTCCTCCAGGAAGCGGGATAGCTGGTTGTTGACTATCTTCTCAATGACCTTCGCGGGGAATGGGAGAAGGGAGATGGGTCGGTAGTTTTTGAGGTCTTCTGGGTCGGCTTTGGGCTTTTTGAGCAGGGCGTTGACTTTGGCGTGTTTCCAGCTCTCTGGGAAGACGGCGGTCTCGAAGGAGATGTTGATAATGATCTAGAGCTGGGGAGCGATGATTTGTCTGGCTTTATTGAAGATGTGGTGAGGGCAGGGGTCAGCAGGAGAGCCGGAGTGGATGGTGCTCATGGTCTTGGTGGTTTCCTCATCTTTGGTGGGGGTCCAGGCGTTCAGGACGTTGGTGTGGCAGGGTATGTTGGAGTCGACATTGGCCGTGGTGGTGGTGGGGGGTGGCGGTGCGAAGCTTCCATGGATGTCGGTGATCGTGCTGTGAAAGAAGGAGGCGAGGGAGTCGCAGAGGTCTTGTGAGTGGGGTTGGTCGGCGGAGCAGGACTTGGGGTTGGTGAGTTCCTGGATGATGCTGAAGAGCTCCATGCTATTGTGTGCATTGTTGTCAATTCGCTCTTTGTAGAAAGATCTTTTGGTGGCTTGGATGAGCTGGTGAGGTTTGCGCATGGCTGATTTGAGGGCGGTGTGGTTGTTTTCTGATTGTTCTTGGCACCAGATCTTCTCGGCTTTCCGGCATTCGCGTTTGGATGCCTGAAGGTCTGATGTGAACCAGGGAGCTTTCTTGTTGGCGTGGTTGTTGGTGGTTTTCTTGAATGGGGCGAGAGTGTTGGCACAGTCGTCGAGCCATTGTTTGAGGTTGAGGGCGGCGGTGTTGGGGTCATTGGTTTTGGGTGGTAGGGCGTGAGCGAGGTTGGAGATCAAATGGTCCTTGGAAATCTTGTTCCACTTGTGGTGAGGAATCTGATTTTGTTGGTGGTGGCTGCTGGGCTTCTGGAAGGAAAAATGAATACAATGGTGGTCGGTCCAATGGAGTTCGGTGGTGTGAGTGAAGTTGACGTGGCTGCTGGAGGAGAAGATGGTGTTGAGCGTGTGACCGGCTGAGTGGGTGGGTGAGGTGACCAGTTGCTTGAGGCAGAGGTTGTCCAGGTTGTCCAGTAGGGCTGAGGAGTTGCTGTCACCGTTGTTCTCCAGGTAGAAGTTCAGGTCGCCGAGGAGCATGTGGTCTGTGGAGGCGAGGGTGTGGGTGCTGATAGTGTCAGCGATGGCGTCGCAGAATTGCAGTCAGGGGCCCGGGGATCTGTAGATGAGGGTTCCTCTCAGGGTGGTGTTGGCATTAACGTATATCTGGAAATGCAGTTGTTCTGCTGCATCTAGGACGTCGTGGGTGTCGGTTGCGATCCTGATGGAGCTTCTGTGGGCAATGGCGTTTGCTCCTCCTGGTTTGTTGGTACGGTCTCTTCGGGTGATCTTGTAGCCCTCAGGGATAGGTATGGCGATGTCTGGTTCTGATGAGGGGTTCATCCAGGTTTTGGTGAGGAAGGTGATGTCTGGGGAGGTTGATGTGAGCAGGTCCCAGAGTTCAATGGTGTGCTTGTGGACGGAGTGGGTGTTGAGGAGGATGCAGCTGAGGTGGTTGAGGTGGGCGGCGTTGTTGTGGTGCTTGGTGGCTTGAGCGCAGGTGAAGTGACATGAGCGGCAAGAAAAAGGTCAGTAGGTGTGCCTAGGAGAGGGCTGGATGCAGGCAGTTGTGCGACCGGGGTTGAGCGCGAGGAGTTCCGAAGTGGTGTAGTGGCATCTGGCGGCGTGGGAGGTGCAAGGGGCAGGGGGACAGGCGCTTGGCACGGTCCAGGCGCAGACGGGCGCAGACGGGCTTGCTTCTGGCGTGCCTCTGGCACGCCAGCAGTGCGGCCGCCGTAAGAGGGAGGAACAGCTGGGAGGCGGTGGCGAATGGGGGCACGAGGGGGCAGAGACGCAGGGGACGCAGCGGCGGGAACGGGGATACCAGGACAGATCAGAGCAAAGCAGAAATGGGCGGAAACAGTCAGAGACAATAAAAGTAAACAGGCAAAAAGGCAATAAGCAGAAAGACGTTAAAAAAGCACAGATGCAGATAACAAGACAAACACACAAGATAACAAGACAATCACACAATACTTACGTCAACCACTAGAAACCAGGGATGAGGCGCAGGCGGGTGCCTGCAGGTGGTGGAGGGCCTCGAACTCACGACAGCAGCGAGGGTGGTGTCAGGAACACAAGGGCAGTCTGGTGGAGCTGCTCGGCGTGCAGAGTGGTTCCTGGCCTTAAGTCAGGTCAGGGGTCACTGTTCAGTCAGTGTCAGTGTTAGCATAGGGTCAGTGTTAGCATACGGGGGGGCAACATTCTTCTACTTTTTTTCTTGCACACAGTTGTTTTATGATGATGTGGCTGTGTGTTGCTGAAAGCAGTGGTGGTGGGGTGGTGGGTTGATTGGGTAGGGGAGAACTTTACTGATTTTCATTTTTTTGGATGTTAATGTTTGGTTTTGTAGAAAACACACAAATGCAGCAATATATATGCCCTATGCGATACTTGATCATTGACAAGTCATGTCTCCGGAACCTGTGGTGACAATGACCACTGCTTTAAAGGTTCAGGTTTATCAGTGATAACATGCAATGTTAATGGCCTGGGAACTAAGATTAAGCATGAGTTAGTGACACAGTATATTATGCACACACAACCGGATATTATTATGCTGCAAGAGGCACATCTACAAGGCACCCAAGGCCAATTCCTGGAGCAGGGGGTATATACAACTCTAGCCCATGCAGGTTACATTTCGGGCTCTTGGGGCATGGAACCTCCCCACCTTTCTTGGTGACTCAATGATGAAACAACTCACATGGCAGGAATGTTGGAGTGTGGGGTACATGGAGAACGTGTAAGGCCACCCTTTTATCTGTGTGCGACCTTCCCCAATTACAAGCCCCTCAACTAGACAAGGTGTTTTATATCTTCTTGGAGACACCCACATTCCTTCGTATTATAGGCAGGGACTTTGATGATGTCATGCACACACCACTTGATAGGTCCGAAACCTATGTGTCTGCACCACAACGCACCCCGCTACCCGCATTCCTTCAAATAATGGGGCTATCAGACCTATGACAGCTTAAACATCCACAAGACTGAAAATACTCCTTTTTTGAGTGGCCCACAAAACTTATTCCTGACTGGACTATATATTTATGCCCACAGGTGAGGTAGGACAAGTAGCCTTAAACAGGCCCGGGGATTATTGGACCACTCCCCTCTCCTTGTTAGATTAGGGCTGAAATCTCAACATCCACAGACAGAATGGAAACTTAACGCTTGTGATCTTTGGGATAAAGAGGTGGACATGAGCCTCAGGACAGATACAGAACTCTTCTTTGCTGAAAACAAAGAGACAGTTTCTTCCAATATTATGCTGTGGAAGCTTATAAGACCGTTCTGAGAGATAGGGCTCAGAATCGGATCACCTAGAAAAAGAAATGGGAGACTGCACAAATTGAGCACCTAGAATGATAGACCCTCCACTTAGAGGAACAGTTGATAGCCACAAAGGATTCCCTGATCCTTAGACAGCTCGAGGCACTATGTACGGAATACCATGACTCGGCAAAAAACAATGTGAAAAAACAAAGGTTGACAACACTACCCTGGCTTTTCGAGGTGAGTGACAAGGCCAGAAAACTTCTAGCCTGTATCAGTAAAAAGAAACTGAAGCTAGATTGGTGCAGACTATAAGAGACAGTGAGAGGGTTGCCAACACCATGGATGCACAGATTGTCCAGGCATTCGCTAGCTATTATAGGTCATTCTATGAGGTTTGCCCCCTTAGCAACCTTGCAAAAATGACCAGATATCTGATAGACATTTGCACTCCAGTGCTGGAGGTGGATGCAGTAGAGACTTTGGAAGGAGGCCTCACGCTTACGGAAGTACAGGCTACTGTCTCTCAACTAAGAACAGGTAAAACCCCAGGACCTAATGGTATTCTGACTGAGTTTTAGAAACGCTACTTAGATCTGCTGGGTCCCCACCTGTTGAGCCTATATCAGAAAATAGGAGAAACAGGCACCTTTCACCCGGACCTCCGGAAGGCCATAATTATGGTTCTACATAGGGAAAGCAAGATGCAAATCACACTGCCCAATCACACAAATAAATACTGAGGTTAAAATCCTTGCTACAAAACTGGCAACTCATTTAATACAGGTCATCACTCCTGTAACCACAATAATCAGTCTGGATTAATGCTGGGCTGTGCTACCTGGCTGAACCTACATCAGACGTACAAGTGAATGATGGAGGTTAAAGAACGGGCACCCCCAACATCTTTCTGTCATTGGATGTAGAAAAAGCATTTGATGCTGTACACTGTCCTCTCTTAAACTGTACACTCTTTAAATTTGGATTTGGGCTTACATTTAGAAACCTGATATAAGTTCTATACATTGATTCAATAGTAACTCTAAAGGCCAATGAGAAGTTGTCTTCAGAATTCCAGATTAGAAGGGGGACCCGACAGGGCTTGCGTCTGTCCCCCCTCCCGCTTGATCTGAAAGTGGAATCTCTGGCCTGTAACATCCGTGTACACCCCAACATTAAGGGTTTCCGGACCACACCTAGTGATGCCATAGAGGAGAAGATTTCCCTCTATGGAGACAACATCCTTTTATATATTACAGAAGCACAACAGCTATTACCATATTATTCCAACTGATAGAGGAATATGGGTTACATTTGGTATATAAAAGCAACTGGAATAAATCTACAATCTACATTCCAAGACCCGCTCAGCACTGGTCCCCACTGCTGGGAAGCCTGCAGATGGCACCAGAGGGTTTCCAATACCTTGGAATATTTATGACACAAAAAAAAGAAATTTGTTACCAGTGAAATCTAGAGAAGGTGATATGCAATTCCCAGAAAGAGGCAGAACGATTGAAAGATCTCCCTCTCACACTACTGGGACAGGTAGTCCTCTTTCAAATGATTTGCTTACCCCAGCTGTTATATGCCCTCCAGAATACTTACTACCCACTCCCAAGGGCCATATTCACAGACTTTGCTGAGGAAGTGAGATCTCTAATAAGGAAAGGTGGACATCCTAGAGTGGGGCTTCAGAATTTACAATACAACCCATACAATGGGGCTCTGCCCCCCGACATAGAGGCCTACTATTGGACAATGCACCTAATCCCTATTAATGATTGGGTGCATATGCAACAGGATCACCCCAATTTTAGGCCATGCTCCCATCTACACTACCCTTATGGTGGTAAGGGCATACAAAGACTACTCCCGCCAACCCAGGCTACTCTAGTGGTATTGGGGAGGACAACAAAAATCATTGGTTGGGCCAATAAAGTCACTAAGGAAACACTATTATGGAAAGTGAGATGGCTTGGAGATATAGGTGAACTGAAAGGATTTGGGGCATGGGGCCTGATCAGAGTCTTAACAGTTGAGGCCATCTCAGAAGGCGGGGAGCTTAAACCCTTGGCAACGTTTTGCAAAGAATATAACCTACATAGAAGCCAGTTTCTTAAATACACCCAACTAAGAGACACATGGCTAGCGGAAGGGATATCAGGCACTGACAAACCCGGTTATGCACCCTGGAGGGGGGACTTCTACAATAACAACTCTCTAGAGCAGTTGTGTCACTTACATACAGGATGTTGAACAATAACATGCCAGATGCCCTAGTCAACCTCAGGAAGCGATGGACATGTGACGTGGGATACATGGAAGGCACAGACTGAGAGGCAGCTCTTTTGCACTCCAGTGAGGTGGCCATTATGTTTAGGCTGCACCTGATTCAGTACTAAATTCTGCATAGGGTCTACTATGACAGATATAGACTCCATACATTGGGTAGAGCAACAACCCTGATGTGCCTCAGATGCCAAGATAAAAGAAGCAATTTTATATTTCTAATATGGGGGTTCCCTATCATAAAGAAATACTGGACCGAGATCATAGCTTAATGACAATTTAAAGGTCACACTCATGATGGACCCCAAATACATAGCACAGGGTATTTCAAATGATGTTGATGATACTTGCCCCCAACTCATATTTAGTGCCTTGGGACTAGTTGTAGATAAATATATATAGCCAGACGGTGAGGCACAGGTGAAACTCCAACAATACAATGGAAAAGTGGGAATAGATCTCTATATTGCAGCAGAGAAGGTCACATATGACAGAAAGGTTTGCCCCCCCCAAAAAATTCACAAAGTGTGGGATGGCTGCATAAACTACTATGGGTCAGGCCTGACAGATGAAGCTTGGGTCCCCCAGATTGGTACAGAGCCCAGCCTGCCTTCTGGGTAGAGTGGTCAACCAAACTTTTGTGTACTGTGCAACCCTATTGCATTTGTATTGCCTCTTTCATATTGATTTGCTGCTGCATGAATAATTGTACATTGTGTAATTGTCCTCTAAGTAATTGTTGTTGTTTACATGACATTGTGGTTATTATGGTAAAATATAAAATAAAAAGACACTTATATAAAATGAAAAGGTTGCCACATGCATGGGACCTTCATCCTCACTGGTGTGATATGTGGATATGTCTCTCTATCACTACCCCTGGCAGGGCACCCTTACAACTGCCATTAGTGCATGGTTTAAATACATGTATGCCTGGCCCTATACATCTAATGCACTTATTACCCCTTATTAATGTGGATGGTTGAAGGGTTTACCTACACTCCAATAGTCGACAACTAATTTGTTTCTTTTCTTTCTTTTTTTCTTCTCTGTCATTTCTTCTTTTTCTTTTTCAGCATATTCTTGTGTACCATCGTGTATAAAACTCTCAGCCAAAACGTTCTCAAGTCCTGATGATGACCTTATGATTCTGTAAGGATCAAAACTTTGTCGACTTCATGTCTTGACCCTATTGTAATGTTTGTTGTAATAAGGACATACGTGCTGGTTTCATTTATGACTAACCTTATTTCCTGATTTTTTTGTCACATACTGATGCCTGAGTCTCTTTGTGTGTGTAATTGTTTGCTGTTTGTGGTTTCACCCACTCATTTATTTGTTATTGCACAACAATAAACGCTTTATTGTGTCTGTCTGATGAAATGTATAAGTATAATTATTTTCCCATTTTAGTTTCAATAAGTGTTCTGATGAGGCACTAGTGTCCCTTTATAATAATTTGTATTGCTGGTCCCTCAATATCCATGGGTTTCCCTTGCCCTTTATACAGCTTTCCTAGGCCTGGGCAGACTTTTTGAAGGAGGATTGTTTGCAATTTTGGATAGTTAACATCTCTTCTGAAATTTCTCCTGCTCCATGAATCTGTCAGAATGGGATGTTTTCATGACTCATGAATCTCAAAGGACAGTATGTGAAAATTTGAACAAATGTGGGAAATTTATGGAGGTACTGGCTTGCCCACACATTCAAGTATAATATTAAATTGAACAAAAGATGCACTAAACACAGTGGCGGCTCATGGGGGGAAAAGTAGTGGGACGGGCGGTGCATGGCAGACGGGGGCGAAAAGAAATATAATAATGATTTTAAAAAACTTACCTTTAGTGCCGTGCTTCATCGCTCTGCATTGCTCCTCGACAGCAGGCACAGGCTCCCAGCCTGCCCTGCGTAAAATCCTAGCATTGCTTTCATGCTGCTGGCAGCACGAAAGCAGTGTTAGGATTGAACAGGGTGCCCAGACAGGGTGCTCTGAGGCACAGTGGAAGTCTCCGCCTGTTGTCTGCACACCAGAAAAGCAGTGCATGCATTGCTGGGTTGGAGAGACCCCAGTGCGCATGTGTGTTTGGCAGGCCTGAGATGGCCGGCCAAACATACTAGCGTACTGAGGGGGGAGTGCTGTGCACTCACCCTCGTCCCTGTCACCGCCCCATGGCCCTGCCCCTTTTACTATAAAATGATAGTAAACATAGTTTATTATCGTTTTATAGAACAACGTTTGCAGCTGCTGCTACTGGCGAGGGGATGATGCCCCTCCGCCATGGAGGGGGAGCCGCCCCTGAGTAAATAATAGAAGGGTCAGACATCCATGGTGAGCCTGTCGCTCAGAGCGCAATGGTTGCCAGAAAAGAAAAAAACTAAATACTTAAAGGGAGATTTCTGATAAAAATAATCATATTGTTGAGAGCCCGTCTTTTAAGTGTGGTATTGCTAGCTCTCACCCAATGAGCCCCACCCCACCACCAAAAAAAAACCAAACCATTAACTATGATAACACAAAATGCACATGCTCAAGACTCTCACAGTATTTATACATGTGGTTTGCCCAGATCTTACAGGCATTCGCTTTTAGAAAGTAGAGCCTTGTAGCTCAATCCCACAGCCTCACTGACTCAGACACTCACATCAAAGCTGTCTCTCAAGTAAAAAAGAATGTAAATGACAGAAGAGAAACCTTTCAAGTAACAAATGAATTACAGGTTAAGCCTCAGGCATCCAAGCCACTTCTTATGTGACATGGATTTTCCAAGCTCGGGGCTTAGTGTGTATAATTTTACAGGTTCAAGTCTCAAATGGCTGAGATAGCTTTGGGCTACAAAAATCTTGCAATGTGACGCATTAGACAGTTGAAACATCCCACAGTGTCCAAAGGTCCTATCACATCTGATTTAACATAAAATAGATCTTCCAATCAGTTGTTCAGAATAACAAGCATAAGAAAGCCTACTCGTTTGACCACTTATACCTTTTGGCTTTTATTACTATGCACCAAACCTTTAAGCACAATGTGTAACTCACTCTGGGCCAGATTTAAAAGGCCCTATGGAGCGTCACTTTTTGAGATGTTTCGGTGGCGCAATGCCCTGCTCCATATTTACAAGGTGGCCTTAAGCCACTTTTGGTGGCTCAACGCCACCTTGTAAATATGGACCCTCCACACGTAGCACTTTGCGTGGAAGGGGCGTGCAATGGATGTTGCTGTGGGCATGCCACAACAACACCCATTACATTTTGGTACTGCCTCAGATTTAGGAGTTTTCAGAAAACTGATGCAGCGCCAAAATCTAACGCCACCCCAGGATTGGCGTTAAAGTGGAACAATGAGGAGAAATGCTTTCATTTCTCCTTATTTTATGCTCTTTCTATGTATGCTGCATCTTTCAGCACACATAGCAAGATCAATCACTATTTAAGAATGTTTTTGTACAGGAAGGTGTTCCTTCCTGAACAAATACAATCTCCCCCTTAACGCAGCCATACTTGCTCCATGGCACAAGCGCGTCTGCATTGGTGCTCGGCAGCAAATTTAAAGCTGCCACAGGGGGAAACACAGGGGGGCGCCGTATTCTAGTAAATACGCTCATCCCTGCATTTTGAAAATGACGTTGCGCAACGCTGCCATTTTTCGCGCAGCACCACGCACCATCATTTTCTACTAAATCTGGCCCTCTGTCTCTTATACTTGCATGTTTGGAGTCCCCCACTCTTTTGATCTTTCTCTATCTCGTTTTTCTTTCCATTATTGTGTGATTTGCTCTTGGCCCTTTTCACTCTTTTCCACATGTCATCACTTTGCTATAAAGATGATTCTATTAAAATGCTAACCGCCCTATGGTGACCACTGCCGTTTCTTCTTTGTCATGCCTGATACTGTCAGTCCGAACTTTTTAGCCAATAGCGCCTTCATGCTATCATGGTCAAACCCACACATTTATTAGTAAATACGAAGCTATTGAACCTCTGATACAAAGTCCCCTTGGCTACAAAGTCAGAATTGAGAAGGTGTCACTAATGACAACAGGACGCTTAGCAGCTATAAAAAAATGATGTGCATACAGATTTCAGCAGCACTACTTTATATTAGACTTACTTCATAAGAAAATCCGCGCCTGGATGGGAAAAAATATTTAAAGTTTACTTAAAGTTTATTCACAAGGTATATATTCAAATATGGTTGTTTCCACACTGATATAATCTAATCAAGCACTGCATGTGCATCTTTTATTATAATTAAAATCAAAGCATTATTTAAGGTTACGCGCAATACAACTAAGATTTCAGTTTCAGTGATGAAAGTTTCAGAACAGGGTTTAAAGACTCCTCAATGGAATTTTTGAAAATGAGCTAAGTCCGGTTTTAGGGGACTTTTAAGCATTTTTTTACTTTTGCCACCCTTTCATTAGTCAGGAAGCCAAGGTGCTAAAATACAGCGAGTTTCTGTGAGTCTTCTCTCTCTCATGTAACGTGGGCGGATTCTCACTTCATAATTATACCCTAAGTGTGAAAAATACACAGAACAGACGGAGAAATTCTTACAAGATTTATTTTCGATACCTCCATCTGCCAGGTCATTTTAGCGATGATACTGCACATATTTAATCGCGAGGGAAGGACATAGAGCCAAAATGATTAACACGTACCAGCGCCATATTTACCTGTCGCTTAATATAGATGTCACTTTAATTAATATTGCACAAAATTGTTTGTGAACATACTCTCAATCACATATAACGTAGCTGTCAAAAGTCTTTGAAACAGTCTGAGACTAAATAGCCCTATGTTCTTGGGGTCGCTGGATGCGAAGTAATTAATTTCATCTGTAGAGTAAGCCTTAGTATCTTTTGTTCGGTATGAAGATTTAACCAGAACTTGATAATGGTTTCTGTCCTCCTTTAGAATGTCATTGTTTTCTTCCTGTTCCTCAACCTGTTTCCAAAGCCAGCAGTGATTTCTACCATGAAGTTTAGCTTATAGCCTAATTTCTAAATCAAAATTACCCCACTTCTCTTACATCAGGTCTGCTTTATCAAGTACAGACAGTGCCATTCTCCTTTTACTTCTGAACTAACTTTCTATCTTCTGAACAATCCTTGTCTCCTATTCAGGGCTGAGAAAAATGAGTATTTCCCAATAAACAAACTCAAAACATAGCATTCTGAAAGGTGGAGAAAAAAGGCCACAGGGGACTGAGGGCCCAATTTAGAGTTTGGTTGATAGTGTACTCCATCACAAACATGATGGAGTAGCCTGCCTACAAATGTCTCTGTCCACCTGCTTTATTTTAAATTAGGCAGACTGTCAGCTTTATGTCGGTGGTGATGCAGGCCAGCAGTAAGCTCATTCTGATGGAGTGCTGGCCATCATAGTAGTATTGTCATACTGCCTGCTCTGTTTAGGGCAGATGGTCTGATATACCATTTTTCTGTCAAGCACCACCATCCATCACCAGAAAAATTAAAACCTCGATCCCAGGCAGGAAATTCTATGGGTGTGAGGGTTATTAGTTATTTGCCCTACAAAAACAATCTCCCGCCTTGGGAGTCTGTATTTGAAGGCAAAAAAGGCCACCAAATGTTTGACATCTTCAGACGAATCACCATGACAGAAGATCATCTGAAGATGCAAAGACAACCACTGTGCCAAAGGTAATCTACAAACAAATTGGTCCTCTGTCCATCAGTATGGTGGACTTAATGTTCGCCGCCATCCTAACAAACAGAGTAAAGAGCACCATATTATAAATGAGGCCCTAAGATGGTTTGTCAGTAAAGCAACATGATGTTTGGTGCTGTTGACAAACCTTACTCGTTCCGACTGGCAGGGTGAAGGAACTTGCCAGAAGTAAAATATGGGGTCACTTTCCAAACACTGCTTAGACTTATTTAGTGTCTGATTACAGGACAAATTTGCACTTTCCACGGGTATTTGACCTCAAGATTTTGACTATGTCAAACTAGACCTAAACCAGAAAGATAGGTAGCACACAATGGGGGTCATTCTGACCCTGGTGGTCGGTGATAAAGCGGCGGCCAACCCGCCAACAGGCTGGCGGTTCCAAAAATGGAATTCTGACCCTGGCGGGAACCGCCAACACAGCCCGCCACATTACCACTCCGACCGCCACGGCGGGACAGACAAACAGTGCGGCGGTCACCGCCAACAGGCAGGCGGCAGACAAAGTACCGCCCACCCTATCACAACTCACCAATCTGCCACCTCATCCGGGGCGGGAGCCCCGCCGATAAAAACACGGCGGAAACAGACTACGAACGGGAAAACGCTCACCTCTATACACTCCACGAGGACGGAGGACAGCATGGAGCCCGAATTACACATCCTACCCGCTCTCGTCTACCTGCTCATCTACCACGAGTACGAACTCCGGCGCAGACGACAATGGTGAGTACCGCACCTACGACACAGGGGAGGGGGGGGGAGGAAGGGTTACGGGCACACACATACGCATCACACCCACCCCCCAACTATCTACACACCAATGCAGAGCACCAAGTCAAAGTGACACCACCCAAACCCCCCGGAATAACGAAAAGATTTGATTCAAGTGAGAAACATCATTTATGTACAAAATAGGTTCAATGAAGACATGGCAAAATAGGAAAATGATGGAAAAATTATCTAATGTAAACATTGCGTGACCGAGAAATAGAGGCAGAAAGTCCCGCACAGTCACAGAAATTGCAAATGTCCGTGGGCCGAAGTGTATCAACACATGGGCAAAGCCCACACAGGAGACCTGAGTCCATTGGAGAGAACACTGTAGGGGCATCACATGACAAAACTACAGGCACCTCAGGGGGAAGAGAAGGGGGGGCACCACAGCCACATGAGTCCACGACGCCAGATCCAAGAAGGGGCCACCATGCCCACCGTCCAATCCTGGGTAGTGCAAAGCCACAGTCTCTCAAGTCTCTATAGTGGGTGGCTTGCCCACTGTCATATACTGGGGAGTGCAAAGCCACAGTCTCTCAAGTCTCTACAGTGGGTGGGTTGCCCACTGTTCCATCCTGGGGAGTGCAAAGCCACAGTCTCTCAAGTCTCTACAGTGGGTGGCTTGCCCACTGTCATATCCTGGGGAGTGCAAAGTCACAGTCCATCAAGTGGATAACAGTCTCCACAGGCAATGGAGGAGGCAGGGTGGGCCGAGTGCAGCGTGAACATTAGCACAACACAGAACCGGCACAGTCATTGGCCCAGCGGTGCATGAGACGGCGGGGCCCAGCGGAGCGGTGCTTGACAGGAAGGGCCCAGCAGAGCGGTGCTTGAGACGGCGGGGCCCAGCGGAGCGGTGCTTGACAGGAAGGGCCCAGCGGAGCGGTGCTTGACAGGAAGGGCCCAGCGGAGCGGTGCTTGAGACGGCGGGGCCCAGCGGAGCGGTGCTTGAGACGGCGGGGCCCAGCGGAGCGGTGCCTGAGATGAAGGGCCCAGCGGAGCGGTGCTTGACAGGAAGGGCCCAGCGGAGCGGTGCTTGAGACGGCGGGGCCCAGCGGAGCGGTGCTTGACAGGAAGGGCCCAGCGGAGCAGTGCTTGACAGGAAGGGCCCAGCGGAGCGGTGCCTGAGATGAAGGGCCCAGCGGAGCGGTGCTCGACAGGAAGGGCCCAGCGGAGCGGTGCTCGACAGGAAGGGCCCAGCGGAGCGGTGCTTGACAGGAAGGGCCCAGCAGAGCGGTGCTCGACAGGAAGGGCCCAGCGGAGCAGTGCTCGACAGGAAGGGCCCAGCGGAGCGGTGCTTGACAGGAAGGGCCCAGCGGAGCGGTGCTTGAGACGGCGGGGCCCAGCGGAGCGGTGTTTGACAGGAAGGGCCCAGAGGAGCGGTGCTTGAGACGGCGGGGCCCAGCGGAGCGGTGCTTGAGACGGCGGGGCCCAGCGGAGCGGTGCTTGACAGGAAGGGCCCAGCGGAGCGGTGCTTGACAGGAAGGGCCCAGCGGAGCGGTGCCTGAGATGAAGGGCCCAGCGGAGCGGTGCTCGACAGGAAGGGCCGAGCGGAGCAGTGCTTGAGACGGCGGGGCCCAGCGGAGCGGGGCCTGTCTTGGCGGGGCCCTCTTCAGCGGTGCCTTCCTGCATGGCGGGGCCCTCTTCAGCAGTGCCTTTTAGGACGGCAGGGCCCTCTTCAGCGGTGCCTTCCTTGCACGGCGGGGCCCTCTTCAGCGGTGCCTTTCAGGACGGCGGGGCCCTCTTCAGCGGTGCCTTCCGGCACGGCGGGGCCCGCTTCAGCGGTGCCTTTCAGGACGGCGGGCCCTCTTCAGCGGTGCCTTCCTGCACGGCGGGGCCCTCTTCAGCGGTGCCTTTCAGGACGGCGGGGCCCTCTTCAGCGGTGCCTTTCAGGACGGCGGGGCCCTCTTCAGCGGTGCCTTCCTGCACGGCGGGGCCCTCTTCAGCGGTGTTTGTCCTGTAATTCCAGGGAGTCTGACCTGGGCAGGACTCCCTGCTCAGTCGCCCTCCGACCGTGCAGTTGCTGGACCCTTCGGTGACGGTGTCCTGAGCCCTTGGGTGTCCTCCCTCACACCCGGGATGGGGCTTGTGGGGCCCTCCTGGTCCGCGCTCCTGCTGCCTGACTTCTCCGCCCTGCTGCCCTTGCCCTCCTTCGCTGTGGCTCTCTGGGCCTTGCCTCCCCTGGATGTTGTGGCAGGTGAAGTGTCCGAACTTTGGTCCTTGGGGGCAGCCGTGGCACTCCTCCCGCGGCGGCCCCTCACTTTCCGGGTCCTCTTTCCAGGGGGGGGGGCTGGCTGTCCCCTTGCTGCTGACCGATGTCTCACTGCTGGCAAAGGGGGGACTCCAAAATCCATGGACTACGCTGACACGTGAACCCGGGCTGGTGGTGGCTGAGGTGCTCTTGGGACTCTTAGCAGATGGAGGGGGTGGGTCAGGTGAGGGAAAGAGGTCAAGATTGGAGAGGTAACACTTTTTAGGACCAAGGTAAAAGGTAGGTGCAGTGGTTATGGGAGTGGAGGAAGAGGAGGTGGTTGTAGGAGAGTCAGGTGTGCTGTCCTTGGGTGAAGGTGCATGGACTGGAGGCTGTCGTGAGGTGGTTGGCTGTTGGGTGGGTGGCTGCCTGCGTTTGTGTGTCTTGGAAGAGGGGGTGACAGACACAGTGGGAGAGGACACAGGGGACGTGTAAACGGCAGTGGGGGTGGTGACTGCACGTGTGCGGACTGTACTGGAGGGTGTGCTGGTGATGGGTGTACTGGCTGTTGGTGGTGTGCATGCAGGTGTGAGTGGCGACGTCACAGGGAGGGAGGAGGGAGACGAGGAGGTGGGGGACACAGAGGTGGTAGTGGCTGTTGGCATGTCTGCATCTGGGTGTTGCTTGGGTGAATGTTTGTGTGATCTGTGGTGCTTATGTCTGGAAGAGCTGCCCTTGGGTGTTGAGGTGTGTGCAGGCTGGTCTGATGGTGTGGATGGGATAGGCTGAGGAACAGGAGACAGAGACAGGGTGGAGGCAGTTAGAAGAGCGAGGCTGGAAACAGGGACAATGGCTGCCGTCAGTGCTGAGGCCAGATCATTGAACGATCGTTGATGGGCAGACTGACCCGAATGAATGCCCTCCAGGTATGCATTGCTACGATGCACCTCCCTCTCTACCCCCTGGATGGCATTCAAAAGGGTAGTCTGCCCAACAATGATGGTCCTCAGGAGGTCAATGACCTCCTCCCTGAGGGCAGCAGGGGTAACAGTGGCAGGGCCTGAGGTGCCTGGGGCGAAGGAGACGCCCGCCTTCTTGGGCGAGCGGGCACGGAGCGTAGGCTGAGGGGCTGCTGGGAGGGCGGAACTGGTGCGCTGGATGGCGGCTGTACCTGTAGAGGCGGGGGGCACGGATGTTGCCACCACCGCTAGGGAGCTCCCTTCCGAGGACGTGTCGGTGTCGCTGGTTTCACCACGGCTCCCCGTTGTGAAGCTCCCCTCGCCCTCCGTATCACTGGTGGCCTCGGTGTCTGTGCCATGGCCCACCGGGGCCTTGTGAGTCGCAGCTCCCTCGTGCTCCGGTGCCAAGTCTCCTCCGCCTGATGATGCTGAAGCACACATGCACAAGAAGATAAAGAAAAAGGGTGGGGGGAGACATAATAAAAGGTTGAGTACATGCATTGTCAACACAGTTGGCGGAGAGGACAGACACAGGAGCCTCATGCACTAAGCCGCGCAATCGGGGTACACTACTGAGTACTTGTGACTGGGCCAACAGGTCTAGGGACAACAAACGCGCACATGGGTGATGCAGGACCATGGCTAGCTGTACCTGGCACCGTACAGAGGTTGGGGGCGGGGGCACAGGGCCATGCCTAAAGGAGGGGACTACACTACAGAAAGCGCCCTGGCCTAATGTCACCCACAGCCCTCCTCCCCCACCCAGACGCCTCCACTGCGTGTAAAGATAGCTGAATGTGCTGGTACTCACCCCCTTGTGCCTGCTGTGATGTCGTCACACGCCCATCCAAATCGGGGTAGGCCACCGCCAGGATCCGGGACATCAGGGGGGTCAGGGTACGACTGGCACCCCTCCTAGGTTGGGAGGCCATCCCCAGCAGTGACTCGGCGGTCTTCCTGGTCCCGCGGTGGATGTCCTCCCACCTCTTGCGGCAGTGGGTGCCCCGTCTGTTGTGGACCCCCAGGTTCCGGACTTCCTTGGCGATGGCACGCCAAATGTCGATCTTCTGATGGGCGCTGACCTATTTGACATGGACAGGGTGGAAATTGAAATATCATCAATTTTCCGCATGATAGATGCGATTGGCCCCCCCTCCCCAACCTTGCCATGTGGCACATGCTCTCATCTGTCGTGCCTTGCACTCGTCATTGTCTCCCCACCCCACCATCTTACATCCACCATACACAACCCAGGCATAGCCCATTCAACGTGCACACAGTGTACTTACCGGTTGGTCTGGAGGACCGTAGAGTCGCGCATACTGGGGCAGGACCCCATCCACAAGTTTCTCCAACTCTTCTGTCGTGAAGGCAGGGGCCCTTTCCCCAGTCGCAGCAGCCATTGTATGTCCCAGACCGAGGTCACAGCAGCACTTGCAGTATAGGTCCTCTCCTGTGGATGATCAGGTCTCGAGTGATTAATCAGATAGAAAATGGCGGTCACGCCCGCGGCGGCGCGTACCGCCGCGGTGCGTTCCGCGACCACCGGTGCAGCTAGTCATTGGCCCGTGAAACCCATAGGGTTCGATGTTAACCAATGCGGCTTTGCGCCGCGGTCTTCGACCGCCTACAGCCACGGTGTGTCACGCCAGCGCATTGACCTCACATCCCATTGTCACACATCTCAGGTCAGGCAGCCGCCATAACAAGGGACCACAGGGCTTAATTACTACTGCTTCACACAGGCCTAGGCCTTGCATTGCCACTCATACAAGCCATTCAATGCATTGAGAATCATGTACTGTGCAAGCTGTAGTTACGTACCTGTGGGTTGTTTGACTCTGTGCTCCATGTTGTCCTTCCTAGCCACCGTCCGCTGGGACTTGCGAGGAGAAGGATGAATCCTCCCGTGTACCGACCGCTGGTGGACCTGTCGACAATGGAGGAACGTCATATAATACTTCGCTACCGACTTGACCGAGCCACTATACATGAACTGTGTGCCCAGCTGGAGCCAGCACTGATGTCCCCCATCCGCCAACCCACAGGAATTCCCCCTCTGGTGCAGGTTCTGTCAGTCCTCCATTTCTTGGCAAGTGGGTCTTTTCAGACAACAGTGGCCATGTCATCAGGGATGTCTCAGCCTATGTTTTCAAAGGTTTTGTCCAGAGTGTTGTCTGCCCTGACGAAATACATGCGAAGCTACATAATTTTCCCTGAGGAGGGTGATTTGGCCACTGTGAAGGCTGACTTCTATGCCCTTGGACATATCCCCAACATCATTGGTGCCATTGATGGGACCCATGTGGCCTTACTACCCCCAAAAGACGATGAGCAGGTGTACAGAAACAGGAAAAGTTACCATTCTATGAATGTCCAGGTGGTCTGTTTGGCTGACCAGTACATCTCCCATGTAAATGCCAAGTTCCCTGGGTCAGTGCAAGACGCGTATGTTATGCGAAATAGCAGCATCCCCTATGTGATGGAACAGCTACAGAGACACCGTGTGTGGCTAATTGGTGACTCTGGTTACCCCAACCTGCTGTGGCTACTGACCCCAGTGAGGAATCCCCGGACCAGGGCAGAGGAACGGTACAATGAGGCCCATGGGCGATCTAGGAGGATCATAGAAAGGACCTTCGGCCTCCTGAAGGCCAGGTTTAGGTGCCTGCATATGACAGGGGGATCCCTAATGTACTCACCCAAGAAGGTGTGCCAGATCATCGTGGCCTGCTGTATGCTTCACAATCTTGCATTGCGATGCCAGGTGCCTTTTCTGCAGGAGGATGGTCCAGATGGTGGTGTCGTAGCAGCTGTGGAGCCTGTGGAGAGTGAAGAGGAGGAAGACGACGGGGACGACACGGACAACAGGGACACGGTCATACAACAGTATTTTCAGTAGCACCCAGGTAAGAATCCCCCACGTCATTTTACATTTACTTCTGGCCTCCTGCATCTCTACTTTCTGTGTTTCCCCCCAATTCCTTTCAACTGAATTGTGACTTTCCCTTGGCTTTTCAGAGCTGTATGACCCACTGCGTGACTTCTGGTTTGTTCGGCAATGGAGTAAAGCAAATTGACATTGGTATGTTGTCATCACAAAGTAACTGCACATTTTTGACCCGTTATGCATAATACATTTGTTAAGAATACAAGCAGACTCCTGAGTGTTTTAT
Source organism: Pleurodeles waltl (assembly GCF_031143425.1). Lineage (NCBI taxonomy): Eukaryota > Metazoa > Chordata > Amphibia > Caudata > Salamandridae > Pleurodeles > Pleurodeles waltl. Next base: position 932,819,817 of record NC_090436.1, on the reverse strand, counting down.
GTGCAATAAGTGATTTATTTAAAGTGCTACATATAGGTCCATGATAGTAAAACGGTGATGGGTGGGGGTGGAGTGATGTCCATGGCAGAGTCCAGTTCTCGGTCGCACAGGTGCATTGTCCATATGCCTGTGGAAGGATGGAGCAGGGGCAGTTCAAGGTTGGACAGGGTGACGATGTGGGACAGTGGTATGACATCCGGGGGGATCTTAGGCTGGCGGGGGTCTTGGCATCCTACTCTGTCTTCCTTTGTGATCTCAGGCTCCTCTTGCGGGTGGTTGATCTTCAGCAGGAGGTGGGGTTCTGGTGGCCCGTCGTTGTGTGGGGGCCTCCTGTCCACTAGCGCCGGCGGAGGTGGTAGGCTGTTCCTGGTCTGGGCTGGTGACAGGGGCCCTTTGGGGTGCCACATGGTCCTGCAATGTGGTGACTATTAGGTTCAGGGCCTGGACGATGTTCCTGAGCTCCTCTCTGTACCCCATGTACCGTACCTCCTGCTGTGCCTGGATCTCCTGGAACCTGGCCATTACCGTCGCCATCGTCTCCTGGGAGCGGTGGTATGCTCCCATGATGGTGGTGAGGGCCTCTTGGAGAGTCGGTTCCCTGGGCCTGTCCTCCCCCCCCTGTCGCACTGCAGCCCTCCCAGTTGCCCTGTTTCCCCGGGCCTCTGTCCCCTGGACGGTGTGCCCACTACCACTGCCCCCAGGTCCCTGTTGTTGTTGGGGTGTTGGGTCAGCCTGGGTGCCCTGTAGTGGCGGACACACCGCTGATTGACCTGTCCTGGAGACAGAGGCATGGGCCCGCTGGGTGGGAGCAGTGCTGATATTCCCAGAGGGGGTTAGGTCTGCTGTGGCCTGTGTCTGTGTGTGGGGAACCGACTGTCCAGAGGTCCCCGATGGTCCGGGCTGGTCATCAGGTTCCAGGTCGACAGAGCTGCTGTCCTCACTGCGGGCCTGTTCTGGGGGTGGGATGGACATATCTGGACCCTCCTGGCCGGTGTGTTGGCGTTCGGGCCCTGCAGGGGTGAAAGAGTATGGTTATTGCTTCTGTGTGTTCCATGGTGTGCGATTTGTGGGTGCCCTTGTCCCCCAGTGCTGGCATCCCCTTGTGGCAGGAGTTGTGAGGGTGGTTTGTGGGGGGGATGGGTATGTGGAGTGGTCATGCATAGGGGATGGGTGTCCATGGTTTGTGTTGGCATTCAGGGTTTGGTTTTGGGTTGGGTGGGTTGTGCTGGTGAGACATTGGCAGGGAGGCTGTGTGCTGGGGGGTTGGGGGTGAGGGTGGGGGTGTGGGTTGGCATGCTGGTGGTTGGGGGGGGGAGTAGTTGAGACTAGACTTACCAGAGTCCATTCCTCCGCCTACTCCAGCGAGGCCCGCAGGATGCAGGATGTTAAGGACCTCTTGCTCCCATGCTGTGAATTCGGGAGGGGTGGGTGGGGGTCCGCCGCCAGTCCTCTGCACAGCGATGTTGTGTCTGGAGACCATCGACCGTACCTTCCCCCGTAGGTCGTTCCAGCGCTTTCTGATGTCTTCCCGGTTTCTGGGATGCTGTCCCACAGCGTTGACCCTGTCGACAATCCTCTGCCATAGCTCCGCCTTCCTGGCTATGGTGGTGTGTTGCACCTGTGTGCCGAAGAGCTGGGGCTCTACCCTTATGATTTCCTCCACCATGACCCGGAGTTCCTGGTCAGAAAACCTGGGGTGTCTTTGGGGTGCCATGGGGTGGTGTGGATGAGGTGTGGGGTGGTGTTTGCGGTGATGTGAGTGGTGGTGTGTGGTGATATGTGCGTAGATGTGGTGTGGTTGATGATGTTGGGTTCCTGTGTGTGTTGGGGTTTTCGATTGCTGTTCTCTCTCTCTCTCTCTCTCTCGCTCTCTCTCGCCTTCTCTCTGATTTCCAACTAGTGGGGGTTTGTGGGTGATGTGGGTGTGTGTTTTATAGTTGCTTGGATGTGTGGGGGTGGTGTTTGTATGTGTATCAGGTGTGTGTATTTCAAATTGTCCAATGTGGCTGGGTTTTGGAGCCTGGGTGTGTATTTTGACCGCGGCGGTGTGTACCGCCAATGGAATACCGCGGCTGAAAGACCGCCGCGTGGATTGGTAGGTCGTAATGGCATGGGCGTGTTTGTGTTGGCGTGGCGGTGGAGGTTTGGTCATCTCCAGTTTATCGCTGCCCGCTGATGAGGCGGCCTTCCGTGGATGTCGGGTTTTTGGCGGCTTGGCAGTTGTTGGTCAGAATTACCATGGCGGGTTTCCGCGGCCGCGGCGGTAGAATGGCGGTCTTCTGACCGGCGGTAAGGGCCTTTTACCGCTGAGGTCAGAATGACGCCCAATGTCTGTTTGTACACATTGTTATGAAGGAAAACATGCACAACTATCCCCATTTCTAATGGCTGCAATTCAGAATCAGGTATCATAAGCTCCTTCTCATTGTGTTGTGTAGCCATTTTAGTTATAGCTCAATGGACATTATTTTAGCATACTAGGCCTGCCGCTGTGCACTTTAACCTAGATATATTTTATTCAGCTTCATTCTATTATTCTTATAGTAGCCACTTTTGCAGTCTTGTTTTATTTCTCTCTATCTAGCTGTTTTTGCCTAGGCCAGCACTATGTTCTCAAGCAAGACTTTCTTGCTCACTCTGTGCATCGTTCAAGGCTGTAGTAAGATAGGTTGCGGGTGAACGAGGTAAAAGTTTTGTCTCTGGTATTCATAGAAAAACACACATCCTTACGTAGGGACATTTTCTCAGAATATCATCTGTTTTATTATAAAAACAGTGCTCTGTCCATTACACGTTAGAGGGAGATTCCAGCCAGACGACTGTATGCTGATTGCTGAACGCTTCGCCACAGCTGCTTATGCAGACTTCAGGCCTTTGCTCAGGTATGGGGGATGATGTCTTCCCAGGGGAACCTGAAGGGCAGAATTAGAGCTGAACACGCTGTGCTCAATCAATTATAGCCTAGGTAGGAAATAGTCTATTGACTCTAGTGACAATATGGTAGCGTTATCTCTATGCTTTACTCTCCTTGTCACAATTTTAATCTTGTCATGCTGTATCATCCTGGTTATTGCGGCCCATGCTTTGCTATCTAAGATGCAGTTGCGTCATCAAAATCTTATTGAAACATGTACTGCCTCTGTTTGTCATGGTATGTGTGAGACTAACTTAACTGAGAGAAATGGATGAGACCTGAGTGACCACGGTGTCCCTGAGAAATCAATTATGTCATGGGCTCGGCTGCCCAATCATCCCTGCCCTTGGGTAGAGATGAGACACTGCTAGTTAGCTGGAGTAAAACCCGGATTGGGGCGACAGGTGTCACCTGTAGTGGGTCAGACTCAGTCTCCCACACCGCAGGCAATTCTGCTGCTCAAAATCCAGTAGTCTCATTAGAATAATGAAAGCCTATGCGACAATTGGAATGCATTCAAAACAAGCATTGGCAAAGAGAATAGGTATGGGATTGTCTGGCAAACTTTTGGCAATTCTTGTTTTGTCTTGTCATTGTTTTTGCAAAGCTTTGTTTAGGAAGCTACAGGCATATGTCAATGAAAAAATAAAAGAAATCATAAAAGGCAAAAATGTGTTTTGGTCTAAAAAAAAAGCACACATTATGATAGTGCTCCCTGACAAAGAAGGGAACGATTTTGTGTGCATATGTTCTGCTCGTGAAAGGGAAGCATGCTGTAACTCATAGAGAAGTCAGCTGGCTGTACTGGAGTCATGCATTGTCCCTTGATGCATGATTAAGTGGGTTGGAGAAAAGTGTGAATGACACAACCCCAAACAAAAGGATGATTGGTAGCCATAAATCCCTATTTATCTACGCCATACACATAATTTTAACACAATCAAAAGGCCTTGGCTAACACAGACCAAAAAAAGTAAATTGTTCTGCCATTGGCTACCAGCCTTAAGAAAGAAAGAGAAAAAGAAAGAAAGAAAGAAAGAAAAAGGTAAGAAAGATGGAAAGACATAAGGGAAGCAAAAGGAAGGAAAGATGGAAAGAGAGAAATGATGAATGAAAGAAAGGAAAATGGGAAGAAAGAAGGAAAGAAAGAAAGCAAGAGAGAAATAAAGAAATAAAAAATAGAAAAAATAAAGAAAGAAGAAAGGAGAAAGGAAGTCAACATTCCAAAATGGTACAAGTGCTTCAAAGTCAACACAAAAAAGGCATTTTTTCCAGCGCAAAGTGTATTAAAGAACCAAGAACCACTGGTGAAAATGAGTCCAGAATAAACGTGTTCTGAAGAAATATCTGCCTATGAGTTCACATGTATAATATTGACGCTACAGAACAGTTTCAAATGGATGAAATCTGTTATGCTGGGGAGTCAGATAAACATAGGACACTCCAAAAAAAAGTATGCATTGGCAGGAGACAAGAACTGACAAAGCATGGAATGTTGCCTGAGCTCGCATCTGGTGTAAAGAACCCTGCTTTCACCTCAGGCTTTTAACACAAAGGTAACAATAAAGTCATTAAAAACTAAAATCGAAAACACTGGCACTGAAGGGAACTGCTTTGTGTGCGGACGTGCCCATTGTGAGAGAGCAAAATGCAGTCAATTCAAATATTCTTTATTCGGTTACTTAAAACCGTAAAAGAAACAAACAATGAAAAAGAATACAGTAATCCATATAAAATCACACAATTCTAAAATCTTGAGTAACACTTATCTCTTAAAAATACACAGGAAAAAACAATGATAAAATATCCATTTAAAAATCATTACAAGGAACATTATATATTGCACTAGAACCTCTAAGCCTGTTGGCTATAAGTCTCACTTTTGTCTGAGTCTCGCTGCCCCAGTTAAAAAAACTGCCCACATTAAAACATATAAATTAATTAGACCTATATGTAAAAAGGTTATAGCAGGTTTAATTTGCATAAATTGTTTGCCTCTCAGTAAAGATAAAATATACTGTTGTCGCAAAGAACTTTTGTGTTTACAAAACATTACAAAATGCATAGGGCCTTATTTAAGAAAAGAGGTGCTGCACCCAGTGCAGCGCCACGTTTCTTGTGTCCCTAAGCACCCCCTGATGCCACCACGTGTGTGCCATATCTAAGTTATGGCGCACCATTGTGGCAATTTGGGAACTAGCATCAAAATTGCTGACGCTAGTTCGGAGCTTTGCAGGATTAGCGTAAAAAATGTTGACGCTAATCCTGCAAAGCCTATTGAGGTCCATTGTAAACAATGGTGTGCCTCCTTTTAATGCCTGCTCCGAGCAGGCATTAAAAGTGTAAAAACAAATGATGCAAGGAAATCTCTTAGATTTCTTTGCACCATTTTTTCAGGCTCCCTAACGGGAGGAATGCCCCCTTTGCATACATTATGCTTGGCGCAGGCATAACGTAGCGCAAAGGGTTACAAAGTGATGCACTTGTAAATTTGGTGTGGCGATTGTGGCCTCATTGGTTCACTTTAACATTAAAAAAAATTATGCTAATGTGGCGCAAAAAGGATCTAAGGTCTCTTAAATCTGCCTCATAGTATCTTGTTCTGAGAAAAAATCACAAATTGAAGGACCTAAGGGAAAGATTTAAGAGGCCAAGAGCCTCCTTGCACTACATTAACATTATTTGTTTTACGCGAATGTGGCCTGAGGCCATAATTGTCACGCCAAATTCACAAAGTGGCGCAATGCATGCATTGCACCACTTTGTAACCCTTTGACCCTTTGCACTACTTTATGCCTCCACCAGGCATAATGTATGCAAAGGGTGCTTTCCCACATGGGGGGGGGGCAAATAAATGGCACAAAGAAATCTATGAAATTTCTTTACATCATTTTTCCAGCACTTTTAACGCCTGCTCAGAGCAGGTGTTAAAAGGAGGAACACCATTGTTTATAATGGGCCTCAATAGGCTTTGCAGGATTTGCATCAACATTTTAGACGCTAATCCTGAATATCTCCGAACTAGTGTCAAACATTTTTACACTAGTTGCCTAACTACCACTTTGGTGCATCATATCTTAGATACGGCGCACACATGGTGGCATTAGGGGGTGCTATGGGGTGCAAGAAAAGTGGCGCTGCACTAGGTGCATCACCACTTTTCTAAATCTGGCACTACATTTACAACTTTGTTCCATCACTGTGGTTTGGCCAAAAGAGAAAGCAATGAATTTAGCCCAAATCTCTTTGATGAATATCAATGATGAGGATACATGACCACTGTAAAATAGGGTTCTGTAAACAGGCGTGATTTCAGCGTAATACAGTGTTGCTCTGAGGGTTTAAACCTTTCCTTCCCTTCTATCTCTGTATGGGTTGCAGATATCTACTGCCCCTTCACCCATGCCAAATCGTCATGTTCAATCCTTTCTGGGGTCATGTATACGTCGGGTCATCCCAGTTTCGCAAATGAGGCTTTGATATAACTACACTAAGGAACAGTACCCATCATCTCAATGACATGCAATCCTTCAGAACGGTCTGGTTCACATCCATGTCTGATTTTAGCCATATCATGATCTTCTGAGCAGAGGTCAGAGAGCTAAAGGATCTGAAATGTTATCCAGTTCTAATTCTCGAAGAACAGTCTAAGAGGCCATAGATTGGGGGACTGACAATAAGCTCCTAATACATTTATATCAAAAGCTTGTAATTAATTGGCCTCCTTATAACCCCAAATATCACTTCTATACCTAGCCTTGGAAATACGTTTGGATTGGTAAATTTTAACCAGAGTCTTAACTGGCTTTGTTCCCATGCGGCAAGCAAAACCAAATACAGAACCAATCATTTTAGCCAGTGCATTTCTTTTAACTATCACCAAAGGGGCCAAAGAATTATCAGACAGGACCCCAAGATATGAGAAGGCCTTCACTCTGGTAATATCACTTCCCACCAAGATACATTTTCTGTGGCTTTTTTTTATGTGACCCATAACCATTATGTGAGATTTACTATAGTTTGTACTCAGATCGGGACTGTTTACAAAGCTAACAAAGGCTTTAAGAAGTTGCTGGAGTCCCATACCTGTTCTTGCTGACAACCTGCATCATCAGCAAATAAAAGTGCCAGGATTAACTGAGATCCTGCCAGAAGGATATCTTTACAAGCAGTGCATAAAGTTGAGCCCAAGTATTATATTTATAATGTCAAAAACTGTGGGGCTGAAATGCAACCCTGACTTACTCCCAGATGAACTTTAAAAGATGGATATAAACACCTGACTGATCATATGTGACTACCACAGACAAGTACCTATGTAGATCATGCAAAATGTTCACTATGTTTCTGTCAATCCCCATGTTAAGGAGTTTCATAAAGGCTAGATGTAACAAGCCCCCTTTGGCTATTGTGTATTGCCAAATAATCATCTGGAGATTCAGACATTGGTCTACTGTGCTCCTCCTGGACCTGAAGCCATACTGTAAGATGGACAATACAGTATTTCAGTCAGCTGTGTAGTTAACCTAGTGAGAATATCTAGTACAATACCCTTGACCACTGAATCTAGGAGTGGTCTGGGCCTACAACACCTTGGATCATTTCTCCCCCTTTTCTTAAACACAGGTATAATTATTACTCTCACCTATGATGAAGGAATACCCACATTGCATGTGGCATTTAAAGTATTAGCTGAGATTTTCATCCATTTCCTAGAGCTCATTTTATATAAATTGCCAGAAACTCTATCAAGGCCTGGCGCTTTGTTTTTGGACATATTAGTAATGGCCCATAGCAATTCTTCAAGAAAAGCCATCACAGATTTCCAACCAGGATTCTCACTATTGCTGGTTAAGATTTCAGCAGATGCAGACCCATATATCCACTGTAAATGCTGATCCCAGGAAACCAAAGCTAAATTACACTCCACTATACTGTTGGACTCACCTGTAAAATACAGGCAATTTTCTATTTCCCAAAATCTGACACTACTTTTCAAAATGTTAACCTGGAGAAGTTGTTTCCAGGCTTCACTTCTGATTTCCTTCTTGTAATAAGCTAAGGCTGTTTCATATCTCTTTGTACACACAGTTACTTCAGTATTACTCCTCAGACTTTTTTTCATGGTTGTAGGCAAACTTTGATGCACCAGGGAACAGTTATGGTCAAACCATCAATTACTGGAGGTCTTAGTTATACCGCAGACACAAGTTACTTTGAAACTTGCATACAAACCTTGCCAAATGTGCTCAGTAATGCTTCAGGCTGTGAGGAAGCCTCTAAAGAGATACTAGTATCCTGATCACATTCACAGTGTAGATTATTTAAAAAGGAATCTGGGGAGACCTTGTTCCATTTCAATTTTCACCCTTGATCACAGGGCTTAATATTTGGGGTCTTAGGCCCTTCTCTAGGCACTACTCCCTCCACTAGCTCCAATCTATACTGAGAGAAAATGGATTATGGTCACTAAAATCATTCCAAATAACTTCAAACTGCATTACAGATTGCACTAAATTGATATATACTCAATGATAGAATTAGACCTGCTTCCGATAAATGTGGGGATAACTTCTGCTGTACCCTCACTTTTATTATTTTGATCTACAAACACCAGATTATGCTAGAGCAAAATAATATGAAGCAGATTCACTTGGTGTGTATGCTCAAAATGGCAATAGCAATGGTCACCCATGGAGATCTCTTCGCCAACTTGATACAGGGATTGACAAAGAAAGATATCAAAGGCTCCTAGTAGGACCACCGAATATGCGATACGTTGCCTTTCTGCATAAACTTCTAAATAAGTCTTCAGAGCCAATAAGTGTTCTGAGGGTTTATTCTGTGAGAATGTATTCTAAAAATTGAGCTCTAATATACTGAGGTATTTTTAAAATCCAACCTAACCATACGCAAGTAACACAAACTGGTCTCCACTTGGGATGTTTTACAGGTGATGTTAAAAGAAACAAACATAAGTAAGACGCCCCTGGCTCGATCCCTAGGGATAGTAAGGAAGGAAAAAAGAATAAGGTGTACTCATCCAGGTGAGAAGAACTATGGCCCTCATTACAACCCTGGTGGTAAATGCCGCTTACCGCCGTGCAGGAGACGACCAATATACCACTGCGGCCGCGGAATTCCGCTACAGCTATTATGACCCACAGCTCAGAATCCGCCATAATACAGGCAACCACACAAGTCCGCCACACCAAAGGTCAGTGATAAACCGGCGATAACAAAACAAGACACCATCACGCCAACAGGAATATGCCCACACTATCACGACCCACAAATCAACGCGGCGGTCTTTCAACTGCGGTATTCCATTGGCGGTACACACCGCCGCGCTCAAAATACACACACATTTACAAAACACAGCCACATTGGACAAATCAAAATACACACACCTGACACACATACACACACCACACACCACACCCACACACCCAATCCAATATAAAGCACACACCCACATCACCAACAAACCCTTACTACCAGAATTCTGAAACCATGCCAGAGAGAGACACCACCATAAACAACACCAGCATCCACAGACACACAACACCATCACTTACACAACATCCACGCACCTCAAACAACACACACCAACACCTTATACATCACTCAAACCACATCATGGCACCTCAACGACACCCCAGGTTCTCTGAGGAGGAGCTCAGGGTCATGGTGGAGGAAATCGTCCGGGTAGAGCCACAGCTATTCGGATCACAGGTGCAGCACACCTCCATTGCAAGGAATATGGAGATATGGCGCAGTATTGTCGACAGGGTCAACGCAGTGGGACAGCATCGAAGAACTAGGGATGACATCAGGAAGAGGTGGAATGACGTGCGGGTAAAGGTGCGTTCCGTGGTTTCCAGACATCAGATTGCTGTACAGAGGACTGGCGGTGGACCCCCACCTCCTCCCCCACAACTAACAACATGGGAGGAGGAGGTCTTGGCAATACTGCATTCTGAGGGACTCGCAGGAGTAGAAGGAGGACTGGACTCTGGTAAGTCAACTCTTTACTACCTTATCCCCCCACCCTACCTGCATGCCATCACATACTCCCACCCTCACCCTCACACCCATCACTCCAACACCTCACTTATGCCCCACTATCACAACCCACCCATCCCAATACCAAGCCCTGCATGCAACACCAAAGCATGGACACCCATCACCAAAGCATGTCCACTACAGATACCCACACAGACCCCAAACCAAATATCACACAAGGACCAAGCCAATAATGCAAGCACTGGAGTACAGGGTCACTCACCCATTGCACACGATGGCACACACAGATGCAATAATCATGCCTTTACACCCCTGCAGGACCCCTATCCAGCGTCACCAGACAGGAGGTACCAGACATATCCAGTCCCCCCCAGAAGAGACCCACAGTGATGACAGCAGCTCTGCACAACTGGCTCAAGTTGACCAGCCCGGCCCATCAGGGACCTCGGGACAGTCAGTTCCCCTGACACTGGCACAAGCCACCACAGAGCCTCCCCCTCAGGAAACACCACCACAGCACCTACCCAGCGGGCCCATACTTCTGTCCCCAGGACATATCAATCTGCAGTGTGTCCACCACTACAGGGAACCCAGGCAAACCCACCAACCCAAGAAAATCAGGGACCTGGGGGCAGTGGGCATACGGTTCAGGGGACAGAGGCTCAGGAAAACAGGGAAGCTGGGAGGACTGCTGTGCGACAGGGGGAGGACAGGCCCAGGGAACCCACTTTCCACGAGGCCCTCTCCAACATCATGGGAGTGTACCATCATTCCCAGGAGACAATGGCAACGGTACTGGCCAAGTTTCAGGAGACCCAGCGGCTGCAGGAGGAACACTATCTGGGGATCAGGGAGGACCTGACGTCCATAAACAACACCCTGGTCACCATTGCAGGGGTGCTGCAAGACCTTGTCAACACCAGGAGGGACACTGTGGCACAACAAGGGGCACCTGACACTAGCCTGGACAATGAACAGCCCTCCACCGGTGCTAGTGGACAGGACGCACCGCCACAGGAACACGACACCAGCACCCCACCCCGTGCAGATGGAGAACCACCCCGCAAATGGTCCCTGAGGTCGAGGAACAAGACAGAGAACATTGCCAAGACCCCCGCCAGGAAATGAGACCCCCCTGAATGTCACCCTTCTGTCCCACTTTGTCACCCTGCCCAACCTTCAACTGCCATTGCTCCACTTCCTATGCCCCTTTGGACAATGCACCTGTGAAACAAATAGACTGGACTCTGCCATGGACATTCCTCCACCGTCCCCCCTGCCCATTTTACAACCCCCTCCACTTATTTGCACAGAAATAAACACACTTCAATCACAAAACAATCTGGAGTCAGTCTGTGCTTTCACAAACGTGTAATTGCAATGACCATGGAATATAGCAATGTCAATTTACTTGTGCACATACCGATGTAACAGAGCTGTAGGCCTGGAGGAAATATAGCAGAGGGCACAAAGTGGGACCCACATCTGTGAAATGGAAAGCCAAAGTGACAAGTCAGGGTCTATAGACTGAGTGAAAAAGACAGACTTATGCTAGCTCCAAAAATAGTATGAGATATGGGAGGCAGTGGCATCTTCTTCCATGTGTCCGACTGGAAGTATTGCATGATTATGTTGTTTCTGTTATCGATATCCTCTTCTTCTGCCTCCTCTTCTTCACTGTCCACAGGCTCCACAGCTGCCACAAGACCACCATCTGGCCCATCCTCCTGCATAAAATGCACCTGGCGTCACAAAGCCAGGTTGTGCAGCATACAACAGGCCATGATGATCTGGCACACCTTCATCGGTGAGTAGTAGAGAGAACCACCTGTCATATGGAGGCACTGGAATCTGGCCTTCAGGAGTCCGAAGGTTCGTTCAATCACCCTCCTAGTTCGCCCATGTGCCTCATTGTAGCTTTCCTCTGCCCTTTTCCTGAGATTCCTCACTGGGGTCAGTAGCCATGACAGGTTGGGGTAACCAGAGTCACCTTGCAAATATCGAGGGACAACTGTTAGACACACACTAACCCTTAGGGACAACCCCATACCAAGACACCTATTCACACTGTATAGGGTCCTTGTCCTCACCTATAAGCCACACACAGTGCCTCTGGAGTTGCCCCATCACATAAGGGATGATGCTATTTCTCAAATTGTAAGCGTCATGCACTGAGCCAGGAAACTTGGCATTCACATGGGAGATGTACTGGTCTGCCAAACACACCATATGCACATTCATAGAATGGTAGCTCCTCCGGTTTTTGTACACCTGTTCACTCCTGCGTGGGGGTACCAATGCCACACGTGTCCCATCAATGGCACCAATGATGTTGGGTATTTGTCCCAGGGCATAGAAGTCACCTTTCACTGTGGGCAAATCCTCCACCTGAGGGAACACGATGTAGCTGCACATGTGTTTCAGCAGGGCAGACAACACTCTGGACAACACGTTAGAGAACATTGGCTGGGACATCTCTGATGCAATGGACACTGTTGTTTGAAAGGAACCACTTGCCATGAAATGGAGTACTGGCAGGACCTGCACTAGAGGTGGTATACTGGGCACACAGTTCCTGGATTGTTGCACGATCAAGTCTGTAGGTGACTATGATGTGTCTCTCTTCCATTGTCGACAGGTCCACCAGCGGTCTGTACACCGGAGGATGCCGCCATCTCATCACCTGCCCCAGCAGATGTACCCTATGGAGGAGAACAGCGAGCAGAGAGTCAGCTAACACTGAGGAATCACAAAATGTCATTTGCACACATTTATTAATCAGCAATGTGTCTGTAACTGTGTGTATTCAAGGCCTATATTGGTGTGATGCAGTTATTATTAATGCCATGTGGCCCCCTGAAGTGGCGCTGCCTGACCTGTAAGGTGGGACAAGGGGATATGAGGTAACTGCGCTGGCGTTCTACACCGTCACAGTGGGCGGTCGAAGACCGCAGCGCAATTCTGCATTGTTTAACATTGGACCCTGTGGGTTGGAGGAGCCAATGACGATGTATGCCGGCAGTGACGGTACGCACCGCCGCGGACGTGACTGCATTTTCTGTCTGTTCACTTACTTGATACCTGACCTTCAACAGGAGAGGACCTACACTGCAAGTGCTGCTGTGACCTGTGTCTGGAAGCGACGATGGCTCATGTGTCTGGGGAAAGGGCCCCTGCCTTCACTTCGGAGGAGTTGGAGAAACTAGTGGATGGGGTCCTCCTCCAGTACACACAACTGTACGGTCCTCCAGACAAAGAGGTGAGTACACTGTGAGCATGCTGCATGGGCAAGGCCTGTTTGGAGTGGTGTGGATGGAAGATACATGGGGGGGGCTGAGGCCTGCATGTGCGGACGGTGAGTGCATGTGCATCAGGGCAAGGGTGGGAACGGGGGCCAATGAGTATGACGGTCCGGACAGGTAAAGAATTTCCTTTCCCCCTGTACTATTCCTCTAGGTCAGCGCCCACCAGAAGAAGGCTATTTGACGTGCCATCTCCAAGGACGTCCGGACCCTGGGGGTCCACCACAGAGGGAGCACCCACTGCCGTAAAAGATGGGAGGACCTGCGCTGCTGGAGCAAGAAGACGGCGGAGGCCCAGCTGGGGATGGCCTCCCAACATAGGAGGGGTTCCCGTCGCACCATGACCCCCCGATGTTCCGGATCTTGGCGGTGGCGTATCCAGAGTTGGATGGGCACTTGAGGGCATCACAGTACAATCTCATTCAGCTGACTCTGCGCGCATTATGAGGTGTCTGGGTGGGGGAGGTGGGGGAGGTGGGCAGTGGGTTACCCTAGGTCAGGGTGAGCTTGTTAGGCAAGGTCCCTTGTGATGCAGGCTATGTGGCACCCCAACCCCACTAGTAGTTAGTGGCATCTACACCTAGTCAGGCTCCTGTGACTTCCAGCTGTGCAGCAATCGGACTTAAGCTTTGCACCCCATGGGCATGTGATTAATCTAGGAACTATAAGTGCATGGTGTAGTGCAGAGGGCTGCTGTGTCTGTTGTGTTCGCCAACAGTAGTGGTGTTGCATGCACTGAACATGTCTTTCTCCTGTCTCCCCCCGCCCCTTTTTGTGGTCTCCCTGTTCTTGTGTGCAATAGCATCATCAGGCGGAGGAGCATTGGCATCGGAGCAGGAGGGAGCTGCATCCCACTTGGCCCTGGAGGGCGAAACAACGGAGTCTGAAGCCACCAGTGGGACGGAGGGCGAGGGGAGCTTCATGGCGGGGACAGGAGCAGAGACCAGCGACAGCGGCTCCTCCTCTGATGGGAGCTCCCTTGCGGTGGCGGACCTCTCAGTGCCCACTGCATCAACAGGCACAGCTGCCACCCCCCCCTACCAGCACCGCCCTCCCAGCAGCCCCTCAGCGTGTGTCCCGTGCCTGCTCACCCAGGAGGGTGGGCATCTCCTTTGCCCCAGGCACCTAAGGCCCTGCCCCCGTCAGCCCTGCTGCCAGCAGTGAGGAGGCTATTGACCTCCTGAGATCCCTCACTGTTGGGCAGTCTACCATTCTGAATGCCATCCAGGGTGTTGAGAGGCATTTGCAACAAACAAATGCATACCTGGAGGGCACTTATTCTGGCCAAGCAGCCCAACAGAGAGGCTCTGGCCTCAGCACTGATGGCAGCCATTGTCCCTGCGTCCAGCCTCCCCCCCCAACCTCCTCCACTCAGACCCAATCCCCGGTACCTCAGCCTATCCCAAGCACACCTTCAGACCAGCATGTACACACATCAACACACAAGAGTGGCTCAGTCAAACATAAGCACCACACATCCCACAGGTACTCACACAAGCATCATACCCATGCACACATACCAACATCCACTTCCCCCACTGTGTCCCCCTCCTCCATGTCTCCCTCCTCCCTCCCAGTCTCGTCTCCACTCACACCTACATGCACTATATCCTCAGCCACTACCTCCATCACCAGCACGCCCATCACCACACACCGCTCACGTGCACTCACCACCCCCACTACCATTCACATATCCCCAGTGTCCTCTCCCAGTGTGTCAGTGAGCCCTCCTCCCAAAGTACACAAACGCAGGCACACACCCACCCAACAGCCATCCACCTCACAACAGACTCCAGCCCATGCACCTTCACCCACATTCAGCAGACGTACGCCTCCTACAACCAATACCTCTTCCTCCACTCCCAAACCCCCTCCATCTACCCGTCCCAGTGTGTGCGGCCCCGCGACGTCCTCAGACAGTGGCACCACAGCAGACATGCCTACCATCCCCAGTGGTCAGTCAACTGAGGCTGGTGGTGAGTTCAAGGACCCTGGGCAGCTTCCATGAAGCATCACTGTCATCACGGTTGTCACCTGCATA
This sequence comes from Pleurodeles waltl, assembly GCF_031143425.1. Taxonomy (NCBI): domain Eukaryota; kingdom Metazoa; phylum Chordata; class Amphibia; order Caudata; family Salamandridae; genus Pleurodeles; species Pleurodeles waltl. The sequence continues at coordinate 932,804,534 of NC_090436.1, read as the reverse complement.
TGGAATGCTAAGCCACAGCAGTGTGGGGTATGTCTCTGCCTCCATGCCATTTCATGCTACCTGTACCTCGGCAATCTCGTGGCACACACACCCAGGAGAGTGTATTGTTCCGGCCACACTGCACATGGAGCACTCTGGGCACCATGCCCCCTCCAGAACCAGTGGGGAAGGACATCCACTACCTCAGTCCTGGGCAGGATGAAGCACTCTGGGCACCAAGCCCCCCCCAGAACCAGTGGAGAGATACATCCACTACCTCAGTCCTTGGCAGGATGAAGCACTCTGGGCGCGAAGCCCCCTCCAGAACCAGTGGACACTGTTATCCACTTGAGAGACTGTGGCTTTGCACTCCCCAGGATAAAGCAGTGAGCAAACCACCCACTGGAAAGACTTGAGAGACTGTGGCTTTGCACTCCCCAGGATAAAGCAGTGGGCAAACCACCCACTGATAAGACTTGAGAGACTGTGGCTTTGCACTCCCCAGGATAGAGCAGTGGGCAAACCACCCACTGGAAAGACTTGAGAGACTGTGGCTTTGCACTCCCCAGGACCAAACTGTGGACATGGAGCCCCCTCGTGGAGCAGTGGCGTCGTGCATTCATCAGGCTGAGGTGCCCCCCTCCCCTTGAGGTGCCTGTATATTTTCTATCTGATGCCCCTCCAGTGTTCTCTCCGTTTGGAGTCAGGTATCATGTGTGGGCCTCGCCCATGCATTTTGGGCCCAGTGGTCCACAGACAATGATTGGTGCACTATCTAGACTTGTGTATTTGGTTTACATAACTGTATATAATGGATTTTGAACTTTGATAATTATATGTCACATGATTACATTCATTCAAATCATTTCCTTTTGTCCTTGCGTTCTTCCAGGGGGTGGGGAGGCTGTATATGTAATGTTGCAGCATGTATTTGTGTGTATGGTGTTGTGGGTGGGGTGGGGGTGGGGGTGTTGCGTGTTTCGTGTGTGTGTCATTCTCTTTTCCCTCCCCCCTCCCCTGTGTTGTAGGTGCAGTACTCACCATGTTCGTCACCGCCGTCGTTGGAGCTCCTGATAGAGGAGCAGGAAGACAATCATCTGCAGTATTTGCAATTCGGGCTCCATGGCGTCCTGGTTCCTCATGGGGTGTGGAGAGGTGAGTGTTTTCCCTTCTGTGTACTGTTTCCGCCGTGTTTTTATTCGCGTTGGTTCCACCCCGGAAAAAGGTGGCAGATAGGCCTGTTGTGATAGGGTGGGTGGTACATTGTCTTTCACCTGTCTGTTGGCGGTGTCCGCTGCGATGTTTGTTTGTACCGCTGTGGCGGTCGGAATGTTAAAGTGGCTGGCTATGTTGGCGGTTTCCGCTACGGTCGTAATCCCATTTTTTTCTCCGCTGGACTGTTTGCAGTATTACTGCTGCTTTAACACCGACTGACAGGGTTGTAATGAGGGCCTATGTGTCCTACGTTTCTTGCAACCCCACTATATGATGACCCTTTATAAAGTTACACCACTTAATATCCAATCTCTTTCGCATTGCCCAGCAATATTCCAGCTCTGACTCTTCAAAGAAGAACCTGTCTTAAGTGCTGAAGTATGAAATTGATTAGTCATCTCACTTTCTGCCCCCCAAGTAGAAGGGGAAAATGTATGTCCGATGTGGCCAGTCAGTTGTGACAACTCAAGATGCTTAGAGGATCAAATGTATTTGTCAACTATATGGGTGTAGCCCTCTCCAGTTAACCTCCCTGGAACCCTGACAGTTTTCTAAATTTCCTAACATTATGATGGATGCTTGGCAGGTAGAAAAAGAAAACTAGCAGAAGCACCTTTATACCTTTTGGGGGGAATTGATATGAGATGCCTGCAGTATTAGATGTCCTGCTATATCAGGCTTGTCAAAATTAATAATAATACAATCCCCCTCCCAGGGTTTCTCCCTATTGCCCACCCACTCTTATCTTCTAACCGTATTGATGTGGGCCTTTAAGCAATTTCCTCCCCTAAAATGCTTATTGCACCCCAGTGCATAACTTCATGTTTTACTTGAAGATTTGATTCAATTACTCCTGATCTCAATGGTGGAACTGTAGCTAAGATAGCAACCAGAGCTGTAGGTTCTGGATGGAGATGTAACTGGAATTTGGTAGTTCTCACTCTATCTCTGACATGGGTAGTGAGGCTGCCAACCACAAGTCCTTCTGTAGTTGTGGATCTTAATTAGAGCTTAAAGCCATACACTGCTGACATTTTAAAAGTGCAATCATTTTTGAAAGTCCACACTTACATTTTTTTAATTGGAATAAATCATCATTGTTTATTCAACTAATCATTTTTTTGATTTTATGTAATTTTCTATATTATATTTTTCATGTTTTAGCTAATGTGGCTGGGAAATTTTACATTCTTTGTTTCCTAACTATAGTAATGGCTTTTTGTGGTTGGACATTTCCTACATGCATTGCTTTGTAAAAATCCAGTGCTGGACCAGACATCCTTGGCGTGGCTTTCCCAAACGTTTGACTCTGCACACTTTACCATTGCTAAAGTGTTTGTGCTCTCTCCTTTAAACATGGTAACACAGGCTTACACCAAAATGATATACTTGTTTATGTGTCAGTCCTTAGTAAAGTGGCACTTCATGTACCCAGGGTCTGTAAATTAAATGTCACTAGTGAGTTTGCAGCTTTCATTGTACCATCCACTTAAGTATCTATTTAAACATGTCCCAGGCCTGCCATTGCAGTTTTTGTGTGCAGTTTTATACTGTCAATTCGACCTAGTAAAGTAAACCTTTTGCCAGCCTACACCTTCCTTTTTAATATATGTAAATCACCCCTAGGGTAGGCTCTAAACAGCCCATAGGGCAGGGTGCAGAATATTTAAAAAGTTGAACATGAGCTTTTAACTTTCGTTTGTCCTGGTAGTGAAAAACTCTTTAATCCATTTGTCACTACTGCAAGGCCTACCTCTCCCGTAGGATAACATTAAGTTTTATTATTACTTTTAATAAGTGATAGATTCAATTGAGAACAGGCAGACAGACAAATTATGGGGGTCATTACAACCCTGACGGTCTTTGACAGCCAGGGCTGTTTTGGAGGAAGCACCGCCAACAGGCTGGCGGTGCTTCCATGGGGGATTACGACTGCGGCAGAAGCGCCGTGCTCACACCGGCCGTGACCGGCGGTTTTCTGCCACTTTTATCCCGGCGGAAGTAATCCTCCAGGGCAGCAGTGCTTGCAGCACTGCCCAGGGGATTACGAGTCCCCCTCCCGCCAGCCTTTTCATGGTGGTAAGAACCGCCATGAAAAGGCTGGCGGTAAGGGGAGTCGCTGGGCCCCTGCACTGCCCATGCCACTGGCATGGGCAGTGCAGGGGCCCCTGCTACGGCCCCGTGCAGCTGTTCACTGTCTGCACAGTGAAAAGTGCAACGGGTGCAACTGCATCCGTCGCACAGCCGCAACACCGCCGGCTCCATTTGTTGCGGCCGAGATCCCCGCTGGGCCGGCGGGCCGAAACCAGGTTTCCGCCCGCCGGCCCAGCGGGGATCTCATAATGGCTGCGGCAGGAGTGCGGCCGCAGTGGCGGGCGCCCGGTGGTCCAACCTTGGCAGGCGGCTTCAGCCGCCCGCCAAGGTTGTAATGAGGGCCTATGTGTCTAACTTATTGTAATTAATTGCCCTCTTGAACAGTAAAGGCAGATTTTAATCACAATTCTGAAAATGTCACTTCTAGAAATTTGTTGTTCTTTGCTCTAACCATTTGGTGCCTGCAGCCTGACCCTGGGTCACATGACTGGGTGTAGCTGGCAGTTGGCTCTTGTGTATTGCTCACAGAGGGTGAGACAAAATAAATATAGTTGTTGGCAGGATGGGCCACACTGAATTAAAGAGGGGCTGCCATCTACCACACTAGCACATCAAAAACGCTCTGCTTGAAACAGTAGTCTTATGAGCCCCAAGAAAAGCTGGGGTCAGGGCAGGGAGGAAGGCAATACTTGACACCTCTAGTGAGTGGATACCTTCAGACACTTCTATTAGTTCAAAGTAGCCACCAGGACATTCAGACCCACCTCTTTAGTGCTGTGCTGCTTTGCTGCAAGAACGACTGCAATTATGCTGCACTGCTGTGCTGCCCTGCAGCCCTGCTGCCCTATTGACTTACTGCCTGAGTGAGAAGGATTGGATCTGCATCTTAAATGCAAGGCCACCAGAATGGCTGCAAGGGCTAGTTGGCTGGCCTCCTGATCACATCCTCAGGGACAGAAAAGGCTTCAACATCCTTGCACCCAGCACATGGACTTTGCTAGCTGTGAGTCCTGCCCTCTCAAGTGGTGCTACCACAGTCCTGGACCCTTGGAAGTGGGCCTGCAGGTGCTCTGACAGCCCAGCTGTGGCCCCAGCAGAACCAATGCAGTGCAATGCATCGCTGCTACAAAGCTCTACATTGGAACCACAGCGGTATGCATCTTCTCTCCACAACTCTGCATCAAAGCTGCTTCATCAAGCATCCCTGATGCAGGACTTCCCTTCACAGCCCTGCAGCTCATTGGCACCACTGCTGCACAACACATCTCCATGCAAGGACCTTGCATCGTCCTGCTGCATGAGGCATCCTCAACGCAGACTCCATGTAGCTTCTCAAAACCGGATTTAAGGTACTTTGTTCAGTGGGCCATACTTGGTCACTTTAGCTGGCCTGCGCTCCATCACTGTTGGCCTGAACGTTTTCTCAGTCTAGTGTGAACAGATAACTACAGTTGACGCCTTGTGCTTTGTGGCACTATTTTCACCTAAATCTTTAAAATTGCATATCTCTGGTTCTACTTATTTTGGTCTCAAATTGTTTTTTGGATTTAATTCCAATTGTCTCAATGTTTGTGTTGTGTTCCACTTAATTACTGTTTGAATTGCCACACAAATAGTTCATACATTGCCCCTAGGTTAAGCCTGACTGCTTTGTGTCAAGCTACTAGGGGGTTAGGCACAGGTTAATTTGGGGTATACTTGTGACTTCACCCTGACAAGAATTGAGGTTGCTACTTCAGTAGGGTTTCACCCTCTCAACCAGTAACTCAATTTCCAACATTGGTGTTCAGAGGTGACATTAGGATTTGTGGTTTATTTGTGCAGTGCCAAACAGTGATTTTGTGTTACACTAAAAATCCCATTATGGTATCTATTTGAGTTCTGAAGAATTCTCCTTGATTGACTGTTTTGTTTTTACCAAATTCACTCTCATTATGACTGTGGCTACATCTGCAAGGATGCAATATGAGTTCACCAGCCAGGAGAGCAACACTTTGGTTGAGCTCAAGCAGTTCTGTTAGGAAAGGGGAATACCAACCAGGAAAGACACCAAAATGTTGGAGCTTCAGAAAGCTCTAGGGGCCTGGGTGGAGGCTCACCAGTGGCTGACACCAACAGGTGACCAGGATAGGATGGATGATGTAGAGGAGCAGGTCCTGGATACCTGTCCTGAAATGTGCATTCAGAGGAAGAGAATTATTTGCCTCCTGAATTGGAACTCACTGCTAGAGCAGAGGGGAGTATATCTTCAAAAGGCCTGTTCCCAGAGGAGCTGGTAGACAGGAAGGCTGAGAACGAGTTTAGATTATAAAGGGCCAGGCTCAAGATGGAGGAAAATAAAGTGGCCATGGAGGCAGAGGAGAGAAAATTGTCTCATGAAAGGAGACTCAGGGAGCTGGACACGAGAGCTAGGCAAGTGGAGTTTGGCAATATAGGTGGCAACATACCTGCAGTGAACTGTGAAGACAAGACAGTTCACATTTGAAAGAGTCTTGTGCCTAACTTTGCTGTGGGAGAAAAGGGGACACGATGAGGTATCCTCCCCGATATAGGACACCCTTGTCAGGAAATATGGCCTCATCTGAAAAAAGTATAGGCAGACTTTTAGGGATGGTCAGAACCTGCCCGATGAGCCCTGGGTGGCTTGCGTAGACTCATTTTGCAAGGCACTGGAAGTTTTGATGAAGTACAGTGATGTAAATGATCACATGGGGCTGTACAATTTGGTGGCAAGAGGGCATATGCTCAGCCTTTGTTTTGCAGATCTGCACCAACACCAATAGTAAGCCCATTGACCTGGTTGACTGATGGCACAGCACCAGGCTACACAAGAAGGTACCTTGCGGGGATAATCACAAGGGTGGGCAGAGTCCCCACCAGAGGAAAGAAGGGAGTGATCAAAATAAAAATGAGGAGTTCTCTCAAGGTCCCCAAAATAGTTCCCAAGGGCAGGATTCCCAATCCAGGCCGGAAAAGAAGAAGAGTAAGTTCCCTGACCATAGATTCTCAGAAACCCCCTAAGTATTAAGAGTGCCAACAGGCCATTTCAAGAGTGATGTCAAGTGTCCCAACTAGGCACATCCCTCCACCGGTGGGCAAACCTTCGGCCTGGCTGATGTAGCTTTTGGGAAGCAGATTGCCCCATTTAGTATGGAGGGTAGTTCAGATGTTACCCTAGTGTCTTTGGGTGGCAGAGAGATGTTGTTAAAGAGCCATATGCCCCGCAGCACTAAAAAGTACAGGCATTAGCTCACCATAAAGGGGCAGCGGGTAGAGGCTCTGAGAGACACAGGAGCTAGAATAGCAACCATTAGTTGCCCTCAGAGCAGGCAGTTGCTGATGTAGTATGGGGGTCGCCACACTAGATCAGCTGGGTGTATAACGATAACCTGTACCTTGCTACCATAGAATTTAGCATATAGATTATTGGCTATGGCTATCTTAATTTGTGATTATAGTTCGAGTAACAAATAAGTTCTTTCATATAAAGATGGCACGCAGTATTGCAATGTTTCCACTAATAGAGGGCAACCTATAATGTTCCATATATTAGCGTGTGACTCCAGGAATGCTCACAACTACCAAACCATAAAGTGAAGAGAAGCCCTAAATAGGGTAACTAAAGACATACTATAAAAACATACTAGCATGCATGTTGACAATCACAAAGGTACTTGTGTGATAAGCATGTTGTGTTTGTATATATGTGATTTACAGTACCATCCTTTCACATGTGATGTGTCATTGAATGCTTTTTCCATGAAATCATCACCATCCCAGCACAGTGGATGGTATTGTATTGTCTAATCTTATGTGCATTTGAAACTTAGGTATTCAAATTCAAATAAGGAGCAATAGCAAATTCCACTCTTTCCAATATATGCGTATACATACTAGCAGACACTCATAGAATTAAAGTGTGACATCCTTTTTGTCCTGAGGAATGCCCCTGACCAGGTATCCAGCTCATAGTGGGGACAGAAACATGTCAGCACTTTCAAAGGCTGATGGTGCCATGGTACCCTTATACATCTAGTAATGTATTTACTCACATTTTAATCATACCTGAGGAAACCACATAATGAAGGGCAAACCTGTGGCATAGCTTAAGGTAATTGTAATATAAACTGGATCCTTGTACTATCCAGGAAAATATTATAGCTTAAGAACTCCACCATTAATTAGGATTGAGTCTGCCCTGGTAGTACCATCTTACCAAGGAGGTATGAGGTAGCCAATGATGAAGTATGTCACATTATGTGAGTCAGACCACCTCATCCAAATATTATTTTTTTCACCTAAAAGGGGTCCAATAACCTGGGAACAAGAAGTTGAAAAAAGGAAATTATCCATTCTGTCTATATATTCACTGTAAATCCTTCCTTTCTGTCTATGTGATATAATGAACAGTTTTTCAGACTTACTACATGGAGTGCTATGTGACATATTCTCCGGGCTCCCAGTAGAAGAGTACTTCATAGCGTAGACTTAAGCCTAAGGGAAATTATGCCAATTTGCGAATGCCCTTTTTTCCTTTTCCTTGTTTTCATGTTAAAACCATTTTGTCACATGAAGAAACCACTTTCCTTATATCTTCCCCAGGTTATGGGTGATATTGTCCGTTTTCCATCTTGCAAAGGGGTTTACTCCAGGCCTTTGCTGAGCTTTAAGGGTTGATCACAGTTTGTGATTGCCTGAAATGCACACAATTGTGTGTGATAACTAACCTATAAGGCTTTCACTTATAATTCTGGCCACATACCCCCTTACAAGAGACTTGCTACTGCGCATTTTTCCACACTGAAGCCCTTATGATGAGGCTGACGGTCATGAGACTGCCAGCCTCGCTGTGGCGGTCTTACTTGCATGGACCCGGTGGTAAAGACCGCCTCATTACAAGTTGTGGGGTTTGGCAGAAGCCAAACTGCCACAACACCGCCTGGCCCGCCGGTGCAGTCACCCCGGTGCAGCCGGCAGTGAGCTCCTCCAGTCTGGCGGCAGGCCTCTGCCTGACAGCTGGATTACAAGGCCGTAGACCACCAGGATCTCCGTGGCGGTCACCCAGCCATGAAAACCCTGGTGGGGATGCACTCAGAAACAGGAATCCCCATTTCTGTTGCCAGCACATGCACCCCCACACATCCACACATATGCACACATGCACCCATAACATGTCCACACTCACCCATGCACTTGCTTCATACACCCCCATTCACTCGGAAAAACACACACTGAAACACACACACTGAAACACACATTCATGTACTTACATGCACTCAGGCACACCCATGCAAACGCACGCACACAAATGAACACCCCCATTCACGTGCACACATTCACACAAATATTCACATTCAGTACACACGCATGCATTCACAACCCCCTCCACATACACGCACTCATACTACCCCCTCCACATACTCGCACTCATACTACACCCCCTCCGCATACTCACACTTACGCACTCACACATGCAGACCCCCCACCAACTCCCCAGCATTCAAACTACCACACATGCACTCACACACGTTGACATGCACACACAGACCCCCAGCCCCCTGTTGGATAATCGCTTACCTTCTCCGTCGAGCAGGTGGTCCGGTAGGGGATTGTTCCTGGAGGTTTTGCACCACCACCACACCAGCAAGACTCCGCCAAGCCATATTACAGCTGGGAATACGGGGGATGGAGTCTTGCTGACGTGGTGGTGCTGGTGATGCAACTGCCTCTTCAACGCCGTTGGACTTTCGCCCATAAGTCCACACACAACTTCAAATATGGCGGTCAGCATACCGCCAGCACTGGAGGTATGCTGGCTGCAGCAGCTTCCGCGGTCTCTGAAAAGACCGTCACAGGGCCTGAATCCCTAGCAGGTGAAAATGAAGGTCTTTTGTCAATAAATTCACAATTACTAATAAAAATTCCTTTGTGAATTGTTCTCTTGGGGTCAGATTTATTAAGGTTTTGTGACACCCTTGCACAATGCAAGGGGATGCAAGGGTGATGCAAAACCTAAGTGAGATTTATCAAGCCACACAAGGCCACCTTGGGTGGCCCTGCATTGCTTGAAAAATGTAGAGCAACACAAGCCAGCACAAATCACTATCTTGCATTACTGTGTCTCAGGTAGGTGTTACATGGATGGAGCTTGGGTGTTCCCACACATCTACCCATGTGTTTTGGCGCATTTCCAGATTTACTGTTAGTGGTAGACCTGAAAATGCATCAAAATCCTAAGCCTCCCCAAGGGAGACGTAATGAGGAGGAATATGTTTAGTTGTGTTTGCTTTTTTCCTCTTTCTCTATGTGATGCATTCTAAAGCACACTTGGAAAGAGGAAAATACCTCTCACGATTGCTGTTGTGCAAGAAGGTGCCATTTCCTGCACATAAACAATTCAACCTATAATGCAGGCACCCTTGCTTTATTGCGCAAAGTGCCTGCATTGGTGCTAGGCTGCTAATTGTGCACTAGCACAGGCAGAGAACAGGAATGCGCCATATCTTGATAGATATTGTGCATTTCTGCCCTCCCTCTTTCAGGTAGCACAGAAAGATGTCTTACTGTACTGCACTGAGTTAAAGTTTGATAAATTTAGCCCCTGGCCTCTGCCAGCTTTCTCTTCTGACAATGTAAGATAGCACCCACTTTATAGTTGGTTAGAGCGCTCAGAAATCCAGAAGCCACTACAACACCACTAAAGTACCATTGCAAAACAGGTTTCCAACAAACCCTTCCGTAACAACAGAACACGAGATTCTACTCGAACAGTTCACATGAATGTCATTTTTTTTTCTTGGAAACAGCAGTAAAATATAACCAGTGCTTTGTTTTACAAAAACCCCTGATCTTTAGAACAGCCAGTACTTTTATGTTTCCTTCTCTCTAATTCCAATTTGTTCAGTGAACGTCAAGGTTTCTTGATACTACAGCACCTCAATGTACTACAGTCATCACTGTTGGTACTCGAGTGTCCATCTCTACTTGATCGCTACCTTTTACGCCTAGCCACTGTTGTTTATTTTTAAAAATAAAAACATCTTTGCCAATGAAATGGCAGCTTAATGTATATCAGTTTCCAAAAGTGAATTGTCGCCTGTTTACGTGTCACCCTTTCCCAATATACAACGCGCACTAGTCTTTTCTGTCAGGACAAATAAGATATGTGAAGCCACTCGGTCTTTTTATATGAGGTTCAGTATATTTACAAAATCATAAAAAAATGCTAGGTAACTATTTATCACTACCGCATTCATGTCCGATATTGTTAGAGCGAATGGAACATTTTAGATATTGATACACACTTAGATAATAAACAACGAACTTAAATTGGAATCTTTTTATATTTGCCTAGACTCCAAATACAGAGAGCTTTCTCAAATAAACGCAAATTTGGATTATACTGTAAATCATTTTTACATGGCTAAAACAGCTACCATAACATTTCTACAGTAGGTAGGTATTTTATTACATTTTGAGGTTTGAGATAACAATGGCTTATGCACAATCATGGTGCTTCAAATGAGCTGGTATTTTTTTTTTATTAAGAGGATAATAGAACGTACACTTTTGGGAATCCGTTTGAAGGGATTCGGTTGAAAATAATAGTCTTAAGATGCTGAAAAACACATTTAGAATAAATTTGAGACAATGAGTAATGCGGATGTAAATACTATATCTTGGCTAGATTAAACCACAGTTTTCTCCTGCACTTAATTAACCCAAGGTGCCGGGTGAAAGCCTTACACAATAGCATCATTAAAATATTTTTGGCTCAGTGAACCAGCTGACTACGCACTGTTAAAAGAACCAGAGAAAAATTGCAGCTCTAATGAACATCCTGCCACATGCTCACTGAAATACTTGACGGCAGAATATCTGATGTGCTACTTTTAATAAATCAAAGTGCCTATTTCAAATGAAGATGTGCATATAAATTAAGGTGAAGCTATTAGGTTTATTATGATGTATCTTTCCCAAAGCGTCGTCTTTATTATATCCAAGCTATTGATAAACGCGACATAAAAACTGGTTGCTATTTTTATTCAGAAGACAAAGTGCAAATGTTGTGTACTGCAAAGTTGTTAGGGAATGCTACGGCCCCACGATGTGAAAAATGCATGTTTTACAGGGAGGTTTAGGTAGGCTTTTATTTTGGGGTGCCTGGTTGTAGGAAAGTACCATCTTGCCTGGCATGTTACCCCCATTTTTTAAGGTATGTGTGTTTGTTTTTGTCTGTGTCACTGGGATCCTGCTAGCAGGACCCTAGTGCTCATAAAGTATGCCCTGTATGTGTTCCCTGTGTGGTGCCTAACTGTATTACTGAGGCTCTGTTAACCAGACCCTCAGTGTTTATGCTCTCTCTGCTTTTAAAATTGACAATGCAGGCTAGTGACTAATTTTACTAATTCTGATTGGCACACTGGAACAGCCTTATAAGTCCCTTGTATATGGTACCTAGGTACCCAAGGTATTAGGGTTCCAGGAGATCCCTATGGGCTGCAGCATTTCTTTTGCCACCCATAGGGAGCTCAGACAATTCTTACACAGGACTGCCACTGCAGCCTGAGTGAAATAATGTCCACGTTATATCACAGCCATTTGTCACTGCACTTAAGTAACTTATAAGTCACCTATATGTCTAACCCTCACTTAGTGAAGGTTAGGTGCAAAGTTACTTAGTGTGAGGGCAATTTCCCAGGACTTTGTGAGTGCAGGGACACCATTACACACGTGCACTACATATAGGTCAATACCTATATGTAGCGTCACCATGGTAACTCCGAACATGGCCATGTAACATGTCTAGGATCATGGAATTGTCACCCCAATACCATTCTGGTATTGGGGGGACAATTCCATGCATCCCTGGGTCTCCAGCAGAGAGCCCAGGTACTGCCAAACTAACTTTCCGGGGTTTTCTCTGCAGCTACCACTGCTGCCAACCCTCAGACAGGTTTCTGCCCCCCTGGGGCCTGGCCAGCCCAGTCCCAGGAAGGCAGAACAAAGGATTTCCTCAGAGAGAGGGTGTTACACCATCTCCCTTTGGAAATAGGTGTGAAGGGCCTGAGAGGAGTAGCCTCTCCTGGCCTCTGGAAATGCTTTGAAGGGCACAGATGGTGCCCTCCTTCCATGAGCCAGTCTACACCGGTTCAGGGATCCCCCCAGCCCTGCTCTAGCGCGAAACTGGACAAAGGAAAGGTGAGTGAGCTCCTCCAGTGTGTCCCAGACCTCTGCCATCTTGGATGCAGAGGTGTGAGGATACAATGGACAGCTCTGAGTGGCCAGTGACAGCAGGTGACGTCAGAGACCCCTCCTGATAGGTGCTTACCTTTCTCTGTAGCCAATCATCCTCGGAGGGCTATTTAGGGTCTCTCCTGTGGGTATCTCACCAGATAACGAATGCAAGAGCTCACCAGAGTTCCTCTGCACTTCCCTCTTCGACTTCCGTCAAGGATCGACCGCTGACTGCTCCAGGACGCCTGCAAAACTGCAACAAAGTAGCAAGAAGACTACCAGCAACATTGTAGCGCCTCATCCTGCTGGCTTTCTCAACTGTTTCCTGGTGGTGCATGCTCTTAGGGCTGTCTGCCTTCACCCTGCAAAGGAAGCCAAGAAGAAATCTCCCGTGGGTCGATGGAATCTTCCCCCTGCCAACGCAGGAGGTACCAAACTTCTGCATCACCGGTCCTCTGGGTCCCCTCTCATCTTGACGAGCGTGGTCCCTGGAACACAGGAGCTGGATTCAAGTGTCCCCAACAGTCCAGTAGCACTTCTGTCCAAATTTGGTGGAGGTAAGTCCTTGCCTTCCCACGCCAGACAGTAATCCTGTGTACTGCATGAACTGCAGCTGCTCGGGCTTCTGTGCACTTTTGTAAGACTCCCTTCAAGCACAGCCTAGCCCAGGTCCCCAGCACTCTGTCGTGCATTGCCCAACTCGCTGAGTTGGACTCCGACTTCGTGGGCTCCTCTTTTTTTGTGCTGAGTCGACCATCATGCTCAGATCTTCTGAATGCCTGTTCAGGTGCTTCTGTGGGTGCTGCCTGCTTTTGCGTGAGCTCCCCGTGTTGCTGAGCACCCCCTCTGTCTCCTCCTTCAAGGGGCGACCTCCTGGTCCTTCCTGGGCCCTGGCAGCATCCATAATCCTCAACCATGACTCCTGCAGCTAACAAGGCTTGTTTGCGGTCTTTCTGCGTGGAAACAACTCTGCATCCTCCAGCACACCGTGGGACATCTTCTGACTAAAGGAGAAGTTCCTGGCACCTTCCGTTGTTGCAGAATCTTTGGCTTCTTCCACCCGGTGGCAGCCCTTTTGCACCTTCATCCGGGGTTTAGTGGGCTCCTGCCCCCCCCCTGGACACTTGCGTGAATCTTGGACTTGGTCCCCTTCCTTTGCAGGTCCTCAGGTCCAGGAATCTGTCTTCAGTGCTTTGCAGTCAGTTGTTGTCCTTGCAGAATCCCCTATCTTGACTTTACTGTCTTTCTCGGGTAGTAGGGTATCTTTACTCCTACTTTTCAGGGTCTTGGTGTGGGGTATTTTGGACACCCTTAGTGTTTTCTTACACTCCCAGCGACCCTCTACACACTACATTAGGCCTGGGGTCGATTCGTGGTTAGCATTCTACTTTTAGAGTATATGGTTTGTGCTGCCCCTATGCCTATTGTCTCCTATTGCATTCTATTGTGTTCTACAGAGTTTGCACTACTTTTCTGTTTACTCACCTGATTTTGGTGTGTGTGTGTATATTTTGTGTATATTACTTACCTCCTAAGGGAGTATAACCTCTGAGATACTTTTGGCATATTGTCACTAAAATAAAGTACCTTTATTTTTAGTAACTCTGAGTATTGTGTTTTCTTATGATATAGTGCTAAGTGATATAAGTGGTATAGTAGGAGCTTTGCATGTCTCCTAGTTGAGCCTAAGCTGCTCTGCTATACCTACCTCTATCAGCCTAAGCTGCTAGAACACTTCTAATTTACTAATAAGGGATAACTGGACCTGGCACAAGGTGTAAGTACCACAAGGTACCTACTATAAGCCAGGCCAGCCTCCTACACTGGTAAATGGGTGATTTACTTGCATGTACAGCATAGTTTGGGTTTCTACTGCCTTTTAGTGTTGTATAACATTTTATTAATGTGGGTTATTTATTGTGTTGTAGAGCAACAAATTATTGTGGTTTAATCCACTTTGACACATTGTCTTAAAGATGGTCTCATGTATGGTTTCATCCCCGGGAGACCGAAACTTCGACCTTATACTCTCCATGACGCAATTAATTGCATGAGCTGCTGGAGTCCATTTGGGGTGATTTCTGATTGTTTGAAAGACTGCATTTAGGACTCAAACTTTTTGTGGTTGGAGAGTCAGGAGGACTAGTGGTCTCCTTCTGTCCCTTGGATGTAAAGGTATTGTGGACTAGAGTGATCACCAGTGTGTTTGTATAAAAACAGTAAAAAGTCTATTTGTTGCTTTGCTATTTGGTGAATATATTATTAGTTGAATAAATACAAATTCTTCATTTTGCCAGTAACTAAATACACACTGTTAGTAGATTTATTCATTCATTGAATTTGATTTCTGGTTAATTACAACATTAATAGTATTTATATCGCTGAAATATTTGTATGCAAATGATTCCTCAATGAACATTGTGTGCTTTACAGTTTAGATTGCCCAGTTCGGTAGGAAATATTGGGTTATCCTGTTTATTTGTAACATCCTACAGAGATGGCATCCAACAAACAAAGGCATGCATTGTACATTTTCTGCTATGTGACCAAGCTACTGAGTCACATATCATGACCTCCCAGGAATATACACATTGTCTGCACTGTGGGACTGTCATTTTTGCTATAAGCCTCAACAGGACAACTATGACCTCTGGGAAGGTGACAACAGGGCTGTGGGAGTAAGGGACCCGTTATGAGTCAAAGACACACATTGATAATGATGCTAAGTGCACATATGGCTTAAATTAATAACTTACCTATGTACCCATCCTGATCTAATCAAAGTAATGAGGCATTCTGGGCAGGATTTTCTATTGGGGCCTGATATTGGCCATGTTACAGGATCTACTGGGGTACAGGGAGGGGGTACAGTGCCACAGTTGCATAGCCACAGTGACTCTATCCCAGCCTAGACTAGGGCCTATACTGGGAGATACATGTGACAGGCCCTGGTTCTGCAGGCTGACCTGACAGAATCTACATGATGCCCCATTTCCATCACTTCCATGCATGACAGTGCATCAGGTAGCAAACAGCTATTTAGCATGTGGTGTGTGTGGCTACCTGATCGGCAGAGTGACTCATGACATGCCTTCCCAATAACAGTTTTGCAAGGGCAGATGTGTTAAAACATATCTGTGACACCATACACACACATTGCTCAAATCACTCTCAACTGACTTATACACCATGCATACTCAGCTTATGCTGTCATGCACATACATGTTGTCCGACATTTACAACAATCGTGAGGGAAGAGATGGCAGTGGATGGCAGTAATGTCTCCTCACCTAGGTATGTGACTTAAACAGAAGGAGGATCTGGGCTCCAAAAACCTCACCCAACACAATGTGACTGAAATTTACAAATGGCACTGGCCACAAATACCTGCACATTGTACATCCTACACATGAGTAGTCAACCAGACACACAGACTGCCACATTCTAGCCTGTGGGGGGTATGGTGACGTACAGAGAAAATTGTGCACATGTGGTACATACCTGCTCCTCTAGTGCACCATAGAGCTTATCCACTAGCCTCTCCAGCCCCTCTAGAGAGAAGGCAGGGGCTTTATCACCTGCTTGTTGTGGCATGATTGCTCCCAGAGGTGGTACACAGGAGCTCAGGTAGTGGAGGTGTTGCTTGCTGCAGTGTCAGGAGTCAAGTGAATGCATCTGCAGAACATGGCGGTCACGTCTGACATGTACTTAGTCGTCACCTCTGGGAGACAAGGCATTGGCCTATAATCGCCACTGACAATAACGTTAGGCTATGGCTGTGTCCGCCGTGGTTGCGACCGCCTACTGCCATGATGACTTCCGCCTGTGGTTTCGGGTAGTGCCTAATGTCCAGTGGAGTAGGTCCGGCAGCCGTCATTTTGACAGCCTGAAATGCTGTATTGTGCTTCATAAACTATGTCACACCTCCAAAAATGTTTTTGGAGCTCACAAGCATGATTATCCTGTCTTGTCATGTAGCTTCCACTGCTCAAACACCATTATAGCATGTTGCAGGGCACAGGTGTCATTTAACATCGAGGCATAGCCCAACCCCACCAAGCAACATTTTGGTGCTAGGTCACATTTTGAGGGACAATTTTGTTGCACATCTTTGAGTTTGGTTCATAAACATATTGTGGACACGTGTGGAAAACCATGGGGGTCACATATGACCCTGGTGTTCTTTGCAGCTGGGATGTGTCCTGGTTGGCGTGTCTATCCCAAGATGCTTTGTCACAAGATATCAATGATATGAATCATGCATGTTGCTGTGGACACAATGACTGATGTTAGAAATCATGTCTTGTCATACATAGCTATCCCCGGTGAGGGAGGATGCCACAGCCTCCCGTCTGCTGTCCACTGCCAGACCTTCAGACCATGGAATGAAGCCACATTATCCTTCTTTACCGTCTGAATAAACAAAAAATAGTAGACTTATGTAGTCATTTGGAGCCAGATCTGATGCAAAATATTAGTTATCCAATCAGCATATCACCCATTGTGCAATTCTTGTCAGTATTGCACTTCCTAGCCACGGGGTCCTTCCAACATCTATCAGCTGGCATGTCCCAACCTATGTTAAGTCTGGTGTTGAAGGATGTCCTCTCTGCAATGTTGAAACATCTGGACAGCTACATCCAGTTTCCCTGACATCAGGATTTAGCTGATGTGAAGGCTGACTTTTATGGTTTTGCACGCCTCCTCTATGTGGTGGGGGCCATTGATGACACACATGCTGGCTTGGTCCCACTACAGGCCAATGAATAAGTATGCCGCAACAGAAAGAACTTCCTTACCATTAACGTGCAAGTTGTCTGTTTGATCTCTACATTTCCCAGGCCAGTATCCATTATACATGATTCCTTCATAATGCAGAACAGCACCGTACCCCAGGTGATGTCACAACTATACCCAGAGAGGGCCTGGTTGGTTGGTAAGTCACATCTGCCCTGTTTGTGTGTGTGCAATGTCTGGTACTACAATCATAAATTTAGTAACTCGTTGCACAAATGTCCCATTTCTTAAGAGGAGACTCCGTAAATCCAAACTGGCCTTGGTTGTTGTAGCCACTAAGGAACCAACTATGCCAGGGGAAGTTTGCTTCAATAAGGCCCATCGAAGAACACAGCGGGAGTGGAGCAGGCTTTTGGGCTCATGAAGGCCAGATTTAGGTGTCTGGACCAAACAGGTAGAGCCCTCCTCAACTCACCCAGAAAAGTGTGTCAGATCACTGTGGAATACTGCATGCTCCACAACATCGCCCTGTGGTGTAATATCCCATACATCCCAGAGGAGGACGTGCCTGCGGTGCCACCAGGTGGGACTCATGAAATGCCAAGTGAGGATGACAGCGGTGAAGACAAAGTGCTGACTTGCTGGATCAATAGCTACTTTTTATGAGCGTAAGTATGTCATGTGATGTAAAGACTGACTGTACAATAAACTGTGGATGTGAGAATGTGTGGAGTTGTGTTTTGGGAACAACTAGACAGCTGATAGTCTACAATATTCAGCCAAAGGGTGCTCGAAGAGTTAGCCTTTGACATATCCCCACCTTGAGGTAGCTACTTTGTTTGTGTCAGTCTCATTGCAGTGTAATTTCCTTTCCCGATGCTTGCTATGTGATTTGTGTAATAGGTATGTTTTGAAGCCTATACTCCTTGTTTTGTCTTTGTACAGGTACCTTCACCAGAACATCCTCATGTGAGCATTTCAGAGTTGCGACATTGGCAGATGTCTGACGCATTTCAGGCATACGAAGGGGACATGGATTGTACCAGGTAATGTTGGTCACGGGGTGCATGAGACCTGTGCCAGGGCAGCTTGAACAGTGTTTGGGTGGAAGGTCAGAAGTGCACATTGGATTTGTTTAGTGTGCTGTGCTGGGCGCTTGCGTCATGTGTGCGTTTCCTGTGTGCATGAAATTTGTTGTCATCAATTGCAAAACAAGGCATTCACCCTTCAGATAGGCTAAGCACTATTCTTGTTTGACCTGTATTTAGCCGTAGATGTGTTTCATCATTGCAGGTCACAGTGCCTGTGCCACAACACTGACATATGTTTGTGTCATACCACTAAATGCATGGTCATTGAATAATGAATGGCCTCTGATCAGGGATTGTTGTATATCCCTCTGTTTGTACCTTAGTTTATGTGTTGTTGGATTTCTTTGGTTTGGAATGTGTTAAGGCTCTATCTGGTGACACCATCCACGTATCTGTTTGCCTATTCAACAGGAGAATGTCTGACAAGGGCCTTTCTTCTTTGATCTGGGGGGCTGTGCCTTGGTATGTGCACGTTGATACAATATGAGTCAAACATTCTTGGCTATGACAGTCCAGTCATTTCAACAGCCTATGTGCTGTACTGTGAAATAAAATATTTTATATGAACAGACCCTTATAGCTATGTGTTTATGTGTGTTGGTAGTAATCTTGTGTCTTCCTCATGTGCTTCTCATGGTCTTACAGTTCTACATAGCAAGATGTCTAACTGAAGCAAGCAAACAATGACTTTCTGATAGTTGGATGTTTGAAAGTTTTTGCATAAAACAAAATTGGGGCATGATGGAAAAGAAAAGTGATGGGTTCAGTTATGGTGGATGAAATCACTGGAGTAGATGCCACACCATTGTGAGACTAAAGTCCAGAGTACTCCTCCTATTGGAAATGGAAGGTTGTTGAAAAACAATCAACAGAGTAGGTGGCACACAAAGGAAGTCATTTTGGAAGAGGTCACTTGCTGGCAGTGGTGGATATCTTGCCCTCAACACTTCCTGGATTCTTTGTTGGATACCCCTGCTTGTGTGGTAAGGGGGATCTGCTGCTACAGAGGCAGACGTGTAGGGGGTGGATTCTTCCCTTGACAGGGCTTCCCTTCCAGTGGCTGGCACTGATGAAGGGCCTGGTGTAGAAGCTCCAAAGGGAGGGGTAGTGTGTTGTTGTTGTTCCCTGATCAGGATGGAGTTAATGTCCTTCAGCACCCCTTTTAGGAAGGCCATTTTGGTATTGTGAGCCTCTCACTGTTCACACATCTCACAATGAAAGTACCTCTGAAGCTGCTTGATTTCACAGAAGTTATGCAAGTTCCTGGCCCATCATGCCTTGGGATTCCTGATAGACCCCCAGACGTGGCTGATGGTGTCCTGGCCAGGAACATCCCTAGTGGTCTCACCCCCCTAGCTGATGGTATCCCTCCCACACACCCTACTTCCACAGCCCTGTGCCCTTGCCACAGGTTGCCTTCTCCCACTGGTTCCAGGACCTTCTTTGTCAGAGGTGTTGTGCTGCGACTCAGGATTCTGGACTAGAAGGCACAAGATGGTTGCCACTGCACTAGGGACACAGGTTGTAGGGTGAAAGGCTACCTGTGATGTGGAGGCAACTGGGATGGGATATGATGTAGTGGCAACATTGAGACTCACTATTGGTGTCTGACCAGGTTGTCCAGATTGGTCTGAACCCTCCTCCATGTCCAGACATCAAGGAGTATAATCATCACTGAGAACTTCATCCATGGGGGTAGTGGCAGTCTCTTCTGTGGGC
Source organism: Pleurodeles waltl (assembly GCF_031143425.1). NCBI lineage: Eukaryota > Metazoa > Chordata > Amphibia > Caudata > Salamandridae > Pleurodeles > Pleurodeles waltl. The sequence continues at coordinate 932,784,462 of NC_090436.1, read as the reverse complement.
TCTGTGTGGCCAGTGGCAGCTTGACCTGTTGATGTGAAAAGTGCAATGTTACTGGTTGAACTGTGATATCTACCTCCAAAAGTGTACAGTGACATTTCACAAAGACCTTGTACATATTTGATTTGCAGGTTGTCCTATTGTGACAGGTACCCATGCTGTTGGTTGTACTGACCTGACATTTGCGATGCATGCCAATTTCATTTGAGTCAAGCAGCTGCTGAAATGTGCAGATTATTATCCCTTGGGAGGATGGCCTGATAACGCCATCTCACCACCTGTGCAGGGAAAACAGTGGCTAGGCAAGATATGCCTTTGACCATTTTGAGGCCTAGTTGATTGCTATGCAGAAAGACCCAGGACAGAAAAGGTGATTGAAATTGTCATTTGGTCAGCTCAATGTGAATGTGTCTGTGGCTGATACCATTCTGGTGACGCATATTGAGACCATTGGAATCATTGTTTTGCACACTGGGTAAGATGTCCTTCCTGTCCTCAATAATTCCACCTTGAGTTAGCTGGTCTGGATAGAGGTGGGTGGCCAGACACATCTCAGAGTTGAGCATGATCTGTATCTTGGTCCCTCCCAGGTGAGTAAACTTCAATTGAGAGTTAGCAGACAAGGGTATTTGGACAAGTGACCATTGCTGTGATGTTTGGAGTTACTGAAATAGTGTTTTCTGGGAGTTGCAGTCATGTCACTCTCCATACTAAAGACACTTGACAGATGGTATCCTCCGAGGTGAGTGAACTTCAATTGAGATTTAATAAATCGATCGAATTGGGCACGTGAACATTGTTATTGTGCTTGGATTTAGTGACACAGGGTCTATTGGGTTTTGCATTCCGGTCACTCCCTCTACGTCCCCTCAATATACAAATGTTATCTTCCCAGATTAGTAAACTTAATTTGAGAGTTAAGACACAGGGGTATTTTGGCATGTGCACACTCTGCTTAGGCTTGGAATGGGAGACTCAGAGCCTCCTGGCCTAGCAGTCATGTCAATCCCTCTACTTCATACCCACGATAACTGTCAGCCCCACAGGTAACTACACTTCATTTGTGATTTCATAAAGAACGGTATTTGGAGAACTGAACACTGGACTGTTGCTTGGAGTTAGTCAAACAGTGTCTCCTGGGAGTTGTAGTCAGATCACTCTCTCTACTACACACACTATACCAATGTTATCCTCGCAGGTGAGTACACTTCAATTGAGAGTTACCAAATAATGGTATTTAGACACTGGTGTGGTGCTTGGAGTTAGAGAAACAGTGCCTCCTGGGAGTTGCAGTCAGGTCAATCACTACTCCCCACTACCTGACAAATGTTATCCCCCCAGGCGAGTAAACCACATTTGGGAGTTGACAAACAATGGTCTTTGGAGAAGAAAACACTGGTCAGGTGTTTGGAGTTAGAGAAACAGTACCTCCTGGGAGTTGCAGTCAGGTCACTCTCACTACTCCCCAATACTTGACAAATGCTATCCCCCCAGGTGTGTAAAACTGTTTGACAAACAGTGGTCTTTGGACAAAAGAACAGTGTGCTGCTGTTTGAAGTGCCAGAAAAAGGGCCTCTTAGTATTAACAGTCATGTCTCACTCCATAGTGTACACTATACAAATGGTATCCTACCAGGTGAGTACACTCTATGTGGGAATTACTTTACAGGGGTCTTTGGAGTAAAGGACACTGGGCTGGCTGAGTGAAGTAACAGTAACAGTGTCTTCTGGCCTTAGCAGTCATGTAACTCCCTTTACTACACACACTATCAAAATGTTCTCCCCCAGGTGAGCATACTTAATTTGTGAGTTGACAAACAGGGGTATATGGGCAAGTGACCACTGTGCTGGTGATCGGAGTTACAGATACAGGGCCTACTGAGAGTAGCAGTCAGACTAGTCCCTGTACTACATACACTATACAAATATTATCCCACTTCATGTGTGAGTTGCCAAATGAGAGCCTTTGGAGAGGAGAACATATCACTCTCTCTAGTACACACACTATACAAATATGATCACCCCAGGTGAGTTTACTGTATTTGTGAGTTGACAAACAGGGGTTTATGGATAAGTGACCACTGTGCTGGTGTTTAGAGTTACAGATACAGGGCCTGCTGGGAGTTGCAGTCAAGTCACTGTCTCTAGTACACACACTAGACACATGTTATCTTCCCAGGTGAGTACACTTCAATTGGGAGTTAATAAACAAGGGTATTTGGAGGAATAAATACTGGTCTGGTGTTTAGAGTTGTAGAACAGTGCTTGGGGGAGCGGTAGTCATGTACCTCTTGTACTACACACACTAAACACAAATGACCCCCCCCCCCAGATGAGTACACTTCAATTGTGAGTTGCCAACCAAGGGTCTTTGGACTGGTGGACACTGGGCTGGTGAGTATAGTGACAGTAAATGTGGCAAAAGCTGAGTCGTGAGGATGCATGACATTGCATTTTAGTGATATTTTTTGTGTTGTGACTTGCCAGACCCCACTCCCCCAGGTATTCCCTCAGGATGCAGGATGGCAAAAACCTTCTCCTCTAAGTGAAACAGATGTAATGGGGCACTGGGACTGCTACCACCAGTCTTCTTGGCCTGTATCGGTTGCCTGGAGACCAGGGAATGGACCATGCCCTTGCGATTGTTCCACCTCTTCCTGATGTTGTTCTTTGTGTGCAGGGTGGTCCTACAACATTCACTTTGTTGACTATCCTGTCCCACATTTCCATTTTCCTACTAAGAGGAGTGTGCTGGACTTGGTTCCAAACAATTGTGATTCTACTCTTATGATTTCATCCACCATGACTCTCCACTCATTCACAGAAAAATGTGGAGTTTTAGAACGTGACATGGTGGAATTAATAAAAACAAATGTGACAGTGACTTACTAAAGAGAGGAAGGGTGTGCTGGTTGTGAAAAGAGATGGCGGGAAATAAGTGGTGCCTAGTATCTGTGCTGATGTGTTGAATTATTGGCTCTGGCTTCTGTGGGCTCTGTTGTGATGTAGAGGATTTTGGTGTGTGAAGGGTTTGTTCTATAGTGTCCTTTGCAGTTGTGTCCAGTGTAGCAATGTGTTGGCTGTGTTGTTTTTAAATTCATCCAATATGCAGTTGTGTTTTACTTTGGTGACCGCAGAACACCGTGGTTCGTACCGCCATTGGCTGGCCACCATGGGTGTCTGACACTGTGACTTTGAGCCTGTAATACGGTCAGTGGTTGGTCACTGTGCTCTCGGGGATGGAGGTAGGATCACCTGTTTCTGGGCCTATACGCCCCTGATGGTCTGCTTTTTTTCGTTTGGTGGTCAGTGGTCTTGCCTGTAGAACTCGTAATATGGGGGTCTGAAAGACTGCCAACATGGCAGTCCTTTTAGGACCGCCAACATGGCAGTCTGACGGTCCGATCATCAAACTTGTAATGAGGTCCTTAGTGTTATATTTTTCCAGAGGAACGGGACAAAGTGCATAGACTTTCCCATTAGTGGTGCATGCTCTATAGGCATGAAATCCAGCTTTATACCACATGGATCATTGTGCTGAAAAGGAAAGGTTTCAGCTGGACCTTGCAATCATGGCAACTTGCCTGCTCAGATATGTCTTCAGATTTGGTTCCCTTGAGGATTTTGAGAACCAAAAAAGTGATTATGCCAAAATGTAAGACCTTGGGTTAGGCCCAGGCAGCGAATCTCCCCCATTTTATGGTGTGACTGCAATGGCTATGGCATGCTTCTTTGTCTCATTTGGAGCTTTTGACACTAAAACAGAAAGCTTCAGAAAGAGTTTGACAATGAAATATATGACTTTGAAGGGCAGTAACCCATTTCTTCCTTGCCCAGCTGTTTACAAGAAAGTGGTGCATCATACATGATGCACCACTTTTCTTGTGCCCCCCCCACCAGCACCTAACGATACCATTGTAGCACTGTATTTCTGATACAGCACAGCATAGCAATCGTTAGGCCAATATCATCAGAATGTTTGATGGTATTGTGGCGCTTTGCTGCACTAGCGTCCACATTTTGACGCTAGTGCAGCAAAGTGCAAGGAGGCCCATAGGTTACTATGGGTGTGTCATTTTAACACCTGCTTTGAGCAGGAATTAAAAATTATGGCAAAAATGGTGCAGTGAAATCGCGTAATTTTACTGCACCATTTTTGCGGTCCTCCTAGTGCAGGTATGCCCCCCCTTGCATACAGTATGCCTGGTGCAGGCATAATTTGATGCAAGTGGTTACAAAGTGGCTCAATGCATACATTGGGCCACTTCGTAAATAAGGTGTGGCAAAAATGCCTCCTAAATGCCATATTAGCGTAAAACAAAATGATTCTAATGTGGCACAAGGAGGGGCTAGGGGCATGAATTTCCAAAAAGTAGACCAATTTGGGAGGAAAAGGCTTTGACTTGTGCAAACCACTGCACCACCTGATCTTTACTCCTTTGCCATTAGCATGAGGCTTCAACAAAGCCCTGACCACTACTTCTGTAGTTTGTATTTTCATGGCACTTTGTGACTCAAAAGGTTTAAAAAATATTTATTTTGATCATTTTAGTGACATTTTGCTCATTACATTTTTCTGATGTTCCTAAATTGGTTTGGAAGATTTATTATGGTGTAGTTCTTGAGTTTAAATTTGTTAGTTAGTGTTTACATTTAGCACATATTTCTCATTTCTTTCAGAGACATTGCAAGCAACGGTTGACAAGAGATTATCATAAAGCTGCGTTGTGACCTAACCAGAGTATGTTTATTGTGTTGGTAGAAGTAACTCCTTCCAAGTTAATAGCACACATTCTGCCACATCCCGTGTAAATGCAGACAATGAAAAAGTAAAACTCTTAGCATATGCTAAATATGAAAGAGGATTCACAGCCCTATTCACAACTCTAGCTCTGACCCTAACTGAACCTTAACCAGAAGCCTAACTATAATCATAGCTCTAGTCTTATCCCCAGTACTGAATGCAATACTAGTCCTAGATCCAACCCTAGCCATTACCCTAACCTAAAATGTGACCTAAACATAATCATAAACTAGAAATCTTCTAATGCTTTGAACATGACCCTAGTGCTGAATCTAACTTTACACTTGAACTTCACTCTAGCTGCAAAAATAGTAGAAATGCATTTGATATTATAACTCACAATGTGTGACAAAATTATGCCACTGATAGTTTATAGGATGATATTTTACTTTAAATATTTTGGCAGTGAACCCTTAAACAGTGAGCCATTGTGCAGCACAGAGTAGGCCTGTATTTTCAAAGGAAAAAAAACAAAGCCTACTAATTCCAGATTCAAAATTACGAATAACTAGTAAACTTGTATTTAATATTTTTTTACCTCTTCTCTGTGTGTAAATCAGAAAAGTCAAATTTTTCCCAACTTACCTTTGTAAGAAATAGGGTTACTGGTTGAGGCGGTGAAACTATTCTCAAGGAGCAACCACAACTCTTCTCAGGATAAGTCACAAGTAATCCCTAAATTAACCTGTACTCACCCCTCAGGTAGCTTTTACAAAGCAGCGAGGCTTAACTAAGAGGCAATGTATTAGTATTTGTGCAACACTTCAAATAGTAACACAGTGAAAACACACCACGAAAGGATACCAGGCCAGTTTAGAAAAATGCAGCATTTTAAATAAATGCTAAAGTCTAATCAGTAGAAATGGAGATATTAAATTCAATGCTTTTAGTAAAAATAGCGTCAAAAGGAATAAAGTGCCCACTGTGGTTATCTGGTTACATTGAACCGAGACAAACTTACAAGTTCAGGCTGACTGTGATGGGATGTGGGCCAGCTACAGGGGCCCAGTTAGGCCCACTGAACAAAGTGACTTAAATTCAGGTTTGCAGAGCGTTGCGAAGATCTGTGTTGAAGATGCATCATACACCTGTAGCAATGCATTAGTCCTGAGATGCTGTGAAGCTGCCAGAAGAGGTTCTGCATCATCATCGAGGATCCCGTCCATCAGGGCTTGGGATGCAGACTCTGGAGTAGAGGATGTGCCATGTATTCGTGGCAATGCCTCAGTTCGGAGGAAATGCAAGGCTGTGATATGGAGTGAAAAGTCATCATCGAGTGATGCGAGTGCCTGTGCCAATGATGCATCACGCAGTGGCAGCACTCCTGCTGTAATGAGCTTCGATGCAATGTGGGTCTTTGCGAAGGTTCCGATCCACAGAGTAACGGTGATGCATCAATTCTGCTCTGGGTTGTGCCGTGAAGCATAGGAGATCCATCAGTTTTGCATGATCCACAGAGACTAGTGAAGCACTTTAAGTCCACTTCCTAGGGTACAGGACTGGGGTGGCACCACTTGGCAGGGTAGACTGACAGATGGCAGTATCGAGGTGCAGGAGCAAGGTTGTTTCCCTGAGATTTCTGATCAGGAGGCCAGTCAACTAGGTTCTGTATTCAAGAGATGCAGATCAAATTCTTCCCACCCAGACATAAGGGCAGCAAGCAGCAGGTTAGTACAGCCGAGTAGAAGTCCTTCTGAACAGCAGTTCAGCAGAATGACAGTCCTTCCAGCAGCATAGCAGTTCTTCTTCCTAGCAGAGTATCCACAGTTCCAGACGTGTACTGAAGTGGTGGTGTCTGAGGTCTATTATTTATACCCAGTTGTGCCTTTGAAGTGTGGGAGAAGCTTAGAGTGGTTTCTCTTTGAAGTCCCCAGGCATCCAACTTACATCTGTCCTGCATCCAGACTAACTACAGGGGATATACAGTCCTTTGTGTGGAGGCAAGGCTCAGCCTCTTCAAGTGTAAGTAGGGCTTTGCTCAGCTTCATCCTTCCAACCTGCCAGTGATGGCCCCACCAGGCACACCTAAACTCTCTATTTTCTGTGGCAGTCTAGAATAAATACACAAAGGCCACTGTCAGATACACCCAATCATGTCATCCAGAAACAGGCTACAAGCACTAAATGGTTGTGGCAGAAAAATGGGAACTATCTAAATCTGGCCCTTTCAGAATTGTAATTTAAAATCTGACTTCACCATAAGTTAGGTTTTCTTATTACAATTAAAAAGACACCAAACAAGAACTCATTTGGAAATTAGAGCTCATCATATGTAATAAGATACTGTAATGTTATGCTATGAGAGAGGTAAGCCTTGCTGTTGTGAAAATTAAATGTAGGATGTAGGAGGCTGGCCTGGTTTGTAGAGGGTACCTTGGGTACTTACACCTTATACCAGGTCCGGTTATCCCTTATTAGTGAAGTAATAGTGTTCTAGCAGGTTAGGCTGATGGAAGTAGCTATAGCAGAGCAGCTTATGCTGAACTAGGAGACATGCAAAGCTCATGCAATACCACTTATAGTTACACAGTACTTATAAACAAGTAAAGACAAGACTCAGTGTTACGAAAAATAAAGGTGGTTTATTTGGGTGACAGTACCAAAAATATCTTAGAGGCAATACTCATTCTGGAGGTAAGTATTATACACAATATACACACTAGACACCAAAATAAGACAAGTAATTAGACATAGGATAGTGCAAACAATAGGAAATGCCATAGAATGCAATGGGAGGAAATAAGTCTAGGGGCAACACAAACCATATACTAAGAAAGTGAAATGTGAATCACGAATTCCCCCTTAGACAAGTATAATGTGTGCAGAATCACTGGGAGAGTAAGAATACAGTAAAGGTGAGTAAATTACCCCACCCAGAGCCCAGAAAAGCAGGAGTAAAGTACTGCAAGTTTCCTTAGGACACACTACACCTCGTGATTGGGATTTTGCAGTAACCAACCAAGTCTACAATCAACAACTGCAGGATTCCTGGACCTGAAGACCTGCAACAGAAGAGGACCAAGTCCAGAAGACAAACGAAGTTCCAGGAAGGGCAGGAGCCCCTGCCAACCCAGAAGAGGGTGCAAAAGAAGAGCTCCCAGTTGGATGAAGACTGCAGGAATGCACCCTAGGAAGATGCCAGTGGGTTTCCGCATGATGCAGAAGATGTCCCATGATGTGAAGATGGATGCAGATGTGATTTTGTGTTGGAAGTTGCCAACAAGCCTTGGTTATGACAAATATGCGTTTTGTGTCAAAATGGCACTGGCTGGACCCAGGAGGGACCTAGGGGCCTCAACTCTGTGTGAGGAGGAAGAAGGGGCTCTCAGCACTTTAGATAGCCCTCAGGATGCCAGACAGCATCCACAGGAGTCCCAGGAGACGGGGACAAAGAATGTGTAAAACACGGTTGGTGCAGCACAACAAAGGAAGGTCCCACGCCACCGGAGAACAGCTCAGCAAGTTGAGCGTCGCAGGGTAGAGTGTTGGGGACCTGGGCCAGGTTGTGCACAAATGAATTTTGCAAATAGTGCACAGAGGCCTCAGGAGGTGAAGAAGATGCACTACACAGGGGTACCATCGCTCTCAGGGAAGGCAAGGTCTTACCTCCTCCAGATTGCATCAACAGGACCTCTGGACAGTCAATGTCGACTAGATCCACACGCTGTGTCCTTAGGAGCACGCTTGTCACTGTGAGAGGAGTCCAAGAGTACAGGTTGTCGTCTTAGAAGGTGCCTGCGTGAGCAGGGGAGTGACTCCGTCACCCCACAGGAGATTCCTTTTGTCCTTCTGGTGCAGGACGAAAACAGGCAGTCCTCAGAGTGTGCACGGCGTGGAAACTGTTGCAGGTGCTGACTGGAGCTAAGGTTGCAGAGGGAAAGTATCCCTTGTGGATACTTTGTTGCTGTTACAGCAGTTCCTGGAGCAGGCTGCGGTTGATCCAAGGTCAGAGGATGAAGTAGTAATTGCAGAGGATTCCTGAAGGAAACTTGCAAACAGAATCTGAAGAGTACCCACAGAAGAGACCCTAAATAGCACTGAGAAGGGGATTTGCTACCTTATCAGGTAAGGACTTATCAGGAGGGGTCTCTGACGGCAACTTCTGGCACTGGCCACTCAGAACCCTCCAGAGTGCCCCCACACCTTGCAAAGCAAGATGGCTGAAGTCTGGGACACACTGGAGGAACTCTGGGCACCACCCCTGGGGTGGTGATGGACAGGGGAGTAGTCACTCCCCTTTCCTTTGTCCAGTTTCCTGCCAGAGCAGGGGAGAAGGGGTCCCTGAACTGGTGTAGACTGGTTTCGGTAAAGAGGGCAACATCTGTGCCCTTCAAAGCATTTCCAGAGGCTGGGAGAGGCTACCCCTCCCGAGCCTGTAACACCTATTTCCAAAGGGAGAGTGTGTAACACCTTGCTCTCAGAGGAAATGCTTTGTTCTGTCTCCCTGGTACTGGGCTGCCCAGACCCCAGGAGGGCAGAACCCTGCCTGTGAGGTGGCAGCAGCTGTAACTGCAGTACAAGCCTCAGAGTGCTGGTTTGGCAGAACTGGGGGTCCATGGTGGACCCCCAGGATGCACAGAATTGACTCCCTAATACAACATTTGTAATGAGGGACAATTCCATGATCTTAGACATGTTACATGTCGATATTCGGAGTTACCATTGTGAAGCTATACAGGTATTGACCTATATGTAGTGCACGTGTGTAATGGCATCCCGCACTCACAAAGTCTGGCGAAATAGCCCTGAACCATGTGGGGGCACTGTTGCTAGTGCAAGGGTACCCTCACACTTAGTAACTTTGCACCTAACCTTCAGCAAGTGAAGGTTAGACATTTAGGTGACTTATAAGTTACTTAAGTGCAGTGAAAATGGCTGTGAAGTAGTGTGTGCACTATTTCACGCAGTCTGCATTGGCAGTCCTGTGTAAGGGTTTGTCTGAGCTCCCTATGGGTGGCAAAAGAAATGCTGCAGCACATATGGATCTCCTGGAACCCCAATGCCCTGGGTACCTAGGTACCATATACTAGGGACTTATAAGGAGGGACCAGTGTGCCAATTGGAATTGGTAAATGAAGTCACTGGCCTACATTGACAAATTTAAAAGCAGAGAGAGCATAAGCACTGAGGTTCTGATTAGCAGAGCCTCAGTGACACAGGTAGGCACTACACAGGTATACACATTAGGCCACAAACTATGAGCACTGGGGTCCTGGGTAGCAGGATCCCAGTGAGACAGGCAAAACATACTGACATATAGGTTTTTATCTATGAACACTGGGATCCTGGCTAGCAGGATCCCAGTGACACAGTAAAAACACACTGACACACACTCACAAACAGGCCAAAAGTGGGAGTAGCAATGCTAGAAAGAGGCTACTTTCTCACACAACCCACCCCCCAAACAAAGGACAATAAGGCTAACCTTGGCCAGTTGAGATTTTATTGTCTAAGTGGTGATAGGTGGAGAGTAGATCTGCAATGGAGTGGTTACTCCCTTTATCATCCACTATATGGTTACTTCCCTGTGGGGATGTAAACCACCCTGTTTGGAGATTTTTACCTAACCAGCAGTGTGAGTGTAAATTCTCAGAGTTTATATTTGTATGTTTTAAAGTTGGGCAATGGGATTGGTCCACTGGGCCTATGTCAAATGCATTAAATGGTAGACAGGGATGCTGTCTCAATAAAAGTTAGCTGGGCAAAAACGTTGCCCATATGGCTGTAAGAGAGAACAGGGTTGCTGTTTCTCTAGGTTTAGAGCAGGACAGTGCTGTTGTCCTATACACTCCACACCAGGACAGGGCTGCTGTCCTAGGTGTTTAGAGGTAGTGTACTGCTGCTGCACTAAAGTTTCCTTGGGAGGGTTCTGGAGGGATGCTCCATATTTACTAAAATGGTGCTATTTTGCACATCTGGATTTGTGGTTCCACAGAGAGATACGTTTACATCTGGGAGTCCAGCTGTGGTAGCTGATGACTCCTTTGGTTCAGGTTCCACCCAGGAGAGGTTTCCCCCACTACAGGAATGGTATCCTTAGTGGCAGGGTGGGGAAGGGATACTTTGATACCCTTTTTACCTGTTGGTGGAGAGTGATCCTGAGATTTCAGGCCTTTTTCTCTCCTTTGCTTTTTCATTTCACCAGAAATGAGAGGAAGCAATTCCTCAGCGATACCCAGCATGGATGCATGGGTACTAAACTCTACCTCAGCCCAACCTGAGTCCTCTAGGTCATTCCCTAAGAGACAATCTACAGGTAAGCTAGGTGATACCACCACCAGCTTAGGGCCAGTAACTCCACCCTAACTAAGTTGAATTACAGCTAAGGGGAGAGACTGAGTGGAGTTATTTACACCAGTAACTTGGTAATTCTGTCCAAGGAGGTGACACCAGGTTTTCAGTCACCAAAGTGATACTAGCACCTGTGTCCCTGTAGGGCTGGGACTCAACACCATTTATAAAGATTGACTGCCTGTACTTATTCATGTTAAGGGGATAAGCAGTCAAGGTGGCAAGGACAATGCCAAGAGGTGTGACAGAAACTGTCTTGGTACTGTCTACCCCAGTTTCTATTATGGTCCCAAAAGTGAACCCAACTACACCTTTATTTTGACTATTGCCAGTAGTCCCACCACTATTACCACTACTGCTAGGGGCACTAGAGTCTGATGTCTTAGTGGTGGTAGGCTCAGGGGCTTTACCTGTGCAAGACCTATCCCCTGGCCAATGGCCTCTATTTCTACACACTTAGCACCAAGGCTTTCTTTGATTGTGTGAAGAGTTTGAAGACGATGAAGAAGTTTTATCCCCAACCCCAGAGGAGTGTTTTGGACCTGAAGAAGGATCTTTGGCCCATATTTGTACTTTTTTAGCGCCGCGTTTGCGCCACTTTTTGACGTAAAAAAATGACGCAAATGCGGCACTAACAAAAGTATAAATATGGACCTTTGTGTTTAATTTGATCCCCATGCTTGTCTTGAGATTTTTCACCATCTTTCTTCTTGTCATCCTTATCACCCCCTGTATGAGCTTTTCTGCTCACCCTTGTTCTGACCCATTTGTCTGCCTTCTTTCCCAACTCTTGGGGAGAGGTCAGATCTGAGTCCACAAGATACTGATGTAACAAGTCAGACACACAATTATTCAAGATATGCTCTATCAGAATCAAGGTATATAGGCTTTCATAATCAGTCACCTAACTGCCATGTAACCAACCTTCTAGGGCCTTCACAGAACAGTCTACAAAGTCTGTCCAGTCCTGTGATGACTCCTTTCTGGTCTCTCTGAACTTAAGTCTGTACTGTTCAGTGGTTAAGCCCAGACCATCCAAGAGTGCATTTTGAAGAACCTGGTAATTATCTGCATCATCCTCACTGACAATAAGAAGTCTGTCTCTACCCTTGCCAGAGAAGGATAACCAAAGGATAGTAGCCCACTGTACATGAGTGACCTTTTGAACTTTACAGGCCCTCTCAAGTGCAGCAAACCACTTGTTGATGTCATCCCCATCCTTGTAAGGAGGGAGAACTTTGTGCAGATTCCTAGAATCAAATGAAGGTTCCTTAACATTTGTATTCCTAAAACTGCTGCTGCCACCATGGGGAACTAACCCTAAACCCTGCCTCTCTTTCCCCACAGCCAGGGATTCCATGTCTAAGGCCAACTGCTGCTGCATTAGCTTCAGTCTGGCCTCCTCTAACCTCAGCTTTTTGAGTTCCCTATCTAGAAACTGGTCCTCAGGGTTAGAATTATGTGAAGCCTCTGAAACAGAGGTAACATGACAGTATACAGAGGCAGACCTATCTCTAACAGGGGCCACTCTAGTGACCTGGCCTCTAGGGGTGAAAGGAGCCCTACTTGTGTGTGAACCCTTCCCACTACCAGTTATACTAGGGGGATTGTTGACAGATAGGTCTGTGGAAGGACCCTCCTTAGGATTGTCATCTTACTCCTCTGAGCCTTCCTGGTTGGAGTCATCCTCTACCCTTTTTCCCTGTCTGATCTAAACCAGTGCTGAGTCCCTGGTCATCTTGGAGGAGACGATTTAAGATAAACTCCTTATTGGGGTTCTTCCCACTCCCTAAACTTCTTTCAAAACTTTTAAAGTTTGAATTTTCATAAGTAGTCTGACAACTCTAGGGGTAGCTTCTACAGAAGTCATATTGAAAGATTATTTTTTTTAGGAAAGTGTGTAAAACGTTAGTAGAATAACAGAGCTAACTTTTTAGAGAAAAAAACTTTTCAGAACTTTGTAAAAACTTTTTCAAAGCTTAAAGACTTTTTTAGAAAGTTAGAAAATAGTTTCTAGGAATATAATATATATGCTCTGAGTATTGAAACAAGCTTTTCTTGTGAAAAGCACAGGTAACAAAGTGGTAAAGCAATTTCAAGTACTTATCCCACCGCTGCACCACCAATGTAGGAGGCTGGCCTGGTTTGTAGTGGGTACCTTGGGTACTTACACCTTATATGAGGTCCAGGTATCCCTTATTAGTGAAATGTAGTAGTGTGCTAGCAGCTTAGGCTGATAGAGGTAGCTATAGCAGAGAAGCTTAGGCTGAACTAGGAGACATGCAAAACTCATGCAATACCACTTATAGTTACACAGTACGTATACACAAGTAAAGACAATACTCAGGGGCATATTTATACTCCGTTTGCGCCGGAATTGCGTCGTTTTTTTTGATGCACTTCCGACGCAAAAGTAACTCCATATTTATACTTTGCCGTTAGACGCGTCTAGCGCCAAAGTCCATGGAGTTTTCGTCCTTTTTTAGCGTGGACACCTACTTTGCGTTAATTATATGCAAGGTAGGCGTTCCCGTCTAAAAAAGGGACTCCGCGGTATGTGCGCCGTATTTACACTCCCGGGCAAAATTCACGCCCGGGAGTGGGCGGGTCAAAAAAAATGACGTACGGCTGCTTTTGCGCCGTTTTTTAGCGCCTGGAAAAGGCAGGCGTTAAGGGACCTGTGGGCTCGGAAGGAGCCCAGAGGTGCCCTCCCATGCCCCCAGGGACACCCCCTGTCACCCTTGCCCACCCCAGGAGGACACCCAAGGCTGGAGGGACCCATCCCAGGGACAATAAGGTAAGTTCTGGTAAGTATTTTTTTAAAAAAAAAATTGTGGCATAGGGGGGCCTGATTCGTGCCCCCCTACATGCCACTATGCCACTATGCCCAATGACCATGCACAGGGGACAGAAGTCCCCTGGGCATGGCCATTGGGCAAGGGGGCATGACTCCTGTCTTTGCTAAGACAGGAGTCATTTCTATGGGGGTTGGGAGTGGAAAAAAATGGCGCAAATCGGGTTGAGGTGAAAAATTTGCCTCAGCCTGACTTGCCCCATTTTTTCACGCCCAAGCTCCATATCCCCCTACGCCGGCGCTGCCTGGTGTACGTCGTTTTTTTCAACGCACACCAGGCAGCGCCGCCGGCTAACGCCGGCTAACGTCATTGCTTAAATACGGCGCCCGCATGGCGCTTCAGAATGGCGTTAGCCGGCGCTAATTTTTTTGACGCAAAACTGCGTTAGCGCAGTTTTGCGTCAAAAAGTATAAATATGGGCCTCAGTGTTACCAAAAATAAAGGTATTTATTTGGGTGACACAGTACCAAAAATATCTTAGAGACAATACTTCTTCTGGAGGTAAGTATTATACACAATATATACACTAGACAACAAAATTAGACAAGTAAATAGTCATAGAAGAATGCAAACAGTAGGAAATCCTATAGAATGCAATGGGAGAAAATAGGTCTTGGGGCAACACAAACCATATACTAAAAAAGTGGAATATGAATCACAAATTCCCCCCTACACAAGTGTAGTGTGTGCAGAATCACTGGGAGAGTAATAATACAGTAAAGGTAAGTAAATCACCCCACCAGAGCCCAGAAAAGCAGGACTAAAGGACTGCAAGTTTCTGTAGGACACACTACACCTCGTTTTGGGGATTTTGCAGCAGCCAACCAAGTCTGTAAAAAGCAACTGCTCGATTATTGGACCTGAAGACCTGCAAAGGAAGGGGACCAAGTCCAGAAGTCGAAAGAAGTTCCAGGAAGGACAGGAGCCCCTGCCAACCCAGAAGAGGGTGCAAAAGAAGAGTCCATGGTTAGTCAAAGACTGCAGAAATGCACCCCAGGAAGATGCCAGCGGGTTCCTGCATGATGCAAAAGATGTCCCACGGTGTGAAGATCATTGCAGATGAGATTCCGTGTTGGAAGGCGCCAACAAGCCTTGGCTACGGCAAAAGTGCATTTTTCATCAAAATGCCACTGGATGGACCCATGAGGGACCTGGTGGCCTCAAGTCTATGTGAGGACGAAGAGGGGGCTCTCAGCACTTTAGGGAGCCCTCAGGACCCACAAAAGCCACAGGATCTGTGTTCAAAGAAGGTGCTAAATGCAGTTGATGCAGCAGAACAAAAGAAGAAAAGGCCTGGTATGAGGTGTAAGTACCTTAGGTACCCACTACAAACCAGGCCAACCTTCTACAGTGTCCCATTGGACACTACCAGGTTCCCCCTAAAATGCCCACTAAGTTCAGTATTTAGTGGGCTCCCCTAAACCAAGAAATCAGATTTGAAAAGACAAAGAAGACTAGCACCAAAGAAGATCCAAAGCAAGAGAACTTTGGACCTGCTGCACAAGAAAAGGTACCAAATCCTTCTTGCTGCACCCAGGAACCGAAAATCACTGCTGTGGAGGAGCTGGACACTGGACTGACCCCAAGAAACCCCAGGAACCTCCAAGCTTCAAGAATCACCTCAGATCTCCCTTCTGAGTAGAGGCACCACTCAACAACCAAGCAAGAACCAACAAACCAGTAAGGAACACTTCACCGACTGGCTGATATCTCCACAACCAGAAGTTGCAGTTGGATCCAACAACAAACTGACAACAGCCCAGATGCAACCTACAAGTGTGCCAAGTTTGGTGGCACTGCTCTCTCTAGTGAGTGAATTACATTAACACCCTGGGTATTGGTTAGCTGACATCGGACAACCAGAAAACCAGCTCCCTCATAGCATAAAAAAGATCAGGAGGAAGCCCCAGTCAAGGGACTTCAGGAACACCCTGAACCTCCCACCAAAGTGCCCCTGTTGTCCTGTAAGCAGCCCTCAAAGAGACTCACCTTCAGGTCCAAAGGACTCCATTGCGCACAGCTCCTGGATCTCCAACTCGCCCTTCATCCAGCCGTTCTGTGCCCTGCGGCGAGGACCTGGCTGTGCTCCATGGTTCCACAACCCCTTGCAACCTTGATAGCCCAAGGGAACCCCAGGGCACCACCTTTAAATTTGCAAACCATCTCCTTTTCCAGCTAGCCCCTCTAAGTGGCCCTGTGCCTGTGCCAAAAAAATTTCCAGCTCTCCTCCCATCGGAAACAGGAGCTGCCTGAGGCTCTACAGCTGGCTCAAGGTGCCCTTTGACTGCATTGACCATCCTGCAAAAGAAGAGACTCGTAACTCAACTGTACGCTTTTTAATGCATTTTTACAAGTGACTGCCTATTAATTCCCATGGTGAGTAATTATGCACAGAAAGACTAACTTTATTACAGCTTTGAAAAATCATAACTCAAAAAGTACTTTTAATGTATCTTAACCATCTTGGTCCTAAAAATTATATAAAAGTCTGAATTATTTTTTATAAATTCTGTTCTTGAGTTATTCATTCAGTGTGTGTGGTGCATGATTGGATTTGTGAGTACAACAAATGCTTAGCATATCTCCTGGATTAGCCTACCTGCTCAACCAGCTACCTTAAAAATTGGACCATTAGGTGGTCTAATTTTTACCTCTGAAAACCAACGTGTAGTTGCCCGGACCCCTTGCACAGTGTGCCTAGTTTTGCGCACTACATAGAGTGCCAGCTTCCTATACTGAGGCACTGCTTAATTTGAGTACCAAAACAAATGCAATGCTCCTATTATTGGCCATTATTGTATCAAAGCCTTTGTTACATGTTACTTTACAAAGAATGCTTTCTGATTCAAAAGCATCTAAATTAGCGTGTTAATTTGTTATTTCAGTTTGATTTAAATGATTTTCTAACTCTACATCTGTATAGGAATTTTCACTTGCTTTGTTCTTAACAGATATGTTGTTGTGGCATTGCTATTTGTGTACCACATGCAATTTTATGAGACAATGGCCTTCCTACTTTTTTGCCAAATACTAAGGGCACACTATTTTCCAATAGAATTTGATTACTTGAAATAAATTAGATTGTTTTGCCTTTGTAGACAATTCACATCAATAATTTTTTCTCTTACCCCATAGTTTCGCAGTCTGGTTTCATACAAACAGTGGGGAAGATTTAAGAATAATGGTGCTGCATCCAAAGCAGCACCACTTTTATTTCACCCCTTAGCGCCCTCCTAATGCCATCATGCATGTGCCATATTTAAGATACGGCAAACCATGGCGGTAGTGGGGAACTAGCATCAAATGTTTTGACGCTGGTTTGACGCTTTGTAGGATTAGCATCAAAAATGTTGACTCTAATCTTGCAAAGCACATTGAGGCACATTATAAATAATTGTGTGCCTCTTTTTATACCTGCTCTGTGCAGGCGTTAAAAATATCGCAATAAATGGGGCAAAGAAATCTTTTACATTTCTTTGTGTTATTTTTCTGCCCACCGAACAGGGGACCACCCCCATGCATACATTATGCCTGGCGCAGGCAGAATGTGACGCAAGGGGTTACAAAGTGGTTCAATGCATGCATTGCGCCACGTTGTGAATCTGGTGTGGTGATTTGGGCCTCATTGGGCCACATTAGCATAAAAAAATGACAGTAATGTGGTGCAAGG
The DNA here is from genome assembly GCF_031143425.1 of Pleurodeles waltl. Classification (NCBI taxonomy): domain Eukaryota; kingdom Metazoa; phylum Chordata; class Amphibia; order Caudata; family Salamandridae; genus Pleurodeles; species Pleurodeles waltl. Next base: position 932,766,845 of record NC_090436.1, on the reverse strand, counting down.
AGGAACTAGGCCCTCTTAAATCTGGGACAGTATTTTTTCATAGATTAACAAAGTCAACCGGGATGCTTATGCCATCAAACTGTATGAGATGTTTATTGTCTTCTTTTCAGCATGAATGTCTCTCCACACCTCCAATTCCCTTCACCATTCCAGTCACTCACACAATCTTTTCACCCACCTCTTTTTCTCGCCATCAAATTTGCTTTATTTTCTAAAGGGATGAATAACCAATAGGACCTCATTATGCTCCAGTGGCCCCTTGTAGTTACTTTATACTTTTTACCCTTTAACGCCTCTGGCCTGCTCCACCACATATTTTTTCTTCCTCCATCATTTTACTCTTCCATCCTTTGACCGTTTCCTCTGCTCTTCTTCCTCATATGTTTTTCTCCTTCCTATCTGTTGTCTGGCTTCCTACCCACTTCCTCCTTTCTACATGCAGTTCAACAGATGTATATAAAGCAGATTATCATAACAAACCTTACTTTTTATGACTGTGCCCAGCCCCTATTTTCTGGCATTAGGGACAAATTGTGATATTTGGTATGATTCCTTAAATTTTAAATTTTTTACAATCAAAACCAAGGTTCTAATTTCCTATCAAGGTCAGATGGTTGACTTAAATCATGAGATTCTTTTTATGTTGCATTTTGTCAAGTTGGATTTCTCCAACTCAGAGGTTTATCAGTCTGGATGTGTCAAGCAGTATGTCTGCAACATGTTCTCATTCTACAAATAGATACAAATATTGCCTAAGACCAGCTGACATTTTTAAATCATTGACTGCCAGAATATTTGCACACTTCTGTGCTGGACATTATCCCCTGTGCTTGCATATACCTGAACAAACTTTGGAGGGCACTTCCTTTGACAATTGTGCTACATGCACATGATGTATATCATAAGAGCATACTAGGTATGCTTTTTGTGATATATATATACACCAAAACTGCATGAAGGGAAGGAATCAAGAGCACATGATTTCCTCCCGAACACGCCCATTCCAATTTACAAATTGAACAAGGCCATAACAAAGGGTAAAGTACATAAAATATAGAGGCATCATAAAACATGTTTACCTAAGTGATCCCACAGACAAGTGGCTCTGACCTTCCATATAATTTGTCCTCTCTGGGCCTGACAATTCCAAGCCTGGAGACATTGAATCTCGGTTTCAGCAGGTATAGATGCACACCAAGTGATACTGGTGTAGATACAGGATCAGGGCCTGTAGTAAGAAGCAAATCCTGGCTCTTGTCTAACACTTGCAGCACCACAGGGAACCATGTAGTGCTTCACATGGCCCAACCTTAACCTGTATTTTCTTGCCCTGTCCCTGACACTCACCCTCCCCCTCACACCCCACTCCCAATCTCTACAGGCCCTCTCATTGGCCTGTTCTGTCTGCCTCTACAGGCAGAAAATATTAGATGATTTGTACTTGAGATCATGAAAAACACCAGTTAGGAAAGTTATATTGAAGGGTACTTGCGGTTCTTCCCCTTTCCAAAGGGAAAATGTTATAGTTGCTGGATTTTGGTGTAGGGATACCAGCCACAACTGAAGATTACAGGCCTCAATATCCCAGCACCAAAATCTGACAAACACGGAATGAAGGCTTTACTAATGTTACAAAGACTCATGGATAAAGAAGAGAAATAAAAGATGGGGAGAGCAAGGAAGATGAAACTTAAAAATATTTTCCGGATTGGAGGTCTCCTGTATGATATATTCAGCAGAAATGTATATGGTGCACATATGATTATATATATATATTACCAAGGGCAACCTAAATGAGTGGGTGCTTTCTTGCTATCATAACACTTTGCAATATCTTGGCAATACTTATTGTGAGGAAGGGCCTCTTTTCAGCATGGTTAGCCCCCACCTTTTGCCTGATGTGTGATGTAACCTAGAAATTGTAGTGCCCAGGCCACCTGCTAACCAGGTTCCCAGGGCCAGAGTTCTTTCCTTAAAACTGTTGTGATGCATTGGCACAATTGTATACAGCCTTAGCTACTACTATGAGTCCCTAGTAGGGCATGGATTACTAAGGGTAGGTCCCTAAGGACAGCAGCACTAATTGTGCCACCACCTAGGGCCATGCACTCAGATACGCCAAGTCCTACCATTGTAGGCTGAGTACTCTGAGGCACACCTAAAACACTATTTCAGCATGCACACTGCCTGTGTGCTCTGTCCACCATATACTGCATACACTGTAGGTAAGACACCCCTATGGCAGGCCTTCCAGCCCTAAGTCAGGGTGCACCATATCATATGTGAGGGCATAGAATCATGAGCAAAATGCCCCCACTATGTGCTTGCCAAACCTGGGACATACTGAGAGAAAACAGCAGCCATTTTTAATACGTGCTGGGCACTGGTCAATATGGGTTTCCCAGCTACATGATGGTCACTCTGAATCCTGCGTTGTTTGGTATCAAACTGGTACCAGTATTGGATTCAATACTAAATTTACCCAAGGGTCACCTTAGAGGTGCCCCCTGCAAAAGCTAACTACTCCGGTATGGTTGCTGACTGGTCCTATCCAGCCTCCCAGTACTGGATGTCCAATATACAACCTTGGGGAAGAGACCCGTCTCTATCAATTGTAGAACAATGCCCTTCCGGGGTGATGGTGCTAACACCCACTCCCTCAGGAATGTGGTGTGTCCTGGTGGCGAGCTTCAAGACTTACCACTTTTGAAACTCAACCCCAGGCCTGATGCTAGCAGCAGATGGTCACCCCCATTGTAAACTCCCACTTTTGGCATTAGCAATGGGGGGAAATACCCAAAGGATGGGAGGTGTGGCCCCACCTGGCATGCACCACCCCTAAGGTGTTGCCTGTGAGGTGGGAACTTTATTTCTTTTCCTCCATCTTGGATCAAGGAAAATTGCCAACCAGGCAGAGGGAAGTGACCTCTCCCCTACAGGAATCAGTAACTTATTGGGTGTAGCCACCCTAAGGCAGATTACTCATTTGTCTCTACTAGGTTCTCCCTAAAACACCACTAAATACAGTTTAGTTTAGTGGGCACCCGTAGATCAGGATATAAGATGTCATGGACATAGGAAGACCAGCACCAAGAAGATCCAAGGCACAAGAACTGTGGACCTGCTGTAACAAAGAAAAGGCGCCAAACCCTGCCTGCCACCACTGAGGAGCTGCTGGAGAGCTGGGAAAACTCTAAAAGAACCCCAGAGGACCTTGAGGCTTTGAAAATCACCAAAAACTCCCTCTAGAGTGGAGGTACTGCTCTAAAAACCACAAGAAACCAGAAAGCCAGTGAGGGTCACTTCATTGACCAGCTGCTAGCTCCCGACCAGGATGTTGCAACTGGACCAACCTACACACCGACAACCACAAGGAGAAACCCTGCATGTGTGCCAATTTTGGTGACACTGCACCCTTCAATGTTAAATCCATGTCAATACTCTGGGTATTGGTCAGCTAACATTGGATGCCAAAAAAACTAGCCCACCCACGGCTGAAAACGGACCAGGAGGAAGCCCCATCAAGGGACTTCAGCAACACGCTGGACCTCCCACCGGAGTGCCCCATTGTCCTAAAACCGACCCTATTACCAACTTTCCTCCTGCTCCTGAGGGCATCCTTTGCGCACAGCTCCTGGTTCAGCAATTCACTCTGCACCCGGCCGCCCTTTGCCCTTCACCAAGGATCTGCTGTGCCCTAAGGGTCCCGTGCCCCTTGCGACCTCGACACTCCAAGGGAACCCCAAACATCCACCTTTAAACTTACCTGTTCAGCGTGTTTCCAAGTGGTCCCCTGCAATGGCCCTGCACCATCTCCAGAGTCCTTCTCCTGCTGCTCCTGCCGGAACCAGGAGCCACCCAAACTTCTATAGCTGGCACAGCGTGCCCACCGATGACCTCGACCAACCTGCAAAAGAAGAACTTGGTAAACCAACTGCACAATTTGATATGTATTTTTAAATGTGATTTTCCATTCCTTCCTATAGTGCGTAATTATGCACAAAAATACTTTTTTTTCTAAAACTTCAAAAATTCTAATCTTAAAAGAATCCTTAACCAATTTTGAAAATCTTGGTCTTACAAAGAACATAAAAATCTGAAGTATGTTTATAAATTGGTCTCAAGTTATTCCTTTGAGCGTGTGAGTTGCATGATTGATGCTGTGAGTGTAACAAATGCTTTGCACTTCTCCAAGATTTGCCTAACTGCTTGACCAAGCTACCTTAAAATTTAGAGCATCAGGTGACCTAGTTTTCACCCCTGTAAACCAACATGTGGTTGCCTGGTCCCCCTGCACAGTGTGCCAAGCTAGGCACACTACATAGAGGACCATCCTCCTACATTTATTTATTGATGAAATGGCACCCATAAATGCAACCAATGACAACATCTGTAACAGGCTCAAGGGTGTCCCAAATCATGTGTAAATGTAAGCATTCAAAGTATAATAAACAAAAAAGCCCATCTGTTCTTTCCTTGGTCCTGAGGTGCAACCTCGGAGTTGGTGCTCCATGTGAGCTCCCCTGTGGCAGTATTACACATTGCGTCCTGGGGGGGGCAAATGTCATCTGCACCCAATTTGTGCACCCTTGGGGCACAATGCAATTGCAGAGGGGGGCTGCAGATACTTGTGCATCCCCTTATGCATTACTGATAGCACTGGCATGCATGTTGCGCTAGCACTATTTAAAAAGGGCATTGCTCATTTGCATAGGGACATTGGCCTAAGCAAATGAGGGAATCACTTTACCTCTGCACAAGTGACACGGTATGAACGTGGGCACGGAGGCAAACATGCCTTTAGATGGCTTGCTGATAGTGCACCAAAAGGTTGTGCCCTTTTCGTGCGCTGACTAATTGAAGCCAGCTAACAGGAATAAAGGGGTTCCTAGGGACCCTTGAGACATCATCAGCAGGCAGGAGCAGTCACACACTGCACACACCTGCAGGAAGATGACTAATCCCTTTTTAAAGTGCAAGCAGGTTGTTGCCTACATGATGAAACAGAGAAGCTCTTAAACAGCTGCTCCGTATTTCACTTGAATGTGCTGCCACTAGAGCAGCACGAGTTCCCAGCTCCCCTTGGAGCAGCGCATTCTTTATAATACGGCATACTGTTCCTGTTTGCGCCTGGCACACTTTTTTTGTTGTATTTGTTTTTATTGAAATCAGGAGCTCCAAAGGTAACAACCAAGACAATATCACATCCATCCATCATGGTTACAGGAAAGATGGACAAACATCAATAGAAATACAAGCATGCGAACACTGGGGGTGGAACAGCAGATCTGACTACAGGTGGACAACAAGGGGGAGGGATGGGAGGAAATGAGATTGGAACCCTAAGGTGCAAGGGAGAGGAAGAACAGGGGAACAAGAAAGGGGAGCACAAAAAGAAGTATGAGAACAGAAGAGGGAAGAGAGAAGAGGAAGTGGGAGCAGTGGACGGGAAAGCCATGGGAGCAGGCAGTATCCATTGTTGACTAGGTGGTGAGGAGAGGACCAGGAAGTGGGGGGGGTGGCAGGGAGGAAACCACAGTAGCCGGGGGTAGAGCCCGGGCTTGGTCAGTCCTTCCAGATAAATGGGGACCATATTAGGAGAAAAAGGTCTACCTTATATATCAAGGTGTAGATTATTCTCTCATAGGAGGCAGTTTTATACATTGCCACTAGTCATTCCTTGTGCATTGGCAGCAGTGTCACAGGATGCATATCTTGGCTGTGGCAAGGGCAGTGGTGAGCAAGCAGTGGTTGTGGTGTGTCAACTGGGGGAGGTCTGCCAGGTCATAAAGGAAGATCAGTGAACCCGAAAGGGGTTGGCATGTCTGTTAGTTCCCGCAGCATGAAACCCACTATAGTCCAAAAGGGGACGAATGGCGTGGCATTCAGATAAGATATTGACTATGTCACAGAGCGTGCACTCCCATAATCAGCACGAAGAGTGGAGTAACAGTCCCGTGAAGTGGAGCCATGCTAGTGTCCAGTGCCAACTGTGCAGGACCTTAAAGTGACTAAACTGCATTCAGACTTTCAGGAACCCTGGCCCAGGTTCTCCAGGAACTCCACTGAGTACTCTTCTTCATACTCCACTGGAAGACAGACCTGCCAGGATGCCCTGAGGTTCACCATTTTTGGCTGGGAGTAGAGTTGGCAGATCGGAAGGTTGTAGAGTCCCAACATCAAGCCCTTAACTGACACCATGTGTTGAGGTATGTGCACACTGGAGTGTGGGGATCAGACCAGGGCTGCGGGCCAAGTTTTCTGGTCAGGCAATGGCACAGTTGTGTATAGCGCCAGAGCTGCACAAGCGGCAGACCAAATTCGGCATGGAGCACCGCAAAGAATTTAAGCTTGCAGTGGGACAGAAGGTGGGCAAGCCAGGAGACCCACGTGAGCCTGTCCCTGCCCTGAGGAGGGTGGCATGACTGTTCTAGATGGGTGCTTTGTCTTGCAGGCGTGCATCCATCAAGAGGAGTTTGCAAGCTTGCTCCCAGGTTTTGTACAAGGCCTGCAACATGGAGTTTGGAGCTCCAGTGCTGGAGGGATCAGGGCGATAGAGTGAAAGGAGTCCTGGCAGGTCATCCATAAGCCGGTTCTCAATCCTGACCCACAATGGGAAATCTCAGACTCGAGTGTGCATGTACGCTGGTTGTGCTAGGCAAAGGGCCATATAATAATGCTCCACAGATGAGAGGATTAGGCTTCCTGGGGACATATGGGCCAGTGTAGAAAGCTGGGTTCTGGGTGCAGTACCTTCCCACCTTTTGCCTGTTTTATGCACCTTTGACTGAAGTGTATTGGGATCCTGCTGATAATAAAATAAGACACCTGGTTACTTGATCCCCAAGTGTCCAGGCCCTTTAGCACCTCTATAAGTCCCTAGTAGATAGTACTCTGGTACCTAGGGACTAGGTACTAAAGAGGGTCTCTAAGAGCTGCAGCATAACTTGTGCCGCTATAAGGGACCCAACAACAAACTAATGAAGATTGCCACAGCAGACTGGATGAGTAGATACTCCCAAAAGTGAAAACATGACAGGGCACACAGCCTGTTTGCCATGTCCCCTAAAACACTGCATGTAATATTTGTAAGTCACCCCTACAGAAGGCCTTACAGCCCTAGGGCAGGATGCATTATATAACATGTGTGAGGATATCTGCAAGAGCAGATATACCCTGCTATGTCTTTTTCAATTCTTAGACCTAGTAAGTGCGCAGGGAAGCCATTTTATATACATGTGCTGAACATTGGTCAATACGAGTTCCCCAGCTACATGATGGCTTCACTGAAACTAAGAATATTTGGTATCAAACATCTCGTATTACTAAACTGTGGATTTATTAATAAATGCACCCAGAGGGTACCTTAGAGGTGCCCTTAGAGAACCTACCAACTGCTGGTAGGCTCACTGACTAGTGTTAGCCAGCCTGCCACCAACAGATGAGATTGTGACCCCAAAGGGTGGAAGTCTTTGCTCTATGGAGGTCCTCCCATCAGGAAGGCCTTCATTCTGCATTCCAAGGCAGGAAGCTACAAACAAGCCAACGTGCAGACCTGGCCTTCCTCAGAGGGAGAGGCTGACTGCCCTTCCCCAGGGCTCATGTGGCACCTGGACAGGGGGGAAAATGAACTATGTAGATGGTGTGTGCATTTGCAGACTGGACACTCCTCTAGGATGACCAGCCTGAAATGAACACAGCCTTGGAAATTCCACCATCTTGTGTGTGGTGGAATTAGAAATTCTGGGACAGGGTGATGCCCACTCCCCAAATGAAGTTATCATCTAGCGGCTGTAGTCACCCCAAGGGTAAGTAGCCCCTTGACTACTACCCTTCAATCCTCCTAACGCCCCTTGAATAGAGTATTTAGGGGTCCCCTGATACCAGGACTTTAGATCTTCATTGGACAAAAAAGAAGGAGTGGATAAGAAGCCTGCCAACCCGAGAACCAAGGAACCTGACTGATTTGGTGCCAAACCTTTCAGCCTGCCTGCTGCACCCCACCCTCATAGGGCCTGTCACTGCATCCTCCAAGAAACCCTGAGAGCTGCCATTGCTTTGCAAATAACCAAGAAGAAATCTCTTGGAGCAGAGGAGCTGCATCCCTGCATCTGTAGGGAACCCAGTAAAGAATTGAGAGGCCTGGGACCACCAAAAATCCCACACAGGCATCACCACTGCAACCAAGCCAACTATCCCAAGCTGAAGTAGGTCAACAGTGTAATTGCGGTCGACAAGCCTTCTACAGATGAAGCCCAACTTGAGCTTGCCCACTGTGGTTTCCCGACAGTGTCTGCAGCTTTTTTCTGCAGACCCCTCTGCAATCGCGAGTGACCAGGAGACTAATTGCAATGCCTCAGGACACCTCTGCACCCATCCGCCCCAGACGGAGGAGAAGAGGACCAGTGGTTCCCCACAGCTCCCTGCCTCGTGAGACATGAGCTCACTGGTTGGCTTGGTCAGACTGGATCCCAAGTCCGTGCCTGCACCCTGTTTCTGTGGGACCCCTTCCAACAGCGAGTAACTCCAGCACTGGACACAGTACTAAAAAACACCATTGCACCCAAGCCCCACAGCCCAACGAGAAGTGAACCAACAATGTCCCCATGTGCCAGAGGACCTCTAGGTTCAAGCCGCCTGTGGGTTCCCTTGGACTGACCTTCCAGTCCTAGTTTGCCACAACGTCTCGACCGTACCGCTTCCCATTGAAGTGAATGGGACATCCAATGCCATAACACACCTTTGCACCCAGACGCCCTGGAACCTCTAGAGGTGACCTGTTGTTATGACCTTGGCCACTGCCCCATACTCACCTTAAGGCTTGTTCTACAGTCCGGTAAGTTGCTGTGAATTGTTCAAATGCAGTACATTTGCGCTGTCAACTTTTTAAAAAACTGTAAAAATCTATATCTCAAAAAGTACTCACCTAATTTCAGTGATCTTGGTAACAAAAGCGACATAAAATTTGGTGTTATTTTTATAAATTGGAGTCAGATTTCTTTATAGAGTGTGTGTCTCACTTACTGTATGAGTGTGTGCCTTACATGCCTAGCACTATCCTCTGGCATTCCTAACTGCTCGCCAAACTACCACAAAAGATAGCATTTGGGGTCTCATTTGTGCCTCTCTAATTCTTCTGGATTGCTTGGATGATTTACACAGTGTACTTCATTTTTGTCCGCTATATAAAAAGCTGGATTCCTACAGCCAGATGCTTCCTGATGGCCAGAAGAGGCTTCATTGGGCCCCAAATGAAGGCTTTGATGGCATTGTCCACTCAACAGTGTACTGAGAGAGATGTTAACAAGGGAAGCATGCCTAACACATAGGTGAATCAGGAGAGTGTCACCATCTTCACTGCTTGGGTCCTGCCCCACAATGATAGACTCAGATGGGACCATTTCGCAATGTCCAACCACATGCGCTCAATAAGCGTGTCCAGATTGTCCACCACCATGCACTCAAGGCCTCAATTGACAAGAATGCCTAGGTTTTTAAGATGGCCAAGTTTCCACTGAAATGGATACCTAGCAATGGCCATGCACGTGATAGCGGGAGTGCCTTATTTTTCCCCTGGATGACTCGGTAGCCAGATAGGCCTGCAAAGGTGCCAATGACCCTAGTAACACATGGACACAGGAGGACAGGGCTGCAAGAGTGAGCACAATGTAATATGCATACAACTACAGCATCGAGGTATCCCTGGGCATGGGTATACCCATGATGTGATCCGACTGGAACATGGGCCATGTCAGGGGCTCCATTGCGAGGAGGAAGAGCAGGGGGACAGTGGACAACCCTGGTGCATGCCCCAGCAGGCCAGAAAAGAGTCAGAGAGGAAGCCACCACAGTTGACCTGCACCAGGAGAAAGTAAAAAAGCCAGAGCACTCTGGAAATAAACTCCTCTTTGAGGTCACATTTTTGGAGCGTGGTGAACAGTCAAATTCTATCCTATTGAAGGCCTTCTTATTGTCCAGTGATAAAGCCAAGGCTTCATCTGGCATGTCCGTTGACATCCAGACTGTGTGAGCCAGTGTTCAGAGTTGGTGATGCGATGAGTGGCCCAGGATGAACCCCTTGTGAGTGGTAGATAAGGGATGTGAGGACCCATTTGAGATGGGTCACTAGGATGCTGGCCAGGACCATAACATCCCCCTGAAGCTGAGAGATGAGGTGGTAGCTACTGCATAAGAGGTGGTCTTTCTCCAGCTTGGGGAGGACTGATATGAGTACTCTGTTGGAAAGGAGAAGCAGGGAGCCCGAATGGTCCACCCAATGAAGACATCATGAAGGAGATCCACCACCTCAGGTTTGGTCCACCTGTAGAATTCCGCTGGGAAGCAGTCTTCTCCTGGGGCCTGGTAGTGGGGTAAGTTCAAGATGGCCTGTATGATCTCCTCTTTGGTTATCAGTCCCTCGAGCAGTGCCCACCCCTCGACCGAGAAGCCAGGGTAAGCAAACATTGTCTGGGAAGGTGGCAGCTTGTGCTGTCTCAAAGGTTATTTTGGGGGAGTAGAGGGCCCTGTAGTATTATGCAAATGTGTCTGTGATTTGCGGCAGTTTGGTGATCAGGGCCTCTATGTCAGTGGGGATGGTGAGAATCACCATGACAGCATCATGCTGCCTCAACTATGTCGCTAAGAGCCTGCCCGTCTTCTCCCCCTGTTCGTACTGCCTGTACCTCGGTTTCTGAAGTGCAAATTCCACTTTAAAAGTAAAAAGGGAGTTAAGAACCATGTTTGCCTTCATTAGGCTGTGCCTAGCAGTGTCAATAAGGTTTACCTTGTGGACAGACACGTTTGAGATGGTTATGTCCCTTCCAATGCCACCTGCCGTTCCTCCCTCTGCCTTATGAGATGGCAGCATCTCTCATCAGCTGACCTTTGATAGTTGCCTTCATTGCCACCCACACGGTCAGGGCTGAGTCCACCGAGCCATTATTGTGGTCACAGTAGGAGCAGACATGAGATTTGAGTTAGTCTTTTCCTGCTGGGTGGTTGTAGCTGGACAAATTCAGGTGCCAGGGCTTCTGGATCAGCGGTGCCAGTTCCAAGTCAGCCTGAAAGCTGATCAGGAAGCAGTCTGAGAGGGCGCTCTCCAGAATGGAGGCTTTGCATACAACATGGATTAATGAATAGGCCACCAGAAGGGAGTCCATGCATGACTATGTGCCATGGACCGGGGATAGGTAGGTATACTTCCTGTCCATTGGGTGTAGGAGTCCCCAGATGTCCTGAAGACTGTGGTCTGTTCTGATGTCATCTAGGACCGCACGATCCACATTATGGATCATGTAACTGGGGCCATTGCGGTCCAGGATCGCGCCCTAAGGCATATTTCAGTCAGCCCCAATCACAAGATGCGCCGTGTTTCCCTCTGTCAAAATCCAGGTCAGCAGCAAAAAGAAGGTACATTTCAGTCCTGTTGAAGAGTACACAGAACCAGTGCATACCAACTTTCCTCCAACCTTCAGTTTTGCAAACACATAGCCCTTCAGGTTGACCCATGTTTTGAACACTGTATGAGGCAGGGACCTGTGGATCAGGATAGACAATTTGCATTTCTGGGAGGCCGTCGAGCCATCGGGTGCACATGGAGGGCAGCAACTGTGGATCTCCTTGCCCACCCAGTCCTGTCAGAGCTTCTCGACCTCACATAATGCGTGAGGCTGTTAATGTTCCAGGAGATTATGTGGAGGGCAGAGTTGGAGGGCATCGTCAGCTGTGAAGCCCAGAAGGGGAGGGCAAGGACCTGTGGGGGATGCAAAGAGGTTGAAGCAACCTGTCTGTCCCTGCTGGTCTACTTGGTAGGAGCAAGACAAGGAAGACGGATGCGGAGGTTCTCATTAGTTTCAGATGAGGAGGGGAGAGAAACAGCTGGTGTTGGAGGCTGGCAGGTGGAGGAGACTCCTAACCAAAACTAGGAAGCGAGACAGAGCAAGAGAAAGATGAGGGGTGGCAGGGTAACAAATGAGGGAATATAATCAAAAATAGAACTTGGGCTCACAGGCACAGCAAGTAAGATGAAAAACAATAATACTTGTGATGTCTAGAGGTAACATGACATCACACTGTGATCAGCGGGTCTAAGCCTGGGAAACTGCCTCTCTGCACTGGGTAGGCCCAAGGTCATACAGGGTGAGTAAGATGTATTATGGAGGGGAGCATCCCAGGAGAGAATCAGAGAGAATGAGGGAGGGGAGTGACTTGGGGGGCAGTAGGAAGGATGCTGGGGGGGTACCAGTAGATAAGAATCAAGAAACGGTGTGTGACCGGGAGTGCACAGTCAGCTAAGGCAAGATAGGGCTGTACTGTGGGGGGGGGAGAAGGGGAAGGGTACTCCCACTCACATGGGAAACCTGAAGCACTGCAAGGTATGAAGAGACCTGCAATGCGCTGTGGGACGTGCTGCCACTCAGCCTTTCACAAAGAAAATAAAGGATGGGTCAAAGGGGCACTGACTGTGGTGGGATGCCGGGACATGCAGCAGGGGAAGGGGTCCCTGTGGTATCCCATGCTGCAGACAGGCAAGTCCTATCGACGAACAGCAAGCCAACAGATAATGAAACAGCAATCACTGTAACAAGCATAACAAGTGTAACAAGAATGCAGTCCATACTCCGGCTGGAGGATAACGAGGTTCTAGTGCAAAACTGCCAGGACAGCATCTATCAGCCAGAGGGTGACCCGTGCTTCAGTGGTGAGTGGGATTTGTTGCACTCCCTGTCTTGAGTTTGCTCCACCACAGCTTACAGTGCTGTCTTCCTGCCACTCTGCATGCAATGCACCTTGACATGATGCCAGGTAGCATGTCTAAATTTCCCTGCACAGGTTGAACTCCTGTTGCAGCCAAGATGTCAGGGAGGCCGTGGAGTAGGGGTTGGGTGCATGGCTCCCAGTGTGGTGCATCCAAGAAGGGCCACGGTGCTTCCGGGTCATAAAAGCCCTTGGATCTATCATCCATGGTCTTCTACATATGGGCTGGTTCAAAGATGCCAAAATGTCCCACTTGCAAAGTTGTAGCTGGAGGGAAAGAAAAGCTCTCGGCCGGTCATTGGTTTCTCTGGAGAAGTCCACTGCTATCTGATTCTTGTGGCCTTCAAGCTCGTAGTGTCCATGTGCCCTTGTTACTGCCAGCATCTGTTAGTCCTGTTTGTGCCAAAGTAAGCAGGCAATGATGGGCCTGATGCCTGTCAAGCCCGGGGTTGGCACGGTCTTATTCTGTGTGCCCTCTGCATTTCCAAAGCCTTGGACATCAGTGCCTCTGCCTTCCCTGAGATGGCAAAGAAGTGCACGTTGTCTCTGTAACTTTAGTCTTCAAGGTCCACGATCTTGTCGCACAGGGCGCAGAGCTCTTGGTTCCTGTCTGCGAGAAGACCTACCTTGGATTTCAGGGAGGATAGGCAGTGATGCAAGGCCTTTACCATGTCGTGGAAGCCAGAGATCTCAGCACAGTCATCTTCAAATCCATGGTCTTCAGACTGTGCCCAATTGCTGTCAGCTCTCTAGGAATCAGGTCCATTTTGGGGTCCGGAGTATCTAAGGGGAAGGACATAGACTTGGCTCAGGAGTTCACCTCCATATAGAGCAATTGCCTTGTCAGGTTCCCTGAGGCAATAGAGGGCCAAGGAGTCTCGTACACTGGGAGGCAAGTGGCAGCTGATCCAGGCAAGGTACAGGGAGATTAGGAGGCAAAGGGGGAGGCAGTACTGGCAGCAGCTTCCAAGGAAGTCTGCATGAGGTGAATCAGTGTAAAGTCCAAAGGGGCCCCAGAGCTACAAGGATGTGCATGGGTGCCACAGTGGAGCAGAAGTGGAAGGGTACCAGAATGTCTCAGGGGAACTTGGTGTCAGCTGCCACCCTGTTGTAGGCACCCCTGTGCAGGATGTCAGGTAGTAGCTATGAGGCTGCTACTTGCCAACAGTCAGGGCCTTGGAGTGCAGCAGTGTGGGCTGAGAGCAAAATGCGTGGCTCAAGCGATCCGCAAGGGTGTTCAGATTCAGCATGTGTGATGGTGATATGGAGCTAAGAAAGAGACCTGCTGGGGGGGGCTAGACCACATGCAGGATGCCCATGTGTAGTCCCTCCCCAGTACCTACAGCAGCAGGCAGAAGAAGGCTGCAGGTCTCAATGTCAAGAGCTATCTCCCAGTAGGCATCACCCTACAAAGTTAGAATCATTCTGGGCTGAAGAAATTGTGCCAGGAAAAGAGCTAGATGCTGTAAGAGGGACTGCCACTCTGCCTGTTGCTTTGTTGGGCTTGCCTGCTGCTTGCTGTTCCTGTCCTGGGAGTGAAAGGACTGGACTTGACTTTCCACATCCTGGTTCCAAAGGTTCTCCAAGGGCTTGGACTGAGCTTGCCTCTTGTCAAGAAGACTCAGCAACATCAAAGACTTCCCCTGCCATTGCCTGGGCTCCCTTGCTGAGAGTCCTGACTTGGCAAGTGGTACCAAATCCTGTTCCTGGTCCCTTGGGAATGAGTTCTGGTACAACAAGGAAGAAAGTAGTGCACTGACTTCCAGAACTACTTTGGAACTGGCACCACTCTCTGACCCTGCATCGCTGCTTGCATCAGAGTTGTGGTCCCCACTGAGTGCAACTACTGCGACCCACAATGCAGGCCTGATGCTGCCACAGTGCCTCCAAAGTCTTGCCACAGCATAAGCCCCGAGTGCTGTGTCACCAACTTCCATGACACCCGACTCTGATTCTACACAGCACCTGTGGCCCCGTGGTATGATTGTTTTCTTGCTTAAACCATTCTGTGACTCAGCCTGTTTGTGTATTCCCTGTCTGGGTCAGTTTGACAGTTGGGCTGTTTGTGAATCTCCTCTAGACAGTGAGACAAAGGGAGCTGAGGTGTAGCCTGCATATCGTGTGCTAGAGTGGAGGAGTAGTGGGCCCTTACACCTGAATGGGCTGTGCCTGCCCTCTCACAGTGCAGTCTCCAACCATGGTGTTTGTTTGGGGTCTGGCCTGGGCAAGGCAGGATCTTGTGAACAACAGAGCCTTTCCTTTGAAGTAGGCCTACTTCAAAGGCAGAAAGAGGTATAAGTATTAGACCCATCGTCCCTGAAAGTTAGATCACTTCTGAAACCAAGAGGAACCTCTGCCAAGGAGAAGAGCTGAAGAGCTGAGGAGAAGTGCTGCCCCTGCCTGTGACTGTGTTTTGTTAGGCTATCCTGCAGTTGCTACTTCTACCTGTGAAAAGGGACAAAGACTGGACTTTGTTGTATATCCCTGCTTGTGAAGAATCTCCAAGGGCTTGAACTGAGCTTGCCTCCTGTCTTGAAGCCTCAGGGCCATCAAAGACTTCCTCTGCTAACATCTCGACTCTCTGCTGAGACTCCTGCCCTGCCAAGTTGTGTCCTATCCAGTCCCTTGAAACGTGAAGTTGGCAGACAAGAGCTGAAAATCCACGCACAGAATGCTGTGCTGGGAAATGTTTGACGCACCATCTGCAACGTGGCTGATAAGCAACCCGCCGCCAGCTTCGCCGCTGAAATTAATGCTCCACCTGCATTGCGGCTGGGAGATCGGAACATCCCGGCTGGAGGAATGACGCGCCACACTAACTTGCGGCTGCTGATAATGATGCAAACCCCACACTACGCAGTTTTCTAACACTGTGCTGCAGGATTTTCCACGTATCGTCTCTCGGCATCAAAGTCAAGCCAAATTTGCGCAGATCCGAGATGCCCCATCCGGAAATCAACGCATCGCTCTCTTGTGAGGGAGAAAACAACACATCGCTGACCCAAATGGAAAAGAAATGACGCACGGCCTTCCCTGCAAGGAAAGAATCAATGCATCGCTGCCTTTACCGATGCACGCTCGCCCGTGCAGTTTTACTTTTGATGCTAACCAGGTGCTTATTGCAAAATCATCGTTTCCATTGTTTTCTATGGAATAAGACTCTAATTCTTTTGAAAATTCCTATTTTAACTTGTGTATGTTGGATTTTCGTCATTTTGGTCTTTTTTGATTTAGATAAATGTTACTTATTTTTCTAAACTGGTGTGGTGTCCATTTTGTTGTGTTTTCACTGTATTACTGTGTGTGTTGGTTGGTACAAATACTTTACACAATGCTTCTTAGTTAAGCCTGCCTGCTCATGCCAAGCTACCAAGATAGTGAGTGGAGGTTAACCAGGTGTGTTTCTCCTTTGCACTGACTAGAGTGAAGGTCCTTAATTGGACAGGGGGTAATCTGACTGCCAACCAAAGACCCCATTTTTAACAATTACCTGTTCCACACTGCACTAGGATTGGTGACAGCCTAGGCCCACTGAACAAAAGAGGAAAACAGGAGGGGGCTCCTCTTTGAACTTTGGTAGGGAAGTCCTGGCAGTGATGTCAGTGAGGTAGTTGGAGCTTCGACCTCGGGAGGAGATGTGGCCAGTGAAACCTGGCTGACCCCATCTCGAACCATCCCAGCATGCAGTAGAGGGGGATTGGGGTGAAAGTGGAGAGGTGACATGGCACCCTAGGTTTGGCCAGGGATGCCTGTCTCACAGAACCTTCCACCCCCTTTAAAAACTGTTGCACAACAGAAAAACTCTTGGTTGGTGTTTGTGGCTTCTTGCTGCTGGACCCTTTGACTCTGACAGCCATGAACAGCTAGAAGTACTAACCCCTGATATGAAAAAAGATTAAGGGCTCAGCATCAGTTGGCCTTAGGACCAGTGGACCTCCCCAAGCGCCAGTGAGGCAGAAACCCTAGCACCCCCTGAGGACTAGTTGGGGGAATGCCCTGGGCTTCTGCACCAAGAGGCAAAAATAAGGAGGAAGGCTAGTGCAGGGAGATAGGATAACCAGCTCCTTGTAGATGATACCACTGCGGAGATGAAGAGGTCTGCCAAAACTGCTCCTGGTGTCTAAAGCTCACCACCAGGAATAAAATGAGCCCATGATCATCCTAATCAGCCTCAAGGGGTCTGAGTTATGGCATGTTTCAAGGCTGGTGACCTTTGACCTTTTTACCAACAATGGACCTCGTGGGGCTCTGCCATCAAGTCACTAATTATCCCCAGGGAGTGTCAGGACCTGAAGAAAGTGCAAGAAGGATCCATCCATTTATTTTAGGCAAAGACCTGGCATGGGTCACCCTCCTCAGACTCTCTATTGGCCTTGGGGCCACATCCCTTGGGCTGTGTATGCTAAAAATGGGGACAGTACCCCACTCTGACACCCAAAGACCAGGAAACAGAGGGAACATTATTGCACCCCATCAGTGAGGGTGTGCTTTCCATCTCTCCCCATGCCCATGACTTGGGGAAGGAGGATACCACCCAAGTAGCAACACCCTGCCCGCACAGAGCGGGCAAGGGAGAACAGAGTTGCGGGCGCCCACAGCACCAGGAGAAAAGGATACCACGTGGGAACTAGTGGTGAAGCCGGGAGTTGGCTCACTGGGTTGTCCCTAACGTGGGAAAGGATTAAAACAAAAATAGAAAGTAAAAGAAAAGAAAAAGAGGCACGTGTTGTGAGTCTGCGTGCCAACAAAAACAGTTTCTCTCCTCAGCTCAGTGGGAGAGCTGCTCACTCAGTATACACTGATACTGGCTAAAGTCCACCATAATGCCCTGTGAGGGTTTCTTATTAGCATATCTTTCTTGCTTTGTAGTAGCCCTAGGATGACGGGGCACCGTCAACAAATTCAGGAGGTGTTGTGGAGGGCCTGTAGGAGTGGCAGCAGCCCTCAAGGAGTAATATTTGAAAACTGACCCTAAATTTGCTGGGTCCAGAAAACCATGACCCTCTGAAAATGTTACTTCATTTTAATGCAGTCCCAAGGCTGGAGCTTTTGTTCTACAGCTGGGAGTATAGTTCTCTCTAGGGGCTTGTTCTATGGGTGCATTTAATATGACCTAAAAATATATAAGGAAGATACCCTTTAGGGGCTGAATCTGTGGTTGCAGTTTATGTTATCAGAAAGTGGTATTTTGTGGGGATAGTTTTTATGATTGCATTGTATATAGTTTGAAGGTATACAAAAAGCACACATACACATTATACTCTTTTTAAAATGGTTTATTGATATAGTGTTGGGAGGGATTATTGAATATGGTTGATATGCTCTATTAATACTAATAATGGAATCTACACATGATTATTAATGAGGACTTTATTTAGATAAAAAATGAAAAATTATGGTGTTTTTAACATGTGATCCTGAACCCTTGATAAAGCCAACGGGTCTTTATACCTAAAGTGATACCCCGTATGTTGTGATGTGTTATCTGGTACAGGTGCGGGGGGGGTGTGAGTGATTTTGTTGGTCATCACCCTCAAGTGTTTAAATGTGACTATACATTGTTATCTATGGTATTTTCAATCTTCCTCACGTATATATTTGTAAAGTAATGTGCAGTATTTAGTAGCGTGTGTGCGTGTAATAAATGTACTTTATCTTTTTCTAAAGAAGAAGCACTGACTGGACAAAAAGTTATTGAGTGTTAATACTATGTGCCAGTGAATTGAGATTACTAACCCACACCACTTCATCTGTGTAGGCCTTGGGCTACTCTGCTTCATTGCCCTTAGATTGCCAAATGCTACAATGAGGACTTGGGGCCAGATGTATGAAAACATTTTACATTCACAAATGGTGCGAATCACAAGATTCCACTGTTTGCAAATGTAAAATAGTGTTTCGCGATGTATGAAAGGCATCACAGTTCAAATTTAGGGAATCACAATTTTTAGCAATTCCCTAAAATTGTGACTCAGAATAGGGAATTGCTATTTGCGATTCTCTAAATAGGAAATCAAAAATATGGAATTCCTATTTGTGATTTCCCATGCACATGTATCAAGCTTTTCCTATATGGGAACTGGCTATTTAGGAAATGCAGTTACCAACAACTCCAAGTGGTTGGTGACCATGTGCACTTTGGAAAAATGCATTTTTTAAAAGTGCATTGTAGCGCACACATGCCCCTAGGGCATGTGTGTGCTTCACATGTGCACATTTATTTATGGGGGTGCATCAAAGGGGGACCTAGGCTCTCAGTACCCTTTTTTTTGCATTACCTAATTTGTAAATTTCTAGTTGGAATTCGAAAATTAGGAAATGCAAAACCATTCACATCTATCGGCCTTTAAGCCCACAGGAACAAATGGAGTCTAATTTCTTAACAGAAATTCCCTGATAGCGATTGTGAAATTTTTAGAAATTGGTATTATGGAATCGCTATTTTTTTACATTTCATTTTGCAATACCTAAATAGCGATTTCTTCAAATTCGCTCCTTAGGTAATGCAAAAGGGAACTTTGAAACATCTGGCCCTTGATCCCCAGTAAAGGGAAAATGTGGATCTATTGCTTTCCTCACATCCTGCACAACTAATTCCTACACATTGTGAAACACACTCCTTTTTTGGCTCTTCATTTACCACAAACTCTCATCTACTTCAATACGGCACCAAAAATGTTTTTCCTTAAAACATCAGTATGAAGTGACTTTTGATTGGGAATGGCTCATTATGTGTAACATATGAAACATATTAATAATAAACAGGCTGAATCAGAATATTTTTGGGAAGCTATTCCCTCTAGAAATGGATGAAAAGTCAATTTGTTCAGGAATTGACTAAGGTGTGTACTTCTTTAAAAAAAAACATTTCATATAGCATGTTTCTTAAATAAAAGTATATTTGTTTGTCAAATCAGACTTATGCAATAGTGATTTGATGACACATGCTCTGCTGCTTCATTTTTATATGATATAATATGAGCCTGTTTAGGCTAAGTGGTGATATTAATGCATGCTGCTGAAACACACATGAACCAGTAGTAAAACATGTTGTAGATTTAATCAAATATAAGGTCAACGGCCGGGGAAGACCGGGCAGCTTCCAGGCATCCAGCAGCTGACGAGCCCTTTGCTTAGATGATCTGGATCCCACACCAACTTCTCACCAGAATGGTCTGACCATACAAATACAAACACAGTACCCTACCAATAAAGCAGCAACTTTAAAGCAAATAATGTATTACAATACCACAGTCTACCAGGTTTAAATGGATTGAATATAAGTGCAGGGCCATAAAACTAGGAGTAACCTTTTTGTTTGCTTCATAGTGAATCTGGTGCCAACTGAGAAACTTCTACTGTATTCTACTATAAAAGGTTGAAGACTAAGGGTCTGATTTCGGTCTTGGTGAAGAGAATACTCCATCACAAACATGATGGTTATCCCATCTGCCATATTACAATCCCCATAGTAGATAAGGGGATTGGAATACCATGGAAAGGAAATCCATCATGTTTGTGACTGAGTATTTCGCTCTGCACAGAACTAAATCAGGCTCTAAATGGCAGATTTAGAGTTTGGTGGATGTGAGACAACATCACAAATGTTACGGATATCCTGTCCGCAGTATTATGACTTCCTTAGGAAATAATGGAATCATAATGGTCCCCATGGACAGGGTGAATATTTACTGAGCATCTCGGTGACTTGTTTTATGTTTAGAGAAAATAAACCCCTCCTTTGGGACTTTGCTGTCTCTAAACAAAAATGATTGCGGAGCAGACGTTTCAAGCATGTTGGCTTCAGTCACAGGACAGAGATCCACCCCAATAAAATGGGGATTTTGTAAATTGGGTAGTTGGTCCTTCACCAGGGTCTAGGCTGTCATGTCCTCTGCTCCCATGGTGAAACTGCCAATTCACCAGTGTCAAAATGGCCCTCCTAATATTGTTTAGGAGAATACTCATAGTGGTGCTCTAGAGATGAACTTGCCTCCTCCTTGGAATTCTACCTCAGGTTGGCTTTTTCAAATTTGTCTGCAGGCAATTCTTGCCTCTAAATATGCATAAATTCACCAACCAGCTAAAATCAGGTATACCACTGTTACATAATGTGATGCTGTGGATTTGGGTTTTACTTCCTTATATTCCATTGACACTCCAGGTCTCTACTTGTACTTCACCTGTTGACCATTGTTTTACAAGACTAGGAGGATTTATGGGCCTGATGGCTCTTCTTAGTAGTGTGAGTGGTCTTGATTTGCACTTCCCCATCTAATAGTTATGGTTCCAGAATAGACTCTACCAATGTTGCCATACCTTTTTCAATTTGATGCAGTTTGAAATGAATGGAAGCATGCAGGTGAAGATATGTGTTTATTTGTAGAGAAAGACTGGGAGGGACACTTCCAGCACCTCATCACAACTGTTTTTTTCCTTTCACATTTGTCCTTTAGAACGTTCCTCACACTATGGCCCAGATTTAAGAAATGTGACGTTTCACATCATGAGCGCCAATTTTCTTGTGCCCCACTGCAACCGCTAATTCCACCATGTGTGTGTAATATTGAAGATATGGCACACCATGGAGGTATTCAGAACAATAGCGTCAAAATTTGTGACGCTATTGTGGCACTTTGCTCCACTAGTGTCAAAAATTCTGACGCTAGTAGAGCAAAGTGCAAGGAGGCCTATTGTTTCCAGTGGGTGTGTCCTTAAAACGCGTGCTTTGAGCAGGCGTTAAAAATTACACCAAGAATGGTGCAGTGAACTCCCTTTTGCATACATTATGGAATTGTTCCACTTTGTAGATATTGCACAGCGTTTTTGACAATCTAACACCACATTAACGTCAGAAAAATTATGCTAATGTGGCACTAGATGGCGCAAGGACATCCTTAAATCTGGGTCGATATTTAGAAGCGTGGAATATCTTGCACTAGATTCAGAGCGCAAGAATGTAACACATTGCCTTTCCTCAATAATCACAAAACAATATATTATGAGTTCCTAAAAATACACTAACTACACGTATTTATTTGCTAACACATTCACTAGTAAGAGGAAAATGGACGAAATCATCAACAACAATGAAGAACAAGAGGGATATTCACATTCAGCAATGTGATCTAAATTTATGACTTGAAAAAACGTTAGATCTATTACATTTCAAAATCTTTAAATCTCTTGGGCAACCTTATTTTTGCCTTGTCATGGAGGTATGGTACAGGCCCACCCTCTTCAGATAAAGATGTTTCCTTTTTGCCTTGAGTTACTCTTCTTTGATTTATGCAATCTGGAATCTTCACTATTTTTCCACGATTCCATACATTTCGTTCACTCAGCAACCTAGAATACTTGTGCACCTTCTATAAACCCTCAAAGGCTCAGAAAATTTAGACTCACACTTGTTGAGTTTGCCCCTTTTCAAAACATGTACCCAGTCTACTACCACAAAATCAACTTTCACATTCTCCATCACCCTTTACTTTTCTACACCTTTTGACAACAAAGTTCTAGTCTTCAGTCCTCTCATCATTTCAAAAGGTGTCTACCCTGTCACACCATGAGGAGTTTTGAGATACAAATATATCAAGTCTTTGACTACTTTCTGCCAACCTATGCCATTGCTGAGTGCTAATTGCAACCCATCCTTTAGCGTTCTATTCCATCTTTCAACCAGACCGTTA
Organism: Pleurodeles waltl; assembly: GCF_031143425.1. Taxonomy (NCBI): domain Eukaryota; kingdom Metazoa; phylum Chordata; class Amphibia; order Caudata; family Salamandridae; genus Pleurodeles; species Pleurodeles waltl. The sequence continues at coordinate 932,744,400 of NC_090436.1, read as the reverse complement.
CTTTGAGGACATACATGTTCAATGCCACATACTTCAGGAAATCTTTCATATTTGTTGAGACAAATTGTACTCCATTATCAGAGACAATGGTATCTGGAAAACCCTCTTAATCAAATAACTCATTCAAAAACTCAATCACAGCATATTTGGTAACATTATCAACAAACCTTAGTGCTGGCTAATGTGAAAAATAGTCCACAATCTCAAGAGCATACCCTGAGCAGAGAATGGTCCCATTACATCAATGGAAATTTTCTTCCACGGGCCATCCGACTTGTTCGATTCAACCAGAGCATACTTCACCATCTTTTGATACTTATCACCCGTGCACATAATACACACTCTGATATGATGCTCCACATCTCTATCAATCATTGGTCAAAAGTATTTTGATCTGATGTGTCTTTTAGTAGCATTCTTTCCCAAATGGCCTTCATGTGCGAATTTCATTACACCTTCTCTCAATGTGGTGGGATCCACCAATAGTTCACCTCTTATCATAACATGTCCCACCATTGACAACTCTACACTCACCTGATGAAAACATTCTGCTTCAGTAGAAGCAATTGCCTTTGATCGCCACCCCTTCTGTACATATCTCTTAACTTCTTGAATGATAGAATCTTTCTGTTCTTCCAATATCCATTCCTCATGAGAAATCCTTCCTTTAGTGACCCTGGCCACATCCAGACCCACTACTACCACTAACTCTCCCTGCTCCTTGCTCTCCACCACACATTCTCTTATTGGCAATCTCAACAAACAATCTGCTTTAAAACAAATTTCAGCAACATATTCTAATATATAATATACTCCAGCATCCTCATCACCCAGCGTGCTATCCTTCGTGGGGCTTTTCCAGCACCCTTGAGAGAAAAAAACTTAATTAAAAGTTGGTGGTCCATCTGAATTGCAAATTCTGTTCCCCATACACACTTCCTAAAATGACTGACAACCCACCAACATGCAAGAGCCTCCTTCTTGATGGTGGAGTAACTCCTTTCTGCTTGTCTCAAAGGTCTGGACGCATATGCAACAGTTACTTCCTTACCATTCCTGATCTGCAACAACACCGTACCTAAACCTACAGAACTGACATCAGTATTAATAATAGCCTGATCCTTGGTAGTGAAAGGTTTAAATGCAGGAACTGATGTAATTTCTTTTTTAAACCAATGAACTCCATCTCACACTCTTCACACCAAACAAAACATTGTTTCTTGCACATAAGCTTCCTAATAGACTTGGTCTTATCTGTAAATATGGGAATAAATCTCAAATACTATTCAGTCAATCCCAAAAAAGACCTGAGCTGATCTTTGATTTCAGTAGAAGGCACTTTTACAATTGCCAAAACCAATCTCAATTTAGGTGAAATACCATTTTGATCTATTCAGTGACCCAAATATTCGACACCAAGCACCCCTATCTTACATTTTTCTTGTTTAATGGTTAACCTGCTCTCTTGCAAGATTCCAAGAACAGTTCTCAGTGACTGATTATGATCAATTAGATTTTTAGCGAATACCATGATATCATCCTGGAAGTAAGTAACTTGTGGTATCCCTTTGACAAGAGATGCATAGCTCTCTGACACACGGCTGACACTGAAGCAAACCCAAAAGGCATCCATCTGAGCCTAAATGAACCTTCAAGAGTGACGAAAGGCATTAGGGCACAGGACTCAGGATACAACACTATCTGAGGATTGGCAGCTGACAGAATCAAATAGAAAATACCCTTGCCACTTTTAGTGTGGTTAACCCATCTCCTCTATTGTGCAAAGGATGACTATCCACCCAAATAGCTGCATTATGATCACACACATCAACACAATGCCGCAGTTCTTCATTTCTTTTCTTTGTGATTACAACTGGAGTCAGCCACTCAGATGCCTCAATTTCCTCAATCAAACCTTCCTCACACAACCTTGACAATTCACTGTGCAAAGGTTCCTTCATTACAATTGGAATAGGATGTGGCTTGTTGGCTCTAGGAAAAAACTCCTTGCTTTAAAATGATTGTGTGCATGAACCCTTTTAACATTCCCAGATCTTTTCTAAACAGCTGAGGATTATCTTGATTAGAAATGGGGTTTCTGGTTGGCTAGGGTATTCACCTCAGCCAGGCAGAACCCACCACTCTAGTCAGGGCAAGTAGGTTACTCACCAAAGATAACTTGTGCTCACCCCCAGTAGCTTTGCACAGAGCAGACAGCCTTATACCAGAGGTAATGTGTAAAGCGTTTGCACAACACACACACCCGTGACACAATAAATACACCACAAAAGAGACTCTACAACAAGTTATGTAAAAATAAATTATTTTTGCATAATAGTCATAGACCACACAATATAAATCAATATTACTCTGCTAGGCACGCCGATGCCAAATCATCACCCTTACCAAGAGTGTAAATAAAAGCAATTGCACACATATCATGAACATTATTCCCCAGTGCACCTTAGGCAGATCCTGAGATTATTCACAGTATGATATATCCCATTAAATCAGACCTGAAAACTCTGTAGAAACACTGAGGGTAAAAGACACAGTGGTGAATTGAAGATTATGAAGTCAACATCAACAGCTCACTCTAAACTAAAGTCATAGTGTGTCTGCACTTCCTTTACAGAGTGTACGATGAGAGCAAAACCCACCCCATCAATTATAGGAACCTTTGTGCCCCTGTCACCATAATTATGGCAATCTTCATAAAGGGAAGCTGTCCCGCTACTCTCAAGGGGGCTGCAACTACAGAGAATACCCAGGGCTGGGTGTTTCCACAGCAAGGGAATGACAGAGGAAAACCCTCATTGGGCTTTCCTAGACTCCTGTAAAGGGGCTGCTGCTTGTGAAGATGCAGCACCGCAGCTCAGGGAGTTTCCGCTCCTGCCGGCTCCTTCTCTCCACGCTGAGAGGAAGCCACATGGCAGCCACCTATGTTCGCATGGCTTGGCTGCTGTCTTTCCCAAAGCACTGTTTTCCAGGAGTAGCATGTCTGGAGCTCTCCAGGGCCTTCTGGACTCCTTCCTTCTCTCTATTGGGGCAGCCCTGTCCATTGAAGCCTATGGCATCTGCAAGCTGGCTGCTGTGTTTCCTCAGCCAAGGTCACGTGGTGAATTGACAAAGTAGGGCCCTGCTCTTGCCTCAGGGGCACAGGATAAGGCACGCTTGCTCATGGTCCCTCTCTCTTCCTTCCTGATCCCTCGTCATGAGGGAGGGGTTTCACACTGGAACCAGGGGTGCTCATTTTGCACTCCACAGAAAGCTGTTTGCATCTCTCACCACGTGTTTTGTGAAAACATACGGGGCCTCCTGCAGCATTCATCTCACACTGGTGCAAATATGATGAGAGACTTCTTAATGCAAGGACCAGACATAAACCAAGGAGCAATAAACAGTGCCCCTGCAGAGACACTAAAGGGGGGCACAAAAAGAAGGGGTAGCTAGATCAGGACACAGCAAGAGGTTTAAGTGTCAGTTCTTCCTAGCAGCTCCACAGTACCTCGGCAGTCCAGAGTCAGGGGACAGGCTAGCAGCAGAGCAAAATGCAGAAAGGCAATCCAGATGAGTTCATTAGGCCAGCCAGCAGACACCAGGCAGCAGGGCAACAAATGGAAAAGCAGTCGAGACTTTGTGCAGTCCAGCAGTCCCTCTGGTAGAAGTTTGGTCCCAGTTCCAAAAGTGCTCTCCAATCAGGGGTCAGGCCCTGTACTTATACTCACAATTGCCTTTGTTCAGGGGGTAACTTCAGAAGAGTCCTTTCAAGTGATGCACAGCACCCTTTCAACCCAGACCTGTCTCCAGACAATAGTAGGGGGTAATCAGTCCATTGTGTGAGGGCAGGACACAGCCTAGTCACATGTAAGTTATGAATGACCCCAGGGAGGGGTGTTTTATTAAGGGCTTTAGGAAGTAGGGGATGTTTTCTTTTCTTTTTTGAGAAGTGGTAGGGCACTTCGCTCGCCCACCACTTTTCAAGGTTACCAGCTGCTCCTGACAAAATGGACCATCTTCATTTACACTTCCTATATGATGTATTAGTAGAATAACCTGTTGACGTTCCATTTCATACTTCGAATCCTCCGCAACATTGATGAGACCTCTGGTCTTATTCGCAGCACCCTGTATTCCTTTGCACACCCTAGCAAAATGCCCCTTTCACTTGCATTTCCTGCAAATTTGACCAATTGCAGGGCAAGAAGTATCTGTTGCTCTATGCCCTTTCAACCACACTTAAAACAAGTCAAAACACTCTTCTCGTCCATCTTTGAAGGTGCACTAGAAAGTTCCATTCCTTTTGACTTGCCAGCATAACTCACTGTCCCCGCTGAAGAAAACAATTCCTTAAATCCTCATCAGATTTAAGAGCCCTAAGCGCCTCATTGCGCCACATTAACGTCATTTTTTTACACTAATTTGGTCCAACAAGGCCAAAATCAAGGCACCAAATTAGCAAAGTGGCGTAGTGTATGCACTGCTCAACTTTGTAACCCTTTGCGCTTCATTATGCCAGCGCCAGGCATAATATATGCAAAGCGGGTGTTCCCCAGTAGTGGGGGGCAAATAAATGCCACAAAGAAATCTAAGAGATTTCTTTGCGTCATTTTCTTTGGCACTTTTAACGCCTGCTGAGCAGGGGTTAAAAGGAGGCGCACCTTTGTTTACAATGGGCCTCAATCGGCTTTGCAGGATTAGTGTCAAGATTTTTCACGCTAATCCTGCAAATCTCGGTACTAGTGTCCACATTTTTGACGCAAGTTCCTCTATCTACCACCATATGGCGCATACATGGTTGCTTTAAGGGGGCGCTAAAGGGGCCAGAAAAGTGGTGCTGCACTGGGTGCAGCTCCACTTTTCTTAAATATGGCCATGAGTGCTTCTTTTCCTGCCCACGATTATGCTCAACTCTCTTCCACTGTTTCTAGAACCACTTGTGCGTATGATTATTTACACAGTAAATAGGGTACAAGAGAGCTATTTTCTATGTACTCCTCAGAGGCCGGGGAGATTATAACACAATGTAAAATTGTATTTTGGGGTATAATAGATGCTTTATTTAATGGATACCAAGGTGCTGGTGCACAGTTGTAGACCCCAGTCAAATGATAAGAACTGTGACAAAAAAACAGAAGCCTTGGGTTAATGAGTTTAATGAGGATTGTGTAACTGGGCAATGATCCCTTTACATTCCTATTGCTCGGCTTGCTGTGCATCACCACATCCCCTCCCAGAGTCACATCTATCTACTTATCACTTGACAATTTTTATTTGGTGCATTTCAAGCAGTGAAACATTTTTCATTTGGGTGTTATTACTATTTTAATTCTTCTGTCTCAGCAGTCAGCAGCTTGTCTTTTTGGCATCTTCCTCCAGGCTCACTCTGCCCTCCCCGTTTTCTTGACTGTAAAACATATGTTGCCTTTAGTCTTTCTTATTTCATCTCACATCTGTTTTTGTGTACCCTGTTTTCCATCGTTCATAGTCCTTAATTAGAATGTGTACATATTTCCTCCAGATTTGAATTAAAGTCTAATTCTCTGCCTCACCGTTTAACCTCTGTTGACCGTAAACTCTTTAGTATTCATCCACAAGCCTACTGTACAATCCTCATATTGACGAGAACCATGTGAAGTGTACTGCTGATGTTAAGCGATTTTCAATAACTACACCTATTTTATGTCTTTTTCCATGTTCAACTGTTAAAGTGGTAAAAATGATCAAGGCTGTGTTCTGCCAACTTGGCTCCACGCTTTGAAGTGTGCCATCTGGATACCGAGGATGAGCTGAATATTTATTGCCTTGATTGAGATATCAGCAAGTCTCCACTGTTGGAGCACTACATGAACGGACCTGCGGTCAAGAGCAGTGCAGCAGCAGCTCTTCATGAGGCATGTTTTGTGCACTAGGCGGTCCGTGGTCGAGCTGTCACCTAATAAGGTGAGCGAGGGACATAGAAGAATATATGCAGCATGGGGTAGATGAGAAATAGCAAAAGCTTCAGGGTGTTCTGCACAGTGCTCACAGCTGCCATCTGTTCTATTGATTTTAGGAGGATATTATTAGTTTATAATCTGAGAATTTCATCCTAGCCCCCACATTATTTTTTGCAAAGCCCATGTTTCAGAAAATCGCGTTTTTCTTTCAAGAAATGTTTTGTGCATTCAAAACGTTGAACTTGATTGCATTTCCGTGCTTACTATTAACACATCTACGAAGTAATGCAATTTCTTTATGGTACCTTTTTCTTGTCCTCTGCCAGAGTGTAGTGGCACAGAGGCACAAGCAGTCACAAAGCCAACTTGGAGAAATCTACCACAGTAGCCACAAAACCACATTTCATTTTCTCTCTGCCGAGACGGCTGTTCAAATGTTATCTGCAAGCACCTCCTCATATGTGAGCACCCGGTACCAGACCTGGAGATGGCTACTCCCTCCAAGAAAGACAAGTCCAGTAGGAGTGTATGTGCCAGTGTATTAAATGCAAAGCTAGAGATTCACACTCCGTGGGCCAGGTCCAACCAGTGGTGGAGGTTGCAAAGCTCAAGGGGAGGGTCAGTTGGGTGGGAGGCGCATTGGAATAAAAATAAATAATAAAAAATCCTTACCTTTTCCCGTCGCCACCATCTCCTGCCACCTCAATCCTCTTCTGGTGTCCCAGCAGTCACTGGGACATCAGCACAGGCTCCCCAGCAATCCTGGTGCTGCTATCATGCTAAAGCTAGCATGAAAGCAGCATCAGGATTGGTCTGAGCAGCTTAGATTGCTGCTTGGATACAACCCTGGGGTCTGTGTAGTTTCTCCAGCTTGAAACCTATGGAGCAGATTTATGGAAAGTGGCGCTGCACCAAGTGCAGCGCCACTTTCCCTGCACCCCTTAGCACCACCTACATCCACCATGTGTGTGCAGTATTCGAAATACTAGGGCAATAGCGTAATTATTCACAACGCTATTGATGTACTCTGCAGGAGTAGCATCAAAACATTGGTGCTACTCCTGCAGAGTACATAGGGCACCATTCTAAAGAATGGAAGGCCCCTTTTAACGTCTGCTCTAGAGCAGGCATTTAAAGTGCCATAAAAAATCTTTTTCCGGCTCCCCTAATGGGGGAACCCCACCCTTTGCATACATTATGCCTGGCGCAGGCATAATGTAGCGCAAAGGGTTACAGGGTGGCGCAATGCATGCATTGCGCCACACTGTAAATAAGGCGTGGGGATTTTGGCATCATTGGGCCACATTAATGTAAAAAACAAAGATGTTAATGTGTCACAAAGTGGCCCTAGTGCACCATAAATATGCCCCTAAGTATGCATGTGTGTTTGGACGGCCTAAGATGGCCGACCAAACACACATGTGCACTTAGGTGCACTCTCTCCTCCTCCCCTCCCACCTCCCGTGGCCCAGCCCTGCCCGTCCGTGCACATGCTGCTGGCTAAGCCAGCAGGTGAAAGGTAAAATGATAAACAAATATTGTTTTATCTTTCAGCTCCTGGCTTAGCCAGGGGGGGATACGCTCCTTCGCCATTTCGAAGGAGCCGCACCTCGGTCCAACAGCATTATGTGGACATTCTATTGAGGAAAGCAGGACAACCTGCAGTACTGCATCTGGAGGGTGGTCCAAAAGCTAGTGAATCGTTTTCAAAATGTTCTCACTAAAATGTGTGATTGGTTCAGTGTTCTCTCTGCCACCCTTCCTCTGTGTCTGATAAAGGAATAATTTCAGGAGCAAACAGTGGGTGAAGTATGAGGCTTGTCACCCACATTACTGGTGGCAGTAGACAGTGAGTTTCCTTGACATTTTTACATACATATTTTTGGGCCAATCCAAGCCAGCTGATTTTGGAAATTTCATTTAACAATAGGAACACAATATTATCGAATGAACAATTTGGGGCATATTTAAAAGAAAGTGGCGCATAATATATGATGGACAACTTTTCTTGGGCCTTCCTACCAGCACCTAAGGACACCATGGTAGCATGGTATTTATGATACAGCGCACTATGGCGGTGGGGTATGGGTTATTGCACGATCTGCCATATACCTTAGTGTGGCACACTACTTTTTTATTTTGCCTAGTAGGCTTGAGTGCCTCAGTGAATTCCTGTGTGAGTGGCTTAAGACAGAACTGTAATAAATTCATCCATCAGTGGGAGCACTGAGAAAGGAAAACAGATCAACCCCATTTGGAGCACCCTATACAATACCCAAATAGACGTTAGTCAGAACAACTCTTATTTACACAAGGACACGCCTTTCCGTCAGCCCAAACAGGTTTGTTGAATAACAATGGACAGGGTGGAGAACCATTATTTGTACGCTACAAAACAAACAGCGCATAAGCAAATTTCCAGAGTCGCAACTATCTGAAGGTAGCGCACTCACAAAGCAGCTATCACTTTACTCAGCGACATGTGACACATTCCACCTCTCTGTTTTTACTCTTTCCAACACCATTTTGTTGTTGTAGTTTCTTGTAAATATTGCATGGCTTCGAACGCCCCAGAGCTCTGGCTGCAATTGGCTAAAATTATGTACAACCCTCTGGTTGTCTCCACGTGTGTATATATATACCATTTGTCACTACATCACCAGTTGAAAGTATGAATTGTGTTTAGGCATCAGAATTAATAAGTGAAGCTTTTCTCTCCATTCAAGTGCAATACAAAGAAGAACCAAAACTGGCCCAAATGTAAACTTTATCCACATTCCATGCTCACACTACAATCTATTGGATGCCACATATATGTGTAATAGTTTACATGGTTTACGTTGCGTTTCCCTGTGTCTGTTGTTCAGCAGTCCAAGTGTCTGTCCAATCAAAGGTGTCTGCCATGATCACTCAAAGGGGTTCTACTAGCACAGCAGGAGAGCCGATCCTACAATATTTACTGCACTCGGAAAACTTGCCCCATAATGCTTTGTGGGGGATTTCTTTTTCAAAAAGTGTTTGCCCATAACTCAGCCTGTGTGGTCCTACGACAATGGGACCCCCATCAAACCATTCAGCGTGATGCACTCTTTCTGTTTATACCATCTCTGGGTCCCCACAAAATAGTAAACACTCCCATTATTCAATGTCATTTTACACTCTCTCATGGCTGGAACATTTGTTTTACAGCTGGAAGTAGTGTGTGTTTTAAGAGCCTTGTTTGTAATAGTCTTGCAGTAGGCCTGCTAGGTCTGAAAATGTGTAAGGCACTGTACCCTCTAGGAGTTTCATATGGTTACATAGCATTACTCCATGTCACTATGCTCTCCAGGGACTGACTACATGGTTGCATGACCATGGGGTAGATTTATAAAAAGTGGCACTGCGCCTAGTGCAGCGTGACTTTTCTTGTGCCCTTTAGTGTCCCCCTAACGCCACCATGTGTGTGCCGTAATATACAGCGCGTGCTTTTTGTCATTTTTGCACACACAAGAAGTGAGATGAGAGACTTCTGGTCTCTTGCGAGCACAAACAAGATGCTTTACCTGCTCTGCTGCAACCTGGCGAAGCTGAACTGCTAAAATCTACAAATTTGAGTGAAAAATCTTCTCTAATTGTCTTTTCACGTTGGTATTGTTTTGCAAGGAGTACTTTTTTCTTCGCACAACAGGAAGTACTCTGGGGACTCCAACTTCCTGTTCCTGTACAGCAGGCTTCTCCCACTGCTTTTTCCATCTCCTGGTCACTTTTCACTTGGATTTTGAGCTGGAAGGATCTGTTTTTTTGTCTTGTGGATATATCATTAGATTTAAGGACTTTGTTGTATTTGAGATTTTACAAGTGAGTTAAAAACACTTGCATAAGGGGGTTGTGCAACTTGTTTGTTTGATAGGGGGCATGCACTAGGATTTCTATGTAATTTTATTTGATTTTTTAAATTTATTGTAGTAATTCTTTTTCTACACAGGAAAAATGTTATACAGTTCACTACATTTTCTCCATGTTTTTTTTTGTAAATTTGCAATATTCATTGCATTGTATGTTAATGTTAAGGGGCCTAGCCTGCTAATATTAAAGGCCTTCCAGCCATAGGCCCAGTACTAGTCATGGGTGCATGATGAAAAAACAACTGTCTGTGGAACTGAAACACCATGGATGGCATTGGATTAAAGATAACAAAATGCTGTTTGACGGTATTTGACATTTTTTCTGCAAACATTGTATGGCAGCATTATAGTACTTGATGCCTTTGTATGATGTGTGCTGTTGTAAAATGTTTAGCCCTTTCAAATTTAGTTTTTGGAATTTCTGTCTTAATGTTGTTTTTTTCTCCTGTACATCCAGTGTGCTTTTGGGCTGCATGTGTTCTTCTTTGTTGTGGTGGACATGCCTCCTTGCTGGTTGTTGTTTGACCATGTGGCTGGCGGACATTTTGTGTAGGCAGCCAGTGTGCTTTAGGGCTGCATGTGTTCTTCTTTGTTCTGGTGGCCACCATGCCCCCTTCCTGGTTGATGTTTGACCATGTGGCTGGTGTCCATTTTGTGTAGGCAGCCAGTGTGCTTTAGGGCTGCATGTGTTCTTCTTTGTTGTGATGGCCATGGCTCCTTGTTGGTTGTTGTTTGACCATGTGGCTGGCAGCCACTCTGTGTGTTTATTCAGGCCTAGTAGGTCAATGCTTATTACTAAATGTAATGTATGAGCAGTTTTTTATATTTTATTATATACTTTTCTTTCAAATTTTTCACCTCCACCTCTCCTTGCCTCCCAAATCCCTGTGGTTTTTCATGCTAGTCCCATTCCCCTAGTACAACAGCAATTGAAATCTATTTTTTTTAAATTATCTTTTTTTCTAATTTGCTTAACAAACTTTATTTTATTTACATGTATGTTAACAGTCTAATAATAATGATATTTAACTTTTTTTTTTACTTTTTTCTTGCTCTTGGATGTTTTTAAAATAAATTGCAATTGTTGTCATTGTTTTTCCTATTTTCCCCATTAGCCCCATGTCTGCCATAGGCGCACAGTTTCACTACATTACATACCATTTCAGTATTCAAGGATTATTATTCCATTCGTCACTAACACCTCCCCGAGTGCCACATGCCAACTTGATGCAGACAGATAAAGCTAACAGTTACATTCTGCATGTAATAGTTGTTGCTCTTTCTCATCCTTCATGACTGTACATGATAATGAAAGTTAATGTTGGTTGGTGTGGATTTACGTATGGATACACTGTATTTCATAAATATTTATACGTTTATATAAGTAACCAATAAATTATTTTGTTTGTTTCTATTACTAATGCAACTGCAACAAGCCATGTTTCACTGATCCTTCGTCCATGTTTGCTTTTAGGTGCACGAAGAGAAAGAGACATCACCCACAGTACTGCCAGACAGAAGGCCTGTGCACAACGTGACGTATGACCACACTCACGACAAAACGACATCTTTTCAGCTTGTGAATCTAAGTGTTATTGCCAATTGACAACTTCAACATGGCCCCAGAGAAAGCTACCAAGAAATTGGCCAGTGATAAGAAGGAGCTTCCCACCACTGGTATGTCACAACAAACCTTTTTTGGGCAAAGACCTGTGCCCTCCGCACCAGCCTCTGGGGAGCAAGCTGAGAGCACCACTCCCGCATCAGCGGCCCCATCCCAAACTAGGCCCAAGCCCATGTCTGGCACAGAGACAGCCTCTCTAATCACAGGAACATCAACAAGCAGTGATGTTGAATTGGACTTACCTATTTCTCACAGTAGTGCCCAATCATTGCCGGAAACTCAGGCTAGTAGACACCAGCTGCAGCCAGCAATTACAGTTCCTCCCAAAGGAGGAACACATCAGGATGTTGAGCTTCATGCAGAAGAAGCCAAAGAAGCCCCTGTTTTGCAAGATCCACTGTTTTCCAGATATCCACCATCTTCTTCCTCAAGCCCCCCTCAAGACTCCACTTGGATGCCAATTAGTCTGATACATGGCAGGAGAGGCAAGGAGTGAAAAGGAAGGCTCCTGAAAGCCTTGGAGTTATGGATGAAGAAGAGGAGGATGACGAGTCTGACTATGAGCCAGTCATCATGGACGTCAGCCCAGCCATAGTGGAGTCAAATATTATACCCATCTTCTTAACCTGCTCTGAGGGTGGCACCAATACCACCACATCTACCTCCCACAGCTTCCATATTTACAGGGCCCTGGGTGTGACCTGCATCGACAGCCACCTGAGTAGAAGAAGGCACTGCAGAGATCAAACATCATCAAAACAACATCCACCTGCTGCCACTTCTTCAGACATTGGCAGTGGCGCCATTGTTATAAAGTTGACCTCCCCAGTTTGGGACTTCTTTATGGTTAGTGAAAAGGAGCCAACCATTGCCATATGCTCCATTTGTAGAGCAAGTGTTAGTCAGAGTAAGCTTGGTACAAACTATGGAACCGGTGGTCAAACAACCCATTTGAGAAAACACCATGCAATCAGCTGGGAGGCACACCTTAGTGGACAAAAGGAAAAGCCTGCAAGTGGTGTTAGTGAAGTTGTTGAAAGCAGGGAATCTGAAATGATCAGGTTGGAAGGTGAAGGTGGAAAAGAGGGTGACATTTTTGTTACCCAAATCAGCCCTGTCCCCAGCATTGCAGTAGTATTGCCACTCACATCAGCAACATTGCAATGGCACAGGAAGACTCAGAATCAGGTTCAAACACCAAGGCAAGAACCTACAGTGGCTGCCCCCCTGAGATGCGCATTGAGCCTTACCACCACCTTCTATGTCACCTGCATCAGTGGCACCAGCAAAGAAAGAAATCCAGGCTACTATTACTGCCATGTTTAGGCAGGAGGGGAAGTATGAATGCAACCACCCAACTGCACATTTGTGCAATGGTAGGCTGACTAAAATGTTAGAGTTGGCCCTCCTCCCTTTTTCTTTTGTGGAAGGAGTGGGTTTTCTAGAATTTGTAGTGGCTATCTGCCTGAAATGGAAGGTTCCCAGCCAGACTTATTTCAACAGAGTTGCTGTTTCAGTGCTACATCACGATGTGCTGGAATTGGTTGGGCAAGCTTTGCAGCAGAATGCTGTCCACATAATCCACCTGACGACAGATATGTGGACAAGTTGCTGAGTCACTACTTAAATGTGCATCACTACACTCTGGATCTCTTTTGTGGGTGTTAGAGAAATGATATCTGCAGGTGTTGACACAGCTGAAATTTGTAATGGTTCTTGGAAGCATGCAACAGTAGCTATATTCACCATGGAGAACATCCTTACATCTACAAACATCTTGCATGACTTTAACAACAAGGTCTTTCAATGGCTGTGCCCCAGAGGGCTTCATAGTTAAGGCCATCTCAGATGGTGGCTATTTCAGGGTCCTGTGTTTGGCGCACTGCATAAACATCATTGTATGCAGCTTCACAATGGTAACTCTGAATATGGCCATGTAACATGTCTACGTTCATGGTAGCGTCCCCCCATTCCAAATTTGGTGTTGGGGTGCCAATTCCATGCATCCTGGGGGCTCCACTATGGACTCCCAGTACTACAAACAAGCTCTCTGAGGCTTGCACTGCAGCTACAGCTGCTGCCACCTCACAGACAGGGTTCTGCCCTCCTGGGGTCTGGGCAGCCCAGTGCCAGGAAGGCAGAACAAAGCATTTCCTCTGAGAGCAGGGTGTTACACAATCTCCCTTTTGAAATAGGTGTTACAGGCTGGGGCAGCCTCCCCCAGCCTCTGGGAATGCTTTGAAGGGCACAGATGGTGCCCTCCTTGAATAAACCAGTCTACACCGGTTCAGGGACCCCTTGTCCCCTGCTCTGGTGGGAAACTGGACAAAGGAAAGGGAGTGACCACTCCCCTGTCCATCACCACCCCATGGGTGGTGCCCAGAGCTCCTCCAGTGTGTCCCAGACTTCGGCCATCTTTCTTTGCAAGGTGTGGGGGCACTCTGGAGGGCTATGAGTGGCCAGTGCCAGCAGGTGACGTCAAAGACCCCTCCTGATAGGTCCATACCTGATAAGGTAGCCAATCCCCCTCTCAGGGCTATTTAGGGTCGCTCCTGTGGGTTCTCTTCAGATTCTGCTTGCAAGTTTCCTTCAAGAATCCTCTGCAACAACTTCAGACTCTTCTGACCTCTGATCAACCGCAGCCTGCTCCATGAAACGCTGTAACTGCAACAAAGTGTCTACAAGAGACACATTTCTTCTGCAACCTCAGCTCCAAGTCAGCAACTGCAACAGTTTCCACGGTGTGCACGCTCTGGGGACTCACTGACTTCATCCTGCACCAGAATAACCATAGAAATCTCACGTGGAGTGACAGAGTCATTCCCCTGCTCAAAGCAAGTCCCTTCCAAGATGACGACCAGTACCCTGGAATTCCTCTCACAATGATGAGCATGCACCTAAGGACTCAGAGGGTGGGCATTATCGACATAGACTGTCCTGAGGTCCTGCTCATGCAATTTGGAGGAGGTAAGACCTTGCCTTCCCCAAGAACAATGGTACCCTTGTGTACTGTGTCTTCTTCGCCTACTGAGGCCTCTGTGCACTCTTTACAGAATTCCTTCATGCACACCCTGGCCCAGGTCTCCAGCACTCCATCCTGTGACGCTCAACTTGCTGAGTTGTTCTCCGGTGGCGTGGGACCCACTTTTGTTGAGCCGCATCAACTGCATTTTGCACCTCTTTTGAACCCAGATCGTGTGACTCCTGGGGGTGCTGGCTGGCATCCTGAGGGCTCTCTAAAGTGCTGAGAGCCCCTTCTTCCTCCTAACACAGAGTTGAGGACCCCAGGTCCCTCCTGGTTCCATCCAGTGCCATTTTGACCCAAAACACACTTTTGTCATAGCCAAGGCTTGTTGGCGACTTCCAACATGAAATCTTATCCGCAACGATCTTCACGCTGTGGGACATCTTTTGCATAATGCAGCAACCTGCTAGCATCCTCCTAGGGTGCATTCCTGCAGTTTTCAATGAACCGGGGACTCTTCTTTTGCACCCTCTTCTGGATTGGCAGGGGCTCCTGTCCTTCCTGGAACTTCTTTCGACTTGTGGACTTGGTCCCCTTCCTTTTGTCGTCTTCAGGTCCTATAATCCAGCAGTTGTTCATTGCAGACTTGGTTGGCTGCTGCAAAATCCCAATCACGAGGTGTAGTGTGTCCTTAGGAAACTTGTAGTACTTTACTTCTGCTTTTCTGGGCTATGGGGTGGGGTAATTTACTTACCTTTACTGTATTCTTACTCTCCCAGCGATTCTGCAAACACTACACTTGTCTAGGGGGGAATTCATGATTCACATTCCACTTTCTTACTATATGGTTTATGTTGCCCCTAGACCTAATTTCTCCCATTGCATTCTATAGCATTTCCTATTGTTTGCACTATCCTATGTCTAATTACTTACCTTATTTTGGTGTCTAGTGTATATATGGTGTATAATACTTACCTCCAGAAGGAGTATTGCCTCTAAGATATTTTTTGGTACTGTGTCACCCAAAAAAAAATCTACCTTTATTTTTAGTAACACTGAGTATTGTCTTTACTTGTGTATAAGTACTGTGTAACTATAAGTGGTATTGCATGAGCTTTGCATGTCTCCTAGTTCAGCCCAAAGCTCTGATATAGCTACCTCTATCAGCCTAAGCTGCTAGAACATTCTTCTTCACTAATAAGGCATAACTGGACCTGGTATAAGGTGTAAATACCCAATGTACCCACTACAAACCAGGCCAGCCTCCTACAGGCCACTGTTATTTCAGGTTTTAGAGACCATATAGAAAATGTACCTTGAAAGATTGTTGTTCCAGTTACATGGAAGATAATGTTGACTTGTCTCCAAAGGAAGACGTGTGGGGTTGAATTGTCCCCTGTTGTAAACTAGGTTTTTTTTGTTCTGACTTCCCTTAGTCATTTGGCTAAGGCTGTTTTGTGCCTTTGCATATTTGTCTTTACTGCATTCTACGGTTATCATGTTTTGTAGAACTGACTTGTCCTCACAAGATGCAAGCCTGTGTAAAGGGCCCCCAAAAGTAGCGTGATTTCAAACAAAGACCTTAAAGAAAAATAATCACTTTACAAACATATTTAAAATCAACTAAATAACAAATCAGTTTGACGAATCTTCACAACATTTTCCAAAGAAAGTGTGCTGGTGATTCTTGTTGCACACAACACATTTTGGGGTGATCCGTCGAGTGGGGGCTGAGAAAAAGGGGGTCAAAAAATTACATTTCCACTGGTAATTCTCATAAGACCTTTGAACACGAATACGGCCCAAACCACTGGACGGAATTACACCAAATTTGGCAGAAAACTAGCTTTCGTTACACAGATTGTGGTTTTATGCAAATCCTTTCAGAAGTTAATGAGAAATTAAAGGGAAAATAAATGTGTGTATCTAGAGACGCGGCTCCTGCGCAATATATTGAATTATTGATAAGCTCATGCAGGTAAATTCACAGCTCTGAATGGCTGCCAACACTTCAAACCAGGAATTGTTGCAGCCATCTTGGGACTTGGCTTTAGCCGAGACCCACAAAAAAAGTTTTAAAAAAAGAAAACAGGGTAGGGTAGAGTCCCCCTGACCCCTTAACTCTGGTGTTGGGGCCTCTGAGGGACCACCGTAGACCTAAAAAAGACTTAAAAAAAATATTGCTGCAATTTCGCAACAATGTAGCATTTTACAAATTAAAAAAAAAATAAGTGTGTGCCCCTGCGCATTTTAAATACAAGCCCCCCTGGTGAGCCAGGTCATGGGGGCATTCAAAATTTCTATGCAGGGTTTACCACCTCCTAGGGCACTTTTCAAATACATTGCAGGGGGGCCATGTGCCCCCCCACCCCTGCAGCCCCAGGGCCTACCACCTACCTGGGGCACTTTTCAAATACAATGCAGGGGGCCATGTTCCTCCCTGCAGTCCCCGGGACTACCACCTCCCTGGGGCACTTTTCAAATACATTGTGAGGGACACATGGCCCCCTGCAGCCCCAGGAACTACTATCTCCCTGGGGCAATTTTCAAATACATTTTGGGCGGGCCATATGACCCCTCAGCAACCCTGGGGACAACCACCTCCCTGGGGCACTTCTAAATACAACGCAGGTGGGGCCATTGCTCCCCCTGCAATCCCAGGGACTATCACCTCCCCAGGGATTTTTTTTAATAGATTCAAGGGTGGGCACACAGCTCCCCTGCAGCCCTGGGGACCACTACTTTCCTGATGGGTGAAGACTTAAACAATGCGGAGGGCTGCATGGCCCCCGCAGCCCTGGGGACGGCCACATCCCCGGGGTAATTTTCAAAGTGAGTGCGGGGAGACGCATGGCTCCCCGAGCCCAAGGGACCACCACCTCCCTGGGACTATTGATTGTTGGAGCGGGGCTATGCAGTCCTCCTCAAGGAGTCAATGATGGCCCTGGGGACTGCCACCTGCCAGGGCCAGCTCCTGCTACGTCCTGGGGTGCCCACCCCTGGGCATAGCTGTTTGGTGTGGCTTGGAGGTAGCTCTGACAGCTGTCACCAAGTAACAGAAAGCACTATGCTCACAGCAAGGGAGATGTGTCAAAAAGCTCTCCCTCATTGCGAGCAGAGGTTTCCTTTGTCTCTCTGTCTACAAAAATGCATGTAAAAGACATATTATTAAAATAAAAATTGAATAAATAAATATATTAATAAGGAGTGACCACGGGGGAGCCCTTGAGGGCTCCCTTGCGGTCCCAGATAGCACATAAAGGGCTGAACAAAAATAAATTAAAAAAGAAAGTTTTGGCAACCTTCACACTGAGCACTCAGGGTTCAAGACCTGCTGGACTTGCTTCCCTCTTTTTTTCCTAAAGTACAAATTGATTACATTTAAAAAATGGTGCATACTTTTTTTTTAAATTGTACAGAAATATCTCATTCTAAGTATATCATACATCTAAGCCTAAAAACTTCTCTAACTCTCTCACTCACTTCCTTTCTCTCTCTCTTTCAGTCTCAATATATTTCTCCCACTCATACACAGACTCAGACCCTTAAGCACACACTCACAGACCCACTCGGATACTCACGCACCCACTCACAGACCCACTCAGAGCCTCATGAACACACACACCCAGCCCCAGTGTGATCCTCAGGCACCAACTCACAGACATACTCAGACAGTTATGCACCTACTGACAGACCCAGTCAGACTCTCACACACCCATTCACAGACCCACTGAAAGCCTCATACACCAATTCACAGACCAACTGACAGTCTGAAACACCCACCACAGACCCGCTCAGAGACTGACACACCCACTAAAACACTGATGGACGCACTCTCACACCCAGACAGTAACTCTCACAGCCACTCTGACCCCGAGATAAACCCTCACACACCTACTCTGACGCCCAGAGAGGTCACAACCAACTTCCACCGCTCACAACCAAAGAGCTGTTCACAGCATAGGGTTGGCTGGTTAGGAGGGTTTGCTGCAGGGTCTGACTGCAGGCCAGGTGCTGCACACAGACGAAGGAAGTGCATGGTGTAAGATTGGGAGCCGTGCGCAGCTGTGGTTTAGTTAATGTATAGTAATGTAAATTGCAACCACATAGAAATTCACTTGAAAACCAAAGGTTACAGGGATGTTATAGTTAGGCTCACATGTTAGTTACCTTAGGGGATGAGTTATAGTTACTTGAGATAACTATAACTGTAACTGGTGAATTTCTATGGTTTGGCACGTTTAAAATGAGAGCCTAACCATAACGTCCCTGTAACCTTTGTTTCTACAAGTGTACATATATATATATATATATATATATATATATATATATATATATAGCAAGAGAGAGAGAGAGAGAGAGATAAAATATAAAACACATATACACATATTAAAGTGCTTTAGTTAGTACAATTGTTCAAACATCAGTTGGCTCATCCTAAAAGAAATCTCTTTGCAATCAAGAACTCTAAAATAATACTGCTCTAAGAAGTTAATCTGATGTGTATTAAAAGGATTGAGAGTGGGAACAACCTCTTTTAAATCTATTAAAAATACAATCCCATTAATTCAAGCCCTAAGTGACATAGGCCCTCATTACAACCCTGGCGGTCGGTGATAAAGCGGCAGTAATACCGCCAACAGGCCGGCGGTAACCAAAATGGAATTATGACCACGGCGGAAACCACTTAGACAGACAGCCACTTTAACACACTGACTGCCACGGCAGTAGGAACAAGCACCATAGAGGTAACTGCCAACAGCCAGGCGGAAGACAATGTACCACCCACAATATTATGTCACACCTATCTGCCACCTTTTCCAGGGCGGTACCAATGACATCAAAAGCACGGCAGAAACAGAACATAGAAGTCAAAGGACTCACCTCTGGAGACTCAGGGAACAACTACGACGCCATGGAGCCCGAATTGCAAATTTTTCCCATGCTTGTCTACCTTTTCCTGCTTTACAAACATCAACGCCGGCGAAGACGACCCCAGTGAGTACTGCCGCCTAGCACACAAGGGAGGGGGAGGAAAAAGAGAGTGACACACACATGCAACACGCAACACCTCCAACACCATACACACAACCAGATGCGCTAACATTACATATCCACCCTGTAACCCTCAGGAATAATGCAAGGACAAAATGATTGGAAGGAAGTGAGTGTAATACGATTAAAGAACATGAATAAGTGCATCAATTTACAAACTTATATACATATTTACAAATGAAGGGACACTGACAATGATGTTAATGTGGCACAAAGTGGCCCTAGGGCACTATAAATATGCCCCTCAGTATGCATGTGTGTTTGGACGTCCTAAGATGGCCGACCAAACACACATGTGCACTTAGGTGCACTCTCTCCTCCTCCCCTCCCACCTCCCGTGGCCCAGCCCTGCCCCTCCGTGCACATGCTGCTGGCTAAGCCAGCAGGTAAAAGGTAAAATGATAAACAAATATTGTTTTATCTTTCAGCTCCTGGCTTAGCCAGGAGGGCTACGCTCCTTCGCCATTTCGAAGGAGCCGCACCTGGGTCCAACAGCATTATGTGGACATTCTATTGAGGAAAGCAGGACAACCTGCAGTACTGCATCTGGAGGGTGGTCCAAAAGCTAGTGAATCGTTTTCAAAATGTTCTCACTGAAATGTGTGATTGGTTCAGTGTTCTCTCTGCCACCCTTCCTCTGTGTCTGATGAAGGAACAATTTCAGGAGCAAACAGTGGGTGAAGTATGAGGCTTGTCACCCACATTACTGGTGGCGGTAGACAATGAGTTTCCTTGAACTTTTTACATACATATTTTTGGGCCAATCCAAACTAGCTGATTTTGGAAATTTCATTTAACAATAGGAACACAATATTACAGAATGAACAATTTGGGGCATATTTAAAAGAAAGTGGCGCATAATAAATGATGGACAACTTTTCTTGGGCCTTCCTACCAGCACCTAACGACACCGTGGTAGCACAGTATTTATGATTCAGCGCACTGTGGCGATCGTTAGGCCAATAGCATCCAAATTGTTGAAGCTTTTGTGGTGCTTAGCTGCACTTGCTCCAAAATGTTAAAACTAGTGCAGCAAAGCGCAAGAAGGCCTATAGGTTACTACTTGTGCATCATTTTAACACATGCTTTGAACAGGCATTAAAAATGACGCCAAAAATGGGACAGTGAAATCTTGTAAATTTCACTCTGCCTTTTTTGTTGCTCTCCTGGTGCCGGAACGCTCACTTACATACATTATGCCTGCCTGTAAAAATGCCCCAAACACTCATAGAACTATTTCTCAAGCAATTTTTCTTCCTCTTCTTTTCAGATGCACACATTATCAATAGCTACTTCCCCAGTGGTTGACCCCTTCTGGTTGTACATGACCAAGGTGCAACTTGATGATTTTACATGCCACCCTTGTGCGGGAGGGCCCTTCATCAGAAGAAAGGATTTTCCTTCCAAACTTGCCATACAAAACCCAGAGCTTTGCCTGGTTTTGATCGGTCCAGCAGATTTCATTGTGTGAACATTTCTTACAAGGGTCAAGCCTGTACGATAGCAAGGTAAAATATTCAAGTTATCCTGATGCAGCATTGTTTGTGGCAGGATATCAGCATGCTGAGATGTGTCACAGGGATAGCGTGTCTCAAGACCAATTTGTACCACTTACTTATCATAGCTTTGTTTTTAGGTGGAGCCTAGGCAGCACGCAAGCGCTGTCTCTCGACATCTCACTCCCATCACTTTCATTCATTCCTTGGCCTGCCTTTCAAAATTCCATTGATTTGTAGGTAAATTCTTCACGTTTGTCCTGCATTGAAGCTGCTTTGTGACTACCTTGGAGACTAACCGTTACATGGATTATTGCACGATCTGCCATATACCTTAGTGTGGCACACTACATTTTTTATTTTGCCTAGTAGGCTGGGGTGCCTTGGTGAATTCCTCTGTGAGTCGCTTAAGACATAACTGCAATAAATTCATCCATCAGTGGGAGCACGCAGAAAGGAAAACAGATCATCCCCATTTCGAGCGCCCTATACAATACCAAAATAGACGTTAGTCAGCACAACTCTTATTTACACAAGGACATGCCTTTCCATCAGCCCAAACAGGTTTGTTGAATAACAATGGCCAGGGTGGGGAACCATTATTTGCATGCCACAAAACAAACAGCGCATAAGCAAATTCCCAGAGTCGCAACTATCTGAAGGTATCACACTCACAAAGCAGCTATCACTTTACCCAGCGACATGTGACACATTCAACCTCTCTGTTTTTCCTCTTTCCAACACCACGTTGTTGTAGTTTCTTGTAAATATTGCATGGCTTCGAACGTCCCAGAGCTCTGGCTGCAATTGGCTAAAATGATGTACAACCCTCTGGTTGTTTTCACGTGTGCATTTAACATTTGTCACTAAATCACCAGTTGAAAGTATGAATTGGGTTTAGGCATCAGAATTAATCAGTGAAGCTTTTCTCTCCATTCAAGTGCAATACAAAAAAGAACCCAAACGGGCCCAAATGCAAACATTATCCACATTCCATGCTCACACCACAATCTATTGGATGCCACATATCTGTGTAACAGTTTACATGGTTTACGTCGCATTTCCCTGTGTTTGTCGTTCAGCAATCCAAGTGTCTGTCCAATCAAAGGTGTCTGCCATGATCACTCAAAGGGGTTCTACCAGCACAGCAGGAGTGCCGATCCTACAATATTCACTGCACTCGGAAAACTTACCCCATAATGCTTTGTGGGGAATTTCTTTTTCAAAAAGTTCTTGCCCATAACTCAGCCTGTGGTGGTCCTACGACAATGGGACCCCCATCAAACCATTCAGCGTGATGCACTCTTTCTGTTTATGCCATCTCTGGGTCCCCACAAAATAGTAACTACTCCCATTATTCAATGTCATTTTAAACTCTCTCATGGCTGGAACATTTGTTTTACAGCTGGAAGTAGTGTGTGTTTTAAGAGCCTTGTTTGTAATGGTCTTGCAGTAGGCCTGCTAGGTCTGAAAATGTGTAAGGCACTGTGCCCTCTATGGGTTTCATATATGGTTACATTGCATTACTCCATGTCACTATGCTCTCCAGGGACTGACTACATGGTTGCATGACCATGGGTTAGATTTATAAAAAGTGGCACTGTGCCTAGTGCAGCGTGACTTTTCTTGTGCCCCTTACTGTCCCCCTAACGCCACCATGTGTGTGCCGTAATATACAGTGCACCATATTGGTAGTTAGGGAACTAGCGTCATAATTTTTTTACGCTAGTTCAGAGCTTTGCAGGATTAGCATCAAACATTTTGATGCTAATCCTGCAAAGCCCAATGAGGCCCATTGTGAGCTAGGGGATCTTAAATCTGACCTCATGTTTCTTACAAATGCTATTTTTATTATGGTGTTCTATGGAGGCTGGTCTGAGCATTACAATCAAGATACTACTACAATATTTGCTGCACTCAGAAACTTTCCCCATAATGCTTTGTGGGGCATTAATTTTACAAAGCATTTTTGCCCAGGACTCACAGTGTAGTGTCCCTGGGTCAATGGACCACAATCAAAATTTTCAGCATGACACACTCTTTCTGTCTAGGGCATCTCTGGGTCCCCTCTAGGCCTGGCCAAAAAACTCCACTCCACTCATGGAGTTTGTTGAGTTGTTACTGATAGGATCTGCACTCTGCAATGTAGTTGAGTTTTTTTCTGTTTTTGCCCTGGTGGCGCGTGCTTTTTGTCATTTTTGCACACACAAGAAGTGAGATGAGAGACTTCTGGTCTCTTGCGAGCACAAACAAGATGTTTTACCTGCTCTGCTGCAACCTGGCGAAGCTGAACTGCTAAAATATACAACTTTGAGTGAACAATCTTCTCTAACTGACCGCTCGCGTTGGTATTGTTTAGCAAGGAGTACTTTTTTCTTCTAACAACAGGAAGTACTCTGGGAACTCCAACTTCCTGTTCCTGTACAGCAGGCTTCTCCCACTGCTTTGTCCAGCTCCTGGTCACTTTTCACTTGGATTTCGAGCTGGAATGATCAGTTTTTTTGTCTTGTGGATATATCATTAGATTTAAGGACTTTGTTGTATTTGAGATTTTACAAGTGAGTTAAAAACACTTGCATAAGGGGGTTATGCAACTTGTTTGTTTGATAGGGGGCATGCACCAGGATTTCTATGTAATTTTATTTTATTTTTTTAATTTATTGTGGTAATTTTTTTTCTACACAGGAAAAATGTTGTACAGTTCACTACATTTTCTCCATGTTTTGTTTTGTAAATTTGCAATATTAATTAAATTGTATGTTAATTTTAAGTGGCCTAGCCTGTTAAAATAATAGGTCTTCCAGCCGTAGGCCCAGTACTAGTCATGGGTGCATGATGAAAAAACAACTGTCTGTGGAACTGAAACACCATGGATGGCATTGGATTAAAGATAACAAAATGCTGCTTGACGGTATTTGACATTTTTTGTCACGACTCACGTGCTGCTGGCGCCTGGAAACCGCAGATCTAGTGGCGTAGGTCTTGAGGGTTCGGCTTTGGCCCAGAAAAGGGCGACTCTTTCTAGTAGCCACGGTGCTGCAGGCAGTGGAAACGCCAAGAACAGACCGTGCCCTTTAGAATTAGTGCCAGAGGGAAAAAACCCCAATAAAGGGGAAAAAACCTCCAAAAAATGGATTCCTGAAACGAAAACAAAACCAGGAATCAAACAGGAACAAAATGCAGGTAAATGCAAAATTGAAAAGATTCAGAACCGAAGGCTAAGAATCAGGAGCGAAGACACAATCTGAGCAGAAAGTGATGCAGCGCAAGGAAAGGGAGAAAACAGAGCCCTTATATACCAAGAAACAGGAAGTGACCAACAGGAAGTAAAAAGACACCATTTTAGATAGGGAAAAAGTACATAGGATAGAATAGAACAGGAACCATAGAAAATAGGGACCAAGGAATGCTGGGAAGAAAAAGGTAACATGGGAAGGGGGAAAGACATAAAGAAAGGACAGAAAAATGCCTCGAAAAAGTAAAGAAGAAAAAGAAGAAGAAGAAAGAAAAAGAAACAGGTAAGGAGGGGTCAGGGGAGAACAGGGACACAACAGAAGGCAGAGCGAGGCCCAAAATAATATCTGGGGCCTCGCGCTGTACAAAGAAGACTCGGGGCGCGCCACGTCTTGAGAACGCGCTGCGCGGCGCAACATTTTTTCTGCAAACATTATATGGCAACATTATAGTACTTGATGCCTTTGTATGATGTGTGCTGCTGTTGTAAAATGTTTAGCACTTTTAATTTTTGTTTTTGGAATTTCTGTCTTAATGTAGTTTTTTTCTCCTGTACATTCAGTGTGCTTTTGGGCTGCATGTGTTCTTCTTTGTTGTGGTGGACATGCCTCCTTGCTGGTTGTTGTTTGACCATGTGGCTGGCGGACATTTTGTGTAGGCAGCCAGTGTGCTTTAGGGCTGCATGTGTTCTTCTTTGTTCTGGTGGCCACTATGCCTCCTTCCTGGTTGATGTTTGACCATGTGGCTGGCGTCCATTTTGTGTAGGCAGCCAGTGTGCTTTAAGGCTGCATGTGTTCTTCTTTGTTGTGGTGGCCATGGCTCCTTGCTGGTTGTTGTTTGACCATGTGGCTGGCAGCCACTTTGTGTGTTTATTCAGGCCTAGTAGGCCAATGTTTATTACTAAATGTACTGTATGAGCATTTTTTAAATATTTTATTATATGTTTTTCTTTCACATTTTTCACCTCCATCTCTCCTTGCCTCCCAAATCCCTGTGGTTTTTCATGCTAGTCCCCTTCCCCCTAGTACAACAGCAATTGAAATCTATTTTTGTAAAATATATTTTTTTCTAATTTGTTTAAAAACGTTATTTTATTTACATGTATGTTAACAGTCTAATAATAATGATATTTAACTTTTTTTTAAACTTTTTTCTTGCTCTTGGATGTTTTTAAAATAAATTGCAAATTTTGTTATTGTTTTTCCTATTTTCCCCATTAGCCCCATTTCTGCCATAGGCACACAGTTGCACTACATTACATACCATTTCATTGTTCAAGGATTATTATTCCATTTGTCACTAGCACCTCCCTCAGTGCCACATGCCAACTTGATGCAGACAGATAAAGCTAACAGTTACATTCTGCATGTAATAGTTGTTGCTCTTTCTCATGCTTCATGACTGTACATGATAATGAAAGTTAATGTTGGTCTGGTGGATTTACGTATGGATACACTGTATTTCATAAATATTTATACGTTTATTTAATTAACCAATAAATTATAGTGTTTGTTTCTATTACTAATGCAACTGCAACAAGCCATATTTCACTGATCCTTCTTGCATGTTTCCTTTTAGGTGCACGAAGAGAAAGAGACATCACCCACAGTACTGCCAGACAGAAGGCCTGTGCACGACGTGACGTATGACCACACTCACGAGGAAACTGACATATTTTCAGCTTGTGAATCTAAGTGCTATTGCCATTTGACAACTTCAAGATGGCCCCAGAGAAAGCTGCTTCCAAGAAATTGCCCATTGATAAGAAGGAGCTTCCCACCACTGGCATGTCACAACAGACCTTTTTTGGGCAAAGACCTGTGCCCTCCGCACCAGCCTCTGGGGAGCAAGCTGAGAGCACCACTCCCGCATCAGCGGCCCCATTCCAAACTAGGCCCAAGCCCATGTCTGACACAGAGACAGCCTCTCTAATCACAGGAACATCAACAAGCAGTGATGTTGAATTGGACTTACCTATTTCTCACAGTAGTACCCAATAGTTGCCGGAAACTCAGGCTAGTAGACACCAGCTTCAGCCAGCAATTACACTTCCTCCTGAAGGAGGAACACATCAGGATGTTGAGCTTCATGCAGAAGAAGCCAAAGAAGCCCCTGTTTTGCAAGATCCACTATCTTCCAGATATCCACCATCTTCTTCCTCAAGCCCCCCTCAAGACTCCACTTGGATGCCAATTAGTCTGATACATGGCAGGAGAGGTAAGGAGTGAAAAGGAAGGCTCCTGAAAGCCTTGGAGTTATGGATGAAGAAGAGGAGGATGACGAGTCTGACTATGAGCCAGTCATCATGGACATTAGCCCATCCATAGTGGAGTCAAATATTATACCCATCTTCTTAACCTGCTCTGAGGGATGTGGCACCAATACCACCACATTTACCTCCCATAGCTTCCATATTTACAAGTCCCCGGGTGCGACCTGCATCGACAGCCACCTGAGTAGAAGAAGGCACTGCAGAGATCAAACATCATCAAAACAACATCCACCTACTGCCACTTCTTCAGACATTGGCAGTGGCACCAGTGTTAAAAAGTTTGGGACTTATTTATATTTAGTGAAAAGGAGCCAAACATTGCCATATGCTCCATTTGTAGAGCAAGTGCTAGTCAGGGTAAGCTTGGTACAAACTATGAAACCGGGTTCAAACAACCCATTTGAGAAAACACCATGCAATCGGCTGGGAGGCACACCTTAGTGGACAAAAGGAAAAGCCTGCAAGTGGTGTTAGTGAAGTTGTTGAAAGCAGGGAGTCTGAACCGATCAGGTTGGAAGGTGAAGGTGAAGAAGAGGGTGACATTTTTGTTACCCAAATCAGCCCTGTCCCCAGCATTGCAGTAGTATTGTCACTCACATCAGCAACATCGCAATGGCACAGGAAGACTCAGAATCAGGTTGAAATACCAGGGCAAAAACCTACAGTGGTTGCTCCCCTGAGATGCACATTGAGCCTACCACCACCTTCTATGTCACCTGCATCAATGGCACCAGCAAAGGAAGAAATCCAGGCTGCTATTACTGCCATGTTTAGGCAGGAGGGGAAGAATGAATGCAACCACCCAACTGCACGTTTGTACAATGTTAAGCTTGCTAAAATGTTAGAGTTGGCGCTCCTCCCTTTTTCTTTTATGGAAGGAGTTGTTTTTCTAGAATTTGTAGTGGCTATCTGCCTGAAATTGAAGGTTTCCAGCCAGACCTATTTCACCAGAGTTGCTGTTTCAACCTGCTGGCATCCTCCTAGGGTGCATTCCTGTAGTTTTCAACTAATCGGGGACTCTTCTTTTGCACCCTTTTCTGGGTTGGCAGGGGGTCCTGTCCTTCCTGGAACTTCTTTCAACTTGTGGACTTGGTCCCCTTCCTTTTCTCGTCTTCAGGTCCAATAATCCAGCAGTTGTTCTTTGCATACTTGGTTGGCTGCTGCAAAACCCCAAAACAAGGTGTAGTGGTCCTTACGAAACTTGTAGTACTTTACTTCTGCTTTCCTTGTTTCTGGGGTGGGGTAATTTACTTACCTTTACTGTATTGTTACTCTCCCAGCGATTCTGCACACACTACACTTGTCTAGGGGGGAATTCGTGATTCACATTCCACTTTCTTAGTATATGGTTTATGTTGCCCCTAGACCTAATTTCTCCCATTGCATTCTATGACATTTCCTATTGTTTGCACTATTCTATGTCTAATTACCTACCTTATTTTGGTGTCTAGTGTATATATTGTGTATAATACTTACCTCCAGAAGGAGTATTGCCTCTAAGATATTTTTGGTACTGTGTCACCCAAAAAAACTACCTTTATTTTTGGTAACACTGAGTATTGTCTTTACTTGTGTATAAGTACTGTGTAACTATAAGTGGTATTGCATGAGCTTTGCATGTCTCCTAGTTCAGCCCAAAGCTCTGCTATAGCTGCCTCTATCAGCCTAAGATGCTACAACACTCTTCTTCACTAATAAGGGATAACTGGACCTAGTATAAGGTGTAAATACCCAAGGTAACCACTACAATCCAGGCCAGCCTCCTACAGGCCACTGTTATTTTCAGGTTTTAGAGACCATGTAGAAAATGTATCTTGAAAGATTGTCGTTCCAGTTACGTGGAAGATAATGTTGACTTGCCTCCAAAGGAAGATGTGTGGGGTTGAATTGTCCCCTGTTGTAAACTAGTTTTTTTTGTTCTGACTTCCCTTAGTCATTTGGCAAAGGCTGTTTTGTGAAAAATATAATTCCCCCACGGGAAAACCAAACCAATCACTCCACACTCACACAATCAATGAATCTCCCTATTGATCAGTCTAAAAACAAAGGAATCAAAGGTATATATTTAATACGAATAAAAACCCCAAATCACACAATGCAGGACAAACACATCAATCCAAAACCATTAATAAAACAAAATAAAATTCATAAGACAGGAGACAATAAAAGACATATACAATAGTCTATTGAAAAAAAACTGTCCCAGTTCTGGTAGATATAGGCCTATCGATAATTGTCCTAAATCCTTGTTCGATAGGAGCCTCCTCCTGTGAGTCCAGTATAAATAAAGCGTCAACGTGTTTCGGTGGGCTTTAAAAACCTTTTTCACCACCTTCTTCAGGACTAAATACTATACTCCCCAAGATTGTTCAATCAAACCTACATACAACAACACAAAAAAATATATATATACATATATATATAAAAATATAATTACAAATACTTCAACATTTCTCAAACCCCATTGCTCCACAATAAACCCCCCAAAACAACCAATTCATTGTCCAAAAACACCAAGATTCCTTTAGTGTTCATCATCACAAGGAGAGATTTCATTGCCCACTTTAAAAGTCATTCAAAATTCGAAATTAATTAGTACACATATGTATATAAAAAATATATATGTATACATCTACAAAAACTTCTCACATAAAAGATCCCCAATATTTTTTTAAACAACCATCTCTTTTTTTATTTTGTATTTTTTTAAAGAAACCAAACCATTTTATCAATCCTTAATCACTCACCTCCATAAATGCCAACTCAAAACATCCACACCGATCCAAATATGTAAACATAGATACTTTCCACGAGATCCGAAGTCTTTGGGAAATCTATTTCTACATAAGTGGAATAGATGACCATTAGTCAGTTATGATTCATCTAATAGAGGCCCAACACCATGTAGTGACCCATATAGTGATCAATTATCATCCATGTTTTCTTTCACCCATGGGTGCTTAAGGAATGTGTAAAAGCATCACAATAAAAATAGGAAAGCCACCAACTTTATGTATAGCATGCAATCACAAATACACTTAGGGCCAGATGTAGCAAAGGGTTTTACCCATTCTGTGTCTATGGGAAAAATTGTTGGTACATATGGCCCTTAATCTCATAACATGCACTTATATTGTTGCTGGACCTTACCATGGAATCCAAATATATTGCATTATATTTGACCAGAACCAAATATTGTTTGTCTGGTTCAAACCTTTCTACAATAAAAATCAAACATTATTATTTAGGAAAACACTTAGCACTCTATAGAATGAGTAAAACCACCAACTACCCCTCTATAATATTCTCAAATTTTAGGGTAGTCCCATTCTCCCACTTCTTATTTATTTCATATATGCCAATAATCCTATTCATAATTATTAAGTCATTCTCTATAAGTCGACTAAAATAAAGTAAAGGGCCCCCTATACTCTGGGTAGTTCCCTCTGCTTACCTCTCAATCAACGTTGTCGTATGTAATCATCTGCTTTTTGTGTTGGCAAAAAAAACTGACTTACCTGCAGCCGATCTATATATACTGAAAATGCGCTCCATTTCCAATCACTTCCTGTTCTTCCTAGTTCACTTCCTGCCTCCACAGCGCAAGCCACTCAACTCCAACTGTTGTCAAAGAGCGGGCGCCATCTTGAAATCCCGCATTTGATGAAGAGTAAAGCTGACTCCATGATTGCATTAAATACACAAATGAGGTAAGACCCCAGGCTCCTACATATAAAAAACATACCCAAATACCAATAAACTAGATTTTACTAAAACCACTTCCCTCTATAAAAATTGTATGAGCAATACCAAAATAAGACCAGTCAAGTACTACAACTAATACAACAAGGCGTTACGTCCTATTCTTCCTGGTTCACTTCCTGCCTCCACAGCGCAAACCGCTGACCTCCAACTATTATAAAAAAGCGGGCACCATCTTAAAATCCTGCATTTAATACAAAATAGAACCGACTTCCTGGTAACATAAATACATAGATAAAATAAAACCCCTGGTGTCCTGCATGTAAAACAACACAACCAACTACCAATAATAATAAAATACTTTAAAACCACTACCCTCTATAGAGAAAATCAAAAGATCAAAATAAAACCCGACCTAATATCACATGGCAGTAATTCAAAGCTAAAGAAATTCTTTTTTCCATCTATACTAATAACCAACTTATAACATGGCCTAATCTTTTAAATAATCATACCCTTACATAAGAGGATAAACCCCAGAACAATGCTGGGCAACAATCTTTTTAAATGAAAATGATGACCATCCAGATTTATCCTAAAAAGCCAATCAATGATCAATACCATTCTTCTTTACAGTTTAAACCATTCTCAATGGTATCTAACCTAGTGATATACCACCACTCTCATTTTTTCCTCAATAGCTCACAATTACCTTCTCTCTTCCTCACGAATATTTTCTCTAGAATAAACCACTTAAAATCCTTCTCTGAATGTTCGCTACCAAGAAAATTTTCCACCAAGGGTGCATTCATCTTTCTAGTTCGAATGGCTGATCTGTGTTCACAAAGGCGAACACGCAGTTCTCGCCCCGTTTCCCCCACATATCCTAATCCACAGGGGCAGAGAATCAAATACACCACATTCTTACTCCGGCAAATATTAAAAGTTTTAGAGGTAATATTAACTCCCTCATATTCAATAGCCTTCTTCTCTAAACATTGGTCACAGCAACTGTAGTTACCACATTTATAGTTCCCTATAATGATATTACCAGTCAAACTCAGCTGTCCAACTGGGCGATCTTCCCTATAAGTATGGACCAATCTATTTCTTAAGTTTTGGTTGCGTCTAAATGCAAAGAGGGGCTTATCCATCATAATCTCATCTGCAGCATTCAATAAATGGCAATTTCTATTTATCACATTTTACATTTTGTTGCTGATCCCACTAAACTGACTAACAAAAACAATCCGTTCATTTTCTTTCCTTCTTCGATCCTGAGTGAACATACTGTCCCTATCATAAAACCGAGCTCTTTAAAAGGAGTGACTAATTCACTTTTTCGGGTACCCCCAGTTCTTCAATTTCTGTTTCAGAACATTTGAGTGTTTGTAAATATCTTCCAAAGAGGTACAATTTCTCCTCAATCTCAAAAATTGTCCAAAAGGGATACAATCCCTCTGGGCTTTAGGATGAAAGCTTTTGTAATGAAGTAGGGTATTTTTATCGGTGGGTTTTGTAAATAGCTCAACCCCTAAGCAGCTGTTATCGTCCTTGATAGAAATATCAAGGAAATCAACCACCCTCTTGCTGGTATGGGCCGTAAAGCAAAGGTTGATATCTCCCAGGTTCAACCACTGAAGGAACTCGTCAAGCATCTCTTGCAATCCTTCCTATATGAAGAATATATCATCAATAAATCGAAACCAAGAGGTAACATCCTCATAGAAAGGTGCTGTCACATTATATATATGCTTATTCTCAAAATCTCCAACATAAAGGCAAGCCAAGCTAGGGGCACAGGTTGCTCCCATGCTCGTCCCCTTAAATTGGAGATACAAATCATTCTTAAACAAGAAAAGCTTATTTTTAAGAACCAAGGAGGCACAGTTAATGATGAACTCATTAATTGCACCTCTAATGTCCGTCACCTCTAAGCAGTTCCTTATTACATCTATGGTATGATCCTGTGGGATATTAGTGTACAGAGCTTCTATATCTAGCGTCACTAAACATTGGGTGTCACTATCAAATAATCTACCCTCTACCTTTGATATCATGTCAGTAGAATCCCTAATATATGACATCTATTGCAAAACTAAGGGCTTTAAAAAGCTATCAACATACTTACTAGGGGGTTCCAGAAGGGACCCAATACATGAAATAATTGGTCTCAAAGGAGGGTCTAGAGCATTTTTGTGGATCTTGGGTAATCCATAGAATGCCGGGGTAGTGGGACTCTCATTCAAAAGAAAGCGTCCCTCTTCCTCACAGATCCAGCCCTCTAGTAATCCCTTATCTATGTCTTTACCCACTTCCATCTTTAGTAGCTCCAGTCGATTCATGGGTACTTTTTGAAAGTGGTCTTGCACCGATAAGAGGTCAACAGACCTCCTCTCATGTCAAAAACAACCACTCCCCCACCTTTGTCTGCAGGTTTTTATGGTAATACTAAGATCCTTCTGTAAAGCGCAGAGAGTGTTATAGTGGTCCCTTGATTAATTATTCTTTGGTTTAAAAGGATTACGCACAATTCTCTGAATTTCTTTATCCACCGCTATCTCAAACAATTCAACTTCTTTTCCTACTTGTGAGAGCGAGGGAGTAAAAGTTGCTTTGGGTCTCAAACCAGAGATATTATTGGTCTCCCTTGTATCTTGACACCCCATAAAATATTTTTGTAACCTAACTTTTCGAAATAGAGCCCTCAAATCCTGCTGTAAATCTACCCTGTTAATATTGGCTGTGGGAGCAAAACTAAGGCCCTCCTCTAGCACCTCAACCTCGATGTTAGTAAGGGTCCTTGCTGATAAATTAATTACAGGGGCCTTATCTACGTCCAATACCGTTGATTCCTTATTCTGATATATTTCTGTTGTGGTTGGTTCCTTTGTGGCATAAACCTTTCTCCTATCGCCCTTCCTCTTCGGTGCAGTCTCGGGCGAGATTTGAAAAAAACATTACTGCTCTGTTCACCCAACTCCGCACTGTTGTGTGTATATCCCTCACCTTCACTACCTGAACCTGATGACTCGGAAAAAGTTACATACTTTTTCCCTCCCATTTTGGGTGCCACCCACCTCCATCCTGGGGTCATGTCGCCTCCCTGATCTTTTTTACTTTGATAAAAATCTTTTTGTAAGTACGGGTAAACTAATTCATAACTAAATCTATTGATGTCTTTTCTCAATTTCACAGACTTCTTATTCATAAAATACTCTCTGTATCCATCAACATCCTGATTTATCTCTTCTAAGCATTTTTTGCATTATCTAAAGCCATACTCTCCTTTAAAGCTTTTTCCAACTCTTCAATCTCCTGTCTCTCTATTAATACCATACCTTGCGCGGTTCCAATGATTAATAACATCCAGTCCCGATGGAACCGGTTAGGTAGAAGGGTCCAAGTCTCTAAAAAAAAAATATTTTCTATGAATAGGCCAGGTTCATTTCTTACCTGTAGTCCAATTGGAAAGACTCCTGACTTCACATATTCTATAAGGAAGTCCGCATGTAATTCAGTCCTAATCATTTTTTTCTTTACATTTAAATTCTTATTCTTTTTATCGTTATTGTCTGAAGTAAATATTGTTACTCTTCCCCCATTTTTACCACCAGTTTTGTGCCTTTGCATATTTGTCTTTACTACATTCTACGGTTATCATGTCTTGTAAAACTGACTTGTCCTTACAAGATGCAAGCCTATGTAAAGTGCCCCCAAGAGTAGTCTGATTTCAGACAAAGAGCTTAAAGAAAAATAATCACTTTACAAAAATATTTAAAATCAACTAAATAACAAATCAGTTTGACGAATCTTCACAACATTTTCCAAAGAAAGTGTGCTGGTGATTCTTGTTGCACACAGCACGTTTTGGGGTGATCCGTAGAGTGGGGACTGAGAAAAAGGGGGTCAAAAAATTGCATTTCCCCTGGTAATTCTCATAAGACCTTTGAACACAACTACGGCCCAAACCACTGGACGGAATTACACCAAATTTGGCAGAAAACTAGCTTTCGTTACACAGATTGTGGTTTTATGCAAATCCTTTCAGAAGTTAATGAGATATTAAAGGGAAAATAAATGTGTGTATCTAGGGATGCGGATCCTTCGCAATATATTGATTTATTGATGAGCTCATGCAGGTAAATGCACAGCTCTGAATGGCTACCAACACTTCAAACCAGGAATTGTTGCAGCCATCTTGGGACTTGGCTTCAGCCGTGACCCACAAAAAAAGTAAAAAAAACAGGCTAGGGTAGAGTCCCCTTGACCCCTTAACTCTGGTGTTGGGTCTCAGAGGGACCACTGTAGACCTCAAAAAGACTTTTTAAAAATTGCTGCAATTTCGCAATACCGTAGCATTTTTAAAAAGTAAAAAAAAAATACGTGTGGGCCCCTGCAAATTTTTTATACAAGCCCCCCTGGTGAGCCAGGTCATGGGGGCATTAAAAATTTCTATGCAGTGTTTACCACCTCCCAGGGCACTTTTCAAATACATTTCAGGAGGGCCATGTGCCCCCCCCCTGCAGCCCCAGGGCCTACCACCTACCTGGGGCACTTTTCAAATACAATGCAGGGGGCCATATGCCCCCCTGCTGTCCCCGGGACTACCACCTCCCTGGGGCACTTTTCAAATACATTGTGAGGGCCACATGACCCCCGCAGCCCTAGGAACTACTATCTCCCTGGGGCACTTTTCAAATACATTTTGGGTGGGCCATGTGGCCCCTCAGCAACCCTAGGGACCACCACCTCCCTGGGGCACTTCTAAATACAATGCAGGGGGGCAATAGCTCCCCCTGCAACCCCAGGGACTATCACCTCCCCAGGGAATTTTTCAAATAGATTCAATGGTGGGCACACGGCTCCCCTGCAGCCCTGGGGACCACTACTTTCCTGATGGGTGAAGACTTGAACAACGCGGAGGGCTGCGATGGCCACATCCCCATGGCAATTTTCAAAGTGAGTGCGGGGGGACGCCTGGCTCCCTGAGCCCAAGGGACCACCACCTCCCTGG
Source organism: Pleurodeles waltl (assembly GCF_031143425.1). Taxonomy (NCBI): domain Eukaryota; kingdom Metazoa; phylum Chordata; class Amphibia; order Caudata; family Salamandridae; genus Pleurodeles; species Pleurodeles waltl. Next base: position 932,709,209 of record NC_090436.1, on the reverse strand, counting down.
GACTATTGATTGTTGCAGAGGGGCTATGAAGCCCTCCTCAAGGAGTCAATGATGGCCCTGGGGACTACCACCCTCCAGGGCCATCTCCTGCTACGTCCTGGGGTGCCCACCCCCTGGGCATAGCTGTTTGCTGTGGCTTGGAGGTAGCTTTGACAGCTGTCACCAAGTCACAGCAAGCACTATGCTCACAGCAAGGGAGATGTGTCAAAAAGCTCTCCCTCATTGCGAGCAGAGGTTTCCTTTGTCTCTCTGTCTACAAAAATGCATGTAAAAGGCATATTATTAAAATAGTAAATTGAATAAATAAATATATTAATAAGGAGTGACTTATGAGGGCTCCCTTGCGGTCCCAGAGAGCACATAAAGGGCTGAACAAACATAAATTAAAAAAGAAAGTTTTGGCGACCTTCACACTGAGCACTCAGGGTTCAAGTCCTGCTGGAATTGCTTCCCTCTTTTTTTTCTAAAGTACAAATTGATTAAATTTTAAAAATGGCACATACTTTTTTTTTAAATTTGTACAGAAATATCTCATTCTAAGTATATCATTCATCTCGGCCTAAAAACCTCTCTAACTCTCTCACTTACTTTCTTTTTCTCTCTCTTTCAGTCTCAATACATTTCTCCCACTCATACACACACTCATACCCTTAAGCACACACTCACAGACCCACTCAGATACTCACACACCCACCCACTCAGAGCCTCATGAACACACACACAGCCCCAGTGAGATCCTCAGGCACCAACTCACAGACACACTCAGACAGTTATGCACCTACTCACAGACCCAGTCAGACTCTCACACACCCATTCACAGACCCACTGAAAAGCCTCATTCATCCACTCACAGACCAACTGACAGTCTAATACACCCACCACAGACCCGCTCAGAGACTGACACACCCACTAAAACACTGATGTACACACTCTCACACCCAGACAGTAACTTCCACAGCCACTCTGACCCCGAGATAAACCCTCACACACCTACTCTGACACCCAGAGAGGTCACAACCAACTTCCAATGCTCACAGCCAAAGGGCTGTTCACAGCATAGGGTTGGCTGGTTAGGAGGGTTTGCTGCAGGGTCTGACTGCAGGCCAGGTGCTGCACACAGACAAAGGAAGTGCGTGGTGTAAGATTGGGAGCCGTGCGCAGCTGTGGTTTGGTTAATGTATAGTAATGTAAATTGCAACCACATAGAAATTCACTTAAAAACCAAAGGTTACAGAGATGTTATAGTTAGGCTCACATGTTAGTTACCTTAGGGGATGAGTTATAGTTATAGTTACTTGAGATAACTATAACTGTAACTGGTGAATTTCTATGGTTTGGTACGTGTAAAAGTGTAAAATGAGACCGTGAGGGTCTGAAGGCTCTGGGGGGGGCAGGTGGAGGGGAACCAGGGGGGGGGGCAGGGAGGGTCACTGGTCGAACAGCCAAGTCTTGAGGTTCTTTCTGAAGACCAGTAGGTCTTTGGTTTTGCGAAGGTCGGTGGGGAGGGAGTTCCAGGTTTTGGGAGCGAGGTAGGAGAAAGACCTGCCTCCTTCGGTGGTGTGCTGGATGCGGGGGACTGTGGCTAGGGCGAGGTCGGCTGATCGGAGGTTGCGTGTGGGAGTGTGGAAGTTAACTCTTTCATTGAGGTAGGTTGGGCCGTTGTTGTGGAGGGATTTGTGTGCATGAATGAGGATCTTGAATGTGATTCTCTTGTCTATGGGGAGCCAGTGTAGGGATTTGAGGTGTGGTGAGATTTGTTTGTGTCGGTGGAGGTCAAGGACGAGGCCCGCGGCTGTGTTCTGGATTCTTTGGAGTTTGTGTATGAGTTTGAGTGTGGTGCCGGCGTAGAGGGTGTTTTCTGAGGGGTGCTAGTGTGTCTGCGCAGGTAGTGATCCATTTGGAGAGGTTGTGTGCTCCTGCATTGGGGTCGTTGGTATGGTAGGGGTTATGGGCCAGTTGGGAGTTTAGTCATTCTGTGGGGATCTTGTCCCACATGCGGTAGGGTGTGGTGTGTTGATGGTATTGTTTGGGGGGGTTTGGTTAAGGCGAAGTAGACGCAGCAGTGGTCTGTCCAGAGGAGTTCGGTGGTGTGGTTGTAGGCTATGTGTTGGCTTGAGGTGAAGATTGCGTCTAGCGTGTGTCCTGCTGAGTGCGTGGGTGCGGTGACCAGTTGTTTGAGTCCGAGGTTGTTGAGGTTGTCTATGAAGGAGGTAGTGTTGTGGTCTTGTGGGTTTTCTAAGTGAAAGTTGAAATCACTGAGGATGATGTAGTCTGTGGAGGTGAGGGCGTACGGGCTGATGCTGTCGGCGATGGTGTCACAGAAGGCGGGGTGTGGTCCGGGTGGTCTGTAGATTAGTGTACCTCTGAGGGTGGAGTTGTTGTTAATGTGGATGAGGAAGTGCATGTGTTCAATGTTGCCAATAGTATCTTGGGAGCTGGTGGTGACTTTGATGGTATCTCTGTGTAGGATGGCGATGCCCCCGCCTGGTTTGATTAGGCGGTCTTTGCGTTGGAGTTTGTATCCCTTGGGGGTGGCTATGGCTATGTCGGGTTCTGAGGAGAGGTTGGTCCAGGTTTCCGTGAGGAAGGCGATGTCAGGTGAGTGTGTAGTGATGAGGTCCCAGAGTTCTATGGCATGTTTGTGAAGGGAGCAGATGTTGAGTAGCAGGCAGTTCAGGTGGTTGTGGTGGGTGGCGTTGCTGTGGTGCGTGAGGGTGTTGTTGCGGGGTGTGTTCTGGTTGTGGGCTGGTGTGTTGCGGGGTTGGTTGGTGGGGGCAGGGTGGATGAGTTTTGTGTTGGGGGTGTTGTGTTTGTTGAGGGTGGGGTCACTATGGTTGGTGTGTGGTGTGAGGGATGATGAGCAGGAGAAGTGGCAGGTGTAGCAGGTGAAGGGGCCATGAGTGTGTGTGGGGCTAGATGTGGTGCATGTGAGGTGGGGGCCTGGGTTGAGGGAGTGGAGGGTGAGGGGGGAGTAGGTGTGTCTGGGAGGGCCAGGGGTTCTGGCGCTGGGCGCGGTCCAGACGCGTACGGGAACAGACGTGCATGCCTTTGGCGCGCCTTCGTCGACCTGCACGGCGCGCCCGCTGCGCAACCGCACCACGGCTGCCATAAGAGGAGGGGAGGGAGGGAGGGAGTGGCAGCTGGGAGGTGGGAGGGCTAGTACTATGAGAGGGTTGGGGGGTGGGGCCGCAGGGGACGTAGCGGCGGGAAAGGGAACAAGAAAAACGGTGAGAGAAGGAGGGGGGAGGCGGGAGGGGCCGCAGGGGACGCAGAGGCGGGAAAGGGAATGAGAAAGACGTTGAGAGAAGGAGGGGGAGGCGGGAGGGGCCGCAGGGGACGCAGCAGCAGGAAAGGGAACAAGAAAGACGGTGAGAGAAGGAGGGGGGAGGCGGGAGGGGCCGCAGGGGACGCAGCGGCGGGAAAGGGAACGAGAAAGACTGTGAGAGAAGGAGGAGGAGGTGGGAGGGGCCGCAGGGGATGCAGCGGCGGGAAAGGGAACAAGAAAAACGGTGAGAGAAGGAGGGGGAGACGGGAGGGGCCGCAGGGGACGCAGCAGCAGGGAAAGAGGCAAAGTGAGGACGGGAGAAAGGAGGTGGTCCGGAAGGCAGAGCGGGAGCGACCTACCTGCAAGCAGGGTCAAAGGTTGCTCCCAGCTAGCGCGCCGCGGCTGCGATGAGAGGAGGGGAGGGTGGGAGTGGCAGCTGGGAGGCGGGAGGGCTTGTCCTATGAGAGGGCCGGGGGTGGGGCCGCAGAGGACGCAGCAGCGGGAAAGGGAATGAGAAAAACGGTGAGAGAAGAGGGGGAGGCGGGAGGGGCCGCAGGGGACACAGCGGTGGGAAAGGGAACGAGAAAGACGGTGAGATAAGGAGGGGGGAGGGGCCGCAGGGGAAGCAGCGGCGGGAAAGGGAATGAGAAAAACTGTGAGAGAAGTAGGGGGGAGGCGGGAGGGGCCGCAGGGGACGCAGCGGCGGGAAAGGGAATGAGAAAGACGGTGAGAGATGGAGGGGGAGGCGGGAGGGGCTGCAGGGGACGCGGCAGCGGGAAAGGGAACAAGAAAAACGTGAGAGAAGGAGGGGGGAGGCGGGAGGGGCCGCAGGGGACGCAGCGGCGGGGAAAGAGGCAAAGTGAGGACGGGAGAAAGGAGGTGGTGCAGAAGGCAGAGCGGGGAGTGACCTACCTGCAAGCAGGGTCAAAGGTTGCTCTAAGAAGTTCATCTGATGTGTATTAAAAGGATTGAGACTGGGAACAACTTCTGTTAAATCTATTAAAAATACGATCCCATTAATTCAAGCCCTAAGTGACAGAGGCCCTATTTACAACCCTGGCGGTCGGTGATAAAGCGGCAGTAATACCGCCAATAAGCCGGCGGTAACCAAAATGGAATTATGACCACAGCAGAAACCGCTCAGACAGACAGCCACTTTAACACACTGACTGCCACGGCGGTAGCAACAAGCACCACAGAGGTAACTGCCAACAGCCAGGCGGAAGACAATGTACCACCCACACTATGGTGTCACACCTATCTGCCACCTTTTCTGGGGTGGTACCAATGACATCAAAAGCATGGCGGAAACAGAACACTGTAGTCAAAGGACTCACCTCTAGACACTAAGGGAACAATCACAACGCCATGGAGCCCGAGTTGCACATTTTTCCCATGCTTGTCTACCTTTTCCTGCTTTACAAACATCAACACCAGTGAAGACGACCACAGTGAGTACTGCCGCCTAGCACACAAGTGAGGGGGAGAAAAAAGAGAGTGACACACGTGCAACACGCAACACTCCCAACACCATACACACAACCAGATGCACTAACATTACATATCCACCCTGTACCCCTCAGGAATAGTGCAAGGACAAAATGATTGGAAGAAAGTGAGTGTAATACGATTAAAGAACATGAATAAGTGCATCAATTTACAAACGTATATATATATATATATATTTACAAATGAAGGGTCAATTCCCAGTACTCAATGTCCGTGTGCCACAGGGCCACAACACATAGGCCAAGGCCCCACCTCACTCCTGCAACAACACGGATAGAACACTGCAGGGGCATCATGTCAAAAATACACAGGCACCTCAAGGGGACAAGGAATGGGGGGGCACGTCAGCCGGAAGATGGTACAATGCCACTGGTCCTAGAGGGGGCAACATGCCCTGTGCTTGGTCCTGGGGAGTGCAAGGCCACAGTCTCTCAAGTGGGTGATTTGCCCACTCCTTGGTCCTAGGGAGTGCAAGGCCACAGTCTCTCAAGTGGGTGGCTTGCCCACTGCTTGGTCCTGGGGAGTGCAAGGCCACAGTCTCTCTAGTGGATGGCTTCTTCCACTGGTTCTGGAGGGGGCATTGTGCCCAGTGTGCTTCATCCTGGGAAGGATGGGGTGAGGGGATGGCCTCTTCCACTGGTTCTGGAGGGGGCTTGTGCCCAGTGTGCTTCATCCTGGGAAGGATGGGGTGAGTGGATAGCTTCTTCCACTGGTTCTTGAGAGGGCCTTGTGCCCTGTGATGCAGATCTTGGGGAGTGCAAGGTCACAGTCTCTCACCTGCGTGTCAGACCCACAGGATTTGCAGGGGCCAGGACGCACAAGAGCCCATGGAGGCAGGACTACACACTGTCCGCCAGTGGTGACGGCTGCTCAGTGGTGGTAGTGGCAGGGTTGGTGTCGGTGCTGGCAGTGGTAGGGGGAGGCTCCAGCCCATCCCCTGCAGCCTTGGATGGCTGCCCACTGCGGCTGCTGGCGGTGGTGTTGGTGGCAGTGCTGGCAGTGGTGGGGGGAGGCTCAAGCCCATCCCCTGCAACCTCAGACGGCTACCCACTGGGGCTGCTGCTGATGGCGGTGGTGCTGGTGTCGGTGCTGGCAGTGGCGGGGGGAAGCTCCAGCCCATCCCCTGCAGCCTCAGACGGCTGAACCACCATGGTTGGTGGTGGGGCCCGAATGAATCCCAGCACCAGGCCCCCAGTCCTTCTTGGCAAGTGGATCCTTCCAAGTGACAGTGGGCTTGGCAGCAGGAATGCCTCAGCCAAAGTTCTCAATAGTGCTGACCAGAGTGTTGTCTGCCCTGATTAAACACATGTGCAGCTACATCGTTTTCTCCTCGTTGGAGGATTTGGCCACAGTGAAAGCTGATTTCTATGTAATGGGACATATCCCCAACATGATTGGTGCTATTGATGGTACACATATTGCATTTGCCCGCCCCCCCGGAGAAATGAACAGGTATTCAGAAATCAAAAGAGCTTTTACTCTATTAATGTGCAGATAGAGTGCCTGGCGGACCAGTACATCTCCCATGTCAATGCAAAGTATCCTGGGTCTGTGCATGATGCCTTTATCCTGAGGAATAGTAGCATCCCATATGTGATGGCTCAACTCCAGAGGCACCGGGTGTGGCTAATAGGTGAGCCGTGGTTCCCACCCAGGGGATTTGGTGTATGGGTATGGTGTGGGCCCTATGTGTTAGTGTGTATCAAACAGTTGTACCTCAATATTTGCAGGTGACTCAGGTTACCCCAACCTCTCATGGCTACTGATCCCAGCACAAAGGCAGAGGAAAGTTACAATGAGGCACATGGGCATACAAGAAGAATAATAGAAAGGACATTGGCCTCCCGAGGGCCAGGTTTCGTTGCCTCCATCTAACAGGTGGATCCCTGTACTACTCACCCAAGAAGGTGTGCCAGATCATCGTGGGATGCTGTATGTTGCACAACCTTGCCTTATGTCGCCAGGTGCCTTTTCTGCAGGAGGATGAGGTTGGAGATGGGCGTGTGGCAGCAGTGGACCCTTTAGACAGTGAAGATGAGGAGGCAGAGGATGAGGATGAGGACAACAGTACAATAGTACTTCCAATGAAACACAGGTAAGACACTGTAATTACACTTTACATTGACAGTTTTGTGTTTGACATTGTGTGAGAAAGTAGCCTCTTTCTAGCATGGTTACCCCCACTTTTGGCCTGTTTGTGAGTGTGTGTCAGTGTGTTTTTACTGTGTCACTGGGATCATGCTAGCCAGGACCCCAGTGCTCATAGATTAAAACCTATATGTCAGTATGTTTTGCCTGTCTCACTGGGATCCTGCTAGCCAGGACCGCAGTGCTCATAGTTTGTGGCCTAATGTGTATGCCTATGTAGCGCCTAACTGTGTCACTGAGGCTCTGCTAATCAGTACCCTCCTTGCGTAAACCAGTCTACACCCTTTCAGGGACCCTTTCTCCCCTGCTCTGGTGGGAAACTGGACAAAGGAAAGGGGAGTGACCACTCCCCTGTCCATCACCACCCCAGGGGTGGAGTCCAGAGCTCCTCCAGTGTGTCCCACACTTCAGCCATCTTACTTTGCAAGGTGTGGGGGCACTCTGGAGGGCTCTGAGTGGCCAGTGCCAGCAGGTGACATCAGAGACCCCTTCTGATAGGTCCATACTTGATAAGGTAGCCAATCCCCTTCTCAGGGCTATTTAGGGTCTCTCCTGGGTTCTCTTCAGATTCGGCATGCAAGTTTCCTTCAGAAATCCTCTGCAACAACTTCAGCATCCTCTGACCTCGGATCAACTGCAGCCTGCTCCATGAGATGCTGTAACTGCAACAAAGTGTCTACAAGCGATACTTTTCTTCAGCAACCTCAGCTCCAAGTCAGCACCTGCAACAGTTTCCCTGGTGTGCACTCCCTGGGGACTCCCTGTCTTCATCCTGCACCAGAAGAACTGAAGAAATCTCCCGTGGAGTGACGGAGTCACTCTCTTGCTATAAGCTGGCACCTTCCAAGGTAACAATCGGTACCCTGGGACTCCTCTCACGGCAACAAGCGTGCTCCTAAGGACACAGAGGGTGGACATCATCAACATAGACTGTCCTGAGGTCCTGCTGATGCAATTTGGAGGAGGTAAGACCTAGCCTTCTCCGAGAACGATGGTACCCCTGTGTATTGTGTCTTCTTCGCCTCCTGAGGCCTCTGTGCACTCTTTGCAAAATTCCTTCATACACAGCCTGGCTGAGGTCCCCAGCACTCCACCTTGTCATGCTCAACTTGCCGAGTTGTTCTCTGGCGGCGTGGGACCTTCTTTTGTTGTGCTGCATTGACTGCATTTTGCACATTCTGTGAACCCAGATCCTGCAGCTTGTGGAGGTGCGGACTGGCATCCTACGGGCTCTCTAAAGTGTTGAGGGCACCATCTTCCTTCTCACACAGAGTTCAGGCCCCCAGGTCCCTCCTGGGCCCATTCAGCGCCATTTTGATGAAAAATGCATTTTTGTCATAGCCAAGGCTTGCTGGTACCTTCTAACACGAAATCACATCCGCAACAATCTTCACGCCGTGGGACATCTTTTGCATCATGCAAGGACCTGCTGGCATCTTCCTAGGGTGCATTTCTGCAGTCTTCTACTAACCGGGGACTCTTCTTTTGCACCCTCTTCTGGGTTGGCAGGGGCTCCTGTCCTTCCTGGAACTTCTTTCGACTTCTGGTCTTGGTCCAATAATCCAGCAGTTGTTCTTTGTAGACTTGGTTGGCTGCTGCAAAATCCCCAAAACGAGGTGTAGTGTGTCCTACAGAAACTTGCAGTACTTTACCCCTGCTTTTCTGGGCTCTGGGGTGGGGTAATTTACTTACCCTTACTGTATTCTTACTCTTCCAGCGATTCTGAACACACTCCACTTGTCTAGGGGGGAATTCGTGATTCACATTCCACTTTTTTAGTACATGGCTTGTGTTTCCCCTAGACCTATTTTCTCCCATTGCATTCTATAGGATTTCCTACTGTTTGCATTGTTCTATGACTATTTACTTGTCTAATTTTGGTGTCTAGTGTATATATTGTGTATAATACTTACCTTCAGAAGGAGTATTGTCTCTAAGATATTTTTGGTACTGTATCAACAAAATGAATACCTTTATTTTTGGTCACACTGAGTATTGTATTTACTTGTGTTTAAGTACTATGTAATTATAAGTGGTATTGCATGAGCTTTGCATGTCTCCTAGTTCAGCCTAAGCTGCTCTGCTATACTAGCTATACTACCTCTATTAGCCTAAGCTGCTAGAATACTACTACATTCACTAACAAGGGATAACTGGACCTGGTGTAAGGTGAAAGTACCCAAGGTACCCACTACAAACCAGGTTAGCCTCCTACACATTGTCACTGGCAGGCTGCTTTTCCCACTTCTGTGGCCACTTACTGTACCCTTTGGCATCTCTATTTGCAGATATTTGTGCCCCACTATCGCTCCTGATTTGTTGACTGCAGCCAACTACAGTTCATTCCTATGTATACATTAGTGCACAGTATTATTGCAGTGTGTAAAGCTTGTTAAACAAATACATGGTTAAATGATTTGACAGACTCCATACTTGTATTTTTTTCAAATAGTGTTTATTTAAGTGCTAATGATTAGAGGGGGATGTGCAATGGTCTGGGGCGATGATGGAGGAATGTCCAGGATAGAGTCCAGTCTATTTGTATCACAGTTGCTCTGTCCAAGGGGACATAGGAAGTGGAGCAATGGCGGGTGAAGGTGGACAGGGTGACAGAGTGGGACACAAGGGTGACAATCAGGAGAGTCTTATATCCTGGCACGGGTCTTGGCAATAGTCTCTGGCTTCTACCTGGATCTCAGGGACCGTTTGACCGGTGGTACTCCTTCTGAAGGGGGTGGGGTGCTGGTGGCCTGTTGTTCCTGTGGCAGGGCCTCCTGTCCACTAGCGGAGGTGGAAGGCTGTTCATCAGTTTGGCTTGTGTCAGGGGCCCGCTGGTGTGCCACTGCCTCCCTCATGGTGTTGGCCATGTCTGCCAGCACCCCTTCAATGGAGACCAGGGTGGTGTTGATGTCCTTCAAGTCCTCCCTGATCCCCAGGCACTGTCCCTCCTTCAGCCTCCGGGTCTCCTGCAACTTGTCCAGTATCTGGCCCATCGTCTCCTGGGAATGGTGGTAAGCTCCCAGGATGTTTGTGAGTGCCTCCTGGAGAGACGGTTCCCTGGCCCATCCTCCCCCTGTCGCACAGCTGTCCTCCCAGCTTCCCTGTTGTCCTGTGCCTCTGTCCCCTGAACCGTGTGTCCACTGCCACTGGTCACAGGTCCCTGATCATCCTGTGTTTGTGGGATGGCCTGGGGTCCACGTAGTGGTGGACACACTGCTGATTGACGTGTCCTGGGGACAGAGGTATGGGCCCGCTGAGTGGGTACTGTGCTGGTGTTTCCTGAGGGGGGAGGCTTTGTGGTGGTATGGGACTGTGCCTGGGTTATCGACTGTCCAGAGATCCCTGATGGGCCAGGTTGGTCATCCAGATCCAGGCGCCCAGAGCTGCTGTCATCACTGTGGGCCTCTTCTGGGGGTGGACTGGAAGTTGCTGGCACCTCCTCTCCAGTGACGTTGAGTAGGAGACCTGTGGGGATGTAAATGCAGTGTTATTGTTTCTGTGTGTGTCATCTTGTGCATGGGTGTGTTGCCCTCTATGGTTGTTATTGCCCTGTCAGCTTTGCCTTGTGTGAGTGGTGATTTTGTGGGCTAGGTGATTCTCTCTAGTGTGCATACTGTAGTGATGGGTGTCCATGCATGCCTGTGATGGGGGTCCGTGCATTGGTGTTACACGCAGGGCTTGGTATTGGGATGAGTGGGTTGTGATGGTGGGGTGTGTGGGAGGTGGTGGAGTGATGGGAGTGAGGGTGAGGGTGGGGGTATATGATGGCATAGGTAAGGGGTGTGAAAGTAGTAAAGAATTGACTTACCAGAATCTAGTCCTCCTCCGACTCCTGCCAGGCCCTCAGGATGCATGATTGCCAAGACTTGCTCCTCCCATGTTGTTAGTTGTGGGGGAGGAGGTGTGGGTCCACCTCTAATCCTCTGTACAGCTAGTTGGTGTCTTGCTGCTGTGGAACACACCTTCCCCGTAGGTCGTTCCACCTGCATGATTGCCAAGACTTGCTCCTCCCATGTTGTTAGTTGTGGGGGAGGAGGTGTGGGTCCACCTCCAATCCTCTGTACAGCTAGTTGGTGTCTTGCTGCTGTGGAACACACCTTCCCCGTAGGTCGTTCCACCTCTTGTCATCCCTTGTTCTTGGGTGCGGTCCCACGGCATTGACCCTGTCCATGATTCTCCGCTATAGCTCCATCTTCCTAGCAATGGATGTCTGCTGCACCTGTGATCCGAATAGCTGTGGCTCTACCCGGATGATTTTCTCCACCATGACCCTTAGCTCTTCCTCTGAGAACCTGGGTTGTCGTTGTGATGCCATGGGTGTATTGTGAGTGGTGTGGGTGAGGGTGTGTGGGGTGCTATGTTGGGGTGTGTGATGTAGGGTGCATGGATGGTGTATAGGTGATGATGGTGTGTGGCTGTGGTCATGTCTGTGTTCTTGCTATCTCTCTTGCAGCACTTATTTCTATTGGTAAAGGGTTGTGGGTGATGTGGGTGGGTTTTTGATAGTGGTGTGTGTGTGTATGTGTGTCAGGTGTGTGTAGTTTGAGTTGTCCAATGTGGTGTAGTTTTGTATGTGTGTGTGTATTTTGAGCGTGGAGATATGTACTGCCAATGGTTTAGCGGCATTAAATGTCAGCTGCGGTGATTCGTGGGTCATAATGGTGTCGGCGTAATTCTGTTGGTGTAACGGTGTAGGTTTTGCTACCGCCAGTTTATCACTGACTTTTGGTCTGGCGGACTTGTGTGTGTGGCTGTATAGAGATGGATTGCTATTTGTGGGTCATAATATGGGTGGTGGTAATCCACTGCGGTGTTGGTATGTTGGCGGCAGGCAGCATGGCGGTAAGCAGTACTTACCGCCAATGTCATAATGAGGGCCATAATGTGGTCTCGTATTTGTGGCATTAATGAAATACACAATGAAATTCTTTTAAACAGATGATGAGTCAATTGCTATAACAAATAGCAATCATCCTCTACTATCACTCACTCTGGTTAAAATGTAACAGTAGCAAGCACATGGCAGACTTTACTGGCTGGGAATATAAATGCTTAAATCATGATAAGTCAAAGGGAGCCACAAGAGGATAAAATCTTGGATTTTATAGGCCAGATACACTCAAGATATTTTGCTATAGAAACAACTGTTTAGTTTCTGTATCTGTAGCGATTTAGTATCAGACCTGCAAATTATCAATGGGACCTGGTGTTGGTGAATCCCCAGAATGCAACATAGGGGTGCAATTCAACATTTGCTATGCCTGGAGTACATTGGGCATGAAAATAAAAGGTGTTGTTCAGTTTCTTATGTTTAGCTACACACTGGGCAAACCTTGTTACCTTCAGTTGGGTCTTTGCACTTGGCAGAGAAGGTTGCCAGTGAGGGGGCATCTATCCTGAATATTACGTAAATGGTTTTTTTTGAAGTGTCGGTTGGTTTCATCCATATAAAATTCAAATGAAGAGACTGGTTCTACCTAAAGGAGGCTGGCCCTTTATGTAGTGTACAAAACTAGGCACACTGTGCAGGGGGTCCAGGCAACCACACAATGGTTTACAGAGGTAAAAATTAGATCACCTAATGCTTAAATTTTGTAAGGTAGCTTGGTTGAGCAGTTAGGCCAATCTTGGAGAAGTGAAGAGCAGTTGTTGTACTCACACTATGAATCTTGCAACTTACATGCACAAAGGAATAACTCGAGACCAATTTATAAGTAGTATTTTTAAAGGCCAAGATTATCAAAATTGGTTCAGTACTCTTTGAAATATGCATTTTTGAAGTTTAATAAAAGTAGTATTTTTGTGGGTAATTTAGGCACCGTGGGAATCAATGGAAATTCAATTTTAAGAATAAATATAAAATCACACAGTTGCTTTACCAAGTTCTTCTTTGCAGGATGGTTGAGGTCATCTGTGGACACACTCTGCCAGCTGCAGAAGTTCGGGTGACTCACGGTTCCAGCGGGAGCAGCGGTGAAATTTCTCTGGAGCTGGTGGACGGCCACTTCGGGGGACCATTTGGAAAAGGTCTGTGCAGGTAAGTTTAGAGGTGGTTTCTTGAGGCCCCCTTGGAGTGTCGAGGTCTCAAGGGGTGAGGGACCCTTAGGACACAGCAATTCTTCATTGCAGGGCACAGGGTGGTTGGGTGCAGGGTGAAGCTGTGAGCCAGGAGCTGTGCATAAGGAGGCACTGTCGATTTGGAGTTAAGTTGCTTCAAAGGTCATTTGCAGGACAATGGAGGCACTCTGGTGGGAGGTCCAGGGTGTTCCAGAAGTCCCTCTACTGGGGCTTCCTGCTGGTCCCTTTTCATCCCCAGGTGGCCTATTTTACCTCGTGTCTGATGTCATCTGACCAATACACAGGGTATTGGCACTGTTCTACCACTGAAGGGCACAGGATCACCAAACTTGGCACACTTGCAGGGTTTGTCCTCGCAGTTGTTGGTGTTAGGTTGGATCCAAATGCAATTTCCGGTTCTGGAGTTAGCTGCTGGTCAGTGAAGTGACTCTCTCTGGTTTGCTGGTTTCTTCATGTTGCAGAGAGGTCCCTCCACTCTGGAGGGAGTTCTTGGGTGATGCTCAAAGCCTGGCGGACCTCTGGGGTTCTTTAGAGTTTCGCCTGCTGTTCAGCAGCTCCTCAGTGGCGATTGTCGGGTCATGGGTGCAGCAGGCAGGGTTTGACGCCCTTCTTTGTGCAGCAGATCCCCAGTTCTTATGTCTTGGATCTTCTTGGTGCTGGTCTTCTTTCTGTCCATTGAATATGATTACCTGGTCTAGGGGTGACCACTAAATACTGAATTTAGTGGATGTTTTAGGGGGAACCTGATAGTGTCCAATGGGACACCTTGTAGGAGGCTGGCCTGGCTTGTAGTGGGTACCAATGGTACTTACACCTTATGCCAGGTCCAGTTATCCCTTATTAGTAGAGTGTAGTAGTGTTCTAGCAGCTTAGGCTGATAGAGGTAGCTATAGCAGAGCAGCCACGGCTGAACTAGGAGACATGCAAAGCTCATGCAATACCACTTACATCATATCGGTACTATATCATAAGAAAGACAATACTCGGAGTTACTAAAAATAAAGGTACTCTCAGAGGATATACTCCCTTAGGAGGTAAGTAACATACACAAAATATGCACAACTAACCAAATCAGGTAAGTAAAACAGTCAGAAAGTAGTGCAAACACTGTGAAACACAATAGGATGCAATAGGCCTAGGGGGAACACAAACCATATACTAAGAAAGTGGAATGCGGACCACGAATACACCCCTAGGCAAGTGTAGTGTGTAGAGTGTCGCTGCAAATGTCAGAAAACACTAAGGGGTAAAGGAGACCCCACTTCAAGACCCTGGAAAGTAGGAGTAAAGTACTACTATTTCCCCAAAATCACACTAAAGTCGTGATAAAGGTTTTTGCAAAGACTACAACAGACTGCAGATCACTGAAGATGGATTCCTGGACTTGAAGACCTGCAAAGGAAGGGGACCAAGTCCAAGAGTCGCGAAAGTGTCTAGGGGGGGCAGGAGCCCACAAAACCTTGGATGAAGGTGCAAAATGGCTGCCTCCGGTTGGAAGAAGCTGCAGGTTTTGCAACAACAAAAGGAGGTAGGAGGTTCTCCTTCATGCAGAAGATGTCCCACAGTGTGCTGGAAGATGCAGAGTTGTTTCCTTGGCAAAATACCACAAACAAGCATTGCTACTAGCAAGAGTTCTGGTTGAAGAAAAAGGGTGCTGCCCGGGCCCAGGAAGGACCAGGATGTCGCCTCTTGGGAGAGGAGACAGAGGGGCCCCTCAGCAACGTGGAGAGCCCACAGACAGGAAGGAAGCACTCACAGAAGTCCTTGAACATGGGTTCAAGAAGACTGAACATGGCGGTCATCTCAATACTGCAAAGAGAGGTCCCACGACCCCGGAGGTCAACTCAGGGAGCTGAGCATCACAGGACAGAATGCTGGGAACCTAGGCTCTGCTGTGCATGCAAGATTTCTTGGAAATGTGCACAAAAGCCCTTGTAACTGCATATCATGCAGTGCACAGGATTACTGTCTGGGGAGGGGAGGCAAGGACTTACGTCCTCCAAATTCGGATAGTTGGACCTCTGGACAGTCTGGGTCACTTGGATCTACCACCTATGTTCCAGGGGCCATGCTCGTCAGGATGAGAGGGGACGCAGAGTACCGGTGAAGCTGAAGTTTGGTGCCTGCTAAAGAAGGGGGAAAATTCCATTGACCCACAGGAGATTTCTTTGTGGCTTCCAGTGCAGGGTGAAGGCAGGCAGCCCCTCGAGTATGCACCACCAGGAAACAGTTGAGAAAGCTGGCAGGATTAGGTGCTACAATGTCGCCGGTAGTCTTCTGGCTACTTTGTTGCAGTTTTGCAGGCATCCTGGAGCAGTCAGCGGTCGATCCTTGGTAGAAGTTGAAGAGAGAAGTGCAGAGGATCCCTGATGAATTCTTGCAAGTCGTAATCTGAGGAAAAGCCCACTGGAGAGACCCTAAATAGCCCTCAGTGGAGGATTAGCCTCCTAGTCAGGTATACACCTATCAAGCGGGGTCTCTGACGTCACCTGCTGGCACTGGCTACTCAGAGCCCTCCAGAGTGACCCTACACCTTTCAAAGCAAGATGGCTGAAGCCTGGGACACACTGGAGGAGCTCTGGGCACCACACCTAGGGTGGTGATGGACAGGGGAGTGGTTACTCCCCTTTCCTTTGTCCTGTTTCGCACCAGAGCAGGGCACAAGGGGTCCCTGAATCGGTGTAGACTGGCTTATGCAAGGAGGGCACCATCTGTGCCCTTCAAAGCATTTTCAGAGGCTGGGGGAGGCTACCACTCCCAAGCCTGTAACACCTATTTCCAAAGGGAGAGGGTGTAACACCCTGCTCTCAGAGGAAATCCTTTGTACTGCCTTCCTGGGACTGAGCTGCTCAGACCCAAAGAGGGCAGAACCCTGTCTGTGAGTTGGCAGCAGCTGCAGCTGCGGTTCAAGCCTCAGAGAGCAGGTTTGGCACTACTGGGGGTCCATAGTTGAGCTCCCAGGATGCATGAAATTGGCTTTCCAACACCAGATTTAGGGGACAATTCCATGATCTTAGACATGTTACATGGCCATATTCGGAGTTACCATTGTAAAACTACATATAGGTATTGATCCATATGTAATGCACCCGTGTAATGGCGTCCCTGCACTCCTAAAGTCCGGAGAAATGGCCTTGAACTATGTGGGGGCACCTTTGCTAGCGCAAGGGTGCCCTCACACTTAGTGACTTTGCACCTAACCTTCAACAACGGAAGGTTAGACATATAGGTGACTTATAAGTTACATAAGTGCAGTGAAAATGGCTGTGAAATAACGTGTGCTTTATATCACTCAGGCTGCAATGGCAGGCCTGTGCAAGGGTTTGTCTGAGCTCCCTATGGGTGGCAAAAGAAATGCTGCAGCCCATATGGATCTCCTGGAACCCCAATACCCTGGATACCTAGGTACCATATACTAGGGACTTATAAGGGGGGTCCAGTGTGTCAATTGAAATTGGTAAATGAAGTCACTAGCCTACAGTGACAAATTTAAAAGCAGAGAGAGCATAAGCACTGAGGTATTGATTAGCAGAGCCTTAGTGACACAGTCAAGCACTATACAGACACACACATTAGGCCATAAACTATGAGCACTGGGGTCCTGACCAACAGGATCCCAGTGAGACAGTCAAAAACATACTGACATACAGTTCCCTGCACTGGAAGCCAAGAAGAAATCTCCTGTGGGTCGATGGAATCTTACCCCTGCTAACGCAGGCACCAAACTTCTGCATCACCGGTCCTCTGGGTCTCCTCTCATTTTGACGAGCGTGGTCCCTGGAACACAGGAGCTAGATCCAAGTGACTATGACAGTCCAGAGGTCCTTCTATCCAAATTTGGTGGAGGTGAGTCCTTGCCTCCCCACGCCAGACAGTAATCCTGTGTATGGCGTGAACTGCAGCTGCTAGGGCTTCTGTGCTCATTTTCAAGGACTCCGTCATGCACAGTATAGCCCAGGTCCCCAGCACTCCGTCCTGCATTGCTCAACTCGCTGAGTTGACCACTGGCTTTGTGGGAACCTCCTTTGTAGTGTTGAGATGACTGCCGTGCTCAGATTTCTTTAACCCATGTTCAGGTGCTTCTGTGGCTGCTGCCTGCCTCTGCATGGGCTCTCTGTACTGCTGAGTTCCCCCTCTGTCTCCTCCTCCAAGGGGCGACCTACTGGTCCTCTCTGGGCCCGGGTAGCACCCATTTTCTTCAACTGTGACCTTTACATCTAGCAGGGCTTGTTTGCAGTCTTTCTGTGTGGAAACAACTCTGCATCGTCCAGCACGCCGTGTTACATCTTCTGTGCAAAGGAAAAGTTCTTGGCATCTTCCGTTGTTGCAGAATCTTCAGCTTCTTCCACCTGGAGGCAGCCATTTTGCACTTTCATCTGGGGTTTAGTGGGCTCCTGCCCCTCTGGACACTTTCGTGACTCTTGGACTTGGTCCCCTTCCGTTTCAGGTCCTCAGGTCCAAGAATCTATCTTCAGTGCTTTGCAGTCAGTTGTGGTCTTTGCAGAATCCGATCACGACTTTAGTGTGTTTCTGGGTAAGTAGAGTCACTTTACTCCTACTTTTCAGGGTCTTGGGGTGGGGTATCTTGAACACCCTTAGTGTTTTCTTACACTCCAAGCGACCCTCCACACACTACACTAGGCCTGGGGTCCCTAAGTGGTTCGCATTCCACTTTCTTAGTATATAGTTTGTGTTGCCCCTAGGCCTATTGAATTCTGTTAAATTCTACAGTGTTTGCACTACTTTCCTAACTGTTTACTCACCTGATTTTGGTTTGTGTCTATATTTTGTGTATTTTACTTACTTCCTAAGGGAGTATATCCTCTGAGATATTTCTGACACATTGTCACTAAAATATAGTATCTATGAGTATTGTGATTCTTATGGAATAGTGCTGTATGATATAAGTGGTATAGTAGGAGCTTTGCATGTCTCTTAGTTTAGCCTAAGCTGCTCTGCTATAGCTACCTCTATCAGCCTAAGCTGCTAGAACACTACGAATTTACTAATAAGGGATAACTGGACCTGGCACAAGGTGTAAGTACCATCAGGTACCCACTATAAGCCAGGCCAGCCTCCTACATTGGTGGTGCAGCGGTGGGATAAGTACTTGTAACTGCTTTACCACTTTGTCATTGGTGCTTTTCATAAAAAAAACATATACCAAATACTTAAAAATATACACAGTTAACCCAAACAGTTTAACTTTCTTTCTACAAACTTTCTAAAAAGTTTCAGAAAAGTTTTCAAACGTTTTGAAAATTTTGAAAATGTTTTTCTCTTTTCTCTAAAAGTTTCTAAACTTTTTTTCTCTATGTCCTAAACCCTTTCTAACAATCATGTCTGCAGTAGAACTTACTCCCTCAGTTGTCCAGGCAACCTATGGTAGTTTAAACTTTAAAAGTTTGAGGGGTCTCTGCACAGAAAGAGGTTCAAGCATTGGTAAAAACCCTACCAAAGATCTTCTCCTTAGCCTTCTCCTAGAAAATGACCAGTACCAGTCTGGCCCATCCCAGGATCAGGAGGTAGAGGAGGGGTGTAGCCAGCAAGACTCAGAGGAGTCCCCTGAGGATGCTGGGGAGGGTTCATCCAAAGACCTGCCAGCTAACAGGCCATCTAGTGACCCTGATAGTGGGAGGGGGTCACACACTGGTAGGGAACCTTTCACTCCAAAAGGCCAGGCTACTAGAATCCAGCCAGTTAGAGACAGGTAAACTTCTGCCAATTCCCACATTTCTTCTGTGTCTCAGAATTCCCAAGCCTCCCACCCTGAGGATAACACTATGGAAAGGGAACTCAGAAAGCTGAGTTTGGAAGAGGCCAGGCTGAAGCTAAGACAGCTGCAGCTGGCCTTAGACAGGACATCTTTAGATGTAGAGAGGGAAAGGCAGAGGTTGGGGTTAGTTCCCCATGGTGGCAGCAGCAGTGATTTGATAGTAATCCAGTAAGAGAACACGATTCCAGAAACCTGCATAAGATAGTCCCCCCTTACAAGGAGGGGGATGACATTAACAAGTGGTTTGCTGCACTTGAGAGGGCTTGTATGGTACAGTTGGTCCCTCAAAGGCAGTGGGCTGCTATCTTGTGGCTATCTTTCACTGGTAAGAGTAGGGATAGGCTCCTTACTGTCAGAGAAAGTGATGCTAATAATTACAAAGTTTTGAAGGATGCACTCTTGGATGGCTTTGGCTTAACCACTGAACAATACAGGATAAAGTTCAGAGATACCAAAAAAGAGTCCTCTCAAGACTGGACAGACTTTGAAGACTGTTCAGTGAAGGCCTTGGAGGTTTGGTTACATGGCAGTAAGGTGACTGACTATGAATGCCTGTATAATCTAATCCTGAGAGAGCATAATTTGAACAATTGTGTGTCTGATTTGTTGCACCAGTACTTGGTAGACTCAGATCTGACCTCTCCCCAAGAATTGGGAAAGAAGGAAGACAAGTGGGTCAGAACAAGAGTGAACAGAAAAGTTCATACGGGGGTTGACAAGGATGGCAAGAAGAAGGATGGTAAGTCTTCTGACAAGGGTAGAGACAAAGATAAAAAACATTCTGTGTCTTCATCAGGCCCACAAAAATCCTCTGGGAGTGGTGGATCAAAATCCTCTTCCCATAATCAAAATAAGCCATGGTGTTATTTATGTAAAAGTAAAGGCCATTGGGCAAGTGAATCCACCTGCTGGGCTCACCATTGGTAGTGTAGTTGGGGTTGGTCTTGTTAGGGAGACCACAGAGGCTGTTTTAGTCTCGGATGGGGGTATTGACATTGCCACCTTGGTTGCTTGTCCCCTTAATATGGGTAAGTACAAGCAACTTCCCCTAATAAATGGTGTTGAGGTTGAGGCTTACAGGTATACATGTGCCAGTGTCACTATGGTGACTGAGAAACTGGTCCACCCTGATCAACACCTACTTAGTCAGCAGTACCAAGTGACTGATGCTCATAACAACACTCTTAGCCATCCCATGGCTGTTGTGAATCTCAACCAGGGGGGGTTAGTGGTCCAAAGAAAGTTGTGGTAGCCACTGAATTACCTGTAGATTGCTTACTAGGCAATGATTTGGAGACATCAGCTTGGGCTGAAGTGGAGTTGAAGACTCATGCAGCAATGCTGGGCATTCCTGGGCATATCTTTGCTTTGACAAGGGCTCAGACCAAAAAGCAAAGAGGACAGGGAAACTAGGATCCTGGAACAATGGACCAAGTGCTCCAAAAAGCTAGGGGTAGGAAGGCTAAATCCTTGCCCACTATCCCTCCCTCTACAGAAGATTCCCCTTTTGAGGAAGAGGAATCCTCTCCCTGTGCAGAACCTACACCAGATGAACTGGCAGCAGACACTGCTGAGCTTTTGGGTGCAGGGGGGTCTGCTAGGGAAGAGCTGATTGTGGCACAGCAGACCTGTCCCACACTGGAGAGTTTGAGACAGCAAACTGTCAAACAGATGTCGCTGATAGCCTTAAGGTGTATTGGGAAGACAACCTCCTGTATACTGAGTCAAGGGACCCTAAACCTGGAACTGCCAGAAGACTGGTCATCCCTTTGCAGTATAGGGAGTTTCTTCTAACCTTAGCAAATGACATTCCTTTTGCTTGGCAATTTTAGAAACTAAGATAGTCTTAGCCACTTCCCTGAAAATTTTTCAAACCTTCATTAGTCACAAGTTCAATCCTGAGCGTTGGCTGACTACGATGAAAAAGCTGGTGTTCTATTTCAGTGCCATGTTGAGTAAGAACAAAGAATACATCCTACTTTTATTTCCTCAGGTCGGCACTCCACAGATCAGACTTCATCTGAGGGGGCCATGTTGAAAGGATACTAAGTTACATTGACGCCTTAGAAAAATTATCGATGTCCCAAAAGATGAGCAAAGTAATGTAAAGATTAATTATTGTATCACAGGCCCTAGATTAAAAATTATAAGAAATAATTATTAACATGTTGAAGGTTTAACAAAGGTATATCTAGTGACCCGATGAAGATTACGTACTAAATAGGTTTATCATGCTTTTATTTGTAACCAGGTGCTATGATGTCATGCCCGAAATGGACTGCCTAGCCGAAGGCTAAATGTTATCAAGTCACACTTACACATATTAATCAAAATGAAAGACCCTGACCAAATTCACCACTTTCAGGGGGAAAGTGTCACTCAATATAGTGTTAAATCCTGATTATCGGGTACCTAGTGCCTAGAGTGAGTATGTTAAAGTCCTAGTTCACACCATATTAGGTAAAAACAAAAAGTATATCATATTTTTTTTTTTTACCTCAAGACGGCGTACCGGCATATGATATTATATTAACCCTCATAAATTGGTGAAATCCCATAAAACAGTTTTGAAATCTGCATACTGGTCCTATGTAAGGAACGATCATATTTGTTGTAAATCTCACGGTCGATTTACTAATCTTCTTATTGATTTTAAGTGGTACCCGCAGTATGAACCATACTTAGATATTATACCAGACTTACTGGGCAAAGGTTTATACGCCTGATTTCGCTTTGGGAGTTTACCGCTGATGTCCCTAACAAGTAGTTGGGGATCAACTGCTATTTCTTATTTATGTCTAGTATGTTGTGGTGCCCCAGAAATTGTTGAACATTTTATGTTTTTCTGTCCTGCTTATTTTTCTCCTCTGTCAAAATGGATCCGCAAAAATTGTCGAGAAATGGGCTTGAAAAAATGTTGTGCAGTGATAAGGGTTTTAAAAAGTCATAGTTCCAATGAATTAATCCTTGTAGTTAGTGCATTTTTAGTGGCAGCATGACATATACGCAACCGTTTTGTAAATAAGATTTTATGTTGAAGGACTAGGTGGGATTATTCAGACATGAGCAGTTTAAGATTTTATGGATTTATTAGTTTTATCCTATAATTGTATAGACTACAAAACAATTTCTAATACTGAGTTTTTTAAATGTATTGTGATGCTTTGATGGTTAATTGACCTAATAAAGCTTGTCTTTGATTGATATTATGCCCTGGACAGACTCATCCTTGCGCAGTAGCTCTTACTAAATTACATCATCAAAGACAGATAGTTCTAAAAAAGGGGGGTTTATCAAAGGCTCTAATTTGGGTGTCTCAGTAAAGAAAAACCCAAAGAATATAAATTGCATGTAGACATATAGGCCCTCTCTTACGACCCTGGCGCTTAGTGATGAAGTGACAGTAATACCGCCAACAGGCTGGCAGTAATTACGGCTAAATTATGACCATGGTGGTGTTAACTCCCATAGACAGCCAATGTACCATAGAAACCGCCAGGGTGGAAACAACCCTCACCACAGCTGTAGCTGGCAACAGCCAGACGGGAGACAAAGTACTGCCCACCATATTAAGACACTGCAAACCGCCACCTTTTCCGGGGCAGTGCCAAGGCCATCAAGAGTCTGGGGGGAACACATCTCTGAAGAGAACTGACTCACCATCGGAGACACAGCGAAGGAGAATGCCACCATGGAACCTGAACTGCAAGTTTTCCCAATGATCTTCTATGTTATGCTCCACCTGGAACACCAATGCCGACAATGACCACGACCGTGAGTACAGCTGCTTAGCATACAAGGGAGAGAGGGAGGAAACCGAGAGTGACACACACAAGCACAACACACACCTGACACACACACACCATACACACAACCAGCTGCACACGAAAAACGATTTCCCCCCTATCAATCAGTCAATCAATCAATCAGGGATTTGTAAAGCACACTACTCACCCAGAAGGTCTCAAGGCGCTGGGGGGGAGAGCTACTGGTCGAAAAGCCAGTTCTTAAGGTGTTTCCTGAAAGATAGAAGGTCGTCGGTCAGGCGGAGGTGGAGTGGTAGGGAGTTCCAGGTCTTTGCGGCAAGGTAGGAGAATGATCTTCCTCAGGTGGTCGTGCGGCGGATGCGAGGAACGTAGGCGAGGGCGTGGTTGGCGGAGCGAAGGTTGCGGGTCGGGGTGTGAAAGGTGAGTCTGTCGTTGAGGTAGGTCGGACCCGTGTTGTGGAGGGCCTTGTGTGCGTGGATGAGGATTTTGAAAGTGATCCTCTTCGATACTGGTAGTTTGTTATTCCTGCATATAGGGCGTTTCTGTAATCCTATCGGCTACTGACGAAGGCATGGGTGACGGTCTTCCTGGTTTCGATGGGAATCCACTTGAAGATTCTGCGGAGCAGGCGGAGGGTGTAGTAACAGGAAGAGGAGATGGCATTGACCTGCTGTGTCATGCTGAGTGTGGAATCCAAGATGACGCCCAGGTTGCGAGCGTGGGTGGTGGGTGAGGGTGCGGATCCTAGGGAGGTGGGCCACCAAGAGTCGTTCCAGGCTCAGGGGTTGGTGCTGAAGATGAGTAATTCTGTCTTTTTCTGTGTTTAGCCTTAGGAGGCTAGCTTCCATCCAGCTGGCTATGGCGTGGAGTCCGTTGTGGAGGTTGTCCTTTGCAGTGGTGGGATCTTTTGTGAGGGAGATGATGAGCTGAGTGTCGTCGGTGTAGGAGACTATGTTGATGTGGTGTGTTTGTGCGATGTTGCCGAGGGGAGCCATTTATACGTTGAAAAGTGTGGGGCTGAGTGAAGACCCTTGAGGGACGCCACAGGTGATATTGGAGGCTCCTGATAGGAACAACGGGAGGCAAAATCTTTGGGTCCTGTCCTTGAGAAATGACCGGTCCAGGGCTTTGTCGTGGATTCCAGCGTTGTGGAGGCGTGTGTGGAGAGTGTGATGGCATACCGTGTCAAAAGCTGCGGAGAGGTCCAGGAGAAAGAGTGCTGCTGTTTCTCCTTTGTCTAGCATGGTCCTGATGTCGTCTGTTGCAGCAATGAGTGCGGTCTCGGTGCTGTGGTTTTTGCGGAATCCGGATTGGGAGGTGTCAAGTGCCTTGTTGTCTTCTAGGAACCGGGATACATGATTATTCACGATTTTTTCGATGACCTTGGCTGGGTAGGGGAGGAGGGAGATCGGTCGGTAGTTCTTGGGGTCGTCAGGGTCTGCCTTAGGTTTCTTTAGCAGGGCATTGATTTCTGCGTGCTTCCATCTCTCTGGGAAGGTGGCTGATTCAAAGGAGCTGTTGATAGTGTGGCAGAGATGGGGGGCGATGATGGTGTTGGCTTTGTTGAAGATGTGGTGTGGACAGGGGTCCGATGGAGATCCAGAGTAGATGGTGGCCATGGTGTTCGCGGTGTCTTCTGAGTTGACCGGGGTCCAGGTGTGGAGGAGGTGGGTATTTCTTGGAGCGTGGGGTTCGAGGGAGTTCGTAGTAAGCTGGTAGGATTTGGAGTTGAAGCTGTTGTGGATTTCTTCTATATTTCGACGGAAGTGGGATGCGAGTGAGTTGCAGAGCTCCTGTGATGGCGGGGGTTCGTTGGAGCATGCCTTTGGGGTGGTTAGATCTTGGATGATGCTGAAGAGTTCTTTGGTGTTGTGAGCGTTGGTGTCGATGCGGTTTTTGAAGTGGGTCCTTTTGGCGGTGCGTATCAATTGGTGATGTCTGCGAAGGGCCTCCTTGAAGGTGCAGCGATTGGAGGCGGTGGGTTCACGGCGCCAGTTTTTTTCCGTTCTGCGGCAACGTTGTTTGGAGTCCTGTAAATCTGGGGTGAACCAGCTGGCCTTGATTCTGTGCGGGGTGTTAGGGTGTTTTTTGAGCGATGCAAGGGTGTTGCGCAGTCTTCTAACCAGTAGTGCAGGTTGGTGGTGGCTGTGTTGGGGTCTGTGGTCCCGGGGGTGGGTCTGGGCGAGGGTGGAGATCAGTTGGTCCGAGGATATTCTGCTCCATTTGCCTCAGGGCGGCTGTGTGCGGTGGCGGTGAGTGACTGGTTTTTGGTAGGAAAAGTGGATGCATTGGTGGTCTGTCCAGTAGAGTTCGGTGGTGTGGCTGAAGGCCACATGTTTGCTGGTTGTGAAGATGGGATTGAGAGTGTGGCCTGCGGAGTGGGTCGGTGAGGTGACAAGTTGCTTGAGGCCGAGGTTGGCGAGGTTGTCGATTAGGTTGGTGGTGTTAGTATCGTTGTTATTTTCCAGGTGGAAGTTCAGGAGGATGTAGTCAGTTGAGGTGAGGGCTTGGGAGCTGATGGTGTCGGTGATATCGTCACAGAACTGTGGTCTCGGGCCGGGGGGGGTATGTAGACCAGTGTTCCTCTGAGTGTGTTGTTGGCGTTTACGTAGATTGTGAAGTGGCGGTGCTCGGAGGACTTGATGATGTCGTCGGAGTTGGTGGAGACACTTATGGTGTTTTTATGGACTATGGCGATTCCTCCTCCTGGTTTGTTGTTGCGGTCGCTTCTGGTGATTTTGTAATTATCCGGTATAGCTACTGCTATGTCAGGTTCCGAGGTAGGGTTCATCCATGTTTCGGTGAGGAATGCGATGTCCGGCGAGTGAGTGGTTAGCAGGTCCCATAGTTCAATTGCATGTTTGTGGACGGAGCGGGTGTTCAGAAAGATGCATTTTAGGTGGTAGTCTGTTTTGATGTGGTGTTCGGGGTTTGGCTTGCAGGTGAAGTTGCAGGCACTGCAAGAAAAGGGTCCTCTGG
The DNA here is from genome assembly GCF_031143425.1 of Pleurodeles waltl. Classification (NCBI taxonomy): domain Eukaryota; kingdom Metazoa; phylum Chordata; class Amphibia; order Caudata; family Salamandridae; genus Pleurodeles; species Pleurodeles waltl. Next base: position 932,683,687 of record NC_090436.1, on the reverse strand, counting down.
TGTGCGTTGGTGTGACCTGGCAGCAGGTGGAGGAACGACCTGGGTTTAGGGCGTGGAGTTCATCAGCGGTGTAATGTTGTGAGGTAGTGCGGGGGCGTGTTGGCCAGTGGGTCTGGTGCTAGGCGCGGTCTTGGCACGGACAGGCGCAGACGGGCTTGCCTTTAGGCGCGCCAGCAGCGCAGCCGCGCTGCGGCCGGCATAAGAGGGGCGGAGGGAGGGTGTGTCAGCTGGGAGGAGGGTGGCGGCAGACCAATGGCAGGGCGGGGGGCCGGGCCAGTGGAGGAGCAAGAGCGGGAAGGAGTACGAGGAATACGAGGAGGGAGGGGGCGGGGCCGCGGGGACGAAGCGGCTACGGTGAAGAAGAAAATAAGCAGAGAGCCCAACAGGAAATGCAGGCAGCTGCCAGCAGCTAGGAGCAAGGGGAGCGACCTACCTGCTTAAAGCAGGGTCGAAGGTCACTGTCCTTGTCGCGCTGCGGCCGGCATAATAGGGGTAGAGGGAGGGTGTGTCAGCTGGGAGGAGGGTGGCGGCAGACCAATGACAGGGCGGGGGCGGGCCAGTGGAGGAGGAAGAGCGGGAAGGAGTACGAGGAATACGAGGAGGGACGGGGTGGGGCCACGGGGATGAAGCGGCTACGGTGAAGAAGAAAATAAGCAGAGAGCCCAACAGGAAATGCAGGCAGCTGCCAGCAGCTAGGAGCAAGGGGAGCGGCCTACCTGCTTAAAGCAAGGTCGAAGGTCACGATACATGGCAGAATAATGCAAGGACAACAGGAATGGATGAAAGTGATTGTACTCAAATCAACATCTAAAAAATTTATTGATTTGTCAATGAAGCAGATATGTACACATATACACAAAGGGGCACTGCCCAGTCCAATGTTTAAAGGCCCACATGGCCACAGGGCACAGTCTAAGGCCTAACTTGAATCCTGACTTCATCCGGATAGAACTCTGGAGGGGCATCAGTTTGCAAGTGGGCAGGCACCTCAGGGGGAGGGGTATGGTGAGGGTCACCTCAGACAGATCCAGGAGCAAGCCCTCTGGTTCTGGATGGGGCTCCATGCCCATTGCTTTGTCCTGGGGAGTGCAAGGCCACAGTCTCTCAGGAGGTGACTTCTCTACTGGTTCTGGATGGGGCAAAAAACTCATTGCTCTGTCTTGGGGAGACCAACGCCACAGTCTCTCAGGTGGGTGACTTCCTCACTGGTTCTGGATGGGGCAAAATACCCATTGCTCTGTCCTGGGGAGTGCAAGGCCACAGTTTCTCAGGTGGGTGACTTCCCCACTGGTTCTGGATGGGGCAACATGCCCATTGCTCTGTCCTGGGGAGTGCAAGGCCACAGTCTCTCAGGTGGATGTCTTCCCCACTGGTTCGGGAGGGGGCCCCTCATACAGGAGCCCCTGAAGGGTGGCCTACATAGCGTCCGCTGGTGGTGACGGCTACAGTTTGTTGGTGGATAGAGGTGCCTCCTGGGCAGCCCCTACAGTTGGTGATGGCTGCAGTGTGGGGGTGGATGGAGGTGCCTCCTGGGCAGCCTCTGCAGTTGGTGATGGCTGCACTTCCTCAGCTGGCAGTACGGGCCCCTGGAGTAGAGGGCTATATCTCCTCCATTACATGGGGCGTGGATTCCTTACCCTTCCTAGCAGGGGTGGATGGCTCCGTCCCCTTCTTCAATGGAGGTGTGGTATCCCTACCATCATGAGTAGGTGGTGCCTCCACTGTCCCCTTTGACTGTTTGGCTGAGGTGCTGGACTGGGTCTTTTGTACCCTGCTCATACATGCATGATGGGGAGGAGGGGGAGGGAAGAGGTCAAGTTGGGCAAGGAAAAGCTTTTTAGGGATGGTGGGGAGGGAGGAGGGAGGAGTGATGGGAGTGGAGGTAGAGAGAGTGGTTGTAGGAGGTGTTTGTCTGCTGGATTTGGGTGCAGGTGCATGGGCTGTATGCTGATGTGAGGTGGATGGCTTTTAGGTGTGTGAGTGCTTGCGTTTGTATCCTTTAGGGGGGACAGACAGGGTGGGAGAGGGCAGAGGGGATGCGTGCATGGCTGTTGTGGAGTTGTCTGCTAGTGAGGTGTGTGTGCTTCTTGGTGTGGTGATGCTGGTGGTGGATGTTGATGTAGTGCATGCAGGTGTGAATGTGAACATGTCTGGGAGGGAGGTGGAGGAGGAGGAAGAAGGGGAGACAGTGGAGGCAGTGGATGTTGCCATGTCTGCAACTGTATGGTGTTTGCGTAAGTGCTTGTGTGATAAAGTGTGGTGCCTGTGCCACTCTTAGGTGTTGTCTTGTATGCATGCTCATCTGTATGTGTGCCTGGGATGTGTTGGGTTGAGGAGAATGGGACTGGGAAGTGGTAGTTGGAGGGGGGATGGTGGAAAATGGGACAATGGCTGCCATCAGAGAGGAGGCCAGAGCCTGAATCGATATCTGTTGGACCGCCAATCCACCATGAATGCCCTCCATGAATGCATTGCTGCACCTGGGATGCCAGCCCCTGGATGGCATTCACAATGATTGATTTCTCTACAGAGATGGATCTCAGGAGGTCAATAGCCTCCTCACTCAGGGCAGCAGGGCTGACTGGAGCAGGGCCTGAGGTGCCTGGGGCGAAGGAGATGCCCACCCTCCTGGATGAGCGGGCACGGGCAACTCACTGAGGGGCTACTGGGAGGGAGGTGCTAGTACGGGGGTGGCGGTTGTACCTGCAGCTGGGGTGGTCACAGAGGTGTCCACCACCACCAGGGAGCTTCCATCGGAGGAGGTATCTGAGTCTGTGTTGTCACCTCCAGTCTCCCCATGGTGCTCCCCTCGCCCTCGTCCCACTGGTTCCTTCGGCTTCGGTGGACTCTGCCTCCTGGGTCCTGTGGGATGCAGCTCCCTCTGTCACCGGTGCCCCTGCTCCTCCGCCAGATGATGCTAATGCACACAAGGACAGGATGACAAAACAAGAAGAGGGGGAGAGAGAGACAAAGGATACACTGGGTCAATGACTGCACCAACACCACTATTGGCATGCACGTCACCATCACACACAGGGAACAGGCTTAAGCACTATGCACTGCACTACCAGTGATATGGCTAGTTACGAAGGCAAGATGAGGACCACACACCGCCAACTGCAGCGCTCCTGGGACCCATGATGCCCTGCCTGAAATAGACTGCTAGTAAGCTAGGTTACCAGTATTTGCCATACACCCATTACCCTTCAGATGACCCACACAGCAATGTCTGGCTTGGCCTTAGGGGCGGCTTCTAACACACATCCACCACCTGGATACCACCCCACCTTCCACAATATGTAATCATACCCACTGTACTCACCCCCCTCTGGCTCCTGTGATTCCCTCAAGTACCCATCCAGCTCAGGGTATGCCACCGCCAGATTGCGGGCCATCAGGGGGATCAGGGTCCGACGGGCACCCCTTCCTCATTGAAAGGCCATCCCCAGCTGCACCTCCACGGTCTTCCGTGCCCAGCATCTCAGGTCCTCCCACCGTTTCTGACAGTGGGTGCTCCGCCTGCCATAGACCTCCAGGGTCCGCACGTCCTCGGCGATGGCACACCATATTCTCTTCTTTTGATGGGCGCTGACCTACAGAGGCAATACAGACAGGATAACACCATTAAACAAACAGTACAGCCTGTCACACAAATGACTCACCATACCCGTTTCCAGCACCATTGGCACACACATCGCCCAGCACACACCATGTACACCGCCACAAGACATTCCCCCCACCCCCTTACACAATGCTTGCACATTGAGAATCGGTTCCCTGGTCCTGTCCTCCCCCTGGCACACAGCAGTCCCCCAGTTTCCCTGTTGGCCTGTGCCTCTGTCCTCTGAAAGGTGTGCAAACTGCTTTCCCTGATTGTCCCTGATTGTCTTGGGGGCGAGATGTGGCCTGGGGTCTCGGTACAGGTGGGCACACTGCTGTTTGATATGTCCTAGGGACAGAGGTGTGTGTACACTGGGTGGGTGCTGTGGTGTTGGATACTTAAGGGGGAGGCTCTGTGGTGGTCTGTGAGTGGGTTTGGGTGACCCGCTGTTCAGTGGTCCATGATGGCTCAGGTAGGTCATCCAGATCCAGAAGTCCAGAGTTACTGTCATCACTGGGGGCATTCTTCTGTTGGGGGACTGGATAGTCGTGGCACCTCCTCTCCACTGACATTGGCTGGGGTACCTGTGGGGATGTAAGTGATGCATTATGCTTCATGTGTATGACATTTTGTACATCCCTAGCTTCCCTTCTATTGTTGGTGTTGCCCTGCCACCTTTTGCTTGTGCATGGTGATGTATTGTGTGATTGTTAGTTTCCCTATGCTGTGCATGCTTTTGTTATGGGTGTCCATGCAGAGCTGGGAGGGCTGTCCATGCATTGGTATTACATGCAGGGCTTGGCATTGGGGTTAGTCATATGTGTAGGTGCAGTATGTGGAATGGGGTGGAGTAATGGGAGTGAGGGTGAGAGTGTGAGATGGCATGCAAGTATGGGGGTGATAAGGAGTAAATGTTGACTTACCAGTGTCCAGTCCTCCGGCTACTCCAGTGAGCCCCTCAGGATGCAGTATTGCCAAGACTTGCTCCTCCCATGCTGCGAGCTGTGGGCGAGGAGGTGGGGGTCACTGCCAGTCCTCTGCATGGCAAGCTGGTGCCTTGCTGCTATGGAACGTACCTTTCCCCGTAGGTCATTCCACCTCTTCCTGATGTCATCCCTTGTTCTTGGATGCTGTCAAACGGCGTTCACCCTGTCCACGATTCTCCGCCATCCCTCCATCTTCCTTGCAATGGATATCTGCGGTACCTGTGCTCCAAACAGCTGTGGCTCTACCCTGACAATTTCCTCCACCAAGACCCTTAACTCCTCATCAGTGAAGCGGGGGTGCATTTGTGGGGACATGGGTGTTGTGTGTTGGTGAGAGTGTGTTGAATAATGTGGCAGTGTGTATGATGTGGCATGAGTGAGGGATGTATGGGTGTAAGTGGTGTGTGTCTAGTTGTCGTAGTGGTCTTGGTGTCAGTCTGGTGGCAATGATTTGTAATCGTAAAGGGTTGTGGGTGATGTGAGTGTGTGTTTTATAGTGGTGTTGGTGTGGGGGGTGCATGAGTGTCAGGTGTGTGATTTTAGTTTTGGCCAATGTGATGTTGTTTTGTATGTGGGTATCCATTCAGAGTGCGGCGGTATGTACAGCCAATGGTTTACCGCTGTTGAATGTCCGCGTGGTGATTCATGGGTCATAATGTGATGGGCATTGTTTTGTTGGCGTAACAGTATGGGTGTTGGGAACGCCACTATTGCACTGACCTTTGGGCTGGCGGATTTGTGTATGTGGCTGTATTCTGTCGGATTTGTGTGTGCATGTCATAATATGGCAAAGGGCTGTTCACCACCAGAGCGGTATGTTGCCAGCCATCAGCGTGGCAGTAGGTGGCATTTACCACCAATGTTATATTGAAGGCCATAGTTACAAATGAACAGGATTAATATAACAAGTATGAGAGTCAATTGATGCGAACAGTGTCTTTCCACACATCACATCAAATTGTCATCAGTCACACAAATGTAACATTCTCATATATTTTTGTTCCATATTGCTATTCAAGAAGGGAAGGCACAGAATGTTCGATCAGCATAGGTCAGATTGAATGTTATAAGATCCAGTAATGCCATTCCGCATCTTTATTCAAACCATGTCATACTGTGTCAAAGTGGAAGATAAAGGTACTTTCATATTGTTGTAATTTTAGTTCTAGTTTTCAGCCTCGAGGATGTGGTTTTAGTTTTAGAAGACTACAGAAGACTGCAGAAGAAAAAGGATCTAGAATGAGGGTGACATGACACAAAATGGTCCACCAATTTGAGTCTCAAATCCTCCTTTTGTTTTTTGCAAAAATGTTCTTGTATCCTTGTTTTCAATGGTCTAGTCGTACTCCCAATATAGTATTTTTCACAGGGGCAGACAATAAGGTATACTACATTAGAACTTTAACAGTTGATGAAATTGCGTATTACAAAACTCGGACTGTTAATGTCTATTTGTTTTTATTTGGGCAAACCTAATTTACAGATGGAGCAGTTGGAGCAACTGTAGAAGCCGGTAGTTGGTGTAAAAAAATGTTTAGTTATTGTATGTTCTTGAAAAAATGAAGAAAAAAGTTTCTCTCTGAGATTAGAAGCCCTTTTGAAACACATTTGCGGAAATGGTCAAATATCTTGGGGGATAGATTGAGTCTTTGTGAGCATATACCAATGTTTATATAATAATTTATGAATATGTTGATGACCATTGCTAAAGTTGGTAATGAAATGTATAGGTGTTTAGAGTTTCAGTGATCTTACTTTTGTTTAAAATTCATTCCGGTCAATTTTGGCAAAGTGTTCCTTTGTTTGATTCAATCTTGAACAGTTATACTCCCTCCTGGATAAGCGTTCAGTAATTTCCACTGCCTTTAGCTCATAGTCTTCATTAGTGCTGCATTTCCGTCTAGCCCGTCGGTATTCTCCTGATGGTATGTTGGCTATTGTATGCTAGATGCATGAACAACAGAATTAGCAGCTGTATCTTTACGATGAATTTGAGTATGCAATTGTTTGTGATCAATATAGAGGGTTGGATCCAAAAATGTGATTGATTCTTTTTAGTATTTGGAGGTCACCTCAATTTCCCATTTGTTTTGTGTTAGAGTCCTAAAAATGTGTTGGAGGAGGGACTCTGGGCCTTGCCAGATGAAGAGTATATCATCTATGTAACATCCCCAAAAGATGATATGGTTTGATAAGCCTTCAATGTTCTCATTCAACAGCAAGTATCTTTCCACTTCTCCCATCAGGATACAGGCACAAACATGCTCCCATCGCAGTCCCTTGATTTTTGAGATAGTGTTCACCCCTGAATAGGAAAAAGTTATTTTTCAGGCAAAAGGTCAGCATTTCGATGATCATGTTGTTTCTTTCCAGTAAGTGTACTGATCGTGTTGATAAACATTTGTGTACTGCTTTAATACCATTTTGATGTTTAATTGAGGTATACAGACTGACTTCCTCTATAGTTGCAAATATGTAGTCCGATTGCCAATTGATATCCTGAAGGTTTTGTATTATGTCTTTGGTGTCCTTAATAAAAGATGGCAGATTTCTCATGAAAGGTTTTCATTTTGAGTTAAATACAATTACCTCTATTGGAGCAGATGGAAATAATACCTGCAGTAATTGGTCTACCTTTGGGTGGAAAACCACCTTTATGAAATTTTGGTAAGAGATACAGGGGGTCATTCTGACCCCGGCGGGCACCGCAAGAAGACCGTACCGTGGTCAAATGACCGCGGCGGTCATTCTGACTTTCCCGCTGGGCCGGCGGGCGACCAACAGAAGGCCGCCCGCCGGCCCAGCGGGAAAGCCCCTTCAACAATGAAGCCGGCCCCGAATGGAGCCGGCGGAGTTGAAGTGGTGCGACGGGACAGTGGCACCTGTCGCGATTTTCAGTGTCTGCAAAGCAGACACTGAAAATCTTTATGGGGCCCTGTTAGGGGGCCCCACGACACCCGTTCCCGCCATCCTGTTCCTGGCAGTAAGAACCGCCAGGACCAGGATGGCGGGAAGGGGGTCGGAATCCCCATGGCGGCGCTGCTTGTAGCGCCGCCATGGAGGATTCCTTTGGCCAGGGGAAAACCGGCGGGAAACCGCCGGTTTCCCTTTTCTGACCGCGGCTTTACCGCCGCGGTCAGAATTGGCCAGGAAGCACCGCCAGCCTGTTGGCGGTGCTTCCGCGGTCGTTGGCCCTGGCGGTCGATGACCGCCAGGGTCAGAATGACCCCCACAATGTTGTTTCACATAAAGATGAGTCTTTTTTGTCTAGGATAAGTACACCCTTAGGGAATCAATTGTGCAGGAGTTCTTTCAGTTTACGTTGTATCTCCTGGGTTGGATTGTTAGGTAACTTCGTGTAGCAGGTATTGTCACTTATTTGTCGATATGCTTCAGAAAGGTCATCCTGTTTATTAAGGATGACGATATTCCCCCCTTTGTCTGCTTCCTTAATTATAATTGTGTTGTCTTCATGAAGTTCACGTATTGCTTGTCTTTGTTTATAGTTGGTGTTCAAAGATAAATAGGGTATGACTGTCTTAGTTTCTAAAATTGTCACCAATATGTGGGCTAGTGGCTGGATTGCATTCAGCACTCGGTTTAACCTTTGTGCTTAACTAGGTTCCCTGAAGCATTCTGCATGGCGCTGAACTAGAACACCAATATATACTCTTTAGGCACCCAGTGCTCAGGTTCTAACCCGTGACTAAATGCAATATTGACAACTTATCACTAAGACTGCCCAACTAAATGTATGTTTGACAACATGTCCGGCAAGTGGCTAAGACTGCCCGTTTTTTTCAAATTACCACTAATACGTATAATTGTTCAAATTCAGCCTTTGGTCGAACCCTCACGCTTAACTAGCTTTCATTGAATTATACTTGCGCCCTGATAAACAGATGACCGATCTAACTGGACTAATGGTCAATACATCGTGCTCCCCTTTATGTATAATGCTACTGTGTGGAAACAACAGATCTAACCTGGCCTAATTATGATAAATACACCCTGACCGGCATGTAGACTAAGGCCTCTTTGGATGTACTGACAGTGGAAGGGATGAATATGTATTACGATGATTAATTGGTACCTTTTCAAATGTAATTAAGTGAGATGTACTATTTTAGATGTCAAGAGTTATAGTTATACTATGTCTCAACCTATCCATGTTTATGTACAATATGCATACATTTCAACTACATGAACTAGTAGACTTTTGCATTTAGACACATTGGCCCTCATTATGACCCTGGCGGATGGGGGAGAAGTGGCGGTAATACCGCCAACAGGCCGGCGGAAAAATAAATTGAATTATGACCATGGCGGTTATCGCCATGGTCATCTGCCACTTCTCCACTCCGACCGCCAGGGCGGTCATGACCGCTGGGCTGGAGACATCGGTCTCCAGCCCGGCGGCTGTCACCAGACCGCCGGCGGTATCACGACCCTGCATACTGCCATGGATTTTGGGTGGTTTGGAAATGCCATGAAATCCATGGCGGTAGGCACTATCAGTGCCAGGGAATTCCTTCCCTGGCACTGATAGGGGTCTCCCCCACCCCCCATCCCCACCAAGTCCTCCCCCCACACCCCTTACCCCCCTGCCACCCCCAAAGGTGGCAGGACCCCCTCCCTACCCCTACCCCGAAAATTGAAACACACCCCCACCCTACACGCATACAGACATCACCATTACACATACCCGCACACATACCCACAAACATACCAACAGAAACACACACACAGTCATACACGCACACATACATACAGACATCCACGTACACATATTCACATACATACAAACAGACAGACATGCACACATTTTCAAACACACAACACCCCCGCATGCATACACGCACTCACACACCCCCTCTACATACTCACACGCACACCCCCATGCACGCACAAAATACACAACACCCCCCGCCCCCCTCCCCTATCGGACGATCAACTTACCTTGTCCGTTGATCCTCCGGGAGGGGATGGGATCCATGGGGGCTGCTCCACCGCCAGCTCCCCGTCACCAGAACACCGCCACACCGAATCATGGGATGTGACTCAGTGGGCGGTGTTCTGATGGCGGTGAAGGTGGAGCAACCTCCACTTCCCCGCCGACCTCCAGTATGGCTGCTGGTGGCTCTCCATCCGAAAAAGGATGGAGGGCTGCCAGCAGTCATAATACGCGGCATGGAAAACTGCCTGGACTGGCGGTCTTCAGCACGGCGGTTGCTCTGTGGTCTTCAAAGAAGACCGCAGAGGTAGTAATGAGGGCCATTATGTGCAACCTATTGTACCTGTATGACATTTTACAATGGAGATCATTATCATTAAGGATGAAACTGCATATTTTTGATATATGTAACCCTCAAAGAAACTATGGGCCTCATTATGACCCTGGCGGCCGGCGGTACACTGGCAGTAACACCGCCAACAGGCTGGCGGAGTTCCGCCAGTGTATTATGACCATGGCGCATTAGCCACGGCCATACCGCCGGCCCCTCCACTTGACCGCCAGGCTTCCGCCAGGCGGTCATAATCCCCAGGGCAGTGCTGTCCTGGGGATTATAAATCCCCAACCGCCAGCCTCTCAATGGCAGTAAACACCGCCATGGAAAGGCTGGCGGTAGGGGGGACTGGGGGTGCCCCTGGGGGCCCCTGCACTGCCCATGCACATAGCATGGGCAGTGCAGGGGCCCCCAGGCACAGCACTATCGCGCATTTCACTACCCGAATTTCGGGCAGTGAAATGCACGACAGGTGCTGCTGCACCCGCTGCACATCAACATTGCCGCCGGCTCTATTATGAGCCGGCTGCAATGTTTATGTGACTTTTCCACTGGGCCAGCGGACGTAAACACTGTTTCCGTCTGCTGGCCCAGCAGAAATGTCATAATAGGGAGCCACCAATACCGCCAGCACTGGCGGTATAGTGGCGCCCGCTGCTTCAGCGATCTTTTGTAAGACCGCCGAAGTCGTAATGAGGGCCTATATATTTGTCCGTCTGGGTGGAACCTAATGCATGTTATTACTATATATCTTTGGCTGTACAGATAAACTTTTGTCCGTTCATCTGCATAATTTACGGAAATTAGAAATGGTTTCATATTTCCCAATATACAAATAGGTATTGTATGATCTTGTTGAAATCTGCATGGGCAGAGGGCCCTTTCTATACTCTTTTGCTCGTGTTATTGTATGACCTTGTAGAACTTGGCATGGGGCAGATGGCCCTCTCTTTGCTCTTTTGTTCATGGTTCAGAATCTTTTCATGCACTTGGGTGACCTTTGTCAAAAAGTATCTTCAAAATAATTTTCTTTTCATCTGAAATAAGCTTCTTTTTGCTCTAATCATTAACCAATTGTCATAATCCTTGTGTAAATAATCCATGTACTCTGTATACTTTCAATATTATCACCTGATAACTAACATGGGGTATAGATCTTTTCTCTTCACTTTTATTTACTTCACCTTTATTAATAGTTTCTGTTTAAATGATCACTTTTGCATAGGGAAAGAACCTCTGAAGAACTCAATATTTCTGCACTTCGAGTGATGATCATGTTTTTGTACTTAAATTCTCTGTTAACCTATTTTCTATGTTCTTGCATCCTTGAGAAAGCCCCAGGTATGTATGCCATTTATGGGGTGAAACACATGTTGGCTGTTGCTCCTGCATCTAATCCCTCACATATGATATGGTGCACCCTACCTTAGATCTGTAAGGCCTGCCAGAGGGGTGTTTTACCCATGGTATATGCAGTATATGATAGACAGGGCACACAGGCAATTGTGTCAATGCATCACAACAGTTTTAGGGAAAGAGTTCTGACCTAGAAAACCTGGTTAGCAGGGGCCCTGGGCACTAAAATTTCTAGGGTACATCATACATCAGACAAAAACTGGGGGCTAACCATGTCACACTACCTCTAGAAATCTATCAGTTAGCAAGCCTAGGTTTGTTTGATGTACAAATTTCCACTCCTCATGATCCCAAAAGACATACTTCACAGTTCTGATATAAGAAGAGGTTATGGAGGCTGGATTGGTCCAAAACTCTATCAAACCCAAAGAAGCTAATGTCTTCCCTAAATATTATAGCCATGGCAGCCTTTCCAATCCCCTCTGGTTATCCAACTTGTTGCTAAGGGATATCCTGTAGGGTTCCAACTCAGTGGTCAACCAAATTCTTAACCAGTCCATAATTGGATTGTGTCTTACTTTTGAAGTAATGGACTGCATGCCCAAATCTAGCTTGAAAACTACTGGGGTACATTCAGGAAGTTTAAGTGCCACCCTGATGAGCTTATTTTCTGCAACTCTCAGTGGATCAATGCTACTATGGCCCCATCGCTCTGTATCATAGCCACCACTGCTTGAGCTCTCCGGACTCCTAGGATAGGGGAAACAGGATGAAAGGTGATTGTTCTAGCAAATTTCAGGATAGCAGCTGTCCTATGGTTCAATACAATTCTGCTACTTACAATCTGGCTAGCACAAGAATTAATGCTAGATAGGTGGATTCCTAGGTAGTCAAAGTCTGAAACTCTTTTGAGATACTCTCCCTCAAATTTTAGGACCCCTCTGAAGTGCCTAGGCGGATGAATGGCCATGAACTTTGTTTTGCTGGTATTAATGCAAAACAGTTTAAATCTAGCGAGTATGACTTCTATTCCTTTTGGTGTTTTGGACACTAGCAAGGTATCATCCACAAATAATAAAGCTTGTGTTGTCATGCCACATACAACCAGGGAGTAGTTTTCCCAGTCCTGGAGAAAATCTATACAACCATTTAAAAAAAGAAGGAATAGTTTGGTGCCAATATGCACCACTGCTAGCCTGCTTTGTGTTTTGAATATCTGGTCAGTTGTTTTCCCATCAGTTCCCCATCTTATTTGGGCATAGATGTCAGTGTGAAGATTCCTTATGATATCTAAAAGGTGAGGTGGGAGCCCGAATTTGCTTAAGGTACACAAAGGGCCAGATGGATCAAGGTTCGCATTTGTGAATACCAAATAGTGATTTTTACCAAATCACTAACTGGGATTCCCAAAATGCAATGTAACAACACCATCACATAATTGTTTGCGATTTAATAAAATTCACAATCGCAAATAGCGGGTAGCAAATACAGATTCAGTAAAATAGCGAATCAGTATTTGTAAATCGCAAATTGCGATTTTTGTATTCTGGAGCACCTTGATAACATCTCAACCAGGAAGTGTGTCAGTGCATGCTGTTTCCAGAAGCCTGAGCCACAGGAGCAGGCAAAGAGACCCAGCACAGCACCAGGGAGGCACTCAGGAGAGTCAGCCAGGACCAGAAAAAACTATGGCAGCTGATGGGAATGGGAAGGACAAAGGAGAGAGAAAGCCTAAACTGAAATTCAGTGAGCAAGAACTGGAGGTGCTCACAGAAGAGGTGGTCAAGAACCATGACCAGTTATTTGGCAAACACGCACTAGGGTCCTAGAAAGTGAGAAGAGGAAAATGTGGGATGACATCCAGACCAAAATATGCGCAGTTGAATTTGAGCAGCGTTCCATCGAGGAGATACGCAAGCGCTGGTACGACTTGTGCTCATGTGCCAAAGAGAGGGTAGCAAGCAGGCTGAAGGAGGCAAGGAGCACTGGAGGAGGACCACCCACCCAGACACCGTCTACCCCCATGGAGGGCATGGTGGAGTCAACACTCCTGCCTGAAGCAGTTAGTGGTGTCTCTGACATTCACACCTCAGGCACACCCGGCACCAGCAGAGGTAAGGGCAGTAATGATTTGAATCACCATATGTGCATGTACGAGTGCCCCTTAGAAAATTCCAATGGCACTATGCACGGTGATAAGTAGTCCATGCCACATATTCCAATCAACACAATAATGCCTTATAGGTGTGGTAGTCCATACCCCAAAAGTGTATCCATTACATAAATAGCAAGATAGTGTAAAACAAAACAGAGAAATAACACAACAGACAATTAGAGACACTCTGCCAGGGGAAATGTTTATCATGAAAGTAACTGTGAAATTAGAAATCCAAGGTGAACATCATGAATGACATGCTGCCCATTGTTGTTGCAGATGTTCCAGGCCCTAACGCAGCAGAAAGTGGAAATGAGGTGAATGATGAAAGTCAGCCACAGACCGATTCAAACACCAGTGAGTCCATCGTACAAGCACCATCTAGACGCAGGGCAAGAGTGCTACCCCTCACTGAGTTTACCCTGGACTCCGATGAATTGCAGGAAGAAGTTCCCACACCACCTCTTGAGGTTAAAAGCTCGGACAGACAGCAGTCCCTTTCCCAGTGTCAGTCTACTCCCCTCAGGAGGCATTGAGAAGAAGGCAGACAGTGCACAGAGGAAGGTGAGGGTCCATTACTGTTTGGTGGCCTTGAGGCATCCATGTTGAAAGTGCAGCACCTGCAATGTAAACACATGAGATCAGTGCACAGGCAGTTGGTGTCTATTGATCACAACATGGGATTAATGCACAGGCAATTTGCATGCAAGCTGCATGAGGGACAGCAGGCTGCAGCAGAACACATAAGGGAGATGACTGACAAATGCCATTAGGGAGCTCTACACTGTAATGCAGCAGGAGCATGTTACCCTTCGTAGGCACCATTACCAAATGAGGGGCAGGTTGGATGGGTTCAGCAGATCTGTCAATCGACTCACTACCACAAATGCTTTGGTGTCACGACATGCTGTGGGCATGCAAGTGGAGATGGCACATTGCAGTCGGATGCTGCACGAGGATTGGTACAAGTCACCAATGTATTGGAGACAATGCAGACAGCCCGGAGTGCTACAAACAACGAACTGGGTGGTGGGGATAGTGAGGATCTCTCTAGCCTCAGCAGTGACAGAGCCCCTGTGATGGATCCTAGGTGTTGGAGCTCCAGACACAGTAATGTCTCTGAACCCACAACAAGAGGTGCCAATGAGACCACTGAGCGTTCAAGTGGAGTGCGTGAACGTGAAAAGTAATGAGGAGAAGTACACAGGACTTGCAAATGATGTATCAATGTATTGATACTATGATGTCAATATAATCACACTGTAACTGGGACCTGATTGTGTGTTCTGATACCTATGTCCTATTCACACATATATTATCTGAAGACAAGGCAATAAATGTTATACCTACAGCAATTAATGAAAGTAGACATGGTGTTGTCATTACTCACATCAGAAATAGTTGTTCGTAATCTCAGCAGGTCTTTGTCTGCCCTCTGCTGCACTGGTTCTGTTTGCTGGGTGAATGGGTGGCAATAAGCAACACATATCATTGTCTAGTTCCCGCTCAAAAGGAGAGATTATCACTAAAGAATTGTGACCAATCTTTTCAGGTACCAGTACTGAAGCTGTGAGGGAACCATTAGTATAAAGAGCTTGAAAATGGATTATCTAATCCTGGGAAACAATATTATTCTCAGGTCTCATCATGTTTGTTTTTGCTTCATGACCAGTCGTGTGCCAGAAAGCTACATAGTTTCCAAATCAACCTGATGGAACTGGCTCTAGCAACCTGGATCTCACATGAGGAGTCACGTTTGATAGCTTTAAGTAGAGATCTCTTGGTTATATCATGTGGAATAAGTGAATGAGAACCTACTCCTAGTAATGGGAGATTTAGTAAAAAAATAATTCAGAGCCTCAAAGCGTTGAGCATGGGCGTCTATAACTGTGTGAGGTGTAGAATCATGACCAGCAAAAGCAAACAAAGTTGGATCCTTTGCAACATATTTTCACATTTTACTCTTATAATTGTTGGTAATTGGTAGATGCCTGCAAGGAAACCACCAGTGTGGAACTGAATAGTCTAAATTATCCCAAACAGTAAGGTGCAAAAGGAAATGATCACTCTTAAACTGTTGAAAGACTTCCATGTCTATAAGTTTGTCCCAAGAGTGTAAGGCTATAAGTATACAGTCAATATGACTCTGATAGGTGTTCCTTTTAAAGGTAAGATGCCTCACTATCATTTGTAAGACTACCTTAGTCAGGGTTGGAATACAAGGGCCTAGAGGTTCGGTACTGGGGACTCAGATGCCCTTGTGGTATTTCTGTCATACACATTGTACAAAAACATTTTTTTTCCCTCTCCAGTATGAAACCTCTAACCCAAATAATTTGGGAGAATCTACAGTTAGTTGTCTTACAAGATAACCCAAGGATATGTTAAACTATATGTCAGGTTCACTCGATGGCCTACCAGCCAGAGACCTGCGAGCCGGAACTAAAAATATTTAAAAAGCTTGCTTGTGTGAAGGCCTTTTATTCCCAGGTTTCTTGGCACATGACAATATCCCCAATGGCAATATAATCCCCCAGCCTTCTTGTGTCCTTTTGGGTTTTTTTTGGTTCCAAGAAATTAATGTTAAGTTTCATGGTTTATTCAAGAATATGATGGGAGTTCTATGTTGTGATGTTGCTATCTCCCTACTGCATAAACATGCACAGAGAATTGAGTCAATGACGTTCCAATAGCATGACAAGGACTTTGGGTATGGTTGATATGACTCGATGAGTGACTTTACCAATGGTGCAAGAAACTGAGACAGAGCCCTGCTTAAATGGTTTAGGTTTTACAAATCAAGTTAGAACATGGTTCCGTGTTGGCTCCAGTCAATCAGCTAAAGATAAAGAAAATGAGGACTAGGGAAGAGCAATACTCTGCACAGGTGGCGCATGGAAACTGGATTTTTCAGTTAGCTGATAGAAAAGTGCATGCTTCTAACAATAACAAACCATTCACTATGGATGGGTGTGCAAGTTGCAGCTTGATACAACATAGGTTATTACCTATAGAAGGAAATTGTTTAACCCTAATTATGTCTGAATGGATAACATTTTAACTTTTCCGAACATCTTTAATCCAATGTATAACTTTGTTGGTCAAAGAGGCCTCATCTTCCCTTGTATCTGGTTGTAGTTAGGGTACACCTGTCATAAAGATGGCCTGATAAGAGAAAAAGTACCAGAGCTTGGACCTTACTCTGGGAGAGTTCGTAGGCGTGATATAGGCAGGTTGGAAAAAAAGGGAGTGTAATTCCTTACTGAAGAAAATCTTGGACGAGTGCAAGAACGTTCTGTGCCAGGCAATACATTTATTTCTTCTTGGGGTTTTCCCTACTGTGGAGAATACATGGACAGTGTGTGGACCTGCTCTTAACAGTGGAGGTGCCTCTCCACAATGGCCTGGAAGGTATACTGGGAAATCCCGATTTTGACTCCTAGCTGGATGTGAAGGACTCAGGAGAGCTTCTCTCTGGGTACAAAGGGATGGCCTATTTGGCTGGAGCTCCCCAGGTGCTAAATGACCATGTCCAAAATCATGTCCTACCTTTTTTAACCCAGATGGATGAGATTCTGTTAATAGACAGCATTTTGATCTTAAATCTGTGATTTCTGCCCTCATAATAGTAATAATTTCCCAAAGATCTTTTATTTGTACTGTTATCTCTTCATGACCTGCTGACTGTATATTACTGACAGGCCTCGTACTAGACTCATCAATAGGTTGGTCACACTCTGCCAAGGGTGAAAAGCGACTTGAGCAAAGTATTTCTAGAGAGATATGGGAATTAGTTTGAGTTTGTGCTTGGATTGCTAAGAACTGGTAGTTGGACAGGAGAAACTGGAAGTTCACTGGCCATCAAGGATTTGCTTTTGGATCACTTTTTTCAAATAGGGCAACTTTGGTCTTATTAGTTTCGGTGCCTGGTACTTTAAGGACATCAGGGTGAAGAATTGGTTCTACTTCTTCTACAAGTTCATCTATCTCTCTCAGAGTACAGTTTTTGGTGGAAGAGCCAGAGGCCTTTTTATTTGTGGGTTCGCCTGAATGTTTTTCATCGCATTTCCTTTTTCCCAATTCTAATCCTTATCCTAATTGCCAGCCTCTTCTGGTGTAAGAAACAAATACAGAAAAAGCAATTGCACCTTGAATAGATTGATATACAAACCATGCAGTATAATTAATAGCAATAAAAGAAACCAGTCATTGATGTCCTCCTGGCAACATTCTGCGATAGCTCTGTTTGGCGTTACGTGAACTGCAAGATAGAATATCAGCCTAGGAAAAGGTAAGAGGTTTAAAAAAAAACTAAGATTTGCTAGCCAATATATCTTTACATTCACAAGAAAGAAAGACAATTTTGCAACCAAACAGAACTCTTGTTAGACCTGGCATCCTTGGCGTGGCCTCCCTAACTTTTTGCCTCTACATCCTTGGTTAATTCTGTGTGCTTGACTGTGTTTTTGCAGTTTTTGGTACTCTGGGCACTTTGCCACTGCTGACCAGTGCTAAAGTGCAAGTGCTCCTCTGTAAGTAATTTGTATAATTGGCTTTTCCCTGACCTGCATATTTGATTTTCTAGTAAGCCCCTAGTGAAGTGCAGTAAAGGTGCCTAGGACCTGTAAATCGAATGATTCTAGTGGGCCTGCAGCACTGGTTGTGCCACCCACATGAGTAGCCCTGTAAACATGTCTCAGACCTGCCATTTCACTTTCTGTGTGTGCAGTCTTGCACTGACAGTTCACCTTGGCAAGTGTACCTACTTGCCAGGCCTAAACCTTCCCTTTTTATACATGCAAGGAACCCATAAGTTAGGCCCTAAGTAGCCCCATGGGCAGGCTGCAGTATGTTAAAAGTGGGACATGTACTAATGTGTTTTATATATCCTAACAGTGAAATACTGCCAATTTCATTTTTCACTGTTGCAACGCCTGTCTCTCCCATAGGTTAACATTGGTGCTGCCTTTAAATAATCTCAAGGTGCAGTTTCCCTTTGAGAGCAGATGGAAATTTGGAGTTTGGGGTCTCTGGACTCACAATTTAGAAGTGCGTCTGTTAGTGAAGTTGGTTTTTAGATTGTTAGTTTAAAATGTCTCGTTTAGAAGGTAGGCATTTTCTTGCTTAAACCATTCTCTGACTCTGCCTGTTTATAGATTCCCTGTCTGGGTCAGACTGACAGTTGGGCTGTTTGTGAGTCTCCTCTAGACAATGACACAAAGGGATCTGGGGTGTAGCCTGCATATCCTGATGAGCCATCTTAGCTGGAGTGGAGGGAGGATTGGTCACTCACACCTGAATTGGCTGTGCCTGCCCTTACACAATGCAGTCGCCAACCCCCTGGTGTGTGTCTGGGGCCTGGCCTGGGCAAGGCTAGATCGGGTGCATAACAGAGACTGTTCTTTGAAGTTTGCCTACTTCAAAGGCAGAAAGGGGTATAAGTAGTGGACCCAAATCCCCAGACTGTAGATCACTTATGGAATCAAGAGGAGCCTCTGTCAAGGAGAAGAGCTGAATAACTGAGAAGTGCATCCCCTGCCTGTGACTGTGCTTTGTTGGGCTATCCTGCAGTTTCTCCTTTTGCCTGTGAAAGGGGACAAAGACTGGACTTTGTTGTGCATTCCTGCTTAAGAGGTATCTCCAAGGGCTTGGACTAGAACTTGCCTCCTGTTTTGAAGCCTCAGGGACAGCAAAGACTTCACCATCCGGTTTTGAGTCTACATGCTAAAGACTCTAGCTTGCCAGAGTGTGCCATTCTAGTTCCTGGGCCCCTGGAAGTGAATTTCAGGTGAAATCCTGTGAAACTACGCTGGACGACGGCGTGCAACTTCACGAAGGACGCCGCTGCATGGAACCCGTGACGCTGCCTGCACCTGAAGCCATGGACCTCGCAGAAGCGTGATGACCCCAACAACTCCCCAAGCCTCACATCGCCACTGATCCCATAAGACTTCGCTGAGATTGTCGTAACAGTGACATTCGTGACACCCGACTCCGTTGTGGTGCCTGTGACCTTGTGAAATGAGCGCGGGTCCATGAGGCACTAAAATCATATTTTTAATGGTGTATTGTGGATTTTTATCGTAGTTGGTCTTGTTTATTTAGATAAAATATTTACTATTTTTCTAAACCTGTGGTGTGTCATTTTGCAGCGTTTCAGTGTATTACTGTGTGTGTTGGTACAAATTCTTAACACATTGTCTCTGAGTTAAGCCTGCTTGCTCGTGCCAAGCTACTAAGGGAGTGAGCGGGGGTTAACTGAGTGTGATTCTCATTTACCCTGAATAGAGTGAGGGTCCTTTCTTGGACGGGGGTAATCTGACTGCCAACCAAAGACCACATTTCTAACAACCCTACTTAAAACATACCTGCTAGTTCAGAACAATGTCGCAAATGGGAATGTTGAGGAAAGTCCAATGGGAAGATGTTCAGTTGCACTTAATTTCAAGTTACAAACCTCCCTCACTGTAAGTCAAACAGAGAACCTTGTAGCTGTCCCCAGCTACAAAAGTTGGCTATCTGACTAAATGAGTTGCCAGGCCCTCCTCAGGCACTAAAAGCAATTACAAGACAGAGTCACACTAGCAGCAAAGGGCTTAGTGTTATGACACAGTTCACCCTGTAAAAGAGTGTGAGAAGAACTACCAAGTAGCTGTGGCCCAAACAGGACAAATTATCCTGTCTAATGGATTCCACCTCCTTCCTAAAAGTCTCAAATAGGTTGGGAAGTATCCCGCCAGGGCAATAATATAATCATGATCCAAAGAAGAAAAACTTGAGAAACAGAAGTACAAGAAGTCGTGGGACACCCAACAATATCTCCTCTGTGTTCAATCCGATTACATGGGCAGACACTTGCTTAAGCCAAGAGGAGGCAGGATGAGGGTGAGACCCATATCAAAATGAATAGGAAATTTCAGTTCCAAGCATCAGTGATGGGCTTACCAGGATAAAACGCAGTTGGCAATGTAGAAGCCAAGGGAAGTGTCCCTGTCCCGGCTGTTCCTGGCACTCTCAGGCACAGTACGGGCCTGCCCTTGGCCCAGGTTTCACCCGGGCTTGCCCTGCACGCATTCCCATGCTGCAGGAGCAGTCACCAATCTCTATAGAGCAAATGACGGCCAGTCCAAGGGCCTCCTGCTGGGACCCAAAGCAGTCTGCAGAAATGGTGCAGACACTATGGAGGATCGTTCGCTGCAGGAGCGGTAACCTTGCTATAGGGCGCTCAAGTGCAGCAAATGACTGCTGGTCCTAGGGCCTCCTCCTGGGACCCAAGGCAATCTGGGACACGTTGTCCCTATAGAGCGGGTGCAAACCCTATCAAGGATCCCTCACTGCAGGAGGGGTAACCACGCTATATATGTCTCAGGTGCAGCAAATGACGGCTAGTCCAACGGCCTCCTCCTGGGACCCAAAGCAGTCTAGGACACATGGGGGCAGATTTAAAAGCCCTTAGCACCTCCTTGCACCACATTAGCATTATTTTTTTTAATGCTAATGTGGCCCAACTAGGCCAAAATCTCCGTGCCAGATTTACAAAGTGGCGCAATACATGCATTGCGCCACTTTGAAACCCCTTGCGCCACATCATGCCGGCACCAGGATATAATGTATGCATTCGGGGGCCAAAAAAATGGCACACAGAAAACTCAAATCAGATCAGGCATTAAAAGGGGGCATGCATTTGTTTACAATGTGCTGTTCAGGGTTAGTTCCAAAATTTTGGTGCTAACCCTGAACAGTACATCAATAGCATCAGAAATCCTGACACTATTGCCCTCTGCCCTGTGCCATTGTGCGCTGTATTTTAAATACAGCGCACACATGGTGGCGGTAGTAGGGCGCTAAGGGACACAAGGAAATTGGTGTTATACTGGGTGCAGTGCCACTTTTCTTAAATCTGCCCCATGGTTCCTGCAGAACTGGTGCAGACGCTGTCAAGGATCCCCTGCTGCAAAAGCAGTAATCATGCAATATAGTGCTCAGGTGCAGCAAATGACGGCTGGTCAAAGGGCCACCTCCTGGGACCCAAAGCAGTCCCTCAGAACTGGGGCAGATGCTCCCAAGAAGTACTCACTACCCTTGTTAATTGTTCTGCATGTTCTCAGAAGCTGGAACTTTCTTCCGGCTAGAGGTCAGGCATAGTAACTGAAATGTATCACCAAGTGAAGTACTCAGGACCGGAAGAACAATACAGGAGCGGCTTACTCAAAGCAGTAACACTTCTCAGTAATGAATTCTCTCTGGGGAACTGTCTGCAGGCAACCAAGGTATTGTACACTGGGCACAATTTAAAAACGAAACTATCCCAAAGCAATTTGAGTAGACTTGAACTCTCATAAGAGCTCATCTTAGAAGGGTCCTGCAGAAACCTGAGCAAAACAACAATCTGGTCATTCAGGAAGATGACTTAGGAGTGGGTTTCTATTTGGGCATTCTACTGAAATTCAGAGAGAAAAAAAACAACTGAGATCTGCTTCACACTTTGCACTGAGGGCAACTGTAGGGACAAGAAGGGGAATGATGTTAGCACTTTGATCCTGCATGGTGGTGAAATCACAACAGTGCTTAGTCTCTCCATATCTTGATGAGACATAATGATCCCTCTGACATTGACAATATTCCCGGCCCGATTGAAAGGATGTTCTGAGAATACACTGGCTGAAAAACATGACAGATATTATATATATATATATATATATACTTTATTCGACCATGGGTCATAAAAGTTACACATTAAATTATACAAAGAAGGTGCATTTGTTTCATTATACTTTCACACTGGCATAAAATAGAGTTTAGAATAAAAATAGCTTCTATAGGCCATGGCCTACTATAGTCCACCATTGTTCCAGATACATAACTGAACATTTAGATGCCAAGGTTTCTAAACATCTGCTTCATAGTGTTAAAAATAATACAAATATTTAAGGCTCTTAAAACAATATGAGGTGGTTTCAGATTCAAGTTTCCCAGGTGATACCATCACCAAGATAAGTGCAAGCTATCAGGCCCATGATTTAAGATTTAGAGTGCTGAGTTGATGTTACATAATAGTACAGTTTCTTGGTAGTTTAGGTGGCATACTTTAGTAAGGGCGCCTGCAACCGGCACAATCGTATAGGCAAATTTAGGCACTGTCAAGTCATTAAAAACACAAACACAATGTAATAAAAAGCTTATATAATAACTTAAAATGGTTATCAGATTCATGTTAAAATGGCACTAATGCCAGACAAGTGCATAAAAATAGCTCTTTGCGGCTAACACTAGTGATACAGTAGCAGAACCACAAGATGATTACCCACGTATTATCTAAGAAAAATCTGTTCCAAAGCCCTGTCTAAACCACATGGTCAATAATTAATCATCATCATCATCATCATCAACTTTGTTCGATCCATGACCATAAAAGCACATAAAACAAAATAATAAATAATTCTTAAGGAATAAATAAGTACACATCTTTAACTTGGTGTAAAAACATTAGGACAATAACTTGAATTGCACATGTGGCTCTAAAACTTATCTATAAAGGGATGGGACTTTAAATTACTTTTTGGAGATGGCATCGTATGCGCCAAGCTGTTGCTAGATACTTGCTTACTGAGAGAATTACATCGGTTGAATTATGGCTTTTTAGAACCCGTAGAGCCAAAGAGCAGTTCTTGAATCCCATGTCCCTGCAAATATTGCGAATCCATTTTAAACGTGGAATCGCATAGGCTGGGCAGAAGAACATGAAATGCTCAATGGTTTCGAAAGTACTGCCACAGGCAGGGCATATATCGGGAAGATTAGTCGGCCCCCACCTATGAATCAGTGACAACAAGGGCAAAGAGCCAAAGCGAAACCTTGCATATAAGCTCTTGCCCTGCGAATCCGGTATCACATCCAAATAGGATTCAAACTTTGGGGACCATTTAATATCAATGAAGGAATTAGTTAAGCGACCATGGGATTTGTGAGTTATGTAGTTATCCTTAACATAAGACCAATAGGTTAACTTTAGAACGTTTTTGTGCCGTCTCTCTAATTTATGGGGATTTTCCCAGTAATCGCCCAGACCCAATAGCCGGAGCCAATGGGCCACATGGCGAATCCAGGGAAGAGTATTAGCGTTTTGGCATTTCAATAGATCGAGTAGTGCGGTCTTGTATATATCTAGTTCGGGGGTTATCCACAACCTAATCCAATAGAGGAGAGGTCTTAGAGTAGCTAGATCTGCTACTCGGCTTAACCCCAGATCTAGAAATAATGGGAGCAAGGGTGTGGTACGTGGACATGCAATTAAGGCCCTTGCAAAATTGTTTTCCCCCACACTGATCTTGTTACAGTTAGCGTAACCCCATACCTCCGCTCCGTACAGGGCTGCACTTTGAGCCTTAGCTGTATAAATTTTTATTGCTGGGGAAACTACTTTTGTAGAGGTGCTTTGATAGAAACACAATATAGATGAGGCTCTGTGTTGTAGGAGCCCTGCACTTTTTGTAATCTGCTCTTCCCATAATAGTTTGTTAGTTAACCTAACTCCAAGGTAATCTATAGAGCTTACTTCCTTCAACGGTACTCCCTCAATATGGATGGAACATTTTTTCCTAGGTCCCTTAGATAACACCATCAGTTTAGTTTTGTTAATATTAACCTCCAACCCATGATCACTACAAAATTGGCTAAACCGGTCAACAAGGGTTTGCAACCCCATTGGTGTCTTAGAGATGAGAAGTGAGTCATCGGCGAAAAGCAAGATGGGAATTTTTTGTGTATTCAGGGAAGGGGCATCATTCTGGCCTATGGACACAGCCTTTACTACTTCATTAATAAATACGGTAAACAGTAGGGGGGCTAGCACACAACCTTGGCAAACTCCTCGTCTAATTGGGATCCGCTCTGTCAGTTCGCCTTGTTCACCCCACCTCACTTGGGCATAGGTGTTCTCATGTAGTCGTTTTAACAGGAGTAAAAGATCCTCTGGGACTCCCAATCTACCCAGCACTTCCCACAGCTTGGCTCTTGGGACCAGATCAAAAGCCGATCGCAGGTCTATAAATACCACATACAGGCATTGCTTGGCCACAAGAACGTATTTCCAATGCAATATGGCTAATCGAAAGACCTGGTCTATCGTGCTAGTTTTTGCACGAAACCCTGCCTGTAAATGAGAAAGGATTTGGTGCTTCTCGACCCAATTGATTAGCCTCTGCAGAATTTGTTTAGCAAATATTTTTTGTAGGTTGTCTATGAGGCTAATTGGCCTGTAGTTAGCTGGAAGATTAGCATTTCCTTTTTTATGAATGGGTATGATCTCTGCCCCCTTCCATGTATCTGGAATTTGCCCCCCTGCAGCTATGCTATTTGAGATGGCATTAATATACCAGGACCAGATGGATGGTTCCGATCTATAAAGATCTCCAGGAAGCTTGTCTGGTCCAGGTGCTTTGCCAGGTTTTAGGCTAATTATAGCCTCAAGGGTCTCTTCTATTTTAAAGATGAGGCAACCCTCGGGGACACACTGAGCCACCACTTGGAGGGCCATGCTGGAGTTTGATTCCAACAATTTAGTTGGAGAGTGG
This sequence comes from Pleurodeles waltl, assembly GCF_031143425.1. Taxonomy (NCBI): domain Eukaryota; kingdom Metazoa; phylum Chordata; class Amphibia; order Caudata; family Salamandridae; genus Pleurodeles; species Pleurodeles waltl. The sequence goes on along the minus strand of NC_090436.1, from coordinate 932,658,728 downwards.
ACCACATTAGTGTCCATTGGGCCTTCTGGTAGGGCATAAAGAGTAGTAAAATGCTCTACCCAGCTTTCTGGTTGAATATGATTGCTGGGACAGCTCCTACCTCCATTTTCTCTTTTGGACAGAAGTTCCCAGAAACGCTTGTTATTCTTCTCTCTGGAAGCATCTAATAGTTCCTGCCACAGGGAATCCTCCCACCGCTTTTTAGCGTTAGACAAGGTTACTTTGTATAGAGACCTGGCTTGTTTAATTTCCCCCTGGGAGCCAGACATTACTGCTACTCTTAACCCGGACTTGTCCTTTGAACACCTCTCATCAAACCATCCCTTGCGTGCCCCTTTCCCTTCATGTGGCTTAGACCGCCTTGTTTTATAAAAGAACCCCCGTAGCTGGGTAGTCATGCTGTCATGTATTTTGAGAATCGGAATATTCCCTACAGCCTGATCTTCATACTCAGCCAAACTATTTAAGAAAATCTGATATATTGCTCTGATGTGGTGGGGGTTGGACATCACTTTTGGCCAAGTAATCTTGGTAAATTTGTTGTTCCAGCAAGGTGGCGGAATTATTGTAGCATAGTTGTTGAGTGTTCTCCTGAACATTTCTCCAGAAAGGGTAAGGAGCAAGGGGAAATGGTCACTATCACATCTCACTTCTACTTTCATGTCTACCAAATGGGGCCACAGCCTAACATCAACCAGGAAATAATCAATAGTGCTTATCGACATGCCCCTTTTAAAAGTAGGTGCACTATTCATATCAGATGGAGTTCTACCATTACAGGCCCTAAGGCCATGGTTTAAAAATAATGTGGCTAATTGCATGGCCACCCGAGATTTTTTACAAGGCCGGGTAATAGATAATTGTGGGATCCCCCACTGCTCATCTTCTTCATCTGTTAGACCACTTATGAGAATAGAAGGCTCGAAGGTACAATTAAAATCTCCAGCTATGATTAGGATAGTTGAGGGGTGGAGGCTTCCTACAAATTCGGACAGAATAGCCAGGGTACGGGACTCGGAGCCATTTGGGACCGATCGTATATAAACATTAACAATAACAATTGATAATCTTCTGTTGAACGTAATACACATGGCTTTTAGATCTACAGAATCAATTTCAAAAAGCTTATGGTCGCACTGCAAGTTCTTGTTAACAAGTAATAGGAGCCCACCTTTTGCCCGACCCCTCCCCTTCTCTGAAGGTATAGCAGATGCACTAAATGAGAGAAATCCATCAATATTAGTAGCATCCTCCGCCCAGGTTTCCTGAAACAAACATATGTCTATTTTTTTAATAAAAGAGGCCCATTCATCATCATCTAATTTCTTTGCCAGGCCGGCAATGTTCCATGACATGAGTTCTAATGTACATTTGTCTTGATTTATCACCACGCTTGAGCATCCAGCCTCTACCGCGCTCGGGTCATTACTACAAATGTTTGATGATGGTGTTTTATCATGACAGATATTATATTGCCCACCTTTTGAGTTCTAGTGACTGTTTCAGTTTATATTGGAACTCACCAAGTCCATTATATTTCAAGCATTTGAAGGTCCCTGGCCTCCAGAAGGTGTCCTCTGGTCTTTTATAAAAACAACATAGGCGTATGGGCTCTCTTCATTTTGCAATTGGGCAATTCTTTAGCTCCTTGTGTACATTCCACAATATAGTGATGGGGGAGCAGAAAGGATTGGTGTACATTTCTTTTGTTGGCTTAATATGCTTTTGTCAGTGTACCTAGAATTAAGTTAGACATTGACAAACTATTACAAGTACTTAAAGCTATTACCTTTACTTCTGAGGGTAATTAAACTAGGTTCAAATGAGGTCCTAGAGGAGAAACTACAAGGGGATTTCCATTTTAAAACATAGTCAGTCAGGAATGTGCTCCATTATTTCTCTTGTGTCTTGCTAGCCAAGATCTAAAAAGTGCTGATACCGGAGAGTCCCCATTGTTTGTGGACAATGCCTCCTCAATACAAAGAAAGCCAATTTTCCTGATAGAAACGTTTAACACATTTTAGATTTTCTGGAATGACATGGGGTTAGGTTTGAGATATGAATGTCCTGTGCTTGATGTACACTCATGTTAGCCAGTCCTGAGTGCTCAACTTTGAATATCTGGCATCTTTGCTTTTGAATTTTGACCATAGTCTCACAGTAATCTAGAATGTGTGTAAAGGCGTATGTCTGTCCCTTGATATGATTTTGGTGTTAGACCTATCCTGGACTGGGAGGGATGCAGAGAGTGTGCTCTCCATAGTGACAGAGGACTACTACCCCTACTACTGGTTCACACATATAGCATGGTAGTGACAGCATACTTTTTTATGGTGATTTTAGTGTGGCCAGACCTTTTGATCCACATCATTAGAGTGAAGGCCTACTGGCCCTCTTGCAGAAAGCCCTACTGCATGTATGTGTGTATGTATTTGTGTGATTTTGAGTTTTACATACAGTAGTCATGTCAGACTGAACTACAGTGAGGGTGGCAAATGGGTTCCATTTTGGAAGCCCCTAGCCTACTCATGTGCCCAAGATGGATGTGAGGTTACTCTCCAGCAGAGAAAGTGCATTGCTTTGGCTTCTAGTGCCCAGATGAAGTCCACATTTACTGCTTCAGGGGAGTCATTCCAGTTCCAGGTAATAGCCTTTGCATTGGAAAACGATCCTTCCACTCACTTTCTAGCACCTGGCCAACCATGTATTATAAGGAATAGAAATGTTCTGCTTTTCCTACCTGGATGGCAATGCAGTTTTTAGCAATTAACGTGAGAATTGCCTGAGGCGCCCAGAACAGGTTTTGTTCAGGATACATGGGGTGAAACTGACCAGCAAGGTAACCAGGAGCCAGGTGGGGCTAATATTTTGAGAATCAGGTGGCTACCGGAAAGATTTGCCAGTTAGATGCTAAGGGCAAGTTTATTCTACAGTGGCAGATGCCCATTACCTTGACTGAAATGAGATTCTCTTTATGGCTAATGATTTTCTACTGTAACCTTTGTAGCTGTATAATGTGCCATTTTTAGTGGCCTCTATTACGATAGCCAAGAAGCAGCCACAAAGCTGATTTGAGGTGAGGGAAGCGTGTCAGAAGGGTTTTGTGGAACTGAAGAGAGAACTATGAGATGCACCTATACTGAAGGCTCCTGACTACAGTCAACCCTTCATTGTACAAATGGATACATCGGACAGAGAGCTGGAGCACTATTGGCTCAACTTCATGACAAAGCAAAGGAGCATCTGGTGGCATTTATTAGTGGTAGGTTTTTACCCAAGGAAAATAACTTGGTGGCCATTCAAGAGGAGTGCTTTGCTATAGTGTAGGTTTTGGAAATGTTCTAGCCATATCTGTCTGGTTTTTGGGTTTCTCTTTTATTCACATCACAAGCTACCCAAGTGACGGATGGCAATGAAGGGTGGGAATTCAAACTTGATGAAGTGGTTTATCTTCTCATAATGCATAGGTTTCAAAGTAAAGCTTAAGAGCCTTATTTAGAGCTTGGTAGGTACAGGGCATCTGTCAAAAAGTGGCAGAGGTCTCTGCCACTGTATTTAGAGTGTATGTAGCCTCTATATACTTTAATAGGGTGGCCGGGACATCTGCTGCTTTTTGGCAGATGTCTTGCATCTGCCAAACTTTATCTAAGCGATATAGCTAGAATGAACTACAGGAATGCAGATGGACTTCCCTGACAGTTTTGATGATCCAACTACTGGACTTATCCTGTGCAGTACAGTTGTATCCCCTACTTTGTGTGCCCAGCTGTGATTTTCTGATATCCTAATTTTTGAGTTCTGGCCTGAGCCTCAAAAATCTACAATATGCATTAAAGACTTGCCCTGTCTCTTCATCTGTGTCTAGTCCTGAGTCTTGGCAGAGTATTGGCCCTGTTTTGGATTCTGGTGGCAGCATACTATGTTTTTAGCTTGATATATATTTTATTTATTTTATTTATACTTTTGTCTTTTTATTTGCATTATAAGAATGGTGGCCTACTGACCTATTCTTATAAAGTTCTGCATGCTACAGGTGAACTTGGATACCTGTGCTGATATCCTCATTCATACGTGAGTAACACATAAACCATATACATAAATATTTATAGTTTATGTGTTACAGTATACTTGTTTGAGTGAATCAGAATGAGAAAGGCCTGAGAGTTTCATTTTGGAAGCTGCTAGCCTTCTCATGTGCTCAAGATGAAGGTGAGGTTACTCTTCCAGAGTGTGTACAAATGTTGCTGACATTACTAAGAGTGGAGGGAGGGGACCTATACACTGAAGTGGGGAAAGAGCTTCCCCCAAGCCTCCCCTCTGGAATTTAATATGTTCTTTTTTGTTGCAGAGAGCTGTTGATTAGTCTCCCTGAATGCTGCCGTTTTGGTGAATGATAGGGATGAAGGATGGGACAGCAGTTTCTCATGATTATGAAGGATTCTTTAAAAAAAAGGTGGTCAGATTTTGTCTCTCTACTTCATCACTGTTATGTGTGGCTGTGAATGACTTATTGCTCACAACTCTTTGTACCTATGTTATGGGTACTTCAGCCTGAAGATGTCTACGCTGTGTTAAGATTCACTTCAGGTACAGGCTGAGTCTGATAAAAACAGCCTGAAAAAGACATGGGGTTGCTTTGTAGAGTACCCAGAGGACTACTGCACAAACTGGGGTAGTGTCTGCCTGGTAAGGGGACATCACCTGGAGTCTGACAAGTAAAAATAATTGTTCCTTGTCTTGGAATGTCTGGAGATCAGTGCCTAGTTCAAGCCGGTGGTTTCTGGTGCAGGGTTAAGGGCCAGCACTTATTCTCCTGCCTCTAGCAGCAAAAGTGAGCTGAAGGGGCAGGGAATGGCTGTAAATTAATTAAAGAGGCCTAAGATGGCTTCAGGATTACGCTGCCTCAGTAGTCCATGCTCACACATTTGATTGCAGCAGCTTCAGAGCAGGGCTTTGGGCACCGGCAAGTTTTTATTTACACATTGAGCAATGCTGGAGATTCATCCCTGAGGAACAAGGAGGGAGCAACTCAACACTGCATGAGGGGCATTGACCCTGGTGCTGTGGGCCTGCCTAATAGAGACTTGTATAAGGATGACTGGCATGCTCTTCAATTGGAGCTGGTCATTGCTTTTGTAGCAGAGTTTTCCTGGCACTGTTTAAGTGTGACTGAGCAAATTGCTCCATTAACTGTGCTGTCGCTGCCATGGGACTTGCTCCACTGTGTGTCCATGTGATCTGTGCCACTGAGGAAAAGACTACTCCGATGTTGCTACACACATCAAGCATGCCGCTAGAGACTTTGCTGTCAAAGCAGTGGCACTTGCTCCACAGAGTGTTTGAGCAGTCTGCTGAAGAAAGGACTCAAGGAAGCCCTTGCACTTGCCCAAGAGTGCCTAAATGGATTTGTATATCAGGTAGCCTTCTGGTGCTTGCAGTTGTGTGCTTGTGTGAACTATGCTGCCTCTAGGCACTTGTTAGAGTATGTGTAGTCAATTGTGCAACTGTCAAGGCTCTGACTGGAGGTAAGGCTGATCAGAACTTCACTGTCGTGATTGGCGAGCCTTGAAGTGACTCAGCTGTCAATGTTCAACCTTTGTTCAGGAGCAGGTATCATCACCGGGAATGATCAAGCATCTGACTTGACCTACCCACCCAGCCCAGAATCAATCCCTGCCACAATGTGTGGTACCATCCACCACCAACAACCAGGTGGCCAGAAGAGGGCTGCCATCTGAGGGCAGCTGTATGTAATTGCTGCCTCCAGACATAGAGTGGAGGGTAAGGTTCCTGAGCTGAGTGCTGCTTCCCATACAGCAGGGAGCCTCTGGGCCAGGGAGACTGTGTGCTACTCACGTTTGCACTGAGGAGGGGCACAGTTGACCACACACTTGCGGCTGGCACATCTTTCTCCAACTATAGGAAAGCCATGACTGAGGACCTGATTTTGATCTTGGTGGAGGGAAATACACTATCACAAATGTGTCAGGCACCCTGTCCATCATATTACAATCCCATTATATCCTTTGGAGATAGTAAAATGGTGGACGGGATATCCATCACATTTGTGAGAACGTTTTCCATCCCTTGAGATCTAATCAATCCCTGAGTAGCGAGAGATTGAGAAAGAGTGTTATTAATGCCTATCAGATGGGGAGCTGCACCTGTGCTGAAGGACACACCAGGGTATCTGATGATTAAGTAAAGGAGGAATTGATGCATACTCACTGAGGGGGTTTAACCCTGCATTTGAGATTTTAAGTGTCTGGTACTTTTGTATAGTATTAAACTTTACTGTACATCAAAATACTTTTATGTAACAAAGATAGGCTATGGGCTGCTCAATCAAGTTATTGCTCTGTGTGGTGTCAGTTGAGTCGGGAGCCTGTAGTAACTGCAGACTAAAGTCCCTGACAAGTCTGTGATTGTTTGCGATCACTACCACTGAGAGTCAAGTGCTGAAAGGGTTGCACTTGGCCCAGTTTGTACAGCCTTAGTAGGATGAACCCCAAGACATTAGAGGCAAACAACTTGAGCCCCATGGCTGTGGCCCAGCAAATATATGGCCATGAAATACTGCAAAATATTTGGAAACATTATTATAGATTCTGTTTTGGTATGGGTATCTAAGTTTGGCTATGTAGGTATATGTATGAGGGATTTCAGAAAATGAAATACCCTGATTGACAAGAGTGTAGCTCTGTTATGTCCTTAGAAGCTATTTATCAAATGATGAAGGTAGGGCACTAGTGCCATCAATTCTTATTTTCACTGCAAAGTCAGACAGTGTCAAATCTAATGACCAGGACGCTTGAGATCTGTAAAGAGAAATATAGTATCGAATAAATAAACATATAAAACAGGGTGTTAGCTTACCAATGTGTGCTTTCACTTGCCCTTTTATCTTAATATAGGCCAGATTCTACCTACCTCATGGAAGAGCCTAGAGGCACTTTCAAGCTTGGTTTCTTTTTGCAAGAACAATGTTCTTTCTAGCACAGGCATATAAAGTCGTTGGGCTGATTATTTATCAGTACGCAGCAATTAAGATTCTGTACTAAAAGACTAGTATTTTGTCATGGTTTGGGGCTAATTGTTATGAAAATATGACCACAGGCAGATGTTTAATGGGTAGCTTCTCTCAAAGAAATTAGAGGTTGTTGAAGCATTTGTCCTAGGGGTTGGGTATAGAGAATGGGAGTTCATATGGTTATCTGACGAAATTGGTTATGACATTCTCCCTGTTGAAAACATTGCAGAACAGGGTGGGAAAAACAAGAGGTAACGAGACCTTGGTGTTCTCCTCAGTGTATGTGTACTACCCAGAAAAAAACCTTCATTATGTGAGAGAATTAAAACACAGTTTTGCTAAGGGCCGGGGCTTAACATGCAATCAATTTAATGAGTCGCCTATCGGCCAACCGGATGACAAGAGAAGTCAAAAAGCCTGGTACCAAGCATATTTTTGAATAAAAGGATTGATTTCTTTAGTTTGGGCAAGGAGTTTTTTAAAAAAATGATGGGATACGTTTAGGACAGGCAAATGTTCGAAAAATAATTCTTCAATTAAAGAAGGTAACAGAGGTGAAGCCACTACTTCTGAGTGTACCAATATGAGTGGAGAAGAGGATGTTGTGTTTTCTAATCTTTCCACCTTAGCATCATCAAACCAAGATCTTTTGGAAAAAACATTTTTAACAGAGTGCTAACGAAAATAGGACTATTAATGGTAAAAGCAATTTCTGTGCACGTTATGTAGTCCCTATGATTCAGACCTTTGAACCAATTCTTAAATCGCTTGGCTTCGCTTCAGTAGCGAGCCGTCTTCTATCCTCAGTGTAATGTGAAAATATCCCTCGGATTATTGAACTGTGTCATTGAGTGGTATTGCAGGACAGTTACCACCTTCTCATGTTAAAACTATGAAGAATGTACAACCAAAGAAATCCATTGGAGACGAGAAACAGATTTGAGCCACTAACATTTATTAATTGGTGAAATTGGTTAACAATATAACCACAACTTGGTCATTGTAGAATTGTATGATGCTGCTCTTATGAACTCTTCAGAGTATTTTAGACACATTGCTATCAATGAGTAATCACCAATTAGCATAATCCCCCTTTTCAGCAGCAGTAACGGATGAATTGCGTGCAATAACTAACACATTTCCATTAGTCCCGATGGAATAATGAGGTAACCGGGTCTTAAATGTCAGCATTTACTCGCTTATGAATCTGACTGAAAGGTGCCTTGGCTTGACTCAATATAGATATGTAATTGGGCTTGGAAAATTATTAAACTGATTGTCAAGAGGTTGTTCATCTTTGTAGGTTGAGTAGATATAAGGTAAGAAAAACAGGAGCATATACTTGATTAAAGGAAACATCTTAATACAATAGAAAGGAAGGAGACATCAAATCTTTAAATGTTTGAGAAATGTTCATTGTTAAGGGTGTACTGCCTCAGGATGTATCTAACAAAGGCATGTATTAATACCAAAGAGATAAGGAGCTCAGACACGCAAAGATGTCATTCTAATTAACATAGATACCTAGGCCCATATTTATACTTTTTGACGCAAACCAGCCCCAGCGCTGGTTTGTATAAAAAAATGTACCGCCATTCCAACGCACCAGGTGGGAGCCTTATTTATGGATTGATGGTAAATGGCGCTGCGGGCTGGTTAGAGTAAAAAAAAATTACTCTTACCGAGCAACGCAGGCGTAGGGAAGAATGGGGGTTGTGCGTCAAAAAATGGTGCAAGTCAGGTTAGTGTAAAAAATCATGGCTCTAACCGGACTTGCGCCATTTTTTGACGCACACCCCCCATTGAAATGACTCCTGTCTTAGGAAAGACAGGAGTCATGCCCCCCTGCCCAATGGGCAATGTGGCATGTAGGGGGGCCCAAGTTAGGCCCCCCATGCCACTTAAAAAAAAATATATATATATATATATATATATATATATATATATATATATATATATATATATATATACTTACCTCTACTTACCTGTACTTACCTGGAATAGGACCCCCATCCATGGGTGTCCTCCAGGGGTGGCAGGGGATATCCCTGGGGGCAGGGAAGGGCACCTGTGGACTGCTTCCATGGTCAGAGACCATGGAAATGAGCCCACAGGTCCCTTAACGCCTGCCCTCACCCAGGTGTTAAAAACCGGCGCAAATCAGGTTGGGCGCCTTTTTTAAGTCTGACCCCCTCCTGTGCGTCAAAATGATGTGGGAGTATAAATAAAGCGCACAGGCCTTAAAGTCATTTTTTGGACGGGAACGGCTACCTTGAATGTCATTAACGTAAGGCAGTTTCCCGCATCCAGAAAATGACACACACTGCTGAATTTTTACGTTCCCGGGGTCGTGCGTCAAAGTATAAATATGGTGCTAGGTTTGCGCCAAATTTGCGTCAAACATTTTGACGCAAATTCAGCACAAACAGAGTATAAATATGCCCCATATCCCCGTCTTCCACCACACACTCCGCACACGCCTCCACAACATTGGAATTCACCACAAAGCCTTAGACTCACCCTCATCCGCAACCCCACCACCGCCAAAACCAACCTACACGCTGCTCTCCTCGACACCGCCAACTGGATGACTACTAACCACCTCAAGCTTAACTCCAACAAAACCGAGATCATCATCTTCGGCCCCAACAAAACCACATGGGACGACTCCTGGTGGCCCACCGCCCTAGGCCCCGCACCCACCCCGCAAACCACGCACGCAACTTTAGCATCATCCTGGACCCCTCCCTCTCCATGACACAGCAAATCAATGCCCTAACCTCCTCCTGCTTCCACACACTCCGCACTCTAAAAAAATCCTTCAAATGGATTCCCCCAGAGACCAGGAAGACAGTCACCCATGCACTCATCAACAGCAGACTAGACTACAGAAACGCCCTCTATGCCGGCACCACACTCAAACTCAAACGCAAACTCCAGAGAATCCAGAACACAGCCGCACGCCTCGTCCTTGGCCTCCCCTGCCACGAACGAATCTCACCACACCTCAAATCCCTTCACTGGCTCCCCATAGACAAGAGAATCACATTCAAGATCCTCATCCACGCTCACAAATCCCTCCAACAACACCGGGCCAACCTACCTCAACGAAAGAGTGAACTTCCACACTCCCACACGCAACCTCCGATCATCCGACCTTGCCCTAGCCACAGTCCCCGCATCCAACGCACCACCACAGGAGGCAGGTCCTTCTCCTACCTCGCCCCCAAAACCTGGAACTCCATCCCCACCAACCTTCGCAAAACCAAAGACCTCCTGCTCTTCAGAAAGAACCTCAAGACATGGTTGTTCGAACAGTGACCCTCCCTGCCCCCTCCTTGATTAACCCCCCCCCAACAACTAGCGCCTTGAGACCCTCACGGGTGAGTAGCACAATCTATACATTTTTTGATTGATTGATTGATTGATGGGGAGCTTCAATGCACAAAAAGTATGTCAAAGTAGAACGAGATTAGTAAAGGTGGGTCTTGTCCTGTTTAGTCATAATTATATAATGGGGCCCAGAGTTAAAAACAAATTTCCACACAGTCTTTCAGAAAGAACACATTGATAATATTTTAAATCAAATAACTGTTTGCTTACTTATTCCATAGTAGATCAGAAGAGAGCTATGATAAGATTTTCAAATACAAGATTAAGGAGTTATCAGAATCGGTGTGTAATATTTCACGGACTTCAAGATGCTGGTCCATTGAAGGGAAAAGTCTTTCCTTTTTCGCTGTACTGGAAAAACATTGTCTGCTCGATCTTTTAATGAAAAGTGATTTTATTTAATTTTTAGCAATCAATGTATCTGCAATGTTGAAAGAAACGTGATTAACTTTCATTTTGGAACTGATTGTTTTTTCTTGTTTTACTAAATTAGCAAAAAATAGCATTGGCGTTGGTCACGAGGACGCCTCTTAACCGTGTTTTCTACCAAAATAATTGTAGATGTTGCAGCTGGAAATGTGTCACATTTGGGGTCTGTTTGTAATGGCTGATTCTTGCGATGAATGGGAACATCTGGGTTCTATTTTATTTGTTAACCGTAAATTCCTCAGTCCAGTAACAACATAACAACATATCCGCGTATGACTTGGTCTGTTTAAGATGTGATCTATTAGGATAAAATAAGAAACAGCCATATTCTAATTTACATTGGGAGTGAATTTCAACCTCAAACTATATTCAAATTTCAACCTTAAACTAAACAATGTAGTCTGTCTAGTCAGGTAGATGTAGTAGGTGTCTGAAAAACAATATATCTCATTTATGCATTTCATCTCATTATTGTTAATAGAAGATTTGAAAAGAATCACCAACCTCTCACATTTTCGATTTGGACATGCTCAGAGACCGACAAACTATGTTTTTACATTACAAGAAATATTCCATTATTTTTATTACTTTGACCTGATGTAGAGTAATGAAAGAGGTCATACACCTCTGCAGCTTTGCCTTTTCTCTTGTAGCCAGAATGAGGCAGATTATGTACTAGATGATTTTAGTATGGATTATCCACAAGAGTTTCACACAAAGGCCCTGATTTAAGAGGGCCTACCGCCCCCTTGCGCCACATTAGCTTAATTGTTTTTACACTAATGTGGCCCAACGAGGCCAGAATCGCTGCGCCAGATTACAAAGTGGCGCAATGCATGCATTGCGCCACGCGCCACTTTGTAACCCCTTGTGCCACAATATGCGTTTGCCAGGCATAACCTATGCAAGGGGAGCGTCCCCCCATTAAGGAGGGCCAAAAAAATGGCATAAAGAAATCTAAAAGATTTCTTTGCTCCAGTTTCTGGGCATTTTTAACGCCTGCCTTGCTTACAATGTGCCCCTATGTACTGTTCAGGGTTAGCGCCAAAATGTTGGTGCTAATCCTGAACAATACATCAATAGTGTCAAAAAGTCTGACGCTATTGCCCCCTACCCTGCGCCATGGTGCAATGTATTTGAAATAAGGCACACACATGGTGGCAGTAGGGGGCCGCTAAGGGGCACTAGCAAAGTGAAGTACCACTTTTCCTAAATCTGCCCCAAAGTATTCAAAAAATGCTATAGAAAGGATTAAGGTCCTGATTTAGAGTTTGGAAGACAGGGTACTCCATCAGAAATCGTATGAAGTACTCCGTCTACCAAACCCTAGGTCTGTCACCTCATGTAGAGATAGGAGGGCCTGAGGTTGCTGCTAACTGAGCCCCTGTTGACTTTATCAATAGAAACCTTCCACAAACAGCTCAAAGGAGTAGGTGCTGTCAGAGAAAGGACATCACTCTGCCCATCCTATTTAATGCTGATGGTGTAACATCTTTTTTCTTGTCTGTCACTGCTGGGAAAAAAGTAAAGATCCCCCATCCTTAGAAAATGCTTCTCAGGTGGGGGGGTATTCGTTTTTGTGTTTTTTTTTAAACAAAAACTAATTTTGAGAGTTTGTTTCTGGAAAAAAAAAGACATTCGAAAAGTTTGGTGAACGCCGATCAACACTGATGTCGACCGTCCAACAAACTTTTTTTACATTGAAAAGAATCGCCATGACAGTGCTTCCTTTTAGTGTACCAAGATGACCTCTAGGCTGGTGGTCATCTCTAAATTTGGTGGACGTTTGTCCATCAGAGGACAGAGGTAATGTCCTATGCCACTCTAAGGGACTGTCCTACATCCACCAAATCTTAAATCAGACCCTAAGTTGCTTCAGAATGGTGACCTTAATTTCCCTCTAATACAAAAGATAACCTTTCAACTAGGCTCCTTTAAGTCTTAGGATAACGTTTGCATAATTTTTTCAGGCTAAAAGCTCATCAGCAAGAAATACATTTGATATTTTAATTCAGAAGTAAGGTGAGCTGCCTGACTTGACTCTGAGAATACGAGTAGCGTGCCAGTCACTGAAAATCACTTCAACTCCTTATCAGGGGTAGTAAGTGCTACATTATGGGGGTGGATGATAATAATTGGCTTGAGGGGCGTTGCCCTACCATTTAAGTGAGAGGAGGCAGTAGAATAAGAGACATGCCAGTCAAATGCTCTCCGCAGAGCGAAATCATGATAAAAAACATTGTTCCAGTATTAGTTGAAGATCAGGGGTTATTTACGCATGTGCTGGCAGGGCGTATGGTGTAGCACGCCCTCGAGCCAGAAGCCAGCATTATGATATCAAAGTGGTAGGCCTGGCAATTTTTTAGCTTGGCTTCCTATGTACGCTGTAGGGCATTGGCTGATGTGGTTAGCACCACAGCATGACAGGAATAGGCAGTTTGGAAAGGCCGGGCAAGGCAGACGGGGCGGTGTCCTGCAGCATTGGCTATAAAAAGTCACCATGTGAGTTAAGCTGGACTGGTCAGAGTGCTTGAGGTACTTGTGCATATCACTGTCCTCCCGTCTGCATCAATGGGGCATATTTCTACTCTGTTTGTGCTGGATTTGCATCATTTATTTTGACGCAAATCTGGCGCAAACTTAACTCCATATTTATATTTTGACACTAGACCGACCTAGCGTCAAAATATTGGAGTTAATGTCATTATTTGCCTGCGGAAAACTACCTTGCATCAATGAGATGCAAGGTAGGCGTTCCTGGGCAAAAATGACTCTAAGACCTTTACACCTTATATATCCTCCTCTGCAAAAATCACGCACATGAGGACGAGGGCCTTAAATAATGGTGCTAAGCTTACTTACCGCCATTATTTAACTCCTGGGTCAGGGCAGGCGTTAGGGGACCTGTGGGCTCATTTCCATGGTCAGAGACCATGGAAGCAGCCCATAGGTGCCCTTCCCTGCCCACAGGGACAACCCCATCCATCCCACCCACACCTGGAGGACACCTAAGGATGGGGGGACCCATCCCTGTTAAGTCCAGGCAGGTATTCTTTCTTTTTCTTTCACAGTGCTATAGGGGGAGCCTAACATGGGCCCCCCACATGGCACTGTGCCCAATGGCCATGGCCTGAGCATGGCCACTGGGCTGGGGGGCATGACTCCTGTCTTTAATAAGACAGGAGTCATGTCCAAAGGGGTTGTGTGTCAAACAACTGACACTAGTCAGGTTAGAGTCATTTTTTGAACGCACAACCTCCTGTTTCCCCTACGCCTCCCCCACCCTGTTAGCATCATTTATTTTCATGCTAATCAGGCCTTACCGCCGGCTAGCATCATTCCTTAAATATGATTCTGGCTGGTATCCAGGAATGGCGCTAGCCGGCGGTAAACCTTTTGACGCAAACCTGCGTTAACGCAGGTTTGCGTCAAAAAGTATAAATCAGGGCATATAGGTGCCATTTATTTGCATTGGGACAGGCAGTGCTGCAACAAAAGCCCCTGCAGCCTCTGCAGTGTGGTGGGGGGGCCGAGCTCCAGTCGGCCCCCTCAGCACAATACCAAGCCTGAGAGCTCCTGAGTCAGTCCCAAGGGGCCCCCTTTGTGTACTTTGCAAGGGGGGCCCTGCAAGTTTCATTACGCCACTGGGGACATGGCCAAGAAAGGCTTGCCTTTGCTTCTAAGTGGCGCATCTGATCGCTTTACATTTCCAGGCCCGTCCCAAGTCTCTCGCTCCTTATGAACAAGCCATGAGAATCCCCAGATATTCATTTCTTCATTGCTTAGTGCTTCTGCTGCCTGCTATTCTGACCCCCAGAATCCAGTGACTTACTACTGAACTCAACCAGCATGCAGAACAGCCACTGCTTCAGCTTTGACTCAGGAGGGGTGCTTTGGATGTCAGGTGAGAAATCCCTTTATCATCCTGTGGCACCACCCCTGGACAGGGTTAGATATGGAGCAGGATTAACCCTAACATACTATGGACAAAAAAACATTCTATTTACAAGCGTACATTGATGTTTGTAGCTTAACAGCCAACGAGGGGCGGCTCCTTCTCTATGACAAAGGAGCATTGCCCTCATGGCCAAGAACCAGGAGATGAAAAATGAAATGATAGTTCCACTATCATTTCATTTTCATCTGCTTGCTCAGTACAGGGAGGGGAGTGGATGGGACACAGGAGGTGGGATGAAGAGTGAGTGCACCTAAGTACGCATGTGTGTTTGGCTGGACATCTTAGGCCGGCCAAACACACATGCACACTTAGGTTTCTCCAGCCTGGCTGTGTAGACCGCTGGGCTGAAGAAACTGCACAGGCCCCAGGGCTGTTTCAGAGCAGCAGTCACTGCCACTCAGAGCAATCCTGATGCCACTTTCATGCTATGCTTAGCATGAAAGCAGCATCTGGATTGCTGGGGGGCCTGTGCTGATGTCCCAGTGAATGCTGGGGCACCACATGGCGGGAAGAGGAGTGCTAGGTGGCAGAAGATGGAGACAGCGCTAAGGTACGTTTTATCAAAATTATTTTCCCCGCTCTGTTTCCGCCTCACTAAAGATTTGCTGTGGCTGACTTTGAAACTGTGAGCCAGGTTTATGTGTTGTCAACGGCTCAACAACTTGTGATTCTGGGCAAATCAATTAATCTTCTTGTGCCTAAGAACAAAATGAACGTGACTTTGAGTAATAAAACATATACTCCTGTAAAGTGCTTCATTACTGTTGTGTCTGGTTCACGCTGTATAAAACTGAAACATAAATATTTGTGAGAACAGGTGTCTAAGTCTCTCCCAAATGTTTATAACATTTCAGTGTTAGAAGTATTTAATGTGGACAGAGCGTAGGAACGAATAAAGGAGTGCAGTACTAGGAGGTGACTGAATGGGCACTGGGAGGGAAGAGAAAGACACCCTGTTTTCATTTTTGTTTGCAATCCATTGAATGCTTTGTAAATGCTACATTTACAGAAGCAGCTGCACATTGCTCAGCCAACACTGCAGTGCCAGATTGAACCATGGTGCTGTTGGGTGGGGTCATGGCCCCTGGGTCAAAACTCATGAAGAGCCATGGGCATGGAGGTCATGGATGATGATAGGTGGGATCTGCTTCACTTAACAAATACAGTGTGTATTCTAGTAATTTTCAATAAACAAGCAATGTGACTTACCATCGCCCGACCCTGCCACCGCAGAGACACCCCCTTCAGGTGCTGCTGCATCATCTGGCACACTAGTGCTGGCCCCGACTCTGGTGGTCTGTGCGGCCAGAGAAAATATTACAGATTTTAGATGCCAGATACACCTCACCCTTTTTTATTGTTTTTTAAGAAATACAACCACAACACATGACTACAGTTCCGTTCGCAGTATCTCCTCTCTTATCTAACATATTAGTTTAAGCATTTTGCTAGTTGACAATGTCAGAAAAGACAGCAGTCATTCCAACCTAAATGGAGGGGCAGAGATATGATGATGAGTGATAGTCATTTGAAGCACAATGAAGGGGTAGAATAAATTGGTCAATGAAGGACATATGGTTTTTGTTGGCAAATGCAATGACACCATTCTCATACTACTTTCTTGCCATGTTGCACTCTCATCGAAACTGCTGCAATACTGAATAATAATACATACAACAAGCCAAGTACCGCTGGGCATTTAAAAACAACGCAAGGCCTGCCTGGACCTGAGAGTGCTGTCCCAATCGACGCATCGCTGTCCTGCGGAAAGAAGAAACAATGTGCCCGACCTGATGAAAGGAGAAACGACGCAAGGTGTCGCTCGTGAGTGAAATTGAAGCACTGCAAACCCTTTTTGACACACACTTGCCCATGCAGGGTTATTTTTGATGCACCCAAGGTACATTTTCACGCTAACAGTGTTAGTGTGTGTTTAAAATTACATGAAGACTCTTTTTGCATTTTTAATGATAACTTGACTTGTGTATTGCAGATTTTTGTCATTTTGGTCTTTTTTTGTTTAGATAAATATTTGCTATTTTTCTAAACCTGTGTTGTGTCATTTTGTAGTGGTTTCATTAAGTTACTGTGTGTGTTGGTACAAATACTTTACACCTAGCACTCTGAAGTTAAGCCTACTGCTCGTGCCAAGCTACCAAAGGGGTAGGCAGGGGTTAGCTGAGGGTGATTGTCTTTTTCCCTGACTAGAGTGAGGGTCCTTGCTTGGACAGGGGGGTAACCTGACTGCCAACCATGGACCCTATTTCTAACAACTGCCAACAGACTTCCCATCCCCCAAATGACATAGGGGGTCATTTTAACCCTGGCGGTCGGAGACCGCCAGGGCTAAAGTGGCGTCCGTACCGCCAACAGGCTGGCGGTACGGAGATCCATATTTTGACCGCCGGGGCCGGCGGTTTCCCGCCGTTTTAGCCCCGGCGGTGATAATCCGCCAGGGCAGCGCTGCCCTGGGGATTATGACTCCCCTACCGCCAGCCTGTTTCTGGCGGTTTGCACCGCCAGGAGGAGGCTGGCGGTAAGGGGAGTCCAGGGGCCCCCTAACAAGGCCCCGTGAAGCTTTTCACTGTCTGCATAGCAGACAGTGAAAAGCGCGACGGGTGCTACTGCACCCGTCGCACGGCCGCAACACCGCCGGCTCCATTAGGAGCCGGCTCCTATGTTGTGGCCGCATCCCCGCTGGGCCGGCGGGCGTAAACTAGGTTTGCGCCCGCCGGCCCAGCGGGGATGTTGTAATGGGGACCGTGGGAGTGCGGCCGCATTGGCGGCCGCACGGCGGTTACAGCTTGGCGGACGGCTACTTGTAATGACCCCCATAATGCTTGCACACACATCTCCATGCAAACTTGGCACATGCATCGTGCCCTAGGTGTACTCACCTGTTGGTCTGGAGGCCCATACAGCTATCCATACTGGGGTAGCACCCCTTCCACCAAACGCACCAACTCCTCTGAAGTGAAGGCATAGGCCCTTTCCCCGGTCGTACAGGGCATGATAGGTTCCAGACACAGGTCACAGCAGCACACGCAGTGTAGATGTTGTACTGTGGAAAGTCAGAAGTCAAGTGAGGATTTAGATAGAAAATGGCAGTCACATCCACGGCGGTGTACACCGTCACCGCCGACGCTGATCCCCATTGGCCACTGTACCCCATAGAGCCCCAGATTAGCCATTGGGGAATTGGACAGCGATGTAAGACCTCCTTCCGCCACGACACCCAACGTCATTGTCAGGACAGGTGGTTGTCATTTAATGGTGGTGGACAACATTCAGATAATCCATAACTGCGTCACTGCTGATGATTGCACTTATATTGCCATTCCCACTGTCCCATCAAATTAATGGTCTATGTACACTGAGGTGGTGGTTTCATTGTTCAAATTGTGACAGCCTACTCACTCTTCTGTCCCTTAGATACCTACCACTGCTGATGAATAGGAGGACAAGACAAGACCCCTTGTACGGACCCCTTGTGGACTTGGCTACAACGGAGGACAGCCACATGATACTCACCTATAGACTAGACAGGGCCACAGTCACAGAGCTGCGTGCCCAATTGGAGCCTGATCTGATATCAGCCATCTGTCATCCCACTAGGATCCCCCCTCTTGTGCAAATCCTATCAGTGCTCCATTTCCTGGCAATTGGCTCTTTCCAAGTGGCAGTTGGTTTGGCAGCAGGAATGTCACAGCCAATGTTCTCAATCGTGCTGGGAAGGGTTCTGTCTGCCTTGGTCAAACACATGTGCAGCTACATTGCTTTCCCCCGGTGGATGATTTGGCCACTGTGAAGGCAGGGTTCAATGAAATGGGACATATACCCAATATTATTCGGGCGATTGACGGAACACATATTGCATTTGTTCCCCCCCCATGCCAGAATGAACAGATGTTCAAGAATCAGAAGAGTTTTCACTCACTCAATATGCAAATGGTGTGCCTGGTGGACCAGTCCATCTCCCACATCACTGCCGAGTATCCTGGGTTGGTGCATGACACCTTTGTTCTGAGGAATAGCAGCATCCCACAGCTAATAGCACAACTATAGAGGCACAGAGTGTGGCTAACAGTTGAGCGTGAGTGCCAACCCAATGTATGTCAGTGTATGCCTTCTGGTGTTAAACCATACCATTGTGTAAAGCTAATGTTTGTCCTTCAATACTTGCAGGTGACCCAGGCTACGCAAACCTATCGTGGCTCCTGACCCCTGTGAGCAATGCCAGGACAGGGTCTGAGAATCGCAATAATGATATACAGTTGTGAACCAGGAGAGTTATCGAAAGGACCTTCGGCTTCCTGAAGGGCAGGTTCAGCTGCCTCCATCTAACCAGTGAATCCCTGTGCTACTAACCCGAGAAGGTCTGCCAGATAGTAATGGCATGCTGTATGTTGCACAACCTGGCCCTCAGACGACATGTGCCTTATCTGCAGGAGGGGGAGAATGGAAATGCCCCTGTGGCAGCAGTAGACCCTGAGGACAGTGAGGATGAGGAGGCAGAGGATGTAGACAACAGAACATCAGTTATACGTCAATACTTCCAATGGCACACAGGTGAGACAGTGTAACTGACCATTCCTCTGACTAATATTTTATCTGTGTGGCTGTAGCAGAATGGCATTCACATCCTTTGCATCTCTACTTACTGTCACCGATGGCTTCTCATTTTGCAGATGTTGGTGCTATTACAACAGTGTACTGATGTGATGACTACATACAGCTACAGGTCATTAATTGTATGCTATCACAGTTTTCAGATCATTTGCACATGATGTGACTGTTTCCATAAATGCACATTTTCATCAAATAAAACACTATCAGTCAAGTTGTGTTCAAGGGTGTTTATTGTAGTGCAAATAATTGATGGAAAAGTGCAATGGAATGAAGTGATGGTAGAGGAAAGTCCAAGGTATGGTTCCATTCAGTTTGTAGCACAGGTCCAGTGTCCAAGGAGCCATAGAAAGGGGAGCAAAGGCAGTTCAAAGTGGACAAGGTGACAGGGTGGGACACAAGGGGGAGATTCAAGAGGGTCTTATTTCCTGGCGGTGGTCTTGGTTTCGGCAAGTGTCTCTGGCTTCTGTCTGTGACGCAGGGAACATTTGCGGGGTGGTTCACTTTCTGTAGGGGAGGGGTGCTGGTGGCCTGTGGGTCCTGTGGCAGGGCCTCCTGCCCACTAGCTGCACAGGAAGTGGAGGGCTAGTCTGTAGGCTGACTAGTGGTAGGGGCCCACTGGTGTGCTGTCCATTCCCTCATGATGTTGGCCATGTCTGCCAGCACTCCTGCTATGGAGATCATGGTGGTGTTGAGGGCCTGAAAATCTTCCCTGATCTTCTGTTAGTGTTCCTCCTGCAGCCGATTGTTCTCTTGCATGTTGGTAAGGATCTGGCCCATCTTGTCCGGGATTGTTGGTAAGCCCCCAGGACATTAGTGAGTGCCTCCTGGAGAGTCAGTCCCCTGGGCCTGTCCTCCTCCTGGCGCACAGCGGTCCTCCCAGTGTCCCTGTACCCCTGTGTCTCTGTCCTCTGAACGGTAAGCCCACTGCCACTGACCCCAGGACCCTCATTGTCTTGGATGTTTGTCAGTTGCTCTGATCTACCACTAGGATGACTTGCTCACCCAGCCTAAAAAGTTGATAGTGAACAGTGTTGTTAATTAATTGATATGTAAAAATTTCACTAAGCAAAGTTTTCCATTCATGCCTTGCAGTTGGACCTCTGCCCTACACCATCGGTGAAGTGGCCCGATTTGGAGACCCTGATGCAGCCAGTAAGTGTCATCTTGTGGGTCATGAGTGCCAATCCAGGGTTTGGTGTTAGTCAGTCTGATGTGTGAAATGCTATGAATAGTGGCTTTGCCTGACCAATGATATTATGTCATTGGAGTATGGATGATGCCATCATGTCTGTTGGAATGTTGAGCAATGAGAATGGCTTGTTTGTAGCACAAGGGGAAACGTGTGCTGGCATGGAACTGTGTGTATTAGGATGTGGAATGGCTGGCCACATATTCATTGATGTCTATCATGGTAGGTGTCAGAGCAGCTGTTTGTATAAATAGCATGCCCGTTGACAACTACTTTGTCGCAGCACTATTAACAGGACTGTGTGCCACACATAGCTTACAATTACTCATAAGATGGTACAGATGTAGGTTATATCTTTAGAGGTGTCTAGAGGGCTTATGTAGGAGACACATGCACCACAGGTGCCTCACTACACTTCAGATATATATTGAGGCTGTAGTACTGCAAGGACCCATAGTGTGCTGGATGACAGTAGTGTACACGATTAGGAGACAACTCAGTCCAGATGGTTTTGGGAAAAGTCGCTGATTAATTTCTCCAAGCCGCTGAATTCCCTGTCACTGTTGTGCCAACCGCCATGGTTGTCATGGTGGTACAGAAGCCAACGTAAACCATAGCGGTAGGCGGGCAAATGATGGCCGCCAGGCTGGAGATTGATGTCTCGAACCTGGCGGCTATTACCGCCGTGGCAGTCGGTGTGGTACTATGGAGGAAAGTACCACCAGCCTGCTGGCAGTACTTTCCTCCCTATTGCCGCCGAACGCCGGGGACATAATGACCCCAAATATGTCTGTTCGACCTCCACTCAATGCTGAATTTGACGCTTGATTCTCCTAATTTTTTAGCTGCCTTTATGAAAACTGACCAAAGGCAAGCATTCCAGAAAAGGGCAGAAAGCTACCAGCACATTATGGAGGTGGATGCTGCATACCACAGAATGGAAAGGAGGTTCCGCAAGGAAAAGGCGACTGGGGAATGGCATGCATTTGCACATGGGGGACCTCCACAGCAGCCAAAAAAGGACAGTGTTGGGAAAACATCAGGGGGGCAGGGGGCCACTGAAGGTATAAGCCACTCCACATCAGCTGCACCTGTTAGGTGCCAGGCACCTGTTCAGCCACCTGCTTAGTAATTTGAAATTGACATGAGATGAGACATGGCCAAGACAATAGCCAGACTGGAAAAATTGGAGGAAGAGCGTGCTGACAACAGGGGGATGTTGCAGTAAATAAAGAAAAAAAATGAAGAAAATGAAAAAAATGATCTTGTTCTACAGCCTCCCAGTTCCTTCCCCTCCCTTTTACTGTTGTACATAGTTTTAGATTGGGTTTTAGATGGGTAGTATTAGGTTAGTGTAGGGTAGGCATAGGTTAGTTTAAGTATAGTACGGGGTTGTGTTTTTCTACATTATTTTATTGGTGGGGATTGCTGGGGGGATCACGTTGGGGTGTTTGTGGTGATTAAAAAGAAAATAATAAATAAATAAAAAACAAAAAAATACCAAACAATATATATTTGTTTAGGCCATAGGTTAGGGCAGTACATGTGTAGTCATAGTTTATGTTGTCCTACTTGCATCTTGTCTCTTAAGGGGGGTGAGGGGGACAATGTTTAAAGTATGGTGTTACATTTGTAAGATAAGTTTATATAGATAGGTGTAGTTGTCAGTTAAGTTAAGTTGGTATAGGTTAGTTTAGCATAGGGTCATTTTTAAGTTAGTTGTAAGTATATGGCTGTTAGAAATTTTACAATACATCCTGTTTCGATTAGACTAATTTTTCTGTAAGTTGCTTGAGTGTCTGGCGGTTCTTATGAGTGCACTGGTCAAGTTGGAGGAATGGCTTAGGGTATGCTTACTGTCTTGATTTTCAAGGTTCAAGGATTACCGTGTGCATCCCCTATGACCAAGGAGCTGACAGATTGGCTACTAAATACCGTCATCCAGTCCATACATTTGCAATCCACTGGTTCAGCCATTCAGAATGTGAATGCATAGTAAGGCCCTCATTATGACATTAGTGGTAAATCCCGCTTATGGCCGCCAACATACCATCGCAGAGGTGACCATCCGTTCACCATATTATGACACACACACACTAAACCAACAGAATTTTGCCACAAACACAAATCCGCCATATTAAAGGTAATTGGTTAGGTGTCGGTCCGAACACCCACACCGTCACACAACAAAACAACGCCCACCACATTATGACCCACGAATCACCACGGCGGACATTCAACGGCAGTGAACCATTGGCGGTACACACTGCTGCAGTCAGAATGGCCATCCAAAAACAATACAACACAACATTGCCCCACAGAAAAAACAAACACCCGACACTAATGCACAAACCACACTCCCCCAACAGCAGCACTACAAAACACACATCCATATAACCCACAACCCTTTATGAACGCAAAAGATAGCCAAGAGACAGACACGCTAATCACGGACACACTACACACACCACTAACACACAGCCATCAATCACGCACCCCACATCCCACCACATCATTCAACACCCACTGCACAACACACACCACACAACACCCATGTACCCACAAAGGCACTCCCGTTTCACTGGTGAAGAGTTGCGGGTCATGGTGAAGGAAATAGTCAGGGTAGAGCCACAGTTGTTAGGAGCACAGGTACAGCAAATATCATAGCAAGGAAGATGGAGCTATGGCGGAGAATTGTGGACCAGGTGAACGCCATGGGACAGCATCCAAGAACAAGGGAGGACATCAGGAAGAGGTGGAATGACCTACTGGGGAAGGTCCGTTCCATGGCAGCAAGGCATCAGCTCGCCTTCCAGAGAACTGGCGGTGGTCCCCCTTGTCCCCCTTGTCCTCCCCCACAGCTGACAAAATGGGAGATGCAAGTCTTGGCAATCCTGAATCCTGAGGGACTCACTAAAGTAGCCGGAGGACTGGACACTGATGAGTCAAAATGTACAACCTATAACCCCCCCATACCTGTATGCCATCTCACCCCCTCACCCTGACTCCCACCACTCCAACTTCTTCAACTTGGGGGAAAGCGATGTAGCTGCACATGTGTTTTACTGAGGCATACAAAACTCTTTCCCGCATGATTGAGAACATTGGCTTTGACATTCCTGCTGCCAAGCAACTGTCACTTGGAAGGAACCAGTTGCCAGGAAATGAAGCACTGATAGAACTTGCACAAGAGGGGGATCCCAGTGGGATGACAGATAGCTGATATCAGATCAGGCTCCAATTGTGCACACAGCTCTGTA
Source organism: Pleurodeles waltl (assembly GCF_031143425.1). NCBI lineage: Eukaryota > Metazoa > Chordata > Amphibia > Caudata > Salamandridae > Pleurodeles > Pleurodeles waltl. The sequence goes on along the minus strand of NC_090436.1, from coordinate 932,634,840 downwards.
ATTGTGGCCCTGTCCAGTCTATAGGTGAGTATAATGTGCCTGTCCTCCAGTGTAGCCAAGTCCATGAGCGTTCTGTACACAGGGTCTTGTCTCCTCTTCCTATTTCTCCACAATGGTAGGTATCTAAGGGACACAGGAGTGAGTAGGGTGTCACAAATTGAACAATGGAACCACCACCTCAGTGTACATAGAGCACGTATGTAATCGGACAATGTGAATGGCAATGTATGTGCAATTTACAGCAATGCCGCAGTTTCTTATTTCTGAATGTTGTCCACCACCATAAAATGGCGACGCGAGTGAGGTAACTCGGCCGGCGTTGGGTGTCATGGTGGATGACGGTCTTTCACCACCGTGCTATTCCTCATTGGCTAAAATGGGGCTCTATGGAGTACAGCGTCCAATGGGGATCACGGGCGCCGGTGACATTGTCTAAAACCTCACTTGATTCCTGACTGTCCAGAGGACAACACCTCCGCTGAGTGTGCTGCTGTGATCTGTGTCTGGATCCTGCCACGGCCATGTGACTGGGGAAAAGGCCCCTGCCTTCACTTCGGAGGAGTTAGAGTGCCTGGTGGATGGGTTCCTACTCCTGTATGGACAGCTGTATGGGCCTCCAGATCAACAGATGAGTACACCATGGGCACGATGCATGTGACAAGGTTTCATGGAGATGTGTGTGCTAGCAGTGTGTTACTTGGGTGGGGGTATGTCTGGTGGTAGTGCACATGCAGGGCTCTGGGTGATGCATGTGCCAATGGAAATGGAAATAGTATTTGTTGCCCATTTGTGTGACAGACTGGATTGCATGGTTGATGGTGTCCTCCTGTCAGTATTACCTCTGCAGGTCAGCCCCCCTCAGAAGAAGGATTGTGGTGTGCCATTGCCAAGGATGTACGGACCCTGGGGGTCAATAGCAGGTGGAGCACCACTGTAGGAAAAGGTGGGAGGACCTGAGATGCTGGGTCTGGAAGACTGCGGAGGCCCAACTGGGGATGGCTACCCATCGACGGCAGGTTGCCCGTCGGACCCTAACCCCCCTGATGGCCCGCATACTGGCGGTGGCCTACCCAGAGCTGGATGGGCACTTGAGGGCAATCCAGCAGCCACAAGGGGGTGAGTACATTGAGAGTGACAATAATTATTTTTGGGTGGCATGGGATCCTGGTGGAGAGTTTCAGTTAGTGGGTGCCCCTCAATGCCAGCTCAGCCATTGCTGCATGATCCAGCTCAAGGTAAATGGGTGTGTAGCAAAATCCAGTGAACTAGCTAGGTTGCATTCCATGTCAGGCAGGGCTTAGTGGGTCCCAAGAGGGGTGCAGTTGGCAGTGATTGGCTCTTATCTTGCTGTGGCTCCTAGCCAATAGAATGTTAGTGCAATGCATAGTGCTCAATCCTGATCTCTGTGTGTGATGTTAATGTATATGCCAACTGTGGTGTTGGTGCTATAACTGACCCAGTGCTCCCTCCACCCCCCGTTTTCTTCTGTCATCCCATTCATGTGTGCAATAGCATCATCTAGCAGAGGAGCAGGGGCATCGGCAACTGAGGGAGCTGCATCCCACAGGACCGAGGAGGCAGGGTCCACGGACACCAAGGAGACTAGTGGGACGGAGGGCAAGGGAAGCACCACAGTGGGGATAGGAGGTGACAACACTGACTCTGATTCCTCCTCTCATGGAAGCTCCCTGGTGGTGGCGGACACCTCTGGAACCACCCCAGCTACAGGTACAGACGCCACCCCCCATACCAGCACCGCCCTCCCAGTAGCCCCCCACCAAGTTTCCCGTGCCCTCTCACCCAGGAGGATGGGCATCTCCTTCACCCCATGCACATCAGGCCCTGCCCCAGTGAGCCCTGCTGCCCTCAGTGAGGAGGCTATTGACCTCCTGAGATCCATCTCTGTAGGGCAATCAACCATTGTGAATACCATCCAGGGGCTGGCATCCCAGTTGCAGCAATGCAATGCATACCTGGAGGGCATCTGCAGTGGGTTGGTGGCCCTGCAGAGATCGTTTCAGGCCCTGGTTTCCTCTCTGATGGCAGCCAGTGTCCCTGTTCCTACCATCTCCCCTCCTACTACCACTTCCCAGTCTCCTCAAACCCAACCCATCCCAGACACAGATACAGACAAGCATGCACACAAAACATCACACAAGAGTAGCAGAGTGAAACACAGGCAGCACACTTCAGGGCCACAAGCATTCACACAAACCACAGACAGTTGCACACACAACCACATCCACTGCCTCCACTGTCTCCCCCTCCTCCCTTGCAGTCACATCCGCACTCACAACTGCATGCACTACACCAACAGCCACCACCACCATCACCACATCAACCAGCACACAAACCACACTTGCAGACACCTCCACAACATCCATCCACGTGTCCCCTTTGTCCTCCAACCCTGTCTTCCCCTTTCCTAAGGAACACAAACGCACATACTCAGACACCCAACAGCCTTCCACCTCACACATGCACCTGCACCCAAGTCCAACAGACGTCCACCTCCGACAACCACTCCCTCAACCTCCACTCCCACCCCTCCTCCCACATCCCACCCCAACGTCCCTAAGAAGCTTTTCCTTGCCCAAATTGACCTTTTCCCTCTCCCTCCACCCCATCCTGCCCGTAAGAGCAGGGTCCCAATGACCCAGCACAGGACCTCAGCCAAACAGTCCGCCACTGCTCTCATCAAATCATCAGCTTCTGGCACAAATGGGCCCCAGAGTGTGATGCCTGCCACTCCTACTGAGAGCAGACCTCTGGCTCAGAAAGGGAGGACTAGGGTGGTGAAAAGGAAGGACCGGAGATGGGGACAGTGGAGGCAACTCCTAGTCCTGGAGGGAAGGATACAAGTGACATGTCAAAGGCCAAGGGGACCCACAAGTGACATGTCAAAGGCCAAGGGGACCCGTCACAAGAGGGGACACATGGACCCCTCTCTACCACCAATGATTGCCAAAGATTCCCCTTCACCAGCAAAGAAAGGGAAGGTTCCCAGTAACCACTAATGAAAGAGAAGGTTTTCACTCAACCACCAATGAAAGGCAAGAGGCCCACTTAACCACCAATAAAAGGCAAGAGGACCACTCCACCAGCAGACGAAAAGGAGACCCCACCTCTAGCTGAGGCACAGGAACCATCACCTCCAGCACAGGCACAGCAGCCCTCACCTCCAGCAGAGGGCAGTGAGGCAACACCTCCAGCACAGGCACAGCAGCCCTCACAAACAGCAGAGGGCAAGGAGCCCCCACCTCCATCACAGCAGCCCCCACCTCTAGCTGAGGCACAGGAGCCCTCACATTCAGCACAGGCACAGCAGCCCTCACCTCCAGCAGAGGGCAAGGAGGACCCACCTCCAGCACAGGCACAACAGCTCTCACCTCCAGCAGACGGCAAGGAGTTCCCACCTCCAGTGCAGGAACAGCAGGCCTCACCTCCAGCTGAGGCATAGGAGCCCCCACCTCCAGCACAGGCACAGCAGCCCTCACCTCAAGCAGAGGGCATGTAGGCCACCCTCCAGGGACTGTTGTACAAGGAGCCCCCTCCAGAACTAGTGTGCAAGCTCCCTACTTCAGAGACTGTGGCCTTGCACTCCCCACCAAAGACAAATCGGGAAGGAGCACCCTCCATAACCAGTGAACAAGTTCCCCACTTCAGAGACTGTGGCCTTGCACTACCCACCAAAGACAAATGGGCATGGACCTCCAGAACCAGTGGGCAAGATCCACACTTCAGAGACTGTGGCCTTGCACTTGCCACCAAAGACAAATGGGCATAGAGCCCCCTCCAGAACCAGTGGGTAAGTTCTCCACTTCAGCTGAGGTGCCTCCCCACCCCTCCCCCCTTTCCCCTGAGGAGCCTGCCCATTTCCAACATGATGACCCTGAAGAGTGGATTCCGGATTGTGTTAGGAGTCAAGTTGGGCCTTGGAATGTGCTCTGTGGCCATGTGGCCCTTTTGAACTTTGGACTGGCAATTGGCCCATTCTGGACATTGTTGCCTGCATTTGTATTCAAATGGACAATATAGTGGTTGTTGGCATCAAATTACAGTGTTTGTTGATAATCATTGTGGTCCTTGTTTCATTTTAATGCGTCGTGTGACATTGGTTTAACTCTGCAGCTGGTTCTTTGTATGGTGTGTGTGTGAATGGTGTGTGTTGTGCGTGTGTGTGTCACTCTCCTTTTCCTCCCTCCCTCACTTGTGTGCTAGGTGGCTGTACTCCCCGTCATTGTCTTCGTTGATGTTGGTGTTCCAGAGGGGCATGGCGTATAAGGGCATCAGAAAGACTTGAAGGTCTGGTTCCACGGTGGCGGCAGAGTCCTCTGTGTATCTGTTGGTGAATCTTTCATTTTCTGTGTTATGTTTCTGTCAGGCTTTTGATGGCGTTGATACCACCCTGGAAATCCTGGCGGTTTGCTATGTCATAATATGGAAGGCAGTACCCTGTCTTCCGCCTGGCTGTTGATGGCTACCGCCGTAGTCAGTTGTGTTAACGCCCTGGCGGTTGGTGTGGTACATTGGCTGTCTATCTGAGATATCTTTGCCATGGTCATAATTTGGTGGTAATTACCATCAGCCTGTTGGCAGTATTACCGCCACTTTAACAGTCACCGCCAATGTCATAATGACCACATATATCTTGGACAGGTAAGTATTGAACTTCACCTGTCATTGGTGGGGTCCTGCAGTTTCATTGTTGGCAGGTGTGGCACATCTGACAAAATGCAAAATTTGAATTTTATCCTGCAACACTGACAGGTGCCCAGCACTGATAAGGTTAGCTGATCTTGTACCACACAAATAAATTGTACTGGTACTCTCATCTGGGTGAATTACCATTGACTTGGTTCAGAGCCACACATGCCATATGTCAACTTCAAAGGATTTCTGTTCAATATTTGCATAGAATACACAGTAAGTTGGTTGTAGCTGACAACACCATCATTCACCTTTCTCGTGTTACGATCCTAGGCCCCGATTTATACTTTTTGATGCTAAACTGCGCTAACGCAGTTTAGCGTAAAAAAGTATACCGCCAGCTAGCACTGTCCCAAGAGGCCGGCTGGGCATCATATTTATGGTATGACAGTAGGCGGTGGTAAGGCCCGGCTAGCGTCATAAAAAAGGACGCTAGCTAGTGGGGGAGGCATGGGGGAACAGGGAGTTTAGCGTCAAAGGATGATGTTGGTATGACAGAGGCAAAAAAATGCCTCTAACCAGACTAGCGTCATTTTCTGACATTAAAACCCCTTGGACATGACTCCTGTCTTCGTTAAGACAGGAGTCATGCCCACCACCCCAATGGTCATGCCTAGGGAACATAAGTCCCCTGGGCCCAGTGCCATGTAGGGAGGCCAAAGTTAGGTCCCCCTATGGTACTGTACAAAATAAAAAATTATACTTGCCCATACTAACCTGGGATGGGGTCCCCCATCCTCCGCTGTTGCTCTGGTGTGGGTGGGTGTAGGAAAGTACCATCTTGCCTGGCATTTTACCCCCATTTTTATTTGTGTGTCAGCTTGTTTTGGCTGTCTCACTGGGATCCTGCTAGCCAGGAACCCAGAGCTCATAGTTGTGGCCTGAATGTGTAACTGTGTCACTGAGGCTCTGCTAATCAGAACCTCAGTGCTTATGCTTTCTCTGCACTTAAAATTGTCACTGCAGGCTAGTGACCATTTTTACCAATCTGATTGGCACACTGGAATACCCTTATAATTCCCTAGTATATGGTACATAGGTACCCAGGGTATTGGGGTTCCAGGAGATCCCTATGGGCTGCAGCATTTCTTTTGCCACCCATAGGGAGCTCATACAATTCTTACACAGGACTGCCACTGCAGCCTGAGTGAAATAACATCCACGTTATTTCACAGCCATTTTACACTGCACTTAAGTAACTTATAAGTCACCTATATGTCTAAACCTCACTTAGTGAAGGTTAGGTGCAAAGTTACTAAATGTGGGGGCACCCTGGCACTAGCCAGGGTACCCCCACATAGTTCAGGGCAATTTCCCCGAACTTTGTGAGTGCGGGCACACCATTACACACGTGCACTACATATAGGTCAATGCCTATATGGTGCTTCACAATGGTAACTCTGAATATGGCCATGTAACATGTCTAAGATCATGGAATTGTCCCCCCATGCCAAATCTGGTATTGGGGTGCCAATCCCATGCATCCCGGGGGCTCCATCATGGACCCCAGGTGCTGCCAAACCAGTTCTCTGGGGTTTTCACTGCAGCTACTGCTGCAGCCAACCCACAGACAGGCTTCTGCCCCCCCTGGGGTCTGGGCAGCCCAGTCCCAGGAAGGCAGTCAAAGGATTTCCTATGAGAGAGTGTGTTACACCCTCTCCCTTTGGAAATAGGTGTTGAGGGCTGGGGAGGAGTAACCACCCCCAGCCTCTGGAAATGCTTTGAAGGGCACAGATGGTGCCCTCCTTGCATAAGCCAATCTACACCAGTTCAGGGATCCCCCAGCCCCTGCTCTGGCGCAAAACTGGACAAAGGAAAGGGGAGTGACCACTCCCCTGTCCATCACCACCCCAGGGGTGATGCTCAGAGCTCCTCCGGTGTGTCCCAGACCTCTGCCATCTTAAATCCAGAGGTGTGAGGGCATAATGGAGACCTCTGAGTGGCCAGGGCCAGAAGGTGATGTCAGAGACCCCTCCTGATAGGTGCTTACCTGACTAGGTGGCCAATCCTCCTCCAAGGGCTATTTAGGGTCTTTCCTGTGGGCTTCTCTGCAAATAATGAATGCAAGAGTTCACCACAGTTCCTCTGCATCTCCCTCTTCGACTTCAACTACCAGCAACATTGTAGCGCCTAATCCTGTCGGCTTTCTCGACCGTTTTCCATCTGGGCTTGCTCTGGGGGCTGTCTGCCTTCACCCTGCACTGGAAGCCAAGAAGAAATCTCCCGTGGGACGACGGAATCTTCCCCCTGCTAACGCAGGCACCGAACTTCTGCTTCACCGGTCCTCTGGGTCCCCTCTCATTGTGAAGACCGTGGTCCCTGGAACACAGGAGCTGTATCCAAGTGACCCCGACAGTCCAGTGATCCATCTGTCTAAATTTGGCAGAGGTAAGTCCTTGCATCCCCTCGCCAGACAGTAATCCTGTGTACTGCGTGAACTGCAGCTGCTAGGGCTTCTGTGCACTTTTGCAAGGAATCCTTCATGCACTGAAAAGCCCAGGTCCCCAGCACTCCGTCCTGCATTGCTCAACTCGCTGAGTTGACGACCGGTTTTGTGGGACCCTCTTTTGTAGTGTTGAGACGACTGCCATGCTCAGTTTTCTTGAACCAGTGTTCAAGTACTTCTGCGGGCTCTGCCTTCTTCTGCATGGGATCTCAGTGTTGCTGAGCTCCCCCTCTGTCTCCTCATACAAGGGGCGACCTCATGGTCCTTCCTGGGCCAAGGCAGCACCCATTTTCTGCAACCGCGACCTTTGCAGCAAGAAAGGCTTGTTTGTGGTCTTTCTGCAAGGAAATAACTGTGCATCCTCCAGCATTCCGTGGGACATCTTCTGTGCAAAGGAGAAGTTCCTGGCACCTTTTGTTGTTGCAGAATCTTCAGCTTCTTCCACCCAGAAGCAGCCAGTTTGCACCTTCATCCGGAGTTTAGTGGGCTCCTGCCCCCCCGGAAACTTTTGTGACTCTTGGACTTGGTCCCCTTCCTTTACAGGTCCTCAGGTCCTGGAATCCATCTCCAGTGCTTTGCAGTCATTTGTGGTCTTTGCAGAATCTCCGATCACGACTTTAGTGTGGTTCTGGGGAAATAGGGTAACTTTACTCCTACTTTTCAGGGTCTTGGGGTGGGGTATCTTGGACACCCTTAGTGTTTTCTTACACTCCCAGTGACCCTCTACACACTACACCAGGCCTGGGGTCCCTAAGTGGTTCGCATTCCACTTTCTTAGTATATGGTTTGTGTTGTCCCTAGGCCTATTGCATCCTGTTGTATTCTACAGTGTTTGCACTACTTTTCTAACTGTTTACTTACCTGATTTTGGTTTGTGTGTATATTATGTGTATTTTACTTACCTCCTACGGGAGTATATCCTCTGAGATATTTTGGCACATTGTCACTAAAATAAAGTACCTTTATTTGAAGTAACTCTGAGTATTGTGATTCTTATGATATAGTGGTATATAATGTAAGTGGTATAGTAGGAGCTTTGCATGTCTCCTTGTTCAGCCTAAGCTGCTCTGCTATAGTTACCTCTATCAGCCTAAGCTGCTAGAACACTACAAATCGACTAATAAGGGATAGCTGGACCTGGCACAAGGTGTAAGTACCATCAGGTACCCACTATAAGCCAGGCCAGCCTCCTACAGTGGGGGTGTTCCTGTGGCTAGGAAAGGGCACCTGTGGGCTTTTTCCATGGTTTTGGACCATGAAAAAAAGGCTGACAGGTCCCCTAATGCCTGCCTTGACCCAGGTGTTAAATAAAGGCCCGCACCTGGAGGTGGAGTCTTGAGGTATCCTAAGACATCCTGAAGAGTCTGTTCACTGATGGTTGGCAGTTGGTCATCCATGTCATCTGTAAAATCCAGGACAGGCGGCTCAACTGAAGATAAGCCATTATCCTCTGCAATGAGGTAGTGTAAAGTCAATTTTAGATTGTTTTGACTGTTGACATGGCACATCATTTATTTGCCATTGTAGGCTTAGTGACATGCTACTGACCCAAGGTTGTAGTGGTACTTATGTGTACATTGTGCATCACACATGGGTCAGGCTCACAGGGTATTTTGCAGCATATGTAGGTGCCCGAGTGCCACCTGAGTATTACTTTTGGTGAGGCTCAGGTGGCGCACTGCCATGCATCGTATTTACAAAGTGGCATAAAGCCACTTTTTGTGCCTTAAAACCACCTTGTATGTACGACCCGTTCACATGCATCACTTTGCGTGGGAGGTGTGTGCAATGGGTGTTGTTGTGGGTGTGCCCCAGCAACACCCATTGTGTTTTGACACTGCCACAGATTTATGACTTTTTATAAACCGGAAGCTGTGCCAAAATCTCATGCCAGCCCAGGGGTGGTGTTAGCATGGCAAAACTAGGATTTTTTCTTTTTCTATGGGTGCTGCATCCTGCAGCACACACAGAAAGAGCAAAGCACCCATAAGTTTGTTGTTATTGTTGTCGGCACAAAACAATCTCCCCCTCAATGCAGCAATCCTTGCACTATGGTGCAGGGGTGGCTGCGTTGGCACACAACAGCTAATTTACCACTTGCGCAGGAGGGGTACACAGGGGTGCACAGTATTCTTATGACTATGGCACATCCCTGCATTTTGAGAATGACGGTGCATGATGCTGCCTAATTTGGCGCAGCAGCATGCACCATCATTTTACGGTTTGATCTGGGCCTCTATCTTGTCAGATGGTGAGATTGCAGCTACTTGTACAGCGGTACACATGATGTTCACAGACATGCTCCATGTGTTGTATGTGTTTTATTTTGTGGCCATTCCATATGGCGCATATAGTTTTCTCTGAGTTGTTGTGGGTTCACCCTGTATGGGTTGTGTTCCACGTGTTGCAAGCTTTAGGGCAGAATTTTCTCATGTGGCACTTCTCAGGGCATCTGCAATATGTATTGCACTACACTGCACCAGTTTGGATAAGCAGCGATTTGCCATGTTTAGTTGAATATGGTACAGCCCTGCAATTCCCCCTGTGCCTGCACAGATTTGTTCTCCATCCACCTACACAGGCATTTTTGCAGCATGATGAAGCGGTGCTGTCTTGAGGGCATGATTTGTTCTTGTACAGGGAGGTGTCCCATCCTGCAAATGTACAAGCTGTTTTTGCTAAGGTGGCATTCCAATGTGTGCTGCAAGATGCGGCACATATGAATAAAGGGAATGTGACAAGGAGGAAGGGAAGCATTTTGCTCAGAGACACCACCCTGACAGCACTCCTATGGTGGTTTTGACTTCTGTCCTAGTCTCTGATGTGAATGTTGTGTTGCTACAGGGGCTTTGATAGTATGCAATGGGAGTTGTCATGGCACAGCCACAGCCACACTATTTGCACATCCATTCTAGGTAATGTGCTGCATATTTACATGGTGGACTATAGCCACAGTGAGTGGCCTATGTTGATGTTGTGTATATGTTGGAGTGCATAGCACAATCATAGCGTCAGTACAGTGTGGCTTTGATGGAGTTGGCACGTCTTGATTCAGGGCCTGTGTGTCCCGATGCAACCCTTTAGCATGCATTGAGTGTCCTATGTGCCTCCCCCTTCTGTCATTTGTGGAATTCCAGATATCCCCCCCTGCATTTGTGGTGGTTATTGGTAGTCTGCTCTGTCCTGTCCTGCGATTCCAGTGACCAGCTCCTCCGGAATTACGGCTGCAACCATCTCCTCCAGCTCATCCAGGTCCTCGTGTGGGACTTTCACCTCCAGTCTGCAGTACTGCCTTTCCATTGCTGGTCAGTTTCTCTTTAGTCCTGTGCTTGCAGTCATGCCAATGCTTCTTGCACTCAGTGACAGTCCTCTTCACCTCTGTGACGCTGTTGACTTTGTTTACTATTTGCTGTCATATTGTGTCTCTCCTACCAACTGGCAATTTGGAGGTGACGAAGAGCTGGTGTTGGTGCTCCGTCACCTCTCTGACCAGGATGTCATGCTCTTTCTTGCTAGAGTGACACTTGCACTTTCTCTTCTCCCTCTCCTGGGACTTTTCTGAACTCTCCTTGCTGGTACTTGGGTGACTGGGGTCTTCCTGGGGTCTCTCCTGGCCTGAAAACTCCATCTTCTCTTCAATATGCACTTTTTTCTGCTTATGCATTTTGTTTCGATGCTAATGCAGTGAAAAAATGGCGCTAACCCTTTTGTGACATATTTAAGTGCAACACAATGGTCTAGTGCCACTTTTGCAACATTAGAGTCACTTTTCCTTACGACATGTTGCAATGGTTACCCTCATTTGTTTTATGCTAACCATTCCATAGCGACATTGTAAGTCATTTCTTAAAAATGGCAGATGGGTGGCGCTAAGGAATGACACTAGCTTGTGTTAAAGAAATTGTGCACAACTGCGGTAGAGTAGTTGTGCGCCATTTTTCATAAATATGGGCCATGGAGTTTGGGGATTCTGAATTTAACAATTTAAAAATCACCTTTTGGTAGAGTTGTTTTTTAGGTTGTCAGTTTGAAAATCCCACTTTTAGGAAGTGGGCATTTTCTTGCTTAAACCATCCAGTTTCTCTGCCTGCTTGTGTATTCCACCTCTGTGTCAGACTGACAGTTGGGCTGTTGTAAATTCCCTCTAAACAATGACACAAAGGGAGCAGAGGTGTAGCCTGCATATCCTGATGAGTCTCCTGGGCTAGAGTGGGGAGGGAGGAGCTGACACTTACACTTGAAAGGGCTGTGCCTGTCCTCACAAAATGCAGTCTCCAACCCCCTGGTGCGTGTCTGGGGACAGGCCTGGGCAAGGCAGGATCTTGTTAACAACAGAGACTTTCCTTTAAATTTTGTCTACTTCAAAGGTGGAAAGGGGTATGAGAAGTGGACCCCAAGCCGCAGACTTTCAGAACAATTCTGGATCAAAAGAAATTTCCGCGAAGAGGAAGAGCTGGAGGAGGAGTCCTGCCCCTTTGCTGTTTGTGCTTTGCTGGGTTGGCCTGCAGTTGCTGCTTCTGCCTTTAAGAGGACAAAGACTGGACCTTGCTGTGTATCCTGCTTGTGAAGTTTCTCTAAGGGCTTGAAGTAGAGCATGGCTCCTGTTGGAAGTCTCAGGGATATCAAAGACTTCAGCTTCATCTGCCTACAACACTGGGAACTGTGTGTTTTGTGCTGCAACAGAAGAAAAAACACTGCAATGCCGTTAACGAGGCCACCACCTGCACCGTGACCTGACGCCTCACAGAGCCGTGCCCCACATCAGACTGCAACCCTGGTCTCACTGCTGCTGCCTCCTAATGCCGTCACTGAGCTGCGGCTTGCACCGTGACCTGTGGGTCCACGCTCCACATAACCTAGCTCAGACCTAGCTCAGGCCTTAGAATTCCCTAAGACAATGCTTCACGCTGACACCAACACTGCTGGCTGGACCGTGGCCTGAGGACACCACTCATGAGGTACACAATGCACCGTCTTGCACCTGCACCGAAGCCCCGGTCCACTGATGCCAGCACCATCAACTCCATTGTCATCAACAAATGCCCCTGTCTGCACCATGGCCCGTGGATGCCACATGGAGCCCCCCCACCCTACTTTGGGCCTACTGATGACAGTGCTTTAGCAAGGTTGACGCCACTGGCTGCACTGTGACCTGGAGACACTGTACGTCGCACTGACCACTTCGCATCACAGCCCTGGCCTCACTGACATGGCAGAACACCATCACTGAGCGGCTGCCTGCACCATGGCCTCTGGGCACCGCATCGTTCTGCTTCGCACCACAGCCCCAACGCTATCCACACCAGCGCTCCTGACTTCGTCATCACCCCTGAGTTTGATCTGCAATGCATGTGACTTCAAGGGCCCGACAACCCCTGTAAAGACCTCTGTAAACAACACCTGCAACGTCAGTGACCCAGCACTCCCTATCTCATTGCAAGGATCACAATGTTCTACATTTTCAAGGTACTGTTTGCGGGTCTTCCCGACACTGCAGCTGGTCTACGACACAACAGCCATCCTGAACTGTTGGATTTGTTGTTCACAATGCCGTGATTGCCCCAGGCGGAGCTATCGCCTTGAAGGAACTGTATTTTTACGCTACTTCTTGTCAAATTCATATCTTTATTGCTGTCTTTTGGAGTTTTCTAGTTTTAGTCTTGTTTACACAGATAAATATTGGTTATTTTTCTAAAACTGGTGTGATGTCCTTTTGTAGTATTTTCACTGTATCACTGTGTGTTATGTGCAAATGCTTTACACATTGCTTCTGAGACCATGTAGTAGACCACTGCGTCTCACATACAGGTTTTTGGTTTTTAATTTTTCCTTTGATCTATTTTTGGTCTTGAGTTCTAGCTCAACTTCCTACTACATCACGTCTAAGTCAAGAGCATCATCAGTTACATCCCTGGATTTGGTTTTTGAGGAGGATAGGTTGGAAACCTACAATGTGAAGTCCAAGTTAGAGGCCTCACCAAAAAGGAGGAGCTACAAAAGGTGCTGAGGGCATGGGTAGCAGCCAGAAATACCAGAGGGCATTCTGAGGTTCCAACTGGGAAGACCAGGGAGCCAAATCCAAGGGACGAAGTGTCCAGGGTGCAGGAGATGCTGGGAGGGTGCCCTCTGGGCCAGGCAGCAGTAGTGTTTCCAAGGGTCTGACCCCAAAAGAGCTGGAGGACAGGAGGGAAAATAGGAAACATCAGATAGAGTTGGAGAGGTTACAAATAGAGGACCAAAGGGGGAAGCGAGACATGGAGGAAAGGAAGATGCTTTTAGACCATGAACTCAGAGTAAAGGAGCTGGATCAGAGGATTAGATCCAGCAGCGACGGTGGCAGCAATACCTCAGAGCACTAAGAGAGGATATTAGACATTCCCAAGAATGTAGGAAGGGAGTACAAGAAGGGAGATGATATCCAGAGGTGGTTTCAGTGATATGAGGCATCCATCCATATGAATGGGCTACATAAGAAGAATTGGGGAGCAGGATTGTGGAACCACTTCACAGAAAAGGGGAGGGACACTTTATTAGCTTTGGGTAACAGGTACATCCTCACTTATTCTGATATGAAGGATGACCTTCTCATCAGGTATGGTTTCACTCCTAACAAGTACAGCGATCAGTTTAGAGGAAGTAAGAAAACTGATTTACAGACCTGGTTAGAATGTGTGGATTCTTTTTGCAGGGCACTGGATGGCTGGCTAAAGGACAGTAATGTCACAGATTTTCAGGGGCTGTACAACTTAATTGCATGGGAGAACAAGTCTAGTCTGTTTTTTGCAGAGGTGCACCTGCACTTGACTGATAGTAAGCTGACTGACCCCAGGAAACTTGTAATGGAGGTGGACCACTGGGTGAGTACTAGGGTCCACAGAAGGTGTATGGGGGAGACTCAGCCAAAGGTGGGCAGGGTCCCCAGCAACAGAGTGGAGGTGACTAGGGTAAACAAAAGTAGTCATCCAAAGGGCCCCAATCTAGTACCCAGGGTGAAAGTTCCCACCCCCTAGGATATAATAAACCATGGGCCTCTTCAGGAAAGCCTGCATAGGCAGGACCCCGTAAACGCTTTGCTTGTGACTAAGTGAGTCACATGGAGGGGAATCCCAAATATCCCAAGTGGACACAGCCACCCACTGGTGGGCAGACCAAGGGGGTGGCCAATGTAGCACTTGGGGAGGTGTTGGTCCCAGGTGGGCATGAAGAACCAACTAAGATAACCCTTGTCTCACTAGGGGACGGTGAGATGGTCCAGAGAATCCTAATGTCTGATAGCACTAAAAAATACAGGTACTGGATGACCATCAATAGGCAGAGGGTAGAGGCTCTCAGAGATATTGGAGCCAGTGTGACCAAGGTCCGGTGTCACCTGGTGTCTGAAGAGCAGATAGTACCCTTTTGTATTCCACCAAGTAGTTGCAGGGGACAACACCGAGCGCCAGTGTAAGTTGGCACAGGTTGCCTTTACGTGGAGGTGTTCAGCTTTCTTGAGGGCAGCTATGAGTCCCACCGTGCCTGTTGACCGTCTGCTGGGCAACGGCCTGGAGACATCCCCCTGGAAGGAGGTGGAGCTTAAGTCACACTTGGGCATGTTGGGGTTGCCAGAGTGTAGGAGGCTGGCCCTCTATGTAGTATGCAAAACTAGGCACACTGTGCATGGGGTCAAGGCAACAACACATTGGTTTCCAGAGGTAAAAATTAGATCACCTAATGCTCTAATTTTTGAGGTAGCTTGGACGAGCAGTTAGGCTAATCTTAGAGAAGTGGAAAGAATTTGTCGTACTCATAGTATCTATCATGCAACTCACACATTCAAAGAAATAAATCAAGACCAATTTATAAAAATACTTCAGATTTGTATATAAATAGTAAGACCAAGATTATCAAAATTGGTTAAGTACTCTTAAAGATATGGGTTTTTGAAATTTTAATAATCACACAGTTTCTTTACCAAGTTCTGCTTTTGCAGGTTGGTTGAGGTCGTCAGTGGGCACGCTGTGCCAGCTAGAGGAGTTTGGGTAGCTTCCCGTTCTGATGGGAGTGATGGTGGAAAGTCTCTTGGAGCTGGTGCAGGGCCACTGAGGGGGACCACTTGGAGAAGGTATGCTCTTGCAAATTTAAAGGAGGTGCCTTTGGGTTCCCTTGGAGTGTCGAAGTTGCAAGGGGTGAGGGACCATTGGGGCACAGCTGTTTTTTTGTTGCAGGGCACAGGGCAGCCGGTGCAGAGTGAATCGGTGAGCCAGAAGCTGTGCGCAAAGGAGCCCTTTGGATCTGGGGCTAGGTCTGTTTGAAGGTCACTTACAGAACAACGGGAGCACTCTGGTGGGAGGTCCAGCATGTTCTTGAAGTCCCTCTAGTAGGGCTTCCTCCTGATCCTTTTTCAGCTCTCTGCAAGCTGGTTTTCCTGGTGTTCAACATCAGCTGACCAGTACCAAGGGTATTGGTATGGTACAGCCACTGAAGGCTGCAGTGCCACCAAACTTGATACACTTGTGGGATGAGTCCTCCTGGTTATTGGTATGTTCTTGGGCCTGGCTGCATCTTCCGGTTCAGGATATATCAGCCAGTCAGTGAAGTGACCCTCACTGGTTGTTGGTTCTTGGATTGTTGCAGAGTGGTGCTTCCACTTTGGAGGGAGTTCTTGGGTGATTGGTGAAGCCTGGAGGTCCTCTGGGTTTCTTGAGGTCAGTCCAGTGTCCAGCTTCTCCTCAGCAGTGATTGTCGGGTTCTGGGTGCAGAATGCAGGGTTTGGCACCTTTTCTTGATGCAGCAGGTCACAGTTCTCGTGCCTTGGTTCTTCTTTGTGCTGGTCTTCTTCATGTCCTTCAAATCTGATTTCTTGGTCTAGGAATGCCCACTGAATACTATTTTGGTGGGTGCTTATGAGACACCTACCTTTGGGTGGATACAGTCACTATAGTGACCACTTTCTGTGGGAATGGTCACTTCCCTAAACCTAATCGGCTATTTTCCTTCCATCAAAGATGGATGAAAATGAAATGGAGGATCCACCTCGCAGGCAACGCCTTAGGGGTGGTGCATGCCAGGTGGGGCCACTCCTCCTACCCTTTGTGTAGTTTCCCACCTTTGCTCTTGCCAAAAGTGGAGGCTTGCAAAGGGGAAGGCCATCTGCTGCTAGCAGCAGGCCTGGGGGGTCGAGTTTCAAGTGCGGTAAGCCCTTTGAAGCTCACCACCAGGGCAGTGCACATTCCTGAGGGAGGGGGTGTTAGCTCCTCCGCCCAGGAAGGGCATTGTTTTACAAACCAGAGAAATATAGCTCTCCCCCAAGGTTTGTATATTGGCTGTCCGGAGGTGGCAGGCTGGATAGAACCAGTCA
Organism: Pleurodeles waltl; assembly: GCF_031143425.1. Classification (NCBI taxonomy): domain Eukaryota; kingdom Metazoa; phylum Chordata; class Amphibia; order Caudata; family Salamandridae; genus Pleurodeles; species Pleurodeles waltl. Next base: position 932,618,347 of record NC_090436.1, on the reverse strand, counting down.
GCAACCATTCCAGGATAGTTAGCTTTTGCAGAGCGCACCTCCAAGGTGACCCCTAGGTACCAATTTTGATTTATTAATCTGAGTTGTTTGATGCCAAACAACCCAGGGTTCCAAGTGGCCATCATGTATCTGGGTAACTCGTGTTGACCAGTGTCCAGCACATGTATTAAAATGGCTTCTCTGTTCACTCACTATGTCCCAGGTTTGGCAAGGACACAGTGGGGGCATATTTCTCATGTAGCTATGCCCTCACATATAATATGGAGCACCCTTCCTTAGGGCTGTAAGCCCTCCAGAAGGGTGTTTTACCCATATTAAATGCAGTGTATGGTGGACAGGGCACACAGACAGTTTGCCATGTCGAGTTTATGTTTTAGGTTTACATCAGGACACTGAGCCTGCAATGTCAGTGCTGGCTGCATCTGGATGCATGGCCCTAGAAGGTGGCACAATCAGTGCTGCCATCTTCAGGGGCCAACCCATAGTACCCCATGTACTGGGCACATATGTACCTGTTTACTAGGGACTTATAATGATAGTTAAGGGTGTATCCAATTGTGCCAATGAATCACAACAGTTATAGGGAACCTGGTTAGCAGGTGCCCTGGGCACTACAACTCCTAGGCTACATCAAACATCAGGCACAAACTGGGGGGTAAACATATCAAAAAGAAGTATTTTCTGACACAGAGTGAGCGTGTGTGACCACTCAGTCAATGGCAACCAGTCAGGGTGATCAGAAGGACCTGGAGCCCCAAACAGTGGGCCAGGTATATGCCAAGAGAAAGGGCAAGGTATGCGGGAAACCTGCCCCTGAAGTTTCTATGGTCCAGGAGGAGACTGCCCTCAAGGGAGACGCCCCAGCACCTACAGGGGAACAAGTGGCAAAACTGGGAGACCTACCTGAGCTGACCCATTGGCAGCAAGAAGGGGTCCCACCAAGTAGGAGTTCTGTGCAGAGCAGGTGTGCAATACTCTTGTAGGTCTTAGGCAGCAGGCTGAGGATTGGGCAACTGACACTGAGCCCAAGGATCACCTGATCTATTGAGAGAATGGTCTCCTGAATAGTGAGCCTAAGGCAGCTGAGCCTGGGGCAGCCCATGTGCTGGTCGTACCCCAGCGCTTCAGAGCCTTTCTACTGGGTTTGGCTCATGGTGTGCCTCTGGCAAGACATTTGGGACAGGGAACGATCTTTGACAGGCTTGTCACCCACTTCTACTGGCCCCAAATGAGAAAAAATACAGATTCTCTCTGTGGGATCTGCCAGACTTGCCAAGCATGTGACAAAAGTGGAGGGAAATGTAAAGCTCCCCTCCAATCCTTTCCTGTTGTGAGCATCTCCTGCGAGGGGGTGGGCATTGACAAAGTAGGGCCTCTGGACCCCAAGACAGCCCTGGGAAACAGGTTCACCCTGATCTTGGTGGACCATGCCACCCAGTGCCGTAAAGCTATCCCTCTGAGGATAGTGACAGTGCCCATTGTGGCTTGGGCACTGATGGGGTTCTTTACCTGAGAGGGTTTACCCAAGGAGGTGGTATCTGACCAGGGTACCAACTTTATGTCCATGTACATAAAGGTCATGTGGAAGGAATGTGGGGTCAACTATAAGTTCACTACTCTCTACCACCCCCAAAGTAATGCGTTGGTTGAGAGATTCGACCCAACAAAGGAAAGGCATGATTGGGGGTCTGTCAGACTCCATGAGGCGCAAGTGGGTCTTCTTGCCATGCCCTCTTTTTGCCTACCGAGAAATACCACAGAAGGGGGTTGGCTTTAGCCACTTTGACCTGTTGTATGGGCACCCAGTAAGAGGACCTCTAAGTCTGGTGAAAGAGGGCTTGGAGCAAACTCCTAGGAAGTTACTCAAGGATGTATTTAGTTACATGCTAGTCTTCAGAAACCAGAGTTCCGGCTTCAGGAAGCTCGCTCAAGAGAACCTAGAGGCAAGCCAGGACGATATGAAATGATGGTACAATGAGAATACCACTCTGGTTGAGTTTCAGCCTGGCCAGAATGTGTTGGTCATGGCCCCAGTAGGGCTTTGCGGTCTATAGGACAAGTCAACAGGGCCATTTGAGGTCAAGTAGCACAAGAGCGATGTCACCTACTTGGTGGACTTGCAGACTCCCCTTGAGGGTCCTACATGTGAACTGCCTTCAGAGGTCTGAGTTAACCATGCTTCTGGCTACAGATAATGGGGTGGAAGAGGAGAGTGAACCCCTCCTTGAAATACTGTCTGCCAGGGTGCAGTGGTCCTCTCCCCTTCTCTGACTCTAGAGCAGCAGAGTGATTGTCACCAGTTACTGGGACAATTTTCAGCTCTGTTCTCAGTCTCTCCAGGTGTCACCCATCTATGCTCGCATGATGTGGACACTGGGGACAGTCTGCCGGTGAAACACAAGGTTTGCAGGTTAGCTGATAGAGTGAATCCCAGCATCAAGGATGAGGTATCCATGATGTTGGATTTAGAGGTGATTGAGCACTCCAGCAGCCCTTGGTCCAGTACAGTGGTTTTGGTACCTAGGAGTGCGGCACCTGGTGCCACACCAGAACCTCAGTTCTATGTTGACTAATGTGGGCTAAATGCTGTCACCAAGACCGACACCCACCCCATCCCCAGAGTTGATGAGGTCATTGAATGGTTGGGGGCTGAAAAGTTTTGCAGCAATTTAACGTCTTGGTACTGGCAGATTGCCTTAACTGATGGGGCCAAGGAGAGGTTGGCGTTTTCAATGCCAGAGAGTCACTTCCAGTTCTGGGTCATGCCCTTCGGGTTGAAGAACGCCCCTGCCACCTTCCAGAGATTGGTCAATCAGTTTCTGGCTGGGTTTGAAAACTTCAGTGCTGCATATCTTGACGATATTGCTGTTTTAAGCTCCAACTGGGAGGACCACTTGCACCACCTCTGGGAAGTGTTGATGGTGCTGCAAGCCTCAGGCCTCACTATCAAGGCCAGTAAGTGCCAGATAGGGCAGTGGTCAGTCCTGTACTTGGACAACAAGTAGGAAGTGGCTGGGTAGCACCCCTACAGCCCAATATGGATGCCATTCGGGTTTGGGCACCCCCAAGACAGACAGAGCAGAGAGCCTTCTTAGGCCTCACCTGGTACAACAGGAGATTTGTAAAGGGGTATGGCACCATTGCTGCCTCCTTGACAGAGCTGAATTCCAAGAAGAACACTAGACAGGTAATCTGGACTGAGGGATGCCAAACTGCATTTAACACCCTGAAGGAGGCCATGTGCACAGCGCCGATGTTGCTGGCCCCTGACGTCTCCGCAGGGAACAGAAGTGGAGTGCAATTGAAAGTGAAGCTTTGGCTCTAGTGTGGGTGCTGAAGAAGCTAAGACCACACTTGTTTGGGTCTCACTTCCGGCTTCAGACCTACCATAGCCCGTCAGATGGTTAATGCAAAATAAGGGGTGAGAACCCAAAACTGTTGAGGTGGTCCATTCCTCTATAGGGGATGGACTTTACGGTGGCACACCATCCTGGCACAGAACACGCCAAAGCTGATGGCCTGTCCAGGGTCTTCCGCCTTAGTGAGGAAAACTCCTTTGGGGTTGGGTATTTTTCCCTACTCTCAGCTGGAGGGGACATGTGTTAGACCTGGCATTTGTTTTACGTGTTTCCCCTATCTTTTTGCATTCTGACCTCTTGTTTTAATGGTATGCTGGACTCTGTGTTTGCTGGTTTATTGTGTCTGCACACTTTGCTACTGCTGATCAGTGCTAAAATGCAAGTGTTCCCTATGTAAATTGTATTGGTGATTGCTTATCTGATTTACTCATAAATCCCTTGTAAAGTGCACTATGCGTGCCCAGTGCCTGTAAATCAAACGCTACTTGTGGGCCTGCCACACTGATTGTACCATCCACGTGATTAGCCCTGTGGACATGTCTCAGACCTGCCACTGCAGTGTCTGTGTGTAATGCAAATGTGTGTGATGTAAGAGGGTCTACTGGCTCCACCTCACATATCAGTGACATGGAATTCCATGCATGTGACTCCTGAAGGCTTAGATCCATGCACCACATAATATAACGTGCCGTCAAGTGGGTAAGATGCTAATTCCTAGCCCTTTTCGCACATCATCACCAAGCCTACCATGATGTATGTAAGGGGGGCATACATAAGGTAGGGACTGTGATCAAGTGTTGCTTAAGGTATGTAGGAACTGAACACTGTCACATCTCAGGGTGATTTCTGCTTTACCTGCACAGTGCATGTGTGACAAAGGGGGGGCATCATTGGTAACTATGGACCTTCAGTAACTGTATAGGGATTGTAACCAATGTTAGAGGCAAGGCCTGCACTGTGTATCCATGGGATTATGTCCTGGCACTGCTATTGGGCACAACCCTGACACATAGTTAGCTGTACCTCACTTATGGCACAGACATCTTGGTTGTGGAGTGCGCTATGGGTTGGCAGACAAATTAAGCAGCTATGGATGCTGAATCACTATCCAAATATATGACCTATTGTCATGATCTAAGAATTAAATGGGACAATGCACCACCAAATAATTGTCTGGGTGGAATGTAGGCAGAGTGTGCTACACTCTCTATGTGCATAAGATGTCCACTTTTCACATAAATCTGCTATCATGACACATGCCTACAGCAATTCCAGATAAACATGTGAAGACAGATGTACAGGTGTATGTCCTAGGTAGCAAAGGGCTTGCTAGTACCAACAATGGTTGAAATGTGTCTGCATGGTTACCTAGTATGCTCTGTATAACAGCATCACACAACACACAGCAATTAACACCACTCATTGTCACTCACATGCCAGAACAAGAGCAATGTATCAACAGTTACAAATTATCCCATACATGTATTGGGCTCCAACATGGCAATCAGGTGTCGGATGTGCAACTATGTCCATCAATATCTAAAAATGTCAGAGACCCATAAAAAAATGAATGGGAGTAGAAGTAGCCATATATGTTGCATATGGCTAATGAAAAAAAGCAGCACTAAGATGATTTCACATCTCAACCTCATTCAGTCATGGTAAGAGTTACCTAGGTTGTGCCATGCGTACCCATGTGTAACGGAGGATGTGGATGGAGATGTGAGTGATACCCACAGATACTTGGAAAAACAACATGGGAGGTGTAGGAAAGTACCCTCTTTCTTGGCATGGTCACCTCCTTTTTCTGCATGGTGTCAGTGTGTTTGACTGTGTTTACTGGGATCCTGCTAACCAGGACCTCAGTAATCTCTCTCCCAAAACTGTATTCATCTCACAATTGGCATACTGGTGTCCCCATATACGTCCCTAATGTTAGAAATGGGGTTTCTGATTGGCTAGGGTATGCACCTAAGCCAGGCAGGACCCACCCACTCTAGTCTCAGGGCAAGGGAGTTACACATCCAAGATAACCCCTTGGTAGCTTGGCATGAGCAGTCAGGTCTATCCCAGAGGCAATGTGTAAAGTATTTGCACAACACACACAACACACGTGACACACTATCCCCACCACAAAGGAAACTCAACACCAAGTTATATGAAAATAAACTGTATTGTAAACATAATAATTATTAGACCAAACACATGTCAGTAATATCCTGCTACCCAAGCAGTTGTCAGAATGTTACACAATAGTTACTCTGCAGAACCAGCAGTAGTCACACATAACACACAGGCTACTCATTATTCTGCAACATAAGCAGAAGTCAGGAATCACGTTCCTAAATGAATGCACTTGTCATAGAAACATCATAAATGCCCATATTAGGAACATTATAAAACATATGGCAAGTCAAGAAAACATATCAGCATGTCATGCCCATAAAAGGAACATCGGCAAACATATATATAGCAGTAAAAAGAACTAGGAAAACATAATGATCCACAATGTAATTACCAGGTGCATTTGAACCATGTATGTCCAAGAAAAGTATCTGTTTTTTGATGAAAAGTCACTTCCAGTGCCTGGAAGAAAAAAGGGGGCCCCCGGTGCTCCACTGAGCAAAAATGGGAGCCTCATGATGATTTGGGGGGAAGGGGGCAACACACACTCCTCTTTTAATGGGCCCCATGATCTCTGGACCTCCAGACAGGGGGGCTAAGGCCAGCAAAAACAATTGGAGCTGGGCCTCACCCAACTCTCGCGGGGGCCCGACTGGGGAGTCCTTGCAGTGCAGGGGGCCTCTGGTGAGGCTTCCACCCCACCCGTGGTCTCAGGAAATAACTGGGGTCTCCGTTGGGGCAGGGGGAGCCCCCGATGAGGCTTTCGTCCCCCCGCCTGTCCACAACAACAAAGGGGCCTCGGTGGGGTGGGGAGCCTCCAATGAGGCTTCCTTTCCCACCACCCAGCTTCCAAAGGCAGAAAACAGGCCCACTGGGCCACCGCAGTGATCTGCACACAAGTGGGTGCCTGTTCGTGCCCCGAGGGCGCCTCCTTCGTCACGCTTCACTCTGGGGGGACTTCTCAGGAACCATCAGCTTCTGGTCTTCTCCCCCTCATGTCCAGGGGGCACAAGACGTAGCGCATCTCTGACACGCTAGGGTAATCGGAGAGCCTGGATCGCAGTGGTGATCCTCCACAGCAATGCGCTCCTCGAAGCGCACAACGACACCACAAGTGCTTTCAAGGTGCTTTAAGCCAATGAAGCAGAGTGCTCCTCAGGCGCTATATAGAAGCACAGCCAAGTGCCCTCCAGGTGCTGTATGAGGAAATGGAGCACTCCTCTTGCTGGATGCAGTTGCAGGGGTTAGGGGCCACAGCACCTTGCCCCAAGGGGACAAGGTTCCATGGAGCACATGGCGGCAGGGCCCAGCAGCAATCCAGTGCAAGGGGGATACAGACAAGTGGCAGTTCCTTACAGTGACCAAGCAGGTCACAGGTCAGCACAGCAGCAGCAGTCAATGATGGTTCCTGGTGAGTCCTTCCAGCATTCTGTGTCCAGTTCAAATATGTCTCCAAATTGTGGGGAAAACTCCCCTGTACTTATACTCAGTTTCACAGTGTGTTCACAAAGAAAGGGTAGCGGAATTCTAACCAGTTACAACTGGTTCTGGGAGTGCCCCCTCTCTCCTCCAGCACAGGCTCCAAACATCAGTTGGGGGTAAAAAACCCTTCTGTGTGAGGCCAGGGCACAGCCTTTACAAATGGAGGGGTGCCCTGCCTCTCCCTTCTCTCAGCACAGGAAGACTAATCAGTATGCAGATGCACCTCTGTGACACCTCCACCCTCCCTGTGTACAGGCTGTCTGAAGAGTATGCACAAAGCCAAAATGTCACTCTGCCCAGATGTGGATTGGAGTCAAGCTGCAAAACACCAGAGTCATGAGCACAGAGAAATGCTCACTTTCTAGAAGTGGCATTTCTGTAACAGTAATAAAAAAATCCACTCACATAAGGAAGTAGCATTTCTCCACTACCATTACAAACATACCAACCATTCCTACGCTACACCCCATAAATCAGACAATACCCCCTAGACATAAGGCAGGGTATTTCCAATGCAATCCTATGAATTGGAAGCACCCACAGCAGTGAGAAAACAAATAGGCTGTTTGTCTCTACCAGGACAGGCAATGCAACCAGGCACATGTCCTGCCTTCTATATACATAGCACCATGCCCATAGGGCTAGCTAGGGTCTACCTTAGGGGTGACTTACATGTAGTAAAAGGGGAGTTCTGGGCCTGGCAAGTAAATGTAGATCCAGGTCCCTGTGGCAGAAAACTGTGCATGCAGGCCCTGCGCTAGCAGGCCTGAGACAGGTTTGAAAGGCTACTTCAGTTGGTGGCGCAAGCAGCGCTGCTGGCCCACTAGTAGCATTTAATTTACAGGCCCGGGGTATTGGAATGCCACTGTACAAGGGACTTAAAGGTAAATTAAATATGCCTATTAGGTATAAACCAATCACACCATTTTTAGAAGGGAGAGCACATGCACTTTAGCACTGATCAGAAGGGATAAAATGCTCAGAGTCCTAGAGCCAACAGCGAGAGGTCATAAAAAGTAGGAGGAAGCAGGCAAAAAGTCAAGGGATGAACCTGCCAAAAGGGCTAGGTCCAACACCTAGTACATGGTACCTAGGTACCTAGGGCATTGGGGTTCCAGGGGCAGCCACCCATAAGCAGGCCCTGAGATTCTGCAGGCCTGCCATTGCAGTTTGCGTGAACCGGGTGTGTGCACCCGTTTTCACTATAGGTCACTACACCAGGTCACTATAAGTCACCCCTATGGTAGGCCCTCTCAGCCCAGAGGACAAAGTACATGTACCTGTGCATGAGGGCACCCTTGCACTAACAGAGGTCCCCCCACAAACTCCAGACCATCTTTTATGGACTTTGAGAGTGCGGGGACACCATTATACGTGGGTACTGGACATAGATCACTACCTATGTCCTGCTAAATAATGCTACCACCGAACGTAGGCATGTTTGGTATCAAACATGTTGGAATCGCACCCCAATACTTTTGCAAGTATTGGTTGATTGATTCCATGAACTCTGGGGGCTCTTTACAAGACCTCCTGCATTGCTTCCACAGCCTTCTGAGTTTTCCAGGCAGCCCCAGCTGCTGCCACTTCACACATAGGTTTCTGCCGTCCTGTTGCTAGAGCATCAGAAGCCCAAGACGGCAGAACAAAGGTTTTCCTTTGGGGGAGGGGTGTTACACCCTCTCCCTTTGGAAATAGGGGTTACATGGCTTGGGAGGGGTAGCCTCCCCAAGTCACTGGTATGCTTTGAAGGGCACATTTGGTACCCTCCATGCATAAATCAATCTACACTGGTTCAGGGACATCATGTCCCTGCTCTGGTGCAAAACTGGACAATGGAAAGGGGAATGGCCACTTCCCTGTCCATCACCACCCCAGAGGTGGTGGTCAGAGATCCTCCCCGAGGGTCCCTTGGTTCTGCCATCCTGAATGCAAGGTTGGGAGGTGTAGGAGGCTGGCCTGGCTTATAGTGGGTACCTGATGGTACTTACACCTTGTGCCAGGTCCAGTTATCTCTTATTAGTAGATTAGTAGTGTTCTAGCAGTTTAGGATGATAGAGGTAGCTATATCAGAGCAGCTTAGGATGAACTAGGAGACATGCAAAGCTCCTACTATACCACATATATCATATAGCACTATATCATAAGAATCACAATACTCAGAGTTACTAAAAATAAAGGTACTTTATTTTAGTGACAATGTGTCAGAAATATCTCAAAGGATATACTCCCTTAGGACGTAAGTAAAATACACAGAATATACACACAAACCAAAATCAGGTAAGTAAACAGCTAGAAAAGTAGTGCAAACACTGTAGAATATACCAGGATGCAATAGGCCTAGGGGCAACACAAACCATATACTAAGAAAGTGGAATACAAACTACTTAGGGACCCCTGGCCTAGTGTAGTGTGTGGAGGGTCACTTGGAGTGTATGAAAACACTAAGGGTGTCCAAGATACCCCACCCCAAGACCCTGAAAAGTAGAAGTAAAGTTACCCTACTTACCCAGAAACACACTAAAGTTGTGATAGGAGGTTCTGCAAAGACCACAACTGACTGCAAAGCACTGAAGATGGATTCCTGGACCTGAGGACCTGCAAAGGAAGGGGACCAAGTTCAAGAGTCACAAAAGTGTCCAGGGGGGAAGGAGCCCACTAAACCCCGGATGAAGGTGCAAAATGGCTGCCTCCGGGTGGAAGAAGCTGAAGATTCTGCAACAACAGAAGATGCCAAGAACTTCTCCTTTGCACAGAAGATGTCCCACGGCGTGCTGGAGGATGCAGAGTTGTTTCCTTGCAGAAAGTCCACAAACAAGCCTTGCTAGCTGCAAAGGTCACGGTTGAAGAAAATGGGTCCTGACCGGGCCCAGGAAGGACCAGGAGGTCGCTACTTGGAAGAGGAGACAGAGGGGGCGCTCAGCAACACAGAGAGCCCACACAGAAGCAGGCAGCACCCGCAGACATGCTTGAATACAGGTTCAAGAAAACTGAGCATGGCAGTCATCTCAACACTACAAAGGAGGGTCCCACAAAGCCGGTGGTCAACTCAGTGAGTTGAGCAATGCAGGACGGAGTGCTGGGGACCTGGGCTGTGCTGTGCATGAAGGATTTCTTGCAGAACTGCACAGAAGCCCTAGCAGCTGCAGATCACTCAGTACACAGGATTACTGTCTGGCGAGGGGAGGCAGGGACTTACCTCCGCCAAATTTGGACCACTAGACTGTCGGGGTCACTTGGATCCAGCTCCTGTGTTCCAGGGATCATGCTTGTCACGATGAGAGGGGACCCAGAGGACCAGTGAAGCAGAGGTTTGGTGCCTGCGTAGCAGGGGGAAGATACCGTCGACCCACAGGAGATTTCTTCTTGGCTTCCAGTGCAGGGTGAAGGCAGACAGCCCCAAGAGCATGCATCACCAGGAAACAGTCGAGAAAGCCGGCAGGATTAGGTGCTACAATGTCGATGGTAGTCTTCTTGCTACTTTGTTGCAGTTTTGTAGGCGTCCTGGAGCAGTCAGCGGTGGATCCTTGGCAGAAGTTGAAGAGGGAGATGCAGAGGAACTCTGGTGAGCTCTTGCATTTGTTATCTGAGGCGAAGCCCACAGGAGAGACCATAAATAGCCCTCAGAAGAGGATTGGCCACCTAGTCAGGGAAGCACCTATCAGGAGGGGTCTCTGACGTCACCTGCTGGCACTGGCCACTCAGAGGCCTCCATTGTGCCCTCAAACCTCTGGATTCAAGATGGCAGAGGTCTGGGGCACACTGGAGGAGCTCTGGGCACCACCCCTGAGGTGGTGATGGACAGGGAAGTGGTCACTCCCCTTTCCTTTGTCCAGTTTCGCACCAGAGCAGGGGCTGGGGGATCCCTGAACCGGTGGAGACGGGTTTATGCAAGGAGGGCACCATCTGTGCCCTTCAAAGCATTTCCAGAGGCCCGGAGTGGCTACTCCTCTCTGGCCCTTAACACCTATTTCCAAAGGGAAAGGGTGTAACATCCTCTATCAGAGGAAATCCTTTGTTCTGCCTTCCTGAGACTGGGCTGCCCAGACCCCAGGAAGGCAGAAGCCTGTCTGTGGGTTGGCAACAGCAGTAGCTGTAGTGAAAACCTCAGAGAGCTGGTTTGGTAGTACCCTGGGTCCATGCTGGAGCCCCGGGGATGCATGGGATTGGCACCCCAATACCAGATTTGGCATAGGGGGAAAATTCCATGATGTTAGACATGTTACGTGGCCATATTCAGAGTTACCATTGTGAAGCTACATATAGGTATTGACCTATATGTAGTGCACATGTGTAATGGTGTCCCCGTACTCAAAAAGTCCGTGGCATTTGCCCTGAACTATGTGGGGGCACCTTGGCTAGTGCTAGGGTGCCCTCACACTTAGTAACTTTGCACCTAACCTTCACCAAGTCAGGGTTAGACATATAGGTGACTTATAAGTTACTAAAATGCATTGTAAAATGGCTGTGAAATAACGTGAACTTTATTTCACTCAGGCTGCAGTGGCAGGCCTGTGTAAGAATTGTCTGAGCTCCCTGTGGGTGGCAAAAGAAATTATGCAGCCCATAGGGTTCTCCTGAAACCCCAATACCCTGCTTACCTTGGTACCATATACTAGGTGTTAGAAATGGGGTTTCTGGTTGGCTAGGGTATGCACCTCAGCCAGGCAGAACTTACCCACTCTAGTCAGGGCAAGGGAGTTACACGTCCAAGATAACCCCTGCTCACCCCCTTGGTAGCTTGGCATGAGCAGTCAGGCTTTACCTGGAGGCAATGTGTAAAGCGTTTGCACAACACACACAACACATGTGACGCAATATCCCCACCACAAAGGAAACACAACACCAGATTATATGAAAATGTACTGTATTGTACACAAGGCAATTATCAGACCAAACATCACATATCAGTGCTATCCTGCTACATTAGCAGTTGTCAGAACGTTACACATTAGTTACTCTGCAACCTAGCAGTAGTCACACATAACACACAGGTTACTCAGTATTCTGCAACATAAGCAGTAGTCAGGAAAACATGTTATTACATCACAGCACTAGTAATAAGAATATCATAAAATGCCCATAATAGGAACATTAGAAAACATATGGCAAGTTAGAAAAACATATTAGCAAGCATGTCCATAAAAGGAACATTTGCATACACATATGTAAAAACATCAAACGCAGGTAGGTAATATATGAATCAAACAAAAGTCTGTAGAAAGAACTTTGGATTGCAACTATATTGGTCCTTTAAACAGTACCTGGTTGGATGAAGGCACCTCCAGTGCCTAGAAGGCGAACAATGGGCCCCCGGCGCTCCTATGCGCAAAACGGGGGCCTCCATTATACTATGGGGTCAGAGGAGGGCGACATGCACCTCCTCTCTTTTATAGACAGGCCCCTCCGGGGACCGTGATTACTGGGGGCCCCCCAAGGCCTCAACCGGCCCTCACGAGGGGGGCCAAAGCCAGCAAAAACAACTTAGGGCAGGAGGGGGGCACCACGCACCCCTTCCGGTTTAATGACAGGCCCCTCCCGGGACCCGCGATCTCTGGGGGCCCACCCAGGCCTCCACTGGCCCTTCCACCAAGGGGGGGGCCCACAATAATGCCCGTTTTACCTAACAGCAGAAAAGGAGCGTCCTGCTCCTAACGCAGAGGCCAGGGGTAAGGGGGCACTCCCCGCGCCTTCCTCTGGTCCTGCCGTGAAGCCACAAGAAGATCGGACCCCTCCTGGGGCCGAGCAGACACTCGCCTGCACCAGATGCGGTGCGCGAGTGTTCTTCCAGCTTCCCGGGCCGCTGCGGTGATCTAATTTAAAGGGTAACAATGCAGCCAGGAGCCTACAAGCTACCAAGGCTCCATAAGCGCGCTGCAATCAGCGCTATGGCAGCCGCAACCACGGAGAAGCACCCCTCATGAAGAAATGGATGCAGGGGTCAGGGGCCATAGCACCCTGCCCCTGGGGAACAGAATCTTAAGACAAGGTACTCAGGTGGAAGGGCCAGCTACAGGCCAGCACAAGGGAAAGGCAGCAAGTGGCAAGTCCTTCACAGTGACCAGGCAGGTCACAGGTCAGCACAGCAGCAGCAGTCCATGGCGGTTCCTTGTGAGTCCTTTCAGCCTTTAGTGTCACGTTCCAAGATGATTCCAAGAGTCTCCATATTGTGTGGAAAATTCCCCTGTACTTATAGTTAGTTCTTACAGTGTTTTACAATGGTAGGGAGAGGAGGTTCCAGCCAATTACAACTGGTTCTGGGAGTGCCCTCTCTCTCCTTTCAGCACAGGCTCCAAATATCAGTGGGGGGTTAACGACCCTATTGTGTGAGGCCAGGGCACAGTCTTTACAAATGTAGGTGTGCCCCGCCTCACCCTTCTCTCAGCCCAGGAAGACTATTCAGTATGCAGATGCACCTCTGTGATACCTCCACCCTCCCTGTGTACAGGCTGTCTGAAAAGTATGCACAAAGCCCCAACTGTCACTCAGCCCAGACGTGGATTGGAGTCAAGCTGCAAAACACCCGAGTCATAAGCACAGATAAATGCGCACTTTCTAGAAGTGGCATTTCTGTGATAGTAATAAAAAATACACCCACACCAGTAAGCAGCATTTATTATCACCATCACAACCATACCAGACACGCCTACGCTACCCCTCATAAATCAGACAATTCCCCTTACACATAAGGCAGGACATTTCTAATGCAATCCTATGAGAAGGCATCACTCACAGCAGTGAGACACCAAGTTAGGCTGTTTTTCACTACTAGGACAGGCCATGCAATATGGCACATGTCCTGCCTTTCTACATACATGGCACCCTGCCCATAGGGCTAGCTACGGCGTACCTTAGAGGTGACTTACATGTAGTAAAAAGGGAGTTCTGGGCCTGGCAAGTAAATTTAGATGCCAGGTCCCTGTGGCACAAAACTGCGCACACAGGCCCTGCGCTGGCAGGCCTGAGACAGGTTTGAAAGTCTACTTCAGTGGGTGGCGCAAGCAGCGCTGCAGGCCCACTAGTAGTATTTAATTTACAGGCCCTGGGTATAGAGATACCACTGTACAAGGGACTTATAGGTAAATTAAATATGCCAATTAGGTATAAGCCAATCATACCAACTTTAGATGGGAGAGTACCTGCACTTTAGCACTGGTCAGCAGTGATAAAGTGCTCAGAGTCCTAGAGCCAACAGCGAGAGGTCAGAAAAACCAGGAGGAAGGAGGCAAATAGACTAGGGATGACCCTGCGTAAGGCAAAAAGTCTAACACAACCCCCTACCATCCAAAAGCCAGGGGAGAACAATCAATACCTTGATGTACTTCCCTGATTGGGGCGATAGAACAAGGACCCAGGCCCACAACAGCAGGGGCATGTTCCAGTTCTACGCCTACCTGACTCCACTTGGATCTCTCTGTCAATGCTTCCCAGGCAGCCTAGACCAACCCACGGGGGTTCTCTAGCTGCCAATGGCCAGAACCAGGCCCCAGGCCATCTAGGAGCCTCTGGTCTCTGAAACCATAACGAGTGGGAGGCGGTAGCCCCAGGTGCAAAGCAGCCTGTCTCCACTCCACTTCCAATCAGTTCAGGGGCTCTACCCTGCCACTGATCCACCAACCTAGGGTCCGCACCGATAGGTTCTACAGGGGCTAGATGCGAGGCTCTCCTCCCTCTACCCCTCCGTCTAGGATCCCGCCCTCCTCTCCTAGAAGGGGTATCACCAGAATCCACACTTGCCAGGGTGCTGGGTACAGCAGCCCTGCACAACTCTCTCGCCAGCCCAGGATCACTACCTGCCGACTGACCACCCAACCTAGGGACGACACCCTTGGGTTGCACCGGGGTCCGGGGCGGGCTTCCCCCCCCTGAACCCCACTTCCAGAGTCCTGCATCTCCCCACCTCGGGAGAAGCCACCAGAAGTTTCACACGGGGGGTGAGCACACAAACCGCCCCCCCAACCAGGTCAGAGTTTACCCCCTGAACCTGTCTATCTAGTACAGGGACGACACCCTTAGACTGGACCATTGCCTGGCGCACCAGGACTTCCTTGAGAGCACACCTATTCCCCATCAGGTCAGAGTTTACCCCCAAACCTGATCATCCAACCCAGAGTCACCACCCTGTGGTTGAATCATTGCCTGGAGCACCAGGACTTCCTGGAGGGCACAACTACCCCCCACCAGGGAAACACCTTCCCCAAGGGCCACACAAGAGTCTGGCTGGCGCAGGTGTCCTGACCTCTGCCCATCTGACAGAGTCTGGATTCCCCCCAGCCCAGAAATGGTCTCACCAAGGTCATTCCTGGGGGGCTCTGCTCTCAGAGCTGACCCCTGACCCTCCAGGTTCTCCACTGGGACCCGCAGCCCCCTCTCAACCCTATGCCTGGATTTCCGCCTTCTCCGCTGTAGAGCGAGACTACCAGACACCAGAACCGGCGGAACGCTATCACCAGCCACCTGCCCAAGTCCTAATGACAAAATGGGATCCTTCTGAACAGCTGGCCCTACGGCACAGGCTAGTCTCACCTCCTGGCGTTCACTCATGGAACCCTCCAGGACCTGGGACTGGAGCTCGGGTACCCTGGGCCTCAGCCCAACCCCATTCCCTCTCCTCTGAGACTGGACATGGGGTGCCTTACCCGCCCCAATACACTGGGACCTACCTGGGACACAAGCCTTTCCCACCACACCTGGTTGGGAAACACCTAGACCACTCTCATTAGGAACACCCCCTAATGCCACACCAGACCCTCTGGTACGCAACCAGAAGTCTGCCTCCTTTGCAAGCTCCCTGGGGTCAGAGAGCTCACACACTGACAAGTGTTGGCGTAACTCTGAAAAACAACAACGAAGCAGGTGCTCTCTGACAATCAGATTAAACAGCCCTTCAAAATTGTTTACTGTGCTACCCTTCATCCATCCATCTAGTGCAATGCAGCAATCCTCCACAAACTCCTCCCAAGACTAGTGGGGCAGTTTCTTACCACCCCTAAACCTTTTTCTGTATTCCTCAGGGGAAAAACCAGGGATCCTGCGCTCTACCAGGGCCCTCTCATATTCCTTTAACCACTGACGTATGTCACCCCCCTCTTGGAACCTAGGTACCAGATCTATGGGTATGTGAGGAACATCTTTGCTAGAGCACTCTACATTGCTGCCACCACTGGACTCCACCTGCAGCGCTGGTGAGTCCAGAACCTTCAGACTGCGCTCTAGAGCGAGTCTTTCTCTGGCAAAGGCCCTCTCCGCCTCTGCCATCCTCCTCTGTACTAAGGCCTTCTCTACCTCAGCCCTTCTCTCCTCAACAGCTAGGCGCGCTAACTGTAACTTCAGGTCCCTCTCTTCCCGCCTATCTTTTAGCTCATCAGGCGTCAAGGAATGAGAGGTAGCCCTGCTTCTTACACTGGACCCAGCAAGGGACTCCCTATCACTGGGGCCTTCCCTGTCAACTGGCGTCCCCAACCGGTCATTCTCACCTTCCTGATCAGTCTCTCTACCACTCTCTAGGGATGAGGTCTGGGAACCCTCCCATTGGGAACCCTCGATACACTCAGGATCCTCTGGGTACCCCCTAAGCACACTCCCTCCCAGGGTATATGTCACAAACCTTTCAAAGAAATTCAGAGATCTCCTGAGGTCCCCTTCTACAGGCAGCCCTCTCTCTACAGAACCCCTCTAATTCCTCCTGCGTGTAAAACGGCAGGTCCTCTAAATCAAAGGTAAGCCCCATCATGAAAAGGTACAAATAACTCAAATGTGACAACCACAATACCCAAGCGTGAGAACTGAAAACAGGAAAAATGACCAAAGAGAGAAAGTTAAGAGAAGCCAAACATGTGATGGTCTAAACGCAATCCTTGTAGTGAAATAATGAGTCACAATGTTATTGTGCAAGCGCAAGTCCTATCCTCACCGCTGACGACCAATGTTAGAAATGGGGTTTCTGGTTGGCTAGGGTATGCACCTTAGCAAGGCAGAACTTACCCACTCTAGTCAGTTCAAGGGAGTTACACGTCCAAGATAACCCCTGCTCACCCCCTTGGTAGCTTGGCACGAGCAGTCAGGCTTACCCTGGAGGCAATGTGTAAAGCGTTTGCACAACACACACAACACATGTGACACAATATCCCCACCACAAAGGAAACACAACACCAGATTATATGAAAATATACTGTATTGTACACAAGGCAATTATCAGACCAAACATCACATATCAGTACTATCCTGCTACCTTAACAGTTGTCAGAACGTTACACATTAGTTACTCTGCAACCTAGCAGTAGTCACACATAACACACAGGTTACTCAGTATTCTGCAACATAAGCAGTAGTCAGGAAAACACGTTATTACATCACAGCACTTGTCATAAGAATATCATAAAATGCCCATAGTAGGAACATTAGAAAACATATGGCAAGTTAGAAAAACATATTAGCAAGCATGTCCATAAAAGGAACATTTGCATACACATATGTAGAAACATCAAACGCAGGTAGGTAATATATGAATCAAACAAAAGTCTGTAGAAAGAACTTTGGATTGCAACTATATTGGTCCTTTAAACAGTACCTGGTTGGATGAAGGCACCTCCAGTGCCTAGAAGGGGAGCAATGGGCCCTCGGCGCTCCTATGCGCAAAACGGGGGCCTCCCTTATACTATGGGGTCAGAGGAGGGCGACATGCACCTCCTCTCTTTTATAGACAGGCCCCTCTGGGGACCGTGATTACTGGGGGCCCCCCAGGGCCTCAACCGGCCCTCACGAGGGGGGCCAAAGCCAGCAAAAACAACCTAGGGCAGGAGGGGGGCACCACGCACCCCCTCCGGTTTAATGACAGGCCCCTCCCGGGACCCGCGATCTCTGGGGGCCCTGCCGGGCCTCCACTGGCCCTTCCACCAAGGGGGGGGCCCACAATAATGCCCGTTTTACCTAACAGCAGAAAAGGAGCGTCCTGCTCCTAACGCAGAGGCCAGGGGGAAGGGGGCACTTCCCGCGCCTTTCCCTGGTCCTGCCGTGAAGCCACAAGAAGATCGGACCACTCCTGGGGCCCGTGCAGACACTCGCCTGCACCCGATGCGGTGCACGAGTGTTCTTCCAGCTTCCCGGGCCGCTGCGGTGATCTTATTTAAAGGAGCACAATGCAGCCAGGAGCCTACGAGCTCCCAAGGCTCCATAAGCGTGCTGCAATCAGCGCTATGGCAGCCGCAACCACGGAGAAGCACCCCTCGTGAAGAAATGGATGCAGGGGTCAGGGGCCACAGCACCCTGCCCCTGGGGAGCAGAATCTTAAGAAAAGGTCCTCAGGTGGAAGGCCCAGCTACAGGCCAGCACAAGGGAAAGGCAGCAAGTGGCAAGTCCTTCACAGTGACCAGGCAGGTCACAGGTCAGCACAGCAGCAGCAGTCCATGGCGGTTCCTTGTGAGTCCTTTCAGCCTTTGGTGTCCAGTTCCAAGATGATTCCAAGAGTCTCCAAATTGTGGGGAAAATTCCCCTGTACTTATAGTCAGTTCTTACAGTGTTTTACAATGGTAGGGAGAGGAGGTTTCAGCCAGTTACAACTGGTTCTGGGAGTGCCCCCTCTCTCCTTTCAGCACAGGCTCCAAACATCAGTGGGGGGTTAATGACCCTATTGTGTGAGGCCAGGGCACAGTCTTTACAAATGCAGGTGTGCCCCGCCTCTCCCTTCTCTCAGCCCAGGAAGACTATTCAGAATGCAGATGCACCTCTGTGACACCTCCACCCTCCCTGTGTACAGGCTGTCTGAAAAGTATGCACAAAGCCCCAACTATCACTCAGCCCAGACGTGGATTGGAGTCAAGCTGCAAAACACCCGAGTCATAAGCACAGATAAATGCGCACTTTCTAGAAGTGGCATTTCTGTGATAGTAATAAAAAATACACCCACACCAGTAAGCAGCATTTATTATCACCATCACAACCATACCAAACACGCCTACGCTACCCCTCATAAATCAGACAATACCCCTTACACATAAGGCAGGGCATTTCTAATGCAATCCTATGAGAAGGCAGCACTCACAGCAGTGAGACACCAAGTTAGGCTGTTTGTCACTACTAGGACAGGCCATGCAGTATGGCACATGTCCTGCCTTTCTACATACATGGCACCCTGCCCATAGGGCTAGCTACGGCGTACCTTAGGGGTGACTTACATGTAGTAAAAGGGGAGTTCTGGGCCTGGCAAGTAAATTTAGATGCCAGGTCCCTGTGGCAGAAAACTGCGCACACAAGCCCTGCGCTAGCAGGCTTGAGACAGGTTTGAAAGTCTACTTCAGTGGGTGGCGCAAGCAGCGCTGCAGGCCCACTAGTAGTATTTAATTTACAGGCCCTGGGTATAGAGATACCACGGTACAAGGGACTTATAGGTAAATTAAATATGCCAATTAGGTATAAGCCAATCATACCAACTTTAGATGGGAGAGCACCTACACTTTAGCACTGGTCAGCAGTGATAAAGTGCTCAGAGTCCTAGAGCCAACAGCGAGAGGTCAGAAAAACCAGGAGGAAGGAGGCAAAAAGACTAGGGATGACCCTGCGTAAGGCAAAAAGTCTAACACTAGGGAATTATAATGGTGTTTCAGTGTGCCAATTAGAATTGGTAAAAATGGTCACTAGCCTGCAGTGGCAATTTTAAAGGCAGAGAGAGCATAAGCACTGAGGTTCTGATTAGCAGAGCCTCAGTGACACCATTAGGCACTACACAGGGAACACACATTCAGGCCACAACTATGAGCACTGGGGTCCGGGCTAGCAGGATCCCAGTGAGACAGGCAAAAATAAACTGACACACAAGTAAAAATGAGGGTAACATGCCAGGCAAGATGGTACTTTCCTACAGGAGGGAACTCTGGGAGCATCTGAGTGATGTGAGAGTCCCCTCCTGATAGGTGGTCACCCAGCTAGGTGACCAACGTGCCTTTCAGAACTATTTAGGGTCACTCCTTTGGGTGGTTCCTCAGATTCAGCTTGCAAGATTCGAGCAGGATTCCTCTGAGTCCCTTACTTCCACTTCCGACCAAAGAAACTGCATCTGGACTCACCAGGACCCGACAATCTGCAACAAATAAGAAAACTTCACCTGCAACATTGTTTCCCCGGCTCCTTACAGCTTTTGCAACATTTCCCCAGTTGTGCATCCTCTGAGGACAGCCCATCTTCAGTCTGTACAGGAAAGAAGAAGGAATCTCCCTTGCAGTGAAGGAGTCACTCCCCTGCATCTGCAGGCAACAACAACAACAATGACTGGCTGCGTGGATTCCCTCTCCTGCTGAGCTGCGTGGATCCTACAACACGGGTGGTGGTTGGAAGTGGTCCAGATGATCCTCTCTGCCACCTGGTGGCGGTAAGCCCTTGCCTCCCTACGCAGGGTAATACCCCATGCACTGCACCCTTTGCAGCAGCCACGGCTTGTTGGCACTTCTTCCAAGGGGTCTTTAGGCATCGTGTAGCTCCAGCCCCAGGACTCCTTCCTGCAATGCACAGTTCCCTGAGTGGTTCTCCTGCGCCGTCCTAGTGCTGCATGGGCTCTTTTTGCACCTTCTGAGTTCCCGTCCTGTGGGACACCTGTGTGTGCTGCCTGTGCTTCTGTGCACTCTCTTCGATGTTGAGTGTCCCCTCTTGCTCCCTCTCCTGGGTTGAGTTCTCCTGTGCCTTGCTGGTCCTCGACAGCACCACTTATCACCTTCCATGAGTTTTTCCTATGCCAAGGCTTATTGGTGGAATCCGAACATGCAATCTTCCTCCCGGCGTGGGACATCACCTACATCATCCAGGAACTCAATTCCAACTCTAGGGCTGCAGTGCTGACTTTCCTTCTGCACCATTGACCAACTCCTGCAATCCTCAGCTTGGATTTGCTTTGTCTTCTTGTACTTGGTCTCCTCTTTCCACAGGTCTTCCTCTTCAGGAATCCATCATTGGTTTCTTGCAGTCATCTCTGGGTTTTGCAATTCTCCTCTTTTCTTCTAAGTGGCTGTTCTGGAGAAATCCTAGTAATTTATTCCTACTTTTCTGGTTGCTGGGGGGTGTTGTGGTACTTTCCTTGTGCTTTCCTGGTACCCCCAGCAAGAGAGCACAGAGAGCAGCACCACTTTCCCTGCGCCCCTTAGCCCCCCCACTGCCGTTGTGTGTGCAGCCTATTTAAAATATGGTGCACCATGGCACAGGGTAGCGGTCAATAGTGTAATTTTTTATGATGCTATTAATGTACTCTGCAGGAGTAGCGCCAAAATATTGGCGCTACTCCTGCAGAGTACATAGGGGCCCATTCTAAAGAATGGAAGCCCCCTTTTAACGCCTGCTCTTGAGCAAGCATTAAAAGTGTGATCAAAAATGGCACAAGGAAATCTCAGAGATTTCATTACGCCATTTTTCCGGCTCCCCTAAAGGGGTGCATACATTTTGCGTGGGGCAGGCATAATGTACCGCAAAGGGTTACAGAGTGGTGAATTGCATGCATTGCAACACTCTGTAAATATGGCAGGGGATTTGGCCTCGTTGGGCCACATTAACGTCAAAATAAATGATGTTAATGTGGCCCGAGGTGGCACTAGGTGCCCATAAATATGTCCCTGAGTGTATTCTTTCATGTGTGTCAGTGCTTTGTGACTATAGTGGTATTGCATGAGCTTTGCATGTCTCCTAGATAAGCCTTGGCTGCTCATCTACAGCTACCTCTAGAGAACCTGGATTCTAGACACTGCCTACAGTTCACTAAGAGGGGATACCTGGATCTGGTAAAAGGTGTAAGTACCATAGGTACCCACCACACACCAGGCCAGATTCCTACAGGTGGTCACTTGGAGACAACACAAATGCTGTGGCAGGTGTAATGTCATGTGTGTGTGGCACTCATTACATCTCACAAAAAACAGGCAATGGGATGGTAACTATCATGTAGCCATCAGTAGAAGATGTGTACAGTTACAATTTACACAAGTCACATGTTGCATCCTGTCCATGTATGACCAGACAATGTTGCTATAGAAAATGTGTACAAAGTGGAAGCAGCCGAAAAAATGGTAGCAATGCAGGAGACAAAATATACCTTACAAGTAAAGTGGTAAAACATTGAGAAGGGACACACATAAACCAATACTGACTGTGCAACACATCAATGTCTACATGTGAACATCCAACATATGTACAGAAAGGGTGGCCAGGACAGTAGATAACCCAGTCATGTTTGCCACTACCATAACCTGGTAGTTGCCCATTGCATGCCAACATGATGGGTGGCAGTGACAGATGACACCATCTGTCCCCTTCCATGTTCCCCAAATAGAAGTCACAATAGAGATACAACCCCTAACCAAGCTCCATGGAAATGACTAAGGACATCAAATGATGGGACATGTCCAACACATGCAAGTACCTAGTACTCTGTACATGAGAGGGGAAGACTGACATCAAGTACTGCAGAGGAAAATATGTGATATCCCGGTCTGTTTGATCATAATTGTGCATGTGTCTGTCTGCAGGTTAATGTGCAGTGTTCTGCTGAGTAGCAATCATGAGGAGGCTAGATCCCCGCTCAAAACTCCCTAACACCACTGCTCTGGCTACATAAACGTATGACATTTTCAGGGGCCTGATGAATGTGTACAGTGGGCTGAGTAAACTGGAGCTCCATAAACCTGCCTCTTCACATGCAACCATGGGTTTGTGTTGCCATACAAACCCCTACAGTAGTGATGATGAATAGGCAGCTATCTATGCCAGACTGCAACACTTCTACACAGTGGTATGCCATTGTATGTAAAAGTCATAACACACATGATGTGGACAAATGTGAGTGCCTAGTTGATGGCATGCACACATATGCCACATATCTCAGCACATATGTACCACTGTAATGGCTCAGGCATGGGAATGTGTATAGGACTCTGAACAAAAGGCAACCTTGAACAAAAGTAAGGGCATAGGTATCAGAAGATCAGTGACTGAAAGAAATTACCTTCACATGTGTTCAGAGATATGGAAATATAGGTGGCACTGATATGACTACACAAGCATTTGTCAAAGTCCAACATGTGTCCATGCAGGAAGAGGGCAATGTAAGGTTTCACATCCCATGAACACACCACTGTGGTCATATATTACTGAAATTACACTAAATATATCTTTACACACACACAACATATAGCAACCTTCACTGGCATGTGTTTCTACCATTTCCTGCAACTAAGATGCATGGGGAACTATCTATCACAAGTGTAGCAGAGCATCATGAAGGCTAAACCAACAACACACCAGAAGGTGCACACACATGCACAAGCAAATTGCCAGGGGTAAAATGATTTCAAACCAGCCATAGTCCACTGCATCCTCTGAGAACAAATTGTCATGGCTGTCACATGCCTTACCCAGTATTGGACATAGGCCATCATATCTATTGTGTTGTTGGTATGTGTACATTTGTATATCAGATATAACAATGTGGTACACCCACAAGTAAGTGTTCAAACACATATGTACACTCAGAACATATGTGCTAACATGTATGTGGACACAGTTAGCACATATGTTCTGCAGTATCTTCTATAAAAAATATCACTCTGGGCATTTTGTTTCTTCACAATGTTAAAAATGCAAGGTAGTCAATTTAGAAAAAAACATTGCTTGATGGAGGCGCGTCGTCATAGCCTATGATAATTATGACTCAGAATCATTGAACCGCAATGAAGGGGCGGAATAAAAATTGTTGACGAAAGACAGAAAAAAACATAATGAAGTGATAACAGGAATTACACCAAAAATGAATGGGGGTATTGGAAAAAAAGAGACAGTACAAAAAAAGTAAAAATTACAAAATTAAAAGTAGTATAATAGTGAGCATGGGTAAAAGTTAGGAAAATAATAATAATATTAAATAATAAGGCTTACTGGGATGAGCAGAGCCCACAACATTGGCACTGGTGGTTGGCACCTCCCCAGCTCCTTCTGGACTCGACTTTGTGATGCCCCTCTTCTTGCACTTGGGTGCTGATGTTAGAAATTAAAAAATAGATTGGTGGCACAGTTAATTCCCACAAAATTATTATAACAGGCAAATGCAGTAACATTGTACTTATCAAAAATCAGATCATCTATGTTACTAGTATGATCGAATATCATTGAGTTGGCTATACTCCTTATTCCAAATTTCCTTAACAAAAACTACATTTAGAACTAATGCATTGCAATGAGTGATCTTTGATTTTATTCTCATTTCTCAACCCCTTTGATGGACTAACTCAGTCTCCCTTTTTAGCAATGCATAGATGTATACAAATACCCATTAATACCTACACCTGCTCTGGCCCCATAAGTTTGCGGAGGGAAGCCCAAGTCAGCCACCTCTATTTTGTGAGCCTCAGCATCTTCCCTGTGTCCTAATACAGCCCAATGTTCAAGGATTGCTAAAAGACCTAGGTAAGGAGCCCCCAGACATTTCTGGGTAAATAGTATTATTTGCTCAAAAGTGTTTCTTTCAGCTACATGTGCCTGTTTTACTGTGGACTCTCTGTGTTTCAGGCAGCTTGGCCTTTTTTAAAGATTGTGATTTTTTTTTTTTTTTTTTTGCCGTGGCTGTGTGAATTACCTTTCTAGTTTGTGGCACATGACTTCATAACCTATCCACACACCCCTCTTTTTCTAAGTAAAAAGGCTACATACATCCTGCAGAATGTGTTTTAGGAGACTGTTTTAATCTGTTTTTGTGATTTAAATTGTGTATAGAAAAGTCTGCTCCCCCTGTTGTTTTGCCTTAAAAAAGCCACTTTTCTGCGCACGCGACCAGCAGTATTCCAGTGTTTGTTTTTTAAACAATCTCTCCCTTACCTGGAAAGTAGACTCTGCTAGCTTGGAAGTGTGGATTCAGCCTGTCTGTATCCAAGGAGATTCTGAATAGAGCAGCAGCTGCCTACTCCCTGGCCACAGGGACTGGAATTCAGTTAATATAGCTCATTATATAAGTTCCTATTGGTTGTTGCATATGTTGTTGTGATAGGTTGTTGGGAGCTCGTCTTTCCATTGGTTGCTGGCTCCAGGGCTGGGGCTGTGATTGGTGGATAGGGCTGAGAATCTGATTGGCTGTTGGTTCTAGGGCTGTGATTGGTGGATAGGGCTGAGTTTCTGATTGGTTGCTGGTTCTAGGGCTGGGGCTGTGATTGGTGGTTAGGATTAGGGGTATTATTGGTGATTAGGGCTGGGTCTCCCATTAGTTGTTTGAGTCAGGGTTAGAAATTGGATTGGTTAGGGTTAGGACCAGGTTCCTATTGGCCAGTAGGGCTATTTAAGTTTAAGACTCAGGGCGTCTCAGCCTGGGCGTCGAGGCAAAGGGCAGAGGGGACAAGGGCAGTTGCCTGTTTGGGCCTGTTCGGGATAGGTAGGGTGTAATATTATTGTGGGCGTGTGAAGGGAGCTAGAGCGTTACTCGAGTCCCGAACGCGCTCGTGGGGTGAAGAGACGGTTGGAAAGGGAGAAGCGGCAAATGAGGGTGACGGCACCGCTTGTGTATGGTCGATTAAACCATGCTTCAACAAAAGTAACTTGGCTAAATGTGGTTTATTTACGACATTCTTTTGGCGACGAGTATTACGAAACTGTATGTCTGGTCTTCCAGGAACAACGCCCTCTTTCAGGAGAAAGAGGCGTGGCGTATTGTTTTTTTTTTTAGAGGTGCTGTGTATTTCTTAAAGGGGAGTGTTTTAAAGGTGAAGCCACTCCTGGAACTACAAGTTTCTGCCTGTGATCTTAAAGGAAAAGTCACCAGTTACCAGCAAGGATTTAAGGGGAAAGCCACCCTATTGGTAGTTCTTGCAATTAGCTGCTGGTTTCCTTAAAATTAAGGAAGAAGTCATCTCTAAAACTGTTATTGTTGGCGGTGAGAATTTCCGTATATATATTTTTTAAATGTGACTTGATTTTAATGGTGAGCAGTGATAGATATTCTTCGTGTGTTGGAGTCATCAACGTGGATAAGCGTGAAACACTTCACAGCATTGCAAAGATCTCCTTTGCATGGAATTTGTATTTTCCTTTTGAACCTTTGTTTTTTTTCTTTTGAAGTGTGGCCTCATCTATTTTTTTTTGTGAGCGATGGAGCACGTCTCAATTACTGCACCACCTTGTTTTCTTACACATCCAGGTACGCCAGTGATCCAGTGGGAGGACTGGATAGACATGTTTGACAACTATTTATTGGCGTTGGACAGTGAAGAGTTTTCTCCTGCACGTAAAAAAGTGATTTTATTGAACTGTCTAGGATCAGAAGCGCAAAGATTGTTCAAATCTATGCCAGTGGCTACAGACAATGGGGCACGTATTTCAGATGAGTTTAGGGAGGCTAGATTAAGATTGAGCAATAGGTTTGCTAAAGAAACCAATGTGGTTTTGGCAAGGTACAAGTTTTATACCCAACCACAGAGGGTGGGGGAGTCTATTGAAGAATTTGTATCCAGATTAAGGGAATTGTCAGTTAAATGTCAATTTGGGGAGATGTGCGACGAGATGATTAGGGACCAATTAATGGTTCAATGTAAGAGCAGAAAGATTCAAGAAAAACTGTGGGCTGCTAAGAATCCTTCTTTAAAAAATGCTGTTGACATGGCAAAAGTTGTGGAAGAGTCTGAACTTTGCATGAAGGAGATGGGAAGATATGGCAATGGGAGTAGGGAGCAACAAGTCTTCCAGGAGGTTGTGGGAGACGTGGGAAACAAAAGCAACAGTGTGGCTTTGGTAGAGAAGAAAACACAGGATTTCGTGAAAACCCAGAAAATGTATGCGAACAAGAAGAAGTGTAACAGATGTGGTAGTAGTTTACACAGTAGTGATTTTAAGGGGGTGTTTTGCAGTGGGGAAGGAATGTAGAAAGTGTGGGCGCAAAGGTCATTATGCGCGTGTGTGCGTTGAGTGGTCAAAGTCAAAAGGAGTGGCGGTGTGTGAGGAGAGAGATGAGGTGGTGGGCCGCATTCTTAGCCTAGGCGAGGTTGATAAAGGTTACTGCGGTAAGAGAGAAAGTAGGCCCAAAGCATGGTTCACTGTTGGAAAGGTGAGGGTTGAGCTGATGGTGGATACTGGATCTAAGTACACAATAGTTCCCAAAGATATTTTCATGAAGAACTGGCCTCAGATTGTATTGAAGTCTAAAGACATATGTCCTGGGGGCTACCAAGGGGAGAAAATTGAGATTTTGGGTTTCTTTCTTACTGCCATAGGCTTCAAATCAAGAGAAACCTTGTATCGCTGAGTCCGAGCCACCAATTTTGGGTTGGATGCACCAATATGACTTGAATATAATTGTGAATCCCAGAGGTAAGGAACAAATCTTGGTAGTGGATGATGGAGATGTCAATGCGATTCTGGAGGAAGTGGGGGAGGTGTTTCGAGAGGAGTTGGGAGAGTTAAAGGGTTATGTTCATAAGATTCGTATGAAGCAAGGAACCGTTGCGGTAAAACACAAATTGAGGAAAGTACCTATTGTTGTTAGAGAAGAGGTGAGCAAGATGTTGAAGGATATGTTGAAGGAGGGAGTCATTGAACCGGTTGAATCTCCAGAATGGACTTCGCCAGTGGTCATTACGAGGAAATCAAATGGACAATTGAGATTTTGTGTGGATCTCCGCAGTGTCAATCAAAACATAGTGACAGACAACTTCCCTCTACCGAACATCAATTAACTCATTATGTTGCTTAATGGAGGAGTTTTTTTTCAAAATTAGACCTCAAAAGCGCCTATCATCAGATACGACTACACCACAATTCACGTGATGTTACAGCATTTATCACCATGGATGGTACTTTCCATTTTGTTAGAATGCCCTTTGGGTTATCACCGGCTGCAAGTGTTTTTCAGCGTATGATGACAAATGTTTTTGAGGGTTTCACTAATGTTTTATTTTTTCAGGATGACATTTTAATTTTTGCGTCAACTATTGAGGAACATAACCAGATTTTGAGGAAGGTATTAAAGAAACTTTTGGAGGTGGGTCTAACGTTAAGAAAAGAGAAGTGTGTTTTCTTGACCAAAGTGATTGAATATTTGGGACACACCATTTCGGGTGAAGGAGTTAAACCGAAGAAAGATTTGTTGGAGGCAATCAAACTCTCTTCGTCACCAAAGAACAAAGATGAGTTGAGGTCCTTTATGGGTCTCATTGAATATTACTCCAAATTTGTTCAGAATTTCGCTGACAAAACAGAGGGGTTGAGAATATTGTTGCGCAAAGGTTGTAATTTTGTGTGGTCAAAAGTGCAGCAAGAATGTTTCGATAACATAAAGCAAGAGGTGTGTGCTGCAAAGATTTTAGTACCCTTTGAAACTTCTTCTCCCACTATACTGACTGTAGATGCTAGTGTGTCTGGTGTAGGTGCTGTTCTGTCTCAAGTTCACCGCGGTGAAGAGAGGACGGTAGCTTTCGCTTCACACTCTCTCACTGAGAGTGAGAGGAACTACTCTGTGATTGAGCGGGAGGCTTTAGCAGCTGCATGGGCTGTAGAGTATTTTAGAACATTCTTGTGGGGTATTTCTTTTAAGTTAAGAACTGATCACAAACCTTTAGTCAAGGTTTTATCAGCTGGTGGTGCGGGTAAGGGTTCTGCGAGATTGGCCAGATTGGCAGCTCGCTTGCAAGAGTATGTATACAACGTGGAATACATTCAGGGTTGGAGGAACATACAAGCTGATGCTCTCTCACGCATGGCTGTGGATTGGAAGTTGGTGGATGGGGAG
Organism: Pleurodeles waltl; assembly: GCF_031143425.1. Lineage (NCBI taxonomy): Eukaryota > Metazoa > Chordata > Amphibia > Caudata > Salamandridae > Pleurodeles > Pleurodeles waltl. The sequence goes on along the minus strand of NC_090436.1, from coordinate 932,589,649 downwards.
GCACAATTCTTGAGGGGAGAAGAAGGAGCAGTGGCATTGATGGAGGACTTGTTATAACATGGTGTGGCGGCTTTCTCTAAAGAAGAGTGGTTGCAAGGTTTGAGGGATGACTCGGTAATGCAGTGCGTGAGTAAAATGATTGTTGAGGGAGGAAGAAAAGAGAGTGCTGTGGCAGTATCTGTAAGGCCCTACATCAAGGTTCTAGATGAGTTGTCGTTGGGGGATGGAGGTGTAATAATGAGGGGTGACAGATTTGTACCTCCGGAAAAGTTACGAAGAAAAATCATACATTTGGCACATGAAGGGCACTTGGGACAAACACTGACTCAAAGAAGAGTTAAGGAAAACTTTTGGTGGCCAGGGGTCGATTTGCAAACTGCTCAATGGGTGGAAGAGTGTGTTCAGTGTAAGGAAAGTGAAAAAAGGTTAAAGCTGGGGAAAAGAACTTGGATGGGACATATTGAGGATCCATGGGAAGCATGGCACACTATTTGTATGGACTTTGTTGGGCCACTGCCCGGTTTGGGCCACGAAAAAAAAATTGCTTTAGTCCTGGTGGACGTGTTTTCTAAGTGGTTGGATGTTGAGTTTATGAGGGAAGTGTTGACAAGAAGTACTATTTCGGTATTAAAGGTTTTTTTTCAAAGAGAAGGGTGTCCCCATACACTCATTACCGACAATGGTACACAGTTGATCTCCCTGGAGATGAAAGAGTTTTTGTTAACCCATGTTATCACCCATAGGCGTACTGCACTTTACAATCCACAAGCCAATGGCATTGTGGAACGTATGAATCGTATGGTCAAGGGTACAATTCAGTTGGCTGTGCAAGGGAACCAAGATGTTAGTTCTGTTGTGCAAGAGGCGATATGGGCTCATCGCACCACGCAGCTGAGAGATAAGGGTAGAACACCATTTGAGTTCATGAGAGGGCGTAAGGCCAGATCAAAGTTAGTGCCTGGTTGGTTGGAGGGCGATCGAATCAAACCAGGGAATCAAAGGGAGACGTCACAGACAGGCGGTTACTCTGGTATACAAGTTGGTGATTGGGTGAAAGTCAAGGATGGACGAGTGGGTGCAGGTTGGACAAAGTTTTGCGGTCCTTTTGAGGTTAAACACGTAGGAAATTTCAGTGTAGTTTTGGCAAATGGCACTAAATGGAACAAAAGGAGGGTGGCCTTATATGAGAGAGGTGGTGGAAGTGCAGAAAATATAATTGTTACTAATGGAGATGGAGGTTGCAGTGGGTCTATGCTATCTGGGGGAGGTGGTGAGAGACCGGATACACCGGATGCTGACACTTCGCATGAGAATGATAATAGCATGGAGGTTTTGGAGGGACAAACTAGTGTGGAGAATGAAGAAATTAAGACAGAATTCAAGAAGGGAAGTGGTAGAGTGAGAAGACCTCCTGCTTATCTGAATGACTATGTGAGAGATGGCGGGAAACTGAATTGAAAAACTTTTGATTTTTATATTGCCTGAAATGTATTCCTCTCTTGAGTTATGCTTAATTTTGATGTTTTATTTAAAAAATAAAATAATAATAATGAACCCTTGCTTGAAATGTATCTCTCTTAGCTTTTGTCGAGCTATTGGTAAATTTTTTATGTTCTTGTTTAATCTGAACAGTTTATGATTTTGTTTGAATATGTGGTTATTATTGTTGTATTCTTGTTAAAAAAAAAAAAACAATTGATGACGAAGGGGGATGAAAAGAATGTCGTAAATAAACCACATTAAGCCAAGTTACTTTTGTTGAAGCATGGTTTAATCGACCATACACAAGCAGTGCCGTCACCCTCATTCGCCGCTTCTCCCTTTCCAACCGTCTCTTCACCCCACGAGCGCGTTCGGGACTCGAGTAACGCTCGAGCTCCCTTCACGCGCCCACAATAATATTACATGGGGACTAGGGACTAGGGCCAGAAATGCTGCCCATTTCACTATGGACCAGGATTGATTTCAGTCCCTACACATCCATCAACATGCAAACACATTATCTGCAAAGACATCCAACTCATGCATCACAAACTGACCGCAGACAGATTGCAATGTCCAATCACCCAACACAATACCCATTATACAACACATATACACATATACTTCACAACTACAATAGTCAAACACCTGCATTCTCACAACAAAGACTACTCTGTCCAATCCCACAAACACAACCTGCCATCATACACAAAACCACACTATACATTTCTCTCAGTCTCAGCCTTCCAGATACACACTCCCTGTTCATACTAACCAAATCAAATCAAATCAAATCATTAACATTTATAAAGCGCGCTACTCACCCGTGCGGGTCTCAAGGCGCTAGGGGGGAAAGGGGGGGTTATCGCTGCTCGAACAGCCAAGTCTTTAGGAGTCTCCGGAAAGCGGAGTGGTCCTGGGTGGTCCTGAGGCTGGTGGGGGGGGAGTTCCAGGTCTTGGCCGCCAGGAAGGAGAAAGATCTCCCACCCGCCGTGGAGCGGCGGGTGCGAGGGACGGCAGCAAGTGCGAGGCCAGCGGAGCGGAGGGGGCGGGTGGGGACGTAGAAGCTGAGGCGTCTGTTGAGGTATTCCGGTCCCTTGTTGTGGAGGGCTTTGTGTGCGTGGGTGAGAAGACGGAAGGTGATCCTTTTGCTGACTGGGAGCCAATGCAGGTGTCTCAGGTGTGCGGAGATGTGGCTGTTGCGGGGTACGTCGAGGATGAGGCGGGCCGAGGCGTTTTGGATGCGTTGCAGGCGGTTTTGGAGTTTGGCGGTGGTCCCGGCGTAGAGGGTGTTGCCGTAGTCCAGGCGACTCGTGACAAGGGCGTGGGTCACGGTTTTTCTGGTGTCGGCGGGGATCCAGCGGAAGATCTTGCGGAGCATGCGGAGAGTGAGGAAGCAGGCGGAGGACACGGCGTTGACTTGCTTGGTCATGGTGAGAAGAGGGTCCAAGATGAAGCCGAGGTTGCGGGCGTGGTCTGCGGGGGTCGGTGCGGTGCCGAGGGCCGTGGGCCACCAGGAGTCGTCCCAGGCGGACGGGGTGTTGCCGAGGATGAGGACTTCCGTTTTTTCAGAGTTCAGCTTTAGGCGGCTGAGCCTCATCCAATCTGCGACGTCCTTCATACCCTCTTGTAGGTTGGTCTTGGCGCTGGCGGGTCCTTGGTGAGGGAGAGTACAAGTTGGGTGTCGTCGGCGTAGGAGGTGATGATGATGTCGTGCTTGCGTACGATGTCGGCGAGGGGGCTCATGTAGACATTGAAGAGTGTCGGGCTGAGCGATGAGCCTTGAGGTACGCCGCAGATGATCTTGGTGGGTTCTGAGCGAAACGGAGGGAGGTAAACTCTTTGGGAGCGGTTAGCGAGGAAGGAGGCGATCCAGTCCAGGGCCTGGCCTTGGATCCCGGTGGAGCGTAGGCGGGTGATTAGGGTGCGGTGACAGACGGTGTCAAAGGCAGCCGAGAGGTCGAGGAGAATGAGGGCGACTGTTTCACCGTTGTCCATCAGGGTTCTGATGTCGTCTGTGACTGAGATGAGGGCGGTTTCCGTGCTGTGGTTGGTTCGGAATCCGGTTTGTGAAGGGTCGAGCAGGTTGTTGTCTTCCAGGAAGGTGGTCAGCTGTTTGTTGACGGTCTTTTCTATTACCTTGGCTGGGAAAGGTAGAAGAGAGATGGGGCGGAAGTTTTTCAGGTCGCTTGGGTCAGCCGTAGGTTTCTTTAGTAGGGCGTTGACTTCAGCGTGCTTCCAGCATTCGGGGAAGGTAGCAGAAGAAAAAGAAGAGTTGATGACGGTCTGGAGGTGCGGGGCGATGATGTCGTCGGCTTTGTTAAAGATGAAGTGCGGGCAGGGGTCCGAAGGGGCGCCGGAGTGGATAGAGTTCATGATGGATTTGGTTTCTTCCGTGTTGATGTGGGTCCAGTTGTTGAGGGTGATGTCCGGGGAAGCGGGTTCAGTGGTGTATGGTTGGGTCTGGTGTCCGAAGCTGTCGTGGAGGTCGCTGATCTTGCGATGGAAGAAAGTGGCGAGGGATTCGCACAAATCCTGTGAGGGCGTGACGGCGTTGGCGCTGGCGCTGGGGTTGGAGAACTCTTTGACGATGCTGAAGAGTTCTCTGCTGTTGTGGCTGTTTTTGTCTAGTCTGTCGGTGAAAAAGTTCCTTTTGGCAGTGCGGATCAGGTGGTGGTGTTCGCGTGTAGCGTTCTTGAGGGCGGTCATGTTGTCCGCGGTGTGGTCCTTGCGCCAGGCCTTCTCAAGGGCACGACAAGTTTTCTTTGATTGTTTGAGGGTGTCAGAGAACCAGAGAGGTTTTTTGGTGTTGGTCTGTCGATGCGTGCGTTTGAGGGGAGCAAGGTTGTCAGCGCAGTTGGAGATCCAGTTTGTGAGGTTGAGAGCTGCGTCGTTGGGGTCGGTGGTGAGGGTGGGTTGGTTGGCGGCGAGAGCGGAGAAGAGTTGCTCTTCAGGGATCTTGTTCCAATGTCGACGAGGGGTGGGTTGAGTGCGGAGGTTGGAGGTCTCGCGTCGGAATGTGAAGTGGACGCAGCTGTGGTCGGTCCAGTGTAGGGCAGAGGTGTGGCTGAAGAAGACGTGTTTGCTGGCGGAGAAGATAGGGTCGAGCGTGTGTCCGGTGATGTGGGTGGCGGTGTTCACCAGTTGTTTGAGGCCGAGGTTGGCGAGGTTGTCGAGCAGGGTGGTGGTGTTGGGGTCGTTGTTTTGTTCCAGATGGAAGTTGAGGTCGCCTAGGAGGATGTAGTCCGGTGAGGCGAGGGCGTGCGGGGAGATGAAGTCGGCGATGGCGTCGCTGAAAGGGGCGCGAGGTCCGGGAGGACGGTAGACGAGGGATCCTCTGAGGGTGGTCCTTGGGTCGGTGCGAATCTGAAAATGCAGGTGTTCAGCGGCGAGGGGGGGGTCTTCGGTGGAGGTGGTGACGCTGATGGAGTCTTTGAAGATGATGGCGACACCTCCTCCTACTTGGTTGGTGCGGTCTTTTCTGGAGATCTTGTAGCCTTCGGGGATGGCGGCAGCGATGTCTGGAGCAGAGGAGGCGTTCATCCATGTCTCCGTGATGAAGGCGACGTCCGGGGCTGTGGAGTCCAGGAGGTCCCAAAGTTCAACGGCGTGCTTGTGGACGGAACGAGCGTTGATCAGGATGCACTTGAGGTGGTTGATGGCGCGTGGGCTTGTGGTCGTGGTAGTTGCGTGGTGGAAGATGCGTTTGCAGGAGTTGCAGGCGAAGGGTCCATGGGTGCGTTTGGGGTGAGCTAGGAAGCAGGTTTTGGAGCGCCCTGGGTTGAGGGCGTGGAGGGTGGTGGGGTCGTAGCGGATCAGCGGGGCTATCCTCTGTTTGCTCCACACAGACCAACTTTCATCATAACAATGCCCAAACCTAGCCTTCCAACACACCATCTACAAACACCCTTCCCTTCCCTTCAACAATTACACACAACCATACAATCCCCACACTTCACTCCACCGCACATATTACCTCTTCCAGTCATCACAACTAACACTAACTCCCCTGACACACATCCATCGCCTCTTATACACCTCGCACATTTATCTCCAAAACACATCAACACCCCATCTAACACTCTAATTCCACTCACCAGTACTATCTCACATACAAATCCCTCACCAAAAACAACAACATCAATTTCCCCTCACACTATTCCATAAAAACAATACAGACCACACACATCAGCACATCAAATCAACACAAACTTTCATTACACTTATTGTCACACCCACTCCCACCCTCAGGACTACACAAAGAATACAAGTCCCGTCCTATCTTTACCCCTACTTTCTCACTCTTCACAAACACCCACCACAAGCACCCCAGCCCAGCAACTTTCTTTCACTCGCCTCTCCTCCATTGCACAATATAGAGACTTACATCATGATCCAAATGCTCCTCCACCACCCCTAACCCAAACTCCATCCACACTAAACAGACACAAACTAAATATACAACATGCCACTCTGAACAACCTCGCATCCCCTTGTCTATTACATAATAAGACTACCCTATAAAAAACAGTACACTCTTCATGTCTCTCTCTGCCACGAAGTCCACCACCCACACACACCGACCCAACAAAATGCCTCCTTAACCTTCTGGAAGAGGAACACTATATTGAAAAGCAAGACTATGGTGAGCCTCACACAGTTATCACAACTAACAACACTCCTGCTTCAAGCTTATATTATACTACTTACGCTTCTCCTAAACAAAACAACACTACCACTAATACACCTTTTCTATACTGCCAGCTCATAAATACTCGATCACTCTCAAAAAACAAGCATCACATCTATGACCTGCTCACAGACACACAACCTGACTTACTATTCATAACGGAATCCTGGTTGGGAGATGGCATGGCCCCAGTGTTGAACGAAGCCCTTCCCTCGGGCTATCAAACCATCACACAAAACCGTATAGGCAAGAGAGGAGGTGGACTAGCTATTATATTCAAACAGGCAATAAACCGCAGAAAAACAGACAACATTTCCATACAAGGTTGTGAAGCCCTCCTCACCAGATGCCACCCTACTCCAACTTCCTCCTGTAACTTTCTCCTTCTTTACAGACCTCCACCTAACAACTCCACATTCCCAGATGCTTTTCTAGATACAGTCTCAAACCTTATTACACTATAGTCCAACCTATGCATTCTTGGGGATCTAAAAATTTGGTTTGACAAACCCAATATGCCCCATCCAAAAGCTATCACCACTGGTCTAGTCGCATTGAACCTACATCAGATTGTACACAATCCCACACACATCACTGGACACATCCTAGATGTCATTTTTGCTATGCCTGAACTAGTTACCGTTCATAGCATCACACCAATCACTTGGTCAGACCACCATTTGATAACTTTCTGACATAAAACTCCGCAAATTAACACACCCCACAACTACTTACATACATGCACCTATCGACCATGGAGCAAACTCAATTTTGATGACATAGAAACACAACTAACAGCCAACACAGATCTAGATACAATGAATTCTGTGCCCAAACTTTATGAGTGCCTACAGGAAGCTTTTGATATCTTAATACCACTCAGAAAAACTAAACACAACAAAAGAAAACCAACACCATGGAGAAACACAGAACTTAAAAAGATAAAGCAAAAAATCAGAAAGTTGCAGCGGACATGGCTCAAGACAAACAACAGCCAAGACAAACTGCAGCTACACAAACTTAACAGAATATACAAATCATCAATCAAAAAAGCAAAAAAAAGGTACTACTCAGACAGAATTCAAAATGCTAAATCTACAACCAAGGAATTTTATAAAATTCTCAATGAATTTTGAAAACCTACATGCATGGAAGGAAGTAATCCCACTACTCAAGATTTCAGAAACAAATTGGCAACTCACTACACAACCAAGGCAGACACATTGGACTTCTATTTAAAACAGAAGAAAACCATCAACACCAACCTCTTTCCTAAAATACCCTCTAAGAATAAACCACCCCAACCTCTACAGTCCTTCCAACAAATATCCCAAGGTGAATTTATGGATTTGGTCAACGCAAGCAGACCTTCTGGCTGCCCTTCTGACCCTTGCCCACCACAAATCTTCAAGAACATTCTTCTATCTACTTCTCCTGCAACACCTCTAAGAAGAATCATCAACAACTCTTTAACTATAGGAACTTTTCCTGTAGACCTGAAAAAGGCATACATACAACCGTTATTAAAGAAAACAAACCTAGACTCGCAAGACCCCAAAAACTACAGACCAATCACAAATGGACCTTTCCTGGGCAAATTGATAGAAAGAGCAGCATTCGCCCAATGCGCCCAATTCGCAATTCAATACAATGCAATTCATTGAAGATAATTCTATAATTTCAGACTTCCAAACTGGATTCCGCCCAGGAAGAGGCACTGAATCGGCACTCATAGCACTCTTGGATGATCTTAAAAACACAGTGGACCGTAATGGAGTCACTGCACTACTTCTCTTGAACCTCTCGGCTGCCTTTGATACGGTTGACCATGACACCCTAATTCAAAGACTCCACGAAGCCGGCATACAAGGGACTGCTCTCAACTGGATTACTTCCTATCTTCAAAAAAGATTTAATATCATCTACTCGCCCCCCTTCTCGTCCAAAGCCTGCCTCACAAAAGCAGGGGTCCCCCAAGGATCAATCATCTCACCTTTGCTTTTCAACATCTACATGATATCATTACCAGAACTGATCAATGATTTCCATCTCACATGCTACAACTATGCAGATGACACACAAATACTACTTAAATTAGAATGCCCCAAAAACATTGAAAACTCAGAAATCTTCAGTTGCCTCAGAGCCGTTGATCAGTGGATGACCTGGAGCCATCTCAAACTAAATACCTCCAAAACAGAAATACTCATATGTGGTGACTGGAAAAGTTATGACCCTCTGTGCGTCTGGTCTGACGATCTCGGACCACCTCCTCAATTATCCAAGGAAGTTAAAATCCTTGGAATCACCATGGACTCCAAGTTAACTATGAACGCCCAAGTGGACAAATTAGCATGAACAAGCTTCATCACCTTGAAGACTCTACAACGCATCTTCCCCCACCTCGGATTTCCACACAAGGTGCAAGCTACTATCTTGCTTGTACTGTCCAAACTGGATTATGCCAATGGCCTCTAGCATGGATCATCTCTATCTATTATGAAAAAAACTACAACGTATTCAGAACTCCGCAGCCAGGCTATTATTACATGTAAAGCCGCAAGCCCACATCTCCCCTGCCTTGAGAGCACTATACTGGTTACCCGTTGCCAGAAGATGCACTTTCAAGCTGCTTTATATCACCCACAAAGCCATACATGGAAAAGGACCGCTTTTTATCAGAAACTAAATAACCAAATACATCCAACAAAGAAACCTCCGATCAAGATTGGCACCCCGCCTCAGAACACCACCATACAAGAAAAAGACTATAGTTGGTCCATCCTTCTCCGTTCAAGCAGCCAAACTATGGAATTCATTACCCCCAACTGTAAGATCCACAGATAACTTTCTTGTCTTCAGAAAACTACTCAAGAGTTGGCTCTTTTCTTCACAACCACCATATTCAATCAACTATGGACTGCAGATGCCTATGTTGATAAATATTTTTTCTGATTATGTGTCTAACTCTAGTTATGTATAGTTCTTTAAAAAATATGTATCGCTACTATGTCATAACAATAAAATACACACACACTCTTTAAACCTGTTTGACTAAGTATATTTACCCAGGGTTCTAATTATGTATTGTATGTACATATATGTGTACACATGTGTGTATATTCATGTGTGTATATATGTGTGTGTGTATGTGTGTATGTATGTATGTATGTATGTAGTTCTGTGCTTAGCATGTTGGTGGATCATTGCATGGCTCCTGGGTGGTTTGTTATACTAGATATCTATGAATCCCTCCTCTCATCTTATCACACTTATCTACCCATCATCATATGTCATGTCTCTATCAATCTATCCTCCATTCCCACTCTGACTCATCCCAAATCCATTCTACTACTTTCATCTCCTAAATAACTCTGCCTAAGCTCTTCCCTCTGTTTCCACATCTAACTCACCAAACCTCACTCTACTACCATGACCTCCCAAACAACCATACTAAATTTGCCCTCATTTATCTCATCCTGCTACTATGATCTCCATTAGCCTTCCACATACTCTTTCCTCCTCCATCCCCCTTTACTCATCCCAACCCTTTGGTATGAGTAAATGGGGGATATACTCCCAATTAACACTTCTGGATTTCTTTCCTCCTCTACCCCTCCATTACTCCATTACTAACTAACAAACTCTCATATCCGCGGTTCAAATTAACTCATAATAATACTGAAACTGTACTCATATTTCCTGATACTAATCCATCACTAATTCTTGTTGGGTTCCGGAGTAGCGTGCTACTCGCCAAAAAGCACTTTGATGCCTCATCAGGGGTAGTAAGCGCTATATAAATACTATCACAATTACAATTACAATATGTAGGAAGGTAGCCTCTTTCTAGCCTTGTAACCCCCACTTTTGGCCTGTTTGTGAGTATTTGTCAGGGTGTTTTTACTGTCTCACTGGGACCCTGCTAGCCAAGGCCCAGTGCTCATAGTGAAAACCCTATGTTGTCAGTGTGTTTGATATGTGTCACTGGGATCCTGCTGGCCAGGACCCCAGTGCTCATACGTTTGTGGCCTGAATGTGTTCCCTGTGTGGTGCCTAACTGTATCACTGAAGCTCTGCTAACCAGAACCGCAGTGTTTATGCTCTTTCTGCTTTAAAATTTTTCACTGCAGGCTAGTGACTAATTTTACCAATTATGTTTGGCACACTAGAACACCCTTATAATTCCCTAGTACATGGTACTTAGGTACCCAGGGTATTGGGGTTCCAGGAGATCCCTATGGGCTGCAGCATTTCTTTTGCCACCCATAGGGAGCTCAGACAATTCTTACAGAGGACTGCCACTGCAGCCTGAGTGAAATAACGTCCGCGTTATTTCACAGCCATTTTTCACTGCACTCAAGTAACTTATAAGTCACCTATATGTCTAACCTTCACTTAGTGAAGGTTAGGTGCAAATTTACTTAGTGTGAGGGCACCCTGGCACTAGCCAAGGTGCCCCCACATTGGTCAGGGCAATTTCCCCGGACTTTGTGAGTGCGCGGACACCATTACACGTGTGCACTACATACAGGTCAATACCTATATGTAGCTTCACAGTGGTAACTCCGAACAAGGCCATGTAACATGTCTAGGATCATGAAATTGTCACATCCATACCATTCTGGTACTGGGGGGACAATTCCATGCATCCCCGGGGCTCTAACATAGAGCCTGTGTACTGCCAAACTAACTCTCTGGGGTTTTATCTGCAGCTACCGCTGCTGCCAACTCTCAGAGAGGTTTCTGCCCCCCTGGGGCCTGGGCAGCCCAGTCCCAGGAAGGCAGAACAAAGGATTTCTTCTGAGAGAGGGTGTTACACCCTCTCCCTTTGGAAATAGGTGTTAAGGGCCTGAGAGGAGTAGCCTTTCCTGGCCTCTGGAAATGCTTTGAAGGACACATATGATGCCCTCCTTGCATAAGCCAGTCTACACCGGTTCAGGAATCCCCCCAGCCCTGCTCTGGTAAGAAACTGGACAAAGGAAAGGGAAGTAACCACTCACCTTACCAGCACCTCCCAAGGGGAGGTGCTCAGAGCTCCTCCCGTGTGTCCCAGAACTCTGCCATCTTGGATGCAGAGGTGTGAGGGCACAATGGATACCTCTGAGTGGCCAGTGCCAGCAGGTGACGTCAGAGACCCCTCCTGATAGGTGCGTACCTTTCTCTGTAGCCAATCCTCCTCTGAGGGCTATTTAGGGTTTCTCATGTGGGTTTCTCTTCAGATAATGAATGCAAGCGCTCACCAGAGTTCCTCTGCACTTCTCTCTTTGACTTCTGCCAAGGATCGACCGCTGACTGGTCAAGGACGCCTGCAAAACTGCAACAAAGTAGCAAGAAGACTACCAGCAACATTGTAGCACCTCACCCTGCCGGCTTTCTCAACTGTTTCCTGGTGGTGCATGCTCTGAGGGCTGTCTGCCTTAACCCTGCACTGTAAGCCAAGAAGAAATCTTCCGTAGGTCGACGGAATCTTCCCCCTGCCAATGCAGGCACCAAACTTCTGCATCACCTATCCTCTGGGTCTCCTCTCCACTTGACGAGCCTGGTCCCTGGAACACAGGAGCTGGATTCTAATGTCCCTGACAGTCCAGTGGCCCTTCTGTCCAAATTTGGTGGCGATAAGTCCTTGCCTCCCCACGCCAGACAGTAATCCTGTGTACTGCGTGAACTGCAGCTGCTAGGGCTTTTGTGCACTTTTGCAAGACTTCCTTCATGCACAGCCTAGCCCAGGTCCCCAGCACTCCCTCCTGCATTACCCAACTCGCTGAGTTGGACTCTGACATCGTGGGACCCTCTTTTGTTGTGCTGAGTCGACCGTCATGCTCAGATATTCTGAACGCCTGTTCAGGTGTTTCTCCGGGTGCTGCCTGCTTCTGCGTGGGCTCTCCATGTTGCAGCTAGCAGGGCTTGTTTGTGGTCTTTGTGCGTGGAAACAACTCTGCGTCCTCCAGCACACTGTGGGACATCTTCTGACCAAAGGAGAAGTTTTTGGCATCTTCCGTTGTTGCAGTATCTTTGGCTTCTTCCACCCGGAGGCAGCCCTTTTGCACCTTCTTCCGGGGTTTAGTGGGCTCCTGCCCCCCCTGGACACTTGGGTGACTCTTGGACTTGGTCCCCTTCCTTTGCAGGTCCTCGAGTCCAGGAATCTGTGTTCAGTGCTTTGCAGTCAGTTGTTGTCTTTGCAGAATCCCCTATCTCGACTTTACTGTCTCTCTGGGGTAGTAGGATAACTTTACTCCTACTTTTCAGGGTCTTGGGGTGGGGTATTTTGGACACCCTTAGTGTTTTCTTACACTCCCAGTGACCCTCTACACACTACACTAGGCCTAGTGTCCATTCATGGTTCGCATTCCACTTTTGGAGTATATGGTTTGTGTTGCCCCAAGGCCTATTGTCTCCTATTGCATTCTATTGTGTTCCACAGTGTTTGCACTACTTTTCTAACTATTTACTTACCTGATTTTGGTTTGTGTGTATATTTTGTGTATATTACTTACCTCCTAAGGGAGTATATCCTCTGAGATACTTTTGGCACATTGTCACTAAAATAAAGTACCTTTATTTTTAGTAACTCTTAGTATTGTGTTTTCTTCTGGTATAGTGCTAAGTGATATAAGTGGTAGAGTAGGAGCTTTGCATGTCCCCTAGTTCAGTCTAAGCTGCTCTGCTATAGCTACCTCTATCAGCCTAAGCTGCTAGAACACTACTAATTTACTAATAAGGGCTAGCTGGACGTGGCACAAGGTGTAGATACCACAAGGTACCCACTATAAGTCAGGTCAGCATCCTACACAATACTACACATTACTATGAAATTGCTTGGGACTGTATGATCTAGATAAAAAAAATGTCACAGAGAACGCTAACTTATTGATATCACTGATTCACTTTAGTGACCGGAGGAAAGAGCAGTATGCATTGCAATGACTTCTTAAATAATCAGCAAAAGTGAGTGATGATGAGTATGATTAGGCAGCGCAGAGCACCTGCCTAGCTCAAACTGGATCACATTATAATATTCTTCACAGAAACCAAACGGAATTTACCTCAGAGTGTGAGTAGTATGCTATTCAGAAAACAGTTAGCATTTTAGAACACAAACACAACAAATAATGGGGGTGATTCCGACCCCGGCGGGCGGCGGAAGCCGCCCGCCTGGCGGGAACCGCCAAAAGACCGTACTGCGGTCAAATGACCGCGGCGGTCATTCTGACTTTCCCGCTGGGCCGGCGGGTGACCACCAGAAGGCCGCCCGCTGGCCCAGCGGGAAAGCCCCTTCAACAATGAAGCCGGCTCCGAATGGAGCCGGCGGAGTTGAAGGTGGTGCGACGGGTGCAGTGGCACCCGTTGCGATTTTCAGTGTCTGCTTTGCAGACACTGAAAATCATTATGGAGCCCTGTGAGGGGGCCCCTGCACTGCCCATGCCAGTGGCATGGGCAGTGCAGGGGCCCCCAGGGGCCCCACGACACCTGTTCCCGCCATCCTGTTCCTGGCGGTATTTACCGCCAGGACCAGGATGGCGGGAAGGGGGTCGGAATCCCCATGGCGGTGCTGCAAGCAGCGCCGCCATGGCGGATTCCTTGGGCCAGGGGTAAACCGGCGGTTTCCCGCCGGTTGCCCTTTTCTGACCGCGGCTTTACCGCCGCGGTCAGAATTGCCCCTGAAGCACCGCCAGCCTGTTGGCGGTGCTTCCGCGGTCCCCGGCCCTGGCGGTCATGGACCGCCAGGGTCGGAATGACCCCCAATATAATTAATACTCACCAAGTCCCAGAATCTCAATGCCTAGCAGGTCGAGCAGGTCCTGCTCGTGGTCGAAGATATCTGCCTGGTGGCGCATCATCTGCTTGGTGGTGCACTGGACTTGGGTGGTGCATCGGACACACCGACGCACCATCACCCAATGCTGCAGATGCTCTCACAGGGTATAACCACTACAAGGCCTGCCGCCTGCTGCCAGCATGGAGTGCAGGTGGTACAGCATGTAAAAAACAGTGCTGCCACCTCTTGCTCACTAAAGATGGGTCGAGGCTACACCCCTTGGTTGTGCCAAGGTAGGCAGCTCCTGTTTGCCGGTGCTGTCCTGCTCATCCATGGTGCTGGGTGGAGCAGTGAAGAAGAAAACAAACAGAAGGAGAAGGAAGGAAGAAATAAGGGAAAACTAAACAAAAATACAACAGGTCACAAAATGCAGGAAAGAAATGAAAAAAATGTAAAAATAGTTGGTCACAAAAGACACACTAATACAAAAAATAAAAATTAGGGGTAGATTAATTAGAAGGGTGGAGGATTGAAAAGATTAATGAGGGATGAAAAAACAAGCCGGGGACCATAAACAAAGTGAAAAACAGGATAGCCACGCCCATGCACACCGCATGTTGCATTTGACGTAAATTCCAACGTGAGCGGGTGCGATGGGAAACTCCGTCTGCCCATGGAACTCCGAGTAGCACTGTGGAGTGTTTTTTGTACTTCACAGAGTTTCGCGTAGGGTGACTCCACTCACTCTGCCCACCCCTAATCATTTTTTCCTAGAATTCTATAAAAAAAAATTGGCAGAACATTTTGCCTCTGAGGTGGGGCGGGACAAAGGTGGAATTTTCATCTTTGTTTTCCTGGACCTGTATGGGAGCATGAAGGACCTTGGCTGAGATTCACCGCTGTTACAAGGGCTGAAAGTTGCTATTCATGACTTTGTGCCATTTGTGCTATTCAAATTTTATAATGCTAAAGCTAGTGCTGAGTAACTGACCAATTTCCATAGATTGAATACTGCTGTTGATGTTTTGTCATTTAGGAGGGTGGCTGTGGATAAGATAATTTTGGTGGAGGACTTCAAATGTCATCTATGTTCGAATCCCTTGGACTCTACTGGTAGTACGTCCAAGTGTATGCTGATAGATAGTCTACATATGCCTCACACCACTGAAGACGCTGGAATAAATTCAGTCTTAAGTAACCATAACTTGGGGCTGATTTAAATCTTGATGGTGTTATCATCAAGCTGCATCAGCGGCGGATCCGAAAATACTGGTGGTCCACCAGCAGTATTTAGATGTATTGCAGCTGAGTCACAGACTGCCACGACGGAGCGCACTTCCTAGCAATCAGGCAGGTGGGTTTCAGCCAACCAAGTTTAGATCTTTCAGCAGTACAAGTGGTGCCATACTGGCAGATTGCTGATGGAGAGAGATGGGGAGAGATCCTCCCTGGCCCTCCCTTAGACAGGAAAGGTCAATGGAGAAAAAAGGAGGAGTTAGGTGTCCAATACATAGCTGACATGATCACTTATCGACCATTAACATACTGTATTGAGAGTTGAACAAACAGGGAGTCATAGTTGAAAAGCAGATTCTGAAGGATTGTCAAACTATGGCCAATGTCATTAAGATCCCTTGGATCACCCATATTAATTGTGTTTTAAGCAGCTTGGGAAGAGAGGATTTATTCTTTAGTCCAGAATCCACAAGTAATGCAGACGCAAAAACGGGTTAGACACACATACTTAAAACACAAGAAGCTCGATAGAGAACAATCCAAGCTTGTGAAACCCACGGTTAGGGGTCACTCGTTATTAAAAACTGTGCCTCACATTAAACCATATCCAAGTAGTTTGAGGAAAGATAGGGACAGATTCTTAGTGGCCAGATTCAGGTTTAATATGATACATCATCTCCTGCCTAACCAAGGAGCTGGAGCCCTGCAGGCTTACTGGGTCCCTGGTACTGCGATCAACAGTCTCCATAGGGCACCTAAGTTGTTTTGTCGGTATTTTATGGGCCTGAGAAAATTGTACATCAAGCCTCTATTGATTTCTTGTAATCATATATAAGCACAACCAGATTTGTTGTCTCCAACTTTTATCAGACCCGATACTATTTTTAGGGTATGTTGTTTTGTAAAGGCTGTAATGAGAGTAAAAAGTTGCATGCTTGATTATTTATGCTTCTAGGCCCTGCCTTTATATGCTAGCTGTTATAGCATATTTTATGTCATCTAACTTTTTTCTTCTTTTTATCCTGTAACATGTATGGTATCTGTTTTCATGTATCTTATTTATGAAATGTTTCTTATTGCTGTACATATGCTTTTATTATTATAAAATAGCTGAATAAAGGTTATTTGATCATAATACATTTATTAAGTGCAATTCCTGATTGAGAAGGAATAGGACAGTCATGTTTGGTACCTCTGGACTTGTAATAATAAATCCCCTTAAATGGTAAAGTTGGATTTATGATTACAACTCTTAAAATGCCAATTGTAGAAAGTTGCCCTTATTCTTCTGCTCTTAAGTCATGTGTGCCTTCTGCCTGCCCGCAATACACATCTGGGTTGGGTGACAGATGGGCTTTGTGCATTCCTCATAAACAATCACACACAAAGGAAGCTGAGGTGTGCTGTTTACATCCTGGTGACCCATCACCAGGCTGATGTGCCTTCCTGAGCTAGATGGGAGGGATGAGCTGACACTTGCATCTGAATAGGGCTGTGCCTGTCCTCACACAAAGAGTTACATAGCCCCCTGTACTGTGTCTGGAGCCAAGCAGGGAAGGGAAGACCTGTGTGCACTTCAAAGCCCCACTTTAAAGTCACCCACGCTTCAAAGGTACTACTGGGTATAAGAACTGGACGTCTGACCGTACCAAATCAGTACACTTCTGGACCTGAGGATACTCTGCCAGGAAGAATGACTTCTGCACTACTGAAAGCACTGTCAATCTGCTGGAACCCTGCTGGACTTTTGCTTGCTTTGCTGTGCCTGCCTATTACCCTCCTTTCCTGGGAGTAAGAAGGAATGGGCTGGCATCTCTTGGACTGCAGAACTAAGTGGATCCGAGGACTGGCTGGAAGTCTCATGACCTTCAAAGGCTTCCCTCATCACTGTTCCAGCTGCTGGACTCGACCACTATGAGTTCTGCCATGCCAAGAGGTGCTGCTGCAGTCCCTGGCCTTCAGAGTGGACTTTGCAGCTGTTTAGCTCCAAAAATTGATGAATCAAGGCCATTTCACCACTCGGAACTGATGCAGTGCCCTTTGACACCAACGCAGTGCAGATTTGACAATGACACAGGACCCGGCTGTGAGGCTTAACAACAATGTGGCGCTGATCCAAACACATTACTGTGTAGCTTGATAATGCACCTCCTGCATCAAAAGGGGCTTGCCACCAATACGGGACCCGGCTGTGAGGCTCGACCATGGTGCATCTACCCAACCTTGCAGATCGGAACCAACATATTGAGTCTTCAATGCAGATGCTTGGTCCATCCAAGGTACTTTTTTAGCGGGTGTGAGAAACTGGCATCTTGTTGCAGTACCCCCCCAACCTCTTGCATGGTTTCTGAATGCAACTTGGACTGGAGTGCACTGAGATCCTGCTACCCAGCTGTAGGAAAATATCATCTTGCCTGGCATGCTACCTCCAATTTTTACTTGTGTGTCAGTTTGTTTTTGCTTGTCTCACTGGGATCCTGCTAGCCAGGACCCCAGTGCTCATAGTTGTGGCCTGAATGTGTGTCCCCTGTGTAGTGCCTAACTGTGTCACCGAGGCTCTGCTAATCAGACCCTCAGTGCTTATGCTCTCTCTGCTTTTAAAATTGTCACTGGAGGCTAGTGACCATTTTCACCAATTCTAATTGGCACACTGGAACACCCTTATAATTCCCTAGAATATGGTACCTAGGTACCCAGGGTATTGGGGTTCCAGGAGATCCCTATGGGCTGCAGCATTTGTTTTGCCACCCATAGGGAGCTCAGACCAATATTACACAGGACTGACACTGCAGCCTGAGAGAAATAACGTCTACGTTATTTCACAGCCATTTTACACTGCACTTAAGTAACTTATAAGTCACCTATATGTCTAACCCTCACTTGGTGAAGGTTAGGTGCAAAATTACTAAGTGTGAGGGCACTCTGCCACTAGCCAAGGTACCCCCACATAGTTCAGGGTAATTTCCCTGGACTTTAAGAGTGCGGGGACACCATTACACGCGTGCATTACATATAGGTTAATTCCTATATGTAGCTTCACAATGGTAAGCCGAACATGGCCATGTAACATGTCTAAGATCATGGAATTGACCCCCCCATGCCAAATCTGGTATTGGGGTGCCAATCGCATGCATTCCCAGGGCTCCAGCATGGACCCCGGGTACTGCCAAACCAGCTCTCTGGGGTTTTCACTGCAGCTAAGGCTGCTGCCAACCCGCAGACAGGCTTCTGCCCTCCTGCAGTCTGGGCAGCCCAGTCCCAGGAAGGCAGAACAAAGGATTTCCTCTGCAAGAGAGTGTTATACCCTCTCCCTTTGGAAATAGGTGTTAAGGGCCTGAGAGGAGTAGCCTCTCCTGGCCTCTGGAAATGCTTTGAAGGGCACCGGTGGTGCCCTCCTTGCATAAACCAGTCTACACCGGTTCAGGGTTCCCCAGCCCCTGCTCTGGCACAAAACTAGACAAAGGATAAGGGAGTGACCACTTCTCTGTCCATCACCACCCCATGGGTGGTGCCCAGAGCTCCTCCAGTGTGTCCCAGACCTCTGCCATCTTGAATCCAGAGGTGTGAGGGCACAATGGAGGCCTCTGAGTGGCCAGTGCCAGCAGGTGACATCAGAGACCCCTCCTGATAGGTGCTTACCTGACTAGGTGGCCAATCCTCCTCTTAGGGCTATTTAGGATCTATCTGTAGGCTTTTCCTCAGATAAAGAATGCAAGAGCTCACCAGAGTTCCTCTGCATCTCCCTCTTCGACTTCTGCCAAGGATCAACCGCTGACTGCTTCATGACACCTGCAAAACTGCAACAAAGTAGCAAGAAGACTACCAGTGATATTGTAGCGCCTAATCCTGCTGGCTTTCTCGACTGTTTCCTGGTGGTGCATGCTCTGGGGGCTGTCTGCCTTCTCCCTGCACTAGAAGCCAAGAAGAAATCTTCTGTGGGTCGATGGAATCTTCCCCCTGCTACCGCAGGCACCAAACTTCTGCTTCACTGGTCCTCTAGGTCCCCTCTCATCATGACGAGCATGGTGCCTGGAACATAGGTGCTGGATCCAAGTGGCCCCGACAGTCAGGTGGTCCATCTGTCCAAATTTGGCAGAGGTACGTCCTTGCCTTCCCTCATTAGACAGTAATCCTGTGTACTGTGTGAACTGCAGCTGCTAGGGTTTCTGTGCAATTTTGCAAGGAATCCTTCATGCACAGCACAGCCAGGTCCCCAGCATTCTGTCCTGCATTGCTTAACTCACTGAGTTAACCACTGGCTTCGTGGGACCCTCCTTTGTAGTGTTGAGACGACTGCCGTGCTCAGTTTTCTTGAACCCGTGTTCAAGTACTTCTGCAGGTGCTGCCTTCTTCTGCGTGGGCACTCTGTGTTGCTGGGGGTCCCATCCGTCTTCTCTTCCAAGTGGCGACCGCCTGGTCCTTCCTGGGCCCGGGCAGCACCCATTTTCTTCAACCGCGACCTTTGCAGATATCAAGGCTTGTTTGCGGTCTTTCTGCATAGAAGCAACTCTGCATCCTCCTGCATTCATTTTGACATCTTTTGTGCAAAGGAGAAGTTCCTGGCATCTTCCGTTGTTGCAGAATCTTCAGCTTCTTCCACCCGGAGGCAGCCATTTTGCACCTTCATCTGGGGTTTAGAGGGCTCTTCCCCCCTGGACACTTTCGTGACTCTTGGACTTGGTCCCCTTCCTTTACAGGTCCTCAGGTCCAGGAATCCGTCTTCTGTGCTGTGCAGTCTGTTATGGTCTTTGCAGAATCTCCAATCACGACTTTAGTGTGTCTCTGGGGAAGTAGGTTGTTGTCTTTGCAGAATCCCCTATCTCGACTTTACTTTCTTTCTGGGGCAGTAGGGTAACTTTACTCCTACTTTTCAGGGTCTTGAGGTGGGGTATCTCAGACACCCTTAGTGTTTTCTTACACTCCCAGTGACCCTCTACACACCACACTAGGCCAGGGGTCCCTAAGTGGTTCGCAAACCACTTTCTTAGTATGCGGTTTGTGTTGCCCCTAGACCTATTGTATTCTACAGTGTTTGCACTACTTTTCTAACTGTTTACTTACCTGATTTTGGTTTTTGTGTATATTTTGTATATTTTACTTACCTCGTAAGGGAGTATATCCTCTGAGATATTTCTGACACTTTGTCACTAAAATAAAGTACCTTTAGTTTTAGTAACTCTGAGTATTGTGATTATTATGATACAGTGCTATATGATATCAGTGGCATAGTAGGAGCTTTGCATGTCTCCTAGTTCAGCCTAAGCTGCTCTGCTATAGCTACCTCTATCAGCCTAAGCTGCTACAACACTACTAATCTACTAATAAGAGATAACTGGACCTAGCACAAGGTGTAAGTACCATCAGGTACCCACTATAAGCCAGGCCAGCCTCCTACATTCAGGTTCCCAGTGCCAGTGTTTTTTTACCTAAAAACATGGTAAAAGTAATTTGATACACCTTTAGCTATCACTATAAGTCCCTAGTAAAGGTACCTTGGTACCCAGGGCATGGGGTACTATGGGTAAGCCCATGAGGGCAGCAGCACTGATTGTGCCACCCTCAAGAGTAATGAATCCAGGTTCACCCAGCACTGTCATAGCAGGCTGAGAGTCCTGGGGCAAACCTAAAATACAAACTCGACATGGCACACTCCCTGTGTTCCCTGTCCACCCTACACTGCATATGTTATGGGTAAGTCACCCCTCTAGCAAGCCTTCCAGCCCTAAGGCAGGGTGCACCATACTATATGTGAGGGCATAATTGCATAATCAATATGCCCCCACTGTGTCCTTGCCAAACCTGGGACATAGTGACCAAACAGAGCAGCTATTTTAATATATGTGCTGTACACTGGTCAATACGAGTTTCCCAGCTACATAATGGTTACTCTGAACCTTGGGTTGTTTGGTATCAAACAACTCAGAAAGACAAATCCAAACTGGTACCAGTACTGTATTAATTATAAAATGTACCCAGGGGTCACCTTAGAGGTGCCCCCTGCAAAAACCAACTATCCTAGCATGGTTGCTGACTGGTTTCAGCAAGCCTGCAAAATCCAGACAGCCAGTACACAAACCCTGGAGGAGAGCCCTGTCTCTCTGGTTTGTGAAACAATACCCTTCCTGGGTGCAGGACATAACAACCCCTCCCTCAGGAATGTGCACTATCCTGGCAGTAAGCTTCAAAGGGCTACCACCCTTGAATATGGATCCCCAGGCCTGCTACTGGCAGCAGATACCTCCCCCTTTTAAAACCTCCAATTCTGGGGGGAGCAAAGGCAGGAAACCACACAAAGGGTAGGAGGAGTGATCTCACTGAGCATGCACCGCCCCTAAGAGCTTTCCTCCAGGTTGCATCAGGAAAATAGCCAATTAGGGTTAGGGAAGTGACCCTTCCCACAGGAAGTGGTCACTGTAGTGGGTGTAGCCACCCAAGGGTAAGTGTCTCATTGGACACTATGAGGTTCCCCCTAAAAGGCCCACTAAATTCAGTATTTAGTTGGCAACCCTAGACCAAGAAATCAGTCTGGAAGAGACAAAGAAGATCAGCACCAAAGAAGATCCAAGGCAAGAGAACTGTGGACCTGCTGCACATGAAAAGGCGCTAAACCCTGGCTGCTGCACCCAGGACCCGAAATTTGCCGCTGAAGAAGAGCTGGACACTGAACCAACCCCAAGAAACCCAGGGGACCTCCAGGCTTCAAGAATCACCCCAGATTTCCCTTCGAAGTGGAGGCATCACCCAAAAACCAAGCAGGAACTAAAAAACTGGTGAGGGTCACTTCACATCTCTGCGAACGGAACTTGTAGCCATACCCGTCGACACACCAATAACCGCCCACAAGTCTACAAATGTACAAAGTTTGGTGGCACTGAGTCCTCCAGTGGACGAGTTACGCCAATACCCTCGGTGCTGGTCATCCGACGTCTGACAACCAGAAAACAAGCTCCCCCAAAGATAAAAACAGATCAGGAGGAAGCCCCAGTTGAGGGACTTCAGGAACACCTAGGACCTCTGACCAGAGTACCCCCGTTGTCTTGTAAGCAGCCCTCAAAGAGACTCACATCCAGCTCCAAAGGACTCTGTTGCGCACAGCTCCTGGATCTCCAACTCGCTCTCCACCTGGCCGCCCTGAACCTTTTATTGCGGAATCTGCTGTGTGCCCCAGGTCCCCAACCCCTTGTGACTCACACAGGACCCCAAGGCACCATCTTTAAACCTGCAAACCAGCTCCTTTTCCAAGTTCCCCTCCAGGTGGCCCTGTGCCAAGATCCTCTCCAACGCTGTTCCCGCCGGAACCGGGAGCCAACCTATACTCTCCAGCTGGCATAAGGTGCCCACTGACTGCTGCGACCATCCTGCAAAAGAAGAGACTGGTAACTCAACTGTACAGTTTTTAATGCATTTATAAAATGACTGTGCACTGATTCCAATGGTGCATAATTACGCACAGAAAGACTAACTTTGCCAAAACTTTGAAAAGCTATACCTCAAAAAGTACATACCGTATTTTAAAGATCTTGGTCTTGAAATGTATATAAAAGTCTGAAGAAGTTTATAAATTCTGGTTTGCAAATTATTAATTGAGTGTGTGTGGTACATGGTTGGACTTGTGAGTACAGCAAATACTCCTGGATTAGCCTAACTGCTCGACCAGCTACCTTAAAAATTGGAGCATTAGGTGGTCTAATTTTTACCTCTGGAAACCAACGTATGGTTGCCCGAACCCTCTGCATAGTGTACTCCATTTTGTACACTACATAGAGGGCCAGCCCCCAACAGTGGGCCCTGCCTGGGTCCTGTAGCCATCCTCCCCTTGATCGTAGTCAGCTTGAACTTTGAATTTACTTCGGTCTAGCACAACCTCAATTAACCTTTTAGCGCTATTGATTTTTAAGCACTACATTGCAGTTTATTCTTTAAAAAATCATATCTTGAGTTCTACATATTGGACTTTTGTCATTTTGGTCTTATTTTACTAAGCTGGTGTTGAGTCCTTTTTTGTGGTGTTTTCACTGTGTTACTGTAATTTACGTGTTGCACAAAGATTTTACATATTGCCTCTTAAGCTAAGCCTGACTGCTCTGAGCCAAGCTCCCAGAGGTTGAGCACAGATTAACTTAGAGAGTGTTATTGACTTACCCTGACTAGGACTGTATTCCATACTTGGACAGGGTGCATACCTCTGCCAGCTAGAGACCCAATTGCTAACATTGGTGATCAGCAATGAGGATAGGACTTGTGTTTGTGCAGTGTCTTATGATAATTTGTCAAAACTAGTACACAAATCTAAGGCCAATTCAAATCATGCAAAGATACCTTATCTGTTTTGCATGTTTTCAATTTTCCCTGATTGGCATATCTATTTATCTATAAATCCATGCCTTTGATTGGAGGTCCCATAACTGCACCTGCACTTGCACAAGCAAACCTTGATTTTGAGTTGCCAAGCTGCAAAAGTATAAAGTGAAAAAGCTCAAGGATTTTTGCAAGGCATTTGAGGTTTCGACTAAAGGCTTCAACAAGAATGCAGAGATTCAAAAGGTGCTGAGGGCCTGGAAAGAAGCTAGGAATGCAACCCGGGAGACCCCTGTGGAGGAGGATGTGGAAATTGAGTATGATGAGGAGAAGGACCAGGATTCATTGGAGAATCTGGGACTGCCTGTGAGACAGTGGGGTAATACATTGCAAGAAACAGTGATTCCTCCCAGGCCAGGAAGCAGCATCTCATCAAGAGGCCTGTCCCCAAATCCTCAAAGCAACTGGAGGGAGGAGAGAGAATTAAAATCGGAATTGGCTAAGTTCCAACTGGAGAAAGAGAGGGCTCTAGAGGAGAAAAGACTGGCCATGGAAGAAGAGGAGAAGAAAAATAAATTGGCCATGGAAGAAAGGAAGCTCATGGTGGTTCATGAGCTGAGCCTTAATGTCAGCCTGCCTGACATTAAGGTCAGGCAGGCTGAGTCCAGCAGTGATAGTGGTAGCATACCTACAGTTTCTGCTGATGAGGTGAGGGTCCGCATCCCAAAGGATTTGGTATCCAGCTTTGTGGTGAGGGATGACATTGAGATGTGGTTCCCAGCCTGTGAGTTGGCTCTTAGAATGAACAAGGTTTCTGAAGAGTATTGCGGGTAGCTGGTGGAGGTATATATGCCAATGACGGTGGGGGACACATGCTTAACACTAAAAAGTGAGGCAGGCACAGTGCACTCCTATGAAAGCTATACTCATTAGCAAGTGTGGGTTAACTCCAGAGAAGTACTGCCAGAGGTTTAGGAAGAGTCACAAACTACCCACACAAACCTGAGTGGATTTCATTGATTATTCCAGCAAGGCAGCAAAGGGCTGGGTGAGGGGCAGAAAGGTAGATGACTTTGATGAGCTGTACAACCTGATTATGAGGGAGCACATGTTTGAAGTTTGTTTTCCACAGCTACTCAGGACCTAGTGGATGGCAAGTGGAAGAGGCAAACCTCTGGGTCAGCATCACAGAGTCCACAAAAGCATCTGGAGGACTCCCTAAAGGGTTGTTACGGTTCCCAACAGAAAAGGGAGGGGGAGACAAAAAGGAGTGCTCTCAAGTCCTCAGGGATTTGTAAAGCACACTACTAACCCGTGAGGGTCTCAAGTTGCTGAGAAGGGGAGGGGGGAGAGGAGGGGTGTAGGGGTGCTGCTACTGACTGAACAGCCAGGTCTTGAGAAGTTTCCTGAAGGTAAGAAGGTCTTTGGTCTGGCGCAGGTGGGTGGGAAGATTGTTCCACATTTTGGCTGCGAGGTGAAAGAATGATTGTAGTTGCGAACGTGTGGAACGGTTGCGAGGGCGAGGTCGGCGGAGTGGAGATGCCAGGCGGGGTGTAGAAGGAGAGTCATCTCTTGAGGTATTCTGGTCCGGTGCTGTGCAGTGCTTTGTGAGCGTGAGCTTTAAAAACTCCAAAGCAGTTTTCAGGGGAAAGGGTCCTATACCCAATCTGGCAACCAGAAAAAGAGCTTTCTGTAGGAAAGGACTATCTTTCTTGCCATGTTACCCCCATTTTTACCTGTATGTCAGTATGTTTTTGCCTGTCTCACTGGGATCCTGCTGGTCAGTATAGGAGGCTGGCCGGGCTAATAGTGGGTACCTGACGGTACTTACACCTTGTGCCAGGTCCAGTTATCCCTTATTAGTAGATTAATAGTGTTCTAGGAGCTTAGGCTGATAGAAGTAGCTATAGCAGAGGAGCTTAGGCTGAACTAGGAGACATGCATAGCTCCTACTAGACCACTTATATCATACAGCACTATATCACAAGAATCATAATACTCAGAATTACTAAAAATAAAGGTACTTTATTTTAGTGACAATATGCCAAAAGCATCTCAGAGGATATACTCCCTTACGAGGTAGGTAAAATGCATAAAAAACACACACAAACCAAAATCAGGTAAGTAAACACTTAGAAAAGTAGTGCAAACACTGTAGAACAGAATAGAATGCAATAGGAGACGATAGGCCTAGGGGCAACACAAACCATATACTCCAAAAGTGGAATGCGAACCACGAAAGGACCCTAGGCCTAGTGTAGTGTGTAGAGTGTCGCTGGGAGTGTAAGAAAACACTAAGGGTGTCCAAGATACCCCACCCCAAGACCCTGAAAAGTAGGAGTAAAGTTACCCTACTGCCCCAGAAAGAAAGTAAAGTCGAGATAGGGGATTCTGCAAAGACAACAACTGACTGCAAAGCACTAAAGACAGATTCCTGGACCTGAAGACCTGCAAAGGAAGGTGACCTAGTCCAAGAGTCACACTGGTGTCCAGGGGGGGCAGGAGCCCACTAAACCCAAGATGAAGATGCAAAAGGGCTGCCTCTGGGTGGAAGAAGCTGGAGATTCTGCAACAACGGAAGGTGCCAGGAACTTCTCCTTTGCTCCGAAGATGTCACATGGCGTTCTGGAGGATGCAGAGTTTTTCCCATGCAGAAAAACCACAAACGAGCCTTGCTAGCTGCAAGATTTGCAGTTGAAGATAATGAGTGCTGCCAGGGCCCAGGAAGGACCAGGAGGTTGCTCCTTGGAGGAGGAGACAGAGGGGGCGCTCAGCAACACAGATAACCCACGCAGAAGCAGGCAGCACCCGCAGAAGCACTTGAGCAGGTGTTCAAGAAATCTGAGCATGGTGGTCGTCTCAACACAACAAAGGAAGGTCCCATGAAGACGGTGGTCAGCTCAGCGAGTTGAGCAATGCAAGACAGAGTGCTGGGGACCTGGGCTGTGCTGTGCCTAAAGGAGTCCTTGCAAAAGTGTACAGAAGACCTGTCAGCTGCAGATCGCGCAGTACACAGGATTACTGTCTGGCTTGGGCAGGCAAGAACTTACCTCCACCAAATTTGGACAGACGGACCACTGGACTGTCGGGGTCACTTGGATCTGGCTCCTGTGTACCAGGGACCACGCTTGTCAGGATGAGAGGGGACCCAGAGGACCGGTGATGCAGAGATTTGGTGCCTGCGTTAGCAGGGGGAAGATTCCGTCGACCCACAGGAGATTTCTTCTTGGCTTCCAGTGCAGGGTGAAGGCAGACAGCCGTCAGAGCATGCACCACCAGGAAACAGTTGAGAAAGCCGGCAGGATTAGGCGCTACAATTTGCTGGTAGTCTTCTTGCTACTTTGTTGCGGTTTTGCAGGCGTCCTGGAGCAGTCAGCGGTCGATCCTTGGCAGAAGTCAAAGAGAGAAGTGCAGAGGAACTCTGGTGAGCTCTTGCAATCATTATCTGAAGAGAAACCCACAGGAGAGACCCTAAATAGCCCTAAGAGGAGGATTGGCTACCTAACCAGGTAAGAGCCTATCAGGAGGGGTCTCTGACGTCACCTGCTGGCACTGGCCACTCAGAGGACTCCATTGTGCACTCACACTTCAGCATTCAAGATGGCAGGGGTCTGGGACACGCTGGAGGAGCTTTGGGAACCAGCCCAGGGGTGGTGATGGACAGGGGAGTGGTCCTGGCTTCACCCTGGGGTTGTCCAAGAGTGGGTGCCTCACAGAGAAAAGCCAGGAGGAGTTCCACAGCGGTATGCGTACAGCGCCTTGAGACCCTAACGGGTGAGTAGTGCGCTATGCAAGTGCGAAGTTGACAGTTTTACAGTTTATCTTGAGATTCTACCTGCAAGTTTCCAGCAGGAATCCTCGGCAACTACTATTTCATCCTCTGACATCAGATCAACCGCAGCCTGCTCCAGGAACCACCGCAACAGCAAGAAAGTATCCACAAGGGATACTTTTCTTCTGCAACTTCAGCTCCAGCTAGCAACTGCATGGTGTGCATGCTTCTAGGACTCCCTGTCTTCACCCTGCACCAGAAGGACCAAAGAAATCTCACGCAGACACCTTCTAAGTCGACGATCGGTTCTCTTGGACTCCTCTCCTGGCGACGAGCGTGCTCCTTGGAACACAGAGGGTGGACCCCATCGACACAGACTGTCCTGAGGTCCTGCTGTCACAATTTGGAGGAGGTAAGCCCTTGCCTTCCCCTGAACGACAGTACCCCTGTGCACCACGTCTTCTTCACCCCCGAGGCCGCTGTGCACCATTTGCAGTATTTCTTCATGCGCATCCTGGCCCAGGTCCCCACCACTCTATCCTGTGATGCTCAACTCGCTGAGTTCTCCAGTGGTCTGGGACCTTCCTTTGTAGTGCTGCACCAACAGCAATTTGCACCTCCTTTGTCCCTGTGTCCTGGGACTCCTGTGGGTGCTATCTGGTGCTCTGAGGGTTCTCTGAAGTGCGGAGAGCCCCCACTTCCTCCTCACACAGAGTTGAGGCCCCCAGGTCCCTCCTGGTTCCAGATAGTGCCTAGTTGATGCAAAACGCAACTTTGCCAGAACCAAGGCTTGTTGGAGGAATCCAGTGACAAAACTCACCTGCATCCAACTTCATGATGTGGGACATGCTTTGCATCATACAGGAACCCGCTGGCATCTTCTTAGGGTGCATTTTTTCAGTCTTCGTCCAACCGGGGACTCTTCTTTTGCACCCTCTTCTGGGTTGGCAGGGGCTCCTGTCCTTCCTGCAACTTCTTTTGACTTCTGGACTTGGTCTCCTTCCTTTGCAGGTCTTCAGGTCCAGGAATCCACTGTTTGTTGTTTGCAGACTTGGTTGGTTCTTGCAATAATTCCAATCACGAGGTGTAGTGTGTTTAAAGGAAACTTGCAGTACTTTACTCCTGCTTTTCCGTGCTCTGGGGTGGGGTAATTTACTTACCTTTACTGTATTCTTACTCTCCCAGTGATTCTGCACACACTACACTTGTCTAGGTGGGAATTGATAATTCACATTCCACTTTCTTAGTATATAGTTTATGTTTCCCAGACCTATTTTCTCCCATTGCATTCTATAGCATTTCCTATTGTTTTGTCTATCCTCTGTCTAATTACTTGCCTTATTTTGGTGTGTAGTGTTAATATTGTGTATAATACTTACCTCCAGAAGGAGTATTGCCTCTAAGATTTGTTTGGTACTGTGTCACCCAAATAAACTACCTTTATTTTTGGTAATACTGAGTATTGTCTTTACAAGTGTATAAGTACTGTGTAACTATAAGTGGTATTGCATGAGCTTTGCATGTCTCCTAGTTCAGCCTAAGCTGCTCTGCTATAGCTACCTCTATTAGCCTAAGCTGCTAGAACACTACTATATTTCACTAATAAGGGATAACTGAACCTGGTATATGGTGTAAGTACCTAAGGTACCCACTACAAACCAGGCCAGCCTCCTACACTTTCCCTAACAAGAGTCAGAACAAGTAGCCTAAGCGCTATGAGAGCTACAAGTATGGACACTACAATGGGGATCCCAAGCGTACCAAGAGGGCACTGCCTCCAAGCGGAGGTAAGATATTGGGGTGGCAAGTGTAGTGGGGGAATTTTATTGGGATTACCCTAGTGTCCCGGGTTGATGTGGTGATGGTCCCAAACACCCATGTGCCACCGAATACTACAAAGTATAGGCAGTGGGTTACCATCAATGGGCAGGTTGTTGAGGCTTTGAGGGGCACTGGTGCCAGTATGACAATAGTAAGGAGTCATCTGGTGCCTCCAGAGCAGATGTTACCCACAGGATTTCACCAGGTTTTGCTAGCAGACAAATGTGAGGGTCACTACCCAGTGACACTTTCAATTTTGAGTGTGGGGGGTCGTCTCAGGTCTTCTGCACGTAGCTGTAAGCCCTGCCATGCTTGTGAACTGTTTGCTAAGGAATGACCTCGAGCGCACTGCCTGGAAGGAAGTGGAGCTTAGGTCACACCTAGAAATGTTGGGAGTGCCCGAGTGATTATACTATGGCGTTAGAGGCGAATAGCGCCAAAGTTCCCGGAATGTGCGTCATTTTTTAGCGTGAACCCCTTCCTTGCGTTAATGATATGCAAGGGAGGCGTTCCCGTCTAAAAAATGACTCCCAGGCCTTTACGTGGTATTTATACTCCCGGGCAAAAGAGACGCCCGGGAGTGGGCGTGGCTAAAAACGGCGCATTTGCGCCGCTTTTTAACGCCTGGGTCAGGCATGGCGTTAAGGGACAAGTGGGCTCAAAATGAGCCCAGAGTGCCCTCCCCTGCTCCCAGGGACCCCCCCTGCCACCCTTGGCCACCCCAGGAGGACACCCAAGGCTGGAGGGACCCACCCCAGGGACATTCAGGTAAGTATTTTTTTATTTTTTTTTAATAATTTTTTTTGGCATAGGGGGGCCTGATTTGTGCCCCCCTACATGCCACAATGCCCAATGGCCATGCCCAGGGGACAGAAGTCCCCTGGGCATGGCCATTGGGCAAGGGGGCATGACTCCTATCTTTACAATGATAGGAGTCATGTTGATGGGGGATGGGCGTCGAAAATAAATGGCGCAAGTCGGGTTACGACTATTTTTTCGACGTAACCTGACTTGCCCCATTTTAAGACACCCATGCGCCATTTTCCCCCTACGCCGGCGCTGCCTGGTGTACGTGGTTTTTCTCGCGCACACCAGGCAGCGCCGGTCTGCTTGCGCCGGCTAACGCCATTCAATAAATACGGCGCCCGCATGGCGCTTCAGAATGGCGTTAGCCGGCGCAAAACTTTTTGACGCTAAACTGCGTTAGCGCAGTTTAGCGTCAAAAAGTATAAATATGGGCCTGAGGGACTCTCTGTATACCCCATGTGGGACTCAGCACTATGCCCAAAAACTGTTCTGGACCAGAAGGCAAAGAGGTAGTGACTGTCCTCCGGCAATGGAACAGAGAAAAATGCCTGAAACAAATCAATTATGTGAACCACTCAGCCTCACATGGAATTTGAAAGAAAATCACAACTGTATTCGGTACCATGGGACAAGGAACATCAATGCTATTAATGTTTCTGAGGTCCTGCACTATGCAGTATTTACCACTAGACCTTTGCAAGCCCTTCATAGGTGAATTACATGTACTCCCCATTATTGTCTTCAAAATGCCTTGTTGTATCATTGACTCAATAACTGGAGTAATCACAGCAATTATTTCAGGGGTCAGATTATACTGTGGGGTTCTTGGGTACTCAACATTGGGCTTTACTTTTAAATGAATAGGCTAAACTCCCTTTGTGAAGCAAATATATGTTCCTGAAAAGTCCCAGACCTCATGTTTTACTCTATCTTTAAGATCCAGTGGTAAGTCTGCATATGTAGTCACTGGATACAATTCAACCGCTGTCTTTGACTCACCAGTTTAAAGCCTACATCTTCATCATGGTCCAGAAATTCTATGCCTTTCTTTGTACAATGGATATTGCAGCTTAATTTGCACAACAAATCACATCCTAGTAAGCTCACAAGACACGAATAACACACCACACAATGGTGATTCTCCTCAAAGGACCCTATTTTACCAGGTACCTCTTTTGTTACAGGGTTTGTCATTTGCTTATTTGGAACCCACCAAACTAGGATTCTTTTTTGTGAGAAGGGTAGGTTAGAACTTCCACTGTTCTAAACGTAGAGCAGGAAGCACTAATGTCAATGAAGAGTGATACTGGGTGGCCATTCACTTCACATTCTACAAATGTACCACCGTAATCTACAAATATGCAATCTTCCTCCCCCTTCAGACAACATCATTGTGACTGATCAGATCCATTGCCCTCAAATGCATCAAACATAGGGGACTGCTGAAATGCGTTCTGATTTTGGAAAGGATTCTGGTTTGAATTTGGGACTTTATTTGAATTAAATTGGGGATGATTTGCCTTTTGTGCCAGCATCGGGGTTTGTAGAACCTGCTTCTCTGGGGCTCATCGAAATTTTGTATTCTCAGTCTCAGTGCATTCTGTGACTGCACAGGTTATTACTATGGGGATGTATAAACCCTGAATTCAGAACCTGGTTCTCATTCATCACTCTGTTGGGGTTAAGACTACATTCCTGCTTCCAGAGCCCTAACGTTTTGCAATAATGACAAGGATTCAATCTCTTCAAAGTCAGCAATCCCAGTACTCGGGTCCATTGCAACACCACCACCTCTTCCTTGATACAGGAACCTATTTCCACTTTGCATCATAGTAGTTCCCTGCTGATACACTCCTTGCACAGAACCAAAATTCCCTACAAAAGGTTGACTCTGACATCCTCTCTTTGTTGCTTTCATCTGCACCACCATCAGTTTCTCCTTTAATTGCTTCTGTTTTCTTTTCAATTAATCATTACAATTTTTCGCATATCTCAAGATCTCATCAACCGATTTATTCTGGCAACAGATTAAATGCTGCTGAATCATCAAGCTAATTTCATGTCTCCATCCTGTCACAAACTGGGACACAACATTCCCCATGTCTTTAGTTTCAACAGTCTCCATTCCCCTGTGCTGTTTAAACACCTGCAATAATCTCTCATTATAGGAATCCACTGATTCTCTTGGCTCTTGAGTCATCCTGTTAATCTTAAGCCAATCAATGACTTTAGCTAGTATCTTTCCTTTCAAAAAGGTAATTGCTTGTTGATACTTTTTCATCATCAACTGTGACAGGGCATGTGATATTGGATTTCTCTGAGATTCCTTCTTCAGCCACTCTCCAGCCACTTTACATTCTGCCCACAAATCACTTGGTACTACAATGTTGATGAAGGTATTCAATCAAATCCACCTACAAGACTAGTGGAATAGTCACAAATCACTCAGCCTGTGTATATCATTCTTGTAGCTTCTCTCTCAATTTGGAGCAATCATTTGTAAATGATGCATGATCACTCCTGCTCCACGGCACATGGATATTATTTTGACCAGGCACTTTCCTCAATGGAAAATATGAAGCGCCCTCTCAATCTATTAAAGATGGAGGTGGCTTTCCCTTTTATTTCTCTTGATCTTTCTCCGAGTCCCATCTGCTTCCCACTTATCTAGCTCTCTCCATTTTCAGATACTTCCAATTAATTCTGTAATCTGAATCTTCATTCCTGATGTTCTTGTACTGCAAATATCATTCTCATCAAACATATGCAATAGCTTTTCTGAAGACTTGATTTGGCTTAAATTTACATCATAAATTTGAGCTAATTCAGGCAATTTATCATGAGCTTATCCTGCATGCTTACTAATCTCTTTATACATGAATACAAGTCCATTCTCTTGGTAGGTATTTAATCGGGAAATATCAAGGACTACTCTTATCATCTTTTCCCGTTCCAAGTTAATTTTGACTGCATCCACTGTGTGTCCCTCACTGGGGACTGAATCATTTCTCTGCTTGATCCTGAACCATTCCTTACTCCCGGGAACCCATTAAAAATCAAATCAAATCATCTATTTGTCTGGAATTTGTACCATTTTGTACTGCATCAGTATAGGATACTATCCCTTCTCTGGGACTACAGTTAATGACACTCTGAGGTGAATTCCAAATGGACACATTAGAATTTTGTGATCTTTTAGTGGACTTTCCTAAAGGAGTAAACTGTCTGATTCATTGTTGCTGCTGCAGATGCAACATTGGGTGTATTCACCTGAGTCAGGACTAAAAAAGTTCCTACCATTCCTGGAACCACAGACACATTATTTGATATTTTGCTCCAGGAGGAACTATCAAAGTATGGGGTGTGGTTCCTGCTGACTTGGATTTCAACAAAGAAAATGCGGGACCAATAGTGACCAACAGTGATTGCATCTAGGACATTGGGAACAGTGGCGTTAACAGGGGCACCAGTCTCTGAACTCTCTCCCATCAGGTTCTGACTTGTATTTCCTGGTGCAGTGGCTATTCCAGAGTTTTCATCAGCAACTGTACCATTTAATCCTTTGGTTTGGGCTATTTGATATGAAGATGGATAACAACTCATCCAGGAGATCATTGCTCGACTCACTATCACTGTCTTTGCCTGAATTCTCTGGGTTTTCTCTCTTTTCCTTCTTCTTCTTTCCTTTCTTCTCTTCCTTTTTTTATCAGATTTGTCACTCGTTAATGCAGGGTACCATCATAATAGTCCTCCATTTCTTTTGTTCTGCATCCCATCTAGCATCAGCACAGCTAGGCATTGCCTTTTGGACTTTTCCCAGATATTTTTCCCTTTCCATAAAATAAGCTGCACACTCGAAAGCATTTCAGGGCATGTTTACAAGCCCCTAGCATAATTTTTTTTTATGCTAAGGCAGCGTTAAGGATGCCTTTCTGCCGCGTCGTATTTACAAAGTACGGCAATGCTTGCAGTACGCCACTTTGTAAACCCATGTTCACATTATGCCTGCACCAGGCATAATGTTTGCAACCGGGGTGCTCCAATGCCGGGAGGCCCAAAGAAATCGCGTAGTTAAATTTAGAACATTTTACTGGGCAATTTTTTTCTTCATTTTAACACCTGCTCAGAGCAAAGCACCACAATAGCATAAATAATGTTGACACTATTGTAACAACTGCCATGGTGTGCTGCATTGTAAATACTATGCAACCATGGTGTAGGTAGGAGAGGCAGGAGCGATGCAAGAAAAGTGGCTGCACCACTTTCTTTTAAATATTTCCTTAAGTGCTTCAAACTGTGCAGGTTTTGGAGGTGGCTTCATTTCATACACTACCCTTCTCAAGTTCTCAATGATTCTCAAATTA
Organism: Pleurodeles waltl; assembly: GCF_031143425.1. NCBI lineage: Eukaryota > Metazoa > Chordata > Amphibia > Caudata > Salamandridae > Pleurodeles > Pleurodeles waltl. The sequence continues at coordinate 932,555,420 of NC_090436.1, read as the reverse complement.
AATATGCCATAACGTGGGGTCATCAATGCTCCTTTTTCTCTGTGATCCTATGCCATTGATTCAGCCAAATACATTTGTAAAGCCCCACATTTTTAGCCATATAATGCTCTGGTGTGTCTTCTAGTGCTGCTTCTTCCCCCTCTCAAAAAGATATTCTCACATCTCATCAAATTGCATATAGCTGAATGTGGATTTACCTTAAATATATGAAAATCAAGAGACGTTTGGCAAAACAGGAACAGTTGGTTTAATTAAACGCAGCAGCCAGGAGAGGAGCACAGAGTTGGGGTCTGATGACTGCCTGGGGGACATTGGTTCTGAGCTCCATTATATACTATTTTAGAAGTGTCTTAAAAGAACTCTAAGCATTCTTTGGAGAAGGGAATCCGAGCCTAATTGCAGAGTCATAAATCTGTCCATCTGACTAAGTGTGCAGTTAGGTCTCAACCTTGTGTGGAAATAATGCAGGCCAGTAGGTAACATGTCCAGATGTCCGGCATGGGGAATGAGTAATCACTGCGTGTTGTGTTCGATTGGTTGAATGTTCCTCATAGCATCTAACTTCTATGGTGTTTTGGAAATGAGTGCCCTCCGGCAAATATGCTTTATTGAGGGTCAATCTTCCAGGACCATTGGGGTGTCACTACCTATCAGAGGGACTGATGTGGGTTTTTCCTGTTTGCATGTTTATTTACAGGCTATGTGTCACCCTATCTAAAATTAGTCAATCAGTTGCTTCAGGCTTAGGTTGCAGGGCTTGCCTGACCATGTATTTCTGACTTTGGGTTGATGAGGAGGTCACATCATGTGAATTAGACAACAGTGATGCAAGTTCATTGCTGTGTGTACATATATCATGGTGTACAATTAATTATTTTATCACTATTAACATTTCCCCCCTCTAGGTGAATTATCAACTACATTATCTACCCCATACTTTATGACAGTCCTATTATGTGGGTTTTGGCATGTTTCTGTTGTGTCTATTACAACTTCCCTAGTTACCTGATTTCTACCTAAGTATAGAACTGCATTTTTACAGCAGTAAACCCCCATGTGTAGAAAACAACACAAAAACAGCACAAGTATGAGGATCAGCAGCAATGACATGCACAATCTGGTCACCCACTGGTGGAGCCAGAAAAATCAATCGAATAACCAGTCCTGCTCAGGTGTACCACCCTCTTTCCTCATGTCAGTCTGTAGATGATGCAGTGCTTGGATGGCAAATGGAAGTGTCCCATTGTTCTGGTTGTCACTAGGGATAAATGTATTACAGGAGGCACCGATCTTGGCACACACTCACCCTCCACTGCAGTCATTAAGTCCAACACACATCGATGTTGCATCACCATGAGGTAGATGGCTCTTAATACTTCCTTAATAGCATTTAGGCTGAGCTCAGTGTTGTTGACCATTTTCAGCATTTTCCAGCTTGTTATTTGCAACCAGTGGGTGTTTGCTTTTGTCTGTAGGGTGAAGAAGGGTATGGACCATTCTGCATTTACTTGAGCATCAGTGAATAGTCTAAATTCTTCTGAATGCCCTTGTACTGAACCCAGCCAAATTAATCAACAGTACTTTTCTGTCGAGCCTGGTGCAACAAAGTTGTTTTCTTTTGTAGCGGATGTTGGAACAACTAAGACAGGTCTTCTCCAGAGATGATCAGGGTTAGGGTGTGTATGGTCGTGGTGGAGCAGAGGCCCCACCATCTAAGGACGAGCCAAGCATAGCCATATTCTCAACAGTACCAGAAGAAATCTATCAGCCTGGAGGTATCCAAGTGCATGTCTAGCACGTGCAGTATTGTTTCACAATTATCATTTGTGCTGCACTGGATCATCCCTATGTCTCTGAAACAAAAGGAATACAGTGTAAGTATCCTCACAGGTTGCCCCTTCCCTTCTAGCTACATGTACCTAACTGTCTCAGCATTCCAGATTTCCTGAAATGGGTTATCTATGCTTGTATTCAATCCCCCCCATGAGACTAATTTCCCCTACTATCATTGAGGTGGATGGCTCTACACATGAACTTCTTGTCTTGAGTCCATATGTTATTTAAGAAGACTGCCCCAAAAATGGTAAGGGCCATCTTGGGACCACAGAGAGAGGCAAGAGTAGACACAGTTGTTCACTGGGGCAGTGGTTTTGCTACCTCCAAGAACCTATTTTCTGGAAAGTCTTGGGGCAAACAGTGTCTTCCCCTACAGTGCCTCACAGCGTTTTCTGTCTAGCTCGGTTGAAATATTGCTAGGCTTGTTGTAAAGGTACAGTGCAGTGGGAATGGTCTCATATCAAGTGATGTTTACTACCACCCTATGGGGTTCCACTCTACTGCATTGTAACTTGGCCCTAATCCTACATTCGTACAGATGGAGGAGGTTGATCTCTTGGGGGCTATCTCCTGGGATAAATAAAGCCTATCTGTGTGTATGGTGTGTGATATCAGTGAAGAGATGTAGCATGGTCTGGCTGATGTCTGGGTGCCTACAGCAGTCATGTGTTGATACCATGTGTTGGTAAGAATATGCTGTGTGCTGCATGTGGGATGCTAACATTAGGTTCAGTGTAATTGTAAGTGATGTGGGAAAGGACCCTCTGCAAGCACTGTGGAAATGTCAAGGTAGGCTCAACGTGACTAGGCCGATTTCTGGCTATGGATGAATGTGAGCACAACAGCAAACACAGGGTATATGTAGGAAAGTACCATCTTGCCTGGCATGTTACCCCCATTTTTACTGCATGTATGTTTGTTTTTGCCTGTGTCACTGGGATCCTGCTAGCCAGGGCCCCAGTGCTCATAAAGTATGTCCTGTATGTGTTCCCTGTGTGGTGCCTAACTGCATCACTGAGGCTCTGCTAACCAGAACCTCAGTGTTTATGCTCTCTGCTTTTAAAATTGTCACTGCAGGCTAGTGTCTAATTTTCCCAATTCTCATTGGCACACTGAAACACCCTTATAATTCCCTAGTATATGGTACCTAGGTACCCAGGGTATTGGGGTTCCAGGAGATCCCTATGGGATACAGCATTTATTTTGCCACCCATAGGGAGCTCAGACAATTCTTACACAGGACTGCCACTGCAGCCTGAGTGAAATATTATCCACGTTATTTCACAGCCATTTTACAATGCACTTAAGTAACTTATAAGTCACCTATATGTCTAACCCTCACTTAGTGAAGGTTAGGTGCAAAGTTACTTAGGCCATATTTATACTTTTTGACACACAACTGCGCCAACGCAGTTGTGCGTCAAAAATTTTAACGCCGGCTAACGCCATTCCAAAGCGCCATGCGGGCGCCTTATTTATGGAATGACGTTAGCCGGCGCAGCTGACTAGTGTGCGTCAAAAAAAATGACCCACATCAGGCAGCGCTGGCGTAGGGGAAAATGGAGCTTGGGCGTCCAAAAATGGGGCAAGTCAGGTCTGAGGCAAAATATTGGCCTCAACCCGATTTGCGCCATGTTTTTTGACTCCCAACCCCCATTGAAATGACTCCTGTCTTAGCACAGACAGGAGTCATGCCCCCTTGCCCAATGGCCATGCCCAGGGGACTTATGTCCCCTGGGCATGGTCATTGGGCATAGTGGCATGTAGGGGGGCACAAATCAGGCCCCCCTATGCCACAAAAAAAAAAAAAAAAAAATACTTACCTGAACTTACCTTAAGTTCCCTGGGATGGGTCCCTCCATCCTTGGGCGTCCTCCTGGGGTGGGCAAGGGTGGCAGGGGGTGTCCCTGGGGGCATGGGAGGGCACCTCTGGGCTCCTTCCGAGCCCACAGGTCCCTTAACGCCTGCCCTGACCAGGCGTTAAAAAATGACGCAAAAGCGGCTGGACGTCATTTTTTTGACCCGCCCACTCCCGTGCGTCATTTTTGCACGGGAGTTTAAATAAGGCGCACATGCCTTGGAGTCATTTTTTAGACGGGAACGCCTACCTAGCATATAATTAATGCAAGGTAGGTGTCCACGCTAAAAAATGACGCAAACTCCAAGATCTTTGGCGCTAGACGGGTCTAACGCCAAAGTATAAATATGGAGTTAGCTTTGGGTCGGATTTGCGTAAAAAAAAAACGACGCAATTCCGGCGCAAACAGAGTATAAATATGCCCCTTAGTGTGTGGACACCCTGGCACTAGCCAAGGTGCCCCCACATTGTTCAGGGCAATTTCCCCGGACTTTGTGAGTGCGGGGACACCAATACACAGGGCACTACATATAGGTCAATACCTATATGTAGCGTCACAATGGTAACTCCGAACATGGCCATGTACCACGTCTAGGATCATGGAATTGTCACCCCAATACCATTCTGGTATTGGGGGGACAATTCCATGTATCCCCAGATCTCCAGCATAGAGCCCAAGTACCGCCAAACTAACTTCCCGGGGTTTTCTCTGCAGCTACCGCTGCTGCCAACCCTCAGACAGGTTTCTGCCCCCCTGGGGCCTGGGCAGCCCAGTCCCAGGAAGGCAGAACAAAGGATTTCATCTGAGAGAGGGTATTACACCCTCTCCCTTTGGAAATAGGTGTGAAGGGCCCGGGAGGAGTAGCCTCTCCTGGACTCTGGAAATGCTTTGAAGGGCAGAGATGGTGCCCTCCTTGCATAAGCCAGTCTATACTGGTTCAGGGATCCCCCCACCCCTGCTCTGGCGCAAACCTGGACAAAGGAAAGGGAAGTGACCACTCCCCTGACCAGCACCTCCCAGGGGAGGTGCCCAGAGCTCCTCCAGTGTGTCCCAGACCTCTGCCATCTTGGATGCAGAGGTGTGAGGGCACAATGGACAGCTCTGAGTGGCCAGTACCAGGAGGTGATGTCAGAGACCACTCCTGATAGGTGCTTACCTTTCTCTGTAGCCAATCCTCCTCTGTGGGCTATTTAGGGTCTCTCCTGCGGGTATCTCACCAGATAACGAATGCAAGAGCTCACCAGAGTTCCTCTGCACTTCCCTCTTTGACTTCTGCCAAGGATCGACCGCTGACTGCTCCAGGATGCCTGCAAAACCGCAACAAAGTAGCAAGAAGACTACCAGCAACATTGTAATGCCTCATCCTGCCAGTTTTCTCGACTGTTTCCTGGTGGTGCATGCTCTGAGGGCTGTCTGCCTACACCCTGCACTGGAAGCAAAGAAGAAATCTCCTGTGGGTCGACGGAATCTTCCCCCTGCCAACGTAGGCACCAAACTTCTGCATCACCGGTCCTCTGGGTCCCATCTCATCCTGACGAGCGTGGTCCCTGGAACACAGGAGCTGAGTCCAAGTGTCTTCGACAGTCCAGTGGCCCTTCTATTTGGTGGAGGTAAGTCCTTGCTTCCCCATGCCAGACAGTAATCCTGTGTACTGCGTGAACTGCAGCTGCTTGGGCTTCTGTGCACTTTTGCAAGGCTTCCTTTGTGCACAGCCTAACCCAGGTCCTCAGTACTCCGTCCTGCATTACCCAACTCGCTGAGTTGGACCCCGACGTCGTGGGATCCTCCTTTGTTGTTCTGAGTCGACCATCGTCCTCAGATCTTCTGAGCACCTGTTCAGGTGCTGCCTGTTTCTGCATGGGCTCTCTGTATTGCAGAGCGCCTCCTCTGTCTCCTCCTCCAAGGGGCGACCTCCTGGTACTTCCTGGGCCCTGGCAGCACCCAAAAACCACAACTCTTGCAGCTAGCAAGGCTTGTTTGTGGTCTTTCTGCGTGGAAACAACTCTGCATCCTCTAGCACACCGTTGGACATTTTCTGACCAAAGGAGAAGTTCCTGGCACCTTCCGATGTTGCAGAATCTTTGGCTTCTTCCACCCGGAGGCAGCCCTTTTGCACCTTCATCCGGGGTTAAGTGGGCTCCTGCCACCCCGGACACTTGCGTGACTCTTGGACTTGTTCCCCTTCCTTTACAGGTCCTCAGGTCCAGGAATCCGTCTTCAGTGTTTTGCAGTCAGTTGTTGCCCTTGCAGAATCCCCTATCTCGACTTTACTGTCTTTCTGGAGTAGTAGGGTAACTTTACTCTTACTTTGCAGGGTCTTGGGGTGGGGTATCTTGGACACCCTTAGTATTTTCTTACACTCCCAGCGACCCTCTACCCACTACACTAGGCCTGGGGTCAATTCGTGGTTCGCATTCCACTTTTGGAGTATATGGTTTGTGTTGCTCCTAGGCCTATTTTTCCCTATTGCATTCTATTGTGTTCTACACTGTTTGCAATACTTTTCTAACTGTTACTTTCCTGATTTTGGTTTGTGTGTGTATATTTTGTGTATTTTACTCACCTCCCAAGAGAGTATACCCTCTCAGATACTTTTGGCATATTGACACTAAAATAAAGTACCTTTATTTTTAGTAACTCTGAGTATTGTGTTTCCTTATGATATAGTACTAAGTGATATAAGTGGTGTAGTAGGAGCTTTGCATGTTTCCTAGTTTAGCCTAATCTGCTCTGCTATAGCTACCTCTATCAGCCTAAGCTGCTAGAACACCTCTAATATACTAATAAGGGATAACTGGACCTGGCACAAGGTGTAAGTACCACAAGGTACCCACTATAAGCCAGGGCAGTCTCCTACAGTACACAGTAGTGCAAAAATACATAACGTTTGAAATAGTGCAGGTTTCGAGAAGGCTTCCTGGGGAAACAATTGTGGTCTTCTAACAATCGGGGTATCTCTGTTCTTGGCAAAAGTGCTGCCGTAACCGGGGTGACTTTGCTTTTGTGAAGAGTTTGTAGGAGAATGTCCATAAAAACAGTCTGTGTCACAGTTCATGGAGGATTTGGTGGTGAGGGTTTTAGTCACACAGCAGAGAGGTAGACCCAGGCCTTTCTACGTTCCACCTTAAGTGTGTTGCACGGATTACTCTGTAAGGTCTCTTTTAACTTGGCCTCTTTCCATTTCCTCAGGAATTGCTGATGCAAACTACCTGCCCAAGCTAAAGTGTTTGGTAGGGTAGATTGTTGGTGGTGCACTTAGAGTTCTGATGGCTGTTTAGAAAGGAACTTGGAGCCATATGTACGTAGCACTTTGGACATCGCAAACAGCGAATCGAGCAGTTTGCAACATGCAAAATGCACTTTGGTATGTTCAGACCCATTTTTGCAATACGGTAAACTATTTACCGAATCGCAAAAAGGGATTGCGAGTCGCAATTAGGAAAGGGTGTTCCCTTCTTAATTGCGAGTCGCAGTTCCATGTATGATTGTTTTTTGACCGTGAATGTGGTCACAAAACAATCGCAGTTAGCACCAGTGTCACACTGGTGCTAACCCATTCGCAAACGAGAAGGGGTCCCTATGGGACCCCTTCCCCTTTGTGAATAGCAGTAAAAACATTTTTTCAGAGCAGGCAGTGGTCCAAAAGAAAACTTTTAATTTTTAGTTTTTTAAATGCATCTTGTTTTCCTTTAAGGAAAACAGGCTGCAGTTAAAAAAAAAAAAAACTGCTTTACTGAAAAGCAGTCTCAGACATGGCGGTCTGCTGTCTCCCTGTGAGGCACCCATTCCCAAGTGGGTCGCAAATTACGACTAACCTCATTAATATTCATGAGGTAGGGCATTTGCGACCCCCTTGCGATTCGCAAAAAGAGTCATTGACAATGTTCAACATAAGGATTCACGACTCGCAGATTGTGAGTCGCTCTGACTCACAATTTGCGAGTTGCAAATCAAATCTTTCGTACATGTAGCTCTTGGTGGTTTCGGTTAACTCAGAGAGGTATACATGCAATTCGCCTCACACTGCCTGAGAGCTTGCATCAGTGCTTAATTTAATCCATGTCTTTTGGATTGGTGTTCCCATCAGTCTGCCCGTTACAATCCAGTGTAGTGTAAGGTAATGCTCTCTGGTAGGTGTGTTTATTTGCGCAAACAAGACCAGGGGCAGACAGTGTAGTCACATTTTGTTAAGGCAGGTGCAAATTTTGCTTGATTTGTTTATTAACAGGCCATTGAATCTCTCAATGACACCATCACTTTGTGCATGATACCTAAAAGGGTGCAGATATGGTACAACATGGAGTTGACAAAGTGCCTACTGTTGTCTGATGGGATGACATCTGGTACCCCACCCTCTGGTATTACATCCCTGACAAGGAACGTGGCCACTGCCTTGGCATCGCAGTGCATGCAAGGGCTGGCTTCGATCCACCTGGAGCATGGGAAGACCACTACTATCAGGTATCAATAGTGAGCACACCACTCAACCATATTGATAAAATCGATGTGTAGTGCTGTGAATCGTCCTGTTGGTCGGCATAACCAATGACATGACCATCAGGGTAGGTTTGGGTAAGTATAGCTGGCAAATGGTACACCCATTTAAATACATGGTTACCACTCGGTAAGGTTGGAAATAAACCAGTCGCTCTGGAGCTCAGCTATCGTTATCTTTTGCCATGTGTGCCGGTAAATAAAACTGGGGTAAGACTACGTTGATGAGGCTCTGCAGCATGATGGGTTTCCCTGTTAGTACCTCTTGGTATAGAAGGTTGTGTGCAGTTTGTGTGCAACCCCTGGCTAACCATCACCCTTTTTCATTGGGAAGTCCTGTTTCCTGCAATTCCTTCAGGTATTATCTTGTTGTCTTAGTATATGGCTTGTCGTGCGATGGTCCTGTCTCCGTAGTTTGCAGTGAGGGGAACATGTGTGTATGTTTGACTATTCCATAGGCCACCTTTTTTGCAATCTGGTCAGCAAGCGCATTCCCTGATATGTAAAGGTTCTGCCCCTGGTAAGAGCAACACGCTTTACCACAGCCACACAATTATGTAAAATTAGTGCATTTATTAGTCATTCTAGGAGTTCTCTGTGTGTGACGGGGTGCCATCTGAATTTAAAAACTCTTGTCTTCTCCACCTGTTTATGCTAGAGAGCACTGTGATCTTGACATAAGCAAAGTCAGAGTAGATGGTTACCATTTTCCTCAAGCTTAGGGTGAAGGGTTCAGTTAAGGCTGTCAGCTCTGCCACCTGTGCTGACAAGTGGGGGAGGAGAGTCAGTTGTGCAGTGACATGCAATGTCTCTGAGTCTGTGTGGCCTTACACCCATTTTTTGGCCTATTATGGAGGATCTGTCGATAAAAAATACTTCACTACCTAAGATTGTCTCCTCCTCTACCTGACTGATCCCTTCTGGGGCTTAGGTTGCACAGCCGTGGGTCTCTTCTCCCTTCTTGACTTCATGCACTAGTAATGTGGCTGGATTCACTAGATGGAACCATACTATTTTTCAGAATGGCCTGGAGAGCATTAGTTCGTATCCCAATACCCGTTGGGTAGTCAGTGTGCTCTTGCTTTTCTGCATGACTGCAAACACTGAGACCCAGATTTAAGAAAAGTGTCCCTTCATTACATGAAGCACCAATTTTCTTGCGCCCCACTGCGCCCCCCTAATGCCACCATATGTGCGTCGTATTAATGATACAGCTCACCATGGCGCACGTTAGGAAAAACAGCATCATAATTTCTGATGCTATTGTGGTACTTTGCAGGATTAACGCCAACAATTGTGGCATTAATCCTGCAAAGTACATAGAGGCCCATTATAAACAATAGTGTGATTCAATTTACTGTCTGCAATGAGCAGACATTAGAAATGACAAGAACAATGGTGCAGTGGAATCTCAAAGATTCCACTGCACCATTTTCTGAGCCTCCTAATGGAGGAAGGCCACCTTTGCATACATTACTCCTGGCAAATGTGGCGCAAGGGTTTACAAAGTGGTGCAATGCGTGCATTGCACCACTTTATAAATTTGGTGCAGCATTTTTGGCAACCTAATGCCACATTAGCATAAAAAAATGATGCTAATGTGGCACTAAGTGGTACTAGGCTCTTCTTATATTTGGGCCTCAATTCTCTGAATACAGTATTAGCTGTACCCGCATCATGATGGAGGGGCTTTTGTCGACGACAAAGTATGCGTCTGCCAGTGTCTCCTCGCATGGGGGAGTGTGATATCTCTGTTTTCAGTTTTTCAAAGGTCTTGTGCATTTCAGGCATCCATGCTAGTTCCTTATGGCACACCCTCGCCTTCTTCATAGCCCCACATGAGAGGGAAATGAGTGTTCTGTAGTCAAAGACCCACTGTTGGACATAGTTGCAAACGTTTTTTTGTTTTTTTGAGTGGCATAGCCCTGATAGATTCTGCGCGTTCCGGTGTGATCTGCCGGCTGGTCACTGAGATTAGTTGGCCTAGATAGCTAACATCTGGTTATGCATACTGCACCTTCCACTTTTCCACTTTGTACCCTCTTGTGGCAAATGCGGTAAGAAGGGCTATCGTGTCTTTGCGACACAGGTCCTCAGAAGGACTGCATATCAAGATGCCATCAGCATACTGTATAAGGGTACTGCTGGATTGAAAGTTGGCTAGGTCTTTTCTGAGTATTCTGTTGAAAATACTGGAGGATTCACAGTACCCCTGAGGCAGTCTCCAGTATAGCAGCTGTGCCCCTTGGAAGGTGAAGGCAGTGAGATACTGACTGTCGGGGTGCAGTGAAATGTAAAAAAATGCTTTTTTATGTCTATACTTGAAAAATAGCAGGCATCTCTGGGTATGCTAGTTAGTATGACAGATGGGTCTGGTACTACAGGGAACTTTGAGATGCCAGTGTAATTGAGGAGGGTACAGATCATGCACCAGGTGCCAGGTCCCTCTGTTACTCTTTTTGATCAGGAAGCTCGGCGTATTGCAGGGAGAGACCCCCATGTCGAGGGTCTCTAGATCAATTAGTGCTTGGATTGTGGGTGCTGTACCTTAATCCACATACTTAGGGAGTGGGTACAGGCTCAACCGAGATAGGATAGCCCCTTCTCGCAGTGTTATCCTTATGGGTTCGGCAGGGTTGATGAGCCCTACATCGTAGGTGGAATTGTGGCCAAACCTTGTTCCTGCCATAGGTGATGGAGCCCCATTCCGTAACCCCACCCTAACCAGGATGAAATCGGCGAAGATAATTTCTGAGGCTAACGGGCACATACTGAACTACTGGTCATAAGTTATCTCCAGTATGCTGAGGCCAGATGGGACGAAGATGGCACATGCCAACATTGCATCCACTTGGTCGGTTGCCCTCATGATCCCATATCTAGGCCATATTTCGACAGCCTCCAGGAATAGCAGTGCTTCCCCTTGTGGCCCCACATCGTGATGACCTTCCCAGTGGAGCACAAATTCATGGGGCAATTGCAGCTTCCTGCCTGACAGCTCTTGTGTTTTAACAATGAGAGTGAGGACGGAATTAGTGAAGGCTGGTAGATTGACGGTGTTAGAAATTGGGTCTATGGTTGGGAGTCAGGTTATCCCCTGTCCAAGCAAGGATCCTCACTCTAGTCAGGGTATGTCACACACAATCTAAATTATCCTGTGCCCACCCTCTGGTAGCTTGACACTGAACAGTCAGGCTTAACTTAGAAGGCTATGTGTAAAGTATATGTGCAATAAATCAGGCAATAACGCAGTATAAACACCACAAAATGACATCACACAGGTTTAGAAAAATATAAATATTTATCTGGTTAAAGTAAGATCAAAACTATCAAGTTTTGATAAACACAAGTTGAAATATCGCTTTTAAAAAGATCAATAAAGTCTTTAGTTCTTAAAAAGCAATTTGTCTCTTGCAAGCACAAAGTACCTGGTTTGCGTCTAAATTATCAGCACAGGACTGCAGAGGAGGAGATGAGTGGAAAATGGGGAGGTATATATTGGTTTCTTCGGGGGCACACAGACGATGCATCCATGTTTTTCCATGCAGCAAGGACTTTGCGTCGATTTCTGGCACGCAGGCTTGGAACCTCTTCGGGTTGCAGGGTATTTCGACACCTCGGGGTGATGTGGAGAAATTCTGGTGCTGCGTCGATCTCCACTCAGGGAGCCGGGCTGCATTGTTCCGGTTCAGCCGGCTGTGCGTACATTTTTGCCACACAAGGAATTCTTTGCAGAGATGAAGTCTTTTTGGCCCTGAGACTTCAGAAGAACAGGAGGCAAGCTCAATCCAAGCCCTTGGAAAGCACTTCTCAGCAGAACCAGAGGGCATCAAGGCAGCAGGGCAACAGCAAAGCAGCAGTCCTTTTCAGCAAAGCCGTCAGGTGAGTCCTTTGGGCAGCCAGTCAGCTTCTCTTAGCAGGCTGTAGGTTCTGGTTCAGAGTTCCTTTCCCAGTAGGTATCTTGTCAAGAAGTGTCTGAGTTGGTGGGGTCAGGGACCCTGCTTAAATACTCAAATGTGCCTTTGAAGTGGGGTAGACTTCAAAGAGTGGCTTAGAAGTGCACAAGGTCCCCTTTCAGTTCCATCCTGTCTGCCAGGGTCCCAGTAGGGGGTTTGGCAGTCCATTGTGTGAGGGCAGGCCATTGTCGTTTGACAAATAAGAGTCAGGCCCTCCACCCTCCCAGCCCAGGAAGACCCATTCAGTTTGCAGATATGCACAGGTGTGACTGAGCATCCTGTGTTTGGGGTTGTCTGAGTGAAATGCACAAGGGAGCTGTCAACTAACCCAGCCAGACGTGGATTGAAAGGCACAGAAGGATTTAAGTGCAGAAGAAATGCTCATTTTCTAAAAGTGGCATTTCTAAAATAGTAATATTAAATCCAACTTCAACAGTCAGCAGGATTTTGTATTACCATTCTGGCCACAATAAATATGAACTTACTACTATTCCTTTCAGTTCAGAATCTACCACTCAAACAGTATTTGAGGGTATCCCCAATGCTAGCCTATGAAAGGAGCAGGTCTCACAGCAGTATAAAATTAATGTAGTAGTTTTACACTACCAAGACATATAGAATACACACATGTTCATGGCCTGCCTTTTACTTACATAGCACCCTACCCTATGGGCTACCTAGGGCCTACCTAAGGGGTGACTTATATATAGGAAAAGGGGAGTTTAAGGCTTGGCAAGTACTTTTTTGTTTCCAAGTCAAATTGGCAGTGAAACTCGCACACATGCCCTGCAATGGCAGGCCTGAGACATCGTTAGAGGGCTACTTATGTGGGTGGCACAACCAGTGCTGCAGCCCACTAGTAGCATTTAATTTACAGGCCTTGGCACATGTAGTGTACTTGAGTTGGGACTTACAAGTAAATTAAATAAGCCAATTGGGTGTGAGCCAATGTCACCATGTTTTAAGGAGAGAACATATGCACTTTAGCACTGGTTGGCAGTGGTAAAAGTGCGCAGAGTCCTAAAACCAGCATCAAAAAGTGGAGGGAGGCAGGCAAACAATTGGGGATGACCACCCTAAGGTTGTCAGGTCTAACAGACGGGTGTCACACTTGCTGGTCTGTCTGTGCAATTTGGGTGAATCAAGACATGAGTCTTGCCGGGTGACCCCGAGGTCCAGCACGCCGTTGTCCCATCCTCTGCGAAATGAATGGTCATGTTTAGTTTGGTCATCAAGTCTCTTCCTAGAAGATTAGTCAGGGATAAGGGGTGATATAGCAATTTTCCCTTCACGCTGCTGCCTCCCATGTCCAAATCTAGGGGTTTCATAAAGGGAATCCTCATGACCGTGCCTGAGAACCCCTGTGTGTCCATGGAGTCCAGGGGCACAAACCCTTTGTTTAAGCAGGAAGAATGTGTTGCCCTTGTGTTCATTAGGAAGCTGTAGGGTATGTTATTTATCAATAATGTTATGGTGGGCTCCTCATCGAATCTTCGGGTTACAGATAGTACAGGACATGTGACCATAGGGGTGTGGGGGTGGGGCTCGCACCCATCAGGCATTGGGTTGACTCGTGTCAGCCCAGCTGCTTATATAGTTCTGTGAGCGGAGAGTGGAATGCAACTCATGTCCTGGCCTTTGGGGTACTCTGTGTAACTTCCTCAAATCCTGTCACTACATGTGAAATCCTTCCCTAACATTTGTGGAGGAACCCTCGTTGGATGCCTGCTCCCTGTTCAGGAATTCTGCAGCTGAATCTTGGTCCTGTTTAGGCTTCTTCCTACTTACTCTCACTTCCCTTCTTCCCTCGACTTGTCTCCTCTCCCACCTTACGAATCATTGCTGCATGTAGGGGGAAATCCTTATCGGGATTCCCTCTCCCATATCTAATGCAATCCTCTGCCATTGCTATGTCCTCTGGCTCAAAGGACCCCACCCAGACCAGGACCAACTAAACCGGTTCCCCTCCTTAATCCAATCTGCTAGAAGGTTGCAAAATGGATGGGCAAAGGCTTTCCCATCGTCTCCGCTAATATCTCTCCCATCGTCAGTTGGTAGTCACCAGGTGCTTGCGTCTGGCAGCAGCCAACCTTGCCATTAGATCTCAGAAGTTTGGAAGCCCCTTTCCTGTCTTCACAAGTGGAGTCACTGTCCAGGACTTCTGTGAACCTCCCAGTCACCTGAGAGTGATCTACTGGATGGGCTTTTGTGGGAGGCTGGCCTGGTTTGTAGTGGGTACCTTGGGTACCTACACCTTATACAAGGTCAGTTATCCCTTATTAGTGAAGTAGTAGTGTTCTAGCAGCTTAGGCTGATAGCTATAGCAGAGCAGCTTAGGCTGAAGTAGGAGACATGCAAAGCTCATGCAATACCGCTTATAGTTACACAGTACTTATACACATGTAAAGACAATACTCAGTGTCACCAAAAATAAAGGTAGTTTATTTGGGTGACAAAGTACCAAAAATATCTCAGAGGGAATACTTCTTCTGGAAGTAAGTAATATGCACAATATATATAGTAGACACCAAAATAAGGTAAGTAATTAGACATAGGATAGTGCAAACAATAGGAAATGCTATATAATGCAATGGGATAAAATAGGTCTAGGGGCAACACAAACCATATACTAAGAAAGTGGAATGCGAATCACAAATTCCCCCCTAGACAAGTGTAGTGTGTGCAGAATCACTAGGAGAGTAAGAATACAGTAAAGGTAAGTAAATAACCCCACCCCAGAGCCCAGAAAAGCAGGAGTAAAGTACTTAAAGTTTCCTTAGGACACACTACAAGCCGTGATTATAATTTTGCAGTAACCAACCAAGTCTGCAAACAACAATTGCTGGATTCCTGGACCTGAAGACCTGCAAAAGAAGGGAACCAAGTCCAGAAGTCGAAAGAACTTCCAGGAAGGGCAGGAGCCCCTGCCAACCCATAAACTCAGAAGAGGGTGCCAAAGAAGAGTCCCCAGTTGGACAAAGACTGCAGGAATGCACCCTAAAAAGATGCCAACTGGTTTCCGCAAAATGCAACGGACGTCCCACGGCGTGAAGATGGATACAGACGTGATTTTGTGTTGGAAGTCACCAACAAACCTTGGTTACAACAAATATGCATTTTGCATCAAAATGGCACTGGCTGGACCCAGGAGGGACCTGGGGACCTCAACCCTGTGTGAGGAGGAAGAGGAGGCACTCAGCACTATAGAGAGCCCTCAGGATGCCAGGCAGCTCCCACGGGAGTCCCGGGACATGTGGACAAAGGAGGTGCAAAATGCAGTTGGTGCAGCACAACAAAGGAAGGTCCCACGCCGCCGGAAAACAACTCAGTGAGTTGAGCGTCACAGGATGGAGTGCTGGGGACCTGGGCCAGGCTGTGCATGAAGGAATTTTGAAAATAGTGCACAGAGGCCTCAGAAGGTGAAGAAGATGCAGTACACAGGAGTACCATCGCTCTCAGGGAAGGCAAGGTCTTACCTCCTCCAAATTGCGTCAGCAGAACCTCAGGACAGTCTATGTCGAAGAGGCCCACCCTCTGTGTCCTTAGGAGCACGCTCATTGCTGTGAGAGGAGTCCAAAGGTACCAGTCGTCATCGTAGAAGATGCCTGCATGAGCAGGGGAGTGACTCTGTAACCCCACGGGAGATTTCTTTGGTCCTTCTGGTGCAGGATGAAGACAGGGAGTCCTCCGAGTGTGCACACCATGGAAACTGTTGCAGTTGCTGGCTGGAGCTGAAGTTGCAGAGGAAAAGTGTCCCTTGTGGATACTTTGTTTCTGTTACAGCGGTTCCTGGAGCAGGCTACGGTTGATCCGAGGTAAGAGGATGAAGTATCAGTTGCAGAGGATTCCTGAAGGAAACTTGCAAGCAGAATCTGAAGAGAACCCACAGGAGAGACCCTATATAGTCCTGAGAGGGGGATTGGCTACCTTATCAGGTAAGGAACTATCAGGAGGAGTCTCTGACATCACCTGCTGGCACTGGCCACTCAGAGCCCTCCAGACTGCCCCCACACCTTCCAAAGCAAGATGGCTGAAGTCTGGGATACACTGGAGGAGCTCTGGGCACCACCCCTAGGGTAGTGATGGACAGGGGAGTGGTCACTCCCCCTTCCTTTGTCCAGTATCGCGCCAGAGCAGGGGAAAAGGTCCCTGAAGCGGTGTAGACTGGCTTATGCAAGAGCCCTTCAAAGCATTTCCAGAGGCTGGGGAAGGCTACCCCGCCCAAGCCTTTGACACCTATTTCCAAAGGGAGAGGGTGTAACACCCTGCTCTCAGAGGAAATGCTTTGTTCTGCCTTCCTGGGACTGAGCTGCTGAGACCTCAGGAGGGCAGAACCCTGTCTGTGCAGTGGCAGCAGCTGTAGCTGCAGTGCAAGCCTCAGAGAGTTGGTTTGGCGGTACTGGGGGTTAATGGTGGAGCCCCCAGGATTCATGGAATTGGCTCCCCAATACCAGATTTGGAATGGGGGGACAATTCCATGATCTTAGACATGTTACATGGCCATATTCGGAGTTACCATTGTGAAGCTACATATAGGTATCGACCTACATGTAGTGCACGTGTGTAATGGTGTCCCCGCACTCACAAATTCAAGGGAAATGGCCCTGAACTATGTGGTGGCACCTTTGCTAGTGTAAGGGTGCCCTCACACTTAGTAACATTGCACTCAACCTTCAGCAAGTGAAGGTTAGACATATAGATGACTTATAAGTTACTTAAGTGCACAGAAAATGGCTGTGAAATAACGTGTGCGTTATTTCATGCAGGCTGCAGTGGCAGTCCTGTGAAAGGGTTTGTCTGAGCTCCTTATGGGTGGCAAAAGAAATGCAGCAGCCCATAAGGATCTCCTGGAACCCCAATGCCCTGGGTACCTAGGTACCTTATACTAGGGACTTATAAGGGGGGGGGGGTCCAGTGTGCCAATTGAAATTGGTAAATGAAGTCACTAGCCTACAGTGACAAATTTAAAAGCAGAGAGAGCATAAACACTGAGGTTCTGGTTAGCAGAGCCTCAGTGACACCGTTAAGCATTACTGACAGCACACACATTAGACCACAAATTATGAGCACTGGGGTCCTGACCAGCAGGATCCCAGTGAGACAGGCAAAAACATACTGACATATAGGTAAAAATGGGGGTAACATGCCAAGGAAGATGGTACTTTCCTACAGCTTTAGTATATGATCCCCACCCTGCTTGGGTTCGAATAACTGACTGCAATGAATGGGGGAACTAGCTTGGAGGAACACTAGCACCAACCTGGGATGGGGCTGGAATCATCTGGGCCTACCGGTCTGGTGACCACCCAGGCCTGGAACTAGGAGCTTCCTGCCCGGCAGGGGGCCTTATTGGCCTCCTAACCAGTGGATTGGTGCAACCTAGTGCAGAAACGCCTGTGATGGCTGGCATCAGAGAGAGCACCTCCATACTAAAGTATGTAGGGGAGGTGCAGAAACCTTGCTTGCGGGTTCTGGGTGGTTACCGGTTGGGCCAACTCAAATATGGCCCATAGTTCTAACAATTCCTCCGTTTTAGCCTTTTTTGCCCTACAAATGTGGTGAGAATGTGTGTTATTGTGTGTTCTTTATGTTGGTGTCAAAGGTTCATCCCTCTGGCCAGGGGCGTGTGTTCCTTAGTATGTGAGTGGCATTCACGCTATAATGTATGAGGTATTTTAGCCTGTATGTTTGATCTGGTTTGTATGTGGCATAACAGAGACACCATGATTGGTTGGGAACTGCTTTTAAGAGACTGGTAGAGTTCTAACTTTCTTGTGTTTTAAATAATCCTAAATTCAACTCTGATTGTGGGTAAATTTGTACATTGGAATATGCCGGAAATAACTGTTAGCTACAAACTCAACTTAGACAGAGATGCATCATACAGACTTTTCACAATACATAAAGTAGCACATATGAAGGGTCACAACCTGAAAAAAGTGCAATGGCTAATTCAAAACATTGTGAATCTTTCTTTTTGCAGCAGAATAGCAAATATGGAAAAACGATTTGTGAAAGATAGCGACTTCTTCATGCGCACATTAAATCATTTTACGAGACATAGCAGTTCAAAATGAAATATAGTTGCAATAGTTTATCAGCACCACAACATCAACAATGCATCAATTTAAAACCACAATGGAAGTAAAAAGAGAAGAGAGAAAAAAGTGACAGAAAATAATGATGACCTTGCCCAAAAAAACCTTACCCTCCTCCTAGCACATGCTGATTGATGCCGATGGGAGGCTCTGCATGGTACACAGGATAAAGTGAGCCCAATAGTCTGTCAACATCGTCTGGGAGACAAAGATAGCAACTATTTACACAAAGAAGGAACAACTTGACAACTACAGGCCCTCCTTAGCCAAGCACAAGCTACATCTAGGCGCCACTTTTCTTGCGCCCCTTAGCACCCCCTACTGCTACTATGTGCATGCCTTATTTAATAGATGGCGCACCATGGTGCATGGTAGGAGCAATAGTGTAAAAAATGTTTACGCAATTGATGTACTGTGTAGGATTAGCACCAACATTTTGGCGCTAATCCTGCAGAGTACATAGGGTCCCACTGAAAACAATGATTTGACCCCTTTTCATATCTGCTCTTTGCAAGCATGAAAAATAGCCACTAAAAATGGCACAGTGGAATTTCTTAGATTCCACTGCACCATTTTTGTGGTCCCTCTAGTGGGGGAACTTCCTCCCTGCATACATTATGCCTGGTGATGGCGCAAGGGGTTACAAAGTGGAGAAATGCATGCATTAAGAATTTAACTTTTTTCTTCCTGCTCCCTAAATACTTGTCCCAATCTTCTTTTGACATACAGTTAGCCTGGAATTGCCCAAACTATTGCAGGTGGCAAGCCAGGTGCACTCTGCACTCCCATCTGCTTGCTAGGCTTCTGGGTTGTGGCTACACCCTGTATTTGTAAACGTCCTGGTCTTACATCATCTTTCAGCATCAAAAATGCAACTTTTCCTAATTTGTGATTTCCAGTTAGGAAATCGCAGTTTTGCGATTTCCAAAATTGTGATTTCCTAATTCTGAATGTGAATCCATAGAAACTACTTTTAGGGGAATCGTCTGGTACGTACATACCATTTTGTGATTTATAAAATAGCGATTTCTATGGATTTGTAATTTGGAAATTGCAAATCCAGAATTTCGTAATTAAGGCCTTAAGTGTTTAGCATAAATCTTCACACTTGCAAAGCTAAAAGAAGCAGAGAGGTCTGTACCCCTTAAAAAGCCAAGGAAATCTGCCATAACTTCTAACAGAATAGCATTAATTAAAACAAGTGAAATCTTCAAAAACAATCATATCTCTTCCTACCACACCAGGACGCAATCATCTCCCTTCTCATCATACGCATTTGCAACTACATCTGAATTTCCCATCCTACAGAACTTGTACAGCAGCTGCAACCTTGAGCATCTCTTGTTCCTGATCCATGATGAATAGAAGGCTTTTTCTACTCAGTAGGTCTCCACATTTCATGCCAAGATTTCACTCCTCAGGTCTTACTATGAGTAAGCTAATGAAAAAAAAATACTCCTTTTCTCTAGCTAATGAAATCATGAGAACGCACCTGCAAAAGAAAGAACATGCTGGTCAAGCAAAAACCCAATTCTGAATCAAGGCCTGGAGTCAAACTAACTTTAACTAAACATTAAGGGCCAGATTTACAAGGCCCTAGAGCCAGCGGAACATCACTTTTTGTGACACTCAGGGGACACTTTGCAGTGCGCCATATTTACAAACCGTTGCTTAGCCACTTTTTGTGGCTTATACCAGCTTGTAAATATGGGCCTATCCGAGGCAGTTTTCTGCGTCAGAGGGGCATGCAATGGGTGTTGCTGTGGGTGTTCCAAAGCAACACCCATTGCTTTTGACTCTGCCCCAGATTTACAAAAAGGTGAAATCTGTGGCAGATCCAGGATTGGTGTTACCATGGCACAATGAGGAGGAATACTTTTATTCCTCCTCGGTTTTGCTTTTTTCATGTGTGTTGCATTCTGCAGCACCATTCGAAAAGCAGAAGGCCATGACGAGTGTCTACTTCTATGTGTGCTTCATTCTGCAGCACACTTAGAAGTGCCAAATCGCCATTGTAGATTGTTTATGTGCAAGAAGGGACACCTCCCTGCACATAAACAAAGAATCCTCTCAATGTAGGCACCCTTGCACCATAGTGCAAGGGTGCCTGCATTGGCGCTGGCAGCTAAATCTAGCGCTGGCACAGGGGGAAGCACAGGGGTGCACCGTAATTTAGTAAATGCAGAACATCCCTAAGTTTCTAAAGTGATGCAGCATCCCGACGAAATTTTGGTGCAGCACCGCGCTGCACCACGTTTTAGTAAATCTGGCTTAAATGTGCATTTTGAAATCACTGTTATACATGCATACATATGACTTTCAAAATAGATGCAAAACATGAATAAGAGAAGACGTTTTACTTCTGGAAATACAACTTAAAGTATAAATGTAAAATGTAAACAGTGAACACATGAAAACAATTTAAATAAACATTTGTGCACATTCTTATTTAATGTCAAAAATAAATGCATAATTGTGCTATGACAATGTCTAAAATACGGAGTCTAAATTGCACTACTTCACAGGAATACCAAGTACTGAGCTGTTTTATGGAGAGTACAGTGTGCCCATTCATTAGAGAATGCAGAAGCATATAAACCTGGGTCTTCCCGGGCATAGCACTTTTTCATTGCTTGCCAGTCAGGCCTAAATTAATATTGAAAGTACCAACCATCATTCATACAGCTTTGATAGAGAAAAACCCTCTTTAGTTTTCTCCACTCTATGAATTAACTCCCATTGGTGAATTTGCTTCCAGATGCGACACTGTTCCTACTTGCGAATTATCTTCCATTGGTGAATTTGTTACCAGCTGTACTACTGATCTGCATACCTTTTCTGCCTGCATATGCAATTCAAAGTTCACATACATTATGAATATGCATCTTTTTGAATACTTTCAGGTATTTGTAAGATATTTGTGTAATATACAGCTGTACTCCTTCACGAACTGCCTCCTCCTCTTCCTATCTCTCCCTCTGCCTAAGGATGTTATTGCTACTCTCTCCTCATAATCACCACACGTCTGCCATCTCCCTTGCCTACCACCTCCATCATACGTTGTCTTAGATTAAGTGAACCCACTACCACCCATATTCCATTCTTGAGTCAAAGGTAAGCAAGCCTGAGAGTACGAAAACATTCTTGAGCACTTCCTCATTTCGTTCTGTTTACAGAATGCCCATTCAATTTACAATACAACTACTTAGGTCACCAACTACTTTAGCTCTCATCACATTTGCATTACATTTCACAGATACAGTAATGTGAACCATGTTCTTTCCTAAAACTTGCAGCACCCAACGAGGCACAAGTCTAGGCTTCATATAAGTTCTATACCACCATTTGACCCCTCTCTTTCCACTTTTAAACCACAACTTTATTGCTCTGATTGCCGGGTTGCATGTTCACATCATTATCATTATCTACTTCCCACTTGAGCCTTTGGCTCTTCTTTGAAGATCTAAACACCATTAATAAGCTCTCCTGTCAACAGCCCTCTGATCACACTTAGACCTTTCATTCTTGACCTAAGCAATAACTTGGAATCAATCCTATTCTACCAGTTCTCTTACCAGTTCTCTTAGAAATTCCACTACTAAACATCTACTGAAAGACACAGCCCATTTCCATCATTCTGCCTCAGACCATGCTGTCAGTCGCCATCCTTGCTAATCCTTTCCCTTCAAAAACACCGTTATCACAAATGAGATCTTCCGGCTAGAGCAATGCCTTCATCCTCTAACCAAATATGTAGCATCCTGGAACCACCTCTTCATTCTACTTCCTTTGAAAATTTCAGTGGCACACTGTGTATAGCATTCAGCTCACGCAACCCTTTAAATACCTTCACCCAAGTCTCCCCTGTCTGGAGCCCTGAATTATCACCAGCATCCACTCTCCCAAAACAATAGGTGCACACTTCTTCGCAAATGATGCAAAGACAGGACCACAAAGCGTTTTTTACGATGAATGTCATTCTCTGAATACAGTGGCATAACATAACTTTAGGGCCCCCCTTGTACAGCACAAGGAGCCCCCACCCCTCTCCAGGCTCACGCAGAATCTCTCAGACCCGGGTACTGTGTTGAGGGGCCCCTTGGAGCTTGCGGCCCCCTCACACTGCGGGCCCTGCGGGGGCCTTTGTTATGCCAGTATCTGAATATCCTTAGTGACACTGATCACCGCAAAAACGAATAACTTGAATGTATTTCCTCTGGATATTCACTTTATCAGCAGTGAATATTATACTCACTGAACCATTCTGCCGGGCCCCAACCAAGAAACCTATCTGAATGTTTTAGCTTTAGGATTTTCACAGCTGTGCATGAGAAACCCTAGCTGCTGAATAGATGCGATATGGTTTCCCAAACTCATTGAACACAACATAAAACAAAACGAGAGTCCATTGCAAAATGAAGAGTAGTCAACTCTGTCATATCTAACAGTCCACCTTTAATTGATCAAGTCAATGCCAGGTATTATGAGTGTAAGGTGGTGGTAGCCTATCCAGTTGCTTAGTAATATCAACTCTGGGCTAAATGAAGCTCCAAGATCCTGTTGGCAGATGGCATTAGAGCTCACAGCACATCCAGTTGCCATGACATTATGTAGCCCATCTTGGCTTTCTGGACATATTTTGTCTATATTCTGCATGAGATATCACTGAGTTTTCACATCCAGTGTTTTCTAGCACATAAGGAATCGTTGCAATGTTCCATATTCCTAGGAAGAACCTACTTACCTGTTTTCTTGCAGTAGTTTCATGAACCCTCCACTCTAGCAGCTATAGTAATGGACTGCCACTCGGCCAATGCACTGAAAACATGGGGTGCACTAAAGCATCTACCTGTCTGCTGCCAAATACACATAAATACCACTGTAAAGGAATGCCATGACAAAGGTGAAGGATGTGTGAGTTAACCAGCAGTGTAACACATGTGCACACTGTGTATTCAGTGAGTCGATCCTTATTCCTCATATCATTTTAGTTCCAGGTATGGCTGAGATATTAGTGCATGACATATTAGATCCCCAGAAGGATTACCCTATTCAGGATTTCTTCTGCTCCTTTTGTTGTGAAAGTACTAAGGCAGTTGAGGAGACATGATGGTTGATGTCCCTATCAGTGGTGCATACATGGATGACCACAAAACTTTGGTCCAAGTAGATCAGTTAGAGTTTAAGTAAATCTTCTTGCAGCATCAGAACCTGCATTTGAGACACCTTCATGGTAGCTTCAAAGCAAGCATCTGGACAGAGTTAACACATATTTTGCAGTCGTCACCAAATACTTCAGAGAGGACAGATGATGGGATACGCTAAGTCCAGCTCTGCAACATTGTTGTAATCTTCTGTTAATCGTGATTATTCACATTATCATATTTCTTGTAATATATTATTTCACCTGCTTACGCTTTACACTTAATTTTCACCCTTTTGTAGACTTGAAAATGTTACTACGGTTTGTTATACTGACCAAGTGGAAGTCAGGACTGAGGTATGCCAAAAAGTGACGGGTGGAATTTGTGAATTAATCTCAGCCGCTGATAGCCACTCGGGGGTGCATCCTAGTTCTTCATTATTTTGCATACTGTGCCCCCATAGTTTGGACTGAGCCATGTTCCAACTAGTCATGACTCTGTTCTAATAGAAACAGTCCAGCCAAAACTGCCAAGCTAAGTCCTCCTGAACACAAGCAACCTAATACTGGTTTCTCACTGACTGGTGCTCTTAAGTCAGGTGTAGCTTGGTTCCTATGACATGGTGAGCACAGGATCCACATTTGGGCATACCAGCAGCTTATAGGGCATCACTCTGAAGTATATAAAAAGGTGATTGGTGGAATGGTTTAATTAATCTCTGGTACTGGTAATTACCTGGGTCGAATTCCAGTTGATTGTTATTTCGCGTACTATGCCTCCTCATTTTGGAACCAGACATATGCAAATACAAAATTGACCCTGCTTCAATAGGAGCAGTCCGGCCTCAAATGCCAGTCCAGATCCTCCCAGACCTGGAATACAAGCAATCAATACCAGTTTCACCCTCTGGAAATCACCAGCACTCCTGACCCGCAAGTGTCCCTCAAAATATGATGGGGCTGTGCGAAGCAGAACATTTGACAAAGATGCTGCTTTTTGCTACAAGATCTGATTCTATCTGAGCTAGGAGGGGAGATTGTCTATAACATTAAAAGTGCAGTTCGTTGCTTGCTGTTCCTTTGTTCACGGGCATGATACCTCCACAAACATCACAGTTTTAATAGCCAAAGTTTTATTTTAAAACTGAGAAGAGTTAGGCACAATGCATTTCCTGAATACTGCATTAGTAATTAATACTGATACAAAATGTGAGCTACATATTTTTGACTATATTGAAAACTACGTTGACTAGTACATTTTGTTTAGAACAATAATAATTGTCTGGTTCTGTAGAGTGCCCGTTCTTTCGTGTCAGGTGTTTTTCAGTCAGCAATTCAGGAATGACTTGAACTCACTCTCTCAAGTGCTAACGGGGTGTATCTGCAGCTCAGTTTGGGTTCAATTGTAAGGCTATCCCAGTACACCAGAGTCAAAAGACTTGGGGGCATATTTACAATTTCTTGAAGCCCCCTTGCGTTCCCTAATGCCACCATGGTAGTGCCATATTTACAACATGGAGCACTAGGGCGCATGATAAGGGCAACTTAGTTTGCACTACCTTGTAAATATGGTGCTATGATAGTGGCCCATTAGCGTCACATTTGGGGCAAAAATGTTGCCGCAAATGTGGTGCTAAGGAGCACAAGGGCCTTGTAAATCTGGTCCTCAATTTGTCATATTTGGAGTCCAGTATCCCCTGAGTGCTCTGGAACTCCATAAAACACTCAGCATTCAAACTTAGGGGCTTATTTATGATGCCCCTGGTGCCACCCTGTGCAACTTTTTTGTCATTTTTTTAACACACATGTGGCATTAAGGTGGCATTTCCCATGCACCATAGTTTCAAAGTGGTACAATGCAAGCATTGTGCCACTTGGGAAATGCCTGTGCCACATTATGCCTGTGCCAAGCATAATAAATGCAAGATGGGTGTTCCCACGTAGGGAAAGTCCAGAAAAATGGCGCAGTAAAATTTAATAGATTTCACTGCGCCATTTGTATTGTCATTATTAAAGCCTACCTAAGACAGGTGGTAAGAAGACGCTCCCATTGAAAACAATAGGCCTCCCTGTGCTTTGCTGCATTAGTGCCATAATTTTTGGCGCCCATCCAGCAAAGCACCACATTAGGGCATTAATTATGACACTAATGTGGACACGACTGCCTTGGTGCGCGCATTAAATATACAGCACACACATGGTGTCTTTAGGGGGACACAATGAGGCGCTAGAAAAGTGGTGCATCATTAATGTTGCGCCACTTTTTCCATTAATATGGCCATCTGCAATGGCAGTATGTTTCTATTGTCAGACACCCCTTGAGAAATCCTCCCTGTTACTGTCCATCTCCCCCAGCACCACCTGCTGCTACACCATAAGCTCCATCAGCTACAATGCTGGTCACTACAGAAAAAACAGCAACAGCCGTAATGTAGTAAATACGGGGAGCAGCAGGACAACAACAATTTGGAATGCTGTGCAGATTTCTTACTTTCTAACATGGCTGCCGCATTCAACATAACGACCCACTGGCATATGGATTGGACTACTTATTGGTTCATGATGAAATAAATAAATACATGTCCCAAATAGGGTTGTGCTCTCCCCTTCATCCCAGCATTGACTGTGTTATGTATTGTTTGGCAGCTGATGTGTTTTTTGCAGAGTTGCCCCTCTCATCCATAACAGAAAAATGTGGATCGATTCTGTGAAAACACTAGTTCTTCAGGACAGTGTACTGATGCTGTCTAGTGCTGAACCAGCTGCTCCCTTTAAGCTCCTGTGCCTCACGTACCCTGCTTGTGAAACACACTTTGCTGCACCCTGAGCATGCGCATAACGCTGTAGTGAGCTCTGGGTTTGTACATCGATATCTGCATTAGCTGATGAGGTCATCTGTTAGGAACTGTACAGCTGTTCATGTGAGACGAGAGACAGGGTTGCAGAACAAAGGTTGCGACTCTGTGAGCACTAAAGTGTCCGGGGTATGGAGATGGGACTCTGTTCACTAATGTAATTGGTGCTTGATGACAGCAGGAATCACACCCAGGTGTAGTCATGTTGTTGGGGTCAGTGACCCATGCTGGTGTTAGGTGGGTGAGAGCAATCTGACAGTGGTCAGAAGAGAATAGATGGGCAGCCTGGGTCATTAATACCACGTCCAATTCTTGGTCAGATTCATTACTAAAGCAGACCATCAAGGCTCCCATGTAGAGAAAGAGGCTTCCATAGAAGAACAATTCATGCAGCATTCTTTCAAGAGTAAATAAGTATCCAGTATGTCTTCAGCCATCGCCTAAAAAGGGAACTGTTAACGTCCCTATTGTGGAAAAGCAAACTCCCTATAAACTAACAGAGTTGGACTCGCACATTTGTCACAGACTAGCAGTCACACATTCTCAGAAGCACCCTCGCTCCCCTAAAAGAGTGGCAGTAACACTGGCAGTAGGAATTGTCACTCCTGGCATGATAGCAGTCTTTTACTACAGTACTCTGACAGCGTTCACAAACCGCCAGAATCACCCTCAGATCTCTCACCTATTAGAGGGTTATACGGAACTGAGAGCACTCACAGACTAGCACTCCGACACTACTGAGTAACCTCTCACACGTTAGCTGTCCAACCATGACAACCCTAACAGATCACCTGTCAGCTTCCAATACAATGAAAGCAGGCATTAGAACATCGCTTCTAACCCCTAACCTCCCAGTTACCCTTGCACCTGGTAGTGAGGACAATAATGCGTAGTGTTTTGGACCCCAAGGAAACAAAGAAAAAAAATGAAAAGGGCAACCAGAATGCTGGCCTCCTTTTCAGAGGAGAACTGGAAGTTATGTTATGGTATATGTATTGTGCACACCTCACCTGAGAGTGTATCCTGGCAATCGAAGTGGAGTGCTGGAAAGACACCGGTTATCACAAATGTGATACGGCACAATGATAATAAATGTAGACTGCAACGGGGAAATACACATAAAATGCCTTCGTTATATAATGGGAGCATATATTCAAGGCCCTTGAGCCACCTTAGCACCGCTATAGCATAATTTTTTATGCTAAGGTGGCGCTAATGTGGCTTTTCTGCTGCACCATATTTACAAAGTCACACAATTCTTGCATTGCGCCACTTTGTAAATCGTTGCACCACATTATGTCTGCATCAGGCATAATGTATGCAAGAAGGGCGTTCTGGAGGAGGGAGACCAAACAAATGGTGCAGTGAAATTTACAACATTTCACTGCACCACATTCCCGTCATTTTTAACGCTTGCTCAGAGCAGGTGTCAAAATGACAAACCCATTATATTCAGTGGGCCTCCCTGTGCTTTGCTATACTAGCTTCAACATTTGTGACACTAGTGTAGCAAAGCACCACAGTAGCATAAAAAATGTTGATGCTATTGTGCTAACAACCGCCAAGACACGCCGTTTTGCAAATCTGACTCAACCATGGTGTTGTTAGATGCCGCCAGGGGGGGTAAGAAAAATGTTGCATCATGGATGATACACCACTTTCTTGTAAATATGTCCTATAGGGCCGGCGCTAATTATGGAACTAGCATCAGAATTTTTTACGCTAGTTCGGCACTTTGCAGGATTAGCATTAAAAATGTAGATGCTAATCCTGCAAAGCACCCAGAGGCCCTTTGTAACCAATGGGAGCCTCCTTTTAACGCCTGCTCAAGGCAGACGTTAAAAGTGTCAAAAAAAATGATGTAAAGAAATCTCTTAGATGTCTTTGTGCCATTTGTTCTGTCCCCCCCCCATGGGAAAATGCCCCCTTTGCATACATTATGCCAGGTGCAGGCATAATGTAATGCAAAGGGTTACAAAGTGGTACAATGCATCCATTGTCCCACTTTACAAATATTGTGCTGCGTTTTTAACCATTTAATGCCACATTAGCGTAAAAAAAATGATGCTATTGTTTGTTAGAATGGAGCTAGGCCTGCTTAAATCCGGGCCATAGTGTTTTGGGGAACATGGGGATTGTTTACAGAATGAACCCTTAGATTTTCATTGAAATGTAAGAACCCCCCCACTTCCTTCACCGGAATGAGCAGGATTTCCTTTTGATCTTCACATGCAAAGTAGGGCCCGCCAAACAGGTGGAGTGGCAGCATCTCCCCATACGCAGCTACCAGTGGGGTATATCGTTTGCCCCGATGGCCCAAGAGGCTTAGTTAGTGTGAAAGCATAATTACTGTATTGTGGCCCCACCTAAAGCCTGTTACTTATGAAGAAACCCAGAAATAGCATTTCACTAGAACGCCATGACAGATCTAAAAGGTGGGGGGGTCGAAGGCTGACAGAGGAGTACAGCCATGGATTCAGGGAAGGAAAAATAATCAAAACTAGGATGAAAGGAAAGAACGTGGGAGAATGAGAGAGAGGCAGGGAGAATGAAATAAAAGGTATATAGGGGAGAAAAGGCGAAAAAACTAGGGAAGAAAAAACAAAAGGTAGAGAAGAGGATGATGAAACCCCTAACACCTTCAATACATACTTAGAAATGTATTTTTTGGATTATTTCTGAGTGCTCTTTCAGGACCACTTAGAATACACCTTTTGGCAGATTCGATAAATAAATTCCGAATACACAGTCAGCACCAACACCCGTCCCGGAAACTCGTACAGACTCCCCAGGGTTCACTCTCTTCACACAGTCAGAGAATTAGAGGAATGGTCAAATGGGGTATGTTAACTTTCTGGCTATTCGTTTGGGGAGGTGGAGAAGGAAATAGAATATCCCAGGATCAAAACAATAACTCAGAAATGATCTTTGCGCCACGCACCTGCATTGACCTTTTCTGAAACTCACGTGGGTGAAAAAGAGAATCCTTAATCACCCCTACTAGCAATTGAACTGCCTGCATTTGTAATATTTAAAAGAGAAATGTACATCACATTAGTCTCTTTTTAGTCAAGTGTTGTTTTCAGAATCACTTCATTGGTTTACAAACAGTTAAAAATATTTGTGTGCTACCCTGCAGAAATTACAGCTTCACGGTTGCAAATTTAAGATACAGACAAGTAACTGAGATGTAGACCACTATTTCTGCCTTGCACAACGTAAGCGCAAACGTTTACACTTCAAATATGTTTCAAAATAAAAGAGCGTATAAATAATCCATAACTCCTTATTAATAGAACATTCGGGCTTCCAAAGTAGGCCAATGAAATGAGCCAGAAGGCATGCTGCAGGCTTCTAAAGGAAGATACAATTTAAAAAGCAAGCATGTGAAAAAGATTATAACGTAGTACCAAGTTTAGAGTCGTTGCTGTTTTTCTTGCTATGCTTGCTATGCTGTACATTTATGATAATTAGCATTTTCAATAAGTGTACATCACAGGAGCCAATGAACTGTGAAATTAGTGTCATTGGTTGGCCCAATTTCTAGTCAATGCTCACTGTTAAGCGCCCAGTATAGTAGATGGGCCTCTTTCAAGTTACAGGGAATTCATGAAAGAATATGTATTAACAAAAGACGAAAGCGGATATTGGAGATACGGTACAGCTGTGCGAGTGTGGAGCGTGGTTTGGCGAGGCAAATGCAATGATTCCAATGACAAACGAACCAAATAGGTTTCCAAATGAAATAAGTTATCCTTCTGGCCTAAAACCTTTAGGGGCATATTTATACTCTGTTTGCGCCGGAATTGCGTCGTTTTGTTTGACGCAAATTCGACGCAAAACGAACTCCATATTTATACTCTGGCGTTAGACGCGTCTAGCGCCAAAGTTCATGGAGTTTGCGTCATTTTTTAGCGTGGACACCTACTTTGCGTTAATGATATGCAAGGTAGGTGTTCCCGTCTAAAAAATGACTCCGAGGCATGTGCGCCGTATTTACACTCCCGGGCAAAAATGACGCCCGGGAGTGGGCGGGTCAAAAAAAATGACGTCCAGCCGCTTTTGCGTCGTTTTTTAGCGCCTGGTCAGGGCAGGCGTTAAGGGACCTGTGGGCTCGGAAGGAGCCCAGAGGTGCCCTCCCATGCCCCCAGGGACCCCCCCTGTCACCCTTGCCCACCCCAGGAGGACGCCCAAGGATGGAGGGACCCATCCCAGGGAACTGAAGGTAAGTTCAGGTAAGTATTATTTATTTTTTTTGTGGCATAGGGGGGCCTGATTTGTGCCCCCCTACATGCCACTATGCCCAATGACCATGCCCAGGGGACAGAAGTCCCCTGGGCATGGCCATTGGGCAAGGGGGCATGACTCCTGTCTTTGCTAAGACGGGAGTCATTTCAATGGGGGTTGGGAGTAAAAAAAAATGGCGCAAATCGGGTTGAGGCGAAAATTTTGCCTCCGCCTGACTTGCGCCATTTTTTGACGCCCAAGCTCCATATTCCCCTACGCCGGCGCTGCCTGGTGTACGTCATTTTTTTTGACGCACACCAGGCAGCTCCGCCGGCTAACGGCGGCTAACGTCATTGAATAAATACGGCGCCCGCATGGTGCTTCAGAATGGCGTTAGCCGGCGTTAGATTTTTTGACGCACAACTGCGTTGGCGCAGTTGTGTGTCGAAAAGTATAAATATGGTCCTTAGTGCATTATTAGAGCTTAGCTGTGCAGTGGAAAATATAGTAACACCTGAAGACTTTAGGTGTAATTTCTCCCATAAACGTTGTTGTTGTTCTTCCATTGTAATAAGACACACTGCAAACAAAACAGAGTCTATATCTGCATTAAAAGTCCACGGCAGACCTGCAATGAGGAACAGCGCCCAGCAGAGCGAATGTTTCTTCTTTATTTGACCCTTCTTTTATAGAGCACACATACTTCGGTCAATAAAATGCTTAGACTCTCTAGGAAGGGCTGCTAATTCTTGTTTGTTATTACCGTAAATATTCTTGTCTATAAGAATGTTCCAAACAATAGAAGGCCACCAGGGTCTGATTATGAGTTTGGCAGAGAGAGTACTCTGTTGCTACTAAAACAATGTACCCTCCCTCCCCTGCCCGATTTGGAGGCGGGTGGACCTTAAGTATGTCAACGATGGAGCTTACTCCACCTCCATCACTGACATACTCCTCTGATGGCTTGGCGTAGTAGAGGCCGTCCGTGGATAGCACATAACACAGGCTGACATATTTTGTGTTTCTTTCTGCTGTTTATGTGAGGAATAGAAAAAATTATAATAACCCCTCACACCATTGCAGAAAACTTCCACGGGGGAGGGGGATTTTTGTTTTTAAGAAAACCTGCTTTGGTAGTTTGTTTTTCAAAAATGAAAAACTTTATAAACCTTTGACGGGTGACCGTCATGTCTGATGGGGCTGATCGTCAAACTTTTACAACATTGACCACTATCAGAGTGGTTCCTGCCAACGTCTAGAGGTGTCTGCTGGACTTGTGGACAGCCATATATTTTGTGGGCCAAGGTCCCTCACGATAGCGGGGCAATGTCCTCCATCATTTTAACGGAGTTCCCTCCACCTGCCACACCCTAAAGCGTCCACTAAGTTATAGTAGTTGCACTCTGATTTTGCCTGCCAAAGTGTGACAAGTGATACATTAAGACTGCTGCTTTAGAAAAGATGCCAAAACATGGTAACATTGGCTTATCCACAACTGGCCTATTTAATTTGATTGTAACTTCCTAATACAGTGTATTAGATGTGCCAGGGCATGTAAATTAAATGCTACTAGTGGGCCTGCAGCACTGATTGTGCCACCTACTAAAACAGCCCTCCAACATGTCAGTTCTGCCACTGCAGAGCCTCGGTGTGAGCAGTTTTAAACTGCCATTCTATCTGGCAAGTGTACCTGCTTGCCAGGCCCAAACCTTCCCTTTTATTACATGTAAGCCACACCTAAGGAAGGCCCCGATTAGCCCCAAGGGCAGGGTGAAGTGCTTATAGTTTGTGGCCTATGTGTGTATTGTCAGTATGCTTAACTGTGTCACTGAAGTTCTGCTAACCGGAACTCCAGTGCTTATGCTCTCTCTACTTACCAAATTTGTCACTATACTTTCTGATTCTGATTGACACATTGGGCCCCCTTGTAAGTCCCTAGTATGTGGTACCTAGGTACCCAGGGCATTGGCGTTCCAAGACATCCTTATGGGCTGCAGCATTTCTATTGACACCCATAAGGAGCTCATACAAAGCTTTCATCAGGACTGCCATTGCAGCCTAAGTGAAATAGTGCACACAGTATTTCACAGCCATTTTACACTGCACTAAGTAATTTATAAGTCACCTATATGTCTAACCTTCATTTACGTAAGGCTAGGTGCACAGTTACTGTGTGTGAGGGCACCCTTGCACTAGCAAAGATGCCCCCACATTGTCAAGAGCCAATTTCCTGGACTTCGTGAGTGCGGGGATACCATAATACGCGTGCACTATATATATGTCAATACATATATGTAGCTTCCTAATGGTAACTCCGAATATGGTCATGTGAGGTGTCTAAGATGATAGAATTGTCCCCCAATCCAAATTTGGTATTGGGGGGCCAATCCCATGTACCCAGGGGGCTTCACCATGGACCCCCCAGTACTGCCAAACAAGCTCTCTGAGGTTTCCACTGCAGTCCCAGCTACTGCCACCTCACAGACAGGTTTCTGCCCTCGTGGGGACTGAGCAGCTTAGAGCCTCTGGAAATGCTTTGAAGGGCACAAGCAGTGCCCTCCTTGCATAATCCAGTCTACAGTGGTTCAGGGACCCCCAGTCCCTGCTCTGGCGCGAAACTGGACAAAGGAAAGGGAAGTGACCACTCCCCTGTCCATCACCACCCCAGGAGTGGGGCCCAGAGATCCTCCAGAGTGTCCCTGGCATTAGCCATCTTGGATTTCAAGGTGTGTGGACCCTCTGGAGACCTGTGAGTGGCCAGTGCCAGCAGATGACGTCAGAGACCCCTCCTGATAGGTGCTTTCCTGACTAGGTGGCCAATCCTCCTATGAGGGCTATTTAGGGCCTCTCCTGTGGGCTTCTCTTCAGATAACGAATGCAAGAGCTCACCAGAGTTCCTCTGCATCTCCGTCTTCGACTTTTGCCAAGGATCGACCACTGACTGCTCGAAAACAGCAACAAAGTAGCAAGAAGGCTACCGGCGACATTGTAGCGCCTAATTCTGCTGGCTTTCTCAACTGTTTCCTGGTGGTGCATGATCTGGGGGCTGTCTGCCTTCACCCTGCACTGGAAACCAAGAAGAAATCTCTAGTGGGTCGACGGAATCTTCCCCCTGCTAACGCAGGCACCAAACTTCTGCTTCACCGGCCCTCTGGGTCCTCTCTTATCGTGACGAGCATGGTCCCTGTAACACAGGAGCTGGATCCAAGTGACTCGGACAGTCCATTGGTCCATCTGTCCAAATTTTGTGGAGGTAAGTCCTTGCCTCCCCACGCCAGACAGTAATCCTGTGTACTGCGTGAAATGCAGCTGCTAGGGCTTCTGTGCACTTTTGCAAGGAATCCTTCATGCACAGCATAGCCCAGGTCCTCAGCACTCTGTCTTGCATTGCGCAACTCGCTGAGTTGACCACCGGCTTCATGGGACCCTCTTTTGTAGTGTTGAGATGACCACCATGCTCAGTATTCTTGAACCCATGTTCAAGTACTTCTGCAGGTGCTGCCTGTTTTTGCATGGGCTCTTTGTCTTGCTGAGCACCAGCACTGTCTCCTCCTCCAAAGAGTGACCTCCAGGTCCTTCCTGGGCCCAGGCAGCATCCATTTTCTTAAACCATGACCTTTGCAGCTAGCAAGGCTTGTTTGCAGTCTTTCTGCGTGGAAACAACCCTGCATCCTCTAGCATGCTGTGGGACATCTTCTGTGCAAAGGAAAAGTTCCTGGCATCTTCAGTTGTTGCAGAATCTTCAGCTTCTTCCACCTGGAGGCAGCCATTTTGCACCTTAATCCGGGGTGTAGTGGGCTCCTGCCCCCTTGGACACTTTTGTGACTCTTGGACTTGGTCCCCTTCCTTTACAGGTCCTCAGGTCCAGGAATCCGTCTTCAGTGCTTTGCAGTCAGTTGTGGTCTTTCCAGAATCTCCTATCACGACTTTAGTGGGTTTCTGGGGAAGGAGGGTTATTTTACTCCTACTTTTCAGGGTCTTGGGGTGGGGTATCTTGGACACCCTTAGTGTTTTCTTACACTCCTAGCGACCCTCTACACACTACACTAGGCCTAGGGTCCCTAAGTGGTTTGCATTTCACTTTCTTAGTATATGGTTTGTGGTGCCCCTCGGCCTATTGCATCCTATTGTATTCTACAGTGTTTGCACTACTTTTCTAACTGTTAACTTACCTGATTTTGGTTTTTGTGTATATTTTGTGTATTTTACTTACCTCCTAAGGGAGTATATCCTATGAGATATTTCTGACACATTGTTACTAAAATAAAGTACCTTTATTTTTAGTAACTCTGAGTATTGTGATTCTTGTGATATAGTGCTATATGATATAAGTGGTATAGTAGGAGCTTTGCATGTCTCCTAGTTCAGCATATGCTGCCCTGCTGTAGCTACCTCTATCAGCCTAAGCTGCTAGAACACTACTAATCTACTAATAAGGCATAACTGGACCTGGCACAAGGTGTAAGTACCGTCAGGTACCCACTATAAGCCAGGCCAGCCTCCTACACTCCCTATGGGTGGCAAAAGAAATGATGCAGCCCATAGGGATCTCCTGGAACCCCAATACCCTGGGTACTTAGGTACTATATACAAGGGAATTATAAGGGTGTTCCAGTGTGCCAATTAGAATTGGTGAAAATGGTCTCTAGCCTATAGTGACAATTTTAAAGGCAGAGAGAGCATAAGCACAGGGGTTCTGGTTAGCAGAGCCTCAGTGACAGTTAGGCACTACACAGGGATACACATACAGGCCACAAACTATGAGCACTGGGGTCCTGGCTAGCAGGGTCCCAGAGAGACACATAAAACACACTGACAACTAGGGTTTTCACTATAAGCACTGGGGTCCTGGCTAGCAGGATCCCAGTGAGACAGAAAAAACACACTGACATACTCACAAACATGCCAAAAGTGGGTGTAACAATGCTACAAAGAGGCTACCTTCCTACAGATAGCCACAATGGCAAAACCTTTAGCTGCCACTATAAGTCCCTAGTAACTGGTACCTAGGTACCCAGGGCATGGGGTACTAAGGGTAGGCCTCTGAGGGCAGCACCTCAGATTGTGCCACCCTCTAGAGCCATGCATCCAGAAGCACCCAGCGCTACCAACTATGTGCCTTGTCCACTACTCACTGCCTGCACTAAAGATAAGTCACCCCTCTGGCAGGCCTTCCAGCGCTAAAGCAGGGTGCACTGTACTGTATATGTGGGCATAAATGCATGAGCAATATGCCCCTACAGTGTTCTTGCCAAACCTGGGACATAGAAAATAGTCATTTTAATGCATGTGCTGAACACTGGGAAGTATGAGTTTCACAGCTACATGATGCCTACTCTGAACCATGGGTTGTTTGGTATCAAACAACTCAGAATGATAATTTCAAACTGGTAATAGTATTGGATTTATTACAAAATTTGCCCAGGGGTCACCTTAAATGTGCCCCTGGAAAAAGCTAACTACCCTGGCTTGGTTGCTGGCTGGTGTCAACCAGCCTACCACCACCAGACAAGATTCTGAGCCCCTGGGGTGAGAAATCTCTGCTCTCTGGGGCTCAGAACAAAGCCCTTCCTGCGTTGAGGTGCTGGCATCTCCTCTGTCAATAATGTGCACTGTCTTGCTAACAAGATTTTAAAGGGCTCATCACCCTTGAAGCTCAAACCCCAGGCCTGCTGTTAGCAGCAGTTGGCCGCCCGTGTTGCAAACTCCACTTTTGGTTGGAGCAGCAGTGGGAAACCAGACAGAGGACAGGATGAGTGGACAGTCCTTGTCAGAACCACCCCAAGATGTTGCATGTGAGGTGCCTCCTCCATTTCATTTCCCTCCATCTTGCATGGAAGTAAAATAGCCAATCAGGTGTAGGGAAGTGACCTCTGCCCTCAGGAAGTGGTCACTTAGTGGGTGTAGCCACCCTAAGGTAGATGACCCATTGGTCACTACAAGGTACACCCTAAAATGCCCACTAAGTACAATATTTAGTGGGCATCCCTAGACCAAGAAATC
Source organism: Pleurodeles waltl (assembly GCF_031143425.1). NCBI lineage: Eukaryota > Metazoa > Chordata > Amphibia > Caudata > Salamandridae > Pleurodeles > Pleurodeles waltl. The sequence goes on along the minus strand of NC_090436.1, from coordinate 932,518,949 downwards.
AGATTCCAAGGGCAGAAGAAGACCAGCAACAAAGAAGTCTCAGGTTTCAAGAACTGAAGTCCTGCTGCATCAAGAAAAAACGTCAAACCCTACCAGCTGCACCAAGGACTTGACAATTGCCATTGAGGGGTTGCTTGGACATTGGATGGGCTCTAAAATCCTCAGAGGACCTCCACTCTTCACAAATTGCCAAAGATCTCCCTCCAGACTGAAGACATCACTCTACAACACCAAGGAACCAAAGACCCAGTCAAGGCCAGTTCACTTACCGGCTGCTGACCAAGGAACCGGACACCATAGCCAGACCAAATTTCACTCATCAGACCGTAAGGCCAAACCCTGCAAGTTGGCCAAGTTTGTAGTTGTGCACCCTCCATGCACCCTCCATGTTCAGACCATGCATTAGTCCCATGTACTGGTCACATCACGTAGAACACCCAGAAGGACAGTCCATTATGGACTGTAAAAGGACCAGAAGGAAGCCCCAGTCAAGGGACTTCATAAACCACCAGGACCTCCCACCAGCGTGCCGGTGCTGACCTGCAAGTGACCCTTAAAGTGACCTACCTCCTGCTTCCAAGAGCACCTTTGTGCTCATCTACTGGCTCACCAATTCACTCTGCACCCGGCCGCCCTGTGTCTTGCACTGAAGATCCAGCTGTGCCCTGACAGTCCCCCTCGACACTCCAAGGGGTCCTACTGGTCTTCTCTTTAAGTCCACCTGTACTGCGCTTTTCCAAGTTTTCCCCCGCAGTGGCCTGGCACCAGCTCCAAAGACTTTCTGCTGCTGCTCCTGCTGAAACTGGGAGCCACCTGAACTTCTCCATCTGGTCCATAGTGCCCACCAATGACCTTGACATATTTGCAAAGGAGACTTTGGTAGATGCACCTCCTGTTTTTATATGCCTTTATAAAGTATTTTCTCCATTGATTTCTATGGTTCATAATTATGCACAAAAAGACTATTTTTTAGAAAACTTCAAAAATTATAACAAAAAAAGTACTTATCCTATTTTGATGATCTTGGTCTTACAACGTATATAAAAATATGAAGTATTTTTGTAAATCGGCTATGAGTTTTTCTTTTGTGTGGTCTCATTTACTGATACTGTGAGTAATTTAAATGCTTTGCACTTTTCCAAGATTTGCCTAACTACTCATCCAAGCTGCCATAAGAATTAGAGCATTAGGTGGTCTAGTTTTTACCTCTGTAAACCAATGTGTGGTTGTCCGGACCCTCTGCACAGTGTGCCTAGTTTTGCACACTACATAGAGGGTCAGCCTCCTACATTTGGTGTATCAGCGGTGGGATAAATACTTTACATTTGTGGACACCACTTTGTCATTTTTGGGAAAACACAAATAACTCTCTAAATTGTCTTTAGCCTAATTGCTTTTGTTTTTCAATTGGCCAGAATTGTTTTGAATTTTTTTTAATAATTGTTAGGGCCCTGGTTAGGTCCCTATAACAATAGCAAAACGTCCTTTCTTTAGATGGACTATTCCAAAAAGGGGTTCTACATCTGTGAAAAGATCCCAGCTTTAGTAATTTAAAACTTGCCTGATGCTGAGAGCCAAAGCCAGGAGCTCGACCTCGTCATTTACCAGGCATACAGCTATGACCAGTTAAAGAGGCTCAGCAGACTATACCAAATTCATACTGGAAAAAGCCCCAGTGCAGATAAGCCTAGACTTCTGTGGCCCTGCATGAAAAAGATAACCCCACAGATGAAGTATCTGGAGGAAAAGAAGACCCTGTGGGAAATGGGGATGAGGGTAGCTCCTTGACCTAAAACACTAGAGCACCCACAGAAGAAGACCTAGCCTTAGCCAGGCTGATCAAAAGCCTGACATTAGAGAGTAAGCCTTTGGAAACTGAGAAACAGAGAAAAGAGTTGGACCTAGGACCCATCTCTGGTGGAAACATCCAAGTAATGAAAGAAAACTTTCACTGTTAAGTTCCTAAAAGGAGTTGTCCCTACCTTTACAGAAGGGGTTAATATAGTGAAATGGTTTTCATCCTTTGAAATAGCCTGTATTTGATGGGAAATTTAGAAAAAAAACACTGGGGCACATTGTTATTGGAGTTATTCTCAGGGAAGTGCAGGGATAGGCTCCTGACACTGAGGCAGATTCTAAATCCTATGGCCTCATGAAGGGTGCCCTGATTAAGGGCTTTGGATTTACAACTGAAGTGTACTGCATAAAGTTCAGGGAAGCTAAAAAAAAACCAGAGCCAAACGTGGGTGGAGTTTGTAGACTATTCAGTAAAAATGCCAGGTGGTTGGTTAGCTGGTAACAAGATACAAGATTATGATGGGCTGTATAACCTACTTAAGAACGAGTATCTGCTGAATAATTATTACAATGAGAGGCTACTTTAATACCTGGTAAACCAAGGGACACATTCGCCTCAGGAGTTATGGATAAATGCAGATCACTGGGTTAAAATATGGGTTACCAAAACTTCCACTGGTGGGTGAGATCAAATGAGAGGCCAATGGAACCCCCAAGGGGAAAGATGGTAGCCAAAACAAAAATAAAATGTCTTCTCAAGGTTACCAAAAACCTGCACAGAATGGTGAGCCCAGAGACTCTTCACAGTCTAGGGGTGGGTACAAAGGAAATAACTTTGATCCCAGCAAAGCTTTGTGCAATGATTGAAAAAACAGAGAGCACCAAACTAGAGATCGTAGCTGTAAAAACAAAAGGAATGCCACTAGTCAATCTGAAGTAAATGCAGTTGCTAATCTCCAGATGGGATCAGAGGTGTGGTCTGACTTTGTCAGTGATCCCACAGAGGCAACATTAGTCACTGAGGGAGGGGTAGAATTATCCTGTGATGCGTGGCCAAGTAATATGCAAAAATACAGGCAGCACCCTTTGATTAAAGGGGAGAAAGTGGAAGCAGTAAGGCACACAGGAGCTAGTGTTACCACGGTAACTCAGCACTTGGTCCACTCAAATCAGTATCTGGTAGGGAAGTATGATCCTGTTACCAGTGCTGACAATGAAACAAAGTCTCATCCCATGGCTATGGCAACCTTTGATTGGGGGGGAGTAGTAGGGGGAAAAGAAGTGATTGTGTCCTCATCCATCCCAGTAGATTGCCTGCTTGGAAATTACCTGGAGCATTCCCCCTGGTCTGAAGTAGAACTTAAGACCCATGCAGCCATGCTTGCAATCCAAGAATGGGCCTGTGTCAAGACTAGAGCACAAAGTAAACTTCAGAGAGCAAAAGGAAAGTTGATCCTGAAATAGTGGACCAGCCTCCCCAGAGAAAGGGCAAGATGACGTGTAACAAGCTTCAAATCAGATCCAAAATCAGTACCCCTCTTCTCAGGAAGAGAACTATCCCATCTGGAGGGAACTGAGCCTGCAGAGCTGGGACCTTACCAACCAGAGCTTTTGGGCCCAGGAAGACCCTCCAGGGAAGGTCTGTATCAGGGGCAGAGAACATGTCCCACTCTTGAAGGCCTGAGGCAGCAAGCTGCACAGGACAAGCACGGAAATGTCAGTGGTACCTACAGGGTTTATGGGAGCATGGACTTCTGCTCATTGACGCCAAAGACCTCAGGCCTGGTGCAACCAGGAAGATGGTAGTACCTCAGTAGTTCAGAAAGTTTCTTCCCACTCTAGCACATGACATTCCCCTAGCTGGGCATTTGGGCTCAAATAAATATTCGAGTAGGTTTGTTAACCACTTGTACTGGCAAGGAATGTCACAAAAAGTAAAGAACTTTTGTCAGTCCTACACCACCTGCCAAGACAGTGGAAAGGCCGGAGGCCCGCCTTAATGCCATAACCTGTGGTTGGGGTTCCCTTTGAGAGGGTATGGGTTGATATTGTTGGCCCCCTTGACCACCCTAACAGTATCTGGGCATAGATAAATTCTGGCGGTAATGGACCATGCCACTAGATATCCTGAGGCTATAACCCTTAAGACTACTACTGCTCCTGCAGTTGCAAAAGCCCTCCTGGGTATTTCTACCAGAGTAGGGCCCCCAAAGGAGGAAGTATCAGACCGAGGTTCAAACTTCATTTCTGCAGACCTTACACACATGTGGAATGAATGTGGTGTGACATATAAGTTCACCACCCCATACCATCCTCAAACAGATGGGTTAGTTTAACAGTTCAACCAGACCCTAAAAGGCATGATTGCAGGACTCCCTGAAAAACTCAGATGGAGATGGGATGTCTTGCTTCCATGTCTGCTTTTTGCCTATAGGGAAGTACCACAAAAGAGAGTAGGATTCTCTCCATGTGAACTGTTAGGTGACCACTAAGAGGCATATTTCTGAAAAGTGGTGCTGCACTTAGTGCAGAGCCACTTTTCTTCCATTCCTTAGCGCCTCCCTAATACCACCATGTGTGTGCCGTATTTAATATATGGTGCACCATGGGGGTAGTTAGGGAACTATCATCAGAATTTTTGATGCTAGTTCGGCACTTTGTAGTATTAGCATAAAAAATGTTGACACTTATCCTGCAAAGCACCCAGAGCCCCATTGTAACCAATGGGAGCCTTGAGCAGGCATTAAAAGTGCTGAAATAAATGACGCAATCAAACCTATTAGATTTCTTTGCACCATTTTTGTGACCCCCCTCCAATGGGTTACACCCCCTTTGTATACATTGTGCCTGGAGCAGGCATAATGTAGCACAAAGGGTTACAAAGTAGTGCAATGCATGCATTGCACTACTTTGTTATATGGCACAGCGTTTTTGGCCATCTAATGCCATATTAGCGTAAGAAAAATTATGCTAATGTGTCATTAGAATGACACTCGTCCCTCTTAAATCTGGGACTAAGGTGGTCATTATGAATACGGAGGGAAAAACCGCCAACCGCCGTGGTGACGGTGAACAGAAGACCGCCATTGGCGGTGAACAGCACACTGCCATATAATGATGCCAAAACCAGAAACCTCCATTCTGCAACCTCTAGCTACCGCCAGGGCTCTTGATGGCCGAAATGTTGCACACCCCACCCTGCCACCGTCAAGCAGACAAATCCTCTGCCCTCCAAATAATGATGCACAAATCACCCTGGCGGTTAGTGGACGTCGAACGACCATTGACAGTACAGACCGCCACGGCCAGCAATTGGACCCAACAGCCAGAAATGCACACATTGGCAAGTTTGAAACCCAGACACCTGACACACATCCACAGCACTATAAAACACTCACATACACACCCCACAATCCTTTGCATCGCCAAAAGGACAACTGAGATTGACAACACAACACGCGGACACTGAATGCAACATCACACGTCACACACCCAACCACACAACAGCACCCTCACCAATAATCCTACAACACACCACCCGCAACACACACCATGGCACCCCCTAAGCACCCTCGCTTCACATATAGGGAGCTAAGGACAATGGTGGACGAAATACTGAAGGTCAAGCTCAAATCTTCGGAGCACAGGTCCAGCACACACTCATGGCCAGGAAGATGGAGTTATGGCAGACTATAGTAAACAAGGTCAACGCAGTGGGAAACCATCCATGCACAAGGAACGACTTCCGCAAGAGATGGAATGACCTGCGTAGGAATGTGAGGTCTATGGCATCCAGGCACATCATTGCGGTCCAGAAGACTGGGGGAAGGCCCCCACCTACACCCCCCAACTACACCGACTGGGAGGAGAAGGTACTGGCTATCCTGCACCCTGAGGGCCTCACTGGACTCACTGGAGGACTGGACCTAGGTAAGTCATCTATAAATACTTCATATCAACCATGCCTGTGACGCATGTACCATCCCTCCAACTACCACCAGGACCACTACCCCACCTAGGCCACAATCACTACATCCAGTCACCCTGCATTCCCACAAACCCACTAACACGCCCATATCCCTCCCCTGTGCACAGCCACCTACCCCTGCAAGGAATCACAATGGCACTACTGCACCCACAATGCACTTCCTCATCCCATGCAAAATGTAAGGACAACCTCACAATAGGTCTCTGCATGGCCCAACAGGGGAATAAACAGCACAAAATAGGGCAGAGATGTGCATCCTTATTCAAATTAGTACATGTAACATACATGTCCATTTCCCCCCACAGGGACCACCACCCATGCCAACCTGACGGAAAGGCCAATGAGTGCCAGCGCCCCACATGGAGACAGAGGCCCCATTCAGGACACTGGAGAGGGATGTATGGACAGTGAGCATTACCCTGGCTCGTCATACAGTCCTGGAGTGTCACCCTCCAGCAGCCCCACTCAGGATACCACTGACACTCCTACCACCCAGCCACCAACATCAGCTCTGGCCAACTGACCTCACACCAGTGTCTCTAGGCCACAGACTGGCAGACCACAAGTACAGAGGCCAGAGTCACCACCAACTAACAGGCAGGATGATGATGGCCCCAGTGCAAGTGGGACTGCCAGATATGTGCAGGGGACACAGACACAGGGGGCTAGGCCCAGTGGGAGGTCATCAATGGCCCAGGGGGGAGGCCAAAGGATTGATGCTGCAGCCCAAGAGGTGATCTCTGAGGTCCTGGGAGCACATCACTATACAGGCGACAGGATGGGCTAGATCCTGGCCACCAATGAGCAGAGTCAAAGGCTGCAGATAGCCCAACATCAAGAGACCATGGAGCAGTGGAAACAGCTCAATGCCGCCATGGCCACTATTGCAGGGGTTCTGCAGCACCACTACCCAACCCAGCCTGAGACCCCCACAAACCTGGAAGCCCTTACCACGGCCCAGGCACAGACCTTCCCTCTACATCAGCAGCAGCAACTGGACTTGTAGCACTGGCAGAGGACACACAGGAGACCAGCACCCATACCCATGCAGCCCAGCACCAGACACTCAAACGGGCCCTCAGACCCAGATATGGCTCTGGAACACCTGCCAAGACCAAGGCCCCCAATAAGAAGTGACTTTGACCTGAACTGTCTCCCAAGTGTGCCACTGTGCTACCATCCTCACCCTTCAATAGCAACTTAACAACTTGCAAGGGACATATGGACCAATACCCACTGCCACCAATCGCTGAGCCCATATGCCTAGTATGGACATCCACCATGAGCCCACTCCCTATCACCGTACAGCGCACCAATGAAATTGTGACACAAAATAAAACCCATTTACACCAATCCGTATGTCCCCTGTCATTATGAAAATTCAATTGTAAGTTGAATGCATTTGCCAGTCAGTTCCATAATCATACCTTTATTGCAGGAATGGTACCCCAAACACAACATCGTCTGGAGTAAACCAAAATGTACACCATGTTTGTTTTCATGGCACATGCCACCTTATTCTTCAGGTAACATTGTCAATGGCTAAAGACACCACATCCCCAAACAATGAGTCAGACAAACATTATGCAGTGCATACAACATGATCAGTGAACAGTACCTCATAGTCACTGGAAGTATAGTTGGATCAGCTGGTTCCTGGAGTGGACAGCTTCCCCCTCTTCATCCTCACCATTACTCTCATCCCCTCTCAGAGGTAGCAGGTCTGGACATATAGCACCCTCCTCCTCTAGTAGGGGGATAGCTCTCCTCACAGCCACGTTGTGCAGCATGCAGCAGGCCACCACTATTCTACACACCTTGTCAGGGCCATAGCACAGGGATCCCCCAGAGAGATGGAGGCAACGAAATCTAGCCTTCAGGAGACCCATAGTGCACTCAATCACCCTCCTAGTACATCCAGGGGACTCATTATATTTCCTCTCTGCATCTGTCCTGGAATTTCTCTCAGGTGTCAGGAGCCATTGCAAGTTGGGGTAGCCAGAATCACCTGCAAAAGTGGTTGAAACAGGACTGTAACAAAGTGGCATTACTTGCAGATAGCCTCACCTATAAGCCAACCTCTGTCCCCTTGTAGTTGTTCCATCATGTGTGGCACACTGTTGTTCCTCAGGATAAAGGGATCATAAACTGATCCTGGAAACATGGCATTTACATGTGAAATGTACTGGTCAGCAGTACACACCAATTGCATATTCATTGAATGGAAGTTCTTCCTGTTCCTGTACACCTGTTAATTCACTCTTGGGAGAATGATAGCTATGTGGGTGCCATCGATGGCACCTATCATATGGGGAATGTTAGCAAAGGCATATAATTCAGACTTGATGGCATGGAATTCAGCCTTTGAGGAAACTTGACATATGTCTGCAGGTGTTGTACAAATACATCCAGGAATTTGGACAGGACGAGGCTAAACATTGGCTGTGAGAACCCTGCACCCATGCCCACTGTCACCTGAAATGAGCCTGTAGCCAAGAAATGGAGTACAGAGAGCACTTGCACTTCAGTAGGGAAGGCATGCTGATTCTGATTAGCCGGTCTCAGTACAGGATTCAGTAAAACACATAGGCCATGGATTGTTGTACTATTGAGTCTGTAGGTGACAATGATGTGATGTTCCACCATGGTTTCCAAATGAACAAGAGGTCTGTCCTCAGATGGGGCCCTCCCTCACCACATGGGTCTGTACCTATGAGGAGGAAAGAAAACATATGAGGGACAGACATACACATTCAAAACATGTTGTCTATGAATAACTGCTGTACAAGACGTTGGTTACACACACAAGCGATGTATGATGTACAACTTTCGGGACATGTATGCAGTGATACCTCTGGACCAATGTGAGGAACAGACACTCATGTGGGCAGGCGAGAAAGGGCTGGGACCTGAAGGCCCTGAATGGGGCCCATGACCAGGAAATATGCACGTGGTGCTAGCACAATGGCAGCCTCCTGCCATCCAGATATTAAGGAGTGGAAGTGACATAATTCCGCTGGCGGTAGTTGTCATGGCGGAAGGCGGTGTTCCATGGCGTGCACCCATTCATTGGTTTACATGGTTGTCAATGCGGAACTTGAGCCTATCATGATCGCCGCCAGCAGTGACGGTGCACACCACCGCGGAGCGTACGCCATGTCGTCACCCCAATTTCACTTGACTCCCAGGTTCCCGTGCATGAAAGTACTCCACTGAGTGTTCTGCTGTTTCCTGACTCAGGTTACTCCAATGGCACGAGTCACAGGGCAAAGGGCTCAGGCCTTCACCACGGAGGAGCTGGAGAAGCTGGTGGATGGGGTCCTACCCCTGTATGCCAAGTAATATGGGCAACCAGAAGAGCAGGTGAGTTGGCGGTTGCCTTGCATGGATGGGTGGGATGGTGGTGGATGCCTGTATGCATGTGTGATTGATTTGTAACTGCACAGGCATAGATTTTGTGGCAAGTACTGTGAGTGAGGTAGTAAAATGATCCCGTGAAGTGTCCATCCCATAGGGGACTATGGCCCTCATTCTGACCCTGGCGGTCTTTGACCGCCAGGGCGGAGGACCGCGGGAGCACCGCCGACAGGCCGGCGGTGCTCCAATGGGGATTCCGACCGCGGCGGTAAAGCCGCGGTCGGACCGGCACCACTGGCGGGGTCTCGCCAGTGTACCGCGGCCCCATTGAATCCTCCGCGGCGGCGCAGCTTGCTGCACCGCCGCGGGGATTCCGACCCCCACTACCGCCATCCAGATCCCGGCGGTCGGACCGCCGAGATCCGGATGGCGGTAGGGGGGGTCGCGGGGCCCCTGGGGGCCCCTGCAGTGCCCATGCCACTGGCATGGGCATTGCAGGGGCCCCCGTAAGAGGGCCCCTACATGTATTTCACTGTCTGCTGCGCAGACAGTGAAATACGCGACGGGTGCAACTGCACCCGTCGCACAGCTTCCACTCCGCCGGCTCGATTCCGAGCCGGCTTCATCGTGGAAGCCTCTTTCCCGCTGGGCTGGCTGGCGGTCTGAAGGAGACCGCCCGCCAGCCCAGCGGGAAAGTCAGAATTACCGCCGCGGTCTTTCGACCGCGGAACGGTAACCTGACGGCGGGACTTTGGCGGGCGGCCTCCGCCGCCCGCCAAGGTCAGAATGAGGGCCTATGTGTCAGCTGTATCAAGTGGGCACATCCTGACGTCGGTTTTCCTTCGGTGTGTCCCATAAGGTCAGCGCCCATCAGAAGAGGGGACTCTGGCAGGCCATCACCAGGGAGGTGCGGACCCTGGGGGTCTACAACTGGCAGAGCACCCACAGTGGGAGGACCTGCGGCACTGGGCCAGGAAGACCTGCGAGGCCCAGCTGGGGAAGGCCTCCCAACTAGGAAGGGGTACCCTTCGGACCCTGACCCCCCTAATGTGCCGCATTCTGGCAGTGGCATATCCGGATTTGGATGGGCGCTTGAAGGCAGTACAGCAGCCACAAGTGGGTGAGTACCAATACCGTTTCACACCACTTTGATGGATGTGTTTTGGGTGCTGTGGTATGTATGCTGTCTAGTGCCAGGTACTCTGACAGGTGTCTTCTAACAGTACATCAGGTCCATGTATCATGTGGGAAATTAGTTTTATGCTGAGGTAGTGGCCGCTAGTCAGGGGCATAGTTATGACTATAGTTGTAGGTGCTGCATGTAGGTGTGTAAGCTGGATGGGAGTGTGTGTGCACCAAGTATGTACATCCATTCAGGTATTTACAGATTTCTCTCATGTTTTGTCTCCCCACCCCTGTGCTCTTGTGTTCTTTGTGTACATCAGCATCATCTGAAGAGGGAGCAGTGGCTCCAGCGAGTGGGGATGCAGCAGCCCATGGTTCCAAGGAGTCAGAGTCGACCGATGCCAAGGGGACCAGTGAGTTGGAGGGTGAGGGGAGTACCGGGGGGAGGCAACTACCACTGAGGTAGTGACCCTGATACCTCCTACGATGGGAGCTACCGGGTGGTGGCGGACCCTAGTGGGCCCTCCCATTCTGTGTCATCTTTCACTACCTCCATACCATCACCGCCCTCCCAGTTGCTCTCCACCCAGTTGCCCATGCCCGCCACCCAGAAGGTTGGGCATCTCCTTCGTCCCAGGCACCTCATCCCCTGCCCCAGTCAGCCCTGCTGCCCTCACGGAGGAGTCTATTGACCTCCTGAGGACCATCTTTGTAGGGCAGACAACCATCGTGAATGCCACCTAGGGGCTAGCATCCCAGATGCCACAATGCAATGCATACCTAGAAGGCATTCACGGTGCCATGTCCGGCCTACAGAGATCTTTTCAGGCTCTGGCCTCTTCTTTGATGGCAGCCAGTGTCCCTGGTCTTTTTTGCGTCTCCCCTCCAACCACCTCTACCCCTTCCAGCACCCCACTCCCCTCACCCATCCCAAGCACATATTCAGACAGCCATACACACAAATCAAGACACAAGAAGCACACAGAGAAACACAAGCACCACACTTCCCACGAAAGGCATACACACAGCCAACATCCAAATGCACACATGATAACATCCACTTCCCCCAGTGTGTCCACCTATCCCGCCTCCCTGTCTGTCACCTCAACATGCACACCCACTAACACTGCACCCTCAGTCACTGTTGCTGGCCCCACTCTTGCAGTCACCACAACATCAGACATCCACTCATCCACCCCAGACACCACACCTGCACTCACCATGACATTGACTGACACACGCAGCACACTCACCAGACCTGCAGACACCCAGACAACATCCATTTGCACTGGTAGCCTGTCTTGTCCCACTGTGTCCACCCCCCTCCTCCCAAGACACTCAAACGTTCCCAGACACCCACTCAACACACATCCACCACACCTCAGCATACTGTACAGGCACCTGCATCCACATCCAGCACACCTAGACCAGTTACAAGCACTCCCTCTACCTCCACTGCCACACTTTCCTCTATGTCCACCCCAACTGCCCCTAAAAAACTTTTCCTGTCTAAACCCACTGGCCTACCCCGTCTCGTCCCTCAACGTGCCCATCTCCTCGCCCTGTCCACTCCTTCCTCGTCTAAGTCCGCCCCAGTCCACCCTTCCCATTCCTGTGACCCTTCCCCAGAGAGGAAGAAGCCCTGTGCTGCCCAAGGTCCATCTGACACCCCCCGGTTCAAGCCTGCTCTCCCACTTCCAAACCCATACCCCCTCCACCTCCCAAACGTAATCCCAAGCCACCCCCTCTCACACGTAAGTCCCCACCCCGCCACCCCCTGTCCCTGTTCTCTGAGGTGCCTGGCTGCCCCATTGATGTCCCTTTACAGTGGAGTACCATGTGCACATGTGGGAGTCAAGTTTGGGCCATTTGGGCCCTTCAGGCTGTTTCTCATGGACTGGCCAATAGCCTTATTTCGACAGTCCTTTATTTATTTTGTAATAAAGTTTGTGTGCCCAGTGGTGCTGTTGGCACACTATGGAGACGTGGTTCATTGTTTCATTGTGGGGGTGTGGTGTGCACATGTGTGTACTTTGAGCAGGTTTTATTTGCCTTGTGTCTGGTAAGTACCCCTTGTTCTGGTACGTATGGCTTGTGATGGTGCGAGGGGTTGGGAGTGCGTTGCAGGGTGTGTGGGGTGGGTGGGTGTGTAACTGTGCCCTTTCTTCCCTTGTTTACTAGGTTGCAGTACTTAACATCATCATCTTCTACAGTGGTCATGGTTGTGGAGGTATATTGCAAGGAGCCAGACCAGCATTATTTGCAACTCTCTCTCCATGTCTGCTTTGACGTGTTGTGTGTGCCTACGATGAGTGTGCCCTTTTATTTGGTTTGTTTCTGCCACGCAAAGGCCCCATCCCGGAACTGACGGCGGTCTTGTGCTTCATTATTTGTTGGGCAGGTGGGGCCTTTCCGTCGGCCTATGGGTGGTCTCTTCTGTCGTAGTCAGCACTCCAATGCTGGTGGTGTGTGGATAGCCTGCTGACTGTTTCTCATGTGCCTTATTATTTGGCGGTCAGGACTATCGCCACCGCTGGCGGAGCGGTGATTGTGCCATGTTCATGATGAGGGCCTAAATCTTGTAAGGGAATGCTGGGAGAAACATCTCAAAGAGCCCAAACAAGACATTGGGGACTATGTACTTGGCCTATGTTCAAAGATGGCAATGTACGTGGAGAAAGTAAGCAAAAATCTTCAGGCCAACATGGATCTGCAAAACCTCTGTTATGACCAAAAATACGCTATTGTTGAGTTCAAACTGGGGTTTGGGTGTTAGAGCCTGTTGCCCCGTGGGGGTCTCCAGGACAAATGGTCTGGGCCCTATCCCATACTTGAAAAGAAAGGGAAAGTCACCTACTTGGTTGACTTGGGCAGTTGCACAAACCCTAGAAGAATCATCCATGTCAACTGCCTAAAACCCCATTATGATAAAGCTGATGTGACCAGGCTCATGGTTACAGATGAGCGACAGGAAGAGGAGAGTGAACCTCTCCCTGATCTCCTCTCTAGCAATCCACAAGTTGGTGCAGTGGATGGAGTGGTACTGTCAGACACCCTCACAGAACAACAGCAGGCTGATTGCAGGCAGGTCCTCAACCCGTATGCTGAGTTATTCTCCCTGACCCCTGGGAAGACTGATGTAACCATGATGTGGACACTGCTGACAACTTGCCAGACAGTCAGGCCTTGTAAGGGAAAGCATACAAGCTGAAGTCAAAACGATGTTGGATTTGGGTGTCATTGAACCCCCAGAGAGTCCCTGGGCTTGCCCAATAGTTTCAGTCCTCAAACCTTTCTCAAAAGGAGAGAAGAAGGAAATGAGGTTTTGTGTGGGTTACAGGGGCCTCAATTCTTTAACAAACATGGATGCACACCCAATTCCAAAAGCTGATGAGCTAATTGACAGACTAGGGACAGCCATATATCTGAGTACTTTTGATTTAACATCATGGTACTGGCAGATTGGGTTGACCCCAGGAGCAAAAGAGAGGTCAGCATTCTCCACACCTAGTGGGCATTATCAGTTCCCAGTTATGCCCTATGGATCAAAGAATGCACCTTCACCCTTCTAAAGGTTGGTAAACCAAATCCTTGCTGGGCTGGAATCCTTTAGTGCATCTTGCCTAGATGACATAGCTGTCTATAGATCCACCTGGCAGGATCATCTGATCCACCAAGGGAAGGTTCTTGAGGCTCTGCTAAAGGCAGGCCTCACTATCAAGACCAGTAAGTGCAAGATAGAACCGGATAAAGTTGTTTACTTGGGCCACCTGATTGGTGGAGGCCAAGTGCAGCCCCTCCAACCCAAGATTCAGACCATTCTGGCTTGTGAAGCTCCTACAACTCAGACACAGGTCAGGGCATTCCTTGATTTGACTGGGTATTATAGGAGATTTTTGAAGGATTATGACACCTTTGTTTTCCTCTCACAGACTTAACCTCCAAGAAAATGCCAAAAAAAGATTAACAGTCAGTGACAGTGAGTTGTCAAAGGGCCTTTGACTCTGAATAATGCTATGTGCTCTGCTCCAGTCCTACAACTCCAGTTTACTCCAGGCAGTTCAAACAGATGACTCTGAACTGGGGTAGGAGCGGTACTAGCCCACAAAAATGATGATGGGCATGACCAGTCTGTTGCTTTTATAAGCAGAAAACTACTCCCTAGGGAACAAAAATGTAGTGCCATAGAGAGGGAAGCCTTTGCTGTAGTTTGGGCCCCGAAGAAGCTCAAGATACATCTGTTTGGTTCTCACGCCATAGTTTGAACTGACCTCAGGTCTCTCAGATGGCTTCAACAAATGAAGGGTGAAAACCCCAAACTGCTTAGGTGGTCCATCTCCCTTCAGGGAATAGACTTTCAAGTGGAACACGGACCTGGGACTGCACATGCAAATGCAGATGACCTTTCTAGGTTCTTCCACTTAGATGATGAAGACTCACTAGGGAAAGGGTAGTCTCATCCTCTTTCGTTTGGGGGTAGTGTGAATAACAGCCTCTTTTGTGATGGTTAGCCCCTACCTTTTGTCTGGTATATGATGTAGTCTCAAGTTGTGAGTGCCCTGGGCCAGATCTCTTTCCCTAAAACTGCTGTGATACATTGGCACAATTGATAACACCTGTAGCTGTGACTGTAAGTCCCTAGTAAATGGTATATAGATACCCAGGGCATGGGGGTACTAAGGGTAGGCCCCTGAGGGCAGCAACACGGATTGTGACACCCTCTAGGGCCATGCATCCAGAAGCACCCATCATTACCATTGCAGGCTGAGTGTTCTGATGCAATCCTAAAAGACAAACTTGACTTGACACACAACCTTTGTGCCCTGTCCACTACTCACTGAAAGAACTATAGATATGTCACCTCTCTGGCAGGCCTTTCAGCCCTAAGACAGGATGCATTATTCTGTATGTGTGGGCATACATACATGAGCCATATGCCCCTACTTTGTCCTTGTCAAACCTAGGACATAGTAAGTAAGTAGTGCAGTCATTTCAATTGCATGTGGTGGACACTGGTCAAGTACGAGTTTGACAGCCACATGATGTTTACCCTGAACCCTGGGTTGTTTGGTATCAACCAACTCAGAATGATAAATCCAAAGTGGTACCAGTATTGGATTTATTACAAAATGTACCCAGGGGTCACCTTGGAGATGCCTCTGCAAATGCTAACTACCCTGTCATGGTTGCTGGCCAGTCACAACTAGCCTGCCAGCACCAGACAAGATTTTGAGCCCCTGGGGTGAGATATCCTGCTCTCTGAAACTCAGAACAAAGCCCTTGCTGGGTGGAGGTGCTAATACCCCTTCCCTCAGGAATGTGCACTACCCTGCTAGCAAGCTTCAAAGGGCTTACCTCCCTTAAACCTCAACCCCCAGGCCTGCTGCTAGCAGCAGATGGTTGCCCCTGTCGCAAACCCCACTCCTGACAGGAGCAGCGAGGGAAACCAGACAAAGGACAAGAGTAGTGGTAAGTCCTGGCTTGCACCACCCCCCAAGGGGTTGCATGCAAGATGACCCCTCCATTTCATTTCCCTCCATCTTGCATGGAAGGAAAATAGCTAATCAGGTGTAGATAAGTGACCTCCACCCACAGGAAGCGGTCACTTAGTGGGTGTAGTCACCCTAAGGTAGATAACCCATTGGTCACTACAAGGAACCCCCTAAAAAACACCTATTAAATACAGTTTTTAGTGGGAATCCCTAGACCAAGAAATCAGATTCCAAGAACAAAAGAAGACCAGCAACAAAGAAGACCCAAAGCTCAAGAACTGAACTCTTGCTGCACCAAGAAAAGGCACCAAACTCTGTCTGTTGCTCCCAGGATTTGACAATTGCTTCTGAAGGGTTGCTTGGACAGACTCTACAAACTCAGAGAGGATCTCCACTCTTCGGAAATTCCCAATGATCTCTCTCAGAGTGAAGGAATTGCTCTATAACACCAAGGAACCAAAGACCCAGTGAAGGTCACTTCACTGACTGGCTGATTACCAAGGAACCAGACACTGCAGCTGGACCAAACTTCACCTTTCAGACAGTGATGACATTCTCTGAGAGTGTGCCAAGTTTGGTGGCACTGCACCTTCCAGTGAACAGACTGTGTAATAGCCTCAGGTACTGGTCAACTCACATTGGGCACCCAGAAGGACAGTCCATTCTGGACTGTAAAAGGACCAGGAGGAAACCCTAGTTGAGGGTCTTCAGAAACCACTCCTACTAGGGTGCCCACTGCTGACCTGCAAGCGACCCTCATCAAGACCTACCTCTTGCTTCCAAGGGCACCTTTCACGCACAGCTCCTGGCTCACCAATTTGCTCTACACCCAGCTGACCAGTGCCCTGCACTGAAGATGAAGCTGTGCTCTTAGGGTCTCCCACCCCTGGCGTCCTCGAATCTCCAAGGGGGTCCACCGGACATACCTTTAAGTCCATGAGTCGAGTGCTTTTCCAAGTGGTCCCCTGCAGTGGCCTGGCACCAGCTCCAATTACTTTCTACAGCTGTTCCCGCCGAAACTGGGAGCTGCCCAAACTTCTCCAGCTGGTCCATAATGCCTGCTGCAGAACTCCACATACCAGCAAAAGGAGACATAGGTAAATGCAGTGCCTCGTTTTATGGTCATTTTCAAAGTATTTTCCCCATTGATTTCTATGGCGCATAACTATGCACAAAAAACTATTTTTATTAAAAAAATAAAAAATTCATAACTAAAAATTACTTACCTGTTTTTGATGACCTAGGTCTCAAAATTAATTTAAAAATCTGAAGTATTTTTGTAAATTGATCTTGAGTTATTCTTTTGAGTGTGTGGTCTGATTTATTGATACTGTGAGTACAACATATGGTTTGAACTTATCCAAGATTAGCCTAAGTGCTCGACCAAGCTACCTTAAAAATCAGAGCATTAGGTGATCTCGTTTTTACCTCTGTAAACCAATGCCCGACCATCTGCACAGTATGCCTAGTTTTTCACACTTCATAGAGGGCCTGCCTCCTACAGGATGCAAGTTACTGCCCCCCACTCTGAAGAACATCCCAGATCCGAGAACCCTGGTTAGCCTGTGACCTAGCTCTTGACACTGACAGCTGTCAGTGGCCTTTGTTGGCTGCTGTCCTTGTGAACAGAGTTCTCCTTGGGTTGGAGACAAAAGTCAGACCCGAGGGGTGGAATGTGCCACACCACTCTGTTGGCATTGTTGGTACTGTCTCCCTACTGGGATGCATCATTCAGCAGATTAAAGTTGGGTGCTGCAAAGATGGGGTCCACTGATGAGGAGAAGGGTTCCCATGGGTCAGTTCAGTGGGCCTCGAGAGTACAGATGTATCCAACTGGATTCACACAGGCATAGAACTGAGACGTGCCCCTGCAATAGTGGGCTATTGTCCATGTTCCATCACCATATGCAGGGAAGCCCATCAAGGTATTGATTAGTCGACCCTGGCTTTAGGCTGGGGTTTTTGTATTAGGCATGGCACTTTCTGTAGGGCCATCCCCAGACTTTCTGCCTAACCCCTCCTAGGTTTTCAGGCTCATTTTTGTTGGCTTTTAGAATTCTGTGTACTTTACCACTACTGATGTGCAGGTGCTCTGAACTCTTAAACATGGCAACATTGGCTTATCCACAATTGGGATTTTTAATATGCTTGTACGTCCCTGGTAAAGTGCACTAGATGTGCCCAGGGCATGTAAATTGAATACTACTAGTGGGCCTGTAGCACTGGTTGTGGCCCCCACTAACATAGTCCTCCAAACATGTCTCAGTTCTGCCACTGTAGAGTCTCTGTGTGTGCAGTTGTAAACTGCCATTTCAATCTGGCAAGTGAACCCACTTGCCAAGCCCAAACCTTCCTTTTTATTACATATAAGCCACTCCTAAGGTAGGCCCTGGTTAGCCCCAAGGGCAGAATGAAATGTATTTAAAAAGTTAAACATCTACCTTTTAGTTAACATGCCCAAGTACTAAAAAACTCTTAAATGTGTGTTTCACTACTGCAATGACTATTTCTGCAATAGGACAGCATTGGAATTACCTTAAAACATATTTTAAGTGTAATTTCCAATTGGGAAGAGATAGACCTATAGAGTTTGGTGTCCCTTGACTCATAATTTAATATCAGAACTTATGGTGAAGTCAAATTGTAAATTGTATGTCTGGAAATGCCATTTTTAGAAAGTTGGCATTTTCTTACTTTAACCATTCTTTGCCTGTGCTTTTCTCTGAATACATATCTGAGTTGCACTGGGTGACAGTTACTCTTTGTGAAATCCCTCTAGACAGCCAGAAACATAGGACACCCAGCTGCATTTGCATTCATCAGCATACAATGGGTCTTTCTGGGCAGAGGGCAGGGGAGGGCTTGACACTTACACTTCAATAGTCAGTATACAGTCTCCAGACAGAGGACTGATTACCCCAACAGATAGCATAACAGACAAGACTAGGATGAAACGAACCCTTTTGCACTTCAGTAGACTCCTTTGAAGTCTCCCACACATCAAAGACCTTTTTGGGTGTAAGTACTGGACCCTAAAACTCCACCGGAGTAGTTTCCTTTGGGGTCTTGAGGAAACTCTGCAACTGAGAGGAGCTGTTCTATCAGGATGTACTGCCACTTTGCTGTTTGCTTTGTTGTGTTGGCCTGCTGCCTGCGGAACGCTGTGCTACTAGGAAGGACTACCACTTTGCAACTTGCACTGCTGTATTGGTCTGCTGCCTCTGCAGTGAGGGGGAAAATAAAGACTCCCTTCTGCATTTTCTACACTCTCAAGGAAATTCCAAGGGCTTTTTATCTTGCCCCCACTTCTCTAGAGGTCTCTGGGACATCAAAGATGTTGGACTCTGCCAGTCGTGAGTCTGGCAGCAGTGCATTCTGATTATTGCCAAGATAAGCAAGTGTGAAGCACTTCATATTCCATATTTGCAAAGGCCAGCATATGTGGGGAAGTTTGTGTTTCTGCAGTGTGTGTTGAGCGCTTTGTATTCCCCCATGACCAGTGAGTGTTGAGCACTTTTGTACTTCAGTGCTTGTGGAGTGCTTCTGTGTCTCCCCCTGACAGCAAAGCCCCAGCACCGAGGATGCGCTGACTTGAGAAGCCAGAGGGTTGCCTATCAATGAGAGAACTTCATCGATGGTAGTTGTAAGTGGGGCCAGGCAGCCAGAAGAAACATTGCTCTGCACTGCTCAATGGCAAGGGACTGACGACAAGTCAGCATGGCCCCTCGAGACACCAGCCAGGACAGGTACTGTCACTCAGGGAGAGGTACTGGTGAGGCCCTGCCCATCATCTCTGGGTCACCTTTTGTGTATTACTCAGCTGTGTGTGATTGGGCCCGGCAAAGTCCCATGTCATGTGGCCGCTCTGGTCTGCCTTTTTTATTTGCCCAGCTGTGTTGGTACTCACTGATCGGATGGAAGACTGCACCAAAACGCAGACTCTAGTGCTCGTCAAGCAGTCCCCAGTGAGATATCACTGTAATTCCCTTACAGGGAGCACCTGCATCATTGTTTTTGCACTGAATATTTACTGTAAAGAGCCTGATAGGAGCAAAGGTGATATTTTTGTTGTTTTGGTCTTCTTTAAATCATATAAATCTTCTCTATTGTTTACACTGTTGTAGAAGATTTATGTGGTGTTTTCACTGTGTTATTGTAATTTAAGTGTAGAACAAATACTTTTGCCTCTTAAATTAAGCTTAGCTGCTCTGTGCCAAGCTATCGGAGGGTGAGCACAGGTTAATTTAGGTTGTGTATTTGAGTTATCCTGACTATGATTGTGGTCCCTTCTTGGACAGGGGGCATTCCTCTGCCAACTAGAGACCCAATTTCAAACAAATGGTATACTATTGTACTCCATTACTTTCTACAGTGGTCAGTGCTGTTCGGTGAAAGCAGTAATGAGTCTATTTCATCTTCAAAACACCTTCTGATAGAACAGTATGTGTCGTACTAGCATTCTGAATTGGAAGGTAAGAGAAAATGATCAAAGCAGTGCCTACTTACAATTGGAATTTTAATGTGTGTGAGCCCCAGACAATAGATGCTTAATCACTAAAGGAAGAAACTAGCATTATTGCCCACTTGCCCATTTCCTACTTGCTCAACATTCTACGGTTTTCTTCAAGTGTCACCAGTAACCATTATTATCACTTTCTATCTACTGTTTTGCTCTTCTTTCTGCTTTTCTCTCTTGCTCTGGGTCCAAGACTGATAATGGAAATCTATCCCATTCAGCAAAAATGAGCGGTTGACAGTGGTAATTTGAGCTGGTGGTTTCCGGTGCTTGGCACCAGAACTTCGCTGTCAACACCAGTACCTATGACAGTCTGCCACATGGTGGCACTGTTTGTCTAATTTAAGACGAGCACAACAACAGTTGTTTATTAATTCATTATGCATTAAAATTATTAATACCTTGCGCCAAAGGCATTCTGGTCTCATTGGGGGCCTGGATTAGTCAGAATTTTCACAACTGTAAGAGTGTAATGGATAGTAGTTGTTTTGTTACTGTTATGGGCAGCACAGTGGGAATCGGCAGTGTAGTTGGAAGTGGCTTCCTGACGAAGATCCCTGCACTTATTTTTTTTACAAATGAAGGCCCATATTTATACCTTTTTTGCCCCATTTTTTGACCCAAAAGCGGTGCAAACTTTCAAAATATAATTGTATTTTGTAAGTTTGAGCCACTTTTGTAACACAAAGGGGCATATTTATACTCCGTTTGCGCTGAATTAGCGTTGTTTTTTTCGACGCAAATTTGACGCAAAACTAACTCCATATTTATACTTTGGCGTTAGACGAGTCTAGCGCCAAAGTTCATGGAGTTAGCGTAATTTTTTTGCGTGAACACCTTCCTTGCGTTAATAATATGCGAGGTAGGCGTTCCCGTCTTAAAAAATGACTCCGATGCATATGCGTTGTATTTATACTCCCGGGCAAAAATGACGCCCGGGAGTGGGCGGGTCTAAAAAACCCGCATTAGCGCCGGATTTTAGCGCCTGGGTCAGGGCAGGCGTTAAGGGACCTGTGGGCTCAGAATGAGCCCAGAGGTGCCCTCCCCTGCCCCCAGGGACACCCCCTGCCACCCTTGCCCACCCCAGGAGGACACCCAAGGATGGAGGGACCCACCCCAGGGACATTAAGGTAAGTCCAGGTAAGTATTTTTTTTTATTTTTTTTTGTGGCATAGGGGGGCCTGATTTGTGCCCCCCTACATGCCACTATGCCCAATGACCATGCCCAGGGGACAGAAGTCCCCTGGGCATGGCCATTGGGCAAGGGGGCATGACTCCTGTCTTTGCTAAGACAGGAGTCATTTCAATGGGGGATGGGCGTCGTAAAAAAATGGCGCAAATCGGGTTGTGGCGATTTTTTTGCCTCAGCCTGACTTGTACCATTTGTGGACGCCCATATGCCATTTTCCCCCCACGCCGGCGCTGCCTGGTGTACGTCGTTTTTTTCAACGCACACCAGACAGCGCAGGCGGCTAACGCCGGCTAACGTCATTGAATAAATACGGCGCCCGCATTGCGCTTCAGAATGGCGTCAGCCGGCGCTAATTTTTTTGGCGCAAAACTGCGTTAGCGCAGTTTGGCGTCAAAAAGTATAAATATGGCCCAAAATGACACAATTGATGTGCAAAAAAGTATAAATATGGGCCTAAGTACTGGGGAGGGAGGCCAGCACTCATAACCATACCACAAATTAAGCCCTGTATGCATGTGCAGATTTTGCTTAGAGACAAAGCTATTACCCACATGCACCATTAAGCTACATCAGCTGTACAGATAAACATAGTCTGACTTGTGAAAACCCATATTTTTGTTTTAGACCTCTGTTTTTTGGAACTCTGCAGTGACTGTCTTCATTATAGAATTTCACCTAAGTAAGCCCTGTATTAAACTGCAACTGCCAGTGCCTGTCTTTTAAGATAAGACCAGCTGCATGTGCATGTGTAGAGATAAAAGAGTATCTACTTCTCTGATGTTTTCTGACATCTGTGCATTGGTAGTATTGTGGCAGATGGGACTAATATTAACATTGTTTTGACTTGCTAAGGCAATCAAATTGAATTGGAAATCCTTAAAGAAATGTTCCCTTTTTTTGACAGAAGTGCAAATTCTGTAGCTTTTAAACAGTTTTATATTTAGGGTTAAATATGCATAAATATAACTTTGATTGGCATGAGGTAGAAAAGACACATTTGCCTTTTTTGTCAATTTCTATTTCACAAACACACTTTTGAGTACTACTACTCCATATTAGTCCTATTTGTACTCCATATGCTAGCCTTAATGGAATTCATGCTTTGAGCTGCTCTGTGAGGCTAGTTAATTGATCTGCCTGCCAGCTGGCAGCTCAGAGCTCCCCTTGGAACAACATGGGCAACTTTCGAGATTATTCTTCTCCTAGAAAGAGCATGGGAATAAAATCTCATAGATAATTAGCTAACTCTCTTGACAAACACTGGCAAGATGTTCCAACATGACTCCAGTGACCACAAAGTGGTATTTTAATTCTTAAGGGTAAAAGCCAGGCCTGTGTGAGGGTTGCCTGTCTCAGAAGAGAGCCATGATGCCATAGTCCTTCAAGCCGCAATATTTGTTCTTCTGGGAATTATATCAAGGGGGTTGGACAGCCAAGCACTGCTCCCTGGAACTGTAAATAAGGAGTGGTAGATGTTATAGCATCTCTCGTCTGAGTAGGGACTCATACCTTCTCCCCATCTGCATTTTTAAATCCCTGCACCAGGAAGAACAGTTGAGAAGTAGAGGAGCAACAAGAGGAGAAGAAGACACCCATATGGTGGAGGAATTCCTTTCTAGATTGAGGGAACTCATTCTGGAATTGTATCCCCAGTATTTTTGTGTCTGTCTCCAGAGATAGTGGTATTAGCTCTGTAGTTCCTCCAGGGGTCAGTTGAGGGTGATCCTGCTAGGGGAACTGAAGGAAGAGGATCCTCTTGGGCTTCTGTGAATCATTGCTGCTGATGTGTACAAAGGAGAAGGCACCAGAAGCTCCTGAATGGTAAAAGGCCTTGGGTCCTTGGGGATGCATACAAGAAGAGTGTTTTGACTTAACAGCTATGCAGTGCTGCTGCTGGTCGATCCCAGGTTAGGAGGCTGCCAAGAGCAGCACAGAAGGGCAATCCAGTCACCTAAAGCCCACTGCTTAAGAATGAAGGAAGGCAACAATGCCACAGGCTGTGGAAAATGATTTAAGAAATTCACATTTAAAATTTGCGGATCAGGGCGAGACACCCAAGTACTACTAATGACTGTAGCATGTCACCAGGAGCACAGTGTAAAACGTGGCATCTTAATTGGCCCAATGGTGTGAAAAGTGTCAACAAAAAAAGCATTAGCCAGTCATGGGTGGTCTACTTAAAGATTGCTGTGAGTGCCTTGTGACCAGGGGCACCTGCAGAACCAGAAGGATCCCAATTGGGGTTTTATAATCACTGATGGGTAGCCCATGTACCTGTGGATCCTCCCAGGAGACTGGAATGCAATCCTCTGAAATTGCTAAATGTAAGTGCCTTATTAGAGACAGGTGCTGCTCAGTTTTACCTTTCATGCCTCGGGAGATCCTGTGCCGGGTGAGATTGGAACTGTGAAGCAGTGGGTTCCTCCAAGTAAAAGGAGGACTTAGTGCCTCTTCCCAGTCCCTTCAGGAGCAGCACACTGGTGAGGATAGAAAACATGCCAACCCTACCACTGGCCCTGGATGCACTGTGTAGGGCTGGTGGGTGAAGGAGCTGGAGGGCAAGAACACCAAGCAAAACACACCGCGCAGGTAGCCAACACCCAACTGGAAATGAAATGTACTATGGCTACAGGCACATAACAAAGTGGAATAGTTTTGAGTTTTGGCCCACAGTGCTTCATCAAACAGTTCACAGGCAAATGTGCAACCCAGTAGACATAGTGAGTCCCTTAAAGGTGCATAATGTCTCTTAAGATGCCTCAGGAAGGCAGTGGCACCACCAATAGTTTGTTGATCTGTGTGGTGCTGCAAGAAGCAGTGCAGGCGTCTCAGATTACCCTACGGTAGGGAGAAAAATTACCAATCAGTATTTTGGATCAGAGGAGCATCTGAGGACTGTTTAAAGTGCTCCTGTGATTTAGCTGAATATGCCCAGAGAGGATGTTAAGCAATCCAGTTCAGTGACTAATGTATAGCCATGTGGATTTTCAATTGTAAAAGACACAGTAGTCTAATATGTGTGAAACAGCACTAAAATGTTTATTTTCTTAGTGTTGTGTGTGTTGTGAATATCCTGTGATGAAGGCAGAAGTCCTAACGTTTTGTGATTGCATGCCCCTTGATTTACATTAAGCCCATTTAATACACTGGGCTTTTAACAACTGCATATCACTGGATTTGCTGTAGAACTTTAAGGGTTATTGCGATATGAGTGATTAGAGTGTGCTAGCCATTTACCATGCCGCTTACATGTTGGATCAAGTCTGCATTTACAGCGTTAGTTGCTTTTTCTTAATGCACATCCCTTGCAACTTGTGTAACCCTATTGAGGGCCACTGATATTTAGACAGCAGCAGCCTGTCTGTACGGGCTGAGGGGCCATGCTCCTCTACCTTTTTCTTGATGGGAAGAGTATCTGTCAGGCTGAGCAAAAGTCAGCCTGACAGATATTCTTCTGCCTCAGGTCGGGCAGCCAGGGTTGGGCATGCTCTCAATGCCCAGACTCCTGGCTGCCTGAGCTGAACTCCTCTGGGCTGAAGAAGTCACCACCCTGTGGGTGTGGCCTTTTCAGCCTGGCAAAGGTGCCTCACAGCTCTCTCACTCATGATAAGGGCAAACGTCATCACTTGCTTTGGATCTGGGTGCTTCAGTTTTGAGCCCGGTGTCGCCACGGGCCGATTGTCAATCTGTAGTACCTCGTCACAAAGTGGAGTAGGGTCAGCAGTCTCACTGACCCCCATCCCATTCTATGACAAGTTGGAACTGCTGCCTTCCCTCATTGCACTGACCTTAGGCTAGCCAATGAGGGAAGCAAGCAGTTCATACACTCCTGGGATGTCCGAGGCTTTCCTGTTGGAGCTGTTGAGGAAAGTTTTATATTTTATGTTTGGTGTGTGTGTGCATGAATGTATGTGTATTTGTTAGTGAGTGCTGTGAATGAGTATGTGAGTGCATGTGTGAATGAATGTGTTGTGCTTGAGGTGTACATGAGCGTGTGTAACATACCCCCTAACCCGTCCCCGTCCCTCTTAAAATTACCGTCAGCCACTGTATTTAGACCTACCATTTTGTACGCATTTGTAATTTTATATGTAGTATTTAGTTATGCATATATTAGATACTTTTCCAGCACACACCTGATTAAAGACTGCAGTATGGAGTCCCCAGGGTGCCAGATGGAAAAGAGCGCAGTTGTCACAATTGAGAATTTTCTGTTGTCCTAGAAACTCATAGTTCAGATTTCTCATAATTACAAATTATGAGGTTGCAAAACATGCCATGAGTTATGGCCCTTCCATATCAAGAGCAGAACCGTATGTAAGAGTCAGGTGCAAGCAAACTTAGGACTACACCAACTTGATCAAGTACTATCCATTGCAACCCACCACGGGGTGTTGAGCTCCTTACCAATCAATCTATCCCACAAGTAATTTTAACTGATCATGCAACCGATCTATTAGTGCACAAGTCACACACCATTGACTGATATATTGACCTTGCAAAATTGGCATCACTTTTATTTGACCAGCTATTTTAAAGATCAACTTTTTACAAACAACATCATCGCTGACATTGTGGTATAGATATTATGGAGATAAAAATGCCTGGGTTTACATGGCTTAACTTGATAACACACCCTTCACATATTGCATTAAATGGTCAAGAAATCTGACATGAGAATTCAGGCTTTAAATAATTTTGTTTAATCAATGTGCAATTCATATCGCGGATAACTCTTATTTTATAGAGGGTCGAGTATTTTGAGCTGTCTGGGCTGCTTAATTGTTGGAATGCCTTGACTTGTCCATGTTTGGTGAACAGTGGCTACATTCAATGTCAAATTTTGCCTAACTAATTCAACTTTCAGTAGTTTGCCGGAGTGTCAGAGGATTTTTTAAGCTCAATGGTGTATTAAAGGCATTCTGGGCCTAATTTACGAAAAGTGGTGCTGCATCCAATGCAATGCCACTTTTCTTGCACCATTTAGCACCTCACTAAGCCCACCATGTGTGCACTATATTTAAGATACGGCACACCATGCCGGTAGTTAGGGAGCCAGCGTAAACATTTTTTACATGAGTTTGGGGCTTTGCAGGATTAGCATCAACATTTTTGATGCTAATCCTGCAAAGGACATTGAGGCCCATTATAAATAATGGTGTGCCTCCTTTTAATGCCTGCTCTGTGCAGGCTTTACAAATGCCGCAAAAAATGGTGCAAAATAATATTTTAGATTTCTTTGAGCCATTTCTTCAGCCCCCCTAACCTGGGAACACCGCCCTTGAATACAATATATGTGGCGCAGACATAATGTGGAGCAAGAGATTACAAAGTGGCGCAATGCATGCATTGCGTCACTTTTTAAATATGGAATGGGGGAAAAGGCCACCTTAGCGCCACTTTAGCATCAAAAAATTACATTAAGGTGGCGCTAATGTGGTGCAAGGGGCTCTTAAATCTGCCCCTCTATTTTTAAGACTTTAGGGAAATTATTTTCAAGCCCTTTGCACTGTCAGTGCATCACTTTTCACCATATTAAAAGTGATGCACCGGTGGCACAAGGGGCTTTTTTTTGTGATCTGTCTCCATGCTTCTCTTCGTTCAATTTGCATGTGAATAGATGGTTGATGTCTAAAGTAGCACTAACACCTGTATGCATTAAAGATTGTATGGGGAATGAAAAATTGGAAAATAAGGGGAAAGGAAGCTTTATTTAGAGCATGGCTGATGCCTGTACAAATTATATTTTTTAATGAAACTCTACAGCAGACAAGTTGTTCAAGCTTGGCAAAAATTAAGGAATTGAATGTGCCCAGAATCACGCTCCTGCTAATTTCTATAAATGGCAAAAATACATTAATGCAACTGAAGATCAGCTCGAAGGGAGGGTCCAACATAGACCATTTAACATATCACTTTAATGTCCTATTGGGTGATTATTGTAGCCAATGACTAATAACACAGACTTGCTGGAATTCCTGTTAGGCCCCAGAAGACAAAGTAAAAAGCACTTTTTATAGGTAATTTACAATGAAATTTGGAAACTTTCCCAACAAGAAGCCACTGCTTGGTTAATGCAAATGGATCAGGAAGATTTACAGAAAGCATTAGTTGTTGTAGATAATGGGATTAGCACCTTGTCTGACCGCATATACACTTTAGACAACATTGTTTCATCTGCAATAGACATTGTACAAAGTGACATGTCATTTCTACAACATGGACAGAGCCAGCTTAGGTCCATTATGCAGTTGGGATGGACACCACAAACATTAAAATCTGGTTGCGTTCCCTGGCAACACGTTAGAGCATTTAACTTAATGTGACAGCAACAAATGATGGTTAAGAAGGAAGCGACTTACATTATGCTATACACTGAAATGTTGGAAAAGTTGCCTTTTACTGTGGCTGAAATGCCATCTGCTGAATGGTTAAAACATGGGTTATTAATCTGCCTATTTCACCATCTGCAATTCACGTCTTCCTTAAAATACATTCCAATGGTCAGATATGAGAGGCTAGGAGATTGTTACATTCATGTAGGTGTGGGAGCTACCCTTTTTGTACAAATGTTTCAATGGCATGGAAGAGTTCTTTCTTAGCGGTAGCGAATGCAAGGCTTTTGTGAGCCATTCAATGGTTTGTAAACAGCTGCCCTTGCAATGGGCATGCAATGCTTCTGCAGCGACTTTAGATTGCTATCTGAAAAGAGTTCCAGTCCCCTTCAATCAATCAGAAATTTGTAAAGCGCACTACTCACTTGTGAGGGTCTCAAGGCGCTGAGGAGGGGGGAGGTGCTGCTACTGCTCTAACAGCCAGGCCTTGAGAAGTTTCCTGAAGGTAAGGAGGTCTTTGGTCTGACGCAGGTGGGTGAGAAGAGTGTTCCACGTCTTGGCGGCGAGGTTCAAGAATGATCTGGTGCCGGTTGTAGTTCTACAGACGTGTGGGACTGTTGCGAGGGCGAGGTCAGCAGTTTGAAGGTGATTCTCTTGTTGACTGGGAGCCAGTGCAGGTCTCTCAGATGGCCTGTGATGTGGTGGGGGATGTCCAGAATGAGGCGTGCGGAAGCGTTCTGGATGCGTTGAAGCCTCTTCGGGAGTTTTGCCGTGGTTCCTGCATAGAGGGCATTGCTGCAGTCCAGTTTGCTGCTTACGAGGGCTTGGGTGACTGTTCTTCTGGTTTTGGCGTGGATCCATTTGTAGACCTTTTGGAGTATGAGGAGGGTGTTGAAGCAGGGGGAGGAGATCGTGTTGACTTGCTGAGTCAGGAATAGGGAGGAATTCGAGGTTGCTTGCGTGGTCGGTGGGAGTTGGAGTGGCTCCGAGAGAGGCAGGCCACCAGGAGTCAATCCATGCAGAGGGAATGGAGCCGAAGATGAGGACTTCCATCTTGTCGGAGTTGAGTTTGAGGCAGCTGTTTCTCATCCATTTGGTGATGGCCTTTATTCCTTTGTGGAGGTTGGTCTTGGTGGGGTCCTTGGTGAGGGAGAGGATCAGCTGGGTGTTGTTGGCGTATGAGATGATGTTGAGGTTGTGGGATTGGGCGGTGTTAGCGAGTGGGGCCTTGTAGATGTTGAAGAGAGTCACTATTCTCAAGTATTTTGTGGGCATTTCCAATATTTGGCTATAATAGGTGGCATCTTGCTGTTTCTGTTTTTTATACGCAATGGCTGTCCAATAGCAACAAGGAGGACTGATGACGCTTCCACCAGTGCAACTGTCTTGTGAATGCATGGTGCAGTATTTCAGAGCACAACTCCTGGAAGAACTGGAGTGTAACTGGTCTCTGTCATTTAGACCACTTTTGGAATGTGTGCAGCACATTTTCGAGTGCCTCTGGTGCCTTTTCAAATGTGCACTGGAGTTTGTCTTTCTACACTCTGCTATCTTTCATTTTGTAGGAAAGTACCATCTTGCCTAGCATGTTACCCCCATTTTTACATGTATGTCAGTTTGTTTTTGCCTGTCTCACTGGGATCCTGCTAGCCAGGTCCCCAGTGCTCATAGTTGTGGCATGAATGTGTATACCTGTGTAGTGACTAACTGTGTCACCGAGGCTCTGCTAATCAGAACCTCAGTGCTTATGCCATCTCTGCCTTTAAATTTGTCACTATAGGCTAGTGACCACTTTTGCCAATTTCAATTGGCATACTGGAACACCCTTATAATTCCCTAGTATGTGGTACCTAGGTACCCAGGGTTTGGGGTTCCAGGAGATCCCTATGGGCTGCAGCATTTCTTTTGCCACCCATAGGGAGCTCAGACAAACCTTTACACAGGACTGCCATTGTAGCCTGAGTGAAATAACAAACACATTATTTCACAGCCATTTTCACTGCACTTAGGTAACTTATAAGTCACCTATATGTCTAAGCTTCACTTGCTGAAGGTTAGGTGCAAAGTTATTAAGTGTGAGGGCACCCTTGCAGTAGCAAAGGTGCCCCCACATCGTTCAGGGCCATTTCCCTGAACCATGTGAGTGTGGGGACACCATTACATGCGGGCCCTACATATAGGTCAATACCTATATGTAGCTTCACAATGGTAACTCTGAATATGGCCATGTAACATGTCTAAGTTCATGGAATTGTCCCCCCATTCCAAATCTGGTATTGGGGAGTAAATTCCATGCATCCTGGGGGCTCCACTATGGACCCACAGAACTGCCAAAGCAGCTCTCTGGGGTTTTCTCTGCAGCTACCACTACTGCTACCCCACAGACAGAATTCTGCCCTCCTGGGGTCTGGGCAGTCCAGTCCCAGGAAGGCAGAACAAATAATTTCCTCTGAGATAGGGTGTTACACCCTATCCCTTTGGAAATAGTTGTTAAAGGCTGGGGAGGGGTAGCCTTTGGAAATGCGTTGAAGGGCACAGATGGTGCCCTCCTTGCATAAGCCAGTCTACACCGGTTTAGGGATCCCCAGTCCCTGCTTTGGCGTGAAACTGGACAAAGGAAAGGGGAGTGATCACTCCCCTGTCCATCACCACCCCAGGGGTGGTGCCCAGAGCTCCTCCAGTGTGTCCCAGACCTCTGCCATCTTGTTTCCAGAGAAGGGAGGGCACTCTGGAGGCCTCTGAGTGCCAGTGCCCGCAAGTGACATGAGAGACCCCTCCTGATAGGTGCATACCTGACTAGGTGGCCAATCCTCCTTTGAGGGCTATTTAGGGTCTCCCCAGTGGGCTTTTCCTCAGATAACGACTTGCAAGAATTCATCCGAGTTCCTCTGCACCTCTCTCTTCGACTTCTGCCAAGGAACGACCGCTGACTGCTCCAGGACACCTGCAAAACTGCAACAAAGTAGCCAGCAGACTACCAGCGACATTGTAGCACCTAATCCTGCCGGCTTTCTCAACTATTTCCTGGTGGTGCATGCTCTGGGGGCTGCCTGCCTTCACCCTGCACTGGAAGCAACGATGAAATCTCCCGTGGGTCGACGGAATATTCCCCCTGCTTCAGGGGGCACCAAACTTCAGCTTCACTGGTACTATGGGACCCCTCTCATCCTGACGAGCGTGGCCCCTAGAACACCGGTGGTGGACCCAAGTGACCCAGACTGTCCAGTGGTCCAAATGTCCAAATTTGAAGGAGGTAAGTCCTTGCCTTCCCTCCCCAGCACCACGTGTTTCGCAGCTACAAGGGTTTCTGTGCACATTTCTAAGAAATCCTGCATGCACAGCTGAGCCTAGGTCCTGCGATGCTCAGCTCCCTGGGCTGATCTCCGGTGTCGTGGGACCTCCTTTTGCAGTGTTGAGATGACCACTGTGTTCAGACTTCTTGAACCCATGTTCAAGGACTTCTGTGGGTGCTTCCTGCTTGTGCATGGACTCTCTGTGTTGCTGAGGGCCCCCTCTGGCTCCTCTCCCAAGTGGCGACATCCTGGTCCTTCCTGGGCCAGGGCAGCACCCTTTTTCTCAAATCGCGAACTTGCAGCTAGAAAAGCTTGTTTGCAGTATTTTGGCAAGGAAATACCTCTGCATCCTCCAGCACACCGTGGGACATATTCTGCATGAAGAAGAACTTCCTACCTCCTTTGGTTGTTGTAGAATCTTCAGCTTCTGCATCCCAGAGGCAGCCATTTTGCACCTTCATCCAGGCTTTAGTGGGCTCCTGCCCCCCCAGACACTTTAGCGACTCTTGGACTTGGTCCCCTTCCTTTGCAGGTCCTCAGGTCCAGGAATCCATCTTCAGTGCTTGGCAGTCTGTTGTGGTCTTTGCAAAATCCTTTATCACGACTTTAGTGTGTTTCTGGGGAAATGGTAGTACTTTACTCCTACTTTCCAGGACCTTGGGGTGGGGTATCATTTAGACCCTTAGTGTTTTCGAACACTCCCAACAAACCTCTACACACTACACTAGCCTAGGGGTCCATTCGTGGTTCGCATTCCACTTTCTTAGTATATGGTTTGTGTTGCCCCTAGGCCTATTGCATCCTATTGTCTTCTACAGTGTTTGCACTACTTTCTGACTGTTTTACTTACCTGATTTGGTTTGTTGTGTATATTTTGTGTATTTTACTTACCTCCTAAGGGAGTATATCCTCTGAGATATTTTTGGCACATTGTCACTAAAATAAAGTATCTTTTATTTTTAGTAACTATGGGCCAGATGTAGGTAAGTTTGATTTTGCGACTTGCAATTTGCGAGTCATAGCGACTCGCAAATTGCAACTCGCAAAACCAAATGCAGAAAGGTGTCTCAGACACCTTCTGCGACTCGCTATGGGGTCGCAAAGACCCACCTCATGAATATTAATGAGGTGGGTCGCAGTTTGCGACCCCATAGCGAGTCTAGGCACTCACAGGGATGGTGGCCTGTTGGAGACAGCAGACCACCATGTCTGTGACTGCTTTTTGAATAAAGCATTTTTTTTTCTTTTTGCAGCCCGTTTTCCTTAAAGGAAAACGAGCTGCAAAAAGAAAAATACCGAAACCATTTGGTTATGGCTTTTTCAGAGTAGGCAGTGGTCCATAGGACCATTGCCTGCTCTGAAAAAATATTTTTATTGGCATTCACAAAGGGGAAGGGGTTCCCTTTGCGAATGAGTTACCATCCACTTCAAGTGGATGGTAACTGCGAGTTGGTTTGCGACTGCATTCGTGGTCCCAAAGCAACTCTGCATGGCGATGCGGTCGCAAATAGGAAGGTAACACCCCTTCCTATTTGCGAGTCGCAGTCTCAAATTTGCGGTTGTGCATCACGTTTGGCCTTTTGCGCCTCGCAAACTGCGTTTTTCGCAGTTTGCGAGGCGCAAAAGGCTTGCTACATCTGGCCCTATGAATATTGTCTTTTTTATGATATAGTACTTATATGATGTAAGTGGTATTGCATAAGCTTTGAATGTCTCCTAGTTCAGCCTTGGCTGCTCTGCTATAGCTACATCTATCAGCCTTAGCTGCTAGAACACTACTATTCTACTAATAAGGGATAACTGGACCTGGCACAAGGTGTAAGTACCATTGGTGCCCACTATAAGCCAAGCCAGCCTCTTACATTGGTGGTGCCGCGGTGGGAGAAGTACTTTTAACTGCATTACCACTTTATCAATGGTGCTTTTCATAAGAAAACCATATTCTAAATACTTAGAAATATACACAAGTAAACTTAACAGTCTTACTTTCTTTCTAAAAAGTTTCAGAAAAGTTTGAATTTTTTTTTCTCTTTTCTTAAAAAGTTTTCAAAACTTTTTCTCTTACCCCTAACCTCTTTCTTTTCACCATGTCAGTGGTAGAGGCCACTCCCAAAGTTGTGCAGACAACTTATGATAATCTAAACTTTAAACGTTTGAGGGGTCTCTCTATAGAAAGAATTTTAGGGATTGGTAAGAACCCTACCAATGATCGTCTTCTTAGCCTTCTCCTTGAAATTGAACAGAGTCAGACTGGTCAAACCCAGGATCAGGAGGTAGAAGAGGGGGGTACCCAGATAGATTCAGGGGAGGGTCCTGAGAACTCCGGGGAGGGTACTTCCAAAGACCTTTCACTTGTCAGGCCACCTAGTGAAGCTGGTAGTGGGAGGGGGTCACACAACAGTAGGACACCTTTCACTCCTAAAGGCCAGGTCACTAGGGTTCAGGAAATTAGAGAAAGGTCCACTTCTGCCAATTCTCACATTACCTCTGTGTCAGAGAATTCCCAAACCTCCCACCCTGAGGATAACACCCTAGACAGGGAACTCCAAAAGCTGAGGTATGAAGAGGCCAGACTGAAGCTAAGACATCAGCAGTTGGCCTTAGATAGGAAATCTTTAGATGAAGAGAGAGAGAAAGACAGAAGTTGGGGTTAGTTCCCCATGGTGGCAGCAACAGCAGCAATCTTGATAGTCATCCTGTTAGAGAAACAGATTTGAGAAACCTGCATAAGATTGTCCCCCTTACAAGGAGGGGGATGACATATACAAGTGGTTTTCTGCACTTGAGAGGGCCTGTATGGTACAGCTGGTCCCTCAAAGGCAGTGGGCTGCTATATTGTGGCTATCTTTCACTGGCAAAGGTAGGGACAGACTCCTTACTGTCAGAGAGAGTGATGCCAACAATTATAAAGTTTTGAAAGATGCACTCTTAGATGGATTTGGCTTAACCACTGAAGAATACAGGATAAAGTTCAGAGAAACTAGAAAAGAGTCCTCTCAAGAATGGACAGACTTTGTAGACTGTTCAGTGAAGGCCTTGGAGGGATGGTTACATGGCAGTAAGGTGACTGACTATGAAAGCCTGTATAATCTAATTTTGAGCGAGCATATGTTGAATAATTGTGTGTCTGACTTGTTGCACCAGTAGTTGGTAGACTCAGATCTGACCTCTCCCCAAGAATTGGGAAAGAAGACAGACAAATCGGTCAAAACAAGAGTGAGCAGAAAAGCTCATACAGGGGGTGACAAAGATGGCAAGAAGAAGGATGGTAAGTCTCATGACAAAGGTGGGGACAAAAACAAAAATAATTCAGAGTCTTCATCAAGCCCACAAAAATCCTCTGGGGGAGGTGGGTCCAAATTCTCTTCACACAATCAAAAGAAGCCATGGTGTTATTTATGTAAAAGTAAAGGCCATTGGGCAAGTGATTCCACTTATCCAAAATAAAACACCATGGCTCCCACCACCACAACCCCAACTGAGTCCACTAGTCACCCTAGTAATAGCAGTGGTGGTGGGAAGAACACTACAAATAGCCAGTCAAAGGGTGTAGTTGGGTTTACCATTGGTAATGTAGTGGGGGTTGGTCTAGTTAGGGAGACCACAGAGGCTGTTTTAGTATCTGATGGTGGTATTGATTTTGCACCTAGGTT
Source organism: Pleurodeles waltl (assembly GCF_031143425.1). Taxonomy (NCBI): domain Eukaryota; kingdom Metazoa; phylum Chordata; class Amphibia; order Caudata; family Salamandridae; genus Pleurodeles; species Pleurodeles waltl. The sequence goes on along the minus strand of NC_090436.1, from coordinate 932,484,201 downwards.
GCTTGTCCCCTTAATGTGGGTAAGTACAAGCAACTACCCCTAATAAATGGTGTTGAAGTTGTGGCCTACAGGGACACAGGAGCTAGTGTCACCATGGTGATAGAGAAACTGGTTGCCCCTGAACAACACCTACTTGGTCAGCAGTACCAAGTGACTGATGCTCATAACAACACTCTTAGCCACCCCATGGCTGTTGTGAATCTCAACTGAGGGGGTTACTGGCCCAAAGAAAGTTGTGATAGCCACTGATTTACCTGTAGGCTGCTTAAAAGGAAATGATTTTGAAACATCAGCTTGGGCTGAAGTGGAGTTAGAGGCTCATGCAGCAATGCTGGGCATTCCAGGGCATATCTTTGCTCTCACAAGGGCTCAGGCCCAGAAGCAAGGAGGACAGGGAAACTTGGAGTCTGGAAATATGGACCAAGTGCTCCCAAAAGCTAGGGGTAGAAAGGGTAAATCCTTGCCCACTATCCCTCCTTCTCCAGAAGAGGAATCCTCTCCCTATGCAGAACCTACACCAGATGAGCTAACAGCAGACACTGCTGAGCTTTTGGGTGCAGGGGGGCCTGCTAGGGAAGAACTTAGTGTGGCACAGCAGACCTGTCCCACACTAGAGGGTTTAAGACAGCAAGCTGTCAAACGGCATAATGGGGATGTCACTGATAGCCACAAAGTCTATTGGGAAGATACCCTTCTCTATACTGAGGCAAGGGACCCTAAACCTGGAGATGCCAGGGGATTGGGCATCCCTTTGCAGTATAGGGAGTTCCTTCTGACTTTGGTCCATGACATTCCTTTGGCTGGGCATTTGGGCCAAAGTAAAACTTGGGACAGGCTTGTTCGATTGTTTCACTGGCCTCATATGTCAGAGGACACCAAAGAGTTTTGTCACTCCTGTGTGACCTGCCAAGCCAGTGGCAAGACTGGTGGCACACCTAAGGCCCCCTTTGTTCCACTCCCAGTGGTTGGGGTGCCCTTTGAGAGGTTAGGGGTTGACATTGTTGACCCCCTTGACTCTCCAACAGCTTCAGGAAATAGATTCATTCTAGTAGTAGCGGACCATGCCAGTAGGAATCCTGAAGCTATACCCTTAAGGACCACTTTAGATCCTGCAGTGGCAAAAGCCCTCCTGGGAATCTTTTCCAGAGTGGGTTTCCCTCAGGAAGTGGTGTCAGACAGAGGTAGTAACTTCATGTCTGCATATCTCAAGGCAATGTGGAAGGAGTGTGGTGTACCTTCGAGTTCATCCACAAACAAATGGATTGGTTGAGAGGTTAAATAAAACTCTCAAAGGCATGATCATGGGACTCCCTGAAAAACTCAGGAGGAGATGGGATGTGCTGTTGTCATGCCTCCTTTTTGCTTATAGCGAGGTACCCCAGAAAGGAGTGGGCTTCAGCCCCTTTAAACTCCTCTTTGGACACCCGATAAGAGGTCCCCCTGCTCTTGTGAAGGAGGGTTGTGAACAACATTTAATAGCTCCAAAGCAAGACATTGTGGTCTATGTGCTTGGCCTCAGATCAAGGATAGCTGAGTACATGAAAAAGGCCAGTAAAAACCTTCAGGCCAGCCAAGAGCTCCAGAAGCAATGGCATGAGCAGAAGGCTGCCCTGACTCAGTGCCACCCAGGTCAGAAGGTGTGGGTATTGGAGCCTGTGGCACCAAGAACACTCCAGGACAAATGGAGTGGAACCCATCTCATTGTGGAGAAGAAAGGTGAGGTCACCTATTTGGTGGACCTTGGCACTGCCAGAAGCCCCCTTAGGGTGCTTCATGTCAATCGCCTTAAACCTTACCATGACAGGCTGACTTAACCCTGCTCATGGCCATAGATGAGGAGCAGGAGGAAGAGAGTGACCTTCTCTCTGACCTCTTCTCTACCACTGCAGCTGATGGCTTCGTGGAAGGAGTTGTACTTGCAGATTGCCTTACTGCTGAGCAGAAGGACAACTGTATACATCTCCATATTCAGTTCTCTGACCTTTTCTCACTAATCCCAGGTACCGCTACTTGATGTGAGCACATAATTGATACTGGAGACAGTTTACTTGTCAATAGTAAGATTTATAGACAGCCTGACCATGTCAGGGACTGTATTAAACAAGAGATACAGAAAATGTTGGATCTTGGAGTGATTGAACCGTCTGAAAGTACCTGGGCCAGCCCAGTGGTGCTTGTCCCCAAACCTCATAGTAAAGATGGAAAAAAGGAAATGCGGTTTTGTGTGGATGTAGGAGGCTGGACTGGCTTGTAGTGAGTACCAAGGGGTACTTGCACCTTGCACCAGGCCCAGTTATCCCTTATTAGTGTATAGGGTGTCTAGCAGCTTAGGCTGATAGATAATGGTAGCTTAGCAAAGCAGCTCAGGCTGAACTAGGAGACGTGTGAAGCTACTACAGTACCACTTAGTGTCATATGCACAATATCATAAGAAAACACAATACACAGTTATACTAAAAATAAAGGTACTTTATTTTTATGACAATATGCCAAAGTATCTTAGAGTGTACCCTCAGTGAGAGGATAGGAAATATACACAAGATATATATACACAATAGCAAAAATATGCAGTATAGTCTTAGAAAACAGTGCAAACAATGTATAGTTACAATAGGATGCAATGGGGAAACATAGGGATAGGGGCAACACAAACCATATACTCCAGAAGTGGAATGCGAACCACGAATGGACCCCAAACCTATGTGACCTTGTAGAGGGTCGCTGGGACTATTAGAAAATAGTGAGAGTTAGAAAAATAACCCTCCCCAAGACCCTGAAAAGTGAGTGCAAAGTGCACTAAAGTTCCCCTAAGGACAAAATAGTCGTGTTAGAGGGAGAATGCAAAGAAAACACAAATCAGCAATGCAACAACGATGGATTCCTGTCTGAAGGTACCTGTGGAACAAGGGGACCAAGTCCAAAAGTCACAAGCAGCTCGGAGATGGGCAGATGCCCAAGAAATGCCAGCGGTTGGTGCAAAGAAGCTCTTACTAGGCTGAAGAACTGTGAATACTGCAGGAACGACAAGGGCTAGAGACTTCCCCTTTGGAGGATGGATCCCCCACGCCTTGGAGAGTCGTGCAGAAGTGTTTTCCCGCCGGATGGACGCCAACAAGCCTTGCTACACGCAAATCGTGCGTTTGGCGTTTTTGGACGCTGCTGGGGCCCAGGAGGGACCAGGAGGTCGCAAATTGGACCTGAAGAGAGAGGGGACGTCGAGCAAGACAAAGAGCCCTCACTGAAGCAGGTAGCACCCGGAGAAGTGCCAGAAACAGGCACTACGAGGGTGCGTGAAACGGTGCTCGCCGAAGTTGCACAAAGGAGTCCCACGTCGCCGGAGACCAACTTAGAAAGTCGTGCAATGCAGGTTAGAGTGCCGTGGACCCAGGCTTGGCTGTGCACACAGGATTTCCGCCGGAAGTGCACAGGGGCCGGAGAAGCTTGCAAAGTCGCGGTTCCCAGCAATGCAGCCCAGCGAGGTGAGGCAAGGACTTACCTCCACCAAACTTGGGCTGAAGAGTCACTGGACTGTGGGGGTCACTTGGACGGTGGCGCTGGATTCGAGGGACCTCGCTCGTCGTGCTGAGAGGAGACCCAAGGGACCGGAGATGCAGCTTTTTGGTGCCTGCGGTTGCAGGGGGAAGATTCCGTCGACCCACGGGAGATTTCTTCGGAGCTTCTGGTGCAGAGAGGAGGCAGACTACCCCCACAGCATGCACAAGCAGGAAAACAGTCGAGAAGGCGGCAGGATCAGCGTTACAGAGTTGCAGTAGTCGTCTTTGCTACTATGTTGCAGGTTTGCAGGCTTCCAGCCCGGTCAGCGGTCGATTCCTTATCAGAAGGTGAAGAGGGAGATGCAGAGGAACTCGGCTGAGCTCATGCATTCGTTATCTCAAGTTTCCCCAGAGACAGAGACCATAAATAGCCAGAAAAGAGGGTTTGGCTACCTAGGAGAGAGGAAAGGCTACTAACACCTGAAGGAGCCTATCACAAGGAGTCTCTGACGTCACCTGGTGGCACTGGCCACTCAGAGCAGTCCAGTGTGCCAGCAGCACCTCTGTTTCCAAGATGGCAGAGGTCTGGAGCACACTGGAGGAGCTCTGGACACCTCCCAGGGGAGGTGCAGGTCAGGGGAGTGGTCACTCCCCTTTCCTTTGTCCAGTTTCGCGCCAGAGCAGGGGCTAAGGGGTCCCTGAACCGGTGTAGACTGGCTTATGCAGAATTGGGCACATCTGTGCCCAACAAAGCATTTCCAGAGGCTGGGGGAGGCTACTCCTCCCCTGCCTTCACACCATTTTCCAAAGGGAGAGGGTGTCACACCCTCTCTCAGAGGAAGTTCTTTGTTCTGCCATCCTGGGCCAGGCCTGGCTGGACCCCAGGAGGGCAGATGCCTGTCTGAGGGGTTGGCAGCAGCAGCAGCTGCAGAGAAACCCCAGGAAGGGCAGTCTGGCAGTACCAGGGTCTGTGCTACAGACCACTGGGATCATGGAATTGTACCAACAATGCCAGGATGGCATAGAGGGGGCAATTCCATGATCATAGACATGTTACATGGCCATATTCGGAGTTACCATGGTGAAGCTACATATAGGTAGTGACCTATATGTAGTGCACGCGTGTAATGGTGTCCCCGCACTCACAAAGTTCAGTGAATTGGCTCTGAACAATGTGGGGGCACCTTGGCTAGTGCCAGGGTGCCCTCACACTAAGTAACTTTGCACCTAACCTTTACCAGGTAAAGGTTAGACATATAGGTGACTTATAAGTTACTTAAGTGCAGTGTAAAATGGCTGTGAAATAACGTGGACGTTATTTCACTCAGGCTGCAGTGGCAGGCCTGTGTAAGAATTGTCAGAGCTCCCTATGGGTGGCAAAAGAAATGCTGCAGCCCATAGGGATCTCCTGGAACCCCAATACCCTGGGTACCTCAGTACCATATACTAGGGGATTATAAGGGTGTTCCAGTAAGCCAATGTAAATTGGTAAAAATGGTCACTAGCCTGTCAGTGACAATTTGGAAAGCAATGAGAGAGCATAACCACTGAGGTTCTGATTAGCAGAGCCTCAGTGAGACAGTTAGTCACTACACAGGTAACATATACAGGCACACTTATGAGCACTGGGGCCCTGGGTTACCAGGGTCCCAGTGACACATACAACTAAAACAACATATATACAGTGAAAAATGGGGGTAACATGCCAGGCAAGATGGTACTTTCCTACACAACCCCCCCCCAAACGAAGGACAATAAGACTAGCCATTACCTGATGAGTCTTCATTGTCTAAGTGGAAATATCTGGAGAGTCCATCTGCATTGGAGTGGCTACTCCCAGGTCTATGTTCCACTGTATAGTCCATTCCCTGTAGGGATATGGACCACCTCAACAATTTAGGATTTTCACCTTTCATTTGTTTTAGCCAAAGTAGAGGTTTGTGGTCTGTCTGAACAATGAAGTGAGTGCCAAACAGGTATGGCCTCAACTTCTTCAGAGCCCAGACCACAGCAAAGGCCTCCCTCTCAATGGCAGACCAACGCTTTTCTCTAGGGGTCAACCTTCTACTAATAAAAGCAACAGGTTGATCCTGGCCCTCAGAATTAAGTTGTGATAGGACTGCCCCTACTCCTAATTCAGATGCATCAGTTTGGACATAGAATTTTTTAGAGTAACAAGGGCTTTTCAGGACAGGTGCAGAGCACATGGCCTGCTTCAGCTCCTCAAAAGCTTTCTGACAGTTTGCTGTCCATAATACCTTTTTAGGCATTTTCTTGGATGTGAGGTCATTAAGAGGGGCTGCAATGGAGCCATAGTTCTTAATGAACCTCCTGTAATACCCAGTGAGGCCTAGGAAGGCTCTCACCTGAGTCTGAGTGGTAGGGGGAATCCAATCAATAATAGTTTGGATTTTCCCCTGAAGTGGTGCAATCTGTTCCCCACCAACAAGGTGTCCCAGATAAACCACCTTACCCTGCCCTATCTGGCACTTTGAAGCCTTGATAGTGAGGCCTGCCTTTTGCAGGGCCTCCAAAACTTTCCAAAGGTGGACCAGGTGATCATCCCAGCTGGAGCTAAAGACAGCTATATCATCCAAATATGCTGCACTGAAAGCTTCCAGCCCTTGCAGGACTGTGTTCACCAACCTCTGAAAAGTGGCAGGTGCATTTTTCAAACCAAAAGGCATTACAGTAAACTGGTAATGTCCTCCAATGGTAGAAAATGCAGTCTTAGGTTTAGCATCTTCTGACATTTTGATCTGCCAATACCCTGCAGTCAAATCAAAAGTGCTTAGATACTTGGCAGATGCCAGTGTATCTATTAGCTCATCTGCCCTGGGTATAGGGTGAGCATCTGTTTTGGTTACCAAGTTGAGACCTCTATAGTCTACACAAAACCTCATTTCCTTCTTTCCATCTTTAGAATTGGGTTTTGGTACCAGTACCACAGGAGAAGCCCATGGACTGTCAGAGTGCTCAACCACTCCTAGTTCCAACATCTTCTGAACTTCTTGCTTTATGCAGTCCCTGACATGGTCAGGCTGCCTATAGATCTTACTTTTGACAGGTAACCTGTCTCCAGTATCTATAGTGTGCTCACACCAAGAAGTGGTGCCTGGCACAATGGAGAAGAGTTCTGAAAATTGTCCTAGGAGATTTATGCAATTATCTTTCTGCTCAGCAGTAAGACAATCAGCCAAAACTACCCCTTCCACAAGAGCATCTTGTTCTGTGGAAGAGAAGAGATCAGGTAGAGGATCACTGTCTTCTTCCTGTCCCTCATCTGTTGCCATGAGCAGGGTGAGATCAGCCCTGTCATAGTAGGGTTTCAGGCGGTTGACATGGAGCACCCTAAGGGGACTCCTGGCAGTGCCTAAGTCAACCAAGTAGGTGACTTCACCCTTCTTTTCAACAATTGTGTGTGGACCACTCCATTTATCTTGGAGTGCTCTTGGGGCCACAGGCTCCAAGACCCACACTTTCTGCCCTGGTTGGTACTGAACCAAAACAGCCTTCTGATCATGCCATTGCTTCTGGAGCTCTTGGCTGGCCTGAAGGTTTTTACTGGCCTTTTTCATGTACTCAGCCATCCTTGATCTGAGGCCAAGTACATAATCCACAATATCCTGCTTAGGAGCTTTTAAAGGTTGTTCCCAACCCTCCTTTACAAGTGTGAGTGGACCCCTAACAGGGTGTCCAAAAAGAAGTTCAAAGGGGCTGAAGCCCACTCCTTTCTGGGGTACCTCCCTGTAGGCAAAAAGGAGGCATGGTAGAAGAATATCCCATCTCCTGCGGAGTTTTTCAGGGAGTCCCATAATCATGCCTTTGAGAGTTTTATTAAATCTCTCCACCAGTCCATTTGTTTGTGGATGATAGGGTGTTGTGAACTTGTAAGTTACACCACACTCCTTCCACATGGCCTTTAAGTATGCAGACATGAAATTGCTTCCTCTGTCTGATACTACTTCCTTTGGGAAGCCCACCCTGGAAAATATTCCCAGGAGGGCCTTTGCCACTGCAGGAGCTGTAGTGGTCCTTAAAGGAATAGCTTCAGGATATCTTGTGGCATGGTCCACTACCACCAAGATAAACCTATTGCCTGAAGCAGTAGGAGGGTCAAGGGGGCCAACTATGTCAACCCCTACCCTTTCAAAGGGAACCCCAACCACAGGCAGTGGGATAAGGGGTGCCTTTGGAGTGCCACCTGTCTTGCCACTGGCTTGACAGGTTTCACAGGACTTACAAAATTCTTTTGTGTCCTCAGACATCCTAGGCCAATGAAACAGTGGTACCAATCTGTCCCAAGTTTTCATTTGACCCAGGTGCCCAGCTAAGGGAATGTCATGTGCCAGTGTTAGGAGGAACTTTCTGTACTCCTGAGGAATCACTAATCTCCTGGCAGCTCCAGGTTTAGGATCCCTTTGCTCAGTGTACAAGAGGTTGTCCTCCCAGTAAACTCTGTGTGAGTCACTGACATCCCCATTAGCCTGTTTGACAGCTTGCTGTCTGAGACCCTCTAATGTGGGACAGGTTTGCTGTGCCACACTCAGCTCCTCTCTGGCAGGCCCCCCTTCACCCAAAAGCTCAGCAGTGTCTGCTTCCAGCTCCTCTGGTGTAGGTTCTGCACAGGGAGGGAATTCTTCTTCCTCAGAAGTAGAATCCACTGTAGAGGGAGGGATAGTAGGAAGTGGTTTGCTTCTACTAGCCCTAGCTTTAGGGAGCACTTGGTCCATTGTTCCAGGATCCAAGCTTCCCTGTCCTTTTTGCTTTTTGGCCTGAGCCCTTGTCAAAGCAAAAATATGCCCTGGGATGCCCAGCATTGCTGCATGGGCCTCCAACTCCACATCTGACCAAGCTGATGTCTCCAAATCGTTCCCTAATAGACAGTCTACAGGTAAATCTGAAGCTACCACAACTTTCTTTGGACCAGATACCCCCCCCCAGTTGAGATTTACAACAGCCATGGGGTGGCTTTGTGTTATGTTGTGAGCATCGGTTACTTGGTACTGGTGTCCAAGTATGTGTTGTTCAGGGTGCACCAGTTTCTCAATCACCATTGTGACACTGGCACCTGTGTCCCTGTAGGCCTGGACCTCAACACCATTTATTAGGGTTAGTTGCTTGTACTTCTCCAAGTTATGGGGGCAAGCAACCAAAGTGGCTAAGTCAATAGCCCCTTCAGAGACTAAAGTAGCCTCTGTGGTCTCCCTAATCAGACCAACCCCAACTAAATTACCAAAAGTGAGCCCAGCTACTCCCTTGGATTGGCTATTAGTAGGTTTGCTCCCACCACCACTGCTATTAGTAGGGACACTAGGTGTAGCAGTAGGGGTTGTAGTGGTAGGAGCTGTGGTGCCTTTCTTTGGACAACTGGGATCTGTTGTCCAATGGCCTTTTATCTTACATAAATAGCACCATGGTTTCTTTTCCTTGTTCTGATTAAAGGAGGATTTGGGCCCACCACCCCCACCAGAGTGTTTTTGTGGGCCTGATGAAGACTCATTTTTAGATTTGTCCCCACCCTTGTCAGAAGACTTACCATCCTTCTTTTTGTTGCCATCTTTGTCACCCCCTGTATGAACTTTTCTGTTCACTCTTGTTCTGACCCATTTGTCTGCCTTCTTTCCCAATTCTTGGGGAGAGGTCAGATCAGAGTCCACCAAGTACTGGTGCAACAAATCAGACACACAATTATTAAGAATATGCTCTCTCAGGATCAAGTTATACAGGCCGTCATAATCAGTAACTTTACTGCCATGTAACCACCCCTCCAAGGCCTTCACTGCCTGGTCAATGAAATCAACCCAGTCTTGTGAAGACTCCTTTTTGGTATCTCTGAACTTTATCCTGTACTGTTCAGTGGTTAAGCCATAACCATCCAGGAGTGCATTCTTAAGAACTTGGAAATTGTTAGCATCATTTTCTTTTACAGTAAGGAGCCTATCCCTACCTTTTCCAGTAAATGATAGCCATAGGATAGCAGCCCACTGCTTTTGAGGGACATCCTGTACAGCACAGGCCCTCTCAAGTGCAGCAAACCACTTGTTAATGTCATCCCCCTCCTTGTAAGGGGGAACTATCTTATGCAGATTCCTGGAATCATGCTCTTTTGCAGGATGACTATGGGGAATACTGCTGCTGCCACCATGGGTATCTAAACCCATTTTCTGTCTTTCCTTCTCTATTTCTAAAGACTGTCTATCCAAATCCAGCTGTTGCTTCTTGAGCTTCAGTCTGGTTTGCTCCACTCTCAATCTATTGAGCTCCCTTTCCAACAATCTGTCATCAGGGTGGGTGGGAGGGACATTTCTAGATACAGAGGTATGATGGGAATGAACAGAAGGAGACCTGTCCCTTACAGAGGGCACCCTAACAGCTTGGCTACCAGTATAATGTGAGAGCACATCATCAGTATGATGTGATTCAACCTCTGTACCAACTATGCTAGACTGTCTAGTAATGGGCAGGCTGAGAAGTTTCTTTCCTGAACCTTTTCCTGGGGGAGTACCTGGATCAGATTGAGAACCATTAGCTACTTTTTCTACAGATTGGGCACTTATGGCCTTATCCTGTACTCTAAGCATATTAATTAACAGTTCTAAGGAAGGATTCTTCCCTACACTCAAACCTCTCTCTATGCAGAGACTCCTTGCTCCTTTCCAGCTAAGGTGATCATATGCAAGTTTGGACAGTTCAACTTTTTGGCCTGTGCCAGACATTTTTAGAGAGAGTTAAAGTGATAGACAAAGAGAAAAAAGTTTTCAGAACTTTTTGGAAAGACAGAAAAAACTTTTTAAACTTTTAAGAACTTTTTGAAAGTTTAGTAGTACTTTTCAGCACTTAGAAAAGAGTGAAAAGAGGAAATGCAAAACATTTTGGCTATGCGTATATACACTGACATTGTTTTGTATATTTTTCTCTTATGAAAAGTACAATGACAAGAGTGGTAAGCAGTCTCAAGCACTTATCCCACCACTGCACAACCAATGTAGGAGGCTGGACTGGCTTGTAGTGAGTACCAAGGGGTACTTGCACCTTGCACCAGGCCCAGTTATCCCTTATTAGTGTATAGGGTGTCTAGCAGCTTAGGCTGATAGATAATGGTAGCTTAGCAAAGCAGCTCAGGCTGAACTAGGAGACGTGTGAAGCTACTACAGTACCACTTAGTGTCATATGCACAATATCATAAGAAAACACAATACACAGTTATACTAAAAATAAAGGTACTTTATTTTTATGACAATATGCCAAAGTATCTTAGAGTGTACCCTCAGTGAGAGGATAGGAAATATACACAAGATATATATACACAATAGCAAAAATATGCAGTATAGTCTTAGAAAACAGTGCAAACAATGTATAGTTACAATAGGATGCAATGGGGAAACATAGGGATAGGGGCAACACAAACCATATACTCCAGAAGTGGAATGCGAACCACGAATGGACCCCAAACCTATGTGACCTTGTAGAGGGTCGCTGGGACTATTAGAAAATAGTGAGAGTTAGAAAAATAACCCTCCCCAAGACCCTGAAAAGTGAGTGCAAAGTGCACTAAAGTTCCCCTAAGGACAAAATAGTCGTGTTAGAGGGAGAATGCAAGGAAAACACAAATCAGCAATGCAACAACGATGGATTCCTGTCTGAAGGTACCTGTGGAACAAGGGGACCAAGTCCAAAAGTCACAAGCAGCTCGGAGATGGGCAGATGCCCAAGAAATGCCAGCGGTTGGTGCAAAGAAGCTCTTACTAGGCTGAAGAACTGTGAATACTGCAGGAACGACAAGGGCTAGAGACTTCCCCTTTGGAGGATGGATCCCCCACGCCTTGGAGAGTCGTGCAGAAGTGTTTTCCCGCCGGATGGACGCCAACAAGCCTTGCTACACGCAAATCGTGCGTTTGGCGTTTTTGGACGCTGCTGGGGCCCAGGAGGGACCAGGAGGTCGCAAATTGGACCTGAAGAGAGAGGGGACGTCGAGCAAGACAAAGAGCCCTCACTGAAGCAGGTAGCACCCGGAGAAGTGCCAGAAACAGGCACTACGAGGGTGCGTGAAACGGTGCTCGCCGAAGTTGCACAAAGGAGTCCCACGTCGCCGGAGACCAACTTAGAAAGTCGTGCAATGCAGGTTAGAGTGCCGTGGACCCAGGCTTGGCTGTGCACACAGGATTTCCGCCGGAAGTGCACAGGGGCCGGAGAAGCTTGCAAAGTCGCGGTTCCCAGCAATGCAGCCCAGCGAGGTGAGGCAAGGACTTACCTCCACCAAACTTGGGCTGAAGAGTCACTGGACTGTGGGGGTCACTTGGACGGTGGCGCTGGATTCGAGGGACCTCGCTCGTCGTGCTGAGAGGAGACCCAAGGGACCGGAGATGCAGCTTTTTGGTGCCTGCGGTTGCAGGGGGAAGATTCCGTCGACCCACGGGAGATTTCTTCGGAGCTTCTGGTGCAGAGAGGAGGCAGACTACCCCCACAGCATGCACAAGCAGGAAAACAGTCGAGAAGGCGGCAGGATCAGCGTTACAGAGTTGCAGTAGTCGTCTTTGCTACTATGTTGCAGGTTTGCAGGCTTCCAGCCCGGTCAGCGGTCGATTCCTTATCAGAAGGTGAAGAGGGAGATGCAGAGGAACTCGGCTGAGCTCATGCATTCGTTATCTCAAGTTTCCCCAGAGACAGAGACCCTAAATAGCCAGAAAAGAGGGTTTGGCTACCTAGGAGAGAGGAAAGGCTACTAACACCTGAAGGAGCCTATCACAAGGAGTCTCTGACGTCACCTGGTGGCACTGGCCACTCAGAGCAGTCCAGTGTGCCAGCAGCACCTCTGTTTCCAAGATGGCAGAGGTCTGGAGCACACTGGAGGAGCTCTGGACACCTCCCAGGGGAGGTGCAGGTCAGGGGAGTGGTCACTCCCCTTTCCTTTGTCCAGTTTCGCGCCAGAGCAGGGGCTAAGGGGTCCCTGAACCGGTGTAGACTGGCTTATGCAGAATTGGGCACATCTGTGCCCAACAAAGCATTTCCAGAGGCTGGGGGAGGCTACTCCTCCCCTGCCTTCACACCATTTTCCAAAGGGAGAGGGTGTCACACCCTCTCTCAGAGGAAGTTCTTTGTTCTGCCATCCTGGGCCAGGCCTGGCTGGACCCCAGGAGGGCAGATGCCTGTCTGAGGGGTTGGCAGCAGCAGCAGCTGCAGAGAAACCCCAGGAAGGGCAGTCTGGCAGTACCAGGGTCTGTGCTACAGACCACTGGGATCATGGAATTGTACCAACAATGCCAGGATGGCATAGAGGGGGCAATTCCATGATCATAGACATGTTACATGGCCATATTCGGAGTTACCATGGTGAAGCTACATATAGGTAGTGACCTATATGTAGTGCACGCGTGTAATGGTGTCCCCGCACTCACAAAGTTCAGTGAATTGGCTCTGAACAATGTGGGGGCACCTTGGCTAGTGCCAGGGTGCCCTCACACTAAGTAACTTTGCACCTAACCTTTACCAGGTAAAGGTTAGACATATAGGTGACTTATAAGTTACTTAAGTGCAGTGTAAAATGGCTGTGAAATAACGTGGACGTTATTTCACTCAGGCTGCAGTGGCAGGCCTGTGTAAGAATTGTCAGAGCTCCCTATGGGTGGCAAAAGAAATGCTGCAGCCCATAGGGATCTCCTGGAACCCCAATACCCTGGGTACCTCAGTACCATATACTAGGGGATTATAAGGGTGTTCCAGTAAGCCAATGTAAATTGGTAAAAATGGTCACTAGCCTGTCAGTGACAATTTGGAAAGCAATGAGAGAGCATAACCACTGAGGTTCTGATTAGCAGAGCCTCAGTGAGACAGTTAGTCACTACACAGGTAACATATACAGGCACACTTATGAGCACTGGGGCCCTGGGTTACCAGGGTCCCAGTGACACATACAACTAAAACAACATATATACAGTGAAAAATGGGGGTAACATGCCAGGCAAGATGGTACTTTCCTACACAACCCCCCCCCAAACGAAGGACAATAAGACTAGCCATTACCTGATGAGTCTTCATTGTCTAAGTGGAAATATCTGGAGAGTCCATCTGCATTGGAGTGGCTACTCCCAGGTCTATGTTCCACTGTATAGTCCATTCCCTGTAGGGATATGGACCACCTCAACAATTTAGGATTTTCACCTTTCATTTGTTTTAGCCAAAGTAGAGGTTTGTGGTCTGTCTGAACAATGAAGTGAGTGCCAAACAGGTATGGCCTCAACTTCTTCAGAGCCCAGACCACAGCAAAGGCCTCCCTCTCAATGGCAGACCAACGCTTTTCTCTAGGGGTCAACCTTCTACTAATAAAAGCAACAGGTTGATCCTGGCCCTCAGAATTAAGTTGTGATAGGACTGCCCCTACTCCTAATTCAGATGCATCAGTTTGGACATAGAATTTTTTAGAGTAACAAGGGCTTTTCAGGACAGGTGCAGAGCACATGGCCTGCTTCAGCTCCTCAAAAGCTTTCTGACAGTTTGCTGTCCATAATACCTTTTTAGGCATTTTCTTGGATGTGAGGTCATTAAGAGGGGCTGCAATGGAGCCATAGTTCTTAATGAACCTCCTGTAATACCCAGTGAGGCCTAGGAAGGCTCTCACCTGAGTCTGAGTGGTAGGGGGAATCCAATCAATAATAGTTTGGATTTTCCCCTGAAGTGGTGCAATCTGTTCCCCACCAACAAGGTGTCCCAGATAAACCACCTTACCCTGCCCTATCTGGCACTTTGAAGCCTTGATAGTGAGGCCTGCCTTTTGCAGGGCCTCCAAAACTTTCCAAAGGTGGACCAGGTGATCATCCCAGCTGGAGCTAAAGACAGCTATATCATCCAAATATGCTGCACTGAAAGCTTCCAGCCCTTGCAGGACTGTGTTCACCAACCTCTGAAAAGTGGCAGGTGCATTTTTCAAACCAAAAGGCATTACAGTAAACTGGTAATGTCCTCCAATGGTAGAAAATGCAGTCTTAGGTTTAGCATCTTCTGACATTTTGATCTGCCAATACCCTGCAGTCAAATCAAAAGTGCTTAGATACTTGGCAGATGCCAGTGTATCTATTAGCTCATCTGCCCTGGGTATAGGGTGAGCATCTGTTTTGGTTACCAAGTTGAGACCTCTATAGTCTACACAAAACCTCATTTCCTTCTTTCCATCTTTAGAATTGGGTTTTGGTACCAGTACCACAGGAGAAGCCCATGGACTGTCAGAGTGCTCAACCACTCCTAGTTCCAACATCTTCTGAACTTCTTGCTTTATGCAGTCCCTGACATGGTCAGGCTGCCTATAGATCTTACTTTTGACAGGTAAACTGTCTCCAGTATCTATAGTGTGCTCACACCAAGAAGTGGTGCCTGGCACAATGGAGAAGAGTTCTGAAAATTGTCCTAGGAGATTTATGCAATTATCTTTCTGCTCAGCAGTAAGACAATCAGCCAAAACTACCCCTTCCACAAGAGCATCTTGTTCTGTGGAAGAGAAGAGATCAGGTAGAGGATCACTGTCTTCTTCCTGTCCCTCATCTGTTGCCATGAGCAGGGTGAGATCAGCCCTGTCATAGTAGGGTTTCAGGCGGTTGACATGGAGCACCCTAAGGGGACTCCTGGCAGTGCCTAAGTCAACCAAGTAGGTGACTTCACCCTTCTTTTCAACAATTGTGTGTGGACCACTCCATTTATCTTGGAGTGCTCTTGGGGCCACAGGCTCCAAGACCCACACTTTCTGCCCTGGTTGGTACTGAACCAAAACAGCCTTCTGATCATGCCATTGCTTCTGGAGCTCTTGGCTGGCCTGAAGGTTTTTACTGGCCTTTTTCATGTACTCAGCCATCCTTGATCTGAGGCCAAGTACATAATCCACAATATCCTGCTTAGGAGCTTTTAAAGGTTGTTCCCAACCCTCCTTTACAAGTGTGAGTGGACCCCTAACAGGGTGTCCAAAAAGAAGTTCAAAGGGGCTGAAGCCCACTCCTTTCTGGGGTACCTCCCTGTAGGCAAAAAGGAGGCATGGTAGAAGAATATCCCATCTCCTGCGGAGTTTTTCAGGGAGTCCCATAATCATGCCTTTGAGAGTTTTATTAAATCTCTCCACCAGTCCATTTGTTTGTGGATGATAGGGTGTTGTGAACTTGTAAGTTACACCACACTCCTTCCACATGGCCTTTAAGTATGCAGACATGAAATTGCTTCCTCTGTCTGATACTACTTCCTTTGGGAAGCCCACCCTGGAAAATATTCCCAGGAGGGCCTTTGCCACTGCAGGAGCTGTAGTGGTCCTTAAAGGAATAGCTTCAGGATATCTTGTGGCATGGTCCACTACCACCAAGATAAACCTATTGCCTGAAGCAGTAGGAGGGTCAAGGGGGCCAACTATGTCAACCCCTACCCTTTCAAAGGAAACCCCAACCACAGGCAGTGGGATAAGGGGTGCCTTTGGAGTGCCACCTGTCTTGCCACTGGCTTGACAGGTTTCACAGGACTTACAAAATTCTTTTGTGTCCTCAGACATCCTAGGCCAATGAAACAGTGGTACCAATCTGTCCCAAGTTTTCATTTGACCCAGGTGCCCAGCTAAGGGAATGTCATGTGCCAGTGTTAGGAGGAACTTTCTGTACTCCTGAGGAATCACTAATCTCCTGGCAGCTCCAGGTTTAGGATCCCTTTGCTCAGTGTACAAGAGGTTGTCCTCCCAGTAAACTCTGTGTGAGTCACTGACATCCCCATTAGCCTGTTTGACAGCTTGCTGTCTGAGACCCTCTAATGTGGGACAGATTTGCTGTGCCACACTCAGCTCCTCTCTGGCAGGCCCCCCTTCACCCAAAAGCTCAGCAGTGTCTGCTTCCAGCTCCTCTGGTGTAGGTTCTGCACAGGGAGGGAATTCTTCTTCCTCAGAAGTAGAATCCACTGTAGAGGGAGGGATAGTAGGAAGTGGTTTGCTTCTACTAGCCCTAGCTTTAGGGAGCACTTGGTCCATTGTTCCAGGATCCAAGCTTCCCTGTCCTTTTTGCTTTTTGGCCTGAGCCCTTGTCAAAGCAAAAATATGCCCTGGGATGCCCAGCATTGCTGCATGGGCCTCCAACTCCACATCTGACCAAGCTGATGTCTCCAAATCGTTCCCTAATAGACAGTCTACAGGTAAATCTGAAGCTACCACAACTTTCTTTGGACCAGATACCCCCCCCCAGTTGAGATTTACAACAGCCATGGGGTGGCTTTGTGTTATGTTGTGAGCATCGGTTACTTGGTACTGGTGTCCAAGTATGTGTTGTTCAGGGTGCACCAGTTTCTCAATCACCATTGTGACACTGGCACCTGTGTCCCTGTAGGCCTGGACCTCAACACCATTTATTAGGGTTAGTTGCTTGTACTTCTCCAAGTTATGGGGGCAAGCAACCAAAGTGGCTAAGTCAATAGCCCCTTCAGAGACTAAAGTAGCCTCTGTGGTCTCCCTAATCAGACCAACCCCAACTAAATTACCAAAAGTGAGCCCAGCTACTCCCTTGGATTGGCTATTAGTAGGTTTGCTCCCACCACCACTGCTATTAGTAGGGACACTAGGTGTAGCAGTAGGGGTTGTAGTGGTAGGAGCTGTGGTGCCTTTCTTTGGACAACTGGGATCTGTTGTCCAATGGCCTTTTATCTTACATAAATAGCACCATGGTTTCTTTTCCTTGTTCTGATTAAAGGAGGATTTGGGCCCACCACCCCCACCAGAGTGTTTTTGTGGGCCTGATGAAGACTCATTTTTAGATTTGTCCCCACCCTTGTCAGAAGACTTACCATCCTTCTTTTTGTTGCCATCTTTGTCACCCCCTGTATGAACTTTTCTGTTCACTCTTGTTCTGACCCATTTGTCTGCCTTCTTTCCCAATTCTTGGGGAGAGGTCAGATCAGAGTCCACCAAGTACTGGTGCAACAAATCAGACACACAATTATTAAGAATATGCTCTCTCAGGATCAAGTTATACAGGCCGTCATAATCAGTAACTTTACTGCCATGTAACCACCCCTCCAAGGCCTTCACTGCCTGGTCAATGAAATCAACCCAGTCTTGTGAAGACTCCTTTTTGGTATCTCTGAACTTTATCCTGTACTGTTCAGTGGTTAAGCCATAACCATCCAGGAGTGCATTCTTAAGAACTTGGAAATTGTTAGCATCATTTTCTTTTACAGTAAGGAGCCTATCCCTACCTTTTCCAGTAAATGATAGCCATAGGATAGCAGCCCACTGCTTTTGAGGGACATCCTGTACAGCACAGGCCCTCTCAAGTGCAGCAAACCACTTGTTAATGTCATCCCCCTCCTTGTAAGGGGGAACTATCTTATGCAGATTCCTGGAATCATGCTCTTTTGCAGGATGACTATGGGGAATACTGCTGCTGCCACCATGGGTATCTAAACCCATTTTCTGTCTTTCCTTCTCTATTTCTAAAGACTGTCTATCCAAATCCAGCTGTTGCTTCTTGAGCTTCAGTCTGGTTTGCTCCACTCTCAATCTATTGAGCTCCCTTTCCAACAATCTGTCATCAGGGTGGGTGGGAGGGACATTTCTAGATACAGAGGTATGATGGGAATGAACAGAAGGAGACCTGTCCCTTACAGAGGGCACCCTAACAGCTTGGCTACCAGTATAATGTGAGAGCACATCATCAGTATGATGTGATTCAACCTCTGTACCAACTATGCTAGACTGTCTAGTAATGGGCAGGCTGAGAAGTTTCTTTCCTGAACCTTTTCCTGGGGGAGTACCTGGATCAGATTGAGAACCATTAGCTACTTTTTCTACAGATTGGGCACTTATGGCCTTATCCTGTACTCTAAGCATATTAATTAACAGTTCTAAGGAAGGATTCTTCCCTACACTCAAACCTCTCTCTATGCAGAGACTCCTTGCTCCTTTCCAGCTAAGGTGATCATATGCAAGTTTGGACAGTTCAACTTTTTGGCCTGTGCCAGACATTTTTAGAGAGAGTTAAAGTGATAGACAAAGAGAAAAAAGTTTTCAGAACTTTTTGGAAAGACAGAAAAAACTTTTTAAACTTTTAAGAACTTTTTGAAAGTTTAGTAGTACTTTTCAGCACTTAGAAAAGAGTGAAAAGAGGAAATGCAAAACATTTTGGCTATGCGTATATACACTGACATTGTTTTGTATATTTTTCTCTTATGAAAAGTACAATGACAAGAGTGGTAAGCAGTCTCAAGCACTTATCCCACCACTGCACAACCAATGTAGGAGGCTGGACTGGCTTGTAGTGAGTACCAAGGGGTACTTGCACCTTGCACCAGGCCCAGTTATCCCTTATTAGTGTATAGGGTGTCTAGCAGCTTAGGCTGATAGATAATGGTAGCTTAGCAAAGCAGCTCAGGCTGAACTAGGAGACGTGTGAAGCTACTACAGTACCACTTAGTGTCATATGCACAATATCATAAGAAAACACAATACACAGTTATACTAAAAATAAAGGTACTTTATTTTTATGACAATATGCCAAAGTATCTTAGAGTGTACCCTCAGTGAGAGGATAGGAAATATACACAAGATATATATACACAATAGCAAAAATATGCAGTATAGTCTTAGAAAACAGTGCAAACAATGTATAGTTACAATAGGATGCAATGGGGAAACATAGGGATAGGGGCAACACAAACCATATACTCCAGAAGTGGAATGCGAACCACGAATGGACCCCAAACCTATGTGACCTTGTAGAGGGTCGCTGGGACTATTAGAAAATAGTGAGAGTTAGAAAAATAACCCTCCCCAAGACCCTGAAAAGTGAGTGCAAAGTGCACTAAAGTTCCCCTAAGGACAAAATAGTCGTGTTAGAGGGAGAATGCAAGGAAAACACAAATCAGCAATGCAACAACGATGGATTCCTGTCTGAAGGTACCTGTGGAACAAGGGGACCAAGTCCAAAAGTCACAAGCAGCTCGGAGATGGGCAGATGCCCAAGAAATGCCAGCGGTTGGTGCAAAGAAGCTCTTACTAGGCTGAAGAACTGTGAATACTGCAGGAACGACAAGGGCTAGAGACTTCCCCTTTGGAGGATGGATCCCCCACGCCTTGGAGAGTCGTGCAGAAGTGTTTTCCCGCCGGATGGACGCCAACAAGCCTTGCTACACGCAAATCGTGCGTTTGGCGTTTTTGGACGCTGCTGGGGCCCAGGAGGGACCAGGAGGTCGCAAATTGGACCTGAAGAGAGAGGGGACGTCGAGCAAGACAAAGAGCCCTCACTGAAGCAGGTAGCACCCGGAGAAGTGCCAGAAACAGGCACTACGAGGGTGCGTGAAACGGTGCTCGCCGAAGTTGCACAAAGGAGTCCCACGTCGCCGGAGACCAACTTAGAAAGTCGTGCAATGCAGGTTAGAGTGCCGTGGACCCAGGCTTGGCTGTGCACACAGGATTTCCGCCGGAAGTGCACAGGGGCTGGAGAAGCTTGCAAAGTCGCGGTTCCCAGCAATGCAGCCCAGCGAGGTGAGGCAAGGACTTACCTCCACCAAACTTGGGCTGAAGAGTCACTGGACTGTGGGGGTCACTTGGACGGTGTCGCTGGATTCGAGGGACCTCGCTCGTCGTGCTGAGAGGAGACCCAAGGGACCGGAGATGCAGCTTTTTGGTGCCTGCGGTTGCAGGGGGAAGATTCCGTCGACCCACGGGAGATTTCTTCGGAGCTTCTGGTGCAGAGAGGAGGCAGACTACCCCCACAGCATGCACAAGCAGGAAAACAGTCGAGAAGGCGGCAGGATCAGCGTTACAGAGTTGCAGTAGTCGTCTTTGCTACTATGTTGCAGGTTTGCAGGCTTCCAGCCCGGTCAGCGGTCGATTCCTTATCAGAAGGTGAAGAGGGAGATGCAGAGGAACTCGGCTGAGCTCATGCATTCGTTATCTCAAGTTTCCCCAGAGACAGAGACCCTAAATAGCCAGAAAAGAGGGTTTGGCTACCTAGGAGAGAGGAAAGGCTACTAACACCTGAAGGAGCCTATCACAAGGAGTCTCTGACGTCACCTGGTGGCACTGGCCACTCAGAGCAGTCCAGTGTGCCAGCAGCACCTCTGTTTCCAAGATGGCAGAGGTCTGGAGCACACTGGAGGAGCTCTGGACACCTCCCAGGGGAGGTGCAGGTCAGGGGAGTGGTCACTCCCCTTTCCTTTGTCCAGTTTCGCGCCAGAGCAGGGGCTAAGGGGTCCCTGAACCGGTGTAGACTGGCTTATGCAGAATTGGGCACATCTGTGCCCAACAAAGCATTTCCAGAGGCTGGGGGAGGCTACTCCTCCCCTGCCTTCACACCATTTTCCAAAGGGAGAGGGTGTCACACCCTCTCTCAGAGGAAGTTCTTTGTTCTGCCATCCTGGGCCAGGCCTGGCTGGACCCCAGGAGGGCAGATGCCTGTCTGAGGGGTTGGCAGCAGCTGCAGAGAAACCCCAGGAAGGGCAGTCTGGCAGTACCAGGGTCTGTGCTACAGACCACTGGGATCATGGAATTGTACCAACAATGCCAGGATGGCATAGAGGGGGCAATTCCATGATCATAGACATGTTACATGGCCATATTCGGAGTTACCATGGTGAAGCTACATATAGGTAGTGACCTATATGTAGTGCACGCGTGTAATGGTGTCCCCGCACTCACAAAGTTCAGTGAATTGGCTCTGAACAATGTGGGGGCACCTTGGCTAGTGCCAGGGTGCCCTCACACTAAGTAACTTTGCACCTAACCTTTACCAGGTAAAGGTTAGACATATAGGTGACTTATAAGTTACTTAAGTGCAGTGTAAAATGGCTGTGAAATAACGTGGACGTTATTTCACTCAGGCTGCAGTGGCAGGCCTGTGTAAGAATTGTCAGAGCTCCCTATGGGTGGCAAAAGAAATGCTGCAGCCCATAGGGATCTCCTGGAACCCCAATACCCTGGGTACCTCAGTACCATATACTAGGGGATTATAAGGGTGTTCCAGTAAGCCAATGTAAATTGGTAAAAATGGTCACTAGCCTGTCAGTGACAATTTGGAAAGCAATGAGAGAGCATAACCACTGAGGTTCTGATTAGCAGAGCCTCAGTGAGACAGTTAGTCACTACACAGGTAACATATACAGGCACACTTATGAGCACTGGGGCCCTGGGTTACCAGGGTCCCAGTGACACATACAACTAAAACAACATATATACAGTGAAAAATGGGGGTAACATGCCAGGCAAGATGGTACTTTCCTACAGTGGACTATAGGGGTCTCAATCAAGTAACAAAAACTGATGCTCACTGTAGGAAGGTAGCCTCTTTCTAGCCTTGTTACCCCCACTTTTGGCCTGTTTGTGAGAATATGTCAGGGTGTTTTTACTGTCGCACTGGGATTCTCCTAGCCAGGGCCCCAGTGCTCATAGTGGAAACCCTATGTTGTCAGTGTGTTTGATATGTGTCATGTATCACTGGGATCCTGCTAGCCAGGACCCCAGTGCTCATAAGTTTGTGGCCCATATGTGTTCCCTGTGTGGCGCCTAACTGTATCACTGAGGCTCTGCCAACCAGAACCACAGTGTTTATGCTCTCTCTGCTTTTAAAATTGTCACTGCAGGCTAGTAACTAATTTTACCAATTCTTATTGGCACACTGGAACACCCTTATGATTCCCTAGTATATGGTACCTAGGTACCCAGGGTATTGAGGTTCCAGGAGATCCCTATGGGCTCTAGAATTTCTTTTGTCACCCATAGGGAGCTCAGACAATTCTTACACAGGACTGCCACTGCAGCCTGAGTTAAATAACATCCATGATATTTCACAGCCATTTTACACTGCACTTAAGTAACTTATAAGTCACCAATATGTCTAACCCTCACTTAGTGAAGGTTAGGTGTAAAGTTACTTAGTGTGAGGGCACCCTGGCACTAGCCAAGGTGCCCCCACATTGTTCAGGGCAATTTCCCTGGACTTTGTGAGTGCAGGGACACCATTACACGATGTCAGAGACCCTTCCTGGTAGGTGCTTATCTTTCTCTGTAGCCAATCCTCCTCTGAGGGCTATTTAGGGTCTCTCCTGTTAGTATCTCACCAGAGAATGGATGCAAGAGCTCACCAGAGTTCCTCTGCACTTCCCTCTTCGACTTCTGCCAATGATCGACCGCTGACTGCTCCAGGACTCCTGCATAACCACAACAAAGTAGAAAGAAGACTACCAGCAACATTGTAGCGCCTCATCCTGCCGGCTTTCTCGACTGTTATCTGGTGGTGAATGCTCTGAGGGCTGTCTGCCTTCACCCTGCACTGGAAGCCAAGAAGAAATTTCCTGTGGGTCGACGGAATCTTCCCCCTGCCAACGCAGGCACCAAACTTCTGCAACACCAGTCCTCTGGGTCCCCTCTCATCCTGACGAGCGTGGTCCCTGGAACACAGGTGCTGGATCCAAGTGTCCACGACATTCCAGTGGCCCTTCTGTCCAAATTTGGTGGAGGTAAGTCCTTGCCTCTCCACGCCGGACAGTTATCCTGTGTACTGCGTGAACTGCAGCTGCTAGGGCTTCTGTGCACTTTTGCAAGACTTTCTTCATGCACAGCCTAGCCCAGGTACCCAGCACTCCATCCTGCATTGCCCAACTAGCTGAGTTGGACTCCGACATCGTGGGACCCTCTTTTGATGCTCTGAGTCGACCATCGTCCTCAGATCTTCTAAGGGCCTGTTCAGGTACTTCTGCATGTGCTGCCTGCTTCTGCATGGGCTCTCCGTGTTGCTGAGTGCCCCCTCTGTCTCCTCCTCCAAGGGGCGACCTCCTGGTCCTTCCTGGGCCCTGACAGCACCCAAAACCTTCAAATGCGACTCTTGCAGCTAGCAAGGCTTGTTTGTGGTCTTTCTGCATGGAAATAACTCAGCGTCCTCCAGCACGCCGTGCGACATCTTCTGACCAAAGGAGAAGTTCCTGGCATCTTCCGTTGTTGCAGAATCTTTGGCTTCTTCTACCCAGAGGCAGCCCCTTTGAACCTCCATCCGGGGTTTAGTGGC
Organism: Pleurodeles waltl; assembly: GCF_031143425.1. Taxonomy (NCBI): domain Eukaryota; kingdom Metazoa; phylum Chordata; class Amphibia; order Caudata; family Salamandridae; genus Pleurodeles; species Pleurodeles waltl. The sequence goes on along the minus strand of NC_090436.1, from coordinate 932,460,701 downwards.
TCCTGCCCCCCTGGACACTTGCGTGACTGTTGGACTTGGTCCCCTTCCTTTACAGGTCCTCAGGTCCAGGAATCCGTCTTCAGTGCTTTGCAGTCAGTTTTTGTCCTTGCAGAATCCCCTATCTCGTCTTTACTGTCTTTCTGGGGTAGTAGGGTAACTTTACTCCTACTTTTCAGGGTCTTGGGGTGGGGTATCTTGGACACCCTTAGTGTTTTCATACACTCCCAGCGACCCTCCACACACTACACTAGGCCTGGGGTCCATTCGTGGTTCGCATTCCACTTTTGGAGTATATGGTTTGTGTTGCCCCTAGGCCGATTTTCTCCTCTTGCATTCTATTGTGTTTTACAGTGTTTGCACTACTTTTCTAACTGTTTACTTACCTGATTTGGTTTGTGTGTGTATATTTTGTGTATATTACTTACCTCCTAAGTATGTATATCCTCTGAGATACTTTTGGCATATTGTCACTAAAATAAAGTACCTTTATTTTTAGTAACTCTGAGTATTGTGTTTTCTTATGATATAGTGCTAAGTGATACAAGTGGTATAGTAGGAGCTTTGCATGTCTGCTAGTTCAGCCTAAGCTGCTCTGCTATAGCTACCTCTATCAGCCTAAGCTGCTAGAACACCTCTATTCTACTAATAAGGGATAACTGGACCTGGCACAAGGTGTAAGTACCACAAGGTACCCACCATAAGCCAAGCCAGCCTCCTACCCTCACCCTATACGCAGGTCAGATGAACAGATAGATACACTGGCTTCTGTCAAGTATCTAAGCGCTTTTGATTTAACTGCAGGGTATTGGCAGATTAAGTTATCAGAAGATGCTAAACCAAAAACAGCATTTTCAATCATTGGAGGGCAGTATCAGTTCACTGTTATGCCCTTTGGATTAACAAATGCACCTGCCACTTTTCAGAGGTTGGTGAATACAGTCCTCCAAGGATTGGAAGCCTTTAATGCAGCATATCTGGACGATATAGCTGTCTTTAGCTCCACCTGGGATGATCACCTGGTCCACCTATGGAAAGTTTTGGAGGTGTTGCAAAAGGCAAGCCTCACTATCGAGGCCTCAAAGTGCTACATAGGGCAGGTGAAAGTGGTTTACCTGGGCCACCTGGTAGGTGGGGAACAGATTGCACCACTGCAGGGGAAGATCCAAACCATTATGGAATGGGCTCCCCTACAACTCAGACCCAATTGAGAGCCTTCCTAGGCCTCACTGGGTAGTACAGGATGTTCATAAAGAATTATGGCACTATAGCTGCCCCTCTTAATGACCTCACATCAAAGAAGATGCCTGAAAAGGTATTATGGACAGCCAGCTGGCAAAAGACTTTTGACGAGCTCAAACAGGCCATGTGCTCTGCAACTTCCTAAAAAGCCCTTGTTTCTCCAACAAATTCGTAGTCAAACTGATGCTTCTGAATTAGGGGTAGGGGCAGTTCTATCACCTCTAAACACTGAGGACCAGGATCAACCTGTTGCTTTTATCAGCAGGAGGTTTACCCCTAGAGAAAAGCGTTGGTCTGCCATTGAGAGGGAGGCCTTTGCTGTAGTCTGGGCCTTGAAAAAGTTGAGACCATACCTCTTTGGTACTCACTTTATTGTTCAAACAGACCACAAAACTCTATTATGGCTTAAACAAGTGAAAGGTGAAAACCCTAAATTGTTGAGGTGGTCCATCTTCCCACAGGGAATGGATTATACAGTGGAACATAGACCTGGGAGTACCCACTCCAATGCAGATGGTGTCTCCAGATATTTCCACTTAGACAATGACGACTCACCTGGGCAAGGTTAGCCTTATTGTCCCTCATTTGGGAGGGGGTTGTGTAGGAAAGTACCATCTTGTCTGGCATGTTACCTTCATTTTTACATGCATGTTAGTTTTGTTTCACCTGTCTCATTGGGATCCTGCTAGCCAGGACCCCAGTGCTCATAGTTGCGGCCTGAATGTGTATACCTGTGTAGTGAATAACTGTGTCACTGAGGCTCTGCTAACCAGAACCTCAGTGCTTATGCTCTGTCTGCCTTTAAAATTGTCACTATAGGCTAGTGACCACTTTCACCAATTTCAATTGGCATACTGGAACACCCTTATTATTCCATAGTAAATGGTACCTAGGTAAACTGGGTATTGGGGTTCCAGGAGATCCCTATGGACTGCAGCATTTCTTTTGCCACCCATAGGGAGCTCAGACAAACCTTTACACAGAACTGCCATTGCAGCCTGAGTGAAATAATGCACACGTTATTTCACAGCCATTTTCACTGCACTTAAGTACCTTATAAGTCACCTTTATGTGTAACATTTACTTGCTGAAGGTTAGGTACAAAGGTGGTCATTACAACCCTGGCGGTCGGTGTTAAAGTGGCGGTAAGACCGCCAACAGGCCGGCGGTAAACATTTTGCAATTACGACCGTGGCGGAAACCGCCAACAAAGACAGCCACTTTAACAGTCCGACCGCCACGGCGGTACAGACAAACAGCGCGGCGGTCACCGCCAACAGACAGGCGGAGGACAAAGTACCACCCACAGTATCACAACCTACCAATCCGCCACCTTTTCCTGGGCGGATTCACCGCGGATAAAAACACGACGGAAACTGGAATTTCGAAGGAAAAACACTCACCTCTACACACTCCACGAGGAACGAGGACACCATGGAACCGGAACTCCAAATCCTACCTGCGATAGTCTTCCTGCTCCTCTACCAGGAGCACGAACGCTGGCGGCGAAGACCACGGTGAGTACTGCACCTACAACACAGGGGAGGGGGAGGGAAAAAACAGGGACACACACACGCAACACCCCCACCCCCACCCTCACCCACTACAACACACACACTAATACATATTAATACATGATAGTCACACCCCCCAACCCTCCTGGAAGAATGCAAAGACAAAAGGAAATGAGTGTAACCATTGTAATATATTAAAAGCAAGTATGCACAAATATATATATACACCATTAACAAAATATACACCAAGCATAGTAGTCCAGGTAGTGCTCCAATTAAGTCGGTGGAACACTGGGCCCACACGGTATGGGCGAGGCCCACACAAGATCCCCGACCATGACGGAGAGAACACTGCAGGGGCATCAGAGAGCAAAAAAACAGGCAACTCAGGGGGAGGGAAAGGGGGGGCACCTCAGCTGGTTGAGTGCACAACGCCAAATCCACGAGAGGGCCACATGCCCACTGTTCAATCCTGGGGAGTGCAAAGCCACAGTCTCTCAAGTCTCTACAGTGGGTGGCTTGCCCACTGTTCCATCCTGGGGAGTGCAAAGCCACAGCCTCTCAAGTCTCTACAGTGGGTGGCTTGCCCACTGTTCCATCCTGGGGAGTGCAAAGCCACAGCCTCTCAAGTCTCTACAGTGGGTGGGTTGCCCACTGTTCCATCCTGGGGAGTGCATAGCCACAGTCTCTCAAGTCTCTACAGTGGGTGGCTTGCCCACTGTTCCATCCTGGGGAGTGCAAAGCCACAGTCTCTCAAGTCTCTACAGTGGGTGGGTTGCCCACTGTACCATCCTGGGGAGTGCAAAGCCACAGTCTCTCAAGTCTCTACAGTGGGTGGTTTGCCCACTGTTCGATCCTGGGGAGTGCAAAGCCACAGTCTCTCAAGTCTCTACAGTGGGTGGGTTGTCCACTGCCATATCCTGGGGAGTGCAAAGCCACAGTCTCTCAAGTGGATAACAGTCTCCACTGGTTCTGGAGGGGGCATGGTGCCCAGAGTGCTTCATCCTGCTAAGGACAGAGGTAGTGGATGACAGTCTCCACTGGTTCTGGAGGGGGCATGGGGCCCAGAGTGCTTCATCCTGCGAAGGACAGAGGTAGTGGATGACAGTCTCCACTGGTTCTGGAGGGGGCATGGTGCCCAGAGTGCATCATTCACCCTGTGACGGACTCAGTTGCATCAGTGCCCTTGCCGCTCATGGGCCAGCGGTGCTTGAGACAGTGGTGCCCTGTTCAGCGGTGCTTGAGATGTCGGCGCCCTGCTCAGCGGTGCTTGAGACGGCGGTGCCCGGTTCAGCGGTGCTTGAAACGGCCCTGTTCAGTGGTGCTTGAGATGGCGGTGCCCTGTTCAGCGGTGCTTGAGATGGCGGTGCCCTGTTCAGCGGTGCTTGAGACGGCGGTGCCCTGTTCACCGGTGCTTGAAACGGCAGTGCCCTGTTCAGCGGTGCTTGAGATGGCGGTGCCCTGTTCAGCGGTGCTTGAGACGGCGGTGCCCTGTTCAGCGGTGCTTGAGATGGCCTGTTCAGCGGTGCTTGAGATGGCGGTGCCCTGTTCAGCGGTGCTTGAGGCGGCGGTCTCCATTGCAGGGACCCAGTTTCTGGCGGTCCTTCATGGCCCAGCGTGGCTTTTGCTGGTGGACCTTCATGGCCCAGCGGGGCTTGTGCTGGCGGGCCCCTCCTGGGCAGCTGGGTTTGTGCTGGCGGGCCCCTCCTGGGCAGCTGGGCTGGTGCTGGCGGTCCTGTCCTGGGCAGCTGGGCTTGTGCTGGCCGTCCTGTCCTAGGCAGCTGGGCTTGTGCTGGCGGTCCTGTCCTGGGCAGCTGGGCTTGTGCTGGAGGTGGCCTCCTGGGCAGCGGGGATGATGGCGGTCTTCTCCGCCGTGATGCTCTTCCCAGACTTGCCGGGTTTCTTGTGGCCCTTCCCCACCTTGGACGGTGTCACAGCTGACTCCACACTCCCACCGGGACCCCTGGGAGCGGCTTTGGTGGCTGGAGTCTTCCCCCTCTCCCGTCGAGCACTGGCCAACTTCTGATGCTTCACAGGTGGGGGACTGTCTGTGCTGTGGCTCTGTGCCACACTGGCTGCCCTGGTGGCCGGTGCACTCCAGATTCCGGTGACTACAGGCACCACTGGTCCCGGAGATGTTGTGGCTGAGGTGCTAGTTCGGGACCTATGAGATGGACGGGGTGGGGTAGGTGTGGGAAAGAGGTCAAGGGTGGACAGGAAAAGTTTTCGGGACACTCTGGGACAGGTAGCTGGAGGGGGTTTGGGAGTGGAGGAAGAGGTGGTGGTTTTAGGAGGTGTACGTTTGGTGACTTTGGGTGAAGGGGCATGTGCTGGATGCTGTCGTGAGGTGGATGGCTGTTGGGTGGGTGTGCCTGCGTTTGTGTATGGAGGGGGCATCACAGACACACTGGGAGAGGACACAGGGGACGTGTGAATGGTAGTGGGAGTGGTGACTGCACGAGAGCGGGGTGTGGTGGTGGATGTGCTGGAGAGGGACGTAGTGGCTGTAGAGGTAGTGCATGCAGGTGTGAGTGTAGACGAGACTGGGAGGGAGGAGGGAGACGATGAGGAGGGGGACACAGTGGAGGCAGTGGATGTTGGTGTGTCTGCATGTGTGTGATGCTTGCGTGAGTGCCTGTGGGATGTGTGGTGTTTATGTTTGCCTGAGCTTCCCTTGTGTGTTGAGGTGTGTGCATGCTGGTCTGTAGGTGTGCTTGGGATAGGCTGAGGTACAGGGGATTGGGTTGGGTGGAGGAAGTTGGAGGGGGAGGCTAGACACAGGGACAATGGCTGCCATCAGTGCTGAGGCCAGAGTCTGAAAAGCTCGCTGAAGGGCCGTCTGACCAGAATGAATGCCCTCCAGGAATGCATTGGTTTGTTGCAACTGCCTTTCTACACCCTGGTTGGCATTCAAAATGGTAGACTGCCCAACAGTGAGGGACCTGAGGAGGTCAATGGCCTCCTCACTGAGGGCAGCAGGGGTGACTGGGGCAGGGCCTGAGGTGCCTGGGGCAAAGGTGATGCCCACCCTCCCGGGTGAGCGGGCATGGGGCAAAGGCTGAGGGGCTGCTGGGAGGGCGGTGCTGGAAGGGGGGGTGGCGGCTGTACCTGTAGATGGGGGTGGCACAGATGTTGCCGCAACCACAAGGGAGCTCCCATCAGAGGACGAGTCCGTGTCACTGGTCTCTGCTCCTGTCCCCGCCGTGGAGCTCCCCTCGGCCTCCGTCCCACTGGTGAAGTCCGAGTCCGTAGTGTGGCCCTCCATGGCCATGTGGGATGCAGCCCCCTGGTGCTCCGGTGCCACTGCTCCTCGGCCTGATGATGCTAATGTACACAAGAACAGGGAGACCACAAAAAGGGGGGGGGAAAGACAGAAGAAAGACACGTTGAGTGCATGCATTACCGCTACCATTGGCGGACACGACAGACACAGAAGCCCCCTGCACTACGCCGCGCTCTTGGGCTCCACTGTTCAATTCCTGGGAAACGGCCTACAAGGCTATGGATGACATCTGCACACATAGATGACACAGGGGCATGACCAGGTGTCACTCTACAGAGGTGGGGTGAGGTGCCACATGGCCTGCCTTACGGAGGGGCCTTGCCTACAGAACTCGCCATGGCCTAGGGAAACCCACAGCCCACCTCCCCCACCAAAGTCAGCAGAATGAGAGTGTACTCACACCCTTGTGTCTGCTGTGATGCCCTCAAGTGCTCATCCAGCTCTGGGTAGGCCACCGCCAGGATCCTGAACATCAGAGGGGTCATGGTGCGACGTGCACCCCTCTCATGTTGGGAGGCCATCCCCAGCTGAGCCTCCACCATCTTCTTGCTCCACAGGCGAATGTCCTCCCATCTTTTCCGGCAGTGGGTGCTCCGTCTGTGGTAGAACCCCAGGGTCCGGACGTCCTTGGCGATGGCTCGCCAAATATCTTTTTTCTGGTGGGCGCTGACCTACATGAAATGTACAGGGGAAAAAGAGAAGTTATTACCAACTGCACCGTCAAACTGATTGGCCCTCATCCCTACCCTTGCCATGTGGCACATGCATTCACCGTCTTTCATGCACGCATCACTCTCCCCCCTTCCTTCTTACATCCAGCCCTCTCCACACAGGCATAGCCCATACAACATGCTCCATGTGTACTTACCTGTTTGTCTGGAGGACCGTAGAGTAGCGTGTACTGGGGAGAACCCCATCCACGAGTTTCTCCAACTCCTCCGATGTGAAGGCAGGGGCCCTTTCCCCAGACACTCGAGCCAATGTCTCTTCCAGACCGAGGTCACAGCAGCACTTGCAGTGTAGGTCCTCTCCTATCGAAGATCAGGTATTGAGTGATTGAACAGATAAAAAATGGTGGTCACGTCCACGGCGGTGCGTACCGTCACCGCCGGCGTACATCGTCATTGGCTCCTGGGACCCATAGGGTCCAATGTTAATCAATGCAGCATTGCGCCGCGGTCTTCGACCGCCTACCGCGACGGTGTACAACGCCAGCGCAGTTACCTCACATCCCATTGTCCCACTTTAGAGGTCAGGCAGCCGCCATTTCAGGGGCCCACATGGCTTCATTTTCAACTGCGTCACACAGACCTAGGCCTAGACTCAACACACATACAGGCCACCTTTTATGTATGAATGGTGTTCTCTGAAAACTGTGGGTCCGTACCTCTGAGTGTTTTTGACTCTGTGCTCGCTGTTGTACTTCATAGGCGACGTCCGCTGGGACATGTGAGGAGATGGCGGCATCCTCCGGTGTACCGACCGTTGGTGGACCTGTCGACAATGGAGGAGCAACATGTGATTATCACATACAGGCTTGACAGTGCCACAATCCAGGAACTGTGTACCCAGTTGAAGCCAGACCTGATGTCAGCAATCCGCCATCCCACAGGAATCCCCCCTCAAGTGCAGGTGCTGTCAGTGCTCCATTTCCTTGCAACTGGGTCTTTTCAAACAACAGTTGCCATAGCATCAGGGATGTCCCAGCCTATGTTTTCCAACGTATTGTCATGCGTGTTGTCTGCCCTTCTGAAACACATGCGGAGCTACATTGTTTTTCCTCAGGTAGAGGATTTGCCTACAGTGAAAGGTGATTTCTATGCCCTGGGACACATCCCCAACATCATAGGTGCCATTGATGGGACACATGTGGCTTTGGTCGCCCCCCACAGGAGTGAACATGTGTACAGAAACCGGAAGAGTTATCATTCGATGAATGTGCAGATGGTATGTTGGGCAGACCAGTACATCTCCCATGTGAATGCCATGTTCCCTGGCTCAGTGCATGATGCCTACATCCTGCGGAATAGCAGCATCCCTTATGTGATTGGTCAACTCCAGAGGCACCGTGTGTGGCTATTAGGTGAGCACCTGGAAGCTAGTCAGTGGGAATGGTTGTCTGGGTCTGGGGATATCCCTCCAGGTTAGTGTGTGTCTAACAGTTGTCCCTCGCCATTTGCAGGTGACTCTAGTTACCCCAACCTGTCATGGCTACTGACCCCAGTGAGGAATCCCAGGACAAGGGCAGAAGAATGCTACAATGAGGCCCGTGGGCGAACTAGGAGGGTGATCGAGCGGACCTTCGGGCTCCTGAAGGCCAGGTTCAGGTGCCTCCATATGACAGGTGGATCCCTATTCTACTCACCAAAGAAGGTGTGCCAGATCATCGTGGCCTTCATAACTTGGCTTTGCGACGACAGGTGCCTTTTCTGCAGGAGGATGGTGGTGTTGTGGCAGCTGTGGAGCCTGTGGACAGTGAAGACGAGGAAGCAGAGAAAGAAGACATGCACAACAGGGACTCAGTGATCCTGCAATATTTCCAGTGAGACACAGGTAAGAATACAAACCTGCATATTACATGTACTTTAACACTACTACCTCTCTACTGTCTGTCATTTTCACCCAGTGTATGGTCACTGAGTTGTCACTTTCCCTTACGATTTCACAGATGTGGGTCCCACTGTGTGACATCTGCTTAGATTCCTCATGGACTAGTGCTGTGTGACATAGGTATGTTGACATTACTGTTTTAAAATGCATTTTGTCACTGTAATTGCTAATACACTATTTCGAAATCACAGACAGACTCCAGATCGTTTTGTGCTCTAGGTGTGTTTATTTAAGTGCTCAATATTGGAGGGGGTAGTGAAATGGTAAGGGGTGATGGCGAAGGAATGTCCATGGCAGAGTCCAGTCTATTAGTCTCACAGGTGCATTGCCCATATGGGCATAGGAAGTGGAGCTGGGGCAGTTTGAGTATGGACAGGGTGACAAAGTGAGACAGTAGGATGACAATCAGGGTGGTCTCATTTCTTGGCGGGGGTCTTGGCATCGCGCTCTGTCTTTCTCCTGGATCTCAGGGACCATTTGCGGGGTGGTTCTCCCTCTGCAGGGGGTGGGGTGCTGGTGTGGTGGTCCTGTGGCGGGGCTTCCTTTCCACTAGCACCTAGCGGATGTGGTGGGCAGTTCATCGTCCATGCTAGTGTCAGTGGCCCCTTGTAGTGCCACAGTGTCCCTCCTGGTATTCACAAGTTCCTTCAGCACCCCTACGATGGTGCCCAGGGTGGAGCTGATGGTTCTGAGTTCCTCCCTGAAGCCCATATACTGTTCCTCCTGCAGGCGCTGGGTCTCCTGAAACTTGGTCAGTAACGTTGCCATTGTCTCCTGGGAGTGGTGGTAGGCTCCCATGATGGAGGAGAGGGCCTTGTGGAGAGTGGGTTCCCTTGGCCTGTCCGCCCCCTGTTGCACAGCAGCGCTCCCAGTTCCCCTGTGTTCCTGGGCCTCCGTCCCCTGGACCGTGTGTCCACTACCACTGCCCCCAGGTCCCTGTTGTTGTTGGGGTGGTGGGTTATCCTGGGTTCCCTGTAGTGGTGGACACACAGCTGATTGACGTGTCCTGGGGATGGAGGTATGGGCCCGCTGGGTGGGTGCTGTGCTGGTGTTTCCAGAAGGTGGAAGGTCTGTAGTGGCCTGTGTCTCTGTGGTGGGAACCGACTGTCCCGAGGTCCCTGATGGGCCGGGCTGGTCATCTAGATCCAGTTGGACAGAGCTGCTGTCATCACTGTGGGCCTCTTCTGTTGGTGGTGTGGACATGTGTGGACCCTCCTGTCCAGTGACGTTGGGTAGGGGTCCTGCAGGGGTATAAAAGGATGGTTATTACATCTGTGTGTGTCATGGTGTGCAATGGGTGGGTGACCGTGTACCCCAGTGCTTGCATTCCTGTGTGGGACCTTGTGTGATGGTGGTTTAGTGGGGTGTATGGGTATGTGCAGTGGGCATGCTTTAGTGATGGGTGTCCATGCTTTGTTGTTGCATGCAGGGCTTGGTGTTGGGATGGGTGGTTTGTGATGTTGGGACATATGTGAGGAGTTGGGGTGCTGGTGGTGATGGTGGTGGTATGTGATAGCATGCAGGTAGGGTGGGGGATGTAATAATTGAGATTTGTCTTACCAGAGTCCATTCCTCCACCTACTCCTGCGAGGCCCTCAGGATGCAGAATCGCCAAGACCTGCTCCTCCCATGTTGTTAGTTGTGGGTGAGGAGGTGGGGGTCCGCCGACAGTCCTCTGAACCGCCAGGTGGTGTCTTGAGACCACGGAACGCACCTTCCCCCGTAGGTCGTTCCACCTCTTCCTGATGTCCTCCCAATTTCTTGGGTGCTGTCCCACTGCATTGACCCTGTCCACTATTCTTCGCCATAGCTTCATCTTCCTTGCAATGGAGGTGTGCTGCACCTGTGCTCCGAATAGCTGTGGCTATACCCGGACGATTTCCTCCAACATGACCGTGAGCTCCTCCTCCGAGAACCTGCAGTGTCTTTGCCTTGCCATGGGGTGGTGTAGGTGATGTGTGGGGTGGAGTGTGTGATGATAAGTGTGGTGATATGTAGTGGTGTGTTGTGTGAGGTGCGTGGAAGTTATGTGGGTGCTGGTGTTGTGTGCCTGTGGATTCTAGTTTGTTGATGGTGGTGTCTCTCTCTGGCCTTCTCTCAGTGATTCTGGTCGTGGGGGTTTGTGGGTGATGTGGGTTTGTGTTTTATATTGTAATGGGTGTGTGGGAGTGGTGTGTGTATGTGTATCAGGTGTGTGTATTTGGAATTGTCCAATGTGGTAGTGTTTTGTAAGAGTGTGTGTATTTTTAGCGCGGCGGTGTGTACCGCCAATGGAATACCGCGGTTGAAAGACCACTGCGTGGATTCGTGTGTCGAGATAGTGTGGGCGTATTTCTGTTGGCGTGACGGTGGAGGTTTTGTTTTCGCCAGTTTATTACTGACCTTTGGTGTGGCGGACTTGTGTGGGTGTCTGAATTTTGGTGGATACTGAAATGTGGGTCATAATAGCTGTGGCGGTTTTCCTCGGCCGCGGCGGTGTGTTGGCGGTCTTCTGCACGGCGGTAAGCGGCTTTTACCGCCAATGTTGTAATGAGGGCCAAAATGTCTTCAAATTGGCTCTGACACTCCCTTTAAAAAACAATTTGATTAGTGTAAGGAAGCGCTGGTCAAGCTTAAAAACACAAATAGAGTTCATGGAACTAATGGTCCTTTACTCTAAAAAACGATTGGTCAAAAAGGCATTACTTTTAGCACTCCAGAAAAGTCAACATGTTTCGCGCCTTCCAACGTTCAAACGGATCAATTGGTGCTTCATTAGAACTAAGTGAAATCTTCTCCAAAAAATAGTAAGGAAACAATACTCTGTGGTCAAAACTCATAACAAAACATAGCAGTGAGACTACACTCAGAACAATTCACATTGGTCTAGAGGAACTGAAACATACCCATAGTGAAACACAAAAAAAGAGCACAAGAAAATAACATATTTCCCAATTCTCATCGGGGGAATTACACACTTAGTGATGATTGTTGGAAAATGGGTTATTGGTAGGGCAGGTAGGTACCTACACCTAGCAACAAGCCACAAACCTCCACAAAAGTACAGTTAGGTCTCAGTAAATTAATCCCAGCTCTACCCTTGGTAGCTTGGCATCGAGCGTCAAGGCTTAACTTAGGAGACAAAGTGTAAAGCATTCAAATATCACACAACAGTAATTAAATAAAACACAGGAAACAGTTTAAAAATCCAAAACCAATTTATAAAAATAGCTTATATTTTTATCTTTAAAATGACACAAAAACGATTAAAATCGGTTCAGGGGAACCGGAGATATGAATTTTTAAAGTATTATTATTTTCTAGCGCATAGAAACAAAAAGCGCCAATCGGGTCATCTGGTTGCACCAGGACCGGGACAAAGTCAAACTTTCAGGCCGACCGCGATGGAGCCCTGCTCGGCTACAGGTCGCGGGAGGCCTCGGTTAAAAAGTTACCTTCTGACTTAGGCCCTCATTCTGACCCTGGCGGTCGGCGGAGAGACGGCGGTCGGACCGCGAACAGACCGGCGGTATTAAAAATGGCATTCTGACCGCGGCGGTCCCCGCCGCGACCGACCGCCACTTCTCCACTCCGACCGCCACGGCGGTCATGACCGCGGGGCTGGAGTTTGCGCACTCCGGCCCGGCGGTCGTCCCAAGACCGCCAAGGGTATTATGACCCTGCCTACCGCCGCGGTTTCTTGCGGGCGGGAACCGCCGTGCGATCCATGGCGGTAAGCACTATCGGGGCCAGGGAATTCCTTCCCTGGCACTGATAGGGGTCTCCCCCACCCCCCACTACCCACCCGAGTCCTCCCCCCACACCCTCCACCCCCCTGCCACCCCCCAGAGGTGGTACGAACCCCCTCCCCACCCCCACCCCGACATGCACATACATGCCCCCCGACATGCACACACCCCCAACATGCACATATACACACCCCCTACACACACATACACAACGGGGACACATACCCGCACACATACATGCAGACAGGCGCACCTGCCGAACAGCACACATTACCCATAGACACAGCAGCACCCCCCGCCCGCATACACGCACTCACACACCCCCTCTACACACTCACACGCACACCCCCATGCACGCCCACATCACACAACACCCCCCCACCCCCTCCCCTCACGGACGGTCAACTTACCTTGTGCGTTGGTCCTCCGGGAGGCGACGGGAGCCATGGGGAGGTGACCGCCAACAGAAGACCGCCAACAGAAGACCGCCACACAGAAATGTGGGTCGTAATTCTGTGGGCGGTGTTCTGCTGGCGTGGCGGTGGAGGTTGACCAGTCTCCACTTTCCCGCCGACCGCCAATGTGGCTGCTGGCGGTTTTCCGGCGGAACGCTCCCAGCGGTCAGAATGCGCACAGCGGCATACCGCCGCGGTCGGCGGTCTTCACCGCGGCGGTAACTCGGCGGTCTTGCGAAAAGACCGCCAAGGTCAGAATGAGGGCCTTAGTCTTTATTTTGAAGTTTTTCTTCACCGGGACGAACCTGCCAGTTGGATCCGACCTCCTGGAGCCCTTGTCCGGATACGCGAAGTCGGTTTCCTCGGTGGTGATTTTTACCTTCGGACTTAGTCGTTTTTTCGAGATGAAAATCCTTCGACCGGGGTAAACCTGGATCTTGATCCGACGTCCGTGGAGCCCTTCTCGGATACGATGGCTGGAAGGTCCCGGTCAACTTTTTACGTTCGGACTTAGTCTCTTTTTTGGATGTTTTTCTTTACCGGGACGAACCACGAAGTCAGGCCGGGTCGCGGTTGAGGCAAGCCGGCTAGAATTTCCGCGTCGGGTCGGTCACTTTATGGAGCTTTTTTCCAAAATTTCTCCAATCTTTTCCAAACTTCTGGGGCTTCACCCAGATGTTCTTTTAAGGTTCTTTTGGGGTCCACAGCTCACCCCAAGGGTCCAGAAGTTCTGTGATGGTCCTTGGGAAGTGCGGACTTCAACTTCCAGAATGCACCTGGCGCAAACTCCTTTTTGGCCACTGGACAGTGGTCAGCTGGTCACTTTTTCAGGAGTTGGTGCAGGGGACTCTGGTTAGCAATTTTTCACCTGTAGCAAACAGGGAGTCCCTCCTTGAACCAGTGGAAGCCAGGCAAAGTCCTTCTTGTGGTGAAGCCCAAGTGTGCAGCTGGTGCAGTCTTTCTGAGTGCAGGTTCCAGGTGCAGGCCAGGGGTCCAGCAGGGCAGTCCTTCTTCTCCTTGTAGTTCTTTCTTCTTGAAATTTGGTGGGGATCTGAGGCGTGGGTGCAGGTCTGCCAGTTTTATCCTTGCTCCTGGGTGAAAAGCAGGGGGGCCCTGGTTCTCCAATCAGGGACAGGGTCGTCCCCCTGTGATGACCACTTCCTGGGAAGTGTGGCAAAAATCCATCCCAGAAGGCAACAGTCTCTAAAAATCCAAAATGGATGAATCTGATTTTTGGAGGAGAGATCTGGCTGAGCCCACCCACTGGTGTGGCTAAAAATCATAAACACACCCCTCTCCTGCCATCTCCTAATATAATCAAGGGGGCACCTAGCTGTCTGAGGTTGCAGGATGTGGGGGTGTTGCTGGGTGCTCCAGATGTCCTTCTCTGCCTTTGAAGACCAGTTTGGCAGCCCTCCCCCTTCCTGCCTCACCATCTGCTGAGGGGAGATTCTCTCCCCCAAGCACATTCCTTTGTGTGAAGTCAGGCCACTTCACACCTCATTAAAGTACCCTGGCAGAAGCTGCTGCAGGCTGGCCAATCAGAGCACAGCAGCAAAAACAATGCAGAGCTGAAATTGGCAACTTTTTAGGTAAAGTCTAAACTTTTTACCTGCACTAGTTATATTAAATCCAACAACTGGAAGTTGGGGGATTTATTATAACAATCAATTTGATACCAAATTCTTGGTATGTAACATTTAAGGGGACTTTAAAATTTAAAATAAAGTCTGCCCATTCTAGCCTATGAAGGCCATTTACTTCAATGAGGGAAAAACGAATTTGGCTGTTTTTACCTCACCAGGGCTTATAAATCTATTTTTATAAAGTCCCTGCTTATAGTTACATGGCACCCAGCCCTAGGGGCACATAGGGCACACCTTAGGGGTGACTTATATGTAAAAATAAGGTAGTTGAAGACTTTGGAAGTACCTTTAATTCCAAAGTCGAATTTGCATATAACTTTAATTTAAAAGCAGCCAGCAAGGCAGGCTTGCTTTTAAAATGACACTGGGCACCTCAGCAATGCACCTAGGTGTGCACCACCTATGCTGTGGTCCCTAAACCTACATGCCCTACTATATACTAGGGACTTATAGGTAGGTTAACTTAGCCAATTATAATTAGCCTAATTTGCATATCCATTTTACACAGAGCACAGGCCCTGGGACTGGTTAGCAGTACCCAGGGCACCATCAGAGTCAGGAAAACACCAGCATAAAGTGGAAAATGGGGGCAAAAAGTTAGGGGGCCTCTGCAATCAGCCCCAGTTTCTCACACAACCCCCCCCCAGCCCACACGCCCAGGAGACTCAGCCCAACCCTGGGAGAGTCTTCCTGGCTTGTTAGGCGAGGAAGACAGTGAAGAAAACTGGCTGTCCCTTTGCAGGGCCTACTCTGCCTTATATCCTCCTGTCAGGGTCACTCCCTCTGGGTAGTGAAGCCATCCCAACAGTAAAAGGACCCAACCCAAACTGAAACTTCCCTCTAGGGGGGTCTTCCTCCTCTCTCTCTGCCAACTTGGGTAGTGAGGTGCCCACCTCCCCTACTCCTAACTTTGCTAGGGCAAGACCTAGCTTACCCAAAGAGGTCACCCAACACTTGAGCAACCCCACCATGACCAACAGGGTCAGGGGGCCTACTTTGCTATTGGCCTTGGGGTCTGCCTCCCAGGCCAAGTACAGCACAGCAAGGCTAGCACCCAGCAGAGGCTACTGACAGCTGTCAGTACCCAGAACCACACCCTAAGCTCTCCACTGACAGGTGGCTGAGCTGCTTTAGGGGCATCTTTGGGGTCCTGGCACCCCTCTTGCTGTCTAGAGTGGGGGGCTACCACCTCCTGTGGCAGACACCCTCCTTCCACTCTCCCTTCTGTCAGTGCAGGGGCAACACCTTGCATCTGGACAGCTGCCTGACTACTCAGGACTTCCTTGGGGTCAGGTGAGGCCTCACCAGTGCCAACTCTGGGCTCCCCCCTTACTGGGGCAGAGGGCCCTTGGCTCCCTGGAACTCTCTTTAAGAGTGGCCTACCCTTCCTTTTCTTCTTTCCTTTTCTTGGGGACCCCTGTCTCCTAACTGTAGGGACTCACTCCCCAGGACTTTGGGTTGGGGGGGCGCCCTGGGCGACCACCCCATCTGTGACCAGACTCACCTCTGGGAGGTCATTGCCCAGGATACAATCTAGGGGAAGGTCAGCACTGACTACCACCCTAATCCAGTCAAGGATACCCTCCCTCTCTAGGGGCACTATGGCTACAGGTTTGGAGGTGACCTCCCCTGTGGCTATCCTGACTTTCTTTGTCTTTCCTGGGACATACATGTCTGGGGTCACTAACCGGTCACTCACTACAGTGTGACTGGCACAGGTGTCTCTCAGGCCAGTGGTAGGGATCCCATTCACTTGAATGTGGTGGAAGTGCCTACTCCCACCCTCAGGGATCACCAGCTTACCATCTGGTCCTGTCTCCCAGCACAATGCTAGGAGGACTTCATCATCTGAGGAATCCTCCTCTATGGCTACACTGGACAGCCCAGTGCTAACCACTTTCTTTGGACAGGCTGCATCTCCTCTGAAGTGACCTGTCTGCTGACAGTCAAAGCAAGCCCTACTGTCCAAGAGCTTTTTTAACCCTGGGTCTCCCTGTCTCTGCATGTCAGAGTGGGAGTGGGATTTACTCTCCTCCTTCTTAGGGTTCTGGGGTACAGAGGGAGTCTCTGTGGTGGGCTTACCACCTCCCTCCTTAGGTTTTTGGGGACCTGACCCCCCCTTCTTGGAGTCTCCCCCCTGGGACTTGACAACCACCCTGGTTCTCAACCACTCATCAGCTGCCTCCCCTAGCTCTCTAGGGTTGGTCAGCTTAGAGTCCACTAGATGCTGGCGTAACCTTTCTTGGATACAATTGGTCAAGATGTGCTCTCTCATGATCAGATTGTATAACCCCTCATAAGTATTTACTTTGTTGCCAATAATCCAGCCCTCTAGTGCCTTTAGTGAGGTGTCCACAAAGTCAACCCAAGACTGGGTACTGACCTTCTGGGTGTCCCTGAACTTCATTCTATATTGCTCTGGGGTCAGACCAAACTTCTTGGCTAAGCACCTTTTCATACTAGGGTATGAATCTGCCTCCTCCCCCCTTAAGGTCAGAAGCCTATCCCTCCCTGAGTTGGGGACCAACTCCCACAAAAGGGAACCCCAGTATTGAGGCCTAACCCTTCTCATTTGGAGTGCCCTCTCAAAGGCCTCCAGCCACTTATCTATGTCATCCCCCTCTACATAAGCAGGGACCACCCCCTTGGGTAATCTGGGGCAAACTCCCCCACCCATGGACACCTCAGCTTCTTTATCGCTGCTTCCATCTCTTTTTTCTTTGTATGCCCACTTTTTCTTTTCTAGGGCCAGCTTCTCTGCTTCCAAAGCTATGTAGGCTAGCTGGGCTTCCAGCTCTCTTTCCCTGATGGATGGGTTCTCTCCTCCTGAAAGGACCCTCTTCCTACCACTAGCTTTGGGTCTGCCCCTAGTGACTGTATCCAGTGAGGACCGTTCCTCCTCTTCCTCACTTGGGGTCTGATGCCTTCCCTCCCCTGAGTGGTTAGAGTTAGCATCTTCCTCTTTTTCTTCCTCCTCTGGAGCTTCCTCTGTCTCTACCTCTTGTGCCTCAGCCCATGCTGTCAGGGATTTAATCAGGATTTGCTTCCTGAGATCAGGGGTTGCAGGCAACCCCCTCTCAATACACAACCCCCTAAGCTGGACTACTGTCAGTGTGGGTAGGCTAGCCAGATCAAGCTCCATGGTTCCCTAGTTTTGTGTCAACAAAAACTTTTTGCAAAAATTGGAAACAAGAATTTAGAAAAATTACAAAAATTCAATAATTGAAATTAATCCAAATTAATTTAAAAAAAAAAATTTAAAATTAAAAATTAAAAACAATTTTTGCACTAGGACAATTTAAAGGATTTTTAATTTGTTTTATCTAAAACTGTAACGTGATATTGAACACAAGTACAGGATCCCGTCGCTGCTTCCAATTATGTTGGAAAATGGGTTATTGGTAGGGCAGGTAGGTACCTACACCTAGCAACAAGCCACAAACCTCCACAAAAGTACAGTTAGGTCTCAGTAAATTAATCCCAGCTCTACCCTTGGTAGCTTGGCATCGAGCGTCAAGGCTTAACTTAGGAGACAAAGTGTAAAGCATTCAAATATCACACAACAGTAATTAAATAAAACACAGGAAACAGTTTAAAAATCCAAAACCAATTTATAAAAATAGCTTATATTTTTATCTTTAAAATGACACAAAAACGATTAAAATCGGTTCAGGGGAACCGGAGATATGAATTTTTAAAGTATTATTATTTTCTAGCGCATAGAAACAAAAAGCGCCAATCGGGTCATCTGGTTGCACCAGGACCGGGACAAAGTCAAACTTTCAGGCCGACCGCGATGGAGCCCTGCTCGGCTACAGGTCGCGGGAGGCCTCGGTTAAAAAGTTACCTTCTGACATAGCGGGTCATTCCGACCCTGGCGGTCGGTGGCCGCCAGGGCCACCGACCACGGGAGCACCGCCAACAGGCTGGCGGTGCTCCTACGAGCATTCTGACCGCGGCGGTTTAGCTGCGGTCAGACGTGGAAAGCCAGCGGTCTCCCGCTGACTTTCCGCCGCTCGTAGGAATCCTCCATGGCTGCGGAGCGCGCTCCGCAGCCATGGAGGATTCCGACTCCCCCTCCCGCCATCCAGTTCCTGGCGGTTCTCCCGCCGGGAACCGAATGGCGGGAGGGGGAGTCACGGGGCCCCTGGGGGCCCCTGCCGTGCCCATGCCTATGGCATGGGCACGGCAGGGGCCCCCGTAAGAGGGCCCCTAAAAGTATTTCAGTGTCTGCAAAGCAGACACTGAAATACGCGACGGGTGCAACTGCACCCGTCGCACCTTCCCACTCCGCCGGCTCTATTACGAGCCGGCGTCATCGTGGGAAGGGAGTTTTCCCCTGGGCTGGCGGGCGGTCTTGCGAAGACCGCCCGCCAGCCCAGGGGAAAACTCGGAATACCCTCCGCGGTCTTTCGACCGCGGAGCGGTATTTCGGAGGGGGGAAGTCTGGCGGGCGGCCTCCGCCGCCCGTCAGACTCAGAATTAGGCCCTTAGTCTTTATTTTGAAGTTTTTCTTCACCGGGACGAACCTGCCAGTTGGATCCGACCTCCTGGAGCCCTTGTCCGGATACGCGAAGTCGGTTTCCTCGGTGGTGATTTTTACCTTCGGACTTAGTCGTTTTTTCGAGATGAAAATCCTTCGACCGGGGTAAACCTGGATCTTGATCCGACGTCCGTGGAGCCCTTCTCGGATACGATGGCTGGAAGGTCCCGGTCAACTTTTTACGTTCGGACTTAGTCTCTTTTTTGGATGTTTTTCTTTACCGGGACGAACCACGAAGTCAGGCCGGGTCGCGGTTGAGGCAAGCCGGCTAGAATTTCCGCGTCGGGTCGGTCACTTTATGGAGCTTTTTTCCAAAATTTCTCCAATCTTTTCCAAACTTCTGGGGCTTCACCCAGATGTTCTTTTAAGGTTCTTTTGGGGTCCACAGCTCACCCCAAGGGTCCAGAAGTTCTGTGATGGTCCTTGGGAAGTGCGGACTTCAACTCCCAGAATGCACCTGGCGCAAACTCCTTTTTGGCCACTGGACAGTGGTCAGCTGGTCACTTTTTCAGGAGTTGGTGCAGGGGACTCTGGTTAGCAATTTTTCACCTGTAGCAAACAGGGAGTCCCTCCTTGAACCAGTGGAAGCCAGGCAAAGTCCTTCTTGTGGTGAAGCCCAAGTGTGCAGCTGGTGCAGTCTTTCTGAGTGCAGGTTCCAGGTGCAGGCCAGGGGTCCAGCAGGGCAGTCCTTCTTCTCCTTGTAGTTCTTTCTTCTTGAAATTTGGTGGGGATCTGAGGCGTGGGTGCAGGTCTGCCAGTTTTATCCTTGCTCCTGGGTGAAAAGCAGGGGGGCCCTGGTTCTCCAATCAGGGACAGGGTCGTCCCCCTGTGATGACCACTTCCTGGGAAGTGTGGCAAAAATCCATCCCAGAAGGCAACAGTCTCTAAAAATCCAAAATGGATGAATCTGATTTTTGGAGGAGAGATCTGGCTGAGCCCACCCACTGGTGTGGCTAAAAATCATAAACACACCCCTCTCCTCCCCTCTCCTAATCTAATCAAGGGGGCACCTAGCTGTCTGGGGTTGCAGGATGTGGGGGTGTTGCTGGGTGCTCCAGATGTCCTTCTCTGCCTTTGAAGACCAGTTTGGCAGCCCTCCCCCTTCCTGCCTCACCATCTGCTGAGGGGAGATTCTCTCCCCCAAGCACATTCCTTTGTGTGAAGTCAGGCCACTTCACACCTCATTAAAGTAGCCTGGCAGAAGCTGCTGCAGGCTGGCCAATCAGAGCACAGCAGCAAAAACAATGCAGAGCTGAAATTGGCAACTTTTTAGGTAAAGTCTAAACTTTTTACCTGCACTAGTTATATTAAATCCAACAACTGGAAGTTGGGGGATTTATTATAACAATCAATTTGATACCAAATTCTTGGTATGTAACATTTAAGGGGACTTTAAAATTTAAAATAAAGTCTGCCCATTCTAGCCTATGAAGGCCATTTACTTCAATGAGGGAAAAACGAATTTGGCTGTTTTTACCTCACCAGGGCTTATAAATCTATTTTTATAAAGTCCCTGCTTATAGTTACATGGCACCCAGCCCTAGGGGCACATAGGGCACACCTTAGGGGTGACTTATATGTAAAAATAAGGTAGTTGAAGACTTTGGAAGTACCTTTAATTCCAAAGTCGAATTTGCATATAACTTTAATTTAAAAGCAGCCAGCAAGGCAGGCTTGCTTTTAAAATGACACTGGGCACCTCAGCAATGCACCTAGGTGTGCACCACCTATGCTGTGGTCCCTAAACCTACATGCCCTACTATATACTAGGGACTTATAGGTAGGTTAACTTAGCCAATTATAATTAGCCTAATTTGCATATCCATTTTACACAGAGCACAGGCCCTGGGACTGGTTAGCAGTACCCAGGGCACCATCAGAGTCAGGAAAACACCAGCATAAAGTGGAAAATGGGGGCAAAAAGTTAGGGGGCCTCTGCAATCAGCCCCAGTTTCTCACAATGATCAATTAGAAAAAAATCATGATTATGGTCATAGTGGCAGTGTAGCATAAGGAAGATATATTTCAGATAAATAGAGGTATGCTTTCCATCCTTGATTTAGGGAAAGTTTTCATAGGAAGCGCAAGCTAACAATCAATCGTTGTTTCTAAAATAACACGTTAGAAACACAATTTGCTTAATATATTCGTCAAATTCAGAACTGTTATCAAGCAATACACCATATGAAATACAACAAACCAATATCAGAAAAACCCTTGTACCAACATAAGGTAAACAGGCAAGGAGATAACATCATCTGTTACGTGACTGGACATCTGCATAATGACTATGTAAAACATACTTTGTAGTAAAAGACAGAAGTTGTTAAAGCTAAGGGGAGCGGGCAAGAAAAGCTCGCATGAGGACTACCATTGTGCTACCTAAATCACATGGATTTCGTTACCATAAACATAGTGGAACGTGGATAATAAATGCCAATAGAGAGGGGTCGTAAGGGTGGCATCCAAAATTAAACTCGTCAATATTGAAAGGATATACAACAAGAAGTGGAGGCCGCATTCCCATAGGTTCACGGGAGTGTGGGCACAGACTAGGATATAGCGTCTATGCAGAGCAAAGCTCATGTATTGTAGTGCGCCTTCCCCGAGCGGGAATCGTCTAACAAAGGTGCCGCCCCCAGTGCGATTAAGCGTACGAAAGAAGCACATGAGGCCACGTACCCAGAAATATAAATGGGATGTGGTCAAGAATTTTATGTGCTAGCGCACTAGTTAGGCCGATATAGGAAAGTCACTTACAGAGAAAATGCTCCGGGACCAGATTCAGTCCACTCCGAGTGCCGCCTCTCCGCCAAGTTATAATGGAAGCGCTGTCACTAGGAGATAATGGACGCCGGAAAAATATGCACCCAATCAGGGGGAAGAGGGAGGGGCCAAATGACATCCTAAGAATCGTGAACATAGATACAAAGGAAGGACTAACTATTCCTTCCTTTGGAATTCGAACAAACAACCGTGGGAATACTATACAGGTGCTGCATGCCAGTATTCCGAAAAAGTAGCAGGGCAACAAGGAAATTGGCCATGATAATCTTCACAAAAAATTATATAGTGTAGTATTACTAGTTGATGTACTATTGTAACGCCAAGGTAGTTAACGGACATAAGGTATTAGCCACAATTAATATCATAAAAAGCCTATATGATGAAGTTCTATTGTAAAAGATAAAGGCAAAGGCAAAAATTTATATAAGGAAATGGAAGCAAGGAAAGGGACAATAATGTGTCCCCTAAGAAATTGTTATCTATAATGACCTCTCAGGTAAGGCATTTATGATGTACACTGTGGTGAGAAAGTAAAAAAACAGAGTAACAAAGATTAGTTGTGATTATTGTATGAAGTAATTACCTAATACATACTGCAAGACTCATCCATGGTATATCGTCATTCAATCCATGGATATGAGTTCCTAGCTTATACACCCAGCGTTGTTCTACTTCTTGGAGCGTTTTCATGGATGATTGGACTACTTCAAGTACAATCCACCATGGATCGTCTGGTGTATGTTTACATCACAGTAGTGAATACTCAATTTTGTTGTGAGATGTCCACATCTAATGTTGCTACGATGTTCATTTATTCAGATTTTTACTGGTCTTGTAGTCATTCCTACCTATCGTAGGCCACAGGGACAACAAATCATGTAGATACAGTTGCGGGTGTTACAATTAGTATGCTTATGAAGTTGCCAAAGACCAATAGGTTCCAAATGGACTGTTTGGGTGTGTTTGGTAAGAGGGCATACATTGCAATCACTGCAAGGAAAATGACCCTTCACTGAGGTAAAGCCCACAACGTCTTTTAGGAATAAAGAACTGTACATAATTATTTATTTTCCTGTCCCTAGCAAAATGAATAAATACCCACCCCTTCCACCCACAACTGCCACACCCCTATCTCCAAACAAATGTCCCTCTCGCCGACCAATTTGCTTGAAGAAAACTGTCCATATGCCCATGGTGAATATAAAAAAAAGAAAAGTTCTGCAAAACTCCATTCCCACCCTCTCCACCAATAAGTCCCACCCACCAAAATAAAAGGTTAAAAAAGGGGCAGAGGAGGGTACTTGACTAAAAGTGGGCCAGGATTCGTCTAAGGAGCCCATCCATACGGGCCTGATGGGCCTCGATCAGTGCCAGCCTCTGATGGCCGGAGCGTTGGAACACAGTGTCCGAGGAGGGGGCAGAAGCCATGATGTGATGGTGTGCGGCTGCCCTGGCACTACAACATAGGTGTTGCTGAGCTGGAGGCGCTACGGCCTGGCTGAGGTCCTGAGTACTGGCAGCGACTGCTGCTGCCTCCTCCGCTTCTTCCTCGAGGACCATCAGTCACTGGTACTTGGCCCGTATGGCCTCCGGCTTCGTCTGCCACAGCCAGACTGCTGTTTCCTACCCTCATGGTAGACCAGCAGGAATAGATATAGCAAGAAAGAAACTGTAGTGTAGTGGCACAGTACCAGTACATTTGGTGGTCTCCTCAGGCCATTCAATTTTAAGGTGAGAACTGTCACAGCCATAATATGCACTATGGATTACAAGTATTCTTCTCTCTCCTATTGTGCTAAGATAATGGTGGCATTGCTAGCTCAGCTGTCACCCTAGTCATTCTCGTTACTATCTGCAGCTGGTGCAACTGCACTACAAAATTATTTTATTGCAATGGCTCTGTTCTTCTTTGTACCTGGACTACAAGGACGATGAATACTAACAATGAAACATTGCATGTAGTATAATATAATCAATCATGCAGACATCCTGTCTGCCATAAGTAGGCGGTGGGAAAAGTGATGCACTGCATTACAGGGAGAGGATTAAGGAAATGGATATAGACTTGATTTGGTGCATTCACATCATTACAGACTATCCCATTCAGGAAAATCAAGACACTTACCTATGGACCACTTTACTGACTGTCCTCATGCCCCTCCTCCACTGAATTTTGTAATAATTATTTTTTTCAAAAACAATACATTAATTTTGTAGTAAGGAAAGGAATCTTCTTAACATACTTAACTGGAGGTTAAGGTGTAGGGGATTAGTTTGGGTAGGTAGAGTTCACACTTCACTGATCAATCAATTCCTCATCATCATGTGCCTAAGGTTTGGCTAGTAGTGTGACTCACTCCGGTTAGCACATGTTGATAGGGAAAAACTAGAACAGAAGTAAATCCGTTATGGAAGCCATAATAAATTATATATCACTTGGCTTGAAAAAAGTGGCACAAGCAAAGATTGGATTTTTCAAATTATTCCGAAGTCTGGGACAGAACTTGAGAAAGATTAAAGAAGTGAAGTACTAGGAAGTGACTGATACAGTGGACACTGGGAGGAAAGGGAAACACACCTTGTTTTTGCATTGCCATGTATTGAAAAGTGTTTGATACAGTAACTTAACTTAAGCTGACAGGCGCACATTGCACAGCCAACATTTCAGTGCCGATTCTGTAGAATTGAACCATGCAGCTGTTAGATCACCATGGATGGCAGTGGTGAAAGGCCATAGAAAGGGAGGGAGTAGATGGAAAAGGGATACTGATCTGGGATACATATTACCTGCCTCACTTGAAAAATACTGTGAATATTCTGAAATACCATCCAAACCATTGCATCAAACCTTTGATAAAAACTATTTCAAGCAGGTAAAGTAGGTGTGAAGAACATACCTATCCAGAAGAGTGTCCTTGTTTCTTCATTCCAAGCATTTATCTGTTCATCACTGCAAACCTTTTCTCCTTGTGCTCTTATTCTTCACCATTGGCTTTGATACACACCATTTAAGCTAAGTTTTACATAATCTCATTCAGTCTTTCGCCATTTAAAACCATCCAAACATGGCTCTCTGCTAACCTTTCACAACATCCATTTAGCCAATAACCACCCATGCATCCTTTCACCCTTTCACTCATCCAAAAGGTCTGACCCACCTGACGAGTTTTTTCACCCATCCAAGCATGGAATCCTTTCACCCACACCCTTTTACCCACCTAGTCTGGCATCATTTCACCCGTATACTCTTTTATCTATCATTCACCCACCCATATATCCTATAATCCTCCTCATCACCCACCTATATGATTATAATGTGCCCTTTCATCCTTCACCACATTCTTTCACAAAATATTATATTTCACCCCTCCATTCTACTTCCATCCTTCTTTTATTTTTCCAAAACACATCATAGTTCAAGTTCAGTTTATGAACTGCAGATAGAGGAGGCCTTTAATACTTACTCATCTTCTGCTGCATCTGCTAAAGCAGGGTGTTGACTACTGAGGCAACAACACTAGTATACCCTTGTAGTGACTATATTGATAATTGTCAATAAACATGCAATAGGACTTACCACCGGCTGCCACCGTCACCGTAGAGACTCCCCCCTTAACTGTTCCCACAGCAGTGTCTGCATTGGCACTGTCGCTGCTTGCCTCGGCACTGGTGATCGGTGCAGCTAGAAAAAAATGTTACACAGTTTAGACACCACATAGCAAAATACAACTGCAATACATCATCACTTTATTTCGGTTGCAGACTTCTCTTGTATCAATTTATTAGGTGGGAATTTAGTTGGTTGGCAATTTTTAAAAAGTCAGGTAGGCAAGTAAAAAAAAAATTGGTAATGGAGGGGCAGAAACAGCTATTGATGAATCTGAGTTTTTCAAGAGAAATAAAAGGGTGCACGAAGGACATATGGTCTTTGGCCCTCATTCTGACCCTGGCGGTCAGTGTTAAAGCGGCGGCCAACCCGCCAACAGGCTGGCGGCCGAAAAATATGAATTCTGACCCTGGCGGGAACCGCCAACACAGGCCGCCGCTTTAACACTCCAACCGCCACGGCGGTACAAACAAAAAGCGCGGCGGTCACCGCCAACAGGCAGGCGGCAGACAATGTACCGCCCACCCTATCACGACCCACCAATCCGCCACCTTTTCCTGGGCGGGAGCCCCGCCGATAAAAACACGGCGGAAACAGACATCTCCAATGGAAAACGCTTACCTCGACACACTCCACGTGGAATCGGAACAGCATGGAACCCGAACTCCACATCCTCCCAGCCATTGCCTTCCTGCTCTTCTTCCAGGATCACGAACCTCGCCGCAGACGACAATGGTGAGTACTGCACCTACGACACAGGGGAGGGGGGAGGAGGAAAGGTTACGGGCACACACATACGCCACACACCCACCCCCACCCTCACCCCCACCGAAATACCTACACACCTATGCAGATAAAAAGTCAGAGTGACACCCCCAACCCCCCCCAAAAAACAAAGACAAAAGCAAATGAATGTAAAAGTAGAACCATATTATTGCAACAATAAAGTATAGCGACCTTAGCAATATCTGAAGAATGAATACACATCTAGAACTCTATCCATACAAGCAGCAAAAGTCCGGCCCAGTCAATCAAAGTCCAAAGGTCCATGGGCCAATGTGCAGCAACACAAGGGCAAAGCCCACACACGAGATCCAGTCCATTGGAGAGAACACTGCTGGGGCATCAATAAAATAAAAAGACAGGCACCTCAGGGGGAAGGGAAGGGGGGGCACCTCAGCCACATGAGTCCTTGACGCCAGATCCACGAAGGGCCTCCATGCCCACTGTGCCATCCTGGGGAGTGCAAAGCCACAGTCTCACAAGTCTCTACAGTGGGTGGATTGCCCACTGTGCCATCCTGGGGAGTGCAAAGCCACAGTCTCACAAGTCTCTACAGTGGGTGGGTTGCCCACTGTGCCATCCTGGGGAGTGCAAAGCCACAGTCCATCAGGTGGATTACAGAGACCACTGGTCATGGAGGAGGCATGGTGGGCAGAGTGCGTCGTGAAGGTCTGCCCGACACAGAACCGGGACTGCCAATGGGCCAGCAGTGCTTGAGATGAAGGGCCCAGCGGAGCGTTGCTTGAGATGAAGGGCCCAGCGGAGCGGTGCTTGAGAAGAAGGGCCCAGCGGAGCGGTGCTTGAGACGGCGGTGCCCGGCGGTGCCCAGCGGTGCCCAGCGGAGCGTTGCTTGAGATGAAGGGCCCAGCAGAGCGGTGCTTGAGATGAAGGGCCCAGCGGAGCGTTGCTTGAGATGAAGGGCCCAGCGGGGCGGTGCTTGAGATGAAGGGCCCAGCGGAGCGGTGCTTGAGATGAAGGGCCCAGCGGAGCGGTGCTTGACAGGAAGGGCCCAGCGGAGCGGTGCTTGAGATGAAGGGCCCAGCAGAGCGGTGCATGAGATGAAGGGCCCAGCGTAGCGGTGCTTGAGATGAAGGGCCCAGCGGAGCGGTGATTGAGATGAAGGGCCCAGCGGAGCGGTGCATGAGATGAAGGGCCCAGCGGAGCGGTGCTTGAGATGAAGGGCCCAGCGGAGCGGTGCTTGAGATGAAGGGCCCAGCGGAGCGGTGCTTGAGACGGCGGTGCCCAGCGGAGCGGAGCTTGAGACGGCGGTGCCCAGCGGAGCGGTGCTTGACAGGAAGGGCCCAGCGGAGCGGTGCTTGAGATGAAGGGCCCAGAGGAGCGGTGCTTGACAGGAAGGGCCCAGCGGAGCGGTGCTTCTCACTACTCACGGCGGGGCCCTGTTCAGCGGTGCTCCTCACGGCGGGGCCCTTTTCAGCGGTTCTGGTCACGGCGGGGCCCTGTTCAGCGGTGCTCCTCACGGCGGGGCCCGTTCAGCAGTGCCTGTCTTGTGTTTCCAGTGAACCACACCTGGCCAATACTTGCAGCTCACTCTGCATCGGACCTTTCTGTTGCGGGGCCCTCCTGTGATGGAGTCCTGGGGCCCTGGCTCTCCTTCGATACCCCCGGAATGGGGCTGGTGGGGCCCTCATGGCCAGGTCGGCTGCTCCCTGCCTTTTGCTCCTTGCCCTCCTTGGCAGACTGTCCGTGGCCCTTGGCTCCCTTACCCGATGTGGCAGGTGACGGTGCAAGGCTACCCTCCTTGGGGGCAGGCGTATCAGGCCTGTCGCGCCTGCCCTTCAGTTTTTTGGTCCTCTTCCCAGGGGGGGGGGCTGGCTGTGCCTTTGCTGCTGGACGATGTCCCAGCCCAAGGAAAGGGCGGACTCCAAAAACCAGGCACGACGTTCTTTGGAGTTGCTGGGCTGGTGGTGGCTGAGGTGTTTGTGGAACTCTTACAGGATGGAGGGGGTGGGTCAGGTGAGGAAAAGAGGTCCACTTTAGAGAGGAACATTTTCTTGGGAGCCATGGGAAGGGTGGCTGGAGTGGGTATGGGAGTGGAGGAAGAGGATGTGGTTGTAGGAGAGTCAAGTGTGCTGTCTTTGGGTGCAGGTGCTTGGGCAGG
This sequence comes from Pleurodeles waltl, assembly GCF_031143425.1. Lineage (NCBI taxonomy): Eukaryota > Metazoa > Chordata > Amphibia > Caudata > Salamandridae > Pleurodeles > Pleurodeles waltl. The sequence continues at coordinate 932,432,387 of NC_090436.1, read as the reverse complement.
AGGCTGACGTGAGGTGGATGGCTGTTGTTTGGGTGCCTGCCTGCGTTTGTGTGGTTGGGAAGCGGGGGTGACAGACACACTGGGAGAGGACACAGGGGACGTGTACATGGCAGTGGGGGCGGTGACTGCACGTGTGCGGACTGGTGTGGAGGGTGTGCTGGTGATGGGTGCAATGGCTGATGGTGGTGTGCTTGCAGGTGTGTGTGGAGACGTCACAGGGAGGGAGGAGGGAGACGAGGAGGTGGGGGACTCAGAGGAGGTAGTGGCTGTTGGCATGTCTGCATCTGGATGTTGCTTGGGTGAATGCTTGTGTGTCCTGTGGTGCTTATGTCTTGATGAGCTGCCCTTGGGTGTTGAAGTGTGTGCAGGCTGGTCTGTAGGTGTGGATGGGATAGGCAGAGGAACAGGGGAGTGGGACTGGGTGGAGGGAGTCAGAAGAGGGAGGCTGGAGACAGGGACAATCGCTGCCGTCAGTGCTGAGGCCAGAGCATTGAATGATCGTTGATGGGCAGCCTGACCCGAATGAAGGCCCTCCAGGTATGCATTGCTTTGATGCACCTCTCTCTCCACACCCTAGATGGCATTCAAAAGGGTAGACTGCCCAACAATGATGGTCCTCAGGAGGTCAATGACCTCCTCACTGAGGGCAGCAGGGGTGACTGGGGCAGGGCCTGAGGTGCCTGGGGTGAAGGAGATGGCCGGCTTCCTGGCCTTGCGGGCACGGGCCGAAGGCCGAGGGGCTGCTGGGAGGGCAGAGCTGGTGCGCTGGGTGGCGGCTGTACCTGTTTCTGCGGTGGGCACGGATGTTGCCGCCACCGCAAGGGAGCTCCCTTCCGAGGACGTGTCGGTGTCGCTGCCGTCTCCACGGGTCCCCGTGGTGGAGCCCCCCTCGCCCTCCGTCTCACTGGTCATGTCGGAGTCCGTTGCATGGCCCTCCGGGGCCATGTGAGATGCAGCTCCCTCTTGCGCCGATGCCACTTCTCCTCCGCCTGATGATGCTAATGCACACATTCACAGAAAAACAAAGAAAATGGGGGGGTGGAAAACATAAAGACAAGTTGAGTGCATGCATTGGGGACACCGTTGGCGGAGAGGACAGACACAGAAGCCCCCTGCACTACGCTGCGCACTTGGGGTACACTACTCATTCAATGGGACATGCCCTACAAGCCTATGGGCGACAACTGCCCACACAGTATACACTGGTCCATGAATCGCGTTACTAGGCACCCTACAGAAGGTGGGGGGCGGGGGCACAGGACCATACTTCACGGACGGGCCTATCCTACAGAAATCGCCTTGGCCTAGGGATACCCACAGCCCTCCTCCCCCACCCAGGCACCTCAACTGCGCGTAAATAGCTGAATGTGCTGGTACTCACCCCCTTGTGTCTGCTGTGATGTCCTCAAGCGCCCATCTAAATCGGGGTAGGCCACCGCCAGGATCCGGGACATCAGGGGGGTCAAGGTACGACTGGCACCCCTCCTAGGTTGGGAGGCCATCCCCAGCAGAGCCTCCGCGGTCTTCCAGCTCCCGCGGCGGATGTCCTCCCACCTCTTGCGGCAGTGGGTGCCCCTTCTGGTGTGGACCCCCAGGGCCCGGACGTCCTTGGCGATGGCACGCCAAATGTCAATCTTCTGATGGGCGCTGACCTATGTGACATGTACAGGGGGGGAAGAAAAACATCATCACCTTTCTGCATGCTCGATGTGAGTAGCCCCCCCCTCCCCAACCTTGCCATGTGGCACATGCTCTCATCTGTCGTGCCATGCATTCGTCATTCGCTGCCCTCCCCTCCATCGTACATCCTCCCCACTCAGCCCAGGCATTGGGCACTATGCATTGCCCCCGTGTACTCACCTGTTGGTCTGGAGGCCCGTAGAGTAGCGCATACTGGGGGAGGACCACGTCCACGAGCTTCTCCAACTCCTCGGAACTGAAGGCGGGGGCCCTTTCCCCAGTCGCAGCAGCCATTGTCACTTCCAGACCGAGGTCACAGCAGCACTTGCAGTATAGGTCCTCTCCTGTGGATGCTCAGGTCTCGTGTGATCAAGCAGAGAGAAAATGGCGGTTACGGCCATGGCGGTGCGTGCCGCGGCGGTGTGTGCCGCGGCGGTGCGTACCGCGGCAGCGCGTACAGCGACCGCCGGCGCTCACCGCCATTGGCTCCTGCAACCCATAGGGTTCAATGTTGTCCAATGCGGCTTTGCGCCGCGGACTGCGACCGCCTACCGCCATGGTGTGCCACGCTTGCGCAATTACCTCACTTCACATTGTCACACTTCACAGGTCAGGCAGCCGCCATTTCAAGGGCCCACGTGGCTTCATTCCTACTGCGTCACACATGGCTAGGCCTTGCACCGACAATCATACTAGCCATTCAATCCCGAGAGATACGTGTACTGGGCATGCTGTGGGCACTTACCTGTGGGTTGCTTGACTCTGTGCTCCATGTTGTCCTTCCTAGGCATCGTCTGCTGGGACTTGCGAGGAGACGGAGGAATGTTCCCGTGTACAGACCGCTGGTGGACCTGTCGACAATGGAAGAAAGACACGTCATACTCACCTACAGACTCAACCGTGCCACTATACAGGAACTGTGTGCCCAGCTGGAGCCAGACCTGATGTCACCCATCCGCCAACCCACAGGGATTCCGCCTCTAGTGCAGGTGCTGTCAGTACTGCATTTTTTGGCAAGTGGATCATTTCAAACTACCGTGGCCATTTCATCTGGGATGTCTCAGCCTATGTTTTCAAAGGTGTTGTCCAGAGTGTCGTCTGCCCTGATGAAATACATGCAGAGCTACATCATTTTCCCTGAGGTGGGTGACTTGCCTACAGTGAAGGGTGATTTCTATGCCCTTGGACACATTCCCAATATCATTGGTGCCATTGATGGTACCCATGTGGCTTTGGTTCCCCCAAAAGACGATGAGCAGGTGTACAGGAACCGTAAAAATTATCATTCGATGAATGTCCAGGTGGTCTGTTTGGCTGACCAGTACATCTCCCATTTAAATGCCAAGTTCCCAGGGTCAGTGCATGACGCGTACATCATGCGAAATAGCAGCATCCCTTATGTGATGGAACAGCTACAGAGACACCGTGTGTGGCTAATTGGTGACTCTGGTTACCCAAACCTGCCTTGGCTATTGACCCCAGTGAGGAATCCCAGGACCAGGGCAGAGGAACGGTACAATGAGGCCCATGGGTGGACTAGGAGGGTGATTGAGCGGACCTTCGGCCTCCTGAAGGCCAGGTTTAGGTGCCTGCATATGACTGGTGGATCCCTAATGTACTCACCAAGGAAGGTGTGTCATATCATCGTGGCCTGCTGCATGCTTCACAACCTGGCTTTGCGACGCCAGGTGCCTTTCCTGCAGTAGGATGGTCCAGATGGTGGTGTTGTGGCCGCTGTGGAGCCTGCGGAGAGTGAAGAGGAGGAAGACGAAGAGGACGACACAGACAACAGGGACAGAGTGATACTGCAGTATTTCCAGTGACACACAGGTAATAATCTACTCCAGCATTGTATTATATCTGTAACTGTAGTGGCTCTCTACTGTCTGACCTTTCACCCCAATGTATGGTAACTTAGTTGTGTATATCACTTCCTATTTCAGTGATCTGATCCCCACGGAGTGCCCTCTGGTTTTTTTCCCCATGGACTACCGCTGTGTGACACTGGTATGTTGTCATCACAATGTTACTAGAAATGTTTTGTTGGTTATATCGAATACATTTGGTTTAAATAAATAGATAGCAGAATCCAGTTGGTTAATGTGCAATAATTGTGTTTATTGAAGTTTTAAGATAGGTGCATAGTTCAAACAGGGTGATGGTGGAGGCATGTCCATGGCAGTGTCCAGACTGTCGTTCCTACACGTCCATTGTCCATATGCCTGTGGAAGGTGGATCAGGGGCAGTTCAAGGTTGGACAGGGTAAACAAGTGGGACAGTGGGATGACATCCGGGGGTTTCCGTGCATGGCGGGGGTCTTGACATCCTACTCTGTCTTCTTCCTCGATCTCAGGCCTTTCTTGCGGGGTGGTTCTTGTTCTGCAGGGGGTGGGGTCAGGGAGGGCCGTTGCTGTTGTGTCGGGGCCTCCTGACCACTAGCGCCGGCGGAGGTGGTGGGCTGTTCTTCCTCCATGCTAGTGGCAGGGGCCCTTTGGGGGGCCACATGGTCCCGCAATGTGGTGACAATCTGGTTGAGTGCCACCACGATTGTACCCATTGCAGAACTGATGGTGCGCAGTTCTTCCCGGAACCCCATGTACTGGCCCTCCTGCATGGCCTGGATCTCCTGGAACCTGGCCAGGACCGTCGCCATCGTCTCTTGGGAGTGGTGGTACGCTCCCATGATGGTGGTGAGGGCCTCTTGGACAGTGGGTTCCCTATGCCTGTCCTCCCTCTGTCGCACAGCAGCCCTCCCAGTTCCTCTTTGTTCCTGGGCCTCTGTCCCCTGGACGGTGTGCCCACTACCACTGCCCCCAGGTCCCTGTTGTTGTTGGGGTTGTGGGTTACCCTGGGTGCCCTGTACTGGTAGACACACCGCTGCTTGACCTATCCTGGAGACAGAAGCATGGGCCCGCTGGGTGGGTGCTGTGCTGGTGTTTCCTGAGGGGGGTAGGTCTGCTGTGGCCTGGGGCTGACTGAGGGTAACCGACTGTCCAGACGTCCCCGATGGTCCGGGCTGGTCATCAGGTTCTAGGTCGACAGAGCTGCTGTCATCACTGGGGGCCTGTTCTGGGGGTGGGATGGACAAATCTGGACCCTCCTGGCCGGTGTGTTGGCGTTCGGGCCCTGCAGGGGTAGAAGAATATGGTTATTGATTTTGTGTGTGCCGTGGCGTGCGATTTGTGGGTGCCCTTGTCCCCCAGTGCTGGCAGTCCCATGTGGGGGGAGTTGTGAGGGTGGTTTGTGGAGGGGGATGGGTATGTGCAGTGGTCATGCTTAGGTGCTGGGTGTCCATGGTTTGTGCTGGCATTCAGGGGATTGGGTTTGGTTGGGTTGGTTGTGCTGGTGAGACATTAACTGGGAGTATGTGTACTGGGGGGTTAGGGGTGAGGGTGGGGGTGTGGGTTGGCATGCTGGTGGTTGGGGGGGGTGAAGTAGTTGAGATTAGACTTACCAGAGTCCATTCCTCCGCCTACTCCAGCGAGGCCCTCAGGATGTAGGATGTTCAAGACCTCTTGCTCCCATGCTGTGAATTCGGGTGGAGTGGGTGGGGGTCCGCCGCCAGTCTTCTGCACAGCGATGTTGTATCTTGACACCATCGCCCGCACCTTCCCCCGTAGGTCGTTCCAGCGCTTTCGGATGTCTTCCCGATTTCTGGGATGCTGTCCCACAGCGTTGACCCTGTCGACGATCCTTTGCCATAGCTCTGCCTTCCTGGCTATTGTGGTGTGCTGCACCTGTGTGCCGAAGAGCTGGGGCTCTACCCTGATTATTTCCTCCACCATGACCCTGAGTTCTTGGTCCGTGAACCTGGGGTGTCTTTGGGGTGCCATGGGGTGGTGTGGATGAGGTGTGGGGTGGTGTTTGTGGTGATGAGTGTAGTGGTGTGTGGTGTTTTGTGCGTAGATGTGGTGTGGGTGATGATGTTGGGTTCCTGTGTGTGTTGTGGTTTGCGTTCCCTGTGCTCTCTCTCTGTGTATTGCGCCTTGTCTCTGAATTTCGCTTTGTGGGGGTTTGTGGGTGATGTGGGTGTGTGTTTTATATGGTGATGGGTGTGTGGGAGTGGTGTTTGTATCTGTATCAGGTGTGTGTATTTGGAATTGTCCAATGTGGCTGTGTTTTGTAACAGTGTGGGTATTTTGAGCGCGGCGGTGTGTACCGCCAATGGAATACCGCGGTTGAAAGACCGCCGCGTGGATTGGTGGGTCGTAATGGCATGGGCGTGTTTGTGTTGGCGTGACGGTGGAGGTTTGGTCATCTCCAGTTTATCGCTGACCGCTGATGAGGCGGGCTTCAGTGGATGTCGGGTTTTTGGCGGTTTGGCAGTTGTGGGTCAGAATGACCGTGGCGGTTTACCGCGGCCGCGGCGGTATGATGGCGGTCTTCTGACCGGCGGTAAGTGCCTTTTTCCGCCAGGGTCAGAATGACCCCCTTAGTTGGCTAATGCAATGGGACCATCCTCCTCATACTTCCAACCAGGGTGCACGGTCATCAACTGCTAGTATACTAATAATACATTCACAACATTGGAGAGTACAAACAATTACACAACCATGTTCAAAAACACTTACTTTTTCCCCCTTTTTTTAATGATTGAACTGCAGCAAGAAAAGGAAAGAGGTTTCATGAAACGTGTAGAATAACCTACATGGGCATGCAATCTTCAGTGCATGTGTGAACCTTACCACCACTCCACAAGGTAAGATACATAAGAGGAGAGGGAAAGCTCACTGACAAAGCAGAAGAAAGGAAGCTACAGACAGACTAATACAGCCAGACAGTTTGAAGTAATGAAAGTTGAAACATATAAAAAAAGTAAATAGGATAATGCAGGGATAACAAAGATTTCTGAAACAGACAAATCGAAGCGGAGTTGGAACAAAATTAGAAGACAGGCACAGTTAAAGGTAGAAAATAATTCTAAGTGTGTAGTGGTAAAGGTTAGGGGAATAAATAAATATTAATATTAACAATAACAGGAGGACTTACTGGGGCCAGCGGAGCGATCTGCTACAGCACTTGCAGAGGGGCCATCTTCTGCTGCCTCGTCCTCCTGGTCCCTACAAGCCCTCCTCCTGCCCCTGGATGCTGGATGATGTAAGACAAAAATTAGAAAAGATTAGTGGTACTGTTAATAAATAATCTCTGCAGGAATTTTCATTTTTTTAAAAGGAAAAGGCAAACACAGTAACATTTCTACATCAGAGGTTCAGAGCGCCTGTATATTTATAATAATGCTAGTATCTTGGACCATCCTATTGCAAATTTCCTAACCCTATTCCAAATTTCCTAAACTACATTTTGGAATGACTAATAAATTGCAAAGAATGATTTTTACAGTTTTCATCTCATCCTGAATCTCACAATGCATAGATTTGATGCATGCAAAACTACTACACATCACTGGAAAAATGCTTGGCAGTTGGCACTGTTCAAGCTAAAAATAAAAAAAAATAAAGGCACAGAGAAGTGAAAGAACATGCAAACTCACTAATACTAATACTAACATTAACCATGACTATCTTAGACAGGGCACAGAGGGAGTCTCTGCATTACTTCTTAATCAGCCCAAGCAAGTGCCAAAAACATTAGTACAATTAGGTGGGGCCAAGTACCTGTCTAGATGACATAATAGTATATTTGTAACATGCAGTTGACTTACCTGCGTGTGGCCACCAGCATGCTTGCTATTTAGGAAGAAACTAGCATAGAATACAACTAATAGTTAATTATTACTTACCGAGACCTGCAGTCTAGCAGGTAGAGCAGGTTTGTCTCCAGATCTAGGATATCAGCACACCAGTGCGTCAGCTGTTGTTTGGTGTGTCAGACCCCAGAGCTGCGGCACACACCCCAGCGCACCCTCTCCCAGCGTTGCTGGCGCTCCCAGAGGCTGTACCCAGACCAGGTGTACTGCTGCCTGTTGCGAAGGTGGAGGGGATGTGATGCTGCACGTAGAACAACGAGGCTGCCACCTCGGAAAGTATGGGACAGGGCTGCACCACTTCACGCCACTGCCACCCACAAGGAATGCAGCTGGTGCTTGCAGTTGGGGGCCTGGCCATGGTGCTGGGGATTTTGGAGGGGAGAGACAAGGAAGGAATAGAAAGAACTAAGGGGGGAAATAAAGAAAGAAAATGAAAAAGTCACAAAGTCACAAAAACCACACAAAATTTAGGCGAAAAGTTAAAATATAAAAAGGGAAAGAGAAAGGTAATATAATAAAAATAAACTAGGGGAAAATAGGTTTTAAAAGGGGGGGGGGAGAAATATAGAGGATATAACTAGGCTCAGCACCAGAGCAAGCAAAAAAAACAAGATGGCTACGCCCATGCGAACTGCATAGCGCCATTCGTGCAATAATTCCAATGCAAGACGTTAAACATCACGGCTATGAGTTCGGCAAAAAACACCACCCTCTAGCGTAACGTTTTGCAACTTTGCTAAGTTCAGCATAGAGCAGCTATGCAAACTCCACCCAGGCCCAGACAAAATATGGTTGCTGGCACAAAGAGGTATACCACGTCTCTAACATTTCACAGAAGCATATGTATTTTTAAAATAGCAACACTTTTCTCAGAACACTAGCTATCTTATTATAAAAACATCTCTCTGTCCCATTCTGTAGGAGGTTGGCCCTCTATGTAGTGAGCAAAACTAGGCACACTGTGCAGTGGGTGCAAGCAACCACACATTGGTTTACAGAGGTAAAAAGTAGAACACCTAATGCTCTAATTTTTATGGTAGCTTGGTTGAGCAGTTAGGCCAATCTTGGAGAAGTGCAAAGCATTTGTTGTACTCACATTATCAGCTTTCAAAGGAATAACTCAAGACCAATTTATAAAAATACTTCCGACTTTTATATAATTGTTAAGACCAAGATTATCAAAATTGGTTAAGTACTTTTGGTGATATCAATTTTTGAAGTTTGAAGAAAATAGTCTTTCTGTGCCTAATTATGCACCATAAGAATCAATGGAAAATCACCTTTAAAAAGACATACAAAATAGTACAGTTGAGTTCTTCTTTTACAGGCTGGTCTATGTTGTGGTTGGGCACACTGTGCCAGCTGGAGAAGTTTGGACGGCTCTCGATTCTGATGGGAGCAGCTGGGAAAATTCTTTGGAGCCGGTGCAAGGCCACTGCGGGGACCACTTTGAAATGCACTGCACTGGTAAGTTTAGAGGTGGTTCCTTTGGGTTGCCTTGGAATGTTGAAGTCGCATGGGGTAAGTGACCCTTAGGGCACAGCAGGTTCTTTGTTGCAGGGCACAGGATGGCTGGGTGCAGACCAAATTGGTGATCCAGGAGCTGTACACAAAGATGCCCTTTGGATCTGGAGGTAAGTCTCTTTAATGGTCACTTGCAGGACAACAGAGGCACTCTGGTGGGAGGTCCAGGATGTTCCTAAAGTTTTTCAAATGGGGCTTCCTCCTGGTTCTTTTTCAGCTCCGGGTGAGCTGGTTTTCCTAGTGTCCCACGTAAGCTGACCAGTGCCTAGGGTATTGGTATGGTTCGGCACTGGTGGGTGCAGTGCCACTAAACTTAGAACACTTGCAGGGTTTGTCCATGTTGTTATTGGTGTGTCGTTGAGTCCAGCTTCAACTTCTGGTTCAGGAGTTAGTAGATGGTCAGGTAAGTGAACCTCACTGGGTTGCTATTTTCTTTGGTTGTAGCAGAGTGGGACCTCACTTTGGAAGGAGTTCTTGGGTGATTGGTGAACCCTGGAGGTCCTCTGGGCTTCTTGAGGTCAGTCCAGTTGTCCAGCCGCTCCTCAGCAGCGATTGTCGGGTCCTGGGTGCAGCAGGCAGGGTTTAGCGCCTTTTCTTTGTGCAGCAGGTCCACAGCTCTCTTGCCTTGGATCTTATTTGTGCTGGTTTCTATGTGTCCTTTGAATCTGGTTTCTTGGTCTAGGGAGGCCCACAAAATATTGAATTTACTGGGTGTTTTAGGGTGTACCTGGTAGTGTCCAATGGGACACTTACCTTTGGGTGGCTACAGCCACTATAGTGACAAATTCCTGTAGGAAGGTTCACTGCCCTAAACCTAATTGGTGATTTTCCTTCCATATAAGATGGAGGAAAATGAAAAGGAGTGTCCAACTCACAGGCAATACCTTAGGGGTGGTGCATACCAGGTGGGGCTACTCCTCCCATCCTTTGCGTGGCTTCCTGCCTTTGCTCCCACCAAAAGTGGGGGTTTGCAAACGGGCTGAGGATCTGCTGCTAGCAGCAGGCCTGGGAGTCGAGTTTCAAAGGCGGTAAGCCCTTTGAAGCTCACCGCCAGGGCAGTGCACGTTCCTGAGGAAGGTGGTGTTAGATTCTCCACCCAGGAAGGACATTGTGTTACAAATCAGAGAGCCGGGACTCACCCCCAAGGTTTGTATATTGGGTGTCTGGAGGAGGCAGGCTGAATGGAAACAGTCAGCAACCATGACAGGGTAGTTAGCTTTTGCAGGGGGCACATCTAGGGTAACCCCTGGGTACATTTAGGGATAAATCCAATACTCGTACCAGTTTGGATTCATCATTCTGAGTTGTTCGATACCAAACAACCCATGGTTCAGAGTGGATATCATGTAGCTGGGAAAGTTGTGTTGACCAGTATCCAGCACATATATTAAAATGGCTGCTCTGTTCACTTCCTATGTCCCAGGTTTGGCAAGGACACAGTGGGGCTCATTGCTCATGCAGGCATGCCCTCACATATTATATGGAGCACCCAGCCTTAGGGCTGTAAAGCCTGCAAGAGGAGTATCTTAGCCATAGTAAATGCAGTGTATGGTGGACAGGGCACACAGGCAGTGTGCCATGTTGAGTTTGTGTTTTTAGGTTTGCACCAGGACACTCAGCCTGCAATGGCAGTGCTGGGGGCAACAGGATGCATCGCCCTAGAGAGTTGCACAATCAGTGCTATTGCCTTCAGGGACCTACCCGTAGTACCCCTCACCCTGGGTACCTAGGTACCCATTTACTAGGGACTTGTAGTGGTAGTTAAGGGTGTATCCAATTGTGCCAATGCATCACAGCAGTTTTAGCGAAAGAGCTCTGGCCCAGGGAACCTGGTTAGCAAGGGCCCTCGGCACTACAACTTCTAGGCTACATCAAACATCAGGCAAAAAGTGGGGTGTAACCATGTCAAAAAGAGGCCTTTTCTCACAATGCATGTTAGAGGGAGGCTACAACCGCATGCTGTTTAACTTCGCTACAGCTGCTTAATGAAACTACCGGTTCTCTGGCCTATATGGGGAGGGTATATCAATAGACAACAGGCTTCTTCACTACTGCTATAGTTAGGTGTGGGGAATGATGTCTTCTAGGAGGGTCTTGAAGGGGGATTAGGGCATATACTGCCATGCTGTAACATAAAACATTAGTGGTCTAGGCAGGAATCACATGTTTTGTATTGTGACAGTATGGTGGGACTTTTCTTGTATTTCACTTATCTTGTCACTATTCTGCTTCTAGTATGTTTTATCATCCTAATTATTGCAGTTCATGTCATTTTATCGAGAACACAGCTGATTCAATAAATCTTATTGAACCATTCCCTGCTTCTGTTTGTCTTTGCATGTGTGATACGAATGTAACTTTGAGAAAAGGATGAGACCTGATCCACCACGATGACCCTGATAAGGTAAAACGCCCGACTACCACAGATCATCCGTGCTCCTGGGCAGAGGTGAGGTGCAGGTGCTTCTGCTGGCTGGAAACAGAGTAGGCTAACAGTTGTCATACGGTGTGGGATCGAACTAAGTTCCTCATAATTCAGTTGATGTTGCTGCCTAAATCTAGGTACAATGAGAGCCAACACAACATCCAGGACCTTGCTCCACTATGCATTTGGTTGAGGGGGGCACCCTACTCAAGCAGCAACCACGATTCCTGTCAATGTGAAGTCACAAGCAAGCCACAAATTAAACTGTGCTTAACCCTCTGGTAGCTTGGGATAAAACAACAGGCTTAACCTAGAGGCACTATGTAAAGTATTTATGCAGCACTTGAGGCAATAATAAAGTGAAAAAACAACACTAGAAAAATCCCACACCAATTTAGAAGAATAGACTAACATTTCAAAGATTATTTGGCACCAAAACAACAAAAATCCATTCAGTAGAACTGGTGACATTAGACTTCAGTAGAAATAGTGCTTAATAGCACAAAGGGCTAACTCTGGGTATCTGGTTGCCAACTGACCAAGACAAAGTCACAAGTTCAGGCCAACTGTGAAAGACCACAAGCTGGCTGCAAGGACCAAGCTAAGGGCCCGAATAAAGTACCTTAAATCCTAATTCCGGGCTGCGATGAAAGATCCTGCATCAAGGATGCATTGCCTAGTGACGGTTCCCAAGTTGCTAAGGGGCTTTGATACGAGACCGCATGTCAAAGATACGTTGCACTGAGGCAGTTCCAAAGAGCTGCACAGCTGCCTTGCGAGGTCCTGCATCAAAGATGCATAGTGCAGCAACAGTTCCAAGAAGCTGTGAGGTCCTGCCTCAGGGATGCATTGTGCAACTGCAGTTCTATTGCGAGGTGAGGCCCACAATGCTTTGGTTCTGCTGGGACAACAGCTGGACTGGCAGAGAACCTTAAGGCCCACTTCCAAGGGTCCAGGCATGGGATGGCACCTTTCGAGGGCAAGACTCACAGCAGACAAAGATGCTGGGTTCAAAGTGGTTGGATGCTTTTATGTTACTGAGGCTCCGATCAGGAGGCCAGCCAACTAGCATTTGGAGTTTCTCTGGTGGCCCTGGATTCATGATGCAGGTCCAGTCCTTTTCACTCAGGCAGCAGGTCAACAGAGTAGGAGGGCAGCAGAGTAGCAGTCCCTCTTGCAGCAGAGCAGCACAGCAGTCCTTCTGAGTCTTCCACCGATCCAGAGGTGTTCTAAAGATTTGGGTCTGAGGGTCTATTATTTATAATTGGTGCCAGCTTTGAAGTAAGTGAAGTTTCTAGAAGGTTGCATCCCAAGTAGTGTTTGGAAATTCCTGCCTCTCTGCCCTGAAACCAGCCTGTCTGGGGGCACAAATGACTAGTCCGAAACCTTTTGTGAGTGTGCTGAGGCAGAGATGGCAATTCATGCCAACACTTATTCCCTTTATCTCACTGTCTGAGTGTAATACACAAAGATCAATTGCCAGCTACACCTAGTCATGTGACCCAGGATACAGGCTTCAGACACCAAATGTTTGACACAAGAAAATAGCAACTTTCTAAAAGTGCCATTTTCAGAATTGTGGCTTAAAACCAAACTTTACCATTTAAGACGGTTTTAACTTTTAAATTACAATTCTTTAGAGACCAAACACAATTTTTCCACCTGATTCCAATTGAAAGTTATCACTTATGAAATATGATAAGGTAACCTGATATTATCCTATGGGTGAGGCATGCCTTGCAGTAGCGAAAAACGAGTTGAAGAGTTTTTTACTACCAAGACATCTAAAACTTAAAAATACATGCCCAACATTTTAAATTCTGTACCTTGCCCTATGCACTGTTTAGGGACTCCCATTGGAGTGACTTATATTTAGAGGAAGACTTGGGTCTGGCAAAAGGTACATGCTATGTCACTTTACTAGTGATTTATAAGCAGTGCTTCATCTGAGCCGGTGGTTTCCTGTGTTCGGCAACAGCACTTAATTGTCAACACCGGCGCTTATGGCAATCTGTCACATGGTAGCGATGTTCATCTAATTTTGAGATGGGAACAACAATAGTAATTTTTTAATTCATTATACATTAAAAATGCCTAACACCTGCCACCCAAGCTATTCTCATAGCTTTGGGGTCCTGGAATGGTCTAATTGCCATATTTCTAGGAGTGTGATAGTAGTTGTAATGGTACTGTCATCGGCAGTGGTGGCAGGGCAAAGGGTAGCACAAGCTGCAGTGGCCTGCTGATTAGAGCCCTGGCACTTATTTATTTTTTACAAAATAAGGACTGATTACAAGCACATTAACTGTGCCAATTGACTGTAAGCCAATTTCTCAATGATTGTAGGAGAGAGCACAAGCACTTTAGCACTGGTTAACAGTGGTGGAGTGCACAAAGTCCGAAAGCCAACAAAAAATTCAGCAAAACAGGAGAAGTAATAGAAAGATTTGGAGGAAGACCACCCTGAGGGTGACAGGTACAAAATAGCCTTGCCCTCGGCGCATATGAAGTTGTATGTAATCGATTCTTCATTTTGATACGAGAGGAAGGATTTTGGTGAAAAAAATGTTTTTTTCTGTTTTTCAGGGCTGCGAGTCAGTCTAGCAACCCTATTGAGGGCTCATTGCAACCAGTTTATGAAATTTAACCCCTAGGGTGCCCCGACGAGCTGGTCTCGCCCTCAGCACCAGTTGTCCAATGCTGAGGACGAGACCAGCTCGTCCTGCTATTGGCCCCCAGGGGGAGCGCTAGTGCCCCACAGATGGCCGAGCACCCCCCTCCCCTGGGCAGAGATGGAAGGGGAATCGCCTTTCACCCCGCCCCCCCTGACCTCCCCTGTGTTGTCTGATGATGTCAGCACGCTTTTGCGCGCTGACCTAATCAGAGGCCTTCCATCCGGTGCTGGAAGCTCAGCTTCCAGCGCCAATCGAAGGAGAAATGCAAAAGCATTTCTCCTCCAATCACGTGCAGGGGCCAGAGAGGCATGATAGATCGGGCAGCAGAAATGCCCACTAGACACCAGGGAAATTGTTTTTTTTCCGTACTTTCGCATAAGGGGAGCGGCCCCTTGGGCAAGCACCACTCCCCAGGGGGGCAGAAACCACTAGCCACCAGGGATTATTGATTTTGTTTCATACTTGCGCAGAAGGGGAGCAGAAAGCCCACCAGAGACCAGGGAAGATTTTTTTTCAAAATAAGAGGTTGGGGGTATGGCTATACGCCCACCCCAAATAAATGGGGCCAAAGTTGCTCTGCCCATCAGTGGGCAGATTGGGCAATTACCCCCGATCCACACCCCGGGGGGACAGAAAGCCTACTAGATGCCAGGGAATGAAAAAATTTAAAGAAAATAGTGGGGTGGTGGTTACCAACCAGTATGGGCATGGTTATGCCCCCACCCGAACTGAAGGGGCTAACAGTCTTTCAGCTCTCCCCGCATACTAAAACATCCTATCCCATGGCAAGCAAGAGGACATTTGATTATTTTGGGTTTTTATTTTACATTTGGGCCATGAGAGGTTGGTAACTCTCAAACTCGTCCCACTTGGAATGGTGAGGGCTGCACTTTTTTTACTTTGGGACGCTGCCATGTAGAAAAATCCCCAAGACCTAGACACATCTGAAAACTAAAACTCTAGTTGATTCCAGGGTGGTGTGCTTCACATGCACCCAGCACCATTTCCTTAACCACAATGCCCTACAAACCTGTAACTTTGCAGGAAAGCACACATTTTTCCCACATTTTTGTGATGGAACCTTCCGGAATCTGCAGGAATCCTCAAAATTCCTACCACCCAGCATTGCCTAATCTATACCGATAACATTTCTGCTGCACTTGTCAGCCTAAAAATGTTTTTTTTCAAACTACCCTTTTGGACCCACTTTGGTTCCCCCTCAATTATGACATGTTTTGGCTCTTCCCTGTCACAAACACTTGGCCCACCTACACAAGTGAGGTATAATTTTTACCGGGAGACTGGGGGGAACGTTGGGTGGTAGGAAATTTGTCCTGGTGCAGTGATCCCACAAAGAAATGTGGGAAAAATGTGATTTTTTAGCTAAAGTTGAGGTTTGTTGAGGATTCTGGGTAAGAAAACATTGGGGGATCCACACAAGTCACACCTCCCTTGACTCCCTCGGGTGTCTAGTTTTCAGAAATGTCTGGGTTTGGTAGGTTTCCCTAGATGGATGCTGAGCCCAGGACCAAAAACGCAGGTGCCCCTGCCGCAAAAACAGGTTGTTTTCTATTTGATAATTTTGATGTGTCCAGATAGTGTTTTGGAGCATTTCCTGTTGCAAGCACAAGGCCTACCAACACAAGTGAGGTACCATTTTTATAGGGAGATTTGGGGGAACGCTGGGTGGAAGGAGCTTTGTCGCTCGCCTCAGATTCCAGAATTTTCTGTCAACGAAATGTGAGGAAAAAGTGTTTTTTTAGCCACATTTTGAGGTTTACAAAGGATTCTGGGTAACAGAACTTGGTGAGAGCCCCACAAGTCACCCCATCTTGGTTTCCCCTAGGTCTCTAGGTTTAAAAAATGCCCAGGTTTGGTAGGTTTCCCTAGGTGCTGGCTGAGCTAGAGGCCAAAATCCACTGGTAGGCACTTTGCAATAAATCCCTCTGTTTTCTTTGAGAAAATGTGATGTGTCCACTTTGTGTTTTGGGGCATTTACTGTTGCGGGCACTAGGCCTACCCACACAAGTGAGGTACCATTTAAATCGGGAGACTTGGGGGAATGCTGGGTGGAAGGAAATGTGTGACTCCTCTCAGATTCCAGAACTTTGTGTCACCGAAATGTGAGGAAAAAGTGTTTTTTTAGCCAAATTTTGAGGTTTGCACAGGTTTCTGGGTAACAGAACCTGGCGAGAGCCCCACAAGTCACCCCATCTTGGATTCCCCTAGGTTTCTAGTTTTAAAAAATGCACAGGTTTGGTAGGTCTCCGTAGGTGCCGGCTGAGCTAGAGGCCAAAATCCACAGGTAGGCACTTTGCAAAAAACACCTGTTTTCTTTGAGAAAATGTGATGTGTCCACTTTGGGGGTCATTCTGACCCTGGCGGTAATTACCGCCATGGCGGAGGTTGGCGGTAGCACCGCCAACAGGCTGGCGGTGCTCCGCCGGGCATTCTGACCGCGGCGGTACAGCCGCGGCCAGAAGCAAAAAGCCGGCGGTGTACCGCCGACTTTCCGCTGCCCATGGGAATCCGCCATGGCGGTGCAGTTTGCTGCGCCGCCATGGGGATTCTGACACCTCATACCGCCATCCTGTTCCTGGCGGTTCGCCCGCCAGGAACAGGATGGCGGTATGGGGTGCAGGGGCCCCCGTAAGAGGGCCCCACAAAGAATTTCAGTGTCTGCTTTGCAGACACTGAAATTCGCGACGGGTGCAACTGCATCCGTCGCACCTTCCCACTCCGCCGGCTCCATTCTGAGCCGGCGTCCTCGTGGGAAGGGTGTTTCCCGCTGGGCTGGCGGGCGGACTTTCGGCGGTCGCCCGCCAGCCCAGTGGGAAACCCAGAATGGCCGCCGCGGTCTTTTGACCGCGGTACGGTCTTCTGGCGGTTCCCGCTTGGCGAGCGGCTACTGCCGCCCGCCAAGCTTAGAATCACCCCCTTTGTGTTTTGGGGCATTTCCTGTCGCGGGCACTAGGCCTACCTACACAAATGAGGTACCATTTTCATTGGGAGACATGGAGGAACGTTGGGTGGAAAGAAATTTGTGGCTCCTCTCAGATTCCAGAACTTTCTGTCACCGAAATGTGAGGAAAAAGTGTTTTTTTAGCCAAACTTTGAAGTTTGCAAAGGATTCTGGGTAACAGATCTTGGTGAGAGCCCCACAAGTCACCCCATCTTGGATTCCCCTAGGTTTCTAGTTTGCAGAAATGCACAGGTTTGGTAGGTTTCCCTAGGTGCCAGCTGAGCTAGAGGCCAAAATCCACAGGTAGGCACTTTGCAAAAAACTCCTCTGTTTTTTTTGAGAAAATGTGATGTGTCTACTTTGTGTTTTGGGGCATGTCCTGTCGCGGGCTCTAGGCCTACCCACACAAGTGAGGTACCATTTTCATCGGGAGACTTGGAGGAACGTTGGGTGGAAAGAAATTTGTGGCTCCTCTCAAATTCCAGAACTTTCTGTCACCGAAATGTGAGGAAAAAGTGTTTTTTTGGACAAATTTGGGGTATGCAAAGGATTCTGGGTAACAGAACTTGGTGAGAGCCCCACAAGTCAAAATGCCCAGGTTTGGTAGGTTTCCCTAGGTGCTGGCTGAGCTAAAGGCCAAAATCCACAGGTAGGCACTTTGCAAAAAATACCTCTGTTTTCTTTGAGAAAACGTGATGTGTCCACTTTGTGTTTTCGGGCATTTCCTGTTGCGGGCACTAGGCCTACCCACACAAGTGAGGTACCATTTTTATCGGGAGACTTGGGGGAATGCTGGATGGAAGGAAATGTGTGACTCCTCTCAGATTCCAGAACTTTCTGTCACCGAAATGTGAGGAAAAAATGTTTTTATAGCCAAATTTTGAGGTTTGCACAGGTTCCTGGGTAACAGAACCTGGCGAGAGCCCCACAAGTCACCCCATCTTGGATTTCCCTAGGTTTCTAGTTTTCAAAAATGCACAGGTTTGGTAGGTCTTCCTAGGTGCCAGCTGAGCTAGAGGCCAAAATCCACAGGTAGGCACTTTGCAAAAAACACCTCTGTTTTCTTTCAGAAAATGTGACGTGTCCACTTTGTGTTTTGGGGCATTTCCTGTCGCGGGCACTAGGCCTACCCACACAAGTGAGGTACCATTTTCATTGGGAGACTTGGAGGAACGTTGGGTGGAAAGAAATTTGTGGCTCCTCTCAGATTCCAGAACTTTCTGTCACCGAAATGTGAGGAAAATGTGTTTTTTTTGCCAAATGTTGAAGTT
Source organism: Pleurodeles waltl (assembly GCF_031143425.1). Lineage (NCBI taxonomy): Eukaryota > Metazoa > Chordata > Amphibia > Caudata > Salamandridae > Pleurodeles > Pleurodeles waltl. The sequence continues at coordinate 932,414,143 of NC_090436.1, read as the reverse complement.
TGCAAAGGATTCTGGGTAACAGAAATTGGTGAGAGCCCCACAAGTCACCCCATCTTGGTTTTCCCCCAGGTCTCTAGATTTAAAAAATGCCCAGGTTTAGTAGGTTTCCCTATGTGCTGGCTGAGGTAGAGGCCAAAATCCACAGGTAGGCAAATTGCAAAAAATACCTCTGTTTTCTTTGAGAAAATGTGAAGGTGTCCACTTTGTGTTTTGGGGAATTTCCTGTCACGGGCACTAGGCCTACCCACACAAGTGAGGTACCATTTTTATCGGGAGACTTGGGGGAATGCTGGGTGGAAGGAAATGTGTGGCTCCTCTCAGATTCCAGAACTTTCTGTCACCAAAATGTGAGGAAAAAGTGTTTTTTTAGCCAAATTTTGAGGTTTGCAAAGGTTTCTGGGTAACAGAACCTGGTGAGAGCCCCAGAAGTCACCCCATCTTGGATTCCCCTAGGTTTCTAGTTTGCAGAAATGCACAGGTTTGGTAGGTTTCCATAGGTGCCAGCTGAGCTAGAGGCCAAAATCCACAGGTAGGCACTTTGCAAAAAACACCTCTGTTATCTTTGAGAAAGTGTGATGTGTCCACTTTGTGTTATGGGGCATTTCCTGTCGCGGGGACTAGGCCTACCCACACAAGTGAGGTACCATTTTCATCGGGAGACTTGGAGGAACTTTGGGTGGAAAGAAATTTGTGGCTCCTCTCAGATTCCAGAACTTTCTGTCACCGAAATGTGAGGAAAAAGTGTTTTTTTAGCCAAATTTGGGATTTGCAAAGGATTCTGGGTAACAGAACTTGGTGAGAGCCCCACAAGTCACCCCATCTTAGATTCCCCTAGGTCTCTAGTTTTCAGAAATGCACAGTTTTGGTAGGTTTTCCTTGGTGCCGGCTGAGCTAGAGGCCCAAATCCATAGGAAGGGACTTTGCAAAAAAACACCTCTGTTTTCTTTGGGAAAATGTGATGTGTCCACTTTGTGCATTTCCTGTTGCGGACACTAGGCCTACCCACACAAGTGAGGTACCATTTTTATCGGGTGACTTGGGGGAATGCTGGGTGGAAGGAAATGTGTGACTCCTCTCAGATTCCAGAACTTTGTGTCACCGAAATGTGAGGAAAAAGTGTTTTTTTAGCCACATTTTGAGGTTTGCACAGGTTTCTGGGTAACAGAACCTGGTGAGAGCCCCAGAAGTCACCCCATCTTGGATTCCCCTAGGTTTCTAGTTTGCAGAAATGCACAGGTTTGGTAGGTTTCCATAGGTGCCAGCTGAGCTAGAGGCCAAAATCCACAGGTAGGCACTTTGCAAAAAACACCTCTGTTTTCTTTCACAAAATGTGATGTGTCCACTTTGTGTTTTCGGGCATTTCCTGTTGCGGGCACTTGGCCTACCCACACAAGTGAGGTACCATTTTTATCGGGAGACTTGGGGGAATGCTGGGTGGAAGGAAATGTGTGACTCCTCTCAGATTCCAGAACTTTCTGTCACCGAAATGTGAGGAAAAAATGTTTTTTTAGCCAAATTTTGAGGTTTGCACAGGTTCCTGGGTAACAGAACCTGGCGAGAGCCCCACAAGTCACCCCATCTTAGATTCCCCTAGGTTTCTAGTTTTCAAAAATGCACAGGTTTGGTAGGTCTTCCTAGGTGCCAGCTGAGCTAGAGGCCAAAATCCACAGGTAGGCACTTTGCAAAAAACACCTCTGTTTTCTTTCAGAAAATGTGATGTGTCCACTTTGTGTTTTGGGGCATTTCCTGTCGCGGGCACTAGGCCTACCCACACAAGTGAGGTACCATTTTCATTGGGAGACTTGGAGGAACGTTGGGTGGAAAGAAATTTGTGGCTCCTCTCAGATTCCAGAACTTTCTGTCACCGAAATGTGAGGAAAATGTGTTTTGTTTGCCAAATTTTGAAGTTTGCAAAGGATTCTGGGTAACAGAAATTGGTGAGTGCCCCACAAGTCACCCCATCTTGGATTCCCCTAGGTTTCTAGTTTTCAAAAATGCACAGGTTTAGTAGGTTTCCCTATGTGCTGGCTGAGGTAGAGGCCAAAATCCACAGGTAGGCAATTTGCAAAAAATACCTCTGTTTTCTTTGAGAAAATGTGAAGGTGTCCACTTTGTGTTTTGGGGAATTTCCTGTCACGGGCACTAGGCCTACCCACACAAGTGAGGTACCATTTTTATCAGGAGACTTGGGGGAATGCTGGGTGGAAGGAAATGTGTGGCTCCTCTCAGATTCCAGAACTTTCTGTCACCAAAATGTGAGGAAAAAGTGTTTTTTTAGCCAAATTTTTAGGTTTGCAAAGGTTTCTGGGTAACAGAACCTGGTGAGAGCCCCAGAAGTCACCCCATCTTGGATTCCCCTAGGTTTCTAGTTTGCAGAAATGCACAGGTTTGGTGGTTTCCATAGGTGCCAGCTGAGCTAGAGGCCAAAATCCACAGGTAGGCACTTTGCAAAAAACACCTCTGTTATCTTTGAGAAAATGTGATGTGTCCACTTTGTGTTTTGGGGCATTTCCTGTCGCGGGGACTAGGCCTACCCACACAAGTGAGGTACCATTTTCATCGGGAGACTTGGAGGAACTTTGGGTGGAAAGAAATTTGTGGCTCCTCTCAGATTCCAGAACTTTCTGTCACCGAAATGTGAGGAAAAAGTGTTTTTTTAGCCAAATTTGGGATTTGCAAAGGATTCTGGGTAACAGAACTTGGTGAGAGCCCCACAAGTCACCCCATCTTTGATTCCCCTAGGTCTCTAGTTTTCAGAAATGCACAGTTTTGGTAGGTTTTCCTTGGTGCCGGCTGAGCTAGAGGCCAAAATTCATAGGAAGGGACTTTGCAAAAAAACACCTCTGTTTTCTTTGGGAAAATGTGATGTGTCCACTTTGTGCATTTCTTGTCGCGGACACTAGGCCTACCCACACAAGTGAGGTACCATTTTTATCGGGAGACTTGGGGGAACGCTGGGTGGAAGGAAATTTGTGGCTCCTCTCAGATTCCAGAACTTTCTGTCACCGAATTATGAGGAAAAAGTGTTTTTTTAGCCAACTTTTGAGGTTTTCAAAGGATTCTGGGTAACAGAACCTGGTGAAAGCCGCACAAGTCACCCCATCTTGGATTTCCCTTGGTCTCTAGTTTTCAGAAATGCACAGGTTTGGTAGGTTTCCGTAGGTGGCAGCTGAGCTAGGGGCTAAAATCCACAGGTAGGCACTTTGCAAAAAACACCTCTGTTATCTTTGAGAAAATGTGATGTGTCCACTTTGTGTTATGGGGCATTTCCTGTCGCGGGGACTAGGCCTACCCACACAAGTGAGGTACCATTTTCATCGGGAGACTTGGAGGAACTTTGGGTGGAAAGAAATTTGTGGCTCCTCTCAGATTCCAGAACTTTCTGTCACCGAAATGTGAGGAAAAAGTGTTTTTTTAGCCAAATTTGGGATTTGCAAAGGATTCTGGGTAACAGAACTTGGTGAGAGCCCCACAAGTCACCCCATCTTAGATTCCCCTAGGTCTCTAGTTTTCAGAAATGCACAGTTTTGGTAGGTTTTCCTTGGTGCCGGCTGAGCTAGAGGCCCAAATCCATAGGAAGGGACTTTGCAAAAAAACACCTCTGTTTTCTTTGGGAAAATGTGATGTGTCCACTTTGTGCATTTCCTGTTGCGGACACTAGGCCTACCCACACAAGTGAGGTACCATTTTTATCGGGTGACTTGGGGGAATGCTGGGTGGAAGGAAATGTGTGACTCCTCTCAGATTCCAGAACTTTGTGTCACCGAAATGTGAGGAAAAAGTGTTTTTTTAGCCACATTTTGAGGTTTGCACAGGTTTCTGGGTAACAGAACCTGGTGAGAGCCCCAGAAGTCACCCCATCTTGGATTCCCCTAGGTTTCTAGTTTGCAGAAATGCACAGGTTTGGTAGGTTTCCATAGGTGCCAGCTGAGCTAGAGGCCAAAATCCACAGGTAGGCACTTTGCAAAAAACACCTCTGTTTTCTTTCACAAAATGTGATGTGTCCACTTTGTGTTTTCGGGCATTTCCTGTTGCGGGCACTTGGCCTACCCACACAAGTGAGGTACCATTTTTATCGGGAGACTTGGGGGAATGCTGGGTGGAAGGAAATGTGTGACTCCTCTCAGATTCCAGAACTTTCTGTCACCGAAATGTGAGGAAAAAATGTTTTTTTAGCCAAATTTTGAGGTTTGCACAGGTTCCTGGGTAACAGAACCTGGCGAGAGCCCCACAAGTCACCCCATCTTAGATTCCCCTAGGTTTCTAGTTTTCAAAAATGCACAGGTTTGGTAGGTCTTCCTAGGTGCCAGCTGAGCTAGAGGCCAAAATCCACAGGTAGGCACTTTGCAAAAAACACCTCTGTTTTCTTTCAGAAAATGTGATGTGTCCACTTTGTGTTTTGGGGCATTTCCTGTCGCGGGCACTAGGCCTACCCACACAAGTGAGGTACCATTTTCATTGGGAGACTTGGAGGAACGTTGGGTGGAAAGAAATTTGTGGCTCCTCTCAGATTCCAGAACTTTCTGTCACCGAAATGTGAGGAAAATGTGTTTTGTTTGCCAAATTTTGAAGTTTGCAAAGGATTCTGGGTAACAGAAATTGGTGAGTGCCCCACAAGTCACCCCATCTTGGATTCCCCTAGGTTTCTAGTTTTCAAAAATGCACAGGTTTAGTAGGTTTCCCTATGTGCTGGCTGAGGTAGAGGCCAAAATCCACAGGTAGGCAATTTGCAAAAAATACCTCTGTTTTCTTTGAGAAAATGTGAAGGTGTCCACTTTGTGTTTTGGGGAATTTCCTGTCACGGGCACTAGGCCTACCCACACAAGTGAGGTACCATTTTTATCGGGAGACTTGGGGGAATGCTGGGTGGAAGGAAATGTGTGGCTCCTCTCAGATTCCAGAACTTTCTGTCACCAAAATGTGAGGAAAAAGTGTTTTTTTAGCCAAATTTTTAGGTTTGCAAAGGTTTCTGGGTAACAGAACCTGGTGAGAGCCCCAGAAGTCACCCCATCTTGGATTCCCCTAGGTTTCTAGTTTGCAGAAATGCACAGGTTTGGTGGTTTCCATAGGTGCCAGCTGAGCTAGAGGCCAAAATCCACAGGTAGGCACTTTGCAAAAAACACCTCTGTTATCTTTGAGAAAATGTGATGTGTCCACTTTGTGTTTTGGGGCATTTCCTGTTGCGGGGACTAGGCCTACCCACACAAGTGAGGTACCATTTTCATCGGGAGACTTGGAGGAACTTTGGGTGGAAAGAAATTTGTGGCTCCTCTCAGATTCCAGAACTTTCTGTCACCGAAATGTGAGGAAAAAGTGTTTTTTTAGCCAAATTTGGGATTTGCAAAGGATTCTGGGTAACAGAACTTGGTGAGAGCCCCACAAGTCACCCCATCTTTGATTCCCCTAGGTCTCTAGTTTTCAGAAATGCACAGTTTTGGTAGGTTTTCCTTGGTGCCGGCTGAGCTAGAGGCCAAAATTCATAGGAAGGGACTTTGCAAAAAAACACCTCTGTTTTCTTTGGGAAAATGTGATGTGTCCACTTTGTGCATTTCTTGTCGCGGACACTAGGCCTACCCACACAAGTGAGGTACCATTTTTATCGGGAGACTTGGGGGAACGCTGGGTGGAAGGAAATTTGTGGCTCCTCTCAGATTCCAGAACTTTCTGTCACCGAATTATGAGGAAAAAGTGTTTTTTTAGCCAACTTTTGAGGTTTTCAAAGGATTCTGGGTAACAGAACCTGGTGAAAGCCGCACAAGTCACCCCATCTTGGATTTCCCTTGGTCTCTAGTTTTCAGAAATGCACAGGTTTGGTAGGTTTCCGTAGGTGGCAGCTGAGCTAGGGGCTAAAATCCACAGGTAGGCACTTTGCAAAAAACACCTCTGTTTTCTTTGAGAAAATGTGATGTGTCCACTCTGTGTTTTGGGGCATTTCCTGTCGCGGGCACTAGGCCTACCCACACAAGTGAGGTACCATTTTCATCGGGAGACTTGGAGGACCGTTGGGTGGAAGGACATCTGTGGCTCCTCTCAGATTCCAAAACTTTTTGTCACCGAAATGTGAGGAGAAAGTGTTTTTTTAGCCTAATTTTGAAGTTTGCAAAGGATTCTGGGTAACAGGAACTGGTGAGAGCCCCACAAGTCACCCCATCTTGGATTCCCCTAGGTCTCTAGTTTTCAGAAATGCACAGTTTTGGAAGGTTTTCCTATGTGCCGACTGAGTTAGAGGCCAAAATCCACAGGTAGGGACTTTGCAAAAAAACACCTCTGTTTTCCTTGGGAAAATGTGATGTGTCCACTTTGTGCATTTCCTATCGCAGACACTAGGCCTACCCACAGAAGTGAGGTACCATTTTTATCGGGAGACTTGGAGGAACGCTGGGTGGAAGGAAATTTGTGGCTCCTCCCAGATTCCAGAACTTTCTGTCACCGAAATATGAGGAAAAAGTGTTTGTTTTAGCCAACTTTTGAGGTTTTCAAAGGATTCTGGGTAACAGAACCTGGTGAAAGCCCCACAAGTCACCCCATCTTGGATTTCATTAGGTCTCTAGTTTTCAGAAATGCACAGGTTTGGTAGGTTTCCGTAGGTGGCAGCTGAGCTAGAGGCCAAAATCCACAGGTAGGCACTTTGCAAAAAACACCTCTGTTTTCTTTGAGAAAATGTGATGTGTCCACTTTGTGTTTTGGGGCATTTCCTGTTGCGGGCACTAGGCCTACCCACACAAGTGAGGTACCATTTTCATCGGGCGACTTCAAGGGCCGTTGGGTGGAAGGAAATTTTTGGCTCCTCTCAGATTCCAGAACTTTCTGTCACCGAAATATGAGGAAAAAGTGTTTTTTTAGCTAAATTTTGAGGTTTGCAAAGGATTCTGGGTAACAGAACCTGGTGAGATCCCCACAAGTCACCCCATCTTAGATTACCTTAGGTCTCTAGTTTTAAAAAATGCACAGGTTTGGTAAGTTTCCTTAGGTGTGGGCTGAGCTAGAGGCCAAAATCCACAGCTAGGCACTTTGAAAAAAACACCTCTGTTTTCTTTGAGAAAATGTGATGTGTCCACTTTCTGTTTTGGGGCATTTCCTGTTGCGGGCACTAGGCCTACCCACACAAGTGAGGTACCATTTTTATCGGGAGACTCAGCGGAACGCTGGGTGGAAGGAAGTTTGTGGCTCCTCTCAGATTCCAGAACTTTCTATCACTGAAATGTGAGGAAAAAGTGTTATTTAGCCAGATTTTGAGGTTTGCAAAGGATTGTGGGTAACAGAACTTGGTGAGAGCCCCACAAGTCACCCCATCTTGGATTTCCCTATGTCTCTAGTTTTAAAAAATGCACAGGTTTGGTAGGTTTCCCTAGGTGCCAGCTGAGCTAGAGGCCAAAATCCACAAGTAGGCACTTTGCAAAAAACACCTCTGTTTTCTTTGAGAAAATGTGATTCGTCCACTTTGTGTTTTGGGGCATTTCCTTTTGCGGGCACTAGGCCTACCCACACAATTGAGGTACCATTTTTATTGGGAGACTTAGAGGAACGTTGGGTGGAAGGAAATTTGTGGCTCCTCTCAGATTCCAGAACCTTCTGTCACCGAAATGTGAGGAAAAAGTGTTTTTTTAGCCTAATTTTGTGGTTTGCAAAGGATTCTGGGTAACAGAACCTGGTGAGAGCCCCACACGTCACCCCATCATGGATTCCCCTAGGTCTCTATTTTTCAAAAATGCACAGTTTTGGTAGGTTTTCCTAGGTGCCGGCTGAGCTAGAGGCCAAAATCCACAGGTAGGCACTTTGCAAAAAAACACCTCTGTTTTCTTTGGGAAAATGTGATGTGTCCACGTTGTGTTTTGGGGCATTTCCTGTTGCGGGCACTAGGCCTACCCACACAAGTGAGGTACCATTTTTATCAGGAGAGTTGGGGGAACATAGAATAGCAAAACAAGTGTTATTGCCCCTTGTCTTTCTCTACATTTTTTCCTTTTAAATATAAGACAGTGTGTAAAAAAGTCGTCTACTGAGAAATGCCCTGTAATTCACATGCTAGTATGGGCGCCCCAGAATTTAGAGATGTGCAAATAACCACTGCTCCTCAACACCTTATCTTGTGCCCATTTTGGAAATACAAAGGTTTTCTTGATACCTATTTTTCACTCTTTATATTTCAGCAAATGAATTGCTATGTACCCGGTATGGAATGAAAACCCACTACAAGGTGCAGCTCATTTATTGGCTCTGGGTACCTAGGGTTCTTGATGAACCTACAAGCCCTATATATCCCCGCAACCAGAAGAGTCCAGCAGACATAACAGTATATTGCTTTCAAAATTCCGACATTGTAGGAAAATGTTACAGAGAAAAATGGCTGTTTTTATCACCTTAATTTCAATCTTTTTTTATTTCAGTTGTTATTTTCTGTAGGAAAGCCTAGTAGGATCTACACAAACTACCCATTGCTGAATGCAGAATTTTTCTACTTTTCAGAAATGTCTAGGTTTCTGGGATCCAGCATTGGTTTCACACCCATTTCTGTCCCTGACTGGAAGGAGGCTGAAAACACAAAGGGGCATATTTATAATCCGTTTGCGCCGGAATTGCGTCGTTTTTTTTTATGCAATTCCGACGCAAAACTAACTCCATATTTATTCTTTGGCGTTAGACGCGTCTAGCGCCAAAGTCCATGGAGTTTGCGTCATTTTTTAGCGTGGACACCTACTTTGCGTTAATGATATGCAAGGTAGGCGTTCCCGTCTAAAAAATTGACTCCGAGGCATGTGCGCCGTATTTACACTCCTGGGCAAAATTCACGCCCGGGAGTGGGCGGGTCAAAAAAAATGACGTACGGCCGCTTTTGTGCCGTTTTTTAGCACCTGGAAAAGGCAGGCGTTAAGGGACCTGTGGGCTCTGAAGGAGCCCAGAGGTGCCCTCCCATGCCCCCAGGGACACCCCCTGTCACCCTTGCCCACCCCAGGAGGACACCCAAGGCTGGAGGGACCCATCCCAGGGACATTAAGGTAAGTTCAGGTAAGTCATTTGTTTTATTTTTTTTGTGGCATGGGGGGCCTGATTTGTGCCCCCCTACATGCCACTATGCCCAATGACCATGCCCAGGGGACAGAAGTTCCCTGGGCATGGCCATTGGGCAAGGGGGCATGACTCCTGTCTTTGCTAAGACAGGAGTCATTTCAATGGGGGTTGGGAGTCGAAAAAAATGGCGCAAATCGGGTTGAGGCGAAAAATTTGCCTCAGCCTGACTTGCCCCATTTTTTGGCGCCCAAGCTCATATCCCCCTACGCCGGCGCTGCCTGGTGTACGTCGTTTTTTTTCACGCACACCAGGCAGCGCCGGCGGCTAACGCCGGCTAACGTCATTGAATAAATACGGCGCCCGCATGGCGCTTCAGAATGGCGTTAGCCGGCGCTAATTTTTTTGATGCAAAACTGCGTTAGCGCAGTTTTGCGTCAAAAAGTATAAATATGGCCCAAAAAATCGTTAAAATGGGGTATGTCCCAGTAAAATGCCAAAATTATGTTGAAAAATTGGGTTTTCTAATTCAAGTCTGCCTGTTCCTGAAAGCAGGTAAGCTTGTGATTTTAGCACTGCAAACCCTTTGTTGATGCCAATTACAGGGAAAAAAAAACACAAGCCTTCTTCTGCAGCCCTTTTTTCCCATTTGTTAAAAAAATTATTACATTTTCACTGAATTTTGGCTATTTTCTTGGTCTCCTTAAGGGGAACCCACAAAGTCTGGGTACCTCTAGAATCCCTAGGATGTTGGAAAAAAAGGACGTACATTTGGCGTGGGTAGCTTATGTGGACAAAAAGTTATGAGGGCCTAAGCGCGCCCTGTCCCAAATAGCCAAAAAAAGGATTGGCACCTGAGCAAGAAAAGGCTTGGCAGCGAACGGGTTAAGGTGAATAAACGTAGAGCTTCAGTTGGGCATTAGAATTAGAGAATGGTTACCTTGAGCTGCGTGGAGATACCTGCTCCAATTTAATAATAATTCAGAAATAGAAAAAGGCTGAATACAATGCTTGCATTCGGAATGTACTTGAAATCCTGGTGACTTTGGACATTAGTGTGAACCTAACTTTTAACTACCTTTTCTGTGCACCCAGGTCCTTTGCAGCAGGGCCATACCTGAACTGGACTCAACTGTGATTGGGTGTGTAAACAATTGTAGCTTTCAAATAATCGCTATTCCAATACTATCCAACTGTGCCATTTGTATACCGGTACTCTGAACTGACGACATCCGTAGCAGTGCTGTCGAAACTCCTTCAAACATATGTTTATATAACTGTGCTGTGTATGCTCTCAAGTTTTGCAAACCTATTAACAGTCCAAGGCACACAGTTCTGCCAGTAAACATTTCCTTCTATAACTAAGAATCATTTTTATTCATGATTAAAACAGCGATCAGTCTCGGGTGGAGTGAGTATTGCTTTTTTTCAAATCGTCTTTTTCACAAACTGAGCACTGTCTATTTCACAAATGCATTGCTAAAGCATTTGGGAATAACCAAAAAAAGTTATATTAAAGTAACACGAGGTCAATTTACTGTTTTTGTAATTGTATTTTAAAATGCTGTGAATTACACTATTATATAGCAGGATGCACACTATGCAGAGGTCAACATAGCTTTCACATATTACATATGTGACATTAATTTTACAATAATCGGCCGTATTTCTAATGTATAATTTGGAAGCATTTTCGTTATTAAATCCAGCACAATAAGTTGGCTTTCAAAATGTGAGAGTGGTCTTCCTAAGCGAGCCTTCAGGGATAACATTCCCATACCATTTTTGCTCAAGGTGTCCCTTATTATCAAACCATGAATAATTCTGCTCCGATTATCCTTAAATAGAACACATTCTGTAAAATCTATTCTTGCAAATGCATACTGATAACAACTGGAACTTTTAAAACCATGGTAGCACATAAATGGCACACGGATCTTGGAATCACATTCTATTTCTTGGAGGAAAACAACTGTACTAAAAACACAAAAAGCCACAAATCATACTTCTAAAGTGGAAAAGCAAGATATTAACACAGCATCAATGCTTACGTAGCATAAGATTGAACAATCCTTAGGGGCATATTTAAGAAAAGTGGCGCTGCAGACAGTGCAGCGCCACTTTTCGTGCACCCCTTAGTGCCCCCATAAGGCCACAATGTATGGCGCACCATGGCGGTAGTTAGGGGACTAGCATCATCATTTTTTATTCTAGTCCGGAGCTATGCAGGATTAGCGTAAGAAATTTGGATGCAAATCCTACAAAGCCTATTGAGGCCCATTGTAATCAATGGTGTGCCTCCTTTTAATGGCTGCTCTGAGCAGGCGTTAAAAGTGGCGAAACAAATGATGGAAAGAAATCTCTTAGATTTCTTTGTGCCATGTTTTTGGCCCTCCTAATGGGGGAACGCCCCCTTTGCATACATTATGCCTGGCACAGGCAAAGGGTTACAAAGTGGCGCAATGCATGCATTGCGCCACTTTGTAAATATGGCGTAGGGATTTTGGCCTCGTTGAGCCACATTAGCGTAAAAACAATGACACTAACGTGGCATAAGGAGGCGCTAGGGGCTCTTAAATATGCCCTCTAGCATTGAAGATATATGTAAAACTACCTGTCAATGTTCCAGATATATCACTGGAAAGAGGCTAGTTTATATGTCAGAGGAACGTTTAGTAAATGATTTGTTTTGACATGTATAGAGTACATTCTTACCCAAAGGTGTCCAGGTGCTTGATTCTGGGCGCCCAAAAAGGTGTTTTTTAGCCTTTTGTGAATACTATGCACAAGAATGTGTTTATTTCAAAGATCATGTCCGCCGAGACTGATGTTATGCAAACAAAGGACCACAAGAAGAGCCAATTAGGCCAAACAGAGGGCTGGGGAAGGAGTCAATCAATCAATTTTTTTTATAGAGCGCGCTACTCACCCGTGAGGGTTTCAAGGCGCTGGGGGGGGGGTTCAGAATAAAGGGGGGGCATGGAGGGTCACTGTTCGAACAGCCATGTCTTGAGGCTCTTTCTGAAGAGCAGGAGGTCTTTGGTTTTGCGAAGGTTGGTGGGGAGGGAGTTCCAGGTTTTGGGGGCGAGGTAGGAGAAGGACCTGCCTCCTGTGGTCGTGCGTTGGATGCGGGGAACTGTGGCTAGGGCAAGGTCGGCTGATCGGATGTTGCGTGTGGGAGTGTGGAAGTTCACTCTTTCGTTGAGGTAGGTTGGGCTGGTGTTGTGGAGGGATTTGTGAGCATGGATGAGGATCTTGAATGTGATTCTCTTGTCTATGGGGAGCCAGTGAAGGGATTTGAGGTGTGGTGAGATTCGTTTGTGGCGGGGAGGCCAAGGACAAGGCGTGCGGCTGTGTTCTGGATTCTCTGGAGTTTGCGTTTGAGTTTGAGTGTGGTGTCGGTGTAGAGGGCGTTGCTGTAGTCTAGTCTGCTGCTGATGAGTGCATGGGTGACTGTCTTCCTGGTTTCTGGGGGAATCCATTTGAAGGATTTTTTTAGAGTGCGGAGTGTGTGGAAGCAGGAGGAGGTTAGGGCGTTGTTTTGCTGTGTCATGGAGAGGGAGGGGTCTAGGATGATGCTGAGGTTGCATGCATGGTTTGCGGGGGTGGGTGTGGGGCCTAGGGTGGTGGGCCACCAGGAGTCGTCCCATGTGGTTTTGTTGGGGCCGAAGATGATGATCTCGGTTTTGTTGGTGAAGCTTGAGGTGGTTAGTAGTCATCCAGTTGGCGGTGTCGAGGAGAGCAGCGCGTAGGTTGGTTTTGGCGGTGGTGGGGTTGTGGGTGAGGGAGAGGATGAGTTGGGTGTCATCTGCGTAGGACTAAAAGACCTAGCGACCAGTAGCTGCAAAGAACCAGAATGTAAAACTGCCCTGTGCACAATGTGAAGGAACACAACTTTTTTCAAATGGAAGCCGGTGGTACTTGGGTAGGTGGGGCTTGTTGGCGACACTGTAAGAGAAATCTTTAAGCACACAAGCTGTCGTGGTCCGAAAGATGTAGAGATGAATAGTTAAGTACTTATGTATGCCGAAATAGTTGATGCTACCATAATCCACCAGAGACAAGCTTGAATACCATGCTGTTTAAGTTCAAAGTAAAAAAAAATGTAGAATCTTCCTGAGTGTCTTAAGAAAGAGGTCACAGGACATGAGAATGAAAGACAATGGGGAGGCTAACAGTAGTGCTGCAGTTATGGCTTTATCAGTGGAGGAAGGTGGGAGACTCCACTGGAAGTGCATCAACCATCAGACAGGCCGTAGAAAGACCACCCATAAGGAAAACCTCAGTTTTATCTGACTTAAAGGTGGTTTCTGTAGTTCATGCAGCCACTGCAATCATGTAGTTTTGAAAGTTGGAAATTTTTGCTTCACCCGTACCTCTACACTTCATGATAGCATGCATGTCATCTGAGTTTATCTGCAAGTTAAGGAGGGATACTGGTCATGATAACTTTGTAAATTAAGCCACTGGGTTTGAAGAAGATGCAGGCTGGTAAGCGAATCCAATGGAGTAACATCAGCAGGTAATGTGATCATATTTCTTTACGTGCTGCATGTGATGTACTGCCGGATGTAGGATGCCCTAAAGACATTTTGGTGTGGAGTCTGGCAAGCCATGGAGTACGGCATTAAGCCCATCCAGAAGCATGAGGACGAGATCTTAAACAGCCCTTCTAAAATAGCTTACTGGAAAAACAATTGTTTTACTTTCGTCAGAAGAGAGTGCTAAAAGCAGGCTATCTTTGTGTTTTTTGACAATGTGTTCTTTGAAGGCGAGGTTGTGTTCAAAGTGAATCCTAGTGGCTTGTCATTCAGCAAAGGTTGGGGTTAAAAAGATTCAAGTCATTGAGCCAGGTTTTCTATATATCCTGTTTATTGTTCTGGCAAGTAACAGGAAGTCTGTCTTGTTTGGGTTAGATTTCAAGTAGGTGCTTGACATCCAGGCCTAGACGATGTGTAAGTAAATGTTGAAAGTGATAGGGTACTGTATGGAGATCTAGGGGACTCTTTGGGAAGGGGTGGGTGTAAGAACTGAAGCAGACTTGGTGTTGTCCATGTACTATCAGATCTGCAATTTTTCACTGAAGCAGTGGTTGATGCCATTACACTTTTCTGTGAGGAATAGGTCAGTCAGGCATGGGTTGATTCAGTCCTTAGTGGTCTTGAAAAGCGTTCTGCTTCTGTTGGTGGCTCCATTGTCTGATTGTATAATGCCTGGCCTTGGATGCTGTGCTACCTAAATGTTGAGTGGAAGGACTTCACTATCAAGAGGTCTTCAGGAGTTTAGTTTTTCCTACATTTTCTTTCTTGGCTGGAGATGGAGGATTTATTGACTGCAGGGTATATTTGATTGACCTGCGATTGCTGTAGTGTAAAGAGCCCCAATATACAATATGTCCAAGTTCCATGGATAGATTTTGCATGGTGGTGATAATTGCCATGCCTATGGATGTGCCTACAGAAGAAACAGTACTTTTAATTACTTATCTTCATCCCAAGCTCAAATCTAACGATTCTACCAAGCTGATGGAAGAGCTTGAGAACTATGGGGCATATTTATACTCTGTTTGTGCTGAATTAGCGTCATTTTGTTAATGCTAATTCAGCGTAAACTCAATGCTATATTTATATTTTGACGCTAGACCCATCTAGCATCAAAATATTGGTGTTAACGTCATTTTTCAGATGCGTGAAACCTCCTTGCGTCAATGAGGTGTAAGGTATGCATTCCCGTCCCAAAAATGACTCTAACCCCCTAGCGCCATATTTATCCACCGGGGCAAAAAAAGATGCACAGGTGAGAGGCGGACCCAAAAAAATGACACTAACTCCGATTTGTGTAAAAATTTAACTCCTGGGTCAGGTCAGGCATTAAAATGAGGCAAACTCATCATTACTTAAGGCAAACACACAGAAGCAACATTATCAACCCACAGAAGAAGATGGATGTGATACTGATCCAGCTTGTGAGATTACGCAGAGGACAGCAACAACTACAGCAATCACCACCACCACAACGCGGCCCACAAAGGCAACGCAGAAGGCAGGAAAGGCTCTTTAGAACCAGGACTACCCTCCTTGGCCTCAGGGACCAGGACATCATAAGGACCTACAGATTGAACCAGCAAACCATACTACATCTGCTGCACCACATTGAGCCACTAATCACAGCTAGCCTGCAGATCCCACACAACATTCCACCTGTGACAAAGTTGCCAGCTGTCCTGCACATACTGGCAAGTGGCACATTCCAAACAACGGGTGCCCTGGTTGCTGGTGACTCACAGCTGTCATTCTCTGCATTCCTGCCAAAGGTGTTAGACACAATAGTCTTCCTGACACCCCGCCACATCAGCTTCTCCAACACCCAGCAAAAGCAGCAGGAGACAAAAAATGGGGTTCTATCAAATTCATGGCTTCCTGCATGTGCTCGGTGCAATTGACTGCACCCATGTCGGGCTCGTGCCACCACCAGCAACCAAGCACTTATACCGGAATCGCAAGCACACACATTCCATTAATGTGCATGGCATAGTGGACTATTCATAAACATTTTGGCCAAGTATCCTGGGGGTGTCCATGCCATCTTCATATTCAGGCACAGCAGGACCAATGAACAATTCCAGGATGGACAATATGGAAATGGCCTACTTGTAGGTAAGTCAACAAATCTATCAATATACACACAACACAACAACGTTGTAGGACACACAAGACATACACCATTACATTAACACATGGCCACGGTAACACACATGTACATGTAATAACATATATGAAACATGCTGTAGTACAGCACATTCAGTGCATACCACAAACACATACACCAACATGTATGCAACATACACACTACTTGGCAGGCACACCATGTGAAGGACAGGTGCAAGCATGTACCTTTTGCTAATAGAAGAGCTACACAGACCACTACAAGTGCCCACAGGTTGCCTACTACATACACTTCACACACAGTACACCAAACAAAGACTAGCACAGCCATGTCAATGGCATACACCATGATCATGTTATGTAAGTTCCATATAGGCACATATCCCCTAAATCCTGCTGTGCAAGTCACTGCCAGAACAAACATTAAATGCCAGACAACTGCTGCCTATACCAACTACATCTCATCAACACATACTTGACTTATCTGTAGTGTGCATAGACATCTGCCTGATGCATTGGCTCACACACATAGGAATACAAGATCAAAGCCCATCACATACCATGTGCCAGCTGTGTGATACGTGGCACCACACCTACTGTAGTGCCACCTCACATACACCACTTACTGACCCACAACACCATCATGTCTGTACCAGATACAATAAATGGCCTACAATGGGGCAGAGTCACTTTCAGACAGTGCAGGTCATGGATACCATAGTGGGATCCTGTAGGAAAATACAGGACATCACTGACCTCACATGCACTGTGCCACGGGACACATTTGCTAAGTAGCTGAGCTCCATCCGAAAGCCTGCACTGTGCATGTGTTGACATTAAAAATGCGGAATCATGTGTTGGAAGATAGGAGAGACACTGGTAGTAATGTTGATCACCCTGAAACACTGGGATACACATCCTTGGACTCCTCATGGCTGCTGCAAACATTAGCTGACACTCTGGATCACCAAGGGGCCTATGTAAAAGCACACAGTGCCATTGTCATGGCCTGCACTGTATGTACAATTTGGCAGATGACCATCTATTAATAACTTGAAGCCACATTGTAAATTAGCCACCCTCCCATGCAATATGTAGCGTGGAAGGGGTGTGAAATGTGTGTTTCTGAGGTATGTCACCTCAAGACACATAGCATGATGATGCTGCAGCAGATGTAGGTGTCACCTAAAACTTGAGGCAATGCCAACATCAAACACCACCACAGGGGTGCCGTTTGCAGGTTACAAAAAGGAAGTAGACCCATCTTTGAACTCATATGATTGTGCCACCAATGCATGCTGCATACTGCTGCACACACAGAAAGAGCCAATTTTCCATCAAAATAGCATATGTATAGTGTGGTGTACCTTCCTGCACAGATACATCCACCTCCACAGGGCAGCTAGCTAAGTACCCTGGAGCAAGGTTGGTAGTGAAGGTGCACGGCTGCATATGAGCAACTGGCGCAGGGGACAACAAAGTGTTGCCTAGTAACATGTAACACATGGGGCTTTCTTGCATAGTCAAAATGTTGCCAGGCAGTGCTGCCAATTTTGGAGATGTGCTGTGCATTGTCACTTACCCATTTCAATGGGCCTAAGTGTCGCACATCATCTGCAATGACATGTCAAAATGGGTGGGATGTCCAGGCTCTGTTGTGCTACCATGTCAACACCACATCTGACCCCATTGTGTTGTGAGGGTGTGTCATGTCCCCTCTAGTGATAGCACACTGATGCAAAGGTGCACTACACAACGCATGGTACATACATACTGATAATCAGTTAGGAATCCAAATCATATGCCCCAGGTCCTTGATCCAAACACAAGATTGTCATGTCCAACAACCCAGTGCTGAGAAGACCTTACACAAGGCAAAGAAATCACACCATACCACAAACACATATGAGTCACAACCAACTCAAAATATCAACTGCCATGCTACATGGCAAACCTGTTGCAAGCCTTAACAACAACTTACTCCTTTAATTTTAAATAGGGGTTCAGGGTTATGTCATAAAGCCATTGATAATGACCCCATTTCCCAACCCAAGCACAGCAGCAGAGCGTGTACATAATTAGGGACATCGGAAGACACAGACTATTGTGGAGAGGACATTTGGCATCCTGAAGTCAAGATTCAGGTGCCTCGATATCACAGGAGGCAGCCTCCTATATGCCCCACAGTTCATCTGCAAGATCATAGTGACATGTGCTATCCTGCACAACATATGTGTGCGGATGAACGTCCCCTTTTATGAGCAGGTTGATGATCTGCCTGAGGAGGAGGATGGTGGTGAAGAAAATGAGGGGGAACAGCACAACTCAGCTGCTACGATATGCTGCATACTACACATAGTTGATAACTTCTTCACTTAAAAATCACTTAACTTACCTTGTACATTTTGTCAATAAACACCTCACTTATCCACACAATCCTGACACACATACCTCAGGATTGTGAATCTAACTTCAGGGAACATGTTAAAAACACTAATCTGAAAAGTACTGTAGCAACATCAAATGTGATGCGTAAGATTGTACTGCCACCTTCACACAGGTCTCAAATAGCATCATCACTTGAATGTGACAACTGATGGACACAATCTATGGACTACAACTTATGAATTACATCCATGTTGCCAACTTGTACAACAATAGCTCATCACACACAACTACATGTCCAAATAGGAGGTAAACAAGGGCCTCACACAGGAGGTAGTGGATGTCAAAATTTAGAAACACAGTAGTGTTTGAAAAGACCACTGTCACAACTCAGTGTGAAAATTGCAATGGATGCATGGAGCATGTGTGACAAGGGGAGAACATCATTGGTAACAATGGTCATCATGATTAGCCCAGGCATGACAAGCAATGGAATCATTTGGGCCTGTGCAGTACATACATGGTAATCAGTCCTGAAACTGCCATGGGGCCCAGTCCTGACACAGGGTACACATGACCTCACACTTTGCACAGATATGTCAGTGGAATGCACATCAGAATGGATGAAAACATATGAAGCTAGGGCTGCAGGTCCACCCCACAAAAACAACAACCATTGCTAAATGTAATGAGTTAATCAAACAGTTGAGGACAAAACATAATAAGGGTGGAATGTAGGCAGAGTGTGTCAATCACAGTACGTACTAAATATGTACACATGTCAGACATGTATGTAGTCACACACAAGTCACCATAAACCTAAAATCTACATACGGAGACATTTGTCAGGTAACATTTCCTAGGTAGCATTTATCAGCCATCATCAACAATGCCTGAACTGTGTGTAAATCTTATGATCTGTATGACAACTACACACATCATATATGTAAACACAATTCACAATCACAAACCAGAACTATTGCATTGCACTGACTGCCAAACATATGTGGATAAATTGTTGTCACACATGCATACATATGCACACTGTGCAAATATTTGCATGCTGTTGACTCTGTAACACACACATAGGTGTAGTGGACCAATCACACCCACATCAAATTGTTGCATGGACTACCACATGTGGCCATACACAATATGCCACACTGCAGCACAGCCCATTTAATTTGTATGTTGATACAAGGTGCATCCATAGACAATGGAACAAAATCACGCAACCAGGAATAGAGTCAAAAAAAATTATGCAAATGTGTTGAAAACATATGCAAATGCAAAGTATATGACCCATGGGCCCTTAGTGTGAATTCCACCTTCAAACTCTTCTCAATGCTGATTTTCTGTTAATTTGATGCATAGAGGTAATGCGTCAATAAAAATGATGCATGGAGGTCATGCGTCCAAAATACTCACACAAAGATCACATGTGTCAAATAAATCCACACATACCAGAAAACGTGATGCATGGGGACAGGAAGTGATGTGATAGGAAATACTGTTTACAGGCATGGTACAGTGGGTGTACAATTACTTTCTCTTTACAGTCTGTGCCTCTTTTGACTGGGTGGTTGTGTCCTGGAGTTGGTGGTGTGATGTTTCTGCATTTTGTATCTTGTGGTGTCCCTCCTGTAGTGTTTTTTTGTATTTTTGACTGTACTTTGTCCCAATGTCAGTACATTTGTGTGTTTTTTGCCTATAATTGTACTTGTACTGTGGGGTGTCTGTCTGGGAAAGTTGATAAGTTGGGTTAGTTGGGATTAATTTGTGGGCCTTAAGTTTCCTATATATTCATTTTTTTGTTGTTGTCATCAACCTGCACCTGAAAAATATGTCTGGTAGTTGAGGCTGACAGGAGAGGAGGAGTTGGGTGGCTTTGTGTGGCTGGAAGCCCACTACCTGCCATTGATGTTGGAGGTGGGGGGCCGGTTAATTCAAGGTTACAGGACCTAGGAGAGGTGACTGTAGTGGGGCAAGGTGCACCACCACCTGAAGAGGGTATTTCGCAGCACCAGGAATGAGCAACAGTTGAAGCATCACTTGGCAGATCTAGTGGCCAGGGAGCAGGATCTGCTTGAACATCTTGGTGTGGTGATCGGTGGCCCTGTTGGTCAGTCTCTCATTTACATACTATTTACTGTTCACTACTCTTGAATGACAGAAGCAGATGTGTTGGAGTGCTGCATGCAATGCATGTGGACAGATTGCATGCAACCAGAATGAAGTGCAACTGCGCCAGTCTAGACATGGAGTTCACATGTCCTACCATTTTACCAATGCAGGTCAGCTGTCTGATGTGTCATGCACAACCATCACTAAGTTACACATTTTAGGGGCCATGGCGACACCTGTGTCCCGGCATAGTGTCATGTATGATACGCCAAGACACCACCAGCCAACCATATTTAACTGGATTGTGTCAATAAAGTAGGGCAATGCATGTATAGCGCTACATTGTCATCATTTCACACACATGATCCCTGCCATCATCTTAGCAAAGGGGGCTTACCTGCCTTAAGGGGCACTGTAAATGGGGCATTTGATACCATCAGACAACTTTGCCATCATCAGTCATAGATTACTCAACGCATGATCATTGCAGACTAATAATTGAGCTGCATGTCCATCACAAAGTGCCACTGGGTGCCTTGCAGGACAAGCCTGCATACCTGAGTCAATTGTCTTGCAAAAGCACCAGGGTGATGGATTTGTCACCCAACTCCCCCTCAAACCATGGAGTTCCATCTTCCATAGATTGACCAATATGGGTGTGGCAGGGTGTAGCACTCCATGAGTCTCAGGCCTAGTGTAAATGTGCAGATGTGTAGCGCTTCACTCACCTGAGTGTCAGTATCATCAAGAGTTTTGCAGTGGTGTGTCTGTTGCACTGTTTTATACCAGGATAACTTGTTCACTCCTCTAAAATAGTAAACACTGTAATATGTTGTCCACTAGTAGTGACAGTGATATGACACTAAGGCCCCCATCATGACATTGGTGGTAAATACCGCTTACTGCCACGGTGATGGCCGCCACCAAACTGCCCGGTGGAGAATATCCGTTCACCATATTATCACACACACACCAATCTGACAGAATACTGCCACATACACAAATCTGGCCGCCCAAAGGCCAGTGTTAAACTGTTGGTCCAGACAGAAGCCAGAGACACTTGCCAAGACCAAGACCACCGCCACTAAATGAGACTCTCCTGATTGTCCCCCTTGTGTCCCACCCTGTCACCTTGTTCACTTTGAACTGCCTTTGCTACCCTTCCTATGGCCCCTTGGACACTGGACCTGTGCTACAAACAGACTGGAACAATACCCTGGACTTTCCTCTACCATCACCCCATTCCATTGCACTTTTCCCTCAATTTCATAGCACTACATTAAACATCCTTGAACACAACTTGACTGATAGTATTTTATGTTTTGAGAATGTGCATTTAGGGAAACAGTCACATCTAGTGCAAATAATCTGAACACTGTGATAGCATACAATTTATGTCCTGTAACTGTCTGAAGTAATCACATCAGGACACTATTGTCATTTCACCAACATCTGTAAAATGACAAGTCATAGGTGACAGTAAGTTGCAAAGGAAGTGAATACCGTCATGCTACAGTCACACAGATGAAATCAATAGTCAGAGCAATGATCAGATCCACTGTCTCACCTGTGTGTCATTGGAAGTATTGACATATAACTGATGTCCTGTTGTCCACATCCTCATCCTCTGCCTCCTCATCTTCACTCTCCTCAGGGTCAACTGCCACAGGGTCATCTCCAGTCTCCTCCTCCTGCAGAAAAGACACATGTCGTCTGAGGGCCAGGTGTGCAACCTGCAGCATGCCACTACTATCTGGCAGGCCTTCGCGGGTGCATTACACAGGGATCCACCCGTCAGATAGAGGCCTGAATGGGGCCTTCAGGAGGCCAAAGGTCCTTTCGATTATTCTTCTGGTTCACCCATGTTCCTCGTTATAATGGTTCTCAGCCCCTGTTCTGGCATTCCTCACAGGAGTCAGGAGCCCCAGTAGGTGTGGGTAGCCAGAGTCACCTGCAAGTACTGAGGAAAAACATTAGCTTGACACAATGCTATGGGGATAAAACCAGCACGCATACACTTACATACAGTGGGTGGGGTCTCTGGCTCACCGATTAGCCACACCCTGTGCCTCTGTTGTTGGGGCATCACATTTGAGATGCTGCTATTCCTCATGACAAAAGCGTTATGCACCGACCCAGGATACTTTGCAGTGACGTGGGATATGTGCTGGTCCGCCAGTCACACCATTTGCACATTCATTGAGTGGAAACTCTTCCGATTCCTGAACACCTGTTCATTCTGGCGGAGGGGACAAATGCAATAAGTGTACAGTCAATTGCCCCAATAATATTGGCGATATGCCCCATTGCATAGAATCCTGCCTTCACAGTGGCTAAATCTTCCACCTGGGGGAAAGCAATGTAGATGCATATGTGTTTCACCAAGGCAGACAATACCCTTGCCAGAACGATTGAGAACATTGACTGTGACATTCTTGCTGACAAGCCCACTATCACTTGGAAAGAACCAGTTGCCAGGAAATGGAGCACTGATAGCACTTGCACAGGAGGGGGATCCCAGTGGGATTACGTATAGCTGATATCAGGTCAGGCTCCAATTGGACACACAACTCTGCGATTGTGGCTCTGTCCAGTCTTGTCTATAGGTGACTATAATGTGCCTGTCCTCCAGTGTAGCCAAGTCCACAAGGGGTCTGTACATGGGGAGTTGTCTCCTCCTCAGTGGTAGGTATCTAAGGGACACAAGAGTGAGTAGGCTGTCACAATTTGAACAATGAAAACACCACCTCAGTGTACATACAGCATCAATGTGATGGGAAAGTGGGAGTGGCAATGTATGTACAATTCTAGGCAATGACGCAGTTATGGATAATCTGATCATTGACCACCACCATGAAATGGCGACTGCCTGCCCTGTATCTTGGGACAGGTGGAAGTGAGGTAACTCTGCCGACGTTGGGTGTCGTGGCTGAAGGCGGACTTTCAACGCCGTGCAATTCCTCATTAGCTCATACAGGGGCTCTATGGAGTACAGTGGCCAATGGGGATCAGTGCCAGCAGTGACGGTGTACACCGCCGCAGACGTGACCACCATTTTCTATCTAAATCCTCACTTGTTTCTTGACTTTCCACAGGACAACACCTACACTGCGTGTGCTGCTGTGACCTGTGTCTGGAACCTACCATGGCCCGTGTGACTGGGGAAATGCCCCCAGCCTTCACTTCGGAGGAGTTGGAGCAACTGGTGGATGGGGTCCTACCCCAGTATCGACTGCTGTATGGGCCTCCAGACCAACAGAGGAGTGCACCTTGGGCATGATGCATGTGGGAAGGATGCATGGAGATATGTGTTCAAGCATCGTGTCATCGGGGGAAAGTCTGGTGGTAGTGTACATGGTGGGTGCCAGGTGATGTTTGTACCAATGGAGATGGAAACGGGATTGGTGGGCCATATGTGTGACAGGCTGGATTGTATGTGTAATGGTGTCCTCCCATCTGTATCACCTCTGCAGGTCAGCACCCATCAAAAGAAGGGATTGTGGCGTGCCATCACCAAGGATGTGTGGACCCTGGGGGATGCAGAGCATCCACTGTCAGAAAAGGTGGGAGGGCCTGAGATGCTGGGCATGGAAGACTGTGGCGGTCCGGCTGGGGATGGCCTCCCAATGATAAAGGGGTGCCCATCAGAACCTGACCCCCCTGATGGCTTGCATACTGGTGGTGGCCTTCCCAGAGCTGGCTGGGTGCTTGAGAGCATCACAGCACCCACAAGGGGGTGAGTACAGTGGGAGTCACAATAATAATTGGTAGGTGGCATGGGATCCGGGTGGTGGGTGTGAGTTAGTGGGTGCCCCTTAATGCCAGGTCACACATTCCTGCATGTTCTAGGTCAAGGGTAATGGGTGTATAGCAAATCCAGGTAACCTAGCTAGGTTGCTTTCCATGTCAGACAGGGCTTAGTGGGTCCCAGGAGGGGTGCAGTTTGCGGTGGTTGGCCCCTTGATGCTGTAATTGACCCAGTGCTCCCTTTCTCTCTCTCCCCCCTCCTTCTGTCATCCTGTTCATGTGTGCATTAGCATTATCTGGCGGAGGAGCAGGGGCACCAGCGACTGCATCCCACAGGACACAGGAGGCAGAGTCCACTGACGTCGAGGGAACCAGTGGGATGGAGGGTGAGGGGAGCACCACAGTGGAGACAGGTGGTGACAACACTGACTCAGATACCTCCTCCGATGGAAGCTCCATGGTGGTGACAGATACCTCTGTGACCAGCCCAACTGCAGGTAAAGCCATCACCCCCGTACCAGCACCGCCTTCCCAGCAGCCCATCAGCGAGTTGCCAGTGCCTGCTCACCCAGGAGGGTGGGCATCTCCTTCGCCCCAGGCGCCTCAGGCCCTGCCCCATTGAGCCCTGTTGCCCTCAGTGAGCCGGCTATTGACCTCCTGAGATCCATCTCTGTAGGGCAGTTAACCATTGTGAATGCCATCCACGGGCTGGCATCCCAGATGCAGCAATGCAATGCATTCCTGGAGGGCATCCACAGTGGATTGGGGCCCAACAGAGATTGATTCAGGCTCTGGCCTCCTCTCTGATGGCAGCCATTGTCCCTGTTCCTACCGTCCCCCCTCCAACTACCACTTCCCAGTCTCCTCAACCCCAACCCATCCCATGCACACATACAGACGAGCATGCACATAAGAGATCACACAAGAGTGGCATAGTCAAAAACATGCACCACACTTCACAAGTGCTCATACAAACACCAGACAGTTGCACGCACAACCACATCCACTGACTCCACTGTATCCCCTCCTCCTCCTCTACCTACTTTACAGTTACATCCTAACTCACACCTGCATGCCTTGCTTTAACATCCACCACCAGCATCACCACACCAAGCAGCACACACACCTCACTAGCAGACACCTCCACAACATCCATCCACGCATCCCCCGTGTCCTCTCCCACCCTGTCTGTCCCACCTTCTAAAGGACACAAACGCAGGCACTCGGACACCCAACAGCCATCCACCTCACATCAGCACACTGCCCATTCATCTGCACCCAAGTCCAGCAGACGTCCTCCTCCAACAACCACTCCCTCAACCTCCACTCCCATCCCTCCTCCCTCATCCCGCCCCACCGTACCTAAGAAGCTTTTCCTTGCCCAACTTGACCTCTTCCCTCCCCCTCCCCTCATCCTGCCTGTAAGAGCAGGGTCCCAACGACCTAGCCCAGCACCTCAGCCAAACAGTCCATGGGGACAGTGGAGGCACCTCCTAATCTTGGAGGCAAGACAGTGAAGGATCCCACTCCACCAGCCAGGAAAGGGAAGGATTCTACTCCACCACCAGGAAGGGAAAGGATCCCATTCCACCAGCCAGGAAAGGGAAGAAGCCCTCACCTCTAGCTGAGACACAGCAGACCTCGCCTCCAACAGAGACTGCCCAGGAGGCCCCTTCCCCTGCTGAGACACAGCAGCCCTCACCTCCTGCAAAGGCTGGCAGGGTACCAACACCACCACCACCAGTAGGCACGGGACCCTAATCCCCTGCTGAGACACAGCAGTCCTCACCTCCAGCAGAGGCTTGCAGGGTACATACACCACCACCACCACCAGTGGTCACGGAGCCCTCGCCTCCAGCTGGGACAATGTAGCCCTCACCTCCAACAGAGGGCATGTAGGCCACTCTCCAGGGACTTCTGTACAAGGCCCCTCCTCCAGAACCAGTGGGCAAGTACCCCACCTGAGAGACTGTGACCTTGCACTCCCCAGCAAAGGATAATGGGAATGGAGCCCCCTCCAGAACCAGTAGGCAAGTACTCCACCTGAAGGACTGACTTTGCACTCCCCAGCAAAGGATAGTGGGCATGGAGCCTCCTCCAAAACCAGGGGGCAAGTTCCCGACTTCATCTGAGGTGCCCCCAAACCCCAATCTTCCCTGAGGTGCCTGCCCACTTCCAAAATGATGTCTCTGCACAGTTTTGTGCGGATGTTGTCAGGAAACAAGTTGGGCCTTGGACTATGCACTATGGCCATGTGGGCACTGTGTACTTTGGACTGGGCATTGGCCCTTTCTGGACAATTGTCCATATCGCTTTGTTATCCAATTGGTTCATTTTGTGGTTGTTCCCATTCAATTATATTCTCAGTACTGCCTTACTGTAGTCCTTGCATTATTATGCTGTGTGTCCTGTGCCATTGTTTTTCGTCTGCAGCTGGTTATGTGTATGGTGTGTGTGTGAATGGTGTGCGTTGTGAGTGTGTGTGTGTCACTCTCCTTTTCCTCCCTCCCTCCCTTGTGTGCTAGGCGGCTGTACTCACCGTCATCGTCGGCGTTGATGTGCCAGGTGGAGCATGGCGTAGAAGAGCATCGGGAAGACTTACAGTTCCGGTTCCATGGTGGCGTTGATCTTCTCTGTGTCTCTGATGGTGAGTCTTTCATCTTCTGTGATGTGTTTCTGGCAGGCTTTTGATGGCGTTGGTACTGCATCGGAAATTGTGGCTGATTGCAGTGTCATGATATGGTGGACTGTACCTTGTCTTCCACCTGGCTGTTGGTGGCTACTGCTGTGGTGCGTGGTGTTAACAGCCCAGTGGATGGTGTGGTACATTGGCTGTCTATGGGAGTGCTCACCGCCATGGTCTTAATTTGGCTGTAATTACTGCCAGCCTGTTGGCGGTATTACCATCACTTTAACTGTCACTGCCAATGCCATTATGACCACCTAAGTATGGTTTTCCATCCATATCTTACAGGTGGGCCTTCCCCTAACACCATCTGTGAGGTGGCAAGATTTTAGGACCCAGATGTCTCCAGTAAGTGTGATAATGTCTGTCATGTGTAGTAATTGAGGGTTTGGTGTGAGTGAGTCATGTGTGTTGCACACAATGCTAGATGTGATAAGCTGTCAAATGATCAGATATCAAAGTAGGCTGGCTGGTGACATTGTGTCCCATTTAATGGTTCTCCATGCACAAGCAGAGAGTCATATCTTGTGAGGCTTGTAGTGCTCAATGTGAAGCATTGTTTAAACAAGGTGATGACAAGACACATGTGGGCCCATATGTGACTAAGAAGTGCACAGTTGTGAGAATATTGGCACTGGGACACACCGTCATTCTCACAACACAGTGATGCACCATTTATAACACAGTTTGGTGCATCCCTGTATTGTAATGTATACATAGGAATGGGTGGACAAATGTCCCCTAGCACGGTGCTCCTAATTTTGTACTCCATTTTCGTAACACTTATGTAGAATGTAATAGGCGTGCATGCAGGTCAAGGCCAGATGTGTGATGGCATGGATAGGGTTGTGTAAGGAACAGTATTGGCAGATCATATATTGAAGGATTTCTACACCTGGACACATGAATGATGTGATAGACCTTGGACACCAGCTTCCTAGTTGGCAGCCCTCCTAACATATGGTCAACTCCCTGACTCCATGTATGAGTGGGTGTGCCTTGGTGGATGACCAGGATATTTGGGATGATGGATTGCATGGCCATCCCCCCTGAGGCACAGGAGGAGAGGAACAACATATTTGTAGGTAGATGTGATGCTCACAGTATAGGTGACAGTCATATTGATCAGGCCTGCATGTGTTCTATCAACACTGACCCCTTATGGTTACCAACTGCATCTGATACTCCCAATAACATATTCAAGTTACTGGTGAGGTAGGGTTAAAAATTGACACAGATGATGAGGAATTTTGGCTCTGACCTATGTGAAGTTGATGCTGCCTTTGCATTGTTACACATGCCACAAAATCTACTTTGGTTTGGTTCCTAATCTTGTTGTGCGTCACTTTGTTGTCAATGAAAAGATGCTAAGGCAGCCTGGTATTTATCAGGGCCATTGTATTTTTCTGGAATGTGAGTTGGAGTGCATGTGCAATTAGATGTAGAGTGTAAGCTAATAATCTGTACATACTCAACACAATACTGACACTGATGGTTACCTGAGCCACTGGGGAATGGCGGGCATTCACCCAGGAGGAACCCACACTGGCCACACAGCGAGAGTATTAAAGTACCATCTTGCCTGGCATGTTACCCCCATTTTTACTTGTGTATCAGTTTGTTTTTGCCTGTCTCACTGGGATCCTGCTAGCCAGGACCCCAGTGCTCATAGTTGTGGCCTGAATGTGTGTTCCCTGTGTAGTGCCTAACTGTGTCACTGAGGCTCTGCTAATCAGAACCTCAGTGCTTATGCTCTCTCTGCCTTTAAAATTGTCACTGCAGGCTAGTGACTATTTTTACCAATTCTAATTGGCACACCGGAACACCCTTATAATTCCCTAGTATATGGTACCTAGGTACCCAGGGTAATGGGGTTCCAGGAGATCCCTATGGGCTTCAGCATTTCTTTTGCCACCCAGAGGGAGATCAGACAATTCTTACACAGGACTGCCACTGCAGCCTGCGTGAAATAGTGCACACACTATTTCACAGCCATTTTCACTGCACTTAAGGAACATATACGTCACCTATATGTCTAACCTTCATTTACTGAAGGCTAACTTTCATTTACTGAAGGCTCGGTGTAAAGTTACTAAGTGTGAGGGCACCCTTGCACTAGTAAAGGTCCCCCATGCTGTCCAGGGAGAATTCCCCGGACTTCGTGAGTGCGGGGATACCATTACACGTGTACACAACATATAGGTCAATACTTATGTGTAGCTTCACAATGGTAACTCCGAATATGGCCATGTAAGGTGTCTAAGATCATGGAATTGTCCCCCCATTCCAAATCTGGTATTGGAGGGCCAATCCCATCCATTCTGGTGGTTCCACTATGGACCCCTAGTACTGCCAACCCAGCTCTCTGAGGCTTGCACTGCAGCTACAGCTGCTGCCACCTCACAGACAGGGTTCTGCCCTCCTAGGATCTAAGCAGCTCAGTCCCAGGAAGGCAAAACAAAGCACTTCCTTTGGGAGGAAGGTGTTACACCCTCTCCCTTTGGAAATAGATGTTACAGGCTTGGGAGGTGTAGCCTCCAAGAGCCTCTGAAAATGCTTTGAAGGGCACAGATGGTGCCCTCCTTGTATAAGCCAGTCTACACTGGTTCAGGGACCCCCAGTCCCTGCTCTGGCGCGAAATTGGACAAAGGAAAGTGGAGTGACCACTCCCCTGTCTACACCCCCCCAAGGGTGGTGCCCAGAGCACCTCCAGTGTGTCCCTGGCGTTAGCCATCTTGTTTTCCAAGGTGTGGGGACACTCTGGAGATCTCTTAAGCCCTCCCATAGTATGGTCCCTTTCCCTGATGATTACCCAATTTCAGACTCCTCATTGTATCTTGAGTTGAGACATCTTCCTGCATCCCACCACTTTCACATGGCTCTGCTTTGATACTCTCTTCAGCATCCTCAGCAGGAAATTGTGGTGATAGGAAAGCATCCCTCCTCATGGGACAGGCTGGCTAAACTTCGTCTCTGGTGAAGTCGGAAACCTTTGCAGGCCTTAAAGAATATTTTTTCTAAATGTTACTGTCTATACAGAATAAAATGTGA
Source organism: Pleurodeles waltl (assembly GCF_031143425.1). Lineage (NCBI taxonomy): Eukaryota > Metazoa > Chordata > Amphibia > Caudata > Salamandridae > Pleurodeles > Pleurodeles waltl. The sequence continues at coordinate 932,384,479 of NC_090436.1, read as the reverse complement.
GTTTAGAGTACAGAACAAATGAAATGCAAGAAAAATATTGTGTGCTCAAATTATTATATTTAAGTGCCTGACACAAAATCCTAAAGTGTTCACTTGCACATCAACTACCTAAATAGAAATATATTCTTATTTAAATAACAAAAATACAGTCTAGCTGTTCTGTTAAAACCCTCTCTTACATAATCTCTGAACAACATCGATTTAGTAGTTTATCTCGTCATTATTATGTGTAAAACAACAGCTTCCCCTTTTTCTTACATTTCTCCGCAAGGGACTGCAAGGAACTTGCAAAAGAACATTTTATTTATTTATAGAATTACAAACTGCCCAGCTTAAACTTAATACATTTCTAAAGAGGTCACTGAACTCAGAAAACCCCAGAGCTGTTTAGACACTGAGGGGCATATTTACAAGAAAGTGGCACATCAGCTTTGATGCTCCACTTTTTTTGTGCCCCCCCAATAACACCATTTGTGCGTCATATTTACAATACGGCATACCATAATGCACGTTAGGACAATAGTGACAAAACTTTTGATGCTGTTGTGGCGCTTTGCAGTATTAGTGCCAAAAATGATGGCGCTATTCCTGCAAAGTCAAGGGAGGCCCATAAAAAACAAAGGGAGCATCACTTAGCCCCTGGTTAGGCAGGCATTAAAAATAACGCTAAAAATGGTGCAGTGAAATGTAAATTTCACTGTGACATGTTTTTGGGCTTCCCCGCGTGGGATCACCCCCCCCTTGCATACATTATGCCTGGCACAGGCATAGTGTGACATAAGGGGTTACAAAGTGGCGCAGTACATGCATTGCGCCACTTTGTAAATATGGTGTGGGGAAATTTCCTCCTTAACGCCACATTAGTGTAAAAAAAAATGACACTAATGTGGAGCAAGGAGGCGCAAGGGGCTTGTTAATTTGTCTCTAAACATCTTCTTTAAGAAAAAGATTTTAGACTTTCGAGAGGTAGTGTATTTTCATTTAAAAAATGCATAGTTATTTTGAAATATCCCAACCAATTTTCAAGCTTTTAATGTTGTGTATCAATGTATCCTTTCAATTACTAACTCTACCCAGAAAAACGTGCATGTCTATTAAAATCCTGGATAGACTAGGGGGCATATTTATGATGCCCCTAGCACCACCTTGCACCACATTTGCATCATTTTTTTTAGAGAAATGTGGCATTAAGGTGGTATTTCCCATACCCCATATTTACAAAGTGGTGCAATGCAACTATTGTGCCACTTTGTAAACCCTTGTACCACATTATTCCTGCGCCAGGCATAATGGCCCTCATTGCAACATTGGCGGTCTTTTCGCAAGACCGCCAAGTTACCGCCGCGGTGAAGACCGCCAGCCGTGGCGGTCTTCCGCTCCGCGTATTATGACCGCTGGCAGCTTACCGACCTTTTCCGTACGGAAATCCGCCAGCAGCTACACTGGCGGTCGGCGGGAAAGTGGAGGCTGCTCAACCTCCACCGCCACGCCAACACAACACCGCCCACAGAATCACATCCCACGATTCTGTGTGGCGGTGTGCTGGTGGCGGTGATGGCCCAATGGATCCCGTCGCCTCCCGGAGGACCAACGCACAAGGTAAGTCGATCATCCGTTAGGGGAGGGGTTGGGGGTGTGTTGTGTGTTGTGTGCGTGCATGGGGGGGTGCGTGTGAGTGTGTAGAGGGGGTGTGGGAGTGCGTGTATGCGTGCGAGGGGTGCTGCTGTGTCTATGGGAAATGTGTGCGGTTCGGCCGGTGTGCATGTATGCATGTATGTGTGCGGGTATGTGTCCTCGTTATGTATGTGTGTGTGTGTAGGGGTGTGTATATGTGCATGTTGGGGGTGTGTGTGTGTAGGGGTGCGTGTATGTGCATGTTGAGGTGGGGGTGGGGAGGGGGTTTGTACCACCTCTGGGGGGTGGCAGGGGGGTGGAGGGTGTGGGGGGAGGACTCGTGGGGCGTAGTTGGGGGTGGGGGAGACCCCTATCAGTGCCAGGGAAGGAATTCCCTGGCACCGATAGTGCCTACCGCCATGGATCTCATGGCGGTTCCGAACCGCCAGAAACCGTGGCGGTATGCAGGGTCCTGATACCGTTGGCGGTCTAGTGACGACCGCCGGGCCGGAGACCGCAACCTCCAGCCCAGCGGTCATTACCGCCGGGGCGGTTGGAGTGGTGAAGTGGCGGTCGATCGCGGCGGTGACCGCCGCGGTCCAAATTCAATTTTTTTTGCCGCCGGTCTGTTTGCGGTCTTACCGCCGCTTCTCCGCCGACCGCCAGGGTTGTAATGAGGGCCAATGTATGCAAGGGGGGCGTCCCCACATAGGGAGGCCCAGAAAAATGATGCAGTGACTTTTACCAGATTTCACTGCACCATTTTTAGTATCATTATTAACACCTGCCTAAGACAAGCGTTCAGATGACACTCCCATTGAAAACAATGGGCCTCTCTGTGCTTTGTTGCATCACTAATCCAGCAAAGCACCACATTTGCACGATTTATTATGGCGCTAATGTGGACACGACCACCATGGTGCGCCTTATTATAAATGGGGCTCACACTTGGTGTTGTTAGGGGGACGCAATGGGGTGCTAGAAAAGTGGTGCATCATGAATGATGCGCCACATTTCCATAAATATGTCCCTGGATTTGCAGTGAGTGTCTCCTCAAGGAAAAGCCTTCTCATCATAACTGGATGCTTATGCTGTTTGATTTGTTACTGTGGAAAATACCAGTAAGCAGTGATTGTTTTCAGGTGAAGTGTCCAATAGAGCTTAATGCAGTGTTATTCGATTTCTGGCTGACAGTTCTTTTCGACTTCATGCCCTTAAAGGGTAATATTTAGTAACCATTCTAGTAAATAAAGTGACCTTGAAAAGGCATAACTTTCTCTTTTCTCGACGCTTGCAGTTTCGTGTACTTCTTTTCAAACAGTATGCATTACATTAATCTTTAGTTTAAGTTCATATGCGGAGTTATCTGACTACTTCGATTATGTGATTGCTTGGCAATTATACATTGTGTTGCATATGTATTCGTTTTATTCTGACTCTATTTGTTCGTACACATTAGTTATTATCGGGAACTGAGAATTCATGTACAGCATGTTTCCTTCAGAACAAGATACATGTGCTTCCTGCTCCAGCATAGGCTCAGAAGTGATCCCAACATCGAGGGCTTAAGGTCTAGGCCTCGGACTATTTTCCCTTTGCTTATAATAAAACGAATTGGAAAGTCATAGAGCTCCCTCCAAGGGATTGCTCTAAAAACAGACATTGGTCTCAGGCATTTATGAGTCTTACAGGTAGTTTTAATGATGGATATTGAATGAAACCTCCAACAGGGAACGGCGTATTTGAAGTGAAAATGAGTACAAACATGAACATGAGAATTCAATGTTAAATTTCATTGCAACATTGCCTCCTCTGTCTTCAGTTCGAAAAGAAGTGCCATTCTCGACTGAATTGGTTTAAAAACATTGGCAAATCTGTTGCCTTGGGCCTATCACTTTAAAAAATGGCTCTGCCTACTGGTAGTTGCAGACTACCATAGCCCCTCTGGACCAAAAAGACGTTGAGAACAACTACAGCAAAGGAACAGGCCGACCTAGCCTAATACAAAGAAGGTCAGCTCTAATAGAAAGTAGCGCATCAGTCTGGAAGTGCCACTTTTCTTGCACCGCCCCTTCTCCACTGAACAAGCCCATTGTTGCACTTTATTTACAATACGGCACACCATGAAGCTTGTTTCCACAACAGAGTCATAATTTATTATGCTATTGTGGTGCTTTGCTGGATTAGAGGAGCTATGGAGCTAGTGCAGCAAAGCACTAGAGCCCAAGCAGGCGGTAAAAAAGATGTTAAAAATGCAATGAAATCTTGTAGATTTCACTGTGCCATTTTTTGTGGCCTTCCTGCGTGGGAACGCCCTCCTTGCATACATTATACCTAGCACAGGTAGAATGTTGGTTACAAAGTGGGGCAGTGCTAGCATTATGCCACTTTGTAAATTTGGCGAAGGAGAATGGCCCCCTTACTGCCACATTAGGGTAATGAGTACCTTTAAGACAAACACAATGCCTGGGTTTCAAAATGGTCTCAAGAAAGGAATTCTTACAACATCTAGGGCAAGGTTTAAGAAGCCCCTAGCATCACCTTGTGCAACATTTGCATAATTTTTTTAATGCAAATGTGGTGTTAAGGTGGCATTACCTCGTGCTATTTTTACGAAGTGGCGCCATGTTTGCATTGCCCCACTTTGTAACCCGTTGCACCACATTATGCCTGCACCAGGTATAATGTATGCAAGGGAACGTTCCATCACTAGGAGGCCCAAAAAAATGACACAGTGAAATGTAACAGAATTCACAGTGACATTCTTCTGTCATTTTTTAATGCCTGCTTAGAGCAGGCATTAAAATGACGCATCTATTTAAATCAATGGGCCTCCTTGCACTTTGCTACACTGGCGTCAACATTTTTGATACTAGAGTAGCAAAGCACCATAATAGCATGAAAAATATTGATGCTATTGTTCTAACTACCGCCATGGTGCGCCATTTGTTAAATACGGCGAAACCATGGTGTCATTAGGTGGCAGTAGGGGGATGCAGAGAAAGTGGTGTATTAGAGCTGATGCACCACTTTTTTCATAAATCTAGGCCGTAGTGTTCAAGGAGCCCCCAGGTCCTGCTCTGGCGCGAAACTGGACAAAGGAAAGGGGAGTGACCACTCCCCTGTCCATCACCTCACCAGTGGTGGTTCCCAGAGCTCCTCCAGTGTGTCCCAGACCTCTGCCATCTTGAACCCAGAGGTGTGAGGGCACAATGGAGGCCTCCGAGTGGCCAGTGCCAGCAGGTGACGTCAGAGACCCCTCCTGATAGTTGCTTACCTCACTAGGTGGCCAATCCTCCTCTGAGGGCTATTTAGGGTCTCTCCTGTGGGCTTTTCCTCAGATAAAGACTTGCAAGAATTCCCCTGCACCTCCTTCTTTGACTTCTGCCAAGGATCGACCGCTTACTGCTCCAGGACACCTGCAAAACTGCAACAAAGTAGCAAGAAGACTACCAGCGACATTGTCGAGCCTAATCCTGCCGGCTTTCTCGACTGTTTCCTGATGGTGCATGCTCTGAGGGCTGTCTGCCTTCACCCTGCACTGGAAGCCATGAAGAATTCTCCCGTGGGTTGACGGAATCTTCCCTCTGCTCCAGCAGGCACCAAACTTCAGTGTCACCGGTACTCTGGGACCCCTCACATTCTGGCGAGTGTGTCCCCTGGAACACAGGTGGTGGATCCAAGTGACCCAGACTGTCCAGTGGCCTAACTGTCCAAATTTGGAGGAGGTAAGTCCTTGCTGTAGGAAGGTAGCCTGGTTTATAGTGTGTACCTGATAGTACACCTTGTGCCAGGTCCAGTTATCCCTTATTAGTAGATTAGTAGTGTTCTAGCAGCTTAGGCTGATAGTGGTAGCTATAGCAGAGCAGCTTAGGCTGAACTAGGAGACATGCAAAGCTCCTACTATACCACTTATATCATATAGCACTATATCATAAGAAAACACAATACTCAGAGTTACTAAAAATAAAGGTACTTTATTTTAGTGGCAATATGCCAAAAGTATCTCAGAGGATATACTCCCTTAGGAGGTAAGTAAAATACACAAAATATACACACAAACCAAAATCAGGTAAGTAAAACACTTAGAAAAGTAGTGCAAACACTGTAGAACACAATAGAATGCAATAGGAGACAATAGGTCTAGGGGCAACACAACCCATATACTCCAAAAGTGGAATGCGAACCACGACTGGACCCCAGGCCTAGTGTAGTGTGTAGAGGGTCGCTGGGAGTGTAAGAAAACACTAAGGGTGTCCAAGATACCCCACCCCAAGACTCTGAAAAGTAGGAGGAAAGTTACCCTACTACCCCAGAAAGACAGTAAAATCAAGATAGGGGATTCTGCAAAGACAACAACTGACTGCAAAGGACTGAAGACGGATTCCTGGACCTGAGGACCTGCAAAGGAAGGGGACCAAGTCCAAGAGTCACGCAAGTGTCCAGGGGGGGCAGGAGCCCAGTAAACCCCGGATGAAGGTGCAAAAGGGCTGCCTTCGGGGGGAAGAAGCTGAAGATTCTGCAACGACCGAAGGTGGCAGGAACTTCTCCTTTGGTCAGAAGATGTCCCACGGCATGCTGAAGGATGCAGAGTTGTTTCCATGGAGAAAGATGGCAAACAAGCTTTGCTAGCTGCAAAGATTGTAGTTGAAGAAAAAGGGTGCTACCTGGGCCAAGGAAGGACCATGATGTTGCCACTTGGGAGAGGAGACAAAGGGGGTCTCAGCAACACAGAGAGCCCAGGCTCAAGAAGGTAGCACCCGCAGAAGTCCTTGAACACAGGTTCAAGAAGACTGAGCACGGCAGTTGTTTCAACACTACAAAAGAGGGTCCCAAGAATCCGGTGGTCATCTCAGCGAGTTGAGCAATGCAGGACGGAATGCTGGGGACCTGGGCTTGGCTGTGCATGAATGATTCCTTGCAAAAGTGAACAGAAGCCCTAGCAGCTGCAGTTCACGTGGTGCACAGGATTACTGTCTGGAGAGGGGAGGCAAGTGTAGGAAAGTACAATCTTGTCTGGCATGTTACCCCCATTTTAACTTGTATGTATGTTTGTTTTTGCCTGTGTCACTGGGATCCTGCTAGCCAGGACCCCAGTGCTCATAAAGTGTGCCCTGTATGTGTTCCCTGTGTGGTGCCTAACTGTATCACTGTGCTCTGCTAACCAGAACCTCAGTGTTTATGCTCTCTCTGCTTTTAAAATTGTCACTGCAGGCTAGTGACTAATTTTACCAATTTTCATTGGCACACTGGGACACCCTTATAATTCCCTAGTATATGGTATTTAGGTACCCAGTGTATTGGGGTTCCAGGAGATCCCTATGGGCTGCAGCATTTCTTTTGCCACCCATAGGGAGCTCAGACAATTCTTACACAGAACTGCTACTGCACTTAAGTAACTTATAAGTCACCTATATGTGTAACCCTCACTTAGTGAAGGTTAGGTGCAAAGTTACTTAGTGTGTGGACACCCTGGCACTAGCCAAGGTGCCCCCACATTGTTCAGTGCAAATTCCCCAGACTTTGTGAGTGCGGGGACCCCATTACACTTGTTACCTACATATAGGTCAATACGTATGTGTAGCTTCACAATGGTAACTCTGAACATGGCCATGTAACATGTCTGGTATTGGGCGGACAATTCCATGCATCCCCGGGGCTCCAGCATGGACCCCTGGTACTGCCAAACTAGCTCTCTGGGGTTTTCTCTGCAGCTACCGCTGCTGCCAACCCTCAGACAGGTTTCTGCCCTCTTGGGGTCTGGGCAGCCCAGTCCCAGGAAGGCAGAACAAAGGATTTCCTCTGAGAGAGGGTGTTACACCCTCTCCCTTTGGAAATAGGTGTTATGGGCTGGGGAGGAGTAGCCTTCCCCAGCCTCTGGAAATGCTTTGAAGGGCACAGATGGTGCCCTCCTTGCATAAGCCAGTCTACACAGGTTCAGGGAACCCCCAGCCCCTGCTCTGGCGTGAAACTGGACAAAGGAAAGGGGAGTGACCACTCCCCTGTCCATCACCACCCCAGGGGTGGTGCCCAGAGCTCCTCCAGTGTGTCCAAGACCTCAGCCATCTTGAATGCAGAGGTGTGAGGGCACAACGGAGACCTCTGAGTGGCCAGTCTCTCAACCTTATAGCGGTATGAGCATCATGAATCATACATCAAAGGAAGCAAAATGGACCAATGTGGGGGGATCACGTTCTCATAACAACATCCGCTCTACGCCTGGGACGATCCAGCAGCTACTTGATCCCTCTACACCCCAACAGCTTCAACAGGGGCAACAATCCAATTACTCCAAAATTTCACTGGAGAGACACCGGGAGAGATATTCATAATAACAGGCAGAGAACCAACAACCTTCCCAGTACATACTAGTGATCAACCTCAGCCAAAAAAGGTCACAGCAAAAACTATGTCAACTCAGGTCAAGCGAACAAAAGGGACAGGCCAAAAATATGTTTTTTACTTTTTTGAAAAAAAGCACTAACGTGAATCTCATTACCACTAGAAGATCCATTCATAAAGGACAATCCCAACCATAACAAAACGCCATTGCAAGGCCCGGCAACCGGTCGAGACCTGTGCCAGAATAGATCGGTCTGGCCTAGGGATCATACAATTATAGAAATATCATTATCAAACAGTGCTACAGAGAATACAGTAATGACACTAATTACAACCCAAGAAGATTGGCTCAAATATGGTAAAGTTAATGCCTTTCACTTCTTCCATATTACCCAGAGTAGCCCCATTGGTAACACTCGTATCGACTCTACAATCAGGATTGTGGTTCCACCGATGGCTACCTCTCTGCACTGCACTTGGCACCACCGATTCAGAAAGAATTAGCCCTCACTACATTAGGGGACAACTAGAATAGCTGTTGCAGGAACACATTCCTGAAATCATGACAGAAACCATACAACTGGCCAATGGTGTTAGAAAGCAGAGGGGCCGGCACGGTATCCAACACCAACCACTCCATAATCTAAATCAATCAGACTCTTCAGGAGCCCAGAAGATGGCAGCTCCTGTGACAACTCAATCTTGCATAGATCAGGGCAATTTATTGACATCAATTAAGTCAACTCTGAGAGCAACAATTAATGCTCTAACCTGGCAATCAGGCACATTAGAAATGCAATTGGATTTGATACACTCAATGGGCACTTCTATCAATAAAATAGAAACAAAGCCATCAACTTTGGAGCAAAAAGGGCCACGCACTAATACTACAAGGTTGATATGTTCTTGCAAGCCACTAGTGGATAAACTGTCATCCCTGCCAGAGGTTTTGACCACCATGATCACCAAATGAGAATCACCCTTGCAAAGTGTAAATTCCGCTAAGGAGAAAATCCCAGACAGAGTGCTGGCTAGACAAGCAAATCCAGCCCCATCGACAGACCAGAATCAAATACATTTCAGCATGCAGAAGTTTTCTCCGCTCGAGCAGGACAACCCAACCACAAATTTAAAAGTCAGGGAGCAGGCGCCCATTGAATTCATGAACAACTTTAAACATTTAGGCCCATATTTATACTTTTTGACGCACAACTGCGCCAACGCAGCTGTGCATCAAAAATGTTACCGCCAGCTAACGCCATTCCAACGCGCCATGCGGGCTCCTTATTAATGGAATGACGTTAGCCGGCGCTGCGGACTGGTGTGCGTAAAAAACAATTACTCACACCAGGCAGCGCCGGCGTATGGGAAAATGGGGGTTGTGCGTCAAAAAATGGTGCAAGTCAGGTCTGAGGCAAAAATCAGACCTCAAACCGGATTTGCGCCATTTTTTTTTACCCCCAACCTCCATTGACATGACTCCTGTCTTAGCAAAGACAGGAGTCATGCCCCCTTGCCCAATGGCCGTGCCCAGGGGACTTATGGGCATGGTCATTAGTCATAGTGGCATGTAGGGGGGCCCAAATCAGGCCCCCCTATGCCACACAAAAAATTGAAAAAAAATACTTACCCGAACTTACCTTTACTTCCCTGGGATGGGTCCCTCCATCCTTGGGTGTCCTCCTGGGGTGGGCAGGGGGTGTCCCGGGGCAGGGGAGGGCCCCTCTGGGCTCCTTCCGAGCCCACAGGTCCCTTAACGCCTGCCCTGACCCAGGCGTTAAAAAACGGCGCACATCAGGCTGTGCGCCGTTTTTCAAGGCCCACCCCCTCCTGTGCGTCAAAATGACGCCAGAGTATAAATAAGGTGCACAGGCCTTAAAGTCATTTTTTGTAAGGGAACGCCTACCTTGGATATAATTAACGCAAGGCTGGTTCCCCCTTCCCAAAAATTACGCACATGGTGGAATTTTGGCGCCCGCGGGGTCGGGCGTCAAAGTATAAATATGGGGCAGGGTTTGCGCCGATTGTGCATCAACATTTTTGACGCACATTCGGCGCAAACAGAGTATAAATATGCCCCTTACTTTCTCCATCCCACCAAGTCACAGAAACAGAGAAGAGCAAAGAAGCATCAAATGACCTATCAAACACCAGTGCCCCAGCCCGGCCAACAATACTCTCAAAGAGAAAAAGAAAAAGGCTAAAAAAAAGCCAAGAACAAAAAGAAAAGAGACTCACTTCATGTGCTGCAAAGAAATGAACACTCGGCGGCCACCTCTGACTAAACAAACACATACACCATCTTTAAACTCAGGAAGACAGATAGTAACACAGATGAAACGCTGAAGCACTGACAACTATTTGACAATCAACATTTGTAGCCATTGGCCCAAGCCAGTGTACAAAAAAAGATGAGTACTAGCATAGAACCTATTGATCATCATGCTGATACAGCTACTGAACCTGCAGTCTATCAAACGATGCAACCATTGGCCCAAGCTTGTCCTCACAGTACAATAAGAATATCATCTAACGAGCTGAGGGGCCCATCAACAACATCTTCAACAGAAAATAAACTGAGTGCTCCCGTTCTACAAAATATCCCAGAAGCACCTGGACCTCTGACCCTATCATCCAATGCACTAATATCCGATACTTTGAGTAGGAAGAAACCTAGAGCGCTAAAAGATATTGAGGGAGCAATGGAACTGACAAATATGGCTCCAACTGCCAGTTTAGTCTTTACAACTCAATATTGCTAGAAACGGTGCTAAAAAATAAATGGCCTCTTGCAGAATGGGATGTAAATGTGGAGCTGATGAGCCACCACAAATATCTCCACCCTCTAAAAATATCTCATGAAACCCAGCTGCAAAAAACAAGTACCCCCATCATTCTAAAAGGAGCAAGTCATAGTAAGACAGAGAAGGAGTACACTAAACTCTCTATATTCTGTACCTACGCTAACCCAACGACCTACACTCGAAATTGTATTTGGTACAGGGGGACAAAACGTGCACAAACAGGAGTATATCCACTTCTATCAGAACATATCAGCAATATGCCTAACAACAACAGCCAACCAGAGTGCAACGAACATCATTTGACAATTATCTCCTGGAATGTTGCTGGTCTGAAGTGTCTTTTAAACTACGATGTTGCAAAACAACTACTGATCAACGCAGATATACTATGCCTCCATGAAACCTGGCTAACCTTTCCACTGGCCAGCCCAGGTTATTGTGAAATACAACAATTAGCAATAAAAAGAAACATCTTTGGAAGACCCTCTGGTGGCCTTTCGATCTATGTAAATGTCAACCTTGACTTGAAAGTCAGCACAGTACCCAATCATAACCAATTCCTACAAATAATCAGAGTAGAAGTTCCTGCATCAAAAAGCATTCTGTCAAAAATTCTTATAATGAATCTTTAGTTTAAATCCTTCTGTCAAGCAAGAACAGAAGACATGGCTCAACTCGTAGACATCCTGGATGAAGTACTTTGCGACCATATAGACTATAACATCATAATATGCGGGGACTTCAACCTTAGATTTTTAGGAATAACCAAAGGTCAGGACCACTTGAAGTGACAGGCCACCGAACAACTTCAATGTTTCTTCAACATGTATGGTCTCAAATCAATTCAGCATTCTCAAAAAGCAAGTTCCTTTGCACAATTGTTTCCCAAAATCCTTCCTGGCTAAGAGCACTTTAGATTATATCTTTGCAGCTGAGGATGCCATAAATCAACTGGCATAAATAAAATTTCACAACAAAATGCCAGTGATCACCTCCCGCTCATAGCACGCTTCGAAATAAATCTAAAGTGTATGGAATGACACATGCCTATGGGTCATTCACAGGGAGACGAAGAGTCACAAATGCATACGAATCTGAATCGATCATAAGCTTTGATTCCCTCGCCAAGTGAAATCGCTATCATTCTGCGGGAAATGAGGTCGTTGGGGGCCCAAGGCCCAAACAGAATCCCTGTAACAATCTTCAAAGACAATCACGAGCTATGGTCCCCAATTCTTTCAGCCCTCTATTGATCTTGCCTTGACTCACAGGAGGTTACAAAGAGCTGGAGAGGCTTTATACTCCATCCAGGTTATAAAAAAGGAGACAGACAGGATCGAGCTAATTACCGTCTTATAGCTCTCTTGAACATTGAAGCAAAAGATTTTGCCTCAACATTCTTGGAAGAACTACTAAACTGGGTAGAGGCCAAGAAAATTGTGCCATTAAATCAAACCGGCTTCAGAGCAAACTCTGAAACCACGGATAACATCATCGCCCTTTCCTACTTAGCTCAAGAGGCTGCTGCCAAAAAATCACTACCACTGTTCGCCTGCTTTGTGGATTATACAACAGCATTCAATGCTGTGGACAGGAATCTACTATGGAGCAAGCTAAGAAACTGGGACATCCCAAACAGGCTACTAAGGGCAATATTCCTATTGTGAACATTCACTTGGGTAAGGGTAAAGCTGTCAAACTCAACCATCAGAGATTCCCACCACCATAGGGCATAAACAAGGGTGTGTCCTAGCTCTGCTATTATTTAATCTATACACTGCTGACATGTTGCAGTCGCTGATATAAGCAAATTTGATCCCACCAAAAATTGGAAATCTAAAACTCACCTTGATTCAATATGCTGACAACATTGTTTTGTTGGACCACTCTAAAACCGGCCTACAAAAATCTCTAACAGCTTTGCATAGCTATAACATGACAAACAAAATGAAAGTGAATGCCACCAAAACAAAAGTGGTTATATTCGGTGGGACGTTGATACATCAACACCTACGCTGGAAGCTGGGGCCACTTATCATCAGTACCATGGATACATACAACTAATTAGGTGTTCGACTAACAGTCAAGGGAACGCCAAAAGCCCAACTCATGCATTTGAAGACAAAGGCCGCCTTTATACAACAAGAATCTATCAGCTAAACAAACTAATAGCCAGCCCTTGGCAGGTTTAAACCATCAAAGCAGTTTTCCTACCAGCTCTGAACTATGGTCACAAAGCTTTTCTTGGTAAATTCTCAGCTCTGACTGAGCAACTTCAGGTCAAAATGTATAAACAAATTCCCATCTGATAAGTTTAGAATTCGGATTGGAAGACCAGCAATGGGCTTTGATGGGGGCTTTCCTGAAATACTACCACAGGATAGGTATGGCGCCTCCCAACACCCTTAAATCAGCTCTGCATTTTATTTTTGAAACAAAAACAAATCCCTTGTCACAATATCTGGATACAGCTCTGAACAAACTTCAAATTGACCAGGCAACATTAATCAAATTAGCACAGTTCCACATCGTCATAAAACCTATACTGAAAAGACAGATAAAAACTCTCCCTCAAGCAACTGACCTGGGAAAATTGAACAGCTCTCTAGTGCAGGCAACGCTGGTGCAGTCGTATATGAATCCCACCCAATGTCTGGCCCCACAACTATACCTCAAAAGTACCATCAGGAAAGCCTGTGTATCGCAAATTGCCTTTGCAAGACTTCTGGGCTTAAGGACAAAGGACCCAAATCCGAAATGGACTTCCCTAATCAATATAAAAGGCTGCAGGCTCTGCAACTTCAAATCTGAGTCTTTCATCCATCTATCATGTTGTTGCCCGTCTCTGCTGAATGCACGACGCACTTTATTGGGATCTCTTTTTCTCCGCCGCGGCATAAGAACCTGTTCTGAGGCTAGATCAATGGTGGTCTCTTTAAAGGAACCATTTGACCTAGCTAAATTCGGGAAGTTCATCATGCTGCTTAAAGCTAAGCTGAACAATCACCTGACATGTATTTAGACACTTTTTATTATTGTTTTAAGCCAAATATGTTTTAGTTTTAATTCTCCTATGGACATATAGATACGTTTTGTAATGAGGCAAAGTTCCACTAATAATACTTATTTACACAGAACATTAAAGGGAAGACTGTCTGTTTGTGTGATATTCCATATACACATGTATTTCTTTTTACATTCTTATTGTATTTTTCCTTTTGCAATGATTGTAAGTAATTATGCAATTAAATAAAGTAACTAACTGATTGTATCACCTATTTCAGTTGCCCTTCAAACATGTCTCAGGCCTGCCACTACAGAGCCTATGTGTGCAACTTTAAACTGTCATGTCGACCTGACAAGTTAACCCTCTTGCCAGGCCAAAATGGTTGTTTATAATACATATAATTCATCCCTAATGAAGGCATTAGACAGCCTAATTGCATGGTGCAGTGTAGTTAAAACATAGAAGATCTACCTTTAAGTTTTAAATTCCCTAGTAGTGAAAAACTCTTAAATTCATATTAAACTATTGTCTTCCATTGCCAATACACTAGGTACTAGCCAGTGCATGTCGGACTCCAGGAAAACCTGCTCTCCCAGAGCTACAACTGAACCAGGAGGAATCCTCAGTTGAGGAACTCCAGGAACACCCTGAACACCCTGGACTTCCTGCCAGAGTGCCACCATCGTGCTGCAAGCCACATTCAAAGAGACTCACCTCCAGCTCCAAAGGGCTCCATTACGCACAGCTCCTGGATCAATAACTCGCCCTGTATCCGGCTGCCTTGTGCCAAACAACGAGGAACCAGCTATGCTCCATGGGTCCCTACCCCTTGCGACCCCGACAGCCCAAGGAGCCCCCAAGGTACCTCCTTTAAATTTGCAAATCATCTCCTTTTCCAGGTGGCCCCCCCAAGTGGCCCTCTGCCTGCCAAGAGAATTTCCAGCTCTGCTCCTGCCGGAACTGGGACCGGGAGCCGCACAAGGCACTCCAGCTGGCACAAGGAGCACATTGACTGCTTCGACCATCCTGCAAAAGAAGAAAGTGGTAACCCAATTGTATGATTTTTAATGCATTTTTAAAAGTGACTGCTTATTGATTCCTATGGTGCATAATTACCCACAGAAAGACTAATGTTATTATAACTTTGAAAAATCATAACTCAAAAAGTACTTAACATATCGTGACCGTCTTGGTCTTAACAATTACATAAAAATCTGAGGTATTTGTATAAATTGGTCTCAAGTTATTCCTTTGAGTGTGTGAGTCGCATGATTGATGCTGTGAGTACAACAAATGCTTTGCACTTCTCCAAGATTAGCCTAACTGCTTGACTAAGCTACCTCACAAATGTGAGCATTAGGTGATCTAGTGTTTCCCTCTGGAAACCATTGTGTGGTTGCCTGGACCCCCTACACAGTGTGCCTAGTTTGTACACTACATAGAGCGCCAGCCTACTACAACCATTGGGATTGTCCTATTACATTTTACAAGTGTCATTTCCAAATGGCATGTGATGGGACTCCCAAGTTTGGTGTCTCTGGAGTCTCATTGTAAAATCACAACTTATGGTGAAGTCAGATTTATACTGTAGTTCAGGAAATGCAATTTTTAGAAAGTTGGTATTTTCTTACTTTAATTACCTGGTGCCTTCTTCCTATCTTTGAATACACATCTGGGTTGGGTGACAGCTGGGCTTTGTACATTCCCTCCAGACAGCCACACACCAAGGGAGCTTAGGTGTGACTGGTGGGCCATCCACAGCCTGATGGATCATCCTGGGCAGTAAGGGAGAGAGGAGCTGACACTTACAATTGAATGGGCTGTGTCCTGACCCCACAGAAAGGCCTCTCTTTGAAGCCTCCCCCACATCAACTGGGAATAAGTCCTGGACCTCAAGCACCACCAATTCGCTATACTTCTGGACCTGTGGATACTCTGCCAGGAAGGACTATTGTGTTGCTGAAAGAACTGTCACTCTGCTGGACTCCTGCTCTGCTGTGCTGGCCTGCTCCCCTCCTTGCCTGGTAGTAAAAAGGAATGGACCTTATCCTCTCCAACACAGAACCAAAGTGATGCCAAAGGCTTGCTAGTTTGCCTCCTGTTTTCTGAAGACTCTCCCTCTCCATAGGCACAAGGGGATGTAAGAAATGGGCCTCAGACACCACCAAATCAGTACACTTCTGGACCAGTGGATACTCTGCCAGGAATAAGGACTGCTGTTCCCTGAAAGGGCTGTCACTCTGCTGTACTCTGCAGTACTCCTGTCTGCTGTGTTGAATTGCCATCTGCGACCCTCCTGACCTGATAGTGAGAAGGACTGGACCTCCATCTCTCCAACCCAGAACTAAAGTGACTCCAAGAACTTGCTGGCTTGCGTCCTGTTTTCTGAAGTCTTAGGGATTGTTGTTCCTCTTTTAGACAGGATACATACCTTTGCCTACTAGAAACCGGGGGCCAGATTTACAAGAAAGTGGCGCATCAGCTGAGTTGCGCCACTTTTCCTGTGCCCCCCTGCTCTCGCTAACAACACCATGTATTTACAATTTACAGAGCTCCATGGTGCAGAGTTAGGGCAACAGTGTCAGAATTAATGGTGCTATTGTAGTATTTTGCAGGATTAGTGCCATATATCCTACAAAGTAAAGGGAGTCCCTTTGAAAGTAATGGATGCATCATTTTAACATCTGCTCTGAGCAGGTGTTAAAAATGACACTAAAAATGGCACAGTGAAATGTTGTAGATTTCACTGTGCCATTTTTATGGGCTTTCTGCGGGGAATGCCCCCTTGCATATAATATGCCTGGTGCAGACATAATGTGGCGCAAGGGGTTACAAAGTGTCACAATGGAAGCATTGCACCACTTTGTAGATATGGTGAATGAGAATGGCCTACTTAACGCCACATTAGCATGAAATAAAAATGACACAAGTATGGGGCTAAGATGCTCTAGGGCCTTGTAAATCAGGCCCCCAAGTTTCTAACATTAATGATCAGCGCTGAAATTAGGAATTGTGTTTGAGCAGTGCCTTATGGTAACTTGGTGTACACTACCAATCCATACCAAAGATCAATTCAAACTCTTTTCAATTCTCCATAATTGGCATTTTTATTTTTTTCTAAAACAATGTCTCCGACTAGAGGTTCTAGATCTGCACCTGCAAAGATGAAATTTGAGCTGACCAACATGGAGGGTTATAATTTGGCCCAGTTCAAGGATTTTTTTAAAGGAATTGGGCTTCCTGCAAAGAGCTCCACTAGCAAGGTGGAGCTGCAAAAGGCACTGAGGGCTTGGGTAGAAGCTTGTGGTGCTTTAAATGTAACCCAAGATGAGGATGAGAAGCTGAATGAGGTACAGTTGGAACAAGATTCACAGGAGAGTCTGGGACTGCTACCTGTGGACAAGGAGGGGTAAAACCTTACCTCGATTAGTGACTCCACCTTGGCCAGGGAATTGTCTCTCATCCAGTGTAGTGTTTCCAAAGGAGCTGCAGGTCAGGAGGGAGGGAAGAAAATTAAAATTGGATCTTCACAAAATTAAATTGATTGAGGAAGGAAGCAGAACAAAGGAAACTTGAGAAAGGTAAGTCGAAGGCTGAGAGACCCATGAAGGAGAAGAGATTAGCCATAAAGGAAAGGAGATTGGCAGATGAGCTTAGTCTAAAGGAACTGGACATCAGAGCTAAACATGTAGAGACCCTACTGAGAAGACAAAGAGATGGTTCCCTGACTGGGTCTGCAGGGAGGGCACCACTGATGTACTTTGAGTGCCAACAGGAAGGGCAATTCAAGGGAGATACCAAGTGTCGCAAGCAGACACAGCCCCCACTGGTGGGTAGTCACTGGGGCTGGCTAGTGTAGCGCTTGGGGACCTGTAACCTTTACTTTGTCCTAGGCAGTTTAGGGGACAAACTAGAGGTTACCCTACTGTGTCTGGGTGAATGAAACATTGCGCAGAAAACACACATGCCTAGTAATACTAGGAAGTACAGGCAGTGGGTCACCATTTCTAGGCAGAGGTTGGAGATTCTGAGAGACACTGGAGCTAGTGTGGCAACCATCAGGTGTCATCTGGTGTCCTCTGTAGGACACTGGCCCTCTATGTAGTATGCAAAGCTAGGCACATTGTGCAGGGGGACTAGGCAACCACACATTGGTTTCCAGAGGCAAAAACTAGATCGCCTAATGTTCTAATTTTTTAGGTAAATTGGTCAAGCCGTTGGGCTAATCTTGGAGAGGTGCAAAGCATTTGTTGTACCCACAGTATCAATCATGCATCTCACACATCCGAATGAATAACTCAAGACCAATATATAAGAATACTTCAGATTTCCAAATTAATTTTAAGACCAAGATTATTAAAATTGGTTGAGTACCTTTTAAGATATGAATTTTTGAAGTTTGAATAAATGCAGTCTTTCTGTGAGTAATTACACACCATAGGAATCAATCTGCAGTTAGTTTTAAAATGCACATAAAATCACACAGTTGTGTTACCAGGTGTGCTTTTGCAGGTTGGTTGAGGTTGTCAGTGGGCACACTGTGCCAGCTGGAGAGGCTCGGGCAGCTCCCAGTTCCGGCGGGAGCAGCGTTGAAAAGTCTCTTGGAGCAGGTGGAGGTCCATTGAGGGTACTACTTGGAAAAGGTTGGTGTTTGCAGACTTAAAGGTGGTGCCTTGGGGTCCCATTGTGGTGTTGAGGTCACAAGGGGTGTGGGACCCTGGGGGCACAGCTTGGTCCCTGTTGAAGGGCACTATTCGGCCTGGTACAGAGTGAGTTGTTGATCTAGGAGCTGTGCGAAATGGAGCCCTTTGGAGCTGGAGGTAAGTCTATTTGAGGGCTACTTACATGACAACAGGGGCACTCTGGTGGGAGGTCCAGGGAGTTCCTGAAGTCCCTTGACTGGGGCTTCCTCCTGAACCTATTTCAGCTCTGGGTTAGCTGGTTTTCTTATTGTCGGATGTAAGCTAACCAGTACCCAGGGTATCGGTATAATCCGTCCACCAGGGGGCGCAGTGCCACTAAACTTGGCACACTTGCAGGGTTTGACCTGGTGTCGTCAGTGAGTTGTTGGGTCCAGCTGAAACTTCCAGTTTGGGAGATATTGGCCAGTCAGTGAAGTGACTCTCACTGTCATGCTTGTTCTTTGTTGGCTGAAGAGTGGTACCCCCACTCAAAAGAGAGATATTGGGTGATTTGTGAAGCCTGGAGGTTCTCTGGGTTTCTTGAGGTCAGGCCAGTGTTGAGCTCCTCCGCAGCAGCGATTGTCGGGTCCTGGGTGCAGCAGGCAGAGTTTGGTGCCTTTTTCTTGTGCAGCAGGTCCACAGTTCTCGTGCTTTGAATCTTCTTTAGACTATTCTTCTTTGTCCTTTTGAATCTGATTGCTTGGTCTAGGGATACCTACTAAATACTGAATTTAGTGGGGGTTTTAGGGGAAGCTTTGTAGTGTTCAATGGGACACTTACCTTTGGATGGCTCCATCCACTTTAGTGACCACTTCCTGTGGGAAGGGTCACTGCCCTAAACCTGGCTATTTTTCTTACATTGAAGATGGAGGAAAATTAAAGAGAGGGCCTATCTCGCAGGCAACATCGTAGGGGTGGTGCATGCCAGGTGAGGCCAGTCCTCCTACCATTTGTTTGTTTTCCCGCATTTTCTCCTACCAAAAGTATGGGTTTGCAAAGGGGGAGAAAAACACAAATGAGAGTACGGGGTTCTTATACCGGGGGCAGGTCAATAGTGCGACATTTGTTGCACTATGCCCCTCGTAAACCTCGACTGGAGGTGGGACAGCAGTGGATTCTAGTGTGTGGGATGAGAAAAGGGGAATTTCCTTTACAGACTAGGTGGTCTCACACACTCAATGGTGTCATGCTTCATCATATGACCACCTAGCCCCACCCAGGTAGGGCATTGCCACCTGGGCGGACTCAACCTCTCTGTTAAAGGAACAGGAGGGAGTGCGTAAATCAATTCTGATTCTGGAAAAGGGGATCCAGCTAGACTAAGAAATAAAAACACCTAAACAGATACCCGTATGTGTATTTTAATTGAAGGTTCTGTCTGGTGTGATTAAAAAGAAGGCTGGGACACCAAGTGAGAGCAATGACTCACTGGGTCTCCTCTCTAAATGAAAAAGGCCAACATGTTTCTGCCAACAACGAGGAGCTGGAGGGTCTCGGGGCAATTATCAGGGCGAAGGATCCCTACTATACATGTTAAGTAATTAATAGTAATCAAGAAATATAATAAGTATCACCCGAACGGGTGGGGGGCCTACCTTGTCAAGGGAATACCTGGGGGGACCTGCAGGAAAAAACACGTCAGAACAGTACTGTGGGCGATAAAGTGACTAAGCAAACCACAGCAATCCACAACAAACGTGAAAGAAATCATGCAAGGCTCAGTAGTACTGGGTGCATAAGGCATATTGGGTGCATAAGGCATATTACACATAAATTATCATATGGCACGTCATGGCGTGAGGTGTAATAAAAGAAGAAAGACATGGGAGACATTCTTACCCTATCACTAGAGGCTACTAGCCTCTGGTGTCCTGGAGAGGGAGCGTCCCCTTATAGTCAGACTCTAAGGCAGGGTAACCGGAGAAAAGGAAAAATGAAGAAATAAAAATAATAAAAAAGGGGGGGGGGAGGAAGGAAAGGGGATGGAAAAAACAAGAGGGGGGGGCAAGGTGGGGATGAAGACCCCTAAGCACCTGAGGACAGGGTCCTCGAATATCCGACACCCAGTTGGGTGTTTAAACCTAGGATTACTGGTCAAGAATGAGAACACACGCAGAAAAAGCAGAGAGAAAGGAAGCAAGAGGAGGAGAGGAGAAAAGAGCAGAGCAGAGAAATAAAGAAAGTAGAAAAAAGGAAGAGGAAAGCGCGATAGTTCATAGAGAAGAAAATGTACATCAAAGTGAGAAAATGACACTAGAGAATAGAAAGTCCTAGTGAGAAAAAAGCGTAGAAATAAGGAAAAGCATGAAAAAATAATAATAATGTTAAAATAAAATACATAGAAATGGTAATATGAAGAAAGAACAGTCAGCAATAGGAAAGAAATAGAGGAGGCAGGCAGAGAGGAGAGAATTCTTATCTGTGCGTCCTTCGATGGCCGGTACACTCACTACATCAAAGGCGGGCGCTCGCTCTGCGCCTAGACCGACCTCTCGACAGGACCGCTTGCATGAAGTGGCCTGCGGGGGACGGGTAGAAATAGTCTCATTGACAAGCGTCGATGAGGCTCAGCTGACGATGTCTCACCGCCGCGGCCCGTGGTTAGGGCCCTAATTGGATTTCGGAAGTTCTTTTTCCGGAAAGGGCACACCTCAACATAGTGAGGCTGTCTGTCCGGAAGAGTCAAAACGGTAACCCCAGAGGCGGAAGCACTCGAGGCGGCCGACGGCTCAGGAAGGAAAGGGTCCACGCGTGAGCCAGCGTCAGAATGGGCGCGGTCCCGCGGGGGACACCGGGAATTGAAGTATTCCAGCATTTGGGGAAGAACCCCAGTGACTTCTCGCCTGAGAGCGGGCGAGAAGGAAAAAATGCAAAATATGCAACAGGGAAGGGAACGGGAGGGGGGGTGGTAAGGGGAAGGGGAGGGACTGAAAAGAGGGTTTAGCAAGAAAAGTCTGAAAAGGAATAAAGAAGAAGGGCTGGGGAAGGGGGGGAAAAAGGGAGGGACTAAAAAGAGGGGTTAGCAAGAAAAGTCTGAAAAGGAATAAAGATGGGCATAGGGTATTGAAACTGGGCCTAGAAAAATAATACTAAATATAGTTATGAAAAGGCAGAGAAGGAGAGAAAAGAGAAATGAGGAAAAGAAGGAAAAAGGGGAGACAAAGGAAGAAAGGTTGAGGGGGAAACAAGGGGGGGAAGAAAAAAGGGGGGAAGGAGGGGAAAACTTGAAAACAAGAAGAGAATGGAGAGTAAAGATAATAAATATAAAAAACAAGGAGATTTAAAAAAAGTTCAGGGGATGGGGGAAAGGGGGGGAAAAGGAAAACGAAGGAACGAGTGATAGGGAGAAAGGGTAAAAGAAAGAGAGAACAGGGGGGAGAAGAAAGGGGAAGGAAAAGGACAGAAGGGATAACGGGAAGGGCGGAAAGGACAGGGGAAAGATGTGGAGGGTAGGTGGTAGGGAGGCCAAAAGGTATGCAGGTCAAAGAAAAAGGGATTAGTGTTGGAGAGAGAACCACGGTATCTCGTCATTCAAGCCCACCGTATCGGTGTGTAGCCTCCAAATCCAACGTTGTTCGGCCCGAAACAGTTTATTTGATATGTTAGGGGTTATGAGGGGAAAGTGTTCGAGGATGGTCCATGACATGTCATCTGGAGAAAGTTTTTTTGAAAGGAAATGGCTGGTTTGCACCGAATGTGCTTCTATGCTCGCAGATTCTAGTGCTGACCTTTCTAGTGGTCATACCCACATATTTGAGTGGGCAAGGGCATTTGATGAGATAAACTACGTTCTTGCTGTTGCAATTCGTAAGTGAATTTTGAACCCATGGGTTTGTTAGGTCAAGGTCTATGGAGGTAGATCTCCGAGTGAGGCAACAAACGCTGCAGTTGCCACAAGGGTAGTGGCCCGTGGGGGGTGCTGTCTGCCACAGCGTGGTCTGTTTTGTGCGAGGCTTGTCTTTAGGTCTTGTGTGAACCACGATATCGCGTATATTGGTTGCCCGTTTATATGCATGTAGTGGCAGTTCAAATGGAAGGCCACCTGATGTAAGGATCTTCCAGTTGTCTTTTATGATCTTCTGAATTGTGTTTGATAGAGGTTTGAACGTGGTGACACACACGATTTTATTGAGGTCTGGTTTGGGGGCTCGGGGTTGCAATAACTGATCCCTGTTATTATTGCGGGCTCTCTTACGGGCTCTCCTGATCAAATATGGGGGGTAATCCTTTGTGCTCAATTTGGTGGTCAGCTTGTCAGCGTGTTTATAGTAGTCCCCCACGGATGAACAGTTCCGTCTTAGGCGTAGGAACTGGCCGACTGGGAGGTTGTCTCTCAGAGCTCGTGGGTGGAAGCTCTGGTATTGCAGCAGATTATTGCGATCAGTAGGTTTGTAATACACTTCTGTGGATAAACCACCTTCATGTTCGTAGATGAGTAAGTCAAGGAACAGTAGTTTATTGTCACCTATATTCATGGTAAAGGTGAGGAAAGGATTAGCACCGTTGAGCCAAGCTGCAAAAGCAAGGGCCTCTTCTTTGCTGCCAGTCCATATTAGTAGTACATCATCAATGTATCGCTTCCAGAGTCTAATCTGGTCTCGGTAGGGGTTGTCATCGTTGAGAACCGCTGATTTCTCAAAATTTTCGACATACAAGCAAGCCAAACTGGGGGCAAAAGTACTGCCCATCGAGGTCCCTTGTGTCTGTAAAAAGAAGTTCTCTTCAAATTTGAAGTAGTTTCTTGCAAGAGCAAGGTGCGCCAAGTCTAGTACAAAACCCGGGGGGGGGTTTTGATTCATCCATATTTACTTCAAGAAGGTTGCTTATCACTTCCAATGTGGCTTCTTGGGGGATGTTTGTGTAAAGTGATTCCACGTCAAGGGTGATTAGTAGTTCTTTTGTCTTGTCAAAGGATAAAGATACCAATAATAGAAGGACATGGGTGGTGTCCTTGAGATAGGTCGGGATTCTTTTAACCAATGGTTGTAGGAAGTAATCCACAAACTTGGACAGGGGCTCTAACGCTGAGCCTATCCCAGATACTATAGGTCTTCCGGGGGGTGGAATCTTTTCTTTGTGTACTTTTGGCAGGATGTAAAAATACGGGACTTTCGAACTAGTTTGCATGAGAAAGTCTGCCTCATGTTCTGTAAGCCAGTCGTTCACCTTCCCTTTTGTCACTAGGAAGGCAATTTCTTCCTGGACACAGGTGTAGGGTCGCGGGCCAGACGTTTGTAATGTTTGGTATTACCCAAAAGACGCTCACATTCGTCTTTGTACATTTTATATGGGAGAATCACCGTTGCCCCGCCCTTGTCTGCTGGTTTGATAATAATGCTTGTGTCGGCTGTTAGGCACTTAAGTGCCTCTTGCTCCTCCTTGCTCATATTATGGAATGTTCTGTTGGATGACTCTGTGAGCCCATTGATCTTTAAGGACACTGACTTCTCAAAAGCCAGCACCTCTGGGGGCATTTGCTCTGCTGTGGGACAAAAATTTGACTTTGGTCGCAATCCTGTGTTTTGATCAGGGGTCTCATATTCCTTCCAAAGAAAGAAAGTTTTAAGGCGGATCTTGCGGAATAAGCCCGCTAACTCTGTTCTGGTTTTGAACAGATCGACTTGTGGGGTCGGCACAAAATTCAGACCTTCACTTAAGGCTTGACTTTCGGCAAGACTTAGTGGCCGTTTACTTAAGTTGATGATATTGATAGCCTTGTCTGCGTCTAGCTTGGTTGTGTCTTGCTCGTCCCTGGAGCCGCCTCCCTGTATGTGAGGTTTTCCGTGGCATCCTCTTTTGTGCGCCAATGCACTTCTTTTTTCCTCCCTTTCCCCCTTCCGTGACCTCTGTCTAAAAAAGGAGGTAGGGGGTCTGAGTAGGGCCATTGGGCAGGGTGCTGCATAAAGGGTGCTTGGTATTGTGTAGGGGGACCATACTGATTAGGCCATCCCCATTGTTGGTTGAAAAAAGGGGGGCAGGAAGGTGGCATAGGTGGATAATTCCATCTGCCGCGACGTTGCCCACGTCGTCCGCGGCGTTGTCGTGTGTTCCCTGATGAGTTACTGTCACTATCTGAGCTGATGTTACTGCCTGAGGAGGTCTCGGACATGGCTCAACTCGTAGACATCCTGGATGAAGTACTTTGCGACCATATAGACTATAACATCATAATATGCGGGGACTTCAACCTTAGATTTTTAGGAATAACCAAAGGTCAGGACCACTTGAAGTGACAGGCCACCGAACAACTTCAATGTTTCTTCAACATGTATGGTCTCAAATCAATTCAGCATTCTCAAAAAGCAAGTTCCTTTGCACAATTGTTTCCCAAAATCCTTCCTGGCTAAGAGCACTTTAGATTATATCTTTACAGCTGAGGATGCCATAAATCAACTGGCATAATTAAAATTTCACAACAAAATGCCAGTGATCACCTCCCGCTCATAGCACGCTTCGAAATAAATCTAAAGTGTATGGAATGACACATGCCTATGGGTCATTCACAGGGAGACGAAGAGTCACAAATACATACAAATCTGAATCGATCATAAGCTTTGATTCCCTCGCCAAGTGAAATCGCTATCATTCTGCGGGAAATGAGGTCGTTGGGGGCCCAAGGCCCAAACAGAATCCCTGTAACAATCTTCAAAGACAATCACGAGCTATGGTCCCCAATTCTTTCAGCCCTCTATTGATCCTGCCTTGACTCACAGGAGGTTCCAAAGAGCTGGAGAGGCTCTATACTCCATCCAGGTTATAAAAAAGGAGACAGACAGGATCGAGCTAATTACCGTCTTATAGCTCTCTTGAACATTGAAGCAAAAGATTTTGCCTCAACATTCTTGGAAGAACTACTAAACTGGGTAGAGGCCAAGAAAATTGTGCCATTAAATCAAACCGGCTTCAAAGCAAACTCTGAAACCACGGATAACATCATCGCCCTTTCCTACTTAGCTCAAGAGGCTGCTGCCAAAAAATCACTACCACTGTTCGCCTGCTTTGTGGATTACACAACAGCATTCAATGCTGTGGACAGGAATCTACTATGGAGCAAGCTAAGAAACTGGAACATCCCAAACAGGCTACTAAGGGCAATATTCCTATTGTGAACATTCATTTGGGTAAGGGTAAAGCTGTCAAACTCAACCATCAGAGATTCCCACCACCATAGGGCTTAAACAAGAGTGTGTCCTAGCTCTGCTATTATTTAATCTATACACTGCTGATATGTTGCAGTCGCTGATATAAGCAAATTTGATCCCACCAAAAAAAATTGGAAATCTAAAACTCACCTTGTTTCAATATGCTGACAACATTGTCTTGTTGGACCACTCTAAAACCGGCCTACAAAAATCTCTAACAGCTTTGCATAGCTATAACATGACAAACAAAATGAAAGTGAATGCCACCAAAACAAAAGTGGTTATATTCAGTGGGACGTTGAGACATCAACACCTACGCTGGAAGCTGGGGCCACTTATCATCAGTACCATGGATACATACAACTAATTAGGTGTTTGACTAACAGTCAAGGGAACGCCAAAAGCCCAACTCATGCATTTGAAGACAAAGGCCGCCTTTATACAACAAGAATCTATCATCTAAACAAACTAATAGCCAGCCCTTCAGCAGGTTTAAACCATCAAAGCAGTTTTCCTACCAGCTCTGAACTATGGTCACAAAGCTTTTCTTGGTAAATTCTCAGCTCTGACTGAGCAACTTCAGGTCAAAATGTATAAACGAATTCCCATCTGATAAGTTTAGAATTCGGATTGGAAGACCAGCAATGGGCTTTGATGGGGGCTTTCCTGAAATACTACCACAGGATAGGTATGGCGCCTCCCAACACCCTCCACATTTTATTTTTGAAACAAAAACAAATCCCTTGTCACAATATCTGGATACAGCTCTGAACAAACTTCAAATTGACCAGGCAACATTAATCAAATTAGCACAGTTCCACATCGTCATAAAACCTATACTGAAAAGACAGATAAAAACTCTCCCTCAAGCAACTGACCTGGGAAAATTGAACAGCTCTCCAGTGCAGGCAACGCTGGTGCAGTCGTATATGAATCCCACCCAATATCTGACCCCACAACTATACCTCAAAAGTACCATCAGGAAAGCCTGTGTATCGCAAATTGCCTTTGCAAGACTTCTGGGCTTAAGGACAAAGGACCCAAATCCGAAATGGACTTCCCTAATCAATATAAAAGGCTGCAGGCTTTGCAACTTCAAATCTGAGTCTTTCATCCATCTATCATGTTGTTGCCCGTCTCTGCTGAATGCACGACTCACTTTATTGGGATCTCTTTTTCTCCGCCACGGCATAAGAACCTGTTCTGAGGCTAGATCAATGGTGGTCTCTTTAAAGGAACCATTTGACCTAGCTAAATTCGGGAAGTTCATCATGCTGCTTAAAGCTAAGCTGAACAATCACCTGACATGTATTTAGATACTTTTTATTATTGTTTTAAGCCGAATATGTTTTAGTTTTAATTCTCCCATGGACATATAGATACGATTTGTAATCAGGCAAAGTTCCACTAATAATACTTATTTACACAGAACTTTAAAGGGATGACTGTCTGTTTGTGTTATATTCCATATACACATGTATTTCTTAGCCCTTTTTACATTCTTATTGTATTTTTCCTTTTCCAATGATTGTAAGTAATTATGCAATTAAATAAAATAATTAACTGATTGTATCACCTATTTCAGTTGCCCTTCAAACATGTCTCAGGCCTGCCACTACAGAGCCTATGTGTGCAACTTTAAACTGTCATGTCGACCTGACAAGTTAACCCTCTTGCCAAGCCAAAATGGTTGTTTATAATACATATAGGGGCATATTTATACTCCGTTTGCGCCGAAATTGCGTCGTTTTTTTTGACGCAATTTCGACGCAAAACTAACGCAAACTAACGCCATATTTATACTATGGCGTTAGAGGCGAATAGCGCCAAAGTTCCCGGAATGTGCGTCATTTTTTAGCGTGAACCCCTTCCTTGCGTTAATGATATGCAAGGGAGGCGTTCCCGTCTAAAAAATGACTCCCAGGCCTTTACGTGGTATTTATACTCCCGGGCAAAAGAGACGCCCGGGAGTGGGCGTTGCTAAAAACGGCGCATTTGCGCCGCTTTTTAACGCCTGGGTCAGGCATGGCGTTAAGGGACAAGTGGGCTCAAAATGAGCCCACAGTGCCCTCCCCTGCCCCCAGGGACCCCCCCTGCCACCCTTGCCCACCCCAGGAGGACACCCAAGGCTGGAGGGACCCACCCCAGGTAAGTTCAGGTAAGTATTTTTTTTTTTTATTTTAATAATTTTTTGTGGCATAGGGGGGCCTGATTTGTGCCCCCCTACATGCCACTATGCCCAATGACCATGCCCAGGGGACATAAGTCCCCTGGGCATGGCCATTGGGCAAGGGGGCATGACTCCTATCTTTACAATGATAGGAGTCATGTTGATGGGGGATGGGCGTCGAAAATAAATGGCGCAAGTCGGGTTAAGACGATTTTTTCGACGTAACCTGACTTGCCCCATTTTAAGACGCCCATGCGCCATTTTCCCCCTACGCCGGCGCTGTCTGGTCTACGTGGTTTTTTCCCACGCAAACCAGGCAGCGCCGGTCTGCTTGCGCCGTCTAACGCCATTCCATAAATACGGCGCCCGCATGGCGCTTCAGAATGGCGTTAGACGGCGCAAAACTTTTTGACGCTAAACTGCGTTAGCGCAGTTTAGCGTCAAAAAGTATAAATATGGGCCATAATTCATCCCTAATGAAGGCATTAGACAGCCTAATTGCATGGTGCAGTGTAGTTGAAACATAGAAGATCTACCTTTAAGTTTTAAATGCCCTAGTAGTGAAAAACTCTTAAATTCATATTAAACTATTGTCTTCCATAGGATAACATTGTAAGGGAGGGCCTCTTTGTAACATGGTTATCCCCCCACATTTTGCCTGATGTTGATATGACCTAGAAATTGTAGTGCCCAGGGCCCCTGCCAACCAGGTTCCCTGGGCCAGAGTTCTTTCCCTAAATCTGTTGTGATGCATTGCACAATTGGATGCACCCTTAACTGCCACTATAAGTCCCTAGTAAGTGCATACCTATGTACAGAGGGCATGGGGTTCTAGGGGCAGGCCCCTGAGGGAAGCAGCACTGGTTGTGCCTGTGCCACCCTCTAGGGCCAGGCATGCATGCTGAGTGTCTTGGTGTAAACCTAAAACAGAAACTTGACATGGCACACTGTCTGTGTGCCTGTCCACCATACACTGCATTTACTATGGGTAAGGCACCCCTCTGGCAGGCCTTATAGCCCTAAGGTAGGGCACTCCATATTATATGTGAGGGCATAGTTGCATGAGCAATATGCCCCCACTGTGTTCTTGCCAAACCTGGTGCATAGTGAGTGAACAAAACAGCCATTTTAATATATGTGCTGGACATTGGTCAACATGAGTTTCCCAGCTACATGATGGCCACTCAAAACCCTGTTTTTTTTGGTACCAAACAACTCAGAATGATAAAACCAAACTGGTGCCAGTATTGGATTTATCCCTAAATGTACCCAGGGTCCACCTTAGAGGTGCCCCCTACAAAAGCTAACTTAACCTGGCATGGTTGCTGACTGGTCTTATCCAGCTGCCACCTCCAAACAGCCAATCTTCAAACCTTGGGGGAGAGGCCTGCCTCTCTGGATTGTAAGACAATGCCCTTCCTGGGTGGAGGAGCTAACAACCCCTCCCTCAGGAATGTGCACTGTCCTGGTGATGAGCTTCTAAGGGATTACCGCCCTTGAAACTCGACCCCTAGCCTGCTGCTAGCAGCAGCTGGCACCCCCCCCCCCTTTGCAAACCACCACTTTTGGTGGGAGGAAAGGCCGGAAACCTAACAAAGGGTAGGAGGAGTGGCCTCACCTTGCATGCACCACCCCTAAGGTGTTGCCTTCGAGGTGGACCCTCAAATTCAGTTTTCTCCATCCTGGAATGGAGGAAAATAGCCAATGAGGTTTAGAGAAGTGACCCTTCCCACAGGAAGTGGTCACCATATTGGGTATAGCCACCCTAAGGTAAGTGTCCCATTGGACACTATCAGGTTACCCCTAAAATGCCCATTAAATTCAGTATTTAGTGGGCACCCCTAGACCAAGAGATCAGATTTGAAACAACAAAGAAGACCAGGACCAAAGAAGATCCAAAGCAAAAAAACAGTGGACCTGCTGCATCAAGAAAAGGCACCAAACCCTGCCTGCTGCACCCATGCCCCGAAAATCACCGCTGCTTAGGAGCTGGACACTGGACTGACCCCAAGAAACCCAGGGGACTGCCAAGCTTCACAGATCTCCCTTCTGAGTGGAGGCACCACTTAACAATCAAGCAAGAATGAACAAGCCAGTGAGGGTCACTTCACTGACTGGCCAATATCTCCACAACCAGAAGTCACAGCCAGACCTGACAACACACTGACAACAGCCCAGATGAGTCCCACAAGTGTGCCAACTTTGGCGGCACTGCACCCTCCAGTGGCTGAGTTGTGCCAATACACTAGGTACTAGCCAGTGCATGTCGGACTCCAGGAAAACCTGCTTTCCCTGGACTTCCTGCCAGAGTGTCACCATCGTCCTGCAAGCCACATTCAAAGAGACTCACCTCCAGCTCCAAAGGGCTCCATTACGCACAGCTCCTGGATCAATAACTCGCCCTGTATCCGGCTGCCTTGTGCCAAGCAACGAGGAACCAGCTATGCTCCATGGGTCCCTACCCCTTGCGACCTCGACAGCCCAAGGAGCCCCCAAGGTACCACCTTTAAATTTGCAAATCATCTCCTTTTCCAGTGGCCCTCTGCTTGCCAAGAGAATTTCCAGCTCTGTTCCTGCCGGGACCGGGAGCCGCACAAGGCACTCCAGCTGGCACAAGGAGCCCATTGACTGCTTCGACCATCCTGCAAAAGAAGAGAGTGGTAACCCAATTGTATGATTTTTAATGCATTTTTAAAAGTGACTGCTTATTGATTCCTATGGTGCGTAATTACCCACAGAAAGACTAATGTTATTATAACTTTGAAAAATCATAACTCAAAAAGTACTTAACATATCGTGACCGTCTTGGTCTTAACAATTATATAAAAATCTGAGGTATTTGTATAAATTGGTCTCAAGTTATTCCTTTGAGTGTGTGAGTCGCATGATTGATGCTGTGAGTACAACAAATGCTTTGCACTTCTCCAAGATTAGCCTAACTGCTTGACTAAGCTACCTCACAAATGTGAGCATTAGGTGATCTAGTGTTTCCCTCTGGAAACCATTGTGTGGTTGCCTGGACCCCCTACACAGTGTGCCTAGTTTGTACACTACATAGAGCGCCAGCCTACTACAACCATTGGGATTGTCCTATTACATTTTACAAGTGTCATTTCCAAATGGCATGTGATGGGACTCCCAAGTTTGGTGTCTCTGGAGTCTCATTGTAAAATCACAACTTATGGTGAAGTCAGATTTAAACTGTAGTTCAGGAAATGCAATTTTTAGAAAGTTGGTATTTTCTTACTTTAATCACCTGGTGCCTTCTTCCTATCTTTGAATACACATCTGGGTTGGGTGACAGCTGGGCTTTGTACATTCCCTCCAGACAGCCACACACCAAGGGAGCTTAGGTGTGACTGGTGGGCCATCCACAGCCTGATGGATCATCCTGGGCAGTAAGGGAGAGAGGAGCTGACACTTACAATTGAATGGGCTGTGTCCTGACCCCACAGAAAGGCCTCTCTTTGAAGCCTCCCCCACATCAACTGGGTATTAGTCCTGGACCTCAAGCACCACCAATTCGCTACACTTCTGGACCTTTGGATACTCTGCCAGGAAGGACTATTGTGTGCCGAAAGAACTGTCACTCTGCTGGACTCCTGCTCTGCTGTGCTGGCCTGCTCCCCTCCTTGCCTGGTAGTAAAAAGGAATGGACCTTATTCTCTCCAACACAGAACCAAAGTGATGCCAAAGGCTTGCTAGTTTGCCTCCTGTTTTCTGAAGACTCTCCCTCTCCATAGGCACAAGTGGATGTAAGAAATGGGCCTCAGACACCACCAAATCAGTACACTTCCAGACCAGTGGATACTCTGCCAGGAATTAGGACTGCTGTTCTCCTGAAAGGGCTGTCACTCTGCTGTACTCTGCAGTACTCCTGTCTGCTGTGTTGAATTGCCATCTGCGACCCTCCTGACCTGATCGTGAGAAGGACTGGACCTACATCTCTCCAACCCAGAACTAAAGTGACTCCAAGAACTTGCTGGCTTGCGTCCTGTTTTCTGAAGTCTCAGGGATTGTTGTTCCTCTTTTCGACAGGGTACATACCTTTGCCTACTAGAAACCGGGGGCCAGATTTACAAGAAAGTGGAGCATCAGCTGAGTTGCGCCACTTTTCCTGTGCCCCCCTGCTCTCGCTAACAACACCATGTATTTACAATTTACAGAGCTCCATGGTGCAGAGTTAGGGCAACAGTGTCAGAATTAATGGTGCTATTGTAGTATTTTGCCGGATTAGCGCCATATGTCCTGCAAAGTAAAGGGAGTCCCTTTGAAAGTAATGGATGCATCATTTTAATATCTGCTCTGAGCAGGTGTTAAAAATGACACTAAAAATGGCACAGTGAAATGTTGTAGATTTCACTGTGCCATTTTTATCGGCTTTCTGCGGTGAATGCTCCCTTGCATATAATATGCCTGGTGCAGACATAATGTGGCACAAGGGGTTACAAAGTGTCACAATGCAAGCATTGCACCACTTTGTAGATATGGTGAATGAGAATGGCCTACTTAACGCCACATTAGCATGAATAAAAATGACACAATTATGGGGTAAGATGCTCTAGGGCCTTGTAAATCAGGCCCCCAAGTTTCTAACATTAATGATCAGCGCTGAAATTAGGAATTGTGTTTGAGCAGTGCCTTATGGTAACTTGGTGTACACTACCAATCCATACCAAAGATCAATTCAAACTCTTTTCAATTCTCCATAATTGGCATTTTTATTTTTTTCTAAAATAATGTCTCCGACTAGAGGTTCTAGATCTGCACCTGCAAAGATGAACTTTGAGCTGACCAACATGGAGGGTTATAATTTGGCCCAGTTCAAGGATTTTTTTAAAGGAATTGGGCTTCCTGCAAAGAGCTCCACTAGCAAGGTGGAGCTGCAAAAGGCACTGAGGGCTTGGGTAGAAGCTTGTGGTGCTTTAAGTGTAACCCAAGATGAGGATGAGAAGCTGAATGAGGTACAGTTGGAACAAGATTCACAGGAGAGTCTGGGACTGCTACCTGTGGACAAGGAGGGGTAAAACCCTACCTGGATTAGTGACTCCACCTTGGCCAGGGAATTGTCTCTCATCCAGTGTAGTGTTTCCAAAGGAGCTGCAGGTCAGGAGGGAGGGAAGAAAATTAAAATTGGATCTTCACAAAATTAAATTGAGGAAGGAAGCAGAACAAAGGAAACTTGAGAAAGGTAAGTCGAAGGCTGAGAGACCCATGAAGGAGAAGAGATTAGCCATAAAGGAAAGGAGATTGGCAGATGAGCTTAGTCTAAAGGAACTGGACATCAGAGCTAAACATGTAGAGACCCTACTGAGAAGACAAAGAGATGGTTCCCTGACTGGGTCTGCAGGGAGGGCACCACTGATGTACTTTGAGTGCCAACAGGAAGGGCAATTCAAGGGAGATACCAAGGGGCATATTTATACTCTGTTTGCGCCAGAATTGCGTCGGTTTTTTTTACGCAATTCTGACGCAAAACTAACTCCATCTTTATACTTTGGCGTTAGACCCGTCTAGCACCAAAGATCTTGGAGTTTGCGTAATTTTTTAGCGTGGACACCTACCTTGCGTTAATGATATGCAAGGTAGGCGTTCCCGTTTAAAAAATGACTCCGAGGCATGTGCGCCGTATTTACACTCCCGGGCAAAAATGACGCCCGGGAGTGGGCGGGTCAAAAAAAATGACATCCAGACGTTTTAGCGTCATTTTTTAACGCCTGGTCAGGGCAGGCGTTAAGGGACCTGTGGGCTCGGAGGGAGCCCAGAGGTGCCCTCCCCTGCCCCCAGGGACACCCCCTGCCACCCTTGCCCACCACAGGAGGACACCCAAGGATGGAGGGACCCATCCCAGGGAAGTAAAGGTAAGTTCGGGTAAGTATTATTATTATTTTTTTTTTGTGGCATGTGGGGTCTGATTTGTGCCCCCCTACATGCCACTATGCCCAATGACCATGCCCAGGGGACATAAGTCCCCTGGGCATGGCCATTGGGCAAGGGGGCATGACTCCTGTCTTTGCTAAGACAGGAGTCATTTCAATGGGGGTTGGGAGTAAAAAAAAATGGCGCTAATCGGGTTGAGGCGAAAATTTTGCCTCAGCCTGACTTGCCCCATTTTATGGCGCCCAAGCTCCATTTTCTCCTACGCCGGCGCTGCCTGGTGTAAGTAATTTTTTTTTACGCACACCAGGCAGCTCCGCCGGCTAACGTCATTCCATAAATAAGGCGCCCGCATGGTGCTTTGGAATGGCGTTAGCCGGCGTTAAATATTTTGACGCACAACTGCGTTGGCGCAGTTGTGCGCCAAAAAGTATAAATACGTCCCCAAGTGTCCCAAGCAGACACAGCCCCCACTGGTGGGTAGTCACTGGGGCTGGCTAGTGTAGCGCTTGGGGACCTGTAACCTCTACTTTGTCCCAGGCAGTTTAGGGGACAAACTAGTGGTTACCCTACTGTGTCTGGATGAATGAAACATTGTGCAGAAAACACACATGCCTAGTAATACTAGGAAGTACAGGCAGTGGGTCACCATTTCTAGGCAGAGGTTGGAGATTCTGAGAGACACTGGAGTTAGTGTGGCAACCATCAGGTGTCATCTGGTGTTCTCTGTAGGAGGCTGGCCCTCTATGTAGTATGCAAAGCTAGGCACATTCTGCAGGGGGACTAGGCAACCACACATTGGTTTCCAGAGGCAAAAACTAGATCGCCTAATGTTCTAATTTTTTAGGTAAATTGGTCGAGCCGTTAGGCTAATCTTGGAGAGGTGCAAAGCATTTGTTGTACCCACAGTATCAATCATGCATCTCACACATCCAAATGAATAACTCAAGACCAATATATAAGAATACTTCAGATTTCCAAATTAATTTTAAGACCAAGATTATTAAAATTGGTTGAGTACCTTTTAAGATATGAATTTTTGAAGTTTGAATAAATGCAGTCTTTCTGTGAGTAATTACACACCATAAGAGTCAATCCGCAGTTAGTTTTAAAATGCACATAAAATCACACAGTTGTGTTACCAGGTTTGCTTTTGCAGGTTGGTTGAGGTTGTCAGTGGGCACACTGTGCCAGCTGGAGAGGCTCGGGCAGCTCTCAGTTCCGGCGGGAGCAGCGTTGAAAAGTCTCTTGGAGCAGGTGCAGGTCCATTGAGGGTACTACTTGGAAAAGGTTGGTGTTTGCAGACTTAAAGGTGGTGCCTTGGGGTCCCATTGTGGTGTTGAGGTCACAAGGGGTGTGGGACCCTGGGGGCACAGCTTGGTCCCTGTTGAAGGGCACTATGCGGCCTGGTGCAGAGTGAGTTGTTGATCCAGGAGCTGTGCGAAATGGAGCCCTTTGGAGCTGGAGGTAAGACTATTTGAGGGCTACTTACATGACAACAGGGGCACTCTGGTGGGAGGTCCAGGGAGTTCCTGAAGTCCCTTGACTGGGGCTTCCTCCTGAACCTTTTTCAGCTCTGGGTTAGCTGGTTTTCTTATTGTCGGATGTAAGCTAACCAGTACCCAGGGTATCGGTATAATCCGTCCACCAGGGGGCGCAGTGCCACTAAACTTGGCACACTTGCAGGGTTTGACCTGGTGTCGTCAGTGAGTTGTTGGGTCCAGCTGAAACTTCCAGTTTGGGAGATATTGGCCAGTCAGTGAAGTGACTCTCACTGTCATGCTTGTTCTTTGTTGGCTGCAGAGTGGTACCCCCACTCAGAAGAGAGATATTGGGTGATTTGTGAAGCCTGGAGGTTCTCTGGGTTTCTTGAGGTCAGGCCAGTGTTGAGCTCCTCCGCAGCAGCGATTGTCGGGTCCTGGGTGCAGCAGGCAGTTTGATGCCTTTTTCTTGTGCAGCAGGTCCACAGTTCTCGTGCTTTGAATCTTCTTTAGACTATTCTTCATTGTCCTTTTGAATCTGATTGCTTGTTCTAGGGATACCTACTAAATACTGAATTTAGTGGGGGTTTTAGGGGAAGCTTTGTAGTGTTCAATGGGACACTTAACTTTGGATG
This sequence comes from Pleurodeles waltl, assembly GCF_031143425.1. NCBI lineage: Eukaryota > Metazoa > Chordata > Amphibia > Caudata > Salamandridae > Pleurodeles > Pleurodeles waltl. The sequence continues at coordinate 932,348,725 of NC_090436.1, read as the reverse complement.
GCTCCATCCACTTTAGTGATCACTTCCTGTGGGAAGGGTCACTGCCCTAAACCTGGCTATTTTTCTTACATTGAAGATGGAGGAAAATTAAAGAGAGGGCCTATCTCGCAGGCAACATCGTAGGGGTGGTGCATGCCAGGTGAGGCCAGTCCTCCTACCATTTGTTTGTTTTCCCGCATTTTCTCCTAACAAAAGAATGGGTTTGCAAAGGGGGAGAAAAACACAAAGGAGAGTACGGGGTTCTTATACCGGGGGCAGGTCAATAGTGCGACATTTGTTGCACTATGCCCCTCGAAAATCTCGACTGGAGGTGGGACAGCAGTGGATTCTAGTGTGTGGGATGAGAAAAGGGGAATTTCCTTTACAGACTAGGTGGTCTCACACACTCAATGGTGTCATGCTTCATCATATGACCACCTAGCCCCACCCAGGTAGGGCAATGCCACTTGGGCGGACTCAACCTCTCTGTTAAAGGAACAGGAGGGAGTGCGTAAATCAATTCTGATTCTGGAAAAGGGGATCCAGCTAGACTAAGAAATAAAAACACCTAAACAGATACCCGTATGTGTATTTTAATTGAAGGTTCTGTCTGGTGTGATTAAAAAGAAGGCTGGGACACCAAGTGAGAGCAATGACTCACTGGGTCTCCTCTTTAAATGAAAAAGGCCAACATGTTTCTGCCAACAACGAGGAGCTGGAGGGTCTCGGGGCAATTATCAGGGCGAAGGATCCCTACTATACATGTTAAGTAATTAATAGTAATCAAGAAATATAATAAGTATCACCCGAATGGGTGGGGGCCTACCTTGTCAAGGGAATACCTGGGGGGACCTGTAGGAAAAAACATGTCAGAACAGTACTGTCGGCGATAAAGTGACTAAGCAAACCACAGCAATCCACAACAAACGTGAAAGGAATCATGCAATGCTCAGTAGTACTGGGTGCATAAGGCATATTGGGTGCATAAGGCATATTACACATAAATTATCATATGGCACGTCATGGCGTGAGGTGTAATAAAAGAAGAAAGACATGGGAGACATTCTTACCCTATCACTAGAGGCTACTCGCCTCTGGTGTCCTGGAGAGGGAGCGTCCCCTTATAGTCAGACTCTAAGGCAGGGTAACCGGAGAAAAGGAAAAATGGAAAAATGAAGAAATAAAAATAATAAAAAAGGGGAGGGGAGGAAGGAAAGGGGATGGAAAAAACAAGAGGGGGGGCAAGGTGGGGATGAAGACCCCTAAGCACCTGAGGACAGGGTCCTCGAATATCTGACACGCAGTTGGGTGTTTAAACCTAGGATTACTGGTCAAGAATGAGAACACACGCAGAAAAAGCAGAGAGAAAGGAAGCAAGAGGAGGAGAGGAGAAAAGAGCAGAGCAGAGAAATAAAGAAAGTAGAAAAAAGGAAGAGGAAAGCGCGATAGTTCATAGAGAAGAAAATGTACATCAAAGTGAGAAAATGACACTAGAGAATAGAAAGTCCTAGTGAGAAAAAAGCGTAGAAATAAGGAAAAGCATGAAAAAATAATAATAATGTTAAAATAAAATACATAGAAATGGTAATATGAAGAAAGAACATTCAGCAATAGGAAAGAAATAGAGGAGGCAGGCAGAGAGGAGAGAATTCTTATCTGTGCGTCCTTCGATGGCCGGTACACTCACTACATCAAAGGCGGGCGCTCGCTCTGCGCCTAGACCGACCTCTCGACAGGACCGCTTGCATGAAGTGGCCTGCGGGGGACGGGTAGAAATAGTCTCATTGACAAGCATCAATGAGGCTCAGCTGACGATGTCTCACCGCCGTGGCCCGTGGTCTGGGCCCTAATTGGATGTCGGAAGTTCTTTTTCCGGAAAGGGCACACCTCAACGTAGTGAGGCTGTCTGTCCGGAAGAGTCGAAACGGTAACCCCAGAGACGGAAGCACTCGGGGCGGCTGACGGCTCAGGAAGGAAAGGGTCCACGTGTGAGGCCGCGTCAGAATGGGCGCGGTCCCGCGGGGGACGCCGGGAATTGAAGTATTCCGGCGTTTGGGGAAGAACCCCAGTGACTTCTCGCCTGAGAGCGGGCGAGAAGGAAAAAATGCAAAATATGCAACAGGGAAGGGAACGGGAGGGGGGGGTGGTAAGGGGAAGGGGAGGGACTGAAAAGAGGGTTTAGCAAGAAAATCTGAAAAGTAATAAAGATGAAGGGATGGGGAAGGGGGGAAAAAAGGGAGGGACTAAAAAGAGGGGTTAGCAAGAAAAGTCTGAAAAGGAATAAAGATGGGCATGGGGTATTGAAACTGGACCTAGAAAAATAATACTAATTATAATTATGAAAAGGCAGAAAAGGAGAGAAAAGAGAAATGAGGAAAAGAAGGAAAAAGGGGAGACAAAGGAAGAAAGGTTGGGGGGGGAGAAAAAAGGGGGGAAGGAGGGGAAAACTTGAAAACAAGAAGAGAATGGAGAGTAAAGATAATAAATATAAAAAACAAGGAGATTTAAAAAAAGTTCAGGGGATGGGGGAAGGGGGGAAAGGAAAACGAAGGAACGAGTGATAGGGTGAAAGGGTAAAAGAAAGAGAGAACAGGGGGAGAAGGAAGGAAAAGGAGAGAAGGGAGAACGGGAAGGGCGGATAGGACAGGGGAAAGATGTGGAGGGTAGGTGGCAGGGAGGCCAAAAGGTATGCAGGTCAAAGAAAAAGGGATTAGTGTTGGAGAGAGAACCACGGTATCTCGTCATTCAAACCCACCGTATCGGTGTGTAGCCTCCAAATCCAACGTTGTTCGGGCCGAAACAGTTTATTTGATATGTTAGGGGTTATGAGGGGAAAGTGTTCGAGGATGGTCCATGACATGTCATCTGGAGAATGGTTTTTTGAAAGGAAATGGCTGGTTTGCACCGAATTGTGCTTCTATGCTCGCAGATTCTAGTGCTGACCTTTCTAGTGGTCATACCCACATATTTGAGTGGGCAAGGGCATTTGATGAGATAAACTACGTTCTTGCTGTTGCAATTCGTAAGTGAATTTTGGAACCCATGGGGTTCTTAGGTCAGGGTCTATGGAGGTAGATCTCCGAGTGAGGCAACAAACGCTGCAGTTGCCACAAGGGTAGTGGCCCGTGGGGGGTGCTGTCTGCCACAGCGTGGTCTGTTTTGTGCGAGGCTTGTCTTTAGGTCTTGTGTAAACCACGATTTCGCGTATATTGGTTGCCCGTTTATATGCATGTAGTGGCAGTTCAAAGGGAAGGCCACCTGATGTAAGGATCTTCCAGTTGTCTTTTATGATCTTCTGAATTGTGTTTGATAGAGCGTTGAACGTGGTGACACACACGATTTTATCGAGGTCTGGTTTGGGGGCTCGGGGTTGCAATAACTGATCCCTGTTATTATTGCGGGCTCTCTTACGGGCTCTCCTGATCAAATACGGGGGGTAATCCTTTGTGCTCAATTTGGTGGTCAGCTTGTCAGCGTGTTTATAGTAGTCCCCCACGGATGAACAGTTCCGTCTTAGGCGTAGGAACTGGCCGACTGGGAGGTTGTCTCTCAGAGCTCGTGGGTGGAAGCTCTGGTATTGCAGCAGATTATTGCAATCAGTAGGTTTGTAATACACTTCTGTGGATAAACCACCTTCATGTTCGTAGATGAGTAAGTCAAGGAACAGTAGTTTATTGTCACCTATATTCATGGTAAAGGTGAGGAAAGGATTTGCACCGTTGAGCCAAGCTGCAAAAGCAAGGGCCTCTTCTTTGCTGCCAGTCCATATTAGTAGTACATCATCAATGTATCGCTTCCAGAGTTTAATCTGGTCTCGGTAGGGGTTGTCATCGTTGAGAACCGCTGATTTCTCGAAATTGTTGACATACAAGCAAGCCAAACTGGGGGCAAAAGTACTGCCCATCGAGGTCCCTTGTGTCTGTAAAAAGAAGTTCTCTTCAAATTTGAAGTAGTTTCTTGCAAGAGCAAGGTGCGCCAAGTCTAGTACAAAACCCGGGGGGGGTTTTGATTCATCCATATTTACTTCAAGAAGGTTGCTTATCACTTCCAAAGTGGCTTCTTGGGGGATTGTTCGCAGCTTGGCTCAACGGTGCTAATCCTTTCCTCACCTTTACCATGAATATAGGTGACAATAAACTACCGTTCCTTGACTTACTCATCTACGAACATGAAGGTGGTTTATCCACAGAAGTGTATTACAAACCTACTGATTGCAATAATCTGCTGCAATACCAGAGCTTCCACCCACGAGCTCTGAGAGACAACCTCCCAGTCGGCCAGTTCCTACGCCTAAGACGGAACTGTTCATCCGTGGGGGACTACTATAAACACGCTGACAAGCTGACCACCAAATTGAGCACAAAGGATTACCCCCCATATTTGATCAGGAGAGCCCGTAAGAGAGCCCGCAATAATAACAGGGATCAGTTATTGCAACCCCGAGCCCCCAAACCAGACCTCGATAAAATCGTGTGTGTCACCACGTTCAACCCTCTATCAAACACAATTCAGAAGATCATAAAAGACAACTGGAAGATCCTTACATCAGGTGGCCTTCCCTTTGAACTGCCACTACATGCATATAAACGGGCAACCAATATACGCGATATCGTGGTTCACACAAGACCTAAAGACAAGCCTCGGACAAAACAGACCACGCTGTGGCAGACAGCACCCCCCACGGGCCACTACCCTTGTGGCAACTGCAGCGTTTGTTGCCTCACTTGGAGATCTACCTCCATCGACCTTGACCTAAGAACCCCATGGGTTAAAAAATCACTTACGAATTGCAACAGCAAGAACGTAGTTTATCTCATCAAATGCCCTTGCCCACTCAAATATGTGGGTATGACCACTAGAAAGGTCAGCACTAGAATCTGCGAGCATAGAAGCACAATTCGGTGCAAACGCGACGCAACAAAACTTACCAGCCATTTCCTTTCAAAAAACCATTCTCCAGATGACATGTCATGGACCATCCTCGAACACTATCCCCTCATAACCCCTAACATATCAAATAAACTGTTTTGGGCCGAACAACGTTGGATTTGGAGGCTACACACCGATACGGTGGGCTTGAATGACGAGATACCGTGGTACTCTCTCCAACACTAATCCCTTTTTCTTTGACCTGCATACCTTTTGGCCTCCCTGCCACCTACCCTCCACATCTTTCCCCTGTCCTTTCCGCCCTTCCCATTCTCCCTTCTCTCCTTTTCCTTCCCCTTTCTTCTCCCCCCTGTTCTCTCTTTCTTTTACCCTTTCACCCTATCACTCGTTCCTTCGTTTTCCTTTCCCCCCCCTTTCCCCATCCCCTGAACTTTTTTTAAATCTCCTTGTTTTTTATTTTTATTATCTTTACTCTCCATTCTCTTCTTGTTTTCAGATTTTCCCCTCCTTCCCCCCTTTTTTCTCCCCCCCTTGCCCCCACCCTTGTTTCCCCGCCCAACCTTTCTTCCTTTGTCTCCCCTTTTTCCTTCTTTTCCTCATTTCTCTTTTCTCTCCTTCTCTGCCTTTTCATAACTATAATTAGTATTATTTTTCTAGGTCCAGTTTCAATACCATATGCCCATCTTTATTCCTTTTCAGACTTTTCTTGCTAACCCTTCTTTTTAGTCCCTCCCTTTCCCCCCCCCCTTCCCCAGCCCTTCTTCTTTATTCCTTTTCAGACTTTTCTTGCTAAACCCTCTTTTCAGTCCCTCCCCTTCCCCTTCTCCTTCCCACCACCCCCTCCCGTTCCCTTCCCTGTTGCATATTTTGCATTTTTTCCTTCTCGCCCGCTCTCAGGCGAGAAGTCACTGGGGTTCTTCCCCAAACCCCGGAATACTTCAATTCCCGGTGTCCCCCGCGGGACCGCGCCCATTCTGATGCGGCCTCACGCGAGGACCCTTTCCTTCCTGAGCCGTCGGCCGCCCCGAGTGCTTCCGCCTCTGGGGTTACCGTTTTGACTCTTCCGGACAGACAGCCTCACTACGTTGAGGTGTGCCCTTTCTGGAAAAAGAACTTCCGACATCCAATTAGGGCCCAGACCACGGGCCACGGCGGTGAGACATCGTCAGCTGAGCCTCATCGACGCTTGTCAATGAGACTATTTCTACCCGTCCCCCGCAGGCCACTTCATGCAAGCGGTCCTGTCGAGAGGTCAGTCTAGGCGCAGAGCGAGCGCCGGCCTTTGATGTAGTGAGTGTACCGGCCATCGAAGGACGCACAGATAAGAATTCTCTCCTCTCTGCCTGCCTCCTCTATTTCTTTCCTATTGCTGATTGTTCTTTCTTCATATTTCCATTTCTATGTATTTTATTTTAACATTATTATTATTTTTTCATGCTTTTCCTTATTTCTACATTTTTTTCTCACTAGGACTTTCTATTCTCTAGTGTAATTTTCTCACTTTGATGTACATTTTCTTCTCTATGAACTATCGCGCTTTCCTCTTCCTTTTTTCTACTTTCTTTATTTCTCTGCTCTGCTCTTTTCTCCTCTCCTCCTCTTGCTTCCTTTCTCTCTGCTTTTTCTGCGTGTGTTCTCATTCTTGACCAGTAATCCTAGGTTTAAACACCCAACTGGGTGTCGGATATTCGAGGACCCTGTCCTCAGGTGCTTAGGCGTCTTCATCCCCACCTTGCCCCCCCCATCTTGTTTTTTCCATCCCCTTTCCTTCCTCCCCCCCTTTTTTATTAGTTTTATTTCTTCATTTTTCAATTTTTCCTTTTCTCCGGTTACCCTGCCTTAGAGTCTGACTATAAGGGGACGCTCCCTCTCCAGGACACCAGAGGCTAGTAGCCTCTAGTGATATGGTAAGAATGTCTCCCATGTCTTTCTTCTTTTATTACACCTCACGCCATGACGTGCCATATGATAATTTATGTGTAATATGCCTTATGCACCCAATATGCCTTATGCACCCAGTACTACTGAGCCTTGCATGATTTCTTTCACGTTTGTTGTGGATTGCTGTGGTTTGTTTAGTCACTTCATCGCCGACAGTACTGTTCTGACGTGTTTTTTCCTGCAGGTCCCCCCAGGTATTCCCTTGACAAGGTAGGCCCCCAACCCGTTCGGGTGATACTTATTATATTTCTTGATTACTATTAATTACTTAACATGTATAGTAGGGATCCTTCGCCCTGATGAATGCCCCGAGACCCTCCAGCTCCTCGTTGTGGGCAGAAACATGTTGGCCTTTTTCATTTAGATAGGAGGCCCAGTGAGTCATTGCTCTCACTTGGTGTCCCAGCCTTCTTTTTAATCACACCAGACAGAACCTTCAATTAAAATACACATACGGGTATCTGTTTAGGTGTTTTTATTTCTTAGTCAAGCTGGATCCCCTTTTCCAGAATCAGAATCGATTTACGCACTCCCTCCTGTTCCTTTAACAGAGAGGTTGAGTCCGCCCAGGTGGCATTGCCCTACCTGGGTGGTGCTAGGTAGTCATATGATGAAGCATGACACCATTGAGTGTGTGAGACCACCTAGTCCGTAGAGAAAATTCCCCTTTTCTCATCCCACACACTAGAATCCACTGCTGTCCCACCTCCAGTCGAGGTTTACAAGGGGCATAGTGCAACAAATGTCACACTATTGACCTGCCCCCGGTATAAGAACACCGAACTCTCATTTGTGTTTTTGTGTAAACTTCTGGGAGTTGAGTAAGGTTGTGTTATCCATTTATTCCCCCACTCCCAATTTCTCTCTCTGTGTGTTTCGGTTTGCAAAGGGGGAGGCCATCTGCTGCTAGCAGCAGGCCTAGGGGTTGAGTTTCAAGGACAGTAACCCTTTGAAGCTTGCTGCCAGGGCAGAGCACATTCCTGAGGGAGGGAGTGTTACCCCCTCCACCCAGGAAGGGCATTGTTTTCTCAAACCAAAGAGACAGGGCTCTCCCCCAAGGTTTGTATATTGGATGTCTGGAGGTGACATGCTGGCTGGAACCAGTCAGCAACAATGCGAGGTTAGTTAGCGTTTGCAGGGGGAACCTCTAAGGTGGCCCCTGGGTATATTTTATAATAAATCCAGTACTGATACCAGTTTGGATTTATCATTCGGAGTTCTTTGATACCAATCAACCCAGGGTTCAGAGTAGCCATCATGTAGCTGGGAAGTTCGTTTTGATCAGTGTCCAGCATATATATTAAAATGGCTGCTCTGTTCACTCACCATGTTCCAGGTTTGGCAAGGACACAGTGTGAGCATATTGCTCGTGCAGCTATGCCCTCACACACAAAATAGTACACCATGCCTTAGGGCTGAAAGGTCTGCTAGTGGGGTGACTTACCTATATGGTATGCAGTTTATAGTGGACAGGTCACACAGGCAGTATGCCAGCTTGAGTTTGCATTTCAGGTCTGTACCAGGACACTCAGCCTAGAGGGTGGCACAATCAGTGCTGGTGCCTTCAGGGGCCTACCCCTAGTACCCCATTCCCTGGGTACCTAGGTACCCATTTACTAGGGACTTATAGTGGTAGTTAAGGTTGTTTCAAGTTACTTTTACAATTTTAGGGAGAGAACACTGGCACTAGGGACCTGGTTAGCAGGATCCCAGTGCACTCTAGTCCAAGTTGCATTCAGAAACCAGGCAAAAAGTTTGGGGGTACTACAACAAGGTGCCAGTTTCCCACATCCTCAGAGCAGGTAGTTCCTAATGTATTCCACAAAGTTTTAGTAGCTGAGCTAGGAACTGGGAGAGCCACTAACCAGTGGCTCTTGTTCCATTTGAATGGGGGGGTCAGGTTCCTTGAGGGTAGATATGAGTCCATCCATGCCTGTGGATTGTCTGCTTGATAATGACCTGGAGCATACCTCCTAGAAGGAGGAGGAGCTCAGGTACCACTCAGAGATGTTAGGGTTGCGTGAGTGAGTGAGCCTGACCACATGGTCCATGGCAGCCCGAGGGAGAGGTTAAGAGGACCTAGAGCCTGGAAGAATGGCCCAGGTCCCTGCCATGAAGAGGAAGGGCAAAGGGTGTGGGAAAGCTGCTACTGAGACTCCCACGGTCTGATGGGAGGCTGAACCTGAGGGGGATGCCCTCAAACCTACAGGGGTGGATGTGGGCCACCTGGGGAACCTGCCTGAGCTGTCCAACTGGCAGCATGAAGAGTGTCCCACCAGGAAGGAGTTCTACAAGATGCCGAGATAATGGGGGTCATTCTGACCCTGGCGGTAATTACCGCCATGGCGGAGGTCGGCGGTAGCACCGCCAACAGGCTGGCGGTGCACCGCTGGGCATTCTGACCGCGGCGGTTCAGCCCCGGCCAGAAACGGAAAGTCGTCGGTGTACCGCCGACTTCCCGCTGCCCTTGAGAATCCTCCATGGCGGCGGAGCGCGCTCCGCCGCCATGGGGATTCTGACACCCCCTACCGCCATCCTGTTTGAGCAGGATGGCGGTAGGGGGTGCCGCGGGGCCCCCGTAAGAGGGCCCCACAAAGAATTTCAGTGTCTGCTTTGCAGACACTGAAATTCGCGACGGGTGCAACTGCACCCGTCGCACCTTCCCACTCCGCCGGCTCCATTCTGAGCCGGCGTCCTCGTGGGAAGGGTGTTTCCCGCTGGGCTGGCGGGCGGACTTTCGGCGGTCGCCCGCCAGCCCAGTGGGAAACCCAGAATGACCGCCGCGGTATTTTGACCGCGGTACGGTCTTCTGGCGGTTCCCGCTTGGCTTGTGGGTCTTCAGCAGCAGGCTGAGACCCAGGCAGCTGGTGATGCGCCTGACAAACACCTGATCTCTTGGGCGAATAGTCTCCTTACAATGAGCCTAAGGCTCCTGAGCCGGGTGCAACCTGTGTGTTGGTTGTCCCCCAGTGCTACAGGTCCTTCCTAAAAGGGGGTTGGCGCATGATGTTCCCCTAACAGGTCATTTGGCTGCAGGACAAGACCTTTGACAGGCTTGTCACTCACTTTTACTAGACTCAAATGAGGAAGAGTTCAGAAGCGTTCTGTAGGTCCTGAATTACCTTCCAGGGGAGTGGCAAAACAGGGAGGGAAGTGCAAGGTCCTTTTGCAACCTTTCCTTGTCATTGTCACCCCCTTTGAATGGGTGGGCATCAACATCATTGGGTCTCTGGGCTCCAAGACAGCCATGGGCATCAGATTCATTCTGGCCTTGGTGGACTATGCCACTGGGTACTCTGAAGCTAAGGACTGACTGTGACTGTTTGAAATGGCCAGGGCACTGAAGCGGATCTTTACCCCTCTGAGTTTCCCAAAAGAGGAGGTATCTGACCAAGGAAACAACTTCATTTCAGGGGGCATGAAGGTCAAGTTGAAGGAGCGTGGAGTAACTTACAAGTTCTCCACTCCTTACCACCCACAAACAATCGACTTGTTGAACTCCTCAATAGGGCCCTAAAAGGCATGATTATGAGCCTACCAGAGCCCATGAGGACAAGTGGGACATCCTCCTGCCATGCCTTCTGTTTGCCTACAAGGAGGTACCACAGAAATTGGTTTCCATTAGCTCCTTTGCTCTTCTGTAAGGGAACCCGTGGAGAACATGTCAATTTGGTAATTAGAACAAGCTCCTGGGAGAGCCCTGAGGTTGTGGTCAGGGACATGCTGGCACTCAGCAATCAGACAGAGTTGTATAGCCATTTCAGTTATAGCTTCATACACCTTATTTTAGCAAACTAGGCCTACCGCTGTACAGTGTAACTTAGACATATTTAATTCAGCTTAATGTTATTATTTTAACAATAGGCACATTTGCTGTCTTGTTTCATTTTCTCTATCTAGCTGTTCTTTGCCTAGGCCAGCACTATGGGGGTCATTCCGACCCTGGCGGTCATGGACCGCCAGGGCCGGGGTTGGAGGATGCACCGCCAACAGGCTGGCGGTGCATCAAGGGCAATTCTGACCGCGGCGGTAAAGCCGCGGTCAGAAAAGGGAAACCAGCGGTTTCCCGCCGGTTTTCCCCTGCCCCTGTGAATCCTCCATCCGACCCCCTTCCTGCCAGCCTGGTTCTGGCGGTTTTCACCGCCAGAACCAGGCTGGCGGGAACGGGTGTCGTGGGGCCCCTGGGGGCCCCTGCAGTGCCCATGCCAATGGCATGGGCACTGCAGGGGCCCCCTAACAGGGCCCCACATTGATTTTCAGTGTCTGCCTAGCAGACACTGAAAATCGCGACGGGTGCAACTGCACCCGTCGCACACCAGCAACTCCGCCGGCTCCATTCGGAGCCGGCTTCCTCGTTGCTGGTGCTTTCCCGCTGGGCGGGTGGGCGGGCGGGCGGCCTTTTGGCGGTCGCCCGCCAGCCCAGCGGTAAAGTCAGAATGACTGCCGCGGTCTTTTGACCGCGGTACGGTCTTCTGGCGGTTCCCGCCAGGCGGGCGGCTTCCGCCACCGGCGGGGGTCAGAATGACCCCCTATGTTCTTAAACAAGACATTTCTTTCACTCTGTGCTTTTCTCAAGGCTGCAGTAAGATAGGTTGCCGGCAAACGTGGTACGCTCTGTCTCTAATGTTCACAGAAACATACACACTCTTACGTGGGAATCCTTTCTTGGAACACCAGCTTTCATGCATGTTAGAGGGAGATTCCAGCCAGATGACCACGACTGTATGCTGATAACAAGCTAAGTTAGCAATCGAAGCGTTACACGCTCCGTGCAAGGACAGCTGTTTACAAACCATGGAATGGCTGACAGAAGCTTCTCATTCGCTACCGCTAGGAAAAACCTCCCTCAAACCATTAACACATCTGTATTGAAAGGGAAGCTCCCACACCTTGTGTATGTAACTGTCTCCCAATAGTTCATATCTACCCACCGGAATGTGCTTCAAACAAGAAGTAAATTGCAGAGTGGAGATAGGCAAATTAATAACCCCATGAATCAACCACTCAGCTGACGGAATCCCAGCCACCGTGAAAGGCAGTTTCTCCAATTTCTCAATATTCAACATAACATATGTCGCTTCCTTTTTAGCCATCAGCTGTTGTTGACGAGTCAAATTAAAGGAGACAAAGATCTCTCTGGCACGAATGTGCTGCCATGGAACGCGACCTGCCTTCAAGATCTGAAGAGTCCAACCCAGCTGCATGATGGACCGCGTCTGACTCTGCCCATGATATAAAGAAGACATGTCCGATTTAATAATGTCAATAGCAGAGGAAACAATGCTGTCAATCGTGTAAACACGGTCAGAAAGGGTATGCATGCCATTATCAACAACAGACAAAGTCTGCATCAGGTTTTCCTGATCAATCTGCCTCAACCGGGCTGCAGCCTCCTGTTGTGAAAGCTTCCAAATCTCATTATAAACTTCATACAAAAATCTTTTCTTCCGTGGTACCTTGGGACCTGACAAAAAATCTTGTAAATCAGTATCATTAGACAGTAACGTGAGATGTGACTTAACTGCATCCAGCATGGATGACTTCAACCATTGCTGACAAAGCTTCCCCATGCTGTATGTAGTTATAATACCAGCATGTTCTGGCGAAATGTAACGAGGGTCTGCCCTACTAGTCCTGAACCCCCCTGAAGAGGTGACAAAATGTTGATGACACTTATTAGTGTCTATAGGCCATAATAACCACCCGCCCGGATGTATCGATGAAGTGTTAAGCGTACCATTCTGGACCCAATGTGTAAATTCACTAAAAGTAGCATTCACATAGTGCTGCCAGTTGTTTAATTTGGAAGGGACAGGTATACTAGGCAAATTTAACTCTCTAATTGTTGCCAAGCCCAAACAGCTAGTCTGTTGTACTGTGTCATTGAGGAAAATCATCTGCACAGGGATAATACATGCTCTAAATAATGTGTCCCTGCCTCGCATCTGCCAATTTTTCGTACCCCAAACACTTTTCAAGTCAACAGTCTTAAACCAGTATTCATACCCCTCGACCGAAAGTTTAGATACAAACAAATTTGAATACAGTAATTTAGTATCGGTCAATAACATTTGCTTATTAGAATACGGAGTAACTTTAAAATAGTAAGACTTAGCATTTCGTTGATCATGCCCAGAAAAATATGCAAATTTATCATAATACGTTTTCAAACTCCCTTGTGGAAGAGTCGAGCAATGTTCCCATTGCACATAATTAAATATGGACTTAGGGCTACTAGCCTTATGAATAAAGTGGTGTCCATAATAGTTGTAGCAAAACATGTCACCATGATTATCTCTAAATTGGTAAGCATCTTCATCGTCATAGACAGTATAATATTGCAAATCTGTCAGCATAGAATCTACTGTCTTCACATCCCAATCATCAGAAACAATGCCTGGTATAACAATATCATTCATTGATAACTTTAGGACATACGGTATTTGAATCAATTCAGTGGGACCATATATATCAAACATTACTTTATCCCACACAATCCCATCCGGAATCGGTATTACAGAAATGTTTACATTGGACAAGTCTCTTCGAACCATATGAGATGAAAAATGTGGTCTAAACACAGTCTCCACGTGCTCTATGTCAGACCGATCAGGAAGAAAATGACCATGTATTACTAGAAAAAAAGTAACCACAAATCCCAACCACAAAAAAAAAAGTCATTACAGCCATAAAAAGCCAAAAATAGTTCCAAGGAAAAACAAAATATGTGCGTTTAAGCCATCTCAGCAGCTTCCGTGGACCTCGGATTGAAGACATTGAGGACGAGGAGCCGGACACTGAATCATCAGTGTCGTTGAAGCAGCCAGAGGCAGTTCTTGCATAAGGTGCAACTGTGAACAAAGAAGCAGATGGAGGCTCTCGCCTTGGCACACTATAAACCACATGTTCAGAAACATCAGTAGAACGTACAGCAACTTGATCAAAAGATTCCATATTAATCGTCGTCTGTGGAACAATCGCAAGATCATCTTCCACCCTCCCCAAGCTCAGAGAGGAAACAGCGTCGGTGTAAATCACCTGCAGCTGGACTTCTTCCCCAGTAGTGAGAGGGATTCCGGAACTACTGGGTGTCCCTCTTGGTCTGCTGTGCAGAATCGGCCACATGTTGTAACTTGACATAATCAATGGAAACAAAGCAATTTCCTTTGGCCCCTTGCAGCGGCGGTAAAATCACAGTTCTCGTGCCGCTAACCCCTAACACAGGGACAGGTGCTCGATAAGAAGGACCAGATTCTTTCTTTACTGCGACCTTTTCACGCACTAGATCCCCAATCCTGGGTATCCAACCAGTAGGTGTTACTGGCTCATCCTTAATTCCTGAGGAGGCAGCACTTGCAGAAGAGTTATCTTCACAGAATTGTTGTAAATCCTGCAAAACAGTGACACGATCATTTATGTCAAAGGGCGTATCTGCCGCCTCCACACCAGGACCATCTAGATCAGGAACATACATTTGTGTTCCAAACAGGCACTCATATGAAGTACGACCCCCCAGTGACCTTCTAGGCAAGTTATTAAGTGCTCTCTGTACTCCATACAGGTGGGCTAGCCAACCACGACCCGTACCTATAACTCTGGCCGTTAAGGATGGCTTTAAATCACGATTTAAACGCTCCACAACAGAATTTCCCTCGGGATGAAATGGAGACGAGAATTGGAGTTGGACCCCCAATGAAGCCATGGTGTCCCTGAATGCCTTAGAGGCAAAAGCAGGGCCCTGGTCCGAATGAAAAGCCGCAACTGCAAATGTATCGACAAAGATGCGCAAATCTTTAATAACAGTTCGAGCGTCAGCCGAGCGTTGTGGCCATACCCACACAAATCTGGAGCACGAATCTACAGCAACCAATATATATTTGTATGCACTATCTGGTGTCAGCGGACCACAATGATCCAAGTACACACACTGTAAAGGTTTATTTTAAATCAGAAGGGGCGTCTGCTGCGGGCGTCTAGCCGACGAAGCTTTAATCTGTTGACAAACATCACAACAAAGGACATATTGCTTTGTCTCTTTATAGAGACCAGGCCACCAGTAACGAGCCTGTAAAAGTGAAATTGTGGCAGCCACACCAGCATGTGCAGACGCCACCCCCTCATGTGCTGCAGAAATTAATCGAGGTCTCTCAATTTTATTGGGTAGTTCACGTACACCAATGCCTGGAATATTAACAGCATTCAGCGCACTACTCAAGCAGTAACTATATTTAGAAGGAAATCCTTTAGGAAATGGGGTGCCATCAGCCGTAGCTTTTATGGCAGCCGAAATCTCTGTGTCTGGTTTGGAACTCGAACGAGTCACTGCGGCCACAGTGGCTACAGCCACTGCCGACTTTGCGGCTTCATCAGCCAAAGTATTCCCAGCAACATGTATTCCAACGCGCTGGTGTCCAAGTGTATGCACAACATGATCAGATCCGCAACCTTACCCCACAACAATTTATGTTTAATGGTGTTGCCTTTAGAATCTCTGAACCCATTCAACTTCCAATAGTGCAGATATTCATAGAAAGACTGAACACAGTAGTAGGAGTCACAGACCAGCAAGGTCAAAACCGCCGGATCCGCGTGTTCCAACGCTAACAATAGAGCTTTGAGCTCAGCCAGCTGTGCCGTGCAATCTCCCAATGTTTAGTATAAGTATGTCGGGGGCAGAACACTTCCCCCTCCATAGTGCCGCTCACCACCGCACATGCAGCAGAATACTGTTGTTTTGTCCCAACCGCTGGTTGCGCAGAGCCATCGGTATACATGACTATTTGATACTGGTCAATAGGCAACGTACCAGCAGGAACTGGGTACTCCATTTCATATTGAAGAAATTCTTGAGTCTGCAGTTTAGGGTCAAATATGTAATCTACATCAGTGGCTGTCAAAGACGTAGCCCATTGTATCCATCGCGGGTGTAAATCTTTCAAATTTGGAACACTCGCTTTTGTAACAGCCTCCAAGGCCGGAATCGGGGAAACGACAATGATGCGTGGCCCTGGGCAAGCGGTCTTTCTTTAATCACAGCCATCTGTACTGCAGTGAGTATTTTCTCAGTCTGTGCAAATCGTTGTTCTGCAGCAGAATACAAGTGGGACTTGTATGCAATCGGGACTGTCTCACCCTCATTAAAGGTGACATACGTAAACCCAACAGCCCCAGGTATCACCCTGATGACTAAATGTGTCTTATTGTCCCGTGTGTGTAAGTGTTTAACTGCTAAGAGATCAGTCTGTAACTCTCGTAGTATGTGTGTATGCTCAATCGTCCAAAATCTACTCGAAAAATTCGGGCGAATCAATGCGTATAAGGGTTTTATACGCGTAGCATAATCAGGAATGTAAGTTCTGCCAAAATTCTGAAACCCCAACAATGACTGGAGCTTCCGAACCGTATTAGGAGGCTGCAATAAAGCACATTTCTCCAAAAAATGTGGCGCTAAGCTCTTGCCCTCACTCGACAGCTCATATCCCAGGAAAATGACGCTGAGGAAGGCAATCTTTGATTTCTTAAAATTAAACTTATAGCCAATACCAGCAAACCCCACAACAATGCGCAATACGCGCCTTAGATGTTGCAGAATCTCATCGTCTGTCAAATATATGTCATCAACATATGATAACGCTTCAGGGTCCAACTCGTGCAGCATTTCAGTCACACGAGCCGAAAACAGTCCTGGGCTATTCTTATACCCCTGAGGCAAACGACAAAAAAAATTCTGAGAGCCAAACGCACTGAAACTGGTATAGTCCCGACTTTCGGGCGCTATATTTTGGCAGAAAAATCAATTCGAGATATCTAACGTTGTTTTGTATTTCTTACCACTATATTATTCATAAGCGCTGCGCTATGTGAATTCTGTATTGCATATGTGCTTGTATGACTATTCAAATGTCTGTAATCCACCACTATCCTATATGAATGGTCCGGTTTAGCAACCGGAAATAAGGTATTATTCATCGGCGAGACACAGGGCTCAATCACACCCTGGTACTCCAATTCTGTAAGAATTTTCCTAACCGATGCCCTTGCTTCAAATTTGATAGGATACTGCAGCTGTGGCTGAGGTTCGCCCTTTATTGGAATTACATGATAAGGTGATTGTCTATCCCACCCCACGCTATTTCTATATAGGGCAGGAGCTTGTGCTAGAGCCCATTTCCTACTATAGGACTCCGCTAGTTCTCTCGGTACAAGTGGTGAGAAGGAAGGTGTAATAACCTCCTTCCCAACCGGACAGTCGCGAACAAAGTCAGGTGGCCAATCCTGTTCGGCCAGCAGAACATCATGTGATTTCACCACGTGGTCCCAAAAAATGGCGTGTACAATGCGGTCAATGTCCCCTTCTAATCGTAGAGTCACTTGATATACTCTATCAGGATCAGAGACTCGCATATCCACCGTTTTGACTTGTATGAAGTCATCAGTTGCTTTCACCTCCAGATGCTCTAGAAGACTCTGGCGAACTATTGTGACCTTTGCCGCGCTGTCTAACAGTGCTAACGCCCATGTCTTGTTCGTCAAGAGAACTCTCTTCTTGAGCGGCATGTCTAACTGAGACTGCTGCCACTTTCTTCTTTTTAAATTGCTGTTTTTGTTGCAGCGGTTTCTCTTCTTGTTTAATAGAAACCTCCGTCGAGCATTGTGAATCCTGTCTCGGTTTCACGTACTCCGTCCTCCGCACTGACTGCCCACCTCTCTCACTTCTCTTCTCTGAGGAGTCCTGAAAGGAACGAGATTGGCGTGTATCAGTATACTGATATCTATCAGACGTCTTCAAATTATCCCTATTCCTGAGATTATACCTATTCTGTGGGGTCTCCGGTTGCAGAGATTGTCCCCCATCTTTCTTAGGTGTTTGCTGTTTCTTTTTCCAGCGCTTCTTAGTACCCTCAGGTTGCTGCTGCTTAGCATTATCTTTATTATTTTTACCCTGTAATTGGGGTTTTTGTTGTCTAGCCCCTAGGCTATCGCGACCAATACTGGAATATGTTTCTGCTATTATTCTCGGAAGTTCCCGCTCCTGATTAATCTGCGGAACGTCCCGAAGACACATTCGCACTGCTAGTGCTACTGCCTCTCCCTTAAGATTACTCAAAATAATAGAAGAATCCGTTGCAAAATTGCCCATTAACTGCATGCCCAAATCTAAGGCAGGGGCAGCCCCATATTCATCTTGAATTTGTTTAAGCACTTCCGGTAAATTTGCTAATGTCGGTGTACCGTGTGCCGTAGTGTAGAGCGCGGCAAACACCGTGCCCCAGGTATTACAAAGGTCCACCGGAGGAACCATCCCATACGGCAAACACATCGTCAATATTCTATGTTTATCCTGAGGTCCCGTATGGGGAAATACTGCTTCCAGCATATTAATTTTTTGCGCCAGCCAAAATGGAGTCTCCTCACGTTTAGCCGGTACCTTACCCATAACTGAGTGTACAGTGGCCGGATTGATACCCGGAACCACTGCTTGTGGGTGAGCCGGAGCAGCACGCGCTGCATTAGTATTTAATGCCTGCATTACAAACTGAACCAGTCTTCTGTATGTAGTTGCTAAGTCTATATATAAACGACGCACGTCAACCACTGCCAAATTTGCAACCGCAGGATATGGTGTGTAAGTAGCCAATAAAGGCCAGGTCGGACCATCATTACTCAGTGGACCTAACCTTACTTGTGCTACTGTGTGTGGGAGGGCGCCATCAAGCCAATTATGGTGTTCTTGATAAGATAAAGGTATCTCTAAGTATGCATAAGCCCTGTATTGACCAGGGACATTCGCAACAGTGTATTCGTGAAAAGTATTTGTACCCCCATCAACTGCCGGAAATACGACCCAAGAATAAAAAAGTTCTGTTCTATAGGCTGCATGGGCGTCCACCACAAAAGTGACCGGACCCCCTGGACCGTCAGTCCATGTGCTATTAGATGTCCTGTGAGCGGGTGACGCATATTGATAGCTATATTCACTACATTAGGATTCGCCATTTGTTAAAAAAAATAGCTCTAGGTCAGAGAAGGCACACCAATATCGTTTTTTTTTTTTCCCTCTAAAGTTCAAGCTTGAACTACCAACCACTAAGTAACAGGATGTACCTTTACCATGGTGGCGGAAACCCTCAGCCCCACGGATGTCTCCGCTTACGGAACCGAGGAGTCAAAATATACAGGAGACCGAGAGAGTCAGCCGGACCTAAATATTAGAGCCAGACCAATCGTTGGTGGCGCCATGTCCACTTCCACTCCATCATCAGTAACCAGGAGCATGTACAGCTAAGACCTCTAGAAGTGAGGCTCAATGCGATTGACATGAAGGCCCGTATTTATACTTTTTGACGCTAAACTGCGCTAACGCAGTTTAGCGTCAAAAAATTTTGCGCCGGCTAACGTCATTCTGAAGCGCCATGCGGGCGCCGTATTTATTGAATGGCGTTAGCCGGCGCAAGCAGACCGGCACTGCCTGGTGTGCGTGGAAAAAAAACACGTACACCAGGCAGCGCCGGCGTTGGGAAAAGTGGCGCTAGGGCGTCTTAAAAATGGTGCAAGTCAGGTTGACGCAAAAAATCGCCTCCACCCGATTTGCGCCATTTTTAACGACGCCCAGACGCCATTTACATGACTACTGTCTTAGTAAAGACAGGAGTCATGCCCCCTTGCCCAATGGCCATGCCCAGGGGACTTATGTCCCCTGGGCATGGTCATTGGGCATAGTGGCATGTAGGGGGGCACAAATCAGGCCCCCCTATGCCACAAAAAAAATTAAAAAAAATACTTACCTGGACTTACCTTAATGTCCCTGGGGTGGGTCCCTCCATCCTTGGGTGTCCTCCTGGGGTGGGCAAGGGTGGCAGGGGGTGTCCCTGGGGGCAGGGGAGGGCACCTCTGGGCTCATTCTGAGCCCACAGGTCCCTTAACGCCTGCCCTGACCCAGGCGCTAAAATCCAGCGCTAATGCGGGTTCTTTAGACCCGCCCACTCCCGGGCGTCATTTTTGCCCGGGAGTATAAATACGACGCATATGCATCGGAGTCATTTTTTAAGACGGGAACGCCTACCTTGCATATCATTAACGCAAGGTAGGTGTTCACGCAAAAAAATGATGCTAACTCCATGAACTTTGGCGCTAGACGCATCTAACGCCAAAGTATAAATATGGAGTTAGTTTTGCGTCGAATTTGCGTCGAAAAAAACGACGCAAATTCGGCGCAAACGGAGTATAAATACGCCCCCTGGTCACTTGATCCCCAAGTGGCCAGGCCCTTTAGTGCATCTGTAAGTCCCTAGTAAATGGCATCCCTGATACTGAGGGAATGGCTACTGAAAGGGACTCTAAGAGCTGCAGTACAACTTGTGCCATTCTAAGGGACCGAGCACCAACCTCATGCAAACCGCTGTTGCAGTCTACATGAAAAGGTGCTCCCTAAAAGTGAAAGCATGACATGGCACACAGCCTGCGTGCCATGTCCCCTAAACACTGCATGTAGTATTTTAAGGCACCCCTACGGCAGGCCTTACAACCCTAAGGCAGAGTGCATTACATTACATGTGTGAACATATCTACAAGAGCAGATATTTCCCTACTATGGCCCTCATTCCAAGTTTGGCTGGCGGCGGTAGCCGCCAGCCAAAAGGGAACCGCCACTTGGCCGCTCCGCGGTCAAAAGACCGCGGAGGCCATTCTGGCTTTCCCGTTGGGCTGGCGGGCGTCCGCCAAAGGAGCGCCCGCCGGCCCAGCGGGAAAGGCCCTGCAACAATGAAGCCGGCTTCAAATGGAGCCGGCGGAGTTGCAGGGGTGCGACGGGTGCAGTTGCACCCGTCGCGATTTTCACTGTCTGCAATGCAGACAGTGAAAATCTTTCTGGGGCCCTGTTAGGGGGCCCCTGCACTGCCCATGCCAGTGGCATGGGCAGTGCAGGGGCCCCCAGGGGCCCCACGACACCCGTTCCTGCCATCCTGGTTCTGGCGGTGAAAACCGCCAGAAACAGGCTTGCGGGAAGGGGGTCGGAATCCCCATGGCGGGCGCTGCAAGCAGCGCCGCCATGGAGGATTCTCCTAGCCGGGGGTAATCCGGCGGGAAACCGCCGGACCCGGCTGGGCGACCGCGGCTGTGAATACAAAAGGAAGCACCGCCAGCCTGTTGGCGGTGCTTCCGTGGTCGTCGACGGGTCAGAATGACCCCCTATGTCTTTATTGAAACGCACGCAACACAAAAGGATGATTGACGGAGTGTTGTAACTTTTCATCCACTCACCCCCAGTCACAGATCTGGGTTTAATCCATTGTTCTTTTGCTCACCATGCCACCCCAGTTTGGACCCAGCCATATGCAAATCAGTCTTGACCCTGTTCCACATGGGAACAGTTCATCCCGAACTGGCAGACCAGGTCCTCCCTGGACTGGAAACAAGCATCATGGGACCGATTCCTGGGTATCACCCTTCATCAGCAAGGCAAGCTTAAATCCATTGGCACAGTGAGCAAGGGACCCACATCTGGGTATACCCTTCTGTAGGAGGCTGGCCTGGTTTGTAGTGGGTACCTTGGGTACTTACATCTTACACCAGGTCCAGTTATCCCTTATTAGTGAATGTAGTATTGTTATAGTAGATTCGGCTGATAGAGGTAGCTGTAGCAGAGCAGCTTAGGCTGAACTAGGAGTCATGCAAAGCTCCTGCAATACCACTTATAATTACACAGCACTTATACACTTATACACAAGTAAATACAATACTCAGTGTTACCAAAAATAAAGGTAGTTTATTTGGGTGACACAAGGCCAAAAATATCTTAGAGGCAATACTCCTTCTGGAGGTAAGTATTATACACAAAATATACACTAGACACCAAAATAAGGTAAGTAATTAGACATACGATAGTGCAAATAATAGGAAATGCTATAGAATGCAATAGGAGAAAATAGGTTTAGGGACAACACAAACCATATACTAAGAAAGTGGAATGCGAATCACAAATTCCCCCCTAGACAAGTGTAGTGTGTAGAGAATCGCTGAGAGAGTGGGAATACAGCAAAAGTAAGTAAATTACCCCACCCCAGAGCCCAGGAAAGTAGGAGAAAAGTACTGCAAGTTTCCTTAGGACACACTACAAGTCATGATTGGAGTTATTGCAAGAACCAAGCAAGACTGCAAACAACAAATGGGGCATTCCTGGGACCTGAACACCTGCAAAGGAAGGAGACTAAGTCCAGAAGTCAGAAGAAGCTCCAGGAAGGACAGGAGCCCCTGCCAACACAGAAGAGGATGCAAAAGAAGCATCCCTGGTTAGAAGAAGACTGCAGAAATGCACCCACAGAAGATATCAGCGGGTTCCTGCATGATGCACTGGATGTCCCACGAAGAGAAGTTGGATGCAGGCTAGTTTTGGTGCAGGATTTCTCCAACAAGCCTTGGTTCCGTCAAAGTCACATTTTGTGTAAAAGTGGAGCTCTATGGACCAAGGGGGGACCTGGGACCTCAACTCTGTGTGAGGAGGAGGAGGAGGAGGGGGCTTTCAGGACTTTAGAGAGCTCTCAGAACACCAGATAGCATCCATGGGAGTCCCAGGATATGGGGACAAAGGAGATGCAAAATGCCGTTGGTGCAGCACTACAAAGGAAGGTCCGACGCCGCCGGAGAACAACTCAGTGAGTTGGGCATCACAGGATAGAGTGCTGGGGACCAGGGCCAGGTTGTGCATAAATAGTGTACAGAGGCATCAGGAGGTGAAGAAGAAGCTGAACGCAGGGGTACTGTCGTTGTCATGGAAGACAAGGTCTTAACTCCTCCAAATTGGGACAGCAGGACCTCAGGACAGTCTGTGTCAATGGGGTCCACCCTCTGTGTTCCAAGGAGCACACTCATCGCCACGAGAGGAGTCCATTAGAACCGGTCGTCGACTTAGAAGGTGCCTGCTTTAGCAGGAAAGTGACTCCGTCACTCCGCAGGAGATTTCTTCGGTCCTTATGGTGCAGGGTGAAGACAGGGAGTCCCCAGAGCGTGCACACTGTGGAAACTGTTGCAGTTGCTGGCTGGAGCTGAAGTTGCAGAGGAAAGGTAGTAGCCCTTCTGGATACTTTGTTGCTGTTACAGCGGTTCCTGGAGCAGTCTGCGGTTGCTCCCAAGGTCATATGATGAAGTAGTAGTTGCAGAGGATTCCTGCTGGAAACTTGCAAGTAGAATTGAAGAGAACCCCACAGGAGAGTACCTAAATAGTCCTGAGAGGGGTATTGGCTACCCTTATCAGGTATGGACCTATCAGGAGGGGTCTCTGATGTCATCTGCTGGCACTGGCCACTCAGAGGCCTCCAGAGTGTCCCCACACTTTGGAAAACAAGATGGCTGAAGTCTGGGACACACTAGAGGAGCTCTGGGCACCAACCCTGGGGTGGTGATGGACAAGAGAGTGGTCACCCCCCTTTATATGTCCAGTTTCGTGCCAGAGCAGGGCCGGGGGTCCCTGAACTGGTGTAGACTGGCTTATGCAAGGAGGGCACCATCTGTGCCCTTCAGAGCATTTCCAGAGGCTGGGGAGGCTACCCCTCCCCGCCTGTAACACCTATTTCCAAAGGGAGAGGGTATAACACCCTGCTCCTAAAGGAAATGCTTTGTTTTGCCTTCCTGGGACTGAGCTGTTCAGACCCCAGGAGGACAAAACCCTGTCTGTGAGGTGGCAGCAGATGTAGCTGCATTGCAAGCGTCAGAGAGCTGGTTTGGCAGTACTGGAGGTCCCTGGTGCAGCCACCAAGATGCATGGAATTGGTTCCCCAATACCAGATTTGGAATGGGGGGACAATTCCATGATTCTAGACTCCTTACATGGCCATATTCGGAGTTACCATTGTGAAGCTACATATAGTATTATAGTATTGACCTATATGTAGTGCACACGTGTAATGGCATCCCCACACTCACAAAGTCACAGGAATCGGCCCTGAACTATGTGGGGGCACCTTTGCTAGTGCAAGGGTACCCTCACACTTAGTAACTTTGCACCTATTAAGGATCAGCTGGAACCCCAATGCATTGGGTACCTAGGTACCATATACTAGGGACTTATAAGGGGGGTACAGTGTGCCAATTGAAATTGGTAAATGAAGTCACTAGCCTATGGTGACAAATTTAGAAGCAGAGAGAGCATAAGCACTGAGGTTCTGGTTAGCAGAGCCTCAATGACACAGTTAAGCACTATACAGACACACACATTAGGCCATAAACTATGAGCACTGGGGTCCTGACCAGCAGGATCCCAGTGAGACAGGCAAAAACATACTGACATACAGGTAAAAATAGGGTTAACATGCCAAGAAAGATGGTACTTTCCTACACCTTCCCACTTAGGGCAACTATAGCAACACAAAAGGAGGATGGACAAAGTGCTGAAACTTTTCAACCACTCAACCCAAGTCACAGATCTGGGTTTAATCCATCATTCCTCTTCTCACCATGCCACCCAGTTTGGACCCAGCCATATGTAAATCAGTCTTGACCTTGTTCTCCATGGGAATAGTCCACCCCAAACTGCCAGGCCAGGGCCCTGATTTATACTTTTTGGTGTAAAGCGCACTAATGCAGTTTTGCAACAAAAAGTTTAGCACCAGCTTGCACCATTTCTGTGCACCAGACGGGCACCATATTAATGGAATGGTTCAAGCCGGTGGAAAGGGTAGGCTAGTGTAAAAAAAAAAATAATGACGTTAGTTGGTGAGGCTGGCGGTATGGGAGAAGGAGGTTTTGCACAAAAAGATTATGGCGGTCATTCTGACCGCGGCGGTCGGCGGTCGCCGCCCGCCAAGCGGTTCCCGCCGAAAGACCGCACCACGGTCAAAAGACCGCGGCGGTCATTCCGGCTTTCCCGCTGGGCCGGCGGGCGACCGCCAGAAGACCGCCAGCCGGCCCAGCGGGACAGCCCCTTCAACAATGAAGCCGGCTCGGAATGGAGCCGACGGAGTTGAAGGGGTGCGACAGGTGCAGTGGCACCCGTCGCGATTTTCACTGTCTGCTAAGCAGACAGTAAAAATCTTTGTGGGGCCCTGTTAGGGGGCCCCTGCACTGCCCATGCCAGTGGCATGGGCAGTGCAGGGGCCCCCAGGGCCCCCACGACACCCGTTCCCGCCATCCTGGTTCCGGCGGTGGACACCGCCAGAAACAGGCTGGCGGTAAGGGGGTCGGAATCCCCATGGCGGTGCTGCAAGCAGCGCCGCCATGGCGGGTTCCCTGGGCCAGCGGGAAACTGGCAGGAAACCGCCGGCTCCCCTTTTCCGACCGCGGCTTTACCGCGGCAGTCAGAATCGCTCAGGAAGCACTGCCAGCCTGTTGGCGGTGCTTCCGCCGCACTCCGCCATGGCGGTCATGGACTGCCAAGGTCAGAATGACCCCCTATGTTAGGAAGGTCAGAGTAAAAAAAAAGTTAGATGCCTAGAGTCTTAGAAAAGACAGGAGTCATGCCTATCACCCCAATAGCTAGCACAGAGGACCAGGGTCACCTGTTCATGGCCATTGCAACCTGTGCCATGTTTGGGCGCCCATTTCATGGCCCCCTATGGTACTTTAAAAAATAAAATAAAATACTTACCTGTACTTACCTGGGGTGGGGTCCCCCATCCTCCGCTGTCCCTCTGGTGTGGGTGTTCCTGGGACGGCACCTGTGGGCTTTTTCCATGGTGTTCCTCCATGGAAAGAGGCCCACAGGTCCCCTAATTCCTGCCCTGACCTGACCCATGCGTTAAAAAATGGGGCAAAGCAAGCTTTGCCCCATTTTTGACCTCTCCTCCCTCCCGTGCACCATTTTGGCACAGGAGTACAAACATGGCGTTAGGGCCATAGAGTCATTTTTTACACAGGAACGCATACCTTGCATCTCATTAAGGCAAGGTACGTTTCCACGTCCCAAAAATTACTTTAGCTCACTAAATTTGGCGGTAGACGGGTCTAGCGCCAAAGTATAAATATGGAGTTAGTTTTGCACTGAATTAGAGTAAAAAAAATAAATGACGCTAATTAGAGTATAACTATGCCCCCAGGTTCTCCCAGGATGGGAAACAACCATCCTGGCATTGGTTTCAGGGTATCACCCTTCATCAGCCAGGCTAGCTTGAATCCAGTGAAACAGTGAGCAAGGGACCCATGTCTGGGAATACCCTTCCCACTTGGGGCAACTATAGGAACACAAGAGGATGATGGACGGAGTGCTGAAACCTTTCAATCACTCACCCCAGTCACAGATTTGGGTTTAATCCACTGCTCTTTTGCTCACCATGCCACCCCATTTGGACCCAGATACATGCAAATCAATCATGGAAACAGTCCACCCGAACTGCCAAGCCCGGACTTCCCTGGACCAGAAACAAGCATCCTAGGACCACTTTCAGGGTACCACCCTTCATCAGCCAGGCTAGCTTGAATCAAGTGGCACAGAGAGCAAGGGACCCACTTCTGGGCATACCCTTCCAACTTAGAGCAACTATAGCAACACAAAAGGTTGATGGATGGAGTGCTGAAACTTTTCAACTACTCACCCTCAGTCACAGATCTGGGTTTAATCCATTGTTCTTTGGGACCAATTTCAGGGTATCACTCTTTATCAGCCAATCATGCTTGAACCCAGTGGCATAGTGAGCAAGGGACCCACGTCTGGGCATACCCTTCCTATTTAGGGCAATTATAGCAACACAAAAGGATGATGAATGGAGTGCTGAAACTTTTCAACCACTCACCCCCAGTCATAGATCTCAGATTAATGCATCATTCTTTTGTTCACCAAGCAACCCCAGGTTGGACCTAGCCATATGCAAATCAGTCTTGACTCTGTTCACTCATTCCCAATGTATAACTGTGAAAAAGAAGAACAGGACCTCTGGGGTATAGAACAGGTCATCACAAACGGGCCAGTAAAAACAGAAACAGTGACAGCGGCACAGAAAGTCCCCCATAAAACAACAATAAACAAAGTTCTATCAAGTGGTAACCAAGCGCCCGACTTAAAGTCACAAGCCCCTGTGGCAGTCAGGTCAGAAGAAATGTGGGCTGCAATCCTAAATTCAATGCAAGCAACGGTCATGGCGCTGCAATTTCTTTCAAACAAAATGGACATTCAAGTTGACTTGCTAAACACCCTGGCAGTATTTGTCTCCGGGATTGACAGTAAGTTGGAAAAATTAAACGCACTTATAACAAGGGCGCAAGTCACTCACTCTAATGACTATACAATTTGTTCCTGTAAAGAGGTAGTAGAAAAGATATCTCAACTGCCGCAAATCTTAGAGGGAATACTTCAAGAAATCTGCTCCACCCGGAAGGATGAACATACATGGCCTAAACCACTCGCCACCATGTTAAAATCTACTCTGAGGGAGCAGAAACAAAAAGAGCAGCAGCCCTTTCCTCCCTTGCGCCTGTCTCATCATTTTTAAGTGAGGAGAGAATATTGGCTGACAGCCACCAACTAGCAAGTGTCCACTGGGAACCCATGGTGAATCATCCTCCGCTACAGCCCAACAATAAGCCTGGGAACCCTGAGTTTCCCATAACTCGGACCCTCTCAAAAAGAGAACGAAAGCGGGCAAGGAAGGGAAGGAAGTCCGCCCAACCCCATCAATTCAACTCATCAAAGGACCCATCTCAAGACCAGGCGACGTCAAATGGAGGGTATAAAAGAAACAGTACTACCCACACAAGTACAAGCTCTAACACAATAATAGATGTGACAACACTCCCAGCCACAGCAGAGGTCACCCACTTAACAAGGTCCCCCCTGAGACCTCCCGAAGCGTTTGGCACTATAACGAACCGAAGACCAAGCCCCACAAGGGTCCAGCAGAGCACAAAACCTAAACCCATTACACCTGCGCTGCCTCCCCAACTAACACTGGTCAATTTGGGCAGCAAGTCTGCCATTAGTCAGAGGGAAGATGGCTATATGGAGCAAGACCCGCGCATAGAGCAAAATCAGTCACGTATAACAGACACGAATACCCTCCAGTTACTCTGGATTCCAGAATTCACCTCCAGGTCCCCCACAGATGTTCTTAATCGCTCTTCGATCTTAAGAATCATAAAAGCCTTACCTGATCTTCAGTTTGTAGCCTCGGATGACCTGGCAGCTATAAAAGTTATCCAAGCAAGAGGCAACCAACACACGGATCCAACACTCACCATCTTCTCGGCACCAGATATCCCAAAGCAGATCTTGAATAGAAAGGACCTATTGAAAGCCTGGGGCATTGAGGTAACCACCTACAAAGGAGACCGCTATCCAACTCCGTTACTAGCCTCACAACACCTGGGAACGCCCAAAGGCACATGGTCAGTTCTGAAAGGAGTACATCAGGCCAGCAGACCCATTGAAGAAAGATGTAGTGAGGAGAATCCACCTAACCACCCGCTGACAGTCCAAGTATGGAGAGAAGACGGGAGGGAAAGAGTGGTCTTGGGTCAACAAAAGTATCCAGATAGGGAACGGGTAGCGACGGTTTTACCCCCTAGACCGATGGGCAATAATTGAATTGGTAAGGATCAACCCGCACACGGCATTTTATCCATTTGCTCCTGGAACGTTGGTGGCCTACGGTCAAAACTGGAGGATCCTGCAGTAATACATTTTTTCAGCTCCTTCGACATCTTACTCATACAGGAATCCTGGGCAATGGAATCAACACCGATAATCGGATTCATGGAATACCTTAGCCCAGCAACGAAAACAAATAGGTGTGGAAGGCCAAAGGGAGGCCTCGCCATTTACGTTAGCACCAGCCTTTTGGTAAAAATCTCTGAGTATAAGGAGGAAGACCAACCTTTCCAATTGCTCCAGCTAGACGATTGGGGGAAAAACACACAGGAGCCATTGATTCTGGTCAACACATACATTAATCCTAAAAATAAAAAAATTGAAGCAAACAAACTTCTAACTCAACTATTAAGGATAAAAGGAACAATAAAATCAGCATTCTGGTTAATGTCGGGCGACTTCAATCTCGGCTTATTCCACAACCCCAGTGAGGATCACATCCAAACAGTTGCAAGAATGCCCGCCCAAACCATCCCAAAAAAACGTAGGAAAGATAAAATAGGGGAGAGTTTCATACGCACCTGTGAATTAGTAGGCCTCTTCGCGCTAAACAGACGGAAGTGCCCGGATATTCCACCTGGACAAGATTCTCTGGGAAGTCGGTCTCCTATCTAGACTACACTTTGGTGTCCCCTGCTTTATATAAGTTAGTAAACACCTTTACCATCATGGACCGCACGGAAAGCGACCACAAACCACAGGTATTTGAGATTTGTGCATCACTGCAAAAACCGGAGAAAGTGGCAGCCCTAAACGGGACACTAGGCTCCGAAAATCTAAAGCGACTCAAATGGTCCTCTGACACCATTGAAAGACAAGCAGAAGAGGCCCTACGGAACCTAGAATCAACTATCACAAGTGGGGCAAAGTTGACAACAGTCTGGGAGAACTTTGCCCACAACCTCATAAAAAAAGATTCCTTAAGTAACATGAGAAAGGGAGCACAATTGAATCACCGCCAAAGTTCACTTTTACCGCTGCCAGTGCGCAAAAGGAAAGCAGCAGTAGGTAAATTATTAAGGTCACTGCGTAAATGCCCAGATAATGGATCAATATTGACCGCCCTTAGAGAGCAAAGGAAATTGTATAAAAGGGTTCTATGGACCTTTAAAAAAGGCCAACAGGAGGTCCTGTGGGCCAAACTACATTTTGTGACCAAAACATCTGACTCCAAAAGATTTTGGAAAATCATCAATACAATAGACAATGGTGCAAAAGCAGGCAATAACGCAAACATAACAGAGGAAGTATGGGTATCCCATTTAAGGTCACATCTAAAAGAATCAACCATCGAAGAAGGCCCCCAAATGCAGTCATATATGATTGGTGGGGATCCCAACACCCCTGAACCTTTGAAATTACGGCACCAGAACTATTAAAAATCATTGGAAAGTCACGAATGGACTGTGCCCCTGGCCCCAATGGCCTACCGCAAGCACTATTTAAACAAGACACGGAAAGATGGGCCAATTTCCTGGCAGCAATGTTTAATGAGGTGATCACAACAGGCATTGTCCCGGCATCCTGGAAAGGCTCAATAATCCACCCCATCTATAAGGGTGGGAGCGCGCTCTCCCCAAGCAACTACAGACTAATCGCTCTTTTAGACGTTGAACTCAAGTACTTTTCCTGCTGTGTGCTTAAACATCTAGAAGCCTGGATTACAGAGAACAATATTCTACCCTTTAATCAAACCGGGTTTACCAAGCACCAAGGAACATTAACAAATCTTATTGGGCTAGGTTTGATCATAAACAGAGCAAAAGCAAAGGGGACTCCAACTTATTTATGTTCTGTTGACTTTAAAGCTGCTTTTGACTGTGTCCCCCGTGGCAAAATGTGGGCCAAATTACTACAGTGGGGGCTGCCACATCCTATTTTCAATGCC
Organism: Pleurodeles waltl; assembly: GCF_031143425.1. Taxonomy (NCBI): domain Eukaryota; kingdom Metazoa; phylum Chordata; class Amphibia; order Caudata; family Salamandridae; genus Pleurodeles; species Pleurodeles waltl. The sequence continues at coordinate 932,318,459 of NC_090436.1, read as the reverse complement.
ATCAAAATGCTATACTCTGATACTTGGGTAAAGGTTAAATTGGGGGAAGGCTCTCACCTATCCAGGGCAGTCAAAACAACAGTGGGGGTGAAGCAAGGCTGTGTATTGGCTCCAACACTCTTCAACCTGTACATAGCAGATCTCCCCGCCAAGTTAAATGGTCACTCATCCCACTCTCCATCACTGGGCGGTCCACAAGTATCCAACCTATTATACGCAGATGACCTACTACTAATCAGTAATACCAGAATAGGCATGCAGAAATTGTTAAAGGCATTAGAAGAATACTCAGGTTCTAATGATTTAGAAATTAATCATAAAAAATCTAAAATGATTACCTTAAACCGCAGGCCAACCACGCAAGGCAAATGGCATATGAATGGGAAAACCCAAGAGGAAGTAACATCATACAGATACCTAGGATTGGTGGTAGATGCTAGAGGTAATTACACGCCACAAAAAGAGGCTATAAAAAACAAGACGCAGGCCCTTACTTACGCCTTTTGCAAGCTAGCAATCTCAATCTGTGGTCATGCTCTGAACCCATTAACAGCTGTAATGAGAGCGAAACTACTTCCATCTATTACCTATGGGACCGAAATAATGAGGGGGTGGAAGTAGGTCTTCTGGATAAACTTCTGATAAAAACCTATAAGCGCGTTTTTCGGCTGCCCGGACGTGCATCGCCAGCCCAGGTCAGATTGGAATTTATGCTGGTCAAACAGTTGTTAGCCCGACCAGCAGCATACATTAAATGCTGCTACAAACTGTGTCGCGCTTCAAAAGGGTCTTTAGCCAATCTAGTCTGGCAGGAAATTATCCTAGAAAGAGGGAACCCCAACTACATAAGGTATCTAGAAAAAAGTAAGAATCTTTTGAACTTAGATGATGTATGGAACCGGTCTCTACCCATCCCCATTTTCAATAAAGCAGTGAATAAAGCAAGTAAATTACAGAGCTTGATAGAAGATAAGATCTCATTGGCCAAAAGGGAGCATAGTTGGTTGATTCTTAACCCCTACAAAACATTTAAAGAATCATCACTTATGGCTGGCCCCTACTCAAGGAAAATCAAGCAATCCTTTCTCAGACTTAGGCTGGGTGAAGTCCCTACTTTAGACCTCACGCCAAAATGGAAGAAAGAGCGGCAAGTAGGCTCCCTGGAGTGCCGTCTCTGTCATCTAGCAGATGAAAACCTGATGCATATGGTCTGCATTTGCCCAGCCCTGGCGGCTGAAAAGAGACTCTTACTAAAAAAAGAATTTAACGGTTTAAAAATGAGATCTTGCAGACAAGCATTAATTGCAGCCTTTAACCCTCGAAATACAATATTGAACATTAGGCTGGTTCAATTTTTGGAAATTTTCACTCTAAAAACCACAGCCTCTTGAAATAACCAACTCAGAGGGAGGGCTGAAACGATAGCGAAATCCCTATAACCCGCATTGAACATCTTAAAGAAGGGAAGGCTCCTAGTTAGTCCATTGGGTTGTTTAGCTTATGTCATAATAAAGTCTGGTACCAAAAACCAGACTTAAGTAGGGGTAAATAAAATTTATAGAAGGTCTCTTCCCACTTTGCACTATTTTTACCAATACCTCATTGGGTTACTGTTTATATTTCCTAGTGGAAGGAAAACTTCATACATCATTTCATTTTAATCACAAGATTTTATTTTGCGCTGTATTTTTTCTTACCTTCAATAAGATGATTCTGTTGCCCTACTATCAATACCTTATAGCACTAGTATGTCTTTTCTAAAAAAAATTATGTGGAAGGAAATTTTACTTACCATTTCACCCTAAGCCAAAGAACTGTAATTGTCTTTTTGAACTAAAATTGTTCTGTTATTGTTTACGTTGAAGGAAAAGTTTTATGGTTTTAATGAACTAATAAACTTGTTATTATCTGTTCCTCATGAGAACAGTCCACCCGAACTGTCAGCCCAGGTCCTGCCTGGACCGGAAACAAACATTTTGGGACTGTAGGAAAGTTCCATCTTGCCTGGCATGTTACCCCCATTTTTACTTGTATGAACTCAGTGCTCATAAAGTGTGCCCTGTATGTGTTTCCTGTGTAGTGCCGAACTGTATCACTGAGGCTCTGCAAACCAGAACCACAGTGTTTATGCTCTCTCTGCTTTTAAAATTGTCACTGCAGGCTAGTGACTAATTTTACCAATTCTTATTGGCACACTGGAACACCCTTATAATTCCCTAGGATATGGTGCCTAGGTACCCAGGGTATTGGGAGTTCCAGGAGATGCCTATGGGCTGCAGCATTTCTTTTGCCACCCATAGGGAGCTCAGACAATTGTTACACAGGACTACCACTGCAGCCTGAGTGAAATAACGTCTGCGTTATTTCACAGCCATTTTACACTGCACTGGGGGTGTTACTGGTCCAAAGAAAGTTGTGGTAGCTACTGAATTACCTGTAGATTGCTTACTAGGCAATGATTTGGAGACATCAGCTTGGGCTGAAGTGGAGTTGGAGGCTCATGCAGCAATGCTGGGCATTCCTGGGCATATTTTTGCTTTGACAAGGGCTCCGGCCAAAAAGCAAAAAGGACAGGGAAACTTGGATCCTGGAACAATGGACCAAGTGCTCCCAAAAGGTAGGGGTAAGAAGGGTAAATCCTTGCCCACTACCCTCTCACCAGAAGATTCCCCTTTTGAGGAAGAGGAATCCTCTCCCTGTGTGGAACCTACACCAGATGAGCTGGCAGCAGGCACTGCTGAGCTTTTGGGTGCAGGGCGGCCTGCTAGGGAAGAGCTGAATGTGGCACAACAAGCATGTCCCACACTAGAGGGTTTGGGACAGCAAGCTGTCAAGCAGCAGAATGGGGATGTCAGTGATAGCCATAAGGTGTATTGGGAAGATAACCTCCTGTATAGTGAGTCAAGGGACCCTAAACCTGGAGTTGCCAGGAGACTGGTCATCCCTTTGCAATACAGAGAGTTTCTTCTTACATTAGCACATGACATTGCCTTGGCTGGGCATTTGGGCCAAAGTAAAACTTGGGACAGGCTTGTTCTCCTGTTTCACTGGCCTCATATGTCAGAGGACACCAAAGAGTTCTGTCGCTCTTGTGTGACCTGCCAAGCCAGTAGCAAGACTGGTGGCACTCCAAAGGCCCCCTTAATTCCACTTCCTGTGGTTGGGGTGCCCTTTGAATGGGTAGGGGTTTACATAGTTGGCCCCCTTGACCCTCCAACCACTTCAGGCAATAGGTTTATCCTTGTGGTACTGGACCATGCCACTAGGTATCCTGAAGCTATCCCCTTAAGGACCACTACAGCTCCTGCAGTGGCAAAGGCCCTCCTGGGAATCTTTTCCAGGGTGGGTTTACCTAAGGAAGTGGTGTCAGACAGAGGTAGTAACTTCATGTCTGCATACCTCAAAGCAATGTGGAAGGAGTGTGGTGTAACATACAAGTTCACTACTCCTTATCATCCACACACGAATGGTCTGGTTGAGAGGTTTAATAAAACTCTCAAAGGTATGATAATTGGACTCCCTGAAAAACTCAGAAGGAGATGGGATGTCCTGTTACCTTGCCTCTTTTTTGCTTACAGGGAGGTACCCCAAAAGGAGTGGGCTTTAGCCCCTTTGAAGTCCTCTTTGGGCACCATGTAAGAAGTCCCCTTGCACTTGTTAAGGAGGGTTGGGAACAACCTTTAAAAGCTCCTAAACAGGACATTGTGGACTATGTGCTTGGCCTAAGATCAAGAATGGCTGAGTATATGAAAAAGGCCAGTAAAAACCTTCAGGCCAGCCAGGAGTTTCAAAAGCAATGGCATGACCAGAAGGCTCTCCTGACCCAGTACCACCCAGGACAGAAGGTGTGGGTATTGGAGCCTGTGGCCCAAGAGCACTCCAGGACAAATGAAGTAGAGCCCATCTAATTGTAGAGAAAAATGGTGAGGTTACCTACTTGGTAGACCTGGGCACTGCCAGAAGTCCCTTTAGGGTGCTCCATGTCAACTGCCTAAAACCCTACTATGACAGGGCTGATCACACCCTGCTCATGGCAACTGATGAGGGACATGAAGAAGAGAGTGACCCTCTACCTGATCTCTTCTCCACCAGTGAAGCTGATGGCTTAGTGGAGGGAGTAGTACTTGCAGATTGTCTTACTGCTGAACAGAAAGATAACTGTGTAAATCTTTTAAGTCAGTTTTCTGAACTCTTCTCACTGATACCAGGTACCACTACTTGGTGTGAGCATACAATCAATACTGGAGACAGTTTACCTGTCACAAGTAAGATTTATAGGCAGCCTGACCATGTCAGGGACTGCATTAAACAAGAGGTTCAGACAATGTTAGACTTAGGAGTTATTGAGCCTTCAGAAAGCGCATGGGCTAGCCCACTGGTGCTGGTTCCAAAACCTCGCAGTAAGGATGGAAAAAGAGTGATGAGGTTTTGTGTTGAATATAGAGAGCTCACCCAAGTAACCAAGACAGATGCTCACCCTAAACCCAGGCCAGATGAGCTGATAGATACACTGGCTTCTGCCAAGTATCTAAGCACTTTTGATTTAATTGCAGCGTAGTGGCAGAATAAATTATCAGACGATGCTAAAGCCAAGACTGCATTTTCAACCATTGGAGGGCACTATCAATTCACTGTGATGCCCTTTGGTCTGAAGAATGCACCTGCCACTTTTCAAAGGTTGGTGAACACAGTCCTCCAATGGTTGGAAGCTTTTAGTGCAGCATATCTAGAATATTTAGCTGTCTTTAGCTCCACCTGGGATGATCACCTGGTCCACCTGTGGAAAGTTTTAGAGGCCCTGCAAAAGGCAGGTCTCACTATCAAGGCCTCAAAGTGCCAGATAGGGCAGGGGAAAGTGATTTAACTGGGCCACCTGGTAGGTGGAGAACAGATTTCACCACTGCAGGGGAAGATCCAGACCATTATGGAATGGACTCCCCCTACAACTCAAACCCAGGTGACAGCCTTTTTAGGCCTCACAGGGTACTATAGGAGGTTTATTAAGAATTATGGCTCCATTGCAGCTCCTCTTAATGACCTCACTAGTAAGAATATGCCTAAAAAGGTGTTGTGGACAGCTAGCTGTCAAAAAGCTTTTGATGAGCTCAAACAGGCCATGTACTCTGCACCTGTCCTAAAAAGCCCTTGCTACTCCAAAAAGTTCATAGTCCAGACTGATGCTTCTGAATTGGGGGTTGGGGCAGTCCTATCACAGCTTAATACTGAGCGCCCGGATCAACCTGTTGCTTTTGTCAGCAGGAGGTTGACCCCTAGAGAAAAGTGTTGCTCTGCCATAGAGAGGGAGGTGTTTGCTGTGGTCTGGGCACTGAAAAAATTGAGACCATACCTGTTTGATACTCACTTTATTGTTCAGACAGATCACAAACCTCTACTTTGGCTAAAACAAATGAAAGGTGAAAACCCTAAATTGTTGAGGTGGTCCATCTTCCTACAGGGAATGGACTATACAGTGGAACATAGACCTGGGGTACCCACTCCAATGCAGATGGACTCTCCAGATATTTCCACTTAGACAATGAAGACTCATCTGGGCAAGGTTAGCCTTATTGTCCCTCGTTTGGGGGGGGGGGGGTTGTGTAGGAAAGTACAATCTTACCTGGCATGTTACCCCCATTTTTACATGTATGTATGTTTGTTTTTGCCTATGTCAGTGGGATCCTGCTAGCCAGGACCCCAGTGCTCATAAACTGTGCCCTGTATGTGTTCCCTGTATGGTGCCTAACTGTGTCACTGAGGCTCTGCTAACCAGAACCTCAGCTTTTATGCTCTCTCTGCTTTTAAAATTGTCACTGCAGGCTAGTGACTAATTTGACCATTTCTTATTGGCTCACTCAAACATCCTTATAATTCCCTAGTATATGGTACCTAGGTACCCAGGGTATTGGGGTTCCGTTCCAGGAGATCCCTATGGGATACAGCATTTATTTTGCCACTCATAGGTAGCTCAGACAATTCTTACACAGGACTGCCACTGCAGCCTGAGTGAAATAACGTCCACGTTATTTCACAGCCATTTTACACTGCACTTAAGTAACTTATAAGTCACCTATATGTCTAACCCTCACTTAGTGAAGGTTAAGTGTAAAGTTACTTAGGCCCATATTTATACTTTTTGACGCTAAACTGCGCTAACGCAGTTTAGCGTCAAAAAGTTTTGCGCCGGCTAACGCCATTCTGAAGCGCCATGCGGGCGCCGTATTTATTGAATGGCGTTAGCCGGCGCAAGCAGACCGGCGCTGCCTGGTGTGCGCGAGAAAAACCACGTACACCAGGCAGCGCCGGCGTAGGGGGAAAATGGCGCATGGGCGTCTTAAAATGGGGCAAGTCAGGTTACGTCGAAAAAATCGTCGTAACCCGACTTGCGCCATTTTTTTTCGACGCCCATCCCCCATCAACATGACTCCTATCATTGTAAAGATAGGAGTCATGCCCCCTTGCCCAATGGCCATGCCCAGGGGACTTCTGTCCCCTGGGCATGGTCATTGGGCATAGTGGCATGTAGGGGGGCACAAATCAGGCCCCCCTATGCCAAAAAAAATTATTAAAACAAAATAAAAAAATACTTACCTGAATGTCCCTGGGGTGGGTCCCTCCGTCCTTGGGTGTCCTCCTGGGGTGGGCAAGGGTGGCAGGGGGGGTCCCTGGGGGCAGGGGAGGGCACTCTGGGCTCATTTTGAGCCCACTTGTCCCTTAACGCCATGCCTGACCCAGGCGTTAAAAAGCGGCGCAAATGCGCCGTTTTTAGCCACGCCCACTCCCGGGCGTCTCTTTTGCCCGGGAGTATAAATACCACGTAAAGGCCTGGGAGTCATTTTTTAGACGGGAACGCCTCCCTTGCATATCATTAACGCAAGGAAGGGGTTCACGCTAAAAAATGACGCACATTCTGGGAACTTTGGCGCTATTCGCCTCTAACGCCATAGTATAAATATGGCGTTAGTTGGCGTTAGTTTAGCGTCGAATTTGCGTCGAAAGAAACGACGCAAATTCGGCGCAAACGGAGTATAAATACGGCCCTTAGTGTGAGGGCACCATGGCACTAGCCAAGGTGCCCCCACATCGTTCAGGGCAAATTCCCTGGACTTTGTGAGTGCGGGGACACCATTACAGCAGTGAACTACATATAGGTCAATACCTATATGTAGCGTCACAATGGTAACTCCGAACATGGCCATGTAACATGTCTAGGAGCATGGTATTGGGGGGACAATTCTATGCATCCCCGGGGCTCCAGCATAGAACCCGGGTACTGCCAAACTAACTCTCTGGGGTTTTTTCTGCAGCTACTGCTGATGACAACCCTCAGACAGGTTATTGCCCCCCTGGGGCCTAGGCGGCCCAGTCCCATGAAGGTAGAACAAAGGATTTCCAATGAGAGAGGGTGTTACACCCTCTCCCTTTGGAAATATGTGTTAAGGGCCTGAGAGGAGCAGCATCTCCTGGTCTCTGGAAATGCTTTGAAGGGCACAGATGGTGCCCTCCTTGCATAAGCCAGTCTACACTGGTTCAGGGATTCCCCCCAGCCCTGCTCGGGCACAAAACTGGACAAAGGAAAGGGGAGTGACTACTCCCCTGACCAGCACCTCCCAAGGGGAGGTGCCCAGAGCTCCTCCCCTGTGTCCCAGACCTCTGCCATCTTGGATGCAGAGGTGTGAGGGCACAATGGAGACCTCTGAGTAGCCAGTGCCAGCAGGTGACGTCAGAGACCCCTCCTGATAGGTGCTTACCTCTCTCTGTAGCCAATACTCCTCTGAGGGCTATTTAGGGTCTCTCCTGTGGGTTTCTCACCAGATAACGAATGCAAGAGCTCACCAGAGTTCCTCTACACTTCTCTTTTTGACTTCTGCCAAGGATCGACCGCTGACTGCTCCAGAACGCCTGCAAAACCGCAATAAAGTAGCAAGAAGACTACCAGCAACATTGTAGCACCTCATCCTGCCGGCTTTCTCGTCTGTTTCCTGGTGGTGCATGCTCTGATGGCTGTCTGCCTTCACCCTGCACTGGAAGCCAAGAAGAAAGCTCCTGTGGGTCGACGGAATCTTCCCTCTGCCAACGCAGGCACAAAACTTCTGCATCACCGGTCCTCTGGGTCCCCTCTCATCTTGACGAGCATGATCCCTGGAACACAGGAGCTAGATCCAAGTGTCCCCAATAGTCCAGTGGCCCTTCTGTCCAAATTTGGTGGAGGTAAGTCCTTGCCTCCCCACGCCAGACAGTAATCCTGTGTACTGCATTAACTGCAGCTGCTAGAGTTTCTGTGCACTTTTGCAAGACTTCCTTCCTGCAAAGCACAGCCCAGGTCCCCAGCACTCCTTCCTGCATTGCCCAACTCGCTGAGTTGACCTCCGACTTCATGGGACTCCCTTTTGTTGTGCTGAGATGACCACCTTGCTCAGATCGTCTGAACACCTGTTCAGGTGCTTTTGTGGGTGCTGCCTGCTTTTGCATGGGCTCTCTGTGCACCCCCTCTGTCTCCTCCTCCAAGGGGCGACCTCCTGGTCCTTCCTGGGCCCTGGCAGCACCCAAAATCCTCAACCATGACTCTTGTAGCTAGCAAGGCTTGTTTGCGGTCTTTCTGCATGAAAACAAATGTGCTTCCTCCAGCACGCTGTGGGACATCTTCTGTCCAAAGGAGAAGTTCCTGGCACCTTCTGTCGTTGCAGAATCTTCAACTTCTTCCACCCGGAGGCAGCCCTTTTGCACCTTCTCTGGGGATTAGCGGGCTCCTGCCCCCCCTGGATACTTGCATGACTCTTGGACTTGGTCCCATTCCTTTGCAGGTCCTCAGGTCCAGGAATCAGTCTTCAGTGCTTTGCAGTCAGTTGTTGTCTTTGTAGAATCCCCTATCTCGACTTTACTGTCTTTCTGGGCTAGTAGGGTAACTTTACTCCTACTTTTCAGGGCCTTGGGCTAGGGTATCTTTGACACCCTTAGTGTTTTCTTACACTCCCAGCGACCCTCTACACACTACACTAGGCCTGGGGTTCATGCATGGTTCGCATTCCACTTTTGGAGTATATGGTTTATGTTGCCCCTAGGCCTATTGTCTCCTATTGCATTCTATTGTGTTCTACAGTGTTTGCACTACTTTTCTAACTGTTTATTTACTTGATTTTGGTTTGTGTGTATATTTTGTGTATATTACTTACCTCCTAAGGGAGTATATCCTCTGAGATACTTTTGGCATTTTGTCACTAAAATAAAGTGCCTTTATTTTTAGTAACTCTCAGTATTGTGTTTCTTATGATATAGTACTAAGTGATATAAGTGGTATAGTAGGAGCTTTGCATGCCTCCTAGTTCAGCCTAAGCTGCTCTGCTACAGCTACCTCTATCAGCCTAAGCTGATAGAACACTACTAATCTACTAATAAGAGATAACTGGACCTGGCACAAGGTGTAAGTACCACAAGGTACCCACTATGATCCAGGCCAGCCTCCTACAGGGTCCGATTTCATGGTACCACCCTTCATCAGCCAGCCTAGCTTGAATACAGTGGCACAGTGAGCAAGGGACTCACTTCTGGGCATACCCTTCCCACTTAGAGCAACTATAGCAACACAAAAGGATGATGGATGAAGTGCTGAAACTTTTCAACCACTCCCCCCCAGTCACAGATCTGGGTTTAATCCATTGTTCTTTTGCTTACCATGCTAGCCAAGTTTGGACCCAGCCATATGCAAATGAGTCTTGACTCCATTCCTCATGAGAACAGTCCACCCCCAACTGTCAGGCCAGGTTCTGCCTGGACCGGAAACAAACAATTTGGGACCAATTTCAGGGTACCACCCTTCATCAGTCAGCCTAGCTTGAATCCAATGGCACAGTGAGCAAGGGACTCACTTTTGGGCATACACGTCCCACTTAGAGCAACTATAGCAACACACAAGGATGATGGATGGAGTGCTTAAATTTTTCAACCACTCACCCCCAGTCACAGATCTGGGATTAATCCATTGTTCTTGTGTTCACCATGCCATCCCAGGTTGGACCTAGCCATTTGCAAATCAGTCTTGACCCTGTTCCCCATGGGAACAGTCCACTCCGAACTGCCAAGTCAGATCCTTCCTGGACCTGGAACAAGCATCCTAGGACCAGTTTCAGGGTACCACCCTTCATCAGCCAGGCTAGCTTGAATCCAGTGGCACAGTGAGCAAAGGACCCGCTCCTGGCAAGGAGACTGGCCTGGTATGTAGTGGGTACCTAAGGTGTTTACACCTTTTACCAGGTCCAGTTATCCCTTATTAGTGAAATGTAGTCAGTGTCTAGAAGCCAGGCTGTCTAGAGATAGCTATAGGCAGAGCAGCAAAGGTTGAACTAGGAGACATGCAAAGCTCTTGCAATACCACTGTAGTCACACAGTACTCACACGCATGAAAGACAATACTCAGTGTTACCAAAAATAAAGGTACTTTATTTTAGTGACACAAGGCCAAAAATACTTTGGAGACTATACTCCCTTAGGAGGTAACTAAATTACACAATATATACACTAGTAACCGAAAACAGGTAAGTAGACAGTCATAATATAGTGCAAATAGTGAAAATCACCATTGGTTGCAATGGGCCTAGGGTGAACACATACCATATACTAAAACAGTGGAATGCAGAATTCGGTTTCTCACTGAGGCAAGTGTAGTGTGTTGATGGGCACTGGGAGTGTAAGAAAACACCAAAGGTAAGTAAAATACCCCACCCCAGAGCCCAGGAAAGCAGGAGAAAAACACAGCAAGTTTCCTAAAACTCACTAGAAGTCGTGGTAGAAAACAGTGCAAAAACAAGAAAAGACTGCAAGACACCAATGATAGCTTCCTGGACCTGAAGGCCTGTGGAAGAAGGGAACCACGTCGAAGAAGAACTGAAGTGTTCAGGGAGAACAGGAGCCCCTGCTAACCAGAATGAAGGTGCAAATGGAGAACCACCGGTGAAAAGATGAAATCAGTATTGCACCAAAGAAGATAGATGCAGGTTCCCGGTTGGTGCAAAAGCTTTCCCACGTCGAATGGATGAATACAGTCTGGTTTGCATTGCTGGATTCCACCAACAAGCCTTGGTAAATGCAAAACATGTGTTTCGCAAAAGATGGTGCTGCCTGGGCCCAGGAAGGACCAGGTCGGCTCTACCCAGAAAGGGGAGGCAGAGGGGACTCTTGGCAACTGAAAGAGCCCTCAGAAGACCAGGCAGCACACACAGGAGTCCCACAGCATGGGTACAAAGGAGTTGCATATAGCAGTCATTGCAGCACTACACAAATGGATCTCACGTCGCCAGAGAACAACTCTGTGAGCTGCACATTGCAGGACAGAGTGCTGGGGATTTGGGCTCGGCCGTGCACAAAGAAATTCTTGGTATGGGAAACCGAATTTCACATTCCACTCTTTTAGTACATGGTTTGTGTTCCCCCTAGGCCCATTACAACCTGGTGATTTTCACTATTTGCACTATGTTCTGACTATTTACTTACCTGTTTTTGGTTACTAGTGTATATATTGTGTTATTTACTTACCTCCTGAGGGAGTATAGTCTCCAAAGTATTTTTGTCCTTGTGCCACTAAAATAAAGTACCTTTATTTTTGGTAACACTGAGTATTGTCTTACGTGTGTGTGAGTACTGTGTGACTACAGTGGTATTGCAAGAGCTTTCCATGTCTCCTAGTTCAGCCTTGGCTGTTCTGCCTATAGCTACATCTAGACAGCCTGGCTTCTAGACACTGACTACATTTCACTAATAAGGGATAACTGGACCTGGTATAAGGTATAACTATCTGTGGTACCCACTACAAACCAGGCCAGCCTCCTACACATGGGAGTCAAAATTCTCCAGTGTGGCAAGGTTGCAGGCTGTATCTAACAAAATCCTCTTAAAGCCAGATAGCTGTTGGAGGATATCTCCTTGATGTGGTTGTTTTTGGCTGGAAAATCTCAAACCATGAAAAAGTCATTTCTCATGGCTTTCGATGTCCTTCTGTTGACCAGAGATTTTCCATGCCTTTGTCCGGCAAGATTTCCATTTTTTAAATGAACATTTTCCGGTGTTGAAAACCTTGAGTTTTAGCTGCCAAAGTCCTTTCTAAATCAGCCTGTATTGCAACAAGGTCCCTTTGAAGTTCTGGAGGTTTTAGAAGTCCAAAAACTTTCTAAGTCTCATGTTTTCAGATTTTCTGGAGAAACTACTTTTGGTCACATCTAAGGTTCAGAGGAACTCTGGGACAGCACTTTGGCACAGGGACCCATTCCAGCAGAGGCCACCAGCAGGGTCTACCCCATGTCTAGTTCCTGCTGCTCAGCTGGGCATTTCAGGAAAAGGTCTCTTGCAGCTTTCTGTGAACCTGTAATCACACAGGAGGCTAGCCAACTGTCTCATGGGGGATATTTCTTAGTCCTTGGTAAAGGAAGGAGCAGGAAACAGCAGGTCTAGTCCTTTTCTGTTTTCCACAGGTCCAGAAATTGTCCTGATTAGCTGTGGGTGATGTGCTACTGTTGTAGGATTCACTAGCAAGTGGTGGGGAGATGTCATGGATACTCCCTAACCGATGAAGAAAGGCTTTCCAAGGCCAAACGTTCCTACTTTTGTGCGGCATCCTGCTTGCCTTTCTGCAAACTCTCCCATAATGCACTAATCTAAGTAAAAGTCTAAGATGGCACAAGTTTCTGCCCATGGAGGTGGCTTGTGTGGCACGATTCTGGGACAAGCTCCTCTCCTACTAGGCTGGTGCCAGACTGGCTCCAGAGATCCCAGAGTGGACAAGGCTTCTCTTCCCTAGGTCTCCCTTACACTTACCTTTGATTGGGCAGGCCTCATCCTGGATCCTTTCAATTTAGTGAAATGCCTGAATCTGAACCAGCTGGTGTGTGTCAGATACTTCACACTTGCACCTACTGCCCAAAAGCCTAATCCAATGTTTCTGCTCTGGGTGCTGTTTTTACAGTTCCTTAAGGGAAAGCTCCTACGGGCCAGCTTCTGGCAAGCTAATGCTAATTTGCCTGATATTGGTTAATGCAGACATAGGCCCTAATTACAACATTGGCTGTAAATCCCGCTCACTGAAGTGCAGAAGACCGCTAACACACCGCCGCGGCCGCGGAATCCCGCCACAGCCACTACGACTCACAGCTCAGAATCCAGCAAAATCTAGACACCCACACAAGTCTGCCACACCAAGGTCAGTGATAAACTGTCGATAACAAAACCTCCACAATCACGCCAACAGGAATACGCCCACACTATCATGACCCACAAATCCACGTGGTATTCCATTAGTGGTACACACCGCCACGCTCAAAATACACAAACATTTACAAAACACTACCACATTGGACAAATCGAAATACACACACCTGATACACATACACACACCACTCCCACATACCCAATACAATATAAAACACACACCCACATTACCCACAAACCCTTACAACAAAAATTTTGGAAGAAGCAGAGAGACAGCAAAGCAAAGACCACACCAGCAGAAAGAGGCACACAACACCATCACTCATACACATCCACGCACAAAACAACACACACCCCTAAACATCAGCCCACACATCACAACACACACCACCTCACACATCACTCACACCACCCCATGGCACCGCAAAGACACCCCAGGTTTTCTGAGGAGGAGCTCAGGGTCATGGTGGAGGAAATCATCCGGGTAGAGCCACAGCTATTCGGAACACAGGTGCAGCACACCTCCGTAGCTAGGAAGATGGAGCTATGGCGCAGAATCGTGGACAGGGTCAACGCAGTGGGACAGCACCCAAGAACAAGGGATGACATCAGGAAGAGGTGGAACAACCTACGGGGGAAGGTGCGTTCCGTGGTCTCAAGACACCACATTGCGGTCCAGAGGACTGGCGGCGGACCCCCACCTCCACCCCCACAACTAACAACATGGGAGGAGCAAGTCTTGGCTATACTGCATCCTGAGGGCCTAGAAGGAGTAGCTAGAGGAATGGACTCTGGTAAGTCAAATCTTTCACTACTTCATCCCCCACCCTACCAGCATGCGGTCACATACCCCCCACCCTCGCCCTCACCCCATCACTCCAACTCCTCACATATGTCCCACCATCACAAACAACACATCACAACACAAAGCCCTGCATGCAACAAAAAAGCATGGACACCCATCACCAATGCATGTCCACTACACATACCCACACAGACCCTTAAACAATTATCACACAAGGTCCTACTCAAGAATGTAAGCACTGGGGTACAGGGTCACCCACCCATTGCACACACAGATGCAATAATCATGCCTTTACACCCTTGCAGGACCCCTACCCAACGTCACCGGACAGGAGGTTCCAGACATGTCCACTCCCCCTACAGAAGAGGCCCACAGTGATGACAGAAGCTCTGTCCAACTGGATCTAGATGACCATCTCGGCCTATCTGGGACCTCGGGACAGTCGGTTCCCCTCACACAATCACAGGCCTCTACAGAGACTCCCCCCTCAGGAAACACCAGCACAGCACCCAACCAGTGGGCTCATACCTCTGTCCCCAGGACACGTCAAGCAGCAGTGTGTCCACCACTACAGGGAACCCAGGCTAACCCACCACCCCAACAACAGCAGGGACCTGGGGGCAGTGGCAGTGGGCACACGGTTCAGGGGATATTGGCCCAAGAAATCATGGGAACTGGGAGGTTTTCTGTGTGACAGGGTGAGGACAGGCCCAGGGAACCCATTCTCCACGAGGCCCTCTCCAACATTATGGGAGCATACCATTATTCCCAGTAGAAGATGGAAACGGTACTGGCCAAGTTTCAGGAGACCCAGCGGCTGCAGGAGGAACAGTATTTGGGGATCAGGGAGGAACTCAAGTACATCAACACCACCCTGGGCACCATTGTAGGGGTGCTGACGGACCTCGTGAACACTAAGAGGGACACTGTGCCACAACAAGGGACCCCTGACACTAGCCTGGACGATGAACTGCCCACCACCTCCGCCGGCGCTAGTGGACAGGAGGCACCACCACAGGACCACAACACCAGCACCCTACCTCCTGCAGATGGAGAACCACCCCGCAAGCGGTCCCTGAGATCCAGGACAAAGACAGAGAACAATGCCAAGACCCCCGCCAAGAAATAAGACCACCCTGAATGTCATCCTTCTGTTCCACTTTGTAACCCTGTCCATCCTTAAACTGCTCTAGCTCCACTTCCTATGCCCCTTTGGACAATGCACCTGTGAGACAAATAACTGGACTCTGCCATGGACATTCCTCCACCATCACCCCTGCCCATTTTACAACCCCTTCCACTATTTAGTACTTAAATAAACACCCTTGAATCACAAAACAATCTGGAGTCAGTCTGTGCTTTCACAAATGTGTATTTGCAATAACTGAGGGAAATAGCAATGTCCATTGTATTGTCAACATACCTATGTCACATAGCTCTAGTCCATGAGGTAACATAGCAGAGGTCATGCAGTGGGACCCACATCTGTGAAATCGAAAGGCAAAGTGACAAATTAGGGTCCATACACTGGGTGAATGTGACAGACAGATGATGGGTCGAACAATTTTATCAGATGTAGGAGGCAGTGATGTCTTCTTACCTGTGTCTCACTGGAAGTATTGCTGGATCATGTTGTTCGTGTTGTCTATGTCCTCTTCTTCTGCCTCTTCTTCTTCACTGTCCACAGGCTCACAGCTGCCACAAGACCTCCTTCTGGACCATCCTCCTGCAGAAAAGGCACCTGTCGTCGCAAGGCCAAGTTGTGCAGCATACAGCAGGGCACGATGATCTGGCACACCTTCTTTGGAGAGTGGTATAGGGAACCACCTGTCATATGGAGGCACTGGAACCTGGCCTTCAGGAGGCCTAAGGTCCTCTCTATAACCCTCCTAGTTCGCCCATGTGCCTCATTGTAGCGTTCCTCTGCCCTTGTCCTGGGAGTCCTCACGGGGGTCAGTAGCCATGACAGGTTAGGGTAGCCAGAGTCACCTGCAAATGTCGAGGGACAACTGTTAGACACACACTAACCATTAGGGACAACCCCAGACACCTATTCACACTGTATAGGGTCCTTGTCCTCACCTAGTAGCCACACACAGTGCCTCTGGAGTTGACCCATCACATAAGGGATGCTGCTATTCCGCAGGATGTAGGCATCATGCACTGAGCCAGGGAACATGGCATTCACATGGGAGATGTACTGGTCTGCCTAACATACCATCTGTACATTCATCGAATGATAACTCTTCCGGTTTCTGTACACCTGTTCACTCCTGCGGGGGGTACCAAGGCCATATGTGTCCCACCAAGGCTCCTATGATGTTGGGGATATGTCCCAGGGCATAGAAGTCACCTTTCACTGTAGGCAAATCCTCCACCTGAGTGAAAACGATGTAGCTGCGCATGTGTTTCAGCAGGGCAGACAACACTCTGGACAACACGTTTGAGAACATAGGCTGGGACATCCCTGATGCTATGGCCACTGTTGTTTGAAAAGACCCACTTGCCAGGAAATGGAGTACTGACAGGACCTGCACTAGAGGGGGGAGTCCTGTGGGATGGCGAATAGATGACATCAGGTCTGGCTCCAACTGGGCACACAGTTCCTGGATTGTGGCATGATCAAGTCTGTAGGTGACAATTACATGTCGCTCTTCCATTGTCGACAGGTCCACCAGCGGTCTGTACACCGGAGGATGCCGCCATCTCATCACCTGCCCCAGCCGACGTGCCCTATGGATGAGAACAGCGAGCAGAGGGTCAGCCAACACTGAGGTACTAAAACAACAACTTTATTGCACACATTTGTCAATCCGCTATGTGCCTGTCTTAGTGTGTATGCAAGGCCTAGATATGTGTGACGCATTTAAAGATAATGCCATGTGGCACCCTGAAATGGCGGCTGCCTGACCTGTAATGTGGGACAAGGGGATATGAGATAACTTTGCAGGCGTTGTACACCGTTGCGGTAGGCGGTCGAAGACCGCAACGCAATCCTGCATTGGTTAACATTGGACCCTATGGGTCCCAGGAACCAATGACGATGTACGCCGGCGGTGACGGTATGCACCGCCGCGGACGCGACTGACATTTTCTCTCTGTTCACTCACTTGATACCTGATCTTCTACAGGAGAGGACCTATACTGCAAGTGCTGCTGTGACCTCAGTCTGGAAGCGACGATGGCTCATGTGTCTGGGGAAAGGGCCCCTGCCTTCACTTTGGAGGAGTTAGAGAAACTAGTGGATGGGGTCCTCCCACAGTACACGCTACTCTACGGTCCTCCAGACAAACAGTTGAGTACAATGGGAGCATGCTATATGGGCAATGCCTGTTTGGAGTGGTGTGGATGGGATATGGGGGGTGAGGCGTGCATGATCCAACGGTGAGTATATGTGCGTCAGGGCAAGGGTGGGAACGTGGGTCAATGACTGTGACGGTCTGGACGATTAATGTTGTACCTTTTCCCCTGTACTATTCCTGTAGGTCAGCACCCACCAGAAGAAGGATATTTTGCGTGCCATCGCCAAGGATGTTCGGACCCTGGGGGTCCACCACAGACAGAGCACCCACTGCCGTAAAAGATAGGAGGACATTCGTCGCAGGAGCAAGAAGATGGCAGAGGCTCAGCTGGGGATGGCCTCTCAACGTGAGGGGGGTGCCCGTCTCACCATGACCCCCCTGATGTTCGGGATCCTGGTGGTGGCGTATCCGGAGTTGGATGGGTGCTGAGGGCATCACAGCAGCCACAAAAGGGTGAGTATACTCTCATTCACCTGACTCTGCGCGCATTAGGAGGTGTCTGGGTGGGGGAGGTGGGCAGTGGGTACCCCTAGGCCAGGGCGAACTTTGTAGGCAAGGACCCTTTGTGAGGCAGGCTATGTGGCACCACAACCCCACCAGTGGTAAGAGCCATCTACGCCTAGTCAGGCTCCTGTGACCTCCTTGTGTGCAGCAATCGGGCATAGGCCTGATACCTCATGTCCCTGTTATTCATTAGGGAACTCTAAGTGCATGGCGTAATGCAGAGGGCTGCTGTGTCTGTAGTGTCCGCCAACGGTAGCGGTATTGCATGCACTGAACATGTCTTTCCTCTTTCTCCCCCCCCCTTTTTGTGGTCTCCATTTTCTTGTGTGCATTAGCATCATCGGGCGAAGGAGCTGTCCCATCGGAGCAGAAGGGAGCTGCATCCCACATGGCCCTGGAGGGCGACACTACGGAATCAGAATTCACCAGTGGGACGGAGGACGAGGGGAGCTCAACGGCGGGGACTGGAGCAGAGACCAGCGACACCGACTCCTCCTCTGATGGGAGCTCCCTTGCGCTGGTGGGCCACTCTGTGCCCCCCGCATCTACAGGCACAGCTGCCACCCCCCCTACCAGCACCGCCCTCCCAGCAGCCTCTCAGCGTGTGCCCCGTGGCCGTTCACCCAGGAGGGTGGGCATCTCCTTTACCTCAGACACCTCAGCCCCTGCCCCAGTCAGCCCTGCTGCCCTCAGTGAGGAGGCCATGTGACCTCCTGAGATCCCTCCCTGTTGGGCAGTCTACCATTCTGAATGCCATCCAGGGTGTAGAGAGGCAGTTGCAACAGACAAATGCATACCTGGAGGGCATTCATTCTGTCCAGGCAGCCCAACAGCTAGCATTTCAGACTCTGGCCTCAGCACTAATGGCAGCCATTGTCCCTGTGTCCAACCTCCCCCCTAAAACTTCCTCCACCCAGACCCAATCCCCAGTACCTCAGCCTATCCCAAGCACACCATCAGACCAGCATGCACACACCTCAACACACAAGGGTAGCTCTGGAAAACATAAGCACCACACATCCCACAGGCACTCATACAAGCATCATACCCATGCACACATAACAACATCCACTGCGTCTACTGTGTCCCCCTCCTCCCTCCTCCCTCCTCCCTCCTCCCTCCTCCCTCCCTGTCATGTCTCCATTCACACCTGCATGCACTAGATCCTCAGCCACTACCTCCATCACCAGCACGCCCATCACCACACACCCCTCATGTGCACTCACCACCCCCACTACCATTCACACATCCCCTGTGTCCTCTACTAGTATGTCTGTGAGCCCTCCTCCCAAACTACACAAACGCAGTCACACACCCACCCAACAGCTATTCACCTCACGACAGCCTCCAGCCCATGCACCTTCACCCAAAGGCAGCAAACAAACACCTTCTACAACCACTACCTCTTCCTCCACTCCCAAACCCCCTCCATCTACCCGTCCCAGTGTGTCTAAGAAACTTTTCCTGTCAAACCTTGACCTCTTCCCTTCACCTTCCCTACCCCTTCTGTCCCCTAGGGCCCGCCTTTCCAGGTCCCAACCCACCACCTCAGCCACCACATCACTGGGCACAGTGGTGCCAGCAGTAACTGGATTCTGAAGTGTGCCAAGCAGCAGGGCTGCCAGTGTCCCAAGGAGCGAGGCCAAGGACATTCCCCCACCTCCAAAACAGAAGAAGTTGCCCACATCCCAGAGGGAGAAGGCCAAAACACCTGCCACAAAGGGCTCAGCCAGGACAACAGTTGGGAGTGGCAATTCAGCTGCGCCACCATCCAAGGTGGGGAAGGGCCTAAAAAAGAAAGGCAATCAACGTCGCCGCCAACCTGCACGGCGGACAAGACTGCCACTGGCACCACCACAAGGACCGCCGCCACGGGCACCGCCACCAGCACCCAAGATACTGAGCCCTTCACCTGGACCGCAGACACTGTGACCTTCATCAGCACCAAGGTCAGTGAGCCCGCCACCAGCACCGCCGCTCATGATACCGCCGCCAGCACCAAGGTCAGTGACCCCACCACCAGCACCGCCGCTCAGGACACAGTTGCCAGCACCGAGGTCAGTGAGCCCCCAACCAGCACCGCTGCCCAATGAGCGCTGCAAGCATCGCCGCTACTGAGCCCGCCGCCAGCACCGCCAGCGGACATGCCACATCCTGAGCCAGTGGCACCACCGCAGACATGGGTGCCATCCCCACTGGTCATTCGTACGAGGCTGGTGGTCAGTTCCAGGGGCCTGGCCAGCTTGCATGTTGCACCACCATCAGTGGAGTGTCACATCCACTACCTCAGTCCTTGGCAGGATGAAGCACTCTGGGCACAAAGCCCCCTCCAGCACCAGTAGAGTATCACATCCACTACCTCAGTCCTTGGCAGGATGAAACACTCTGGGCACAAAGCCCCCTCCAGAACCAGTGGAGTATCACATCCACTACCTCAGTCCTTGGCAGGATGAAGCACTCTGGGCACAAAGCCCCCTCCAGAACCAGTGGAGACTGTTAGCCACTTGAGAGACTGTGGCTTTGCACTCCTCAGGATAAAGCAGTGGGCAACCCACCCACTGGAGAGACTTGAGAGACTGTGGCTTTGCACTACCCAAGAAAAAGCAGTGGGCAACCCACCCACTGGGGAGACTTGAGAGACTGTGGCTTTGCACTCCCCAGGATAAAGCAGTGGGCAAACCACCCACTGGAGAGACTTGAGAGACTGTGGCTTTGCACTCCCCAGGATAAAGCAGTGAGCAACCCACCTACTGGAGAGACTTGAGAGACTGTGGCTTTACACTCCCCAGGATAGAGCAGTGGGCAACCCACCCACTGGAGAGACTTGAGAGACTGTGGCTTTGCACTCCCGAAGGATAAAGCAGTGGGCAAACCACTGACTGGAGAGACTTGAGAGACTGTGGCTTTGCACTTTCTAGGATAAAGCAGTGGGCAAACCACCCACTGGAGAGACTTGAGAGACTGTGGCTTTGCACTCCCCAGGATACATCAATGGGCATGGAGCTCCCTTGTGGAGCTGGCGTCGTGCACTCATCCGGCTGAAGTGCCCCCCCCCTTCCCTTCCCCCTGCGGTGCCTGTGTTTTTTTCGATCTGATGCCCCTGCAGTGTTCTCTCCGTTTCGATTGGGTATCTTGTGTGGGCCTTGCCCATGCATTTTGGGCCCAGTGGTCCACGGACTATCTTGGTGCAGTACCTGGACTTTAATTCTTGGTGTGCATATTTGTTTATAGTGTATATACATTTTTGACTAATGGATTTTACATGATTACAATCATTCAACTCATTTCCTTTTGTCCTTGCGTTCTTCCAGGGGGGTAAAGGGGGGGAAATTTAATGTTTCAGCATATATTGGTGTGTGTTTGTTGTGGGTGAGGGTGGGGGTGGGGGTGTTGCATTTGTGTGTCACTCTCTTTTTCCTCCCCCCTCCCCTGTGTCATAGGTGCAGTACTCACTGTGGTCGTCGCCGCCGTTGGTCGTGCGCCTGGTAAAGGAGCAGGAAGACAATAGCAGGGAGTATTTGGAGTTCAGGCTCCATGGCGTCCTGGTTCCTCGTGGGTTGTGTAGAGGTGAGGGTTTCCCCTTCCAAGTCCTGTTTCCGCCGTGTTTTTGTTTGCGTTGAATCCGCCCCAGAAAAGGTGACGGATTAGCCTGTCATAATAGTGTGGGCGGTACATTGCCTTCCGTCTGTCTGTTGACGGTGACCGCCATTTTGTTTGTTTGTACCGCCGTGGCGGTCGGAGTGTTAAAGTGGCTGTCTATGTTGGCGGTTTCCGCCACGGTCATAATTCCCTGTTTTTTATCGCCAGCCTGTTGGCGGTCTTACCGCCGTTTTTAACACCGACCGCCAGGGTTGTAATGAGGGCCATAGTCTAGTTTTTTAAATGTCACTTTTCCTAAACGATTTTTAAAAATATGACTTAACTAATCGTTTTGAATTGTTAAGAAAGATTGAAAATAGTGTTTGAAATATTCTGGTAGCTTTTCCCAAACCAAAGTTAGGGTAGTTATGATTTGATTCTAAACTTATACTCATAGGTCTGTTACATCCCTTAGTGGAAAAACTAGCTTGCAAATGCTTGTCATTGTAGGTGCATACCAAAATTGCATTTTGGCATGTTCCACTTTTAAACATTAGGAGCCACATTTATGAGGCTGTTTTGTCGCACCTGCACCATGCAACATGGAGCATGTGCAACACAACTCAAAAATGAGATTTATGAAGCCACTTAAGGTCACCTTGCATGGCCCTGAATGGCTTTATAAATCTGAAGTAAAACAATGCAGCACAAATCACCGCATTGCGTTACTCAGCCCCAGGGAGGCATTCCATGGGTGCTGAATTTCTCTTCTCACGCAACATCCATTGATTTTAACACATTTCCAGATTTACCAGATGTGGTAGACCTGGGAATGCACCAAAATGCTACACCATCCCAGGTGTGGCATAACAAGGAGAATCTTCTCCTTGTTACTTCCTCTTTCTATGGGTACTGCATACTGCAGCACCCATAGAAAGAGGAATATGCCTCAGGGGACTGTTTTTGTGCAGGAGGGTGTCCGTTCCTTCACAAAGACAATCCTCGTTGTAATGCACCCACCCTTGGATCATGGTGCAAGGGTGCCTGCATTGGTGCTAGGCTGTCAAAAAGGTACTAGCAGAGGGACAAAGGTAGTAATGTGCTGTATTCTTTTAAATATGGTGCATTACTTCCCTTTGCCTGTGATGCAGTGCAGCACAGCACAGTGACTTGCTGCGCTGCATCACTTGGCTATAATATGGCCAAGGTTCCCTACCTTGTGGGCTACAAGACCTTCATAGAGCTGACATATTTGATATTTGAAGTACGTTTCTTACCTGTCTAAAGGGTTATTTTGACAGGTCCACCTACAAGTTTTAAAGTTGTTAGATTCACGTTACACATGTACACCTGAACCCATGTTTCCTTTGTCAGCCTAAGGCACAACATGTGCTGCAGTCCATAGGAGTTATTTAACATTCCCATGCCATTGCTATAGTTCATGCACCATATACTATGGCTTTCCTTGAAAATCAAATGGGAAAATTGAGGATTAGCTAATATTGCCATGTTTTAGGGGTCAGAGCAAAAAACACTCGGTTCTCCACAACAGTGCCCCAGTGTACAGAGTTCAAAACCTGCAATACCAGTCAGCTAACAAACGGGGTGATCATGCAAAAAGAGGCTTTTATCCCAGTTTCTATCTTCTTCTACATGATTTCCAACAGCCACATGTGTTTTGCAAATAGGCATCTACCATCTTTCAACTGTACACATATCTGTTCTTAAATGTTCAACCTCAATCCCATTCAGCAATGTAGATTCAGACAGTGTGTCCTCTAGGAATGTATGTGACATCTGCAAATTATTTATATGTTTCAAATGAAAGTAGCATAATTGAAAGTCAATAGAGTGTACAAGAAGGCATGCAGGATTCTCTAGCATGACTTGCTGATATGCTTATGTTCTCATTGGAATGCGGGGCGATTCTAATGCGGGGCCTGGAATGGGCTCATGTGGGGGTTGTCTGGGAGACAGGAGACCGGCAGTTGGAGGAAAGGTGACAGGACGTGTTCACGGTGGCTCCTATATTTTGTTACTCAATAAAAGTGCACAGCCACTCACCAAGTGTGTCTCGATATCCATTAATCTCAACATATATTTGGCGACGGGCGCATTGGAGCCACCTCAGGAGCCTGCGCGTTCAAGGTACGGATCATCACACTCCTCCATCCTTCCAGGAGCAGCGCAGAACGGACGACGTGGAAGGAGTCACCTCGCTTTCGGAGGCGGTGAGAGACGTTTTGGGATTTTCTCAGAGGTCGTATTCTACGACTTTTACTGACAGTTTTATTGAGTGTGTGCCGCTACACTCACGGTCTGCGCGAGCAAAGTGTGCACGAGCAGAGTGTGAGCGCGTGTTCCCATTGGACGTCTCATATGCTGTGAGCTCATTACTTGGTAACCTAGCAACAAGAGAGCTCTTATGGAAGGGCCTCATTGTGTGGACCGGTTGCTAGGCAACGCCAGTAATCCTTGCCGTGCCTCTCATTTCTCCTATTTAACATCCTTTTTTTTGGCTATAATTAACGCTGCATCCTCAGAACACATTGGAGAGCACCTTTGCCGGTCGCATGGACAGTGACCTGCATTCTTTGCTGTAATACATATTTGGAGTGCAGTTTCACACTGGTTTTGCAGACATTACTCAACAATACACAAATTAAGGAGCAATATTAAAAGTAAAGGTATAACGTGTCCAGCATGATGCAATATGTGTCTGCCCCTCCACCATTTTTATAGTCTCCAGGAGAACCTCCAGTTTTATGGTCTCAATGGTTTGATGCATTTGAGACTTATTTGGGAGCTATTGGTGCCTCACGCTACAGACCTGAAAGAAACAGAATTCTGTTATTGCACTCCCTAGGCTTTGAAGCCTGAGAAACTTTAAAACACCTCCCTGATGTTGTACTAGTAGAAGGCGAAGAGTTGGACGAATACCAGGAAACAGTAAAAAAACTCATTCTGAGATTTGACAAACAACCGAGCCTCGTTGTGTAACGTCACACATTTTTCAAGAGATCCCAGTTACAGAGTGAGTCAATTGATGAGTTCATTAGTGCACTTAGGAAATTGTGTGCACAATGCCAGTTTGGAACATTCCGGGATCAACTTATCAGGGATCAACTCATAGGGCATTGCGTTGACAGACACATTCAACAAAAGCTACTTACGATGGGTGACCTGTCACTGGAAGAAGTAATCAAACTGGCTAAGAGTATTGAACTTGCTCAAGCATCTCTTAAAGAATTATCTGTCCAACGTAAAGAAGAAGAGAAAGTCAGTGTCAGCGTTGTTTCCACATGTAAAGAACACAAGAGTGTGAACAATCAATTTTTTAAACAAAACAATATTTGTTTTAGATGTGCAAATTTTCCGTATGCAAAGGACTCTAAGGGTTGCCCGGAAAAGGGTGTTGTATGTCACAAATGTGGTCGTACAGGCCACTTTGCAAAAGTGTGTCAAAGTAGTGTGAACAAGAATGTCAAAATTAACAACGTTTCTGAAGCCAGAGAGGTTTCAGATCAGTATTTGGAGAGTGAGTTCTGTGATATGATTTTTGTGGTCACAGATGAACAAGCTATTTCAGGAAATTCTGAGGAATGTGTAGACCCCTATGTGGATATTATTGTAGGGGGTAAGACTCTACATTTGCTTGTGGATTCTGGTGCACGTATCACCATGGTTACGTCAGAGTTATTTAAGAAGACATGGGGTCTAGGAGATTGTTTCCACCTGATAGAGCTCCAGTTTCCTATGAAGGCTGGAGGATAGACCTTGAGGGTTCTATTGAAGACAATTTGGAATTCAAAGGGTGCAAGATCTGGGGAAAAGTGTATGTAGCAGTCAAGGGGCTGAACATTTTGGGCTGGTTCCATCAGGGCCTTTTCGGTATGGTACTTAAGCCTGGTACGAGCGAGCAGGTGATGGTAGTTAAAGATCAAGGTGGTTTAGATCTCCAGGGCCTACATAGAGATTTCCTTAATGTGTTTGAGAAGAAATTGGGATGTATTAAGAGTTTCAAACATAGAATTAAAATCAAACAAGGTGCCATTCCTGTTAAACACAAACTGAGAGCAATCCCCTTCAGTTTGAGGGATGGCCTTAAGTTAGAATTGGAAAAACTACAAGGATCAGGAGTTATCGAACCAGTGGAGTCTAGCCTGTGGTTGTCTCCCATTGTGGTGGCTCACAAACGCAATGGCGAAATGCGTTTATGTGTTGACTTAAGCTTGAACAAGGAGATCTGGATTGACTCATTTCCCCTTCCCAGAATTAATGATTTGTTGGAGAAATTCAATGGTGCTGAATGGTTTTCTAAGATTGACTTAGCTTCAGCATACCACCAGGTGGTGCTTGAAGATGAGTCTAGACATTACACTGCTTTCAACACGCCTTTTAGTAGCTTTCAATTTCACAGGATGCCTTTCGGTCTTGCCTCAGCAGCTTCAGTTTTCCAGCGTAGTATGTCACAACTGTTGAGGGATATTGAAGGAGTTCTGGTTTTCCAGGACGATGACCTCATTTTTGCTAAACAGTTAGCAGAACATGACACTGTGCTCAAGTTAGTTTTACTGATTTTTTAGGATAATGGCGTGGTTGTGAAAGGCGAAAAGTGTGAATTTTGGAAGAGAGAGAGTGAGTTTTTGGGACATGTTATTTCTTCGGAGGGCGTCAAACCTAGACCTGGTTTAGTCAATGCAGTTCAGGATTGTCCTCCTCCAAAAAATAAGGATGAGTTGCGCTCTTTTGTTGGATTGTGTGAGTTTTATTCCAGGTTTATTCCTGATTACGCTTCCAAGATGAAGTGTTTGTCCAATATGTTGAAAAATAGTGTTGCATTTGTTTGGGACAAGGGTTGTCAGGACACCTTTGAATTAGTAAAATCTGAAATGACCAATGCCAAAGCATTACTTTCATATGATCCCCTTTTAACGTGTAAGATCATGGTGGATGCCAGCAAGTATGGTTTAGGTGCTGTGTTAGTCCAAGAAACTGCACAAGGAGAAGCCACTATTAGTTATGCCTCTAGAGTATTGAGGGAAGCCGAGTTGAATTACTCCGTAATGGAAAAGGAGTTATTGGCATGTGTCTGGGCAAGTGAAAAGTTCAGATGTTATGTTTGGGGTTGAAGATTTGTAATTGTGACTGATCACAACCACTACTATATTTGAGGGGTGACAAAATCAATTACACTACTCCACGTATTGCTCGTCTTACCACAAAACATTTGCAATACGACATAGAGGTTAAGTATTTACCTGGTAGGCTTAATGTAAGGGCTGATTTCCTTTCAAGATTACCCATTGTTGAGTTGGACGAGTTTGATGCAGAAGAAGATAGGGAAGACTGTTTTGTTGCCAGTGTGGATCTTCCCATGTGCAAGGCTTTCAGCAAAACTGATTGGAAAGAAGCGGACCGCCATGATGCAGTTTTAGCCATGGTTAAAGAGTTTGTGATCAGTGGTTGTCTGAAAAAAATGAATGTTTCCTTGTCTTTACAACCATTTTGTAAAATTGCGGACAAGATTTCAATTGAAGATCAGATACTCTTGAGAGGTGAGAGGTGTATTCCTCCGCATGGTATTCGTTCTGTTCTGATAAATTCAGCACATGAGGGTCATTTTGGGGCAACAATGACCAAACGGAGATTAAGAGAGAATTACTGGTGGCCATCTATGGATAAAGATGTGGATGTTGTAGTCAAGGGATGTGTGATTTGCAATACTGCTGAGAAGGGGCTGAAAGTGTATTCGCCGCCTCTACACCCTATTAGTATTCCAGAAAGACCTTGGTAGAAGCTAGGCATAGACATGGTTGGGCCATTTAATTTTCTCCCTTACGATTTGCGGTATGCTTTCGTTCTCATGGACTATCACAGTGGGTGGCCGGAGGTTCGTTTTTTCGCCACACCGTCTGCGACCAATGCAGTCAATTTCCTTAAAGATATTTTCATGCGTGAAGGTTTCCCTGAAGCCATTATTTCTGACAATGGAGTGCAGTTTGTTCATTCTGAAATGGAGAGTTTTTTACAACAGTCTGGCATTAGGCACTTGAAAAGTTCACTATATCATCCTCAAACCAATGGTTTAGTTGAGAGAATGAATAGAGTGGTTGGGAATTGCATAAAATGGGCTAAACACAATAATTTTGACATTCAAGAAGCAGTTAAGACCATGTTATGGTTTTATCATTCTACACCTCATTCTCTGACTAAGGTGTCTCCTTTTGAAGCGTTAAGAGGTCGCAAACCATCTTCCATTTTGTTTCCGTCCTAGTTAGCAAGTTCAATGAAAGGTAAGGGGTTGAGTAAAAGGAATGGTGTTTACAAGTGGGAAAATGTGGATTTAGGACAGGAATGTATGAAGAAGAGATACGACTTCATCAAGGCCACCAAACTGTGTATGAATTGCCCGGGGGATTTAGTGCGGATTAAAAAAAATATGTTTGTTAAAAAAGGTGATGCTTGTTTTAGTGAACCTGTTAGGGTAAAAATAAAATTGTGGCAATGCAGTAATGGTTGATGGTGGTCGGTGGTGGAATTCGTCCAAGGTTGTAAAGATATCCAAAGACTCTTCTCAAGGTGTTGAATGTGAGAGTGGCTGTAGTAACAAATGTGAAAGAGGTTGTAGTAACAGTCCTACTGTACAGGTCAAAGATTTGTTTAGTTGAAGCATCCAAAAGGGGAGCCACGGATTCTGGGAAGATGTGTGTACGCAGGTCTACGCGAGATTTTTTTTTTACCTTGGAAGCTAAGATCTGATCTGTAAGATGTCATTATTAGGGACTCACAAACTTTATGGTGGAGTCCTAAAAAAAATAATAAGAAGAAAATATATATATATATATTTTCTTTTCTTTACATCTATTTTTTTTGTTTTGTTTTTGTTTTTTACTAGTTCATTGGGTCCTGATAGATTATCAAGTAAGGTCACGTTATGTTACTGTTCTTGTACTTTGTTATACAGCAAGTATTTATTTGTATGTAAAAAAAAAGGGGGAAGAGATGGTATGATATGTTTATGTTCTGATTGGAATGCAGGGCGATTGGAATGCGGGGCCTGGAATGGGCTCGTGCGGGGGTTGTCTGGGAGACAGGAGACCGGCAGTTGGAGGAAAGGCGACAGGACGTGTTCACGGTGGCTCCTATATCTTGTTACTCAATAAACGTGCACAGCCACTCACCAAGTGTGTCTCGATATCCATTAATCTCAACACCTGCCTTACCTGAATCTGCTCTTCAGTCACCTGCTTGTGAAAGCAGCTCTACAAGGCACTTCTTCATTTTGTAGCTGGTTTCTTCTGTTTTTCACAGTTTATCCGTAGCCTGAAATGTAGTCACTATTATCCTATTGAGTGATCAAGGAAAAATTCTACCAAAAGTCTGTATTTTCTTTCATACATGAATGCATATATGGTCTTCAAATGATGGCCAATAGTTGTATGATGATTTCCACAATATTAGATAGGGACAACTTTTGTGTAATGTATTTGTCTATTTAATGGTATGCATTATGGACATAGCCTGGTACTGTGTGTGCTGTGTGATATTAAATACACAAAATGTGACAGAAGGAATGCTTGCAAATAGTTGCTTGAGTAGCATTCCTATAGTTTTTCACCCACTCTACACTTATGCCATCCTTATGCAAACCAAGGGTAGAGTTGTTTATGTTTCTATCTGGAGTGGACCTCGCCTGATATTCAGGATAGATTATTCCCATGAGGGGCAGGGTCAGTACTGATTGCATAAGCCAGATTTCTGTCTAAAGTGGGAGTTTGGGTGAAATGCAAGGGGATGGAATGCTACCCCAAGCAATTGCCAGTGGATGGGCTATCAGCAAGCATTCCACCCATCAAAAGGCATGCAGAAAGTGATGCCATACCAAACACCAGTACAACGGTAAGACGAAGAAGGCTAGATAATATCTCCTCCAGCCTTTAGCTAATCGATCTGCATTCCACACCCACCAGCGTCACGAGGACCCTAAACTGGAAAAGATGGCCAACTGCATATGAGGAGCAAAAGGACTGCTCAAAAGCCATGTGATTCTTTTTCACCAATGACTGCCAGGCCCTGCAGGCCACATCTGCTGCGTCTTAATCCATCAGAAAGACCCTGAAGATCATGTATGCTCACTGACCCTACCACACACCTGCACCCATTTCATAATGGACAGTTTCCCCTCTTTACTCTGAAGAATATTCACCATTTTACTTCCTTGCATGCAAAGAGTTTCTTAACCTCATCCATCCAGTATTCTCACCATCATCCACAGCAAACAAAGTAAGCACACTTGTCATTTCATGCTTATTAATAATCTTTTCAAAGGCAGACATGCAGCCAGCATAGCAGACCTTGTTATCATCAATGGCATCAAATCTATCTTACAGAATCTTCTCCACTCGGCCCAAAAAATACTCCTAAACATGATGCTCTTGCAATTGGCCAAACAACAAGGAGGGGTCAATACAGTCATCAATTAAATAAAATAAACGTGCAAGTCTCAGAAGCAATCAAATTTGAAACCATCAGAACTGAGCAGATATGCTACATTTTACATGACTGTTAGCTTCATATTGTGCTTTCGTCTGTAGATGTCTGACATTCCGATGTTCCGTGAGTGCTGTCACATGATGGAGATTTCACCAGGAATTAGACTGGCGGAAATTGATGGATTTATGGGGAGGGTGAAATGCACAATGTAGCAGGTATACACAAATGTACTGCAAACAAATAAAAAATAAGATAAAATGATATGTGGTCACCTAGAACTACATTACAAATAACCACTTTTAGCAGGGGTGTAGGAGATAATACATTTCTTGGGGGGTGACAGCGACAGCCTTTGGACTCTCAATTGACCCTATACAAATCGCCCATTGTATGCGAAATGCAGGCTCAGATATATGTACACAATCATATACTATGGGCATGAAATAGGGAGAAAAGAAGGCGTGTTGTCAGTATGAAAGTATGGTTTATTGTTATTTATTCACAAAGTATTTAGTCTAAATGTGAAAAAGACATGTTGGTTAAGCTGGCATCTTCATGGTCCAGGCAAATAAAGGTAGGAGGGAGAGAAGGAAGGACATACCTTTTGTGCCCCACACCGATCATGCCTCTTACCTCATGAAAATCAAAACCGCACTAGAGATATCAAAAGCGATTAGATACAATCATTGTAAACTGTTCTCTGAAACAATAGTTCTTCTGCTCCTCTGTGCGATCTTGGGCAGGTCAGCTCCACATCAGTCAAAACTGGGAGCATTTACTCTGAAGAAGTTCTTGGTGTTACAGACTATTTAATACATGGGATTCTGTGATCCCTGTATAAACAGCAGTCATTAATTTCTATATAATTGGCTACTTCTGATGCATCAGTTCACTGATTGTAAAGAAAATACATCAGAACTCGACTATTATAAGGTTATTAAAGTCCAGTTTTGACTTGCCTTCTGCCAGAGCCAGCAGGTTAAACAACAAATGGCAAATTGCTTTTCTTTCTTCTGCTCTATTTTAACAGCTTAAAATTACAGACGCTACGCACTAAGGCAGTGTTTCCCAACCTTTTGACTCATGAGGACCTCCACTGAATCACTACTGGAAGCCGGGGACCCCCAAGCAATTTGTATAATTTAAATTTCAAACATTAAAGCAATAACTCGCAAAAATACACAAGGAAGTTCACACCAAACAATTACTCGAATTACTAAAGAGCGAATTATTTTATATTGAAATAATATCCAAGAATTGAATAATTTTAACGGGAAGGTTGGAGCTACATCTCAGGTAACTAACTTTTAAATGTTTGGTCTTATTTAGGAAAGCTGAATCCTCAGGTCAGATTCTACATTTCCCAAGCAATCTCTGTTTTTATTTTTTAGGTATGTAAGATCTGAAAAGGCTTTTTCACATAAACGCGGTGGGGAAAGGAAGTAAAACATAAGGGCCTCACATCTCTCCATAGCCTCTGTCACATATATTTCATTTGTTTAATAGCACCTCTCATACCAGTGTAAGGTGTTGTAGCACTTTACAGAGGACTACAAGGTGTAGGATTCACATGTCATCCACACTGGTAGGCATTTTCTAAGAGTACTTGGGGGCATATTTATACTCCGTTTGCGCCGAATTTGCGTCGTTTTATTCGACGCAAATATGACGCAAAACTAACTCCATATTTATACTTTGGCGTTAGACGCGTCTAGCGCCAAAGTTCATGGAGTCAGCGTCATTTTTTGGCGTGAACACCTTCCTTGCGTTAATGAGATGCAAGGTAGGCATTCCCGTCTAAAATAATGACTGCGACGCAAATGCGTCGTATTTATACTCCTGGGCAAAAATCACGGCCGGGAGTGGGCGGGGCAGAAAACCCCGCATTTGCGCCTCTTTTTAACGCCTGGGTCAGGGCAGGCGCTAAGGGACCTGCGGGCTCAAAATGAGCCCACAGCTGCCCTCCCATGCCCCCAGGGACCCCCCCTGCCACCCTTGCCCACCCCAGGAGGACAACCAAGGCTGGAGGGACCCATCCCAGGGACATTCAGGTAAGTTCAGGTAAGTATAATTTTTTTTTATTTTATTTTATTTTTTGGCATAGGGGGGCCTGATTTGTGCCCCCCTACATGCCACAATGCCCAATGACCATGCCCAGGGGACATAAGTCCCCTGGGCATGGCCATTGGGCTAGGGGGCATGACTCCTGTCTTTACTAAGACAGGAGTCATGTAAATGGCGTCTGGGCGTCGTTAAAAATGGCGCAAATCGGGTGGAGGCGATTTTTTTGCCTCAGCCTGACTTGCCCCATTTTAAGACGCCCTAACGCCATTTTCCCCAACCCCGGCGCTGCCTGGTGTACGTGTTTTTTTTTCCACGCACACCAGGCAGCGCCGGTCTGCTAGCGCCGGCTAACGCCATTCAATAAATACGGCGCCCGCATGGCGCTTCAGAATGGCGTTAGCCGGCGCTAATCTTTTTGGCGCAAAACTGCGATAGCGCAGTTTTGCGTCAAAAAGTATAAATATGGCCCTTAGTGTGGGGAAACACAAACTTCAGATTCATAACATAACATAATGGTTAGCTTTGACTTTAATAAAAATAATATATTTCTACACAAGCAAACCTTTATTAGCAGCATAAGAATAATGAAAGACTGGGAAAACAAAACATAACTTTCTAATTTGTGCCATGCAGTTTGCATGCAGCTCTTTGATGGCAGTTCATAACTCACTGTGCTAGATTACGATTGTAATTTAGTAGCAAAATAATCTCTGTGACAAAAGTAGTAACCCACCGTGCTAGGCACATAAAATACTGTTTTTTTGCATGATACATGTTCTTAGCAGCAGGCATATTAACCATCTGAGCTACCTTGGATGAGTGAAAACTGCCACTAGACAAACCCCCTACCTCTCTCGCACAGGTACATTAATCACCAGAGTTATCTTGATGCTTTTATTTTTGCCCAAAAGTCTCTGGTGACTGCTAAGAAACAGGGGTGGCGAGACAGGGGAATGAAACATAAAAAAAGAACACTTAGGGGGTTATTATGAACACGGCGGGATTCCCAGCCGTGTTCATGCTGGCGGTCTAAACACAGATGGCCAGCCCGTAGAAGACCCCGCCAGCCCTATAATAAACATTCCACTCGGCCGGTGGGCGGAAACAGTGTTTCCGCCAGCCAGTCCAGCGGAATGCTAGGCCAGGACATTGCTGATGGCTCCACATGGAGCCTTCGTCAATGCCGCAGTACGGCGGGTGCAGCAGCACCAGTCGCGCATATCACTGCCTGTAAATCGGGCAGTGACATGCGCAACAGGGTTGTGCATGGGCGCCTCTGCACTGCCCAAGACAAGTGCATCGGCAGTGCAGGGGCCCCCAGTGGGGCCCCGGAGCACCCCTTCTGTCAGCCTTTGTCTGGCGGAGGGCCACCTGTGGCGGTCTTCTTTTGTTCATAATATGGCGGTCCAGACCGCCATGCCGGTGGCAGTGATTTCCACCACCTCCGGCATGGCGGTCTGGACCGTCATGTTCATTATGACCCCCTTAATCGGTGTATAGCTGCCATCTATCCTCCATCCTCTTCTCTTCTTGAGTCCCGGCCACATGGAAGCCCACAGGCTCCCAAACTCCCCTAAGCCAATCAAAATGCTGCTTTCACCAGCATGACAGCAGCGTCGTGATTGGTCTGAGCAGCCTGGTTCAGCACTCAGACAGGGAGTGGGAGCCTGTTCATGTTCTCCACCTGGCTGTGCAATACAGCCGGGTGGGGAAGTACTAAGTGTACATGTCTGTTTGGTCAGCCCAAGACAGCCGGCTAAACTGTCATGCACACTTATTGTGCACATTCCACTCCTCCTCCAAGTGACACGCGCTGGCACACCCGCCCTAAGTTGGCTCTGCACTAAAAAATAAAATGATAATAACATTGTGTTATTATCATTTATTTTTCGTTTTATGCACTGCTCATAGCAGTAGGCCAACACTCCTCCCCCTTAACGGAAGAGCAGCTGCTGCTGGATGTACAAGGAACTTTGCAGTGCTTTTGAAACTGTTGCACAAAGGAAGTAATAAATATAAAAACACGTGTTTCTAGATGCCCCAGCTGGAGAAGTGTCTTTCTGCTGGCCCAGGTCTGCGGATTCCTTGGGAATGTGTCATAGTCCCTTGGGGGGCCTCAAAGCACAGGTTGGGAACTGCTGCACTAAGGTTTTAAGTGGCTTGTGGGCGTGAGCCTGTATTATATTGGCATTTGTACCCCTTGGCGTAGATGATAAGGATACTGCAAGTCATCTTGGAGTTCCATACTTTATAAACAAGCATTGGCAAAGCCAATAGGTCTCACCTATGCAGAGCTATTGGCTTTGCTCGTGTGTTTTAGCCATATTGTAAACTAGCATGGCTGCTGTTTAGCATGGCTATAAGGTAATGGCAAAAAGGAGATGACATGTCATAAAGTGTTGTTGATTGGTGTGGCATAGAGTGTCAAGGAGGGATTAGAATCCTGTAGAGTGGAGCAGTATCAGAGTGGAGAACAGTGGAGAGGTATAAAGAAGGATGGAGTGGCATAGAGTGGAGTAAAGTAATGTGGAGTGCCATAAAGAGAGTTGAATAGGGTGTTGTTGAGCATAGAACATTGTGGTATAGTGCAGTGGCATGGAGTGGCATAGTGTGGAGTGGAGTGGAGTATCATAGATTGAAGTGGAATAGAATGTCATGGAGTGGCATAGAGTGGAGTAGTGTGTCATGGAATAGAGTGGAGTAAAGTGGCATGGAGTAGTGTAGAGGCAAATGTGTAGAGAGTCACAGAGTGGACTAAAGTGTTGTATAGTAGCACAGAGTGGAGTAAAGTTTAATGGGGTAGAGTGTCACAATGGAGTATTATGCAGTGTAATGTCGTAGAGTGAAGTGTCGTAGACTGGTCTAGAGTGAAGTGGTGCAGAGTACAGTGGTGCAGAGTAGATTGGCATAGAGTGCATTGATTTTTAGTAAAGTGGTGTAGAGTGTATTGATGTAGAGTGCACTGGTTTAGAGTAGAGTGCACTACTCTAGTGGTGAAGAATAGAGCCACAGAGTGGGCTGGTACAGCATAGATTACAGTGGCACAGAGTGCAGGAGTGCAGAGTGCTGTATCATAGGGTGATGTGGTGCATGGTAGAGTGGAATGCTGCAAGATAGAGTAGCATAGAGGGTGGTGATGCAGCATAGAGGGGTGTACAGTGTAGGTAGTGGCATAGAGTGCATTGGTGAAGAGTGCAGTAGAGTGGCACAGAGGTGAGTGGTGGTGAGAAGAGTGCAGTGGTGCAGGGAACAGTGGTGTAGAGTTCAGTGGCAAAGTGTGCACTGTTGCAGAGTAGAGTGTCATAAAGGGAAGTGATGTAGAGTAGAGTGGCATAGAGTGCATTGGCATAGAGTGCAGTCGCTATAGTGGCATAGAGTACCGTGGTGCAGAGTAGAATGGAGTGGTGTAATATGCAGTGTTGCCGTGCAAAGGTGGACATAGAGTGCAGTGGTGTAGAGTGATGTAGACAGTAGTGGTGTTGAGTGTAGTGGTGCAGAGTAGAATAGAGTGGCATAGAGTAGAGTGCTGCATTAAAGTTCAGCGGTGTATA
Organism: Pleurodeles waltl; assembly: GCF_031143425.1. Taxonomy (NCBI): domain Eukaryota; kingdom Metazoa; phylum Chordata; class Amphibia; order Caudata; family Salamandridae; genus Pleurodeles; species Pleurodeles waltl. The sequence goes on along the minus strand of NC_090436.1, from coordinate 932,282,967 downwards.
CTAGATCAGAGTGGAGGGGCCTAGACTAGAGTGGGGTAGAGTGCATTGGCATAAAATAGAGTGGTACAGAGTAGATTAGAAAGGTGCAGAATGGAGTGGTGCAGAGTAGATTGCAGTGGCATGGAGTGATCCAGAGTAGAGTGGAGTGACACAAAATGGAGTATATATGGTGTGGAAGCACACTGCATTTCAGGCAACACAGCTTCCAACGAAATGACCATTACATTTGCAAAGACATACAGTTTTACTGATAAAAACATACAGCACACAAATGTTAATGTGTGGAAATGTCATTACCTAGTGTATTGATTTGGTTTGCTCATCTTAAAATATTTATTTCCACTTCATTTATATTCTTAAGTATCTGCACATTTCATTCACAAACATTTGAAGTTTGTTGTGTGGAGGATAAAAATAGCATCCTAAAACCTTCCTCCACCACACCCCCATTAGCTGGCATGATTGTCATATAAGTTCTTTTACTTTAAAATCAGAGAAAGAAAGAGAAACACCAAGCTCCATTGGAAGACAGAGCCTGTAATTTGACTTTCAACTTTCAATGCACAGCAAGGGAAACAAGATAAGAATAATATTTAAAGGCCTGTTTACAGACATCGAAAACTGGTGGGAGGATACAGTATACAATAGGTGCTCTACTGGAGGGACAAACTCAAGCTGGACAGCCTAAATCAAATACAGCTAGCAAATAGAAACCAAGCAAATGTAAGTTGCAAAGCCAAAGGTAAGCAATGGGTGGAATACATTCCCTAGGAAGCTCTAAATGACTTTAGCAAACCAGACAGCTTTGATCTAATGAACTCAGCCTTCAGCCTAGTTCCTATATATTTTTAGGGAACTCCGCTGTGACTGCGACAGTCACACTGTATCTTGCTATTTAGGGCCGTTTACACATGCTCTTGTGGGCCAGGACTGCTGTATTGTCCTGTAACATTAGGAAATGTGTGCAGACTTATGCAAATGTATTGATACAAACACTGTATTTCAGATGCCTGGGTTAGCTATCACCAGGACCACTGGAATTATGTGATTGTGCGCTGCAGTGTTTTTCACAAAGTTATGGATTTGCCGTATTTGCCACAAAATCTGACATCTGCTGCATAATGTGCAGATTTAAACAAAAATTGTTCAAAAGTTACTAAAAGCGCACAGTGGAAGGCCCCTTTGCAAATGTTGAGTGCTAACCTTTCTTTTGCTTGTTGCTATATTTAGGTGTTAAGCTGGTACTAATGAGGTGAAACCTAAGCCCAGAGAGTGTTAACAAGTGTAAAAATGACAAAATAATGAAATACTATCACATTATGTCGCATAATTTGCCTCTTCTGCCTGCATAACTTAGTCAACCCTGCCACATAATTTGGCCCTCCCCTGCTGCATAATTCTAGTGGTCCTATCACCAATGTAAAACACAAAGCATTTGTCTCAAACTCAATAAACATAAACACATATATGTTCAGTCCCAACTAGTTTTGAGTATTCTTTTATTTCTTCTTCTCCACTTCAGCCAAGCCAACACGTGTTTCATCTGGGGTGTAACCCAATGAATTTCTCAGGGCTTTCTTGTGAACAATATGTAATATATTGTAGTTAAATGTATACCCAACCTACATTCTCATGTCTCACAGCAACCCATCCTCATGCAACACATTGTGTAAATTGAATTTAATAGGTGGAAACCAATTGTATAAGTGACTTTCATATTGACAAATATATATATTTTCAATTATACATATCCTTAATATCAGTCACCTCTATATGCAAAGTGATCCAATTCCATATATCATATCCCACATCTTCTGTGTTTTTAAGCATGCTCACACACGTGGAACGGAAACCCCGAATGGGGATCTCCATGATCTTATCTGTATTATATCCCTTATATCTGAAAACCCTACCTGTCATAAGCAACTACACTCCATATGATTTCCTCTCATATATTTGCCGTACTAGTTGCCACTGCTTTCATCAGTGTGGGTATTGCAGATCTAAGCTTCTGTATAGTAAGACCAATAAGAACATAAACCAAACAATCGTAATGATATTATCGAGTCCAAATGTATCTTAGCTCTCTGTTAATACCCTTTTTCATTACGCTTATCTGTACAGTCCTAGTTCCTTCAATTTATCCTGCTTTCTTTACGTGCTTCGGACTTCCAATAACACAGTGTGTATCCTGAAAAATGAGTTAACAGCAACTTTATGCACATGCACCCCGTCGTGTAATTTCTTACTTTCTTTAGATTTTCCCACCCTTTAGTTTTAAGTCCTATTCACGTACCTGCGGTGCCTTCCGTATTATCCGTAATCTTGCGAGAACACTGCTAGACTCCAAAACGGAGTCTGTCTTCGACTCCCTGTTATATTCCTGCCCCCTCTAGTCATCAAAAGAGGACTTTATTCCATATGAACTAAATGCTATTGATATTTCTGGCCTAATTTTTTATCACATGTTACTACCATCTGTAAATCTTAATATATTTATTTATAGTATAATTGTACTTGTATCCTATACTTGCGAGTACGCTATTGGTATTGTAAGTGGAGTCTGTTTTTGACTCCCTTCTATTAACCCACTCTCGATGTTAGTCCAAAAAGGAGTCAAGTTAAATAAAAGCTAAATGTTACTATCTTCCCAAACCAAATTGATCTATGCAATTAATAGTAACATCACAGAGTTCCTGTGTATTGATTTCTAACAATATTATACCCGCTTTTCAAACTCATATTCTTTTAACTGTTTTATGCCTAATCTAACATCTTAATCTCCTTATCATATGATGCCACATAACGGCGGGTCAAATTCCCTCTTCATAGTTCCATAAATTAGTTGATCAATGCTAACAAAATCTGTACTCTCTCTCCATAATGTAATCTATCTGACCTATACTGGATCAGCATGTAAGTATTCAAAGAAGGACAAGCCCTATTGTTTTTCCCTGTTTCTTTATACACAGTCCAAGCCTATAACTCTAATTGCTATATTGAAGTTTGATTTATGCATGCATTACTCAAATCTTATGTATCATTCCTGTACCTTATATCCATATCTGAATTACAATTAATCTATTTCCCTCCCAAAAAATATTCTAATTCATGATCAGAACTGAGTCCACATTCTACTTCTGGTTTACGATTTTTGGGAATTCACAAAGGGCATTTACAAGCAGTATCCTTACATCTACACTTGGTTGCGGATCTCTGTTACGTGTAACTATTAGAAAGAAATACCCTTCTAGTAGCTAAATTGTACAGTGTGAGAAGATAAAATCTCGCCTCACCTGTTTCACTAAATGGTGTGATTCTAGGCCACTACAAATACTCAGGGCACAAGTTCTAAAAAAAAGAAGTGGGGGGACTAACCAAGTTAGGCAGTATGCAAGTGCCATCATAACACATGACATCATGGTGTGTGACATTGCACTTGGCACCACAACCCATGATCTCAAAGAAGGTGGCATCAGATCTTAACACCTCATGACATATGTTTAGCAAGTCTATCATGAGTACATTTGAGCGCTTTACTATATTTACCAAATGAGATTTTGCTTTGGGCTAGTGCCAAAAATGTTAGGTGACCTTGACACAAAAACTGGGCCTCAATTTATAAACATTTTTTAGAGGCTCTGCCACCAAGAAATTGGCATAAGGGAGAAATGCGGCAGTAAATCATTTCTGCTTAATTGATGCAAAGTCTGCATTTTTTAAAATATCTAGTGGAGGTTAAGGCATCTGCTGAATAGATCTTTGTGTGCCCAGCTTTTCTCAGGGAATAATAATAATAGCAAGCTGTGTGCTTTTGTTTCCTAAATAGCAGCTAGGTGTGAGGGTCCAGACAGCTTCCAGCTAGAATACTCAAACAAAAGAAGGCCTGATGGCCCCTTAGTTTCAAACTTTGTCCTGGGCCAGCAGAAATTTAAAATCAGAAACCCTCGTCCATGCTGCCCAGAAGGAATGAAAGCGCTTCTGAAAGTGTGTGCAGGCACTTGTAAAAATGTCAAAATACATTGGCATGAAATGGCCAAGCAAATCATAGTGAGAGGGGAAATTATTTTGTCCCCTTATTCCCCCCACCCTCGTCCCCTGTGACCCTCACACTCCAAACTCTGGGGGGGATACATCCCTCGCGTCCCCCACACATCCTACTCCCATGACTTTTAGGGAAAACTGCAACTGGAACAATTTATTGGCTGAATACTTCCTAGATGTAGCTGCGTGGAAGGATTTACATGACTGCTAGCAGTGGACCTTGCTGAAAAGTGCTGAGCGCTCCTGACTGAAAGCTAAAAACTGCTTCATCTTATTGAAGTCAGTTTCAGTTTGTGTGTAGGTGTATACTGCATACCTCAGGGAATTTACCAATTTATCAGGGTAATTTAGAATACTGAGGATGGAGGACACCAAGTTAAATCAACAAATGTTCCAGTCAGTCACACTCAGTGTTCTTTTGTCCCATCTAGAGGTGTTAATCAGCTGTGTTTTTGGGCATCAGGGTGCTCCGTTGTGGGAATCTTTTTGACAGCAGTCCATCAGTGGAGGCCGGCAGCTTTAGGAGGGAGGGGGTGAGCGGGAAGCACCCACGCACTCAATCTTTCACACATACACGAACGCACGCACACACATCCATTAACAACACTCATAACATTCAAACATGCATGCACGCACCAAACATTCATTTTAAAAGATCACACACACTCATTCTTTCACACACACACGCACGCACATCCATTAACAACACTCATAACATTCAAACATGCACGTATGCACCAAACATTCATTTTAAAACATGACACACACTCATTCTTTCACACACACATGCATGCATGCATGCAAGTCCATTAACAACACTAATAACATTCAAACAGGCACGCACGCACCATTCATTTTAAAAGATCACACACACTCATTCTTTCACACACACACGCACGCACATCCATTAACAACACCCATAAAATTCAAACATGCATGCACACACCAAACATTCATTTTAAAAGATCACACACACACTCTCATTCTTTCACACACACACGCACGCACGCCTGCACATCCATTAACAACACTCATAACATTCAAACATGCACGCACACACCAAATATTAATTTTAAAAGATCACACACACACACACTCATTCTTTCACACATGCACGCACACACATCCATTAACAACACTCATAACATTCAAACATGCATGCACGCACCATTCATTTGAAAAGATCACGCACACACAAACACACACTCATTCTTGCACACACTCACGCATGCACGCACATCCATTAACAACACTCATAACATTCAAACATGCATGCATGCCCCACACATTTATTTTAAAAGATCACACACACACATGTAATTTCAGCCTCGGAGGCTCCGCCAATGAGGGAAGGCAGCAGTCTCAGACTTGTCACAGAGTGGGATGGGGTAAGTGAGACTGCTGACCCTACCCCACTCTGTGACGAAGTGTCACTGATTGACACTCGGCCTGGGTGCTTGTGGGCTTAAACCTGAAGCGCCCAGGTCAAAGTCAATGGGTGACGCTTTCCTCGTCACCCAGGGGAGGGCCTCAAGCCACCTTTGCTGAGCCGAGGAGGTCACGCCCATAGGAGCTGTGAACTCCTCAGCCCAGCAAAGTTCAGCTCAGGCAGCGAGGAGTCTGTACAAATCACGCAGGTCTGCTCCTGGCTGCCTGACCTGAACATGAAGAGTGTCTGTAGTGTCTGTCAGGCTGACCTTTGTTCAGCCTGACAGACACTCTTCATGAGGGGCAAAAGGTGGGGGTGTGGCCCCTCCGCCCTAAAGGACCGGCCGCGCCTACAGTGTATCCACTGCAGTACCACCTGTATTTCGGCATCGGTATGCAGGGTTTCAAATTCCTCTTTTGTTATTCCAATTTTCTTGAGTATTGTTTTGGGTGTTTTGTGTTCGCTGGTCAACACATTTTCGTATTCAGCGTTAATAGGAGTATTTTGCAGATGATTCGTTGAATTTGCTATGTACGCATTTAGCGCATTGGAGTGGCTGAGGTGAATGTTCGTGAAGGAGAATTTGGATGTCATCAGGAGAAATTTCAAAACTATATATTCTTTTGTTTTGAGGATGTATGGGGTGCTCACTTGTCCTTGCCAAAATGATTAAACTCTTATATTCGTTCAGTAAAGCAGTTCAGTAATATTTGTAAATTAATGGGTTTTAAAGATGTCTAAGGCTATCAACTATTGAACTTCCAATATTAAGGACCCCAAAAAGCAAGGAAAAATGAAAATGTAAAATGTGTTACAATGCAGTTCTAGAAAGTATTACATTTTAATCTCAGGATTTAGGCCCTCATTACAACATTGGCGGTAAAAGTCGCTTACCGCCATGCAGAAGACCGCGAACACACCGCCGCGGCCGAGGAATTCTGCTACTACAACCCACAGCTCAGAAACCGCCAAAACCTAGACACCCACACAAGTCCGCCACACCAAAGGTCAGTGATAAACTGGCGATAACAAATCCTCCCAATCACACCAACAGGAATACACCCACACTATCATGACCCATGAATCCACCCGGCGGTCTTTCAACCGCGGTAATCCATTGGCGGTACACACCGCCGCGCTCAAAATACACACACTCTTACAAAACACAACCACATTTGACAATTCAAAATACACACACCTGATACACATACACACACCACTCCCACACACCCAATACAATATAAATCACACACCCACATTACCCACAAATCCTTACTACCCAAAAATCTGAAGAAGGCCAGAGAGACAGCAAAGCAAAGACAACACCAGCATACAGAGGCACACAACACCATCACACATACACATCCACGCACAAAACACCACACACCCCTAAACATCACCCCACACATCACAACACACACCACCTCACACATCACCCACACCACCCCATGGCACCGCAAAGACACCCCAGGATTTCTGAGGAGGAGCTCAGGGTCATGGTGGAAGAAATCATCCGGGTAGAGCCACAGCTATTCGGATCACAGGTGCAGCACACCACCATAGCTAGGAAGATGGAGCTATGGCGCAGAATCGTGGACAGGGTAAACGCAGTGGGACAGCACCCAAGAACACGGGATGACATCAGGAAGAGGTGGAACGACCTACGGGGGAAGGTGCGTTCCGTGGTCTCAAGACACCACATTGCGGTTCAGAGGACTGCCGGCGGACCCCCACCTCCTCCCCCACAACTAACAACATGGGAGGAGCAAGTCTTGGCTATACTGCATCCTGAGGGCCTCGCAGGAGTAGCTGGAGGAATGGACTCTGGTAAGTGAAATCTTTAACTACTTCATCCCCCACCCTACCTGCATGCTATCACATACCCCCACCCTCGCACTCACCCCCATCACTCCAACTCCTCACATAGGTCCCACTATCACAAACCACACATCCCAACACCAAGCCCTGCATGCAACAACAAAGCATGGACACCCATCACCAATGCATGTTCACTACACATACCCACACAGACACCTATACAATTATCACACAAGTTCCTACACAGGAATGGAAGCACTGGGGTACAGGGTCACCCACCCATTGCACACCATGGCACACATAGATACTAAAACTATGCATTTCACCCCTGCAGGACCCCTACCCAACGTCACCGGACTGGAGGTTCCAGACGTGTCCACTCCACCCACAGAAGAGGCCCACAGTGATGACAGAAGCTCTGTCCAACTGGATCTAGATGACCAGCCCGGCCCATCCACCACGGAGCCTCCCCCCTCAGGAAACACCAGCACAGCACCCACCGGGCCTATACCTCTGTCCCCAGGACACGTCAAGCAGCAGTGTGTCCACCACTACAGGGAACCCAGGCTAACCCACCACCCCAACAACAGCAGGGACCTGGGGGCAGAGGCCCAGGAACACAGGGGAACTGGGAGGGCTGCTGTGCGACAGGGGGAGGACAGGCCCAGGGAAGCCACTCTCCACGAGGCCCTCTCCAACATCATGGGAGCCTACCATCATTTCCAGGAGATGATGGCAACGGTACTGACCAAGTTTCAGGAGACCCAGCGGCTGCAGGAGGAACAGTATTTGGGGTTCAGGGAGCAACTATAGTCCATCAATACCAACCTGGGCACAATTGTAGGGGTGCTGAAGGACCTTGTGAACACCAGGAGGGACACTGTGGCACAACAAGGGGCCCCTGACACTAGCCTGGACGATGAACTGCCCGCCACCGCTGCCGGCTCTAGTGGACAGGAGGCACCACCACAGGACCACAACACCAGCACCCCACCTCCTGCAGATAGAGAACCACCCCGCGAATGGTGCCAGAGATCCAGGACAAAGACAGAGAACAATGCCAAGACCCCCGCCAAGAAATGAGACCACCCTGATTGTCATCCTTCTGTCCCACTTTGTCACCCTGTCCATCCTTAAACTGCCCTAACTCCACTTCCTATGCCCCTTTGGACAATGCACCTGTGAGACAAATAACCTGGACTGTGCCATGGACATTCCTCCACCATCACCCCTGACCATTTTACAACACCCTCCACTAATATGCACTTAAATACCCTTGAATCACAAAACAATCTGGAGTCAGTCTGTGCTTTCACAAATGTTTATTAGCTGTAACTAAGGAAAATACCAATGTCCATTGTATTGTCAACATACCTATGTCACACAGCTCTAGTCCATAAGGTAACATAGCAGAGGTCACACAGTGGGACCCACATCTGTGAAATCGAAAGAGAAAGTGACAAATCAGGATCCATACACTGGGTGAAAGTGACAAACAGATGAGAGGTCGAACAATTTCATCAGATGTGGGAGGCAGTGAGGTCTTCTTACCTGTGTCTCACTGGAAGTATTGATGGATCACGGTGTTTCTGTTGTCTATGTCCGCTTCTTCTGCCTCCTCTTCTTCACTGTCCACAGGCTCCACAGCTGCCACAAGACCTCTATCTGGACCATCCTCCTGCAGAAAAGGCACCTGTCGTCAAAAAGCCAAATTGTGCAGCATACAGCAGGCCACGATTATCTGGCACACCTTCTTTGGTGAGTAGTATAGGGAACCACCTGTTATATATAGGCACCTGAACCTGGCCTTCAGGAGGTCGAAGGTCCTCTCTATAACCCTCCTAGTTCACCCATGTGCCTCATTGTAGCATTCCTCAGCCTTTGTCTTGGGATTCCTCACTGGGGTCAGTAGCCATGACAAGTTGGGGTAGCCAGAGTCACCTGCAAATGTCGAGGGACAACTGTGAGACACACACTAACCCTTATGACAACCCCAGACCCAGACAACTATTCACACTGTATAGGGTCCATGTCCTCACCTAATAGCCACACACGGAGCCTCTGGAGTTGCCCCATCACATAAGGGATGCTGCTATTCCTTAGAATGTAAGCGTCATGCACTGAGCCAGGAAACTTGGGGGTATATTTATATCTGTTTGCGCCGAATTTGCGTCGTTTTTTTCGATACAAATTCGGCGCAAAACTAACGCCATATTTATACTTTGGCGTTAGACACGTCTAGCGCCAAAGTATGAGGAAAGAGCGTAATTTTTTTGCGTGAACGCCTTCCTTGCGTTAATGAGATGCAAGGTAGGCGTTCCCGTCTAAAAAAATGACTGCAACGCAAATGCGTCGTATTTATACTCCCGGGCAAAAATCACGCCCGGGAGTGGGCGGGGCAAAAAACCCCGCATTTGCGCCGGATTTTAACGCCTGGGTCAGGGCAGGCGTTAAGGGACCTGTGGGCTCAAAATGAGCCCACAGCTGCCCTCCCATGCCCCCAGGGACCCCCCCTGCCACCCTTGCCCACCCCAGGAGGACACCCAAGGATGGAGGGACCCATCCCAGGGACATTCAGGTAAGTTCAGGTAAGTATAATTTCTTATTTTTTTAATATTTATTTTTGGCATAGGGGGGCCTGATTTGTGCCCCCCTACATGCCTCAATGCCCAATGACCATGCCCAGGGGACATAAGTCCCCTGGGCATGGCCATTGGGCAAGGGGGCATGACTCCTGTCTTTACTAAGACAGGAGTCATGTAAATGGCATCTGGGCGTCGTTAAAAATGGCGCAAATCGGGTGGAGGCGATTTTTTGGCATCAACCTGACTTGCACCATTTTAAGACGCCCTAACGCCATTTTCCCCAACGCCGGCGCTGCCTGGTGTACGTGGTTTTTTTCCACGCACACCAGGCAGTGCCGGTCTGCTAGCGCCGGCTAACGCCATTCAATAAATACGGCGCCCGCATGGCGCTTCAGAATGGCGTTAGCCGGCGCTAAACTTTTTGACGCTAAACTGCGTTAGCGCAGTTTAGCGTCAAAAAGTATAAATACGGGCCTTGGTGTTCACATGGGAGATGTACAGGTCGGCCAAACACACCATCTGCACATTCATTGAATGGAAACTCTTCCGGTTTCTGTACACCTGTTCACTCCTGCGGGGGGACCAAGGCCACATATGTCCCATCAATGGCACCTATGATGTTGGGGATATATCCCAGGGCATAGAAGTAACCTTTCACTGTAGGCAAATCCTCCACCTGAGGGAAAACGATGTAGCTGCGCATGTGTTTCAGCAGGGCAGACAACACTCTGGACAACACGTTGGAGAACATAGGCTGGGACATCCCTGATGCATTGGCCACTGTTGTTTGAAAGGAACCACTTGCCAGGAAACGGAGTACTGACAGGACCTGCACTAGAGGGGGGATTCCTGTAGGATGTCGGATAGCTGACATCAGGTCTGGCTCCAACTGGGCACACAGTTCATGGATTGTGGCACGATCAAGTCTGTAGGTGACTATTACATGTCGCTCTTCCATTGTCGACAGGTCCACCAGCGGTCTGTACACCAGAGGATGCCACCATCTCCTCACCTGACCCAGCGGATGTGCTCTATGGATGAGAACAGCAATCAGAGGGTCAGCCAACACTGAGGTATGAAAAAACAATTTTATTGCACACATTTGTCAATCCGCTCTGTGCCTGTCGTAGTGTGTATGCAAGGCCTAGATATTTGCAATGCATTTAAAATTAATGCCATGTGGCCCTCTGAAATTGCGGCTGTCTGACCTGTAATGTGGGACAATGGGATATGAGGTAACTGCGCTGGCCTTGTACACCGTCGCGGTAGGCGGTCGAAGACTGCGGCACAATGCTGCATTGGTTAACATTAGACCCTATGGGTCACAGGAGCCAATGATGATGTACGCCAGCGGTGACAGTACGCACCGCCGTGGACGTGACCGCCATTTTCACTCTGTTCACTCACTTGATACCTGATCTTCAACAGGAGAGGACCTACACTGCAAGTGCTGCTGTGACCTCAGTCTGGAAGCGACAATGGCTCAAGTGTCTAGGGAAAAGGGCCTCTGCCTTCACATCGGAGGAGTTGGACAAACTAGTGGATGGGGTCCTCCCCAAGTACATGCTACTCTACGGTCTTCCAGACAAACAGGTGAGAACACTGTGAGTATGCTGTATGGGCAATGCCTGTTTGGAGTGGTGTGGATGGGAGATAGGGGGGGGGAATGAGGCGTGCATGAAACGACTGTGAGTGGATGTGCATCAGGGCAAGGGTGGGTACATGGGCCAATGACTGTGACGGTCCGGACGGTTATAGATTTTCCTTTTCCCCTGTGCTATTCCTGTAGGTTAGCGCCCACCAGAAGAAGGACATTTGGCGTGCCATCGCCAAGGAAGTCCGGACCCTGGGGGTCCACCACAGATGGAGCACCCACTGACGGAAAATATGGGAGGACATTCACCACTGGAGCAAGAAGACGGCGGAGGCCCAGCTGGGGATGGCCTCCCAACGTGGGGGGGTGCCCGTCGCACCATGACCCCCCTGATGTTCCGGATCCTGGCGGTGGCGTATCCGGAGTTGGATGGGCGCTTGAGGGCATCACAGCAGCCACAAGGGGGTGAGTACAGTCACATTCGTCTGATTCAGCACGCGTGGGAGGTGTCTGGGTGGGGGATGTGGGCAGTGGGTTCCCCTAGGCCAGGGCGACTTTTGTAGGCAAGGTCCCTTCGTGAGGCAGGCTATGTGGCACCCCACCCCACCAGTGTTAAGAGCCATCTACCCCTAATCAGGCTCCTGTGACTTCCATGTGTGCAGCAATCGGGCATAGGCCTTGTACCCCATGGCCCTGTGATTAATTAGGGAACTCTTATTTTTTTTTCTTATTTTTTTTTTATTTATTGAGCATTTTACAGTATAAAAAATACAACAAACAAGCTTGCCAGTTATCATCATATTGTGTTACATATGGTATGCTATTAGGTGTCGAATAAATAGAACGTGTTACAATAGTCAACATGTCCGTATTAATAGAGATTACAAGCCTCTAGCCTGGACTCAATGGATCGGAGGGCCACAGTATTTTACTTTAGCATGTAGATAGGGCGGTAGCGAAAGAAAACAGGGTTAGTAACCAAACACACTCTAGCGATATGGACACCACCCACATGATGTGAAAGGGGAGAAGTACAATATGACACCCACCGCCACCCCCCCCTCCCAGGGGTCATTCACTCGGAGCATCACTCCCCAACCTACTGCTCCGGTGTTCCCGAGCCCAGCTCACAAACGGGTCCCAGATGTCACGGGGCCTAGATGCAGCTGGCATTAACTCCCAGAATGTAGTTAACTGCATGTGTCCGTAAGTCACATCAGCCAGCCAATCTCTCACCATAGGTACCCTCTGCCTACCCCAGTGGATTGCCACCCGTCGCTTAGCAAACAGTAGTAGTAGTGCATGCAGCCTGCGCATTGTTGGCGGAGTGTCCCTGACATATCCCAGAAGCCCAAGCAGAGGGGAGGGGACATCCGAGCGGCCCACTATCTGATTCACTGACACAAAGATCTGGGACCAATAACCCTTTAACCTTGGACAGGACCACGCTATATGTAAAAAAGAGGCCGAGACAGACCCACATCGCCAACATTCATCAGTCTCCCTAAGCCCCATCTTTCTCAGGTTGATGGGGGTTCTATAGAACCTATGCAAGAATTTAAAATGTATTAAACGCAGCTTGTAATTTGGCGAAAGCTCAGTAAGCTGCCCACAACAGAACTCCCACTGTTTCTCAGTAATCTCAGGCTGGAGCTCCTCATTCCAGCACAGCATAGATTTAGGCGTCGCTTCCGGTGCCATGCTTTGCATATGGCGATAAATACGGGTTACCAGTTTTCGGGGGGAAGGGGAGCTCACCACCGCCTCCAAAGCTGTAAATACGGGTGGTGCGTCAGGGAAACTTTCAAATAGTGACCGGCACGCAGCACGTGGTATAGAAATAGTTCAGAAAAAGGCGCTGTGCCTCCCTCTTCTGACGTCGGGGGAGGTATAAACTTACCATTGGGAAAAAGGTCAGCAAATGTGTGGAGGTGCATTTTGTCAATCAGATGACTAGCTATCCCATCAGCCACACAAGGCAGCAACGGGTTATGCAATAGCGGGAGCGATGGAGCATACAACAGTGGTACCCCGGCCCTCTTGCGCAATTCCTCCCATACCCACTGCAGCATCCTAGCCGTGTCTACGTCTGCTCCGGGGCGCCCTGCCTTAGCGCATATCGCCACTCCAATGGGAAGGGGCGCCACCACATCGCGCTCCACCGCCACGTGAGGCTGAATAAGGACCGGGTGGGACCAAAAATGCAAGAACTGAGCCTGAGCACAGAGGGCGTACAGTTTTATATCTGGGGCACCTAAACCTCCCCCTCGCAATGGCAGTGTTAGCGTGTCCCACGCCACTCTGGCCTGTCCACCTGCCCACACCAACTCCACCAGGCGTGACCGCAAAGTTGTAAAGAAGTGTGCTGTAAGCGGTATAGGTATGTTGACGAATAGGTAAAGGAATTTGGGTAGCACTATCATTTTTGTTAGCGCAATCCGTCCAGTCAATGACAGAGGCAGGGAAGCCCATAATTTCACTTTCTCGCTCAGCCATAACATTGCTCTACCAAAGTTAAGGCCCCAAATCTCCTGAAGATCCCGGCTAATCCAAATCCCCAGATACTTGACCCTTCCTGCCTCCCAACGCAAAGGATATTCAGAGCGCACTTCCGTGGTGGCGTTCGTGAGAGGAAAGATAACTGATTTGGACCAGTTGATGGAAATACCTGCGAAGCCCTCAAAGCGGACAAATTCCCGCAAGATGGGATCCAAGTTGTCCAAAGGATTGGTAAGGTAAAGGGTCACATCATCAGCATATAGTGACACCAGAAGGTTTCTAGAGCTGAATCCTATATCTCTTGCAGAATGATGTTGTCTAATCCTCGCTGCCAGCGGCTCCATAGCTATAACAAATAGCAGCGGGGACAAAGGGCAACCCTGTCTAGTACCACGCAAGACGGGGAAAGGCTCAGACACTAGACCATTCACCCGCACTCTGGCTGTAGGCACTGTATAGAGCAGGGCGATTTTCCTAATCAGCAACGCACTGAACCCCATCCTCTCTAAAACACAGAATAAATATGGCCATTCAATTGTATCGAAGGCCTTAGTGGCATCCAAAAACACCACGGCCGCTCTAATCTTGGGGTGTAGGTGATGTAATGTAGCGAAGATCGTTCGTAGGTTATGGGAGGTCGCTCTACCTGGTATAAAACCGGATTGGTCAGGGAGTGCGATCATCGGCAGCATTGGTTGCACCCGGTTCGCAATCAATTTGGCCAAAATTTTCACATCTACATTAATCAGAGATAATGGTCGGTATGAGTTTAGATCGTCAGCCGGTTTATCTGGCTTCTGCAGTGTGATAATCAGCGCTTCACGCATAGTGGCAGGCAACACCCCTCTTTCCAGGGCCTCTTCATACACCGCCAGCAACCTGGGCGACAGCTCATCTGCGTATGCCTTATAGAAGGCTGTTGTCAGACCATCAGGTCCCGGTGCATTGTCAGGCGGTAGGCTCCTGATGACTTGTGCCACATCTCCGGCGTCTATCGGGAGGTCCATATATTCTCTGTGGTTATTATTGAGCCATGCCAATGCAATGGAGTCCAGATAGGGCTCCAACCCCACTGGACATGTATCATGAGTGTTGGTATATAACCGAGAATAAAACTTGGAGAATGCTCCTACAATGTTCTCCCTGTCGTGGAGCAGTTCGCCATCCGCTGTGCGTAGTTCATGGATATAACTCGAGGGACGAGGCGGTCTAATCATATTTGCCAGGACCCTACCCGGTCTCCCTCCTTCTCCGTAATGCCTCGCCTCCGCATATTTCCCTAGAAACTTGACCTCCCGTAGCGCCACCTCCTCATATTCCAATAATTTGGTTTTCAACAGCCCCGCCACCTCTGATTCTCCAGCCTCCAAGAAAGTGCGCTCAAGACGTTTTATTTCAGTTTCCAGCCCCACCAGCGTGCCCCTTATCGCCCTTAATACTCCTGCCTGTCGGGCTATACACTGGCCTCTAATGACGACCTTGAAGGCCTCCCACAGAGTCGCCTCTGTGTCCACCGATCCCTCATTGTGCTCAAAATAGTCAGTGATATCAGTCCGTATCTCCTCTCTGAATGCAGTATCAAGTAATGCCTGGGGTGGAAGCCGCCACGAGAAAGCCGGGAATGGGCCCCCGGGAAGCAGCAACTTCAGCATACAGGGTGCATGGTCTGACAGCGTGCGGGGCATATGCTCCGCCTGCACCGTCCACAACGCCACATCTCCCGACACTAGCCAGAAGTCAAGACAGGACCACGCGCCGCTATAGGCTGACATACAAGTGCCCTCCCTCAGGTCCTCATGCCTACCATGCCACACATCAACCAGCGCACCATCTAACATTATATCCCGCAGCGCAGAGCCCGCCAACGGATTTAAAGTGCGAACCACTCCCTTCCTATCCACTCTGTCATCAAGTACTGCATTAAAATCGCCTCCCCATTTAATTGTATCGCACCCAGTGGCTTTCACCTGTCCCCACAACGTATGAAAGAAACCTGGAGAGTCAGCGTTAGGCCCATACATAGCCACGAATATTACCGAAACACCACATATAACACCCTGTACCCAAACATATCGCCCCTCTGGGTCACACTGAACAACGCCCTCACGCCAGTCCAGCCCACGGCGTATCAGTATTGCCACCCCCGAGCATAGTTGGAGTAGATAGCCGAGTAAACTTGCCCCCATCTGGTGTGGCGCAGTCTTTGGGCAGGGGCGGTGTTCAGATGAGTTTCCTGCAATAGGCAGACATCCACACCATGTCGTACCAAATAGGCATGTACCAACCTAGCCTTCCTGTGGTCGTTGAGCCCCCTAACATTCCAGGTGAGACAGTTCAAGGTTTTATCTACTCTTGACATTTCTCATCCACATCATGTAAAGTGCAGGAGGACATGTA
The DNA here is from genome assembly GCF_031143425.1 of Pleurodeles waltl. Classification (NCBI taxonomy): domain Eukaryota; kingdom Metazoa; phylum Chordata; class Amphibia; order Caudata; family Salamandridae; genus Pleurodeles; species Pleurodeles waltl. The sequence continues at coordinate 932,266,601 of NC_090436.1, read as the reverse complement.
GACAGTGACCCTACCTTACACTCAAGACACCACACAAATAGCATACAATAGATATTGGCAATAAACAACAAAATAACAACCCCATTCAGCCGCCCCCCACCCACTCCAACCCCCCAACCGGGTCGTAGATTAACCATCCCCATACTATCCCCCAAAAGACATTGTACTAAACAAGGGAACATTCCCGAGAGGGTGTGGCGATGACAGCTACTTCCCCGTATGTAACGGGGTGGCCGGAAGAACTGCAGGGGAACCGAGCCGCACAAAACCTTATAATTTAGATCTATCTAAAATAGCAGATGACAGAGATTGAATCACAGGCTACACATATGCATCACCCCCTCAAGCAAATAGAGGACACATTTAAGTAAGAGTCATTCCCAAAGGATATAGTAGATTGGGCCCGCGTTTACTCATTGTCACTGAGCCTGCTATCCATTTTCTCCGCAGCCTCTCTTGATCTTTGTGCGGATTTGCGTCCCACATGTTTGGCAAACTTCATCGCTTCCTTGGCATCCGTGAATATGTGGGTAGACCCCTCAAAGGGCTCCTTTAATTTGGCCGGGTAGAGAAGGGAATAAGGGACCTGCGCCTGTAGTAGAAGTCGCTTAGCAGGCAGAAACCCCCGGCAGGCAGCCTGCACAGCCGGGGTGAAGTTGGGGTAAAAGGAGATGCTGTTGCCCCTGTGCGTGATGGAACCTCTCTGCCTTGCCAGTTTAAGGATCAAATCACGGTCTTGGTAGTTCAGGATTCTCGCAATTATAGGCCTGGGCGGCGCTCCAACAGGGGGTCTCTGGCCCAATGACCTATGTGCCCTCTCCACAGCAAACATCGCCGAGAGGTCAGGGTCAAATAATTCGTGTAGGAGTTCACTAATGTATGTTTCCATCTTATTTATGGCAGTGGTCTCCGGGATCCCGTGATACGTAGATTGTTACGCCGGGACCGCGCTTCCAATTCTTCATTTTTGGCCTGTATTATTCCCAGCAGTTTGTCCATGTGTAGGAGCTGGTCCCTCGTTTCCACTTGAAATTCGTGGCACTCAGTCTGGCGAGCCTCAAGCGTGTCCAACCTCGTCTCGTGAGTGGTCACCTGTGTTTTCACAGAGTCTAATTGATTGGTAAGATTGTCCAGTTTAGTGTCTATATTCCTGAGACTGGAACGCATCTCCAGCATCAATGTGCGCAAATCTTCACCCTGATCATCAGCGATTAAGTCGGGCCCCCCCGCCGGCTGGGGCCCCTGCTCCGGCTCTCCATGACGTGTAGAGCGCTTATTATCAAAGTTCAGCTTGGGCTGCTTAGCATCATGTTTCCCCATGGCAGCCAGATATCAACCGGGTCGCGCCGCAAGCTAAGAGCCGGGCCTGCAGCCACCTCCACTTCCAAGCAGTCGTAGCCGGGGACTTCTATCCCCCTCTTGTTGCCTACGCTGACTGATTCCTCACTTGTAAACCACTTAGTCGCCGCCAGCACCTCCACTGGGTCCCATTAGACTGTTTCTCCCCCGGTAGACCAAAACCTTTGCCAGGATGTAATCAAGTGTCCACTATATCCTCCATGACCACAAACCAATGGGGGGGGGGAGGCCCTTCATACACTCCCCGCACACGCAAGGCAACTGGCCCCGTCACAGCAGCGCCTATCCCAACTGACCACCTTCAGCCTCCAGCCCAGCTGAGCCTGCTCGTAGGATCCCTGTCTCCTCACCTCGGCATCCCTGGAGCATGCCAGGCACCGCTACCTCCACCGGTGCTCCAGTAGCCTTCACCCGCGCGCCCACGGTATCAGCGGGGCCCCGCGTCAATGCCCAACCGCTCACAAGTTCTCGCACCATCTCACTCTTAGGCCTGTGTTTTGGCTCCTAAATGTCCTCCGCCACCTCCAGAATCCTCCGCCACTGCTCTCGCCGTAGGCCCAACTAAGGTGTCCAGCGGGCCGCTTTCGTAAGACGGAGTGCAGCCCTGGTGTCATTCATGCAACTTATTGGTTTAGGAGTTCCTTGCACCTGCTAGTGTCGGCCGCGCCGGCGGGCAGCGCCCTGACTTCTGGGCCGCCACCCGGGCGCGCGGCTCCAAGATCTCGGCTCCTAGGCTTCCCGTGGGCCGCCACAGCACACCGGCCCGCAGGATCACCCGGCCAGCTGTTGTCTGCGCCGGGATCCTGGACGTCCCGGTGCCGCTCCATCTCGGGCCCCGCCGCCAGTCCGCGCCCCGGGCCCGAGTCTCAGCGCTCCCAGCAGCGCTCCTCGGCAGACGCCTCCGACGGGCCCGTCCGCAGGCCACGCGGTCCCCAGTTCCTCGTGGGCATTAGGGCATAAGCCTCTCGTATCTACGCCCGTGCCCCACCGCCACCTGCAAGCTTTTTACCGGTCCTGGCAGCTACGGCTCGCCCTCAAGTGAAGGATAATTAAAGGATTACGTTCCGGCCGGCGGAGCTCACTCAAAGAGCGGCCATCTCGCTGCTCAGCAGGCCACGCCCCCAGGGAACTCTAAGTGCTTGGCGTAGTGCAGAGGGCTGCTGTGTCTGTAGTGTCCACCAATGGTAGTGGTATTGCATGCACTGAACATGTCTTTCTACTTTCTTTCCCCCACTTTGTGTGGTCTCCCTGTTCTTGTGTGCATTAGCATCATCAGGCGGAGGATCAGTGCCACCGGAGCAGGAGGGAGCTGCATCCCACATGGCCCTGGAGGGCGAGACTACGGACTCCAAATTCACCAGTGGGATGGAGTGCGAGGGGAGCTCCACGGCGGGGACAGGAGCTGAGACCAGCGACACCGACTTCTCCTCTGATGGGAGCTCCCTTGCGGTGGCGGGCCCCTCTGTGCCCTCCGCATCTACAGGTACAGCCGCCACCCCCCTACCATCACCGCCCTCCCAGCAGCCCCTCAGCGTGTGCCCCGTGGCCGCTCACCCAGGAGGGTGGGCATCTCCTTGGCACCAGGCACCTCAGCCCTGACCATCAGTGACGAGGCCATTGACCTCCTCAGATCCCTCACTGTTGGGCAGTCTGCCATTCCGAATGCCATCCAGTGTGTAGAGAGGCAGTTGCAACAGACAAATGCATCCCTGGAGGGCATTCATTCTGATCAGGCAGCCCAACAGCGAGTTTTCAGACTCTGGCCTCAGCACTGATGGCAGCCATTGTCCCTGTGTCCAGCCTCCCCCCTCCAACTTCCTCCACCCAGACCCAATCCCCTGTACCTCAGCCTATCCCAAGCACACTAACAGACCAGCATGCACACACCTCAACACACAAGGGTAGCTCTGGCAAACAGAAACACCACACATCCCACAGGCACTCACACAAGCATCATACCCATGCAGACATACCAACAGCCACTGCCTCCACTGTGTCCCCCTCCTCCATGTCTCCCTCCCCCTCCCTGTCACGTCTCCACTCACACCTGCATGCACTACATCTTCAGCCACTACGTCCATCACCAGCACGCCCATCACCACACACAGCTCACTTGCAATCACCCCCCCACTACCATTCACACATCCCCTGTGTCCTCTCCCAGTGTGTCTGTGAGCCCTCCTCCCAAACTACACAAACGCAGTCACACACCCACCCAACAGCCATCCACCTCACGACAGCCTCCAGCCCATGCACCTTCACCCAAAGTCAGCAAACGAACACCTCCTACAACCACTACCTCTTCCTCCACTCCCAAACCCCCTCCATCTACCCATCCCAGTGTGTCTAAAAACTGTTCCTGTCAAACCTTGACCTCTTCCCTACACCTCCCCCACCCCGTCCATCCCCTAGGGCCCGCCTTTCCAGGTCCCAACCCAGCACCTCAACCACCACATCACCGGGAAAAGTGGTGCCAGCAGTAACCGGCTTCTGGAGTGCACCAAGCAGCAGGGCAGGCAGTGTCCCAAGGAGCCAGGCCCAGGACATTCCCCCACCTCAAAAACAAAAGAAGTTGGCCACAGCCCGGAGGGAGAAGGCCAAAACACCTGCCACCAAGGGCCCTGCCAGGACTACAGTTGGGAGTGGCAAGACAGCTGTGCCACCATCCAAGGTGGGGAAGGGCCAGAGAAAGAAAGGGAAGTCGCCGCCAACCTGCACGGAGGACAAGACCGTCGCCGCCACATGCAACGCCGCCACAGGCACCGCCGCTCACGACACTGCCGCCAGCAGCAAGCTCAGAGAGCCCCCCACCAGCACCGCCGCCCAGGACACGCCACCAGCAGCACGCTCAGTGAGCCCCCCACCAGCACCGCCGCCCAGGACACCACTGCCAGCAGCACGCTCAGTGAGCCCCCAACCAGCACCGCCGCCCAATGAGCGCCGCAAGCACTGCCGCTACTGAGGCCGCCGCCAGCACCGCCAGCGGCCACACCACATCCTGTGCCAGTGGCACCACTGTAGACATGGCTGCCATCCCCAGTGGTCAGTCGTACGAGGCTGGTGGTCAGTAGCTTCATGTTGGCCCACCATCAGTGGAGTGTCAGATCCACTACCTCAGTCCTTGTCAGGATGAAGCACTCTGGGCACAAAGCCCCCTCCAGAACCAGTGGAGAAAGGCATCCACTACCTCAGTCCTTGGCAGGATGAAGCACTCTGGGCACAAAGCCCCCTCCAGAACCAGTGGAGAAAGGCATCCACTACCTCCGTCCTTGTCAGGATGAAGCACTCTGGGCACAAAGCCCCCTCCAGAACCAGTGGAGAATCACATCCACTACCTCAGTCCTTGGCAGGATGAAGCACTCTGGGCACAAAGCCCCCTCCAGAACCAGTGGAGAATCACATCCACTACTTCTGTCCTTGGCAGGATGAAGCACTCTGGGCACAAAGCCCCCTCCAGAACCAGTGGAGAATCACATCCACTACCTCAGTCCTTGGCAGGATGAAGAACTCTGGGCACAAAGCCCCCTCCAGAACCAGTGGAGACGGTTATCCACTTGAGAGACTGTGGCTTTGCACTCCCCAGGATAAAGCAGTGGGCAAACCACCCACTGGAAAGACTTGAGAGACTGTGGCTTTGCACTCCCCAGGATAAAGCAGTGGGCAAACCACCCACTGAAAACACTTGAGAGACTGTGGCTTTGCACTCCCCAGGATAAAACAGTGGGCAAACCACCCACTTGAGAGACTTAAGAGACTGTGGCTTTGCACTCCCCAGGATAAAGCAGTGGGCAAACCACCCACTTGAGAGACTTGAGAGACTGTGGCTTTGCACTCCCCATGATGCAGCAGTGGTCAACCCACCCACTGGAGAGACTTGAGAGACTGTGGCTTTGCACTCCCCAGGATACATCAATGGGCATGGAGCATCCTTGTGGAGCTGGCGCCGTGCACTCATCCGGCTGAGGTGCCCTCCCTTTCCTTCCCCCTGAGGTGCCTGTTTTATTTCTATCTGATGCCCCTGCAGTGTTCTCTCCGTTTGGATTGGGCATTGAGTGGGGGCCTCGCCCATGCATTTTGGGCCCAGTGGTCCACAGACTATGTAGGTGCAGTACATGGACTTGAATTCATGGTGTACATATTTGTTAATAGTGTATATATATTTTTGAGTAATGGATTTTTCCAGATTACAATTGTTCAAATAATTTCCTTTTGCCATGGCGTTCTTCCAGGAGGGGTTGGGGGCTGTAAATGTAATGTTTCAGCATATACTGGTGTGTGTGTTGTAGTGGGTGAGGGTGGAGGTGGGGGTGTTGCGTTCTGCGTGTGTGTGTCACTCTCTTTTCCCTCCCCCCTCCCCTGTGTCGTAGGTGCAATACTCACCGTGGTCATCGCCGCTGTCGGTCGTGCTCCTGGTAGAGGAGCAGGAAGACAATGGCAGGTAGAATTTGGAGTTCCGGCTCCATGGCGTCCTGGTTCCTCGTGGGGTGTGTAGAGGTGAGAGTTTTCCCTTCCAAGTCCAGTTTCCGCCGTGTTTTTGTTCGCGTTGAATCCGCCCCGGAAAAGGTGGCGGATTGGCCTCTCATAATGGTGTGGGTAGTATATTGTCTTCCGCCTGTCTGTTGGCGGTGACCGCCATGCTGTTTGTTTGTATCGCCATGGCGGTCGGACTGTTAAAGTGGCTGTCTATGTTGGCGGTTTCCGCCATTATCGTTAATCCATTTTTTTTACCGCCGGCCTGTTGGTGGTCTTACCGTCACTTTACCACCGACCGCCAGGGTTGTAATGAGGGCCTTAATGTGGAATCCTCTAGGTATTTGAATCAAAATCAAGATGTTTTGTTATTTTTTTCCACCAATCTGTCAGATGTGACATATTGACTTAGGTAAAGGGCTCTATAGGTAGGTATGTTTACTGTTGATTCAAATATAGTGATAGGTAGAATCTTGTCCCGATCTGTTCATCATCGCATGATTTGTTGTCAATAATTATTGGTGTGGGGTCTCATCAGGACCAAAACAATGCAGGGACACCTAAGAATGAAAAGAAACCACAGTGACTATTCCATAGTATAAAACTACAATTGCACGCTAAAATGATTATATGCTCTATGTGATAGCTGGTGGTGCCTGGATAGGCAACAATTAGTCCAGTGTGCACACCAAAAAGTGAACGTACCAATGAAAAATGTACTTACATGGGAAACATCTATTTATTCTATGTATTGTTTATATGATCACTTTTTTGTTCCTTTGTTCACATGGGACACTGAGCACAATATGTATGTATCACAATATGTATGTAATGTTCCCAATGGAGAGAGATGGATATTTGTTAGTGGCAGTTTTGACTCATCTACAGTGCAGAGGATTATTATGCCTGCTTCAAAGAACGTGTACAGAGCTATATACATGTGTGTTAGCTCAGTGATTTACTGCTTTTGTCATAAAGACCCTATTTTTACTTGCAATTCATAAATTACAATTCTAATACAGCACAATGACCTATGAATTGTTATCAAAGAGCTGCTTGCAAACTGCATGGTAAGGGTTAGAGCTTTTTGTTTTTTCCCCTGTCTTTCATTATCATAATGTTGCTAAAAAGGGTTTGTTTGGGTGGAAATAAAGTCTTATTAGTAAAGTTAACTACAACCGCTAGGGCCAATCCCAACCACAGGGTTACCGTTCCAGTTCTAAGTTTGTGCATCTCCAGACCAAATACTCTTAAAATACAATGCCTTGTAGTATTAACGACATGTGATTCCTATAGCTTTTAATCCTCTTTGTCTTATGTAAGACAACAGCTGCTTATGCAGACTTCAGGCCTTTGCTCGGGTACGGGGGATAATGCCTTCCCAGGGGGAACCTGAAGGGCAAAACTAGAGCTTAACATGCTGTGCTCTATTATACCCTTGGTAGGAGTTAGTCTATTGACTTAGGTGACAACATGGTAGCGTTATTTCTTTGCTTTACTCTCCTTGTCACAATTGTAATCCTCTCATGCTTTATCATCCTGGTTATTACAGTACATGCTTTATTATCTAAGATGCAGTTGCTTCATTAAAACCTTATTGAAACATACACTGCCTCTGCTCATCATTGTATATGCGAGACCAATGTAACTGAGAGAAACAGTTGAGATCTGAGTGACCACGATTTCCCTGAGGAATCCATTATGTCATGCGCTTAGCTGCCCAATCATCCCTGCTCTTGTGTAGCGATGAGGAACTGCTAGTTAACCGGAGCAAAACCTGGATATGGGCGACAGGTATCACCTGTAGTGGGTTAAGACTCAGTCTCCCACACCGCAGGCAGTTCTGCCCCTCAAATCCAGTAGGCTAATTTGAATAATGAGAGCCTACGCGATAGGGTCAGAAGGTGCAAGAGTCTGGGCCATTCTGCATAAGAGCCAGACGCTATTCAGACTGGGGGAGGTAATCAGCAACAAGGGTTCTCACCCTGACTGCACAGGCCAAATGTGCATTCACTGTGTTTGTGTAGGGGCTTGTCATGAGGTAGAAAAGAAAATAGGGCAAGGAGACAGGGTAGAAGGTGATAGAGGAGGTGAAAAGGAAACAGAAATGAAGAAAAACAGAAAGTTGATATGCAGTAGAGCTGCTAAAAAGAGGTTGACAACTATGGAGGAGTGATAGTGAGGAGGTAAATAAAGGAGGGGCAAAGAAGGATAGGTGAGAATAGGATACAAAGTACAGAGAATAAAGACAGGGAAGTCACAGCATTTGAAAATGGATAAAGACTGTAGGAAAGACAAAGCGAAAATAAAGATGAGAGAGTGAAAAAAGGAGAAAAGATAACAACAGGATCTGGAAAAAAAACAGAAGGTGCAGGATAGGAAAGCTGAAAATTAGGAATGACAGAAATAATAGAACGATGGAGAGAGAAGAATGTTTGAAGGAGACGGCAATGGAAAGGGGAGAGAAAAAGGGGCATGTATGAAAAGGATGAACAATGGGAGTGAGATAGTAAAAAGGAAGAAGTGAATAAGCAAGAAATGCTGGGGAAAGAGAGAGAGAGAAATGTTTGTGAAATATCTAAAGGAGAGAAAAAAGTGGAAGGGATGGCAATAGGAATAAGGGAAAGGATTGAAAGAGACAATGAGAAGGCTATCAGGGCAGCACCAGACACACTAGTTCAATAGGCTCATCTCCTAAACAACACAATTCATTAGTACAATAGTTAAGTGGCTTTGCACAAGATTGCTGGTGAAGAGCTGTCATCCGAGGGGAGTGGTTGTTTTGTAGTTGTGTTCTTTGAGTGTAGCTAATTGGAAACTTGAATAAAACTGCTTTAAAAAAAAAGGGGATAGGTAGACAAAGGTGACACCCAAGGAGGTCAGAGATTAGAAACAAGATGAGTAGGAGAGAAAAATAGTCAGGATATACATTTGATAGAGAAAGGTAGAATGTTAGAGAGGACAGGGAGATTAGAGAGAGTTTGAGGAAGAGAGAATGGATGGTTGTAGAATGTAGGTTTGAAGAAAGAGGAAGAAGGATGATGGAGAAATAGAAGTAAAGGAGGCACAAGGAGATGAGAAAAACTTTAAAAAAGGAAGGAATGATATAAGGACAAATGAGAGAGATAGAGTGGAAATGGATAGGGATAAAAAAAGGTGCAAAAAGGAGATAAGAGAATTGTGACCATAGCAAAGAGAGAGGAATCATATGTGGAATAATTAGGGCACAAGATTCAGCATCACCATTGCTCAGAGGAGCAAGGAGCTCACTGCACTGCTGTAATGGGTGTCTTTTAATACCAACCCAAAGGTGAGGGAAAGTAAATGTTTTTCTGTTTTAGAATAGGGCCAATGATACCCTTGCTGTGCCACTGATTTGGTAGCCTACATGTGGCAAATACTTTCATATTAAGTTGTTGCTTGTCTTCAGTGCATGCAGCCTTGACTGTAGTGCAAGAAGCACCTTTATTGCCGCACATAAAGGAAAAAAATAGAAAGAGCATTGTCAATGAGGTGTGTAAGTTTTTATTGAAAGAAAATTCTGAAATGAAAGACCATGGCACCTATTGTTCTGAATGATTCTTTAAAACATCTTAAATGATGTTCAAGTGGTTGCTTAAGTATTTCTTGGTCCAAATAAATCTCGGAATGGTAGCTAGTGTACATAAAATATACTGCTCTGAGTTGCGTAAGAAATTTTCTTCATCTCAAGCTATGTCTTGAGACCCTTTGTAGGAAATTGGAATATATTTGTTTTGATGGGGAATGACTGCCCACCTTAGAGAATATTTACAACTCATCTCAGGGTGGATTCTCGAATTCCCAAAATTAACCCCTTGGTGGCTAGACCAGAGAGCACACAGGCTTGACCCAGGACAATGTGTAAAGTTCATATGCAGTACCAAAACAGTAATAAAGTCAAAACACCAAACAGTAAAAATCCAAAACTAAATTAGAAAAATAGAGAAAACTTTAATCAACAAAATGACACTAAAAAAAACAAAAATCTTTTGAAGGGAATACATTTTAAATATTTGAGAGAAAATAGCACCAAAAAGTGGGAAGTGTTGTTTAAATGGTCATTGTAGATCGTGAGCTAGGCACTATTTGAGGTCGAGTAAGATTGAGTCCTGATCAGGCACACCAAGTGGATTAGTGGATTAATCCCAGGTAAAGTCTGACAGTCAAAAAGTTTGAAAAAGTCTCAAAGCTCTAATGCAAAAATGTTTTTTGTTATTTTATTATTTATTTTTATTTTTGGAGAAAGTTGGCTTCCAGAGGAACAAATATGTAGCTGCAGTTGTGGAATTGCCAGATGGATAACTGACACAGGTTGGTCCCACTAAGTCCTTGGAGTGTTTCAGGGTTTTGCTTGAAAGAGATTCTAAGTCCCAAAATAAAAAAGATTGTTGATATTTTTAGAGACACTGACCCCTTTCAGAGGGATGGATCTGAAATTCAAGACAATACCATGGAACTTCTGGTTAGGAACATTTTAGATCCTCTTGGTTCTGAAACAAACATTTTCAAAAGTTTCCAAACTTTTTCCTGGTTCAAGGAAAGGAGTATCATTCTTAGTCCCCCAGGAACTCAGGGGAGCACCCAGAGACTCTCATGGCGCCAGGCAGAGGCCACCTGCAAAGTCTTGCCAAACTTCTAGATGGCACTAGTCAGCTGTGAAATGTAGGAAAAAGGCCTCTTGCAATATATTGTATCCCTGTAGCCACAAAGAAGATCAGCCAACTCAGCCTTGGAGTCCCTTTCTTGTCTTGGGCAAAAGGGGGAGCATGTCAGTCCTACACAGATCCTCAGAGGGCACAGACAGCAGGTGCAGTCCTGCTCCTCCACAGGTCCAGACTGTGTTCTATGCAGGAGGATTGTCATGCCAAATTTATGCTGGGTACCAGCTACTAACTAGTGGGGGGAAACTCCTGGGCACTCCCTAACCAATGAGGTGAAAGTTCCCAGTGGCCACCCTACCCACGTTTTCAGTAGTTCATTTTTGCCTTACTACAAGCAGGCCCAAACTGCCATGTGTTCGGGCATTTTGAAGATGGCGAATGTCTTCGACCTTATTAAACTTGGGCCCATATTTATACTTTTTGACGCTAAACTGCGCTAACGCAGTTTAGCGTCAAAAAATTTTGCGCCGTCTAACGCCATTCTGAAGCGCCATGCGGGCGCCGTATTTATGGAATGGCGTTAGCCGGCGCAAGCAGACCGGCGCTGCCTGGTTTGCGTGGAAAAAAGCCACGTACACCAGACAGCGCCGGCGTAGGGGGAAAATGGCGTATGGGCGTCTTAAAATGGGGCAAGTCAGGTTACGTCGAAAAAATCGTCGTAACCCGACTTGCGCCATTTTTTTTCGACGCCCATCCCCCATCAACATGACTCCTATCATTGTAAAGATAGGAGTCATGCCCCCTTGCCCAATGGCCATGCCCAGGGGACTTCTGTCCCCTGGGCATGGTCATTGGGCATAGTGGCATGTAGGGGGGCACAAATCAGGCCCCCCTATGCCAAAAAAAATTATTAAAAAAAAAAAAAAAAATACTTACCTGAACTTACCTGAATGTCCCTGGGGTGGGTCCCTCCAGCCTTGGGTGTCCTCCTGGGGTGGGCAAGGGTGGCAGGGGGGGTCCCTGGGGGCAGGGGAGGGCACTCTGGGCTCATTTTGAGCCCACTTGTCCCTTAACGCCATGCCTGACCCAGGCGTTAAAAAGCGGCGCAAATGCGCCGTTTTTAGCCACGCCCACTCCCGGGCGTCTCTTTTGCCCGGGAGTATAAATACCACGTAAAGGCCTGGGAGTCATTTTTTAGACGGGAACGCCTCCCTTGCATATCATTAACGCAAGGAAGGGGTTCACGCTAAAAAATGACGCACATTCCGGGAACTTTGGCGCTATACGCCTCTAACGCCATAGTATAAATATGGCGTTAGTTGGCGTTAGTTTAGCGTCGAATTTGCGTCGAAAAAAACGACGCAAATTCGGCACAAACGGAGTATAAATACGGCCCTTGGTATCCCTCACATTTAACACTAAAATCCAGTTTGAAGCTGGCACTGTAACCACAACAAACCAAAAGAAAGATGTCTGGAAGGACAAAGGCAAGGTCGTTTTGCACCCAGACAGTGGACAGACATGAATTGCTCTGGTGTCCTGTTCTCTCCCTTTAATGTTGCAACAAAATGTTACTTGTTGCTCAACAGACCTGTCAGTCAAGACTTGATACTAGAGTGTCACTAGAATGTCCACAACCACCACACTGCATACTATGTTGTGTTTTGGAGTTATCTCTACCCATTCAGGTCAGTCTATTGTGTGAATATAGAAGGAATTTCACACCTCTTTCACACTGCTTCTGAAGTAAGTACATGCTGGGATTTGCTGGATAAGTAGTTAAATTTAGCATTGATTTAGATCAATAATAACTATTAAAATAATTGTTTATGTATTTTTCTACCTACTTTCATTCCTGAAACACAGGATTAGGTTTATATTCTGATTTTCTAAATAGAACAGCTTGGCCTGCCACCCTGAAAATAGCTTTTAGGGGCTTGTCACTGCAAGGACATGGTAAAATTAATGTATTACCTGTCTCTCTCATAAATATCGTGTACATTACCCTGTGGGCTAAAGGTACTACTTAATAATATTTCAAAGGGAGTCCATTACCTGTCAGACAGGGTTATTTTGTCAGGTTGCAATGCAGTTCTTGCACCTGTGGTGGTCACACTACACTAGTAGGCGTATAGCTATGTTTGTACTGCTACTGTAGTGGATGGCACAATAGATGCTGCAGCCTACCTGCGGCATTTAACTTCTAATCCTTAGGTGCACTTTCTACACTATGTACTAGTGAATTAGTAGAAATTTAAATGTTCCAATCCACAACAAGTTAACTAAGTTTAAAAGGGGAGCATAGGCACTTTGCTCATGGTTAGCAGAGGTAAAATATACAGAGCTCTTAAACCAACAAAAATAGACTCCAACAAAAGGCTAAAAACATGGGGTCAACACACAGAAAAAGTAGATTTCCTACACCCTCTATCCATAATGATGAAATTTGAAAGTCCTTGTAATCTGACAGTTTCTTAGAAGAATACTGATGTGAGTGTGGGGGCTGTGAGAATCCTTTCTAATGGAATAAAAATACCCATCTTAGTTAAATAATCAATTACCACTAACAACACAGTCTTTTTTTGTGAAGGAGGTAAATCCAATATATTCTTGATTTCGACTGTAAGCCTTAAAATTAACATACATACAATAAAATCATTTTTACAGCTCATGAAATTCATAGTTAAATCAATGATTTGCACTACGAAATACATCTACAGGGAGTGCAGAATTATTAGGCAAGTTGTATTTTTGAGGATTAATTTTATTATTGAACAACCATGTTCTCAATGAACCCAAAAAACTCATTAATATCAAAGCTGAATATTTTTGGAAGTAGTTTTTAGTTTGTTTTTCGTTTTAGCTATGTTAGGGGGATATCTGTGTGTGCAGGTGACTATTACTGTGCATAATTATTAGGCAACTTAACAAAAAACAAATATATACCCATTTCAATTATTTATTATTACCAGTGAAACCAATATAACATCTCAACATTCACAAATATACATTTCTGACATTCAAAAACAAAACAAAAACAAATCAGTGACCAATATAGCCACCTTTCTTTGCAAGGACACTCAAAAGCCTGCCATCCATGGATTCTGTCAGTGTTTTGATCTGTTCACCATCAACATTGCGTGCAGCAGCAACCACAGCCTCCCAGACACTGTTCAGAGAGGTGTACTGTTTTCCCTCCTTGTAAATCTCACATTTGATGATGGACCACAGGTTCTCAATGGGGTTCAGATCAGGTGAACAAGGAGGCCATGTCATTAGATTTCCTTCTTTTATACCCTTTCTTGCCAGCCACGCTGTGGAGTACTTGGACGCGTGTGATGGAGCATTGTCCTGCATGAAAATCATGTTTTTCTTGAAGGATGCAGACTTCTTCCTGTACCACTGCTTGAAGAAGGTGTCTTCCAGGAACTGGCAGTAGGACTGGGAGTTGAGCTTGACTCCATCCTCAACCCGAAAAGGCCCCACAAGCTCATCTTTGATGATACCAGCCCAAACCAGTACTCCACCTCCACCTTGCTGGCGTCTGAGTCGGACTGGAGCTCTCTGCCCTTTACCAATCCAGCCACGGGCCCATCCATCTGGCCCATCAAGACTCACTCTCATTTCATCAGTCCATAAAACCTTAGAAAAATCAGTCTTGAGATATTTCTTGGCCCAGTCTTGACATTTCAGCTTGTGTGTCTTGTTCAGTGGTGGTCGTCTTTCAGCCTTTCTTACCTTGGCCATGTCTCTGAGTATTGCACACCTTGTGCTTTTGGGCACTCCAGTGATGTTGCAGCTCTGAAATATGGCCAAACTGGTGGCAAGTGGCATCGTGGCAGCTGCACGCTTGACTTTTCTCAGTTCATGGGCAGTTATTTTGCGCCTTGGTTTTTCCACACGCTTCTTGCGACCCTGTTGACTATTTTGAATGAAACGCTTGATTGTTCGATGATCACGCTTCAGAAGCTTTGCAATTTTAAGAGTGCTGCATCCCTCTGCAAGATATCTCACTATTTTTGACTTTTCTGAGCCTGTCAAGTCCTTCTTTTGACCCATTTTGCCAAAGGAAAGGAAGTTGCCTAATAATTATGCACACCTGATATAGGGTGTTGATGTCATTAGACCACACCCCTTCTCATTACAGAGATGCACATCACCTAATATGCTTAATTGGTAGTAGGCTTTCGAGCCTATACAGCTTGGAGTAAGACAACATGCATAAAGAGGATGATGTGGTCAAAATACTCATTTGCCTAATAATTCTGCACTCCCTGTATTTAGTTAAAATTCTCAATTGCAATGTGCCCTTTAGCAGTTCATTTTTGGATTTAAAGTTCACATCAAAGATAACCTTTCTATCGCAGGTAAATGTCCTGCTTAGTCTTCTGCTGTGAAGTTAAAAGGCTATAAATCTTTAGGGGTAGTGAATGGAAAACCCTGATCAGATCTCCGACCATTCAGCTAAGTGCCAAGGTGTAACAGGTCACTGCCAACAGGAGGAGAAATATCTTTTGTTCTCACAGTCCAAGCCCATTGCAAATACCAGGTTGTTGCAAACACTACCCTTTTGCTTGTGTCGCTTATTAAAGTCCAAAGGGGGCATATTTATACTCCGTTTGCGCCGAATTTGCGTCGTTTTTTTCGACGCAAATTCCGCGCAAAACTAACGCCATATTTATACTTTGGCGTTAGACGCGTCTAGCGCCAAAGTATGAGGAAAGAGCGTCATTTTTTTGCGTGAACGCCTACCTTGCGTTAATGAGATGCAAGGTAGGCGTTCCTGTCTAAAAAAATGACTGCGACGCAAATGCGTCGTATTTATACTCCCGGGCAAAAATCACGCCCGGGAGTGGGCGGGGCAAAAAACCCCGCATTTGCGCCGGATTTTAGCGCCTGGGTCAGGGCAGGCGTTAAGGGACCTGTGGGCTCAAAATGAGCCCACAGCTGCCCTCCCATGCCCCCAGGGACCCCCCCTGCCACCCTTGCCCACCCCAGGAGGACACCCAAGGATGGCGGGACCCATCCCAGGGACATTCAGGTAAGTTCAGGTAAGTATAATTTTTTTTTTTTTTTATATATTTTTTTGGCATAGGGGGGCCTGATTTGTGCCCCCCTACATGCCTCAATGCCCAATGACCATGCCCAGGGGACATATGTCCCCTGGGCATGGCCATTGGGCAAGGGGGCATGACTCCTGTCTTTACTAAGACAGGAGTCATGTAAATGGCGTCTGGGCGTCGTTAAAAATGGCGCAAATCGGGTGGAGGCGATTTTTTGGCGTCAACCTGACTTGCACCATTTTAAGACGCACTAACGCCATTTTCCCCAACGCCGGCGCTGCCTGGTGTACGTGGTTTTTTTCCACGCACACCAGGCAGCGCCGGTCTGCTAGCGCCGGCTAACGCCATTCAATAAATACGGCGCCCGCATGGCGCTTCAGAATGGCGTTAGCCGGCGCAAAACTTTTTGACGCTAAACTGCGTTAGCGCAGTTTAGCGTCAAAAAGTATAAATACGGGCCAAAGTGTCTCCTGATAGTTCTGGATGCCAAAAAGCCTGCACAGCAACAGTATCAACTTCCTCCTAGGCCTTAGACACTTTGGGCAGAAAAAAACAAAATGTGCCATAGACTCATTTTCCAAAGGACGATGTGAACAAGTGCTGCTATCGCAGCCATTACTTTTCCATTTTGAAGTAACAGATTTCAACGGTAACATACCCAATCTAAATTTTATAAACAAATGTTTGGCCTGGGCAGGGCGGATGCTGTCCAAATATTTTTCAAACTTGGGTGAACCCTTGTGATTAAAAAATTGCTCATTTCTGCTACCTACTGCCTGGGAACCCCAAATCTGGAGTAGTACTGCTTCTCAGTAAAGTCTTTTTTGTAGGGTGTACAATGCCTCTGGTTATTTTCTGGTGGGGAGTCCCATACTTCATCCATTTTAATCCACTGGCAGAGATTCTTAAAATGCTTAAGCCAGGGAGTTGATGCTGCTTTGTCTATCATTCGTAGTTCTGACAAAGCAACCCTAGAGGAACTCAATTCCTCAGAGGCCCATAAACATACCCAGTATAATAACGGCTTTAAGGAGATTGCACGATGGATTTGATTAAGAGCTAAATCGAATCTGAGGGGAATAAGAGGTGTACTAGTGGGCACATTTAGCAAAGATCGGATTAACTTATTTTCGATTATAGTTAACTGGTGAGTATTTTGATATCCCCGAAGCTCAGCACCATTCGCTGCGGCTGTCACTGCTGCGGCCTTGTACACTGTAAGGGTGGGAGAAAGGGGCCCTCCCATAGAGGATTTATGCTTTCTCCCAATTGCTGCTGCCCGTTGCTTAAGGATGGTGGAACTTTTCTCAGTTTGGGGGGCCCAGGATTGGTTATCAGCCAGCCTTATCCCCAAGTAGTCAAACTTTCTAACTTGTTCGATAAGGACTCCCCCTATGGCCATCTTGCCCCTAAAAGATCTATGAGGATATAGTGCCATAAACTTAGACTTCTCTGGGTTTATTCCTAGTCCCCTACTCGCACAGAATGCTACGAAGCAGTCTAAAGCATTTTGGAGGCCCTTTGGGGTACTGTCGTCAGCAAACATTAAGATAGGTACGGGAGCTCCCGCTATCTTGGGAGGGTCGTTGATGAGCTGGGCTAGCTGGTCCACCACACCATTAACGTAGAGGCTAAACAGTGTTGCGGCCAGAGCACACCCGTGTCTAACCTCTCTTGCTATAGGGATTGGGGACCTACGGTCGCCCCCCACAGACCATCTAAACCTGACATAGGTATCCTCATGGAGGAATATTAATAACCTTAGAAGGTCGCTATCTAAGCCATAGGATTCTAAGACTCTCCAAAGGTGTTTCCTAGGGACTAGGTCAAATGCCACCCTCAGGTCAATGAAGATGACATAAAGGTGATCTTGTTTTAAAGTTATGTACTTCCTGCACAGTACTATAAACCTGAGGACTTGATTGACTCTACTAACCCCCTTCTTGAGACCTGCCTGCCATTCTACAATTATCTGGTGTTCGGAGATCTAAGAATGCAGCCTAGCTAGAACTTACACTTGTCAGTCAATAGCTCCCTGGAATACCTTTGTCACACTTCTTATATATTGGGACTATAATTGCTCCCTGCCACGAGGAGGGGATACCATGTCCCCTCACAATGGCAATTCTCAGAGTATTTAGGTATGGTACCCAAACCTCAGGGTGAAACAGGTACAGGTCTCCAGGGATACCATCAATGCCTGGGACCTTTCACCTTGGGCAATGAGTTAAGAGCCTTGGTAGTTTCCTCCATGGTGAAGTTGGTCAACTCCATCCCATAGGGTCTAACTTCTTTGTCCTTGAGATATGGGATGTCTCTTCTACCCTTGGGTATTAATTTCTGAGTCTCATCGCTGGGCCATTCCCTGTAGAGCTCCTCAAAATGTTTAACTCATCTCTGAGGCTGGATTGCTGGATCACTGTCATTGATATTTGTTATTCTCTGTCTGCTACCAATTTCCAGAATAATTTAGAGTCCCCCTCATGCAAGGCAGCTGTTAGACTATCCCACTGGTCGCCCTCTCACTTCTTTTTAGCATCACCAAGCGTTCTTTTGTAAAACCCCCTTGCTGTTCTTATCTCTATCACATTCCCCTTTTCGAACAAGCCTAACAGCAGGGATTTTGCATGACAGCAAGTAGTTGAAAACCACCTCGGCGATGTGTGATTGCTAGTCCCTCTGCGTCTTACCACCGAAAAAGGGGTCTCATTTGTTCCATCAAATTGCAATGAAGCAAAGTGAAGTTTATCGTTGAAGGACTCAAGGATGTCAAGGGGATCAAAAACTCTATAACCATGTTATAAATTGAGGTTTGGATCTTCACAACGTTTGCCACTATAGCCCACCTATGATTCTTCTTGTTGTTTGTTACCTCAATGTTACTCCCCTTAACCCAGGGGGGCATTAAACTGCATTTAAACAAGGGGGTGAAAAAGACCACCAAGTGCTTGGTGATCATTCTCTGCTCTTGGGATAACAGTCATGTTGATGAGGGCAGACCAAAGCATTTGATTGACAAAGATATAATCAAGATGACTCTTAAAGGTGCCTCTTTTGAACGCAGGTAATGCTGGTGAATCTGACCTGATGTTCCCATTAACCATCCTTAGCTCCATACTGGAGAATAGATTTGCTAAATGGACTGCCACCCCGAGGGCGCTTGGTCCTCTTCTTGCACAGGGCCTGATCTACCCGGTGACCTTTCGGGGTGATGTATTATCGGGTTGGATTTCATAATGTGTCACATACATGTATTAAGGTCTCCAGCAATAACTACCCAGGTTCCCCACTGCAAATGGGTCAATATATCTGCAATATATCCTACTATGGATGTTTGAATGTTAGAGAGTACAGGTCTTATGTAAATGTTTACAGTAAAAATGCGTTTAGGCCCTGTTTGGCTGTCGATCTTGAGTTTGACTGCCAGTATGCCCTTACTCTCACTAGTGATGACCTTAGCCATTGGAAATAGGTTCTGCTTAAGCCAAATTGCCAGGCCACCTGAGGCATGTCCAGATGGTGAAGGAACTGCTTGTGTGTTAAAAGTCAGAAACCCCGATATATGCACTGGGCATGTTGCCCAAGTTTCTTGAAACAGTATTATGTGATGTTGATCTATAAAGTTGCTCCATTTGGGGTAATCCAATTTTGCTCTTAGCCCCGCCACATTACATTATAAGAACTTGATAAAGTCACCATTGTCCATCTCCAAGCCCACCCCCTTCCATGGATTGCATCTTGGTGGCTTCACTTTTGTTGTCAAGTGCCCTTCAAGGTTGCCTTTATGATTTAATTTATCCCCCTCTTGTTATTGGGCACAGTAAGCTAAATAGGTTCAAAATTATCTAGCTTGCCACACACAGCAAAATTGTCGCCCGACTTGGCTGGCTGAGTCCCATTCAGTCAGTCAATGTCTGACAGGGCTTCTCTGGTTCTGAAGAATCTAAGGAGGGGTTGGTAGTGGGGAGGGCTGCCATGACTGTTCCTATCCATATGTTCTGTGAAAGTGGGAGGGGTGTTTAATGTCACCCTTATCTGCAATGCTATTTGGGGCCTGAATCTATTTTCAAGAGATATTAGGCCATCTACTATTTCTTGGTTCGCTAACTTTAGCCCAATACATTCCTGACCCGGGTCTGGGCCTCTAGTCCTTGCAGCATATTGTATATCCTCTCTTGTCACCGATCTGCATTCCCTCATTTTCCTGATACAATGTATAACCTTACTGGTAAGTGAATCTTGGGTTTCTCTGCCATCCGTTGTAAATTTTGGGACATTAATCAGAAACAGGTCATACTGCCTCTTCACTTCATTATAGTGTTGAGGGTTACTCACGGTTTCCTGAACATAATGGCCTCTTTGCCTTATATTTCCTCTAGAGGCTGGAGCTTTCCCCCCAAATGATTTAGAGCAGGGAGGCTTTATCGCAATTGCCGTTGACCCTCCACCGAAATGATGTGTCCTGGATGCACTGTTGTTATATCTACGTGCGTGCCTATTTATGATCTCACTTTTGCCAGCCAAGTTAGAGGTTTGGGGGGGAGCACTACAGATTGAGCAGGATTTTCTAAAGGGGTACGTCTAGTTGGGTTTGCTGCTAATGAAGTCAAGCGATCAAGCTTCTCATTCAAAACTTTACCTAAGCTACTCATATAGTCCCAAAAGTGCTTAATTTCCCCCCTCAGATGGTCCAACTGTGTTCTCAGGGTTAACTCTCCCTCTTTGGTGCCTACAGGTTCCACCCCACTTGTTAAATCTTGGTTACAGTGAGTGTTTTCAGAATATCCCAGTGGTGGAATTCGGTTTGAACACTTAGGCCCATATTTATACTTTTTGACGCAAAACTGCGCCAACGCAGTTTTGCGTCAAAAAAATTAGCGCCGGCTAACGCCATTCTGAAGCACCATGCGGGCGCCGTATTTATTGAATGACGTTAGCCGGCGTTAGCCGCCGGCGCCGTCTGGTGTGCGTTAAAAAAAACGACGTACACCAGGCAGCGTCGGCGTAGGGGGATATGGGGCTTGGGCGTCAAGAAATGGGGCAAGTCAGGTTGAGGCAATTTTTTCGCCTCAACCCGATTAGCGCCATTTTTTACGACTCCCAACTCCCATAGAAATTACTCCTGTCTTAGCAAAGACAGGAGTCATGCCCCCTTGCCCAATGGCCATGCCCAGGGGACTTCTGTCCCCTGGGCATGGTCATTGGGCATAGTGGCATGTAGGGGGGCACAAATCAGGCGCCCCTATACCACAAAAAACCTGAACTTCCCTTAATGTCCCTGGGATGGGTCCCTCCAGCCTTGGGTGTCCTCCTGGGGTGGGCAAGGGTGACAGGGGGTGTCCCTGGGGGCATGGGAGGGCACCTCTGGGCTCCTTCAGAGCCCACAGGTCCCTTAACGCCTGCCTTTTGCAGGCGCAAAAAAACAGCGCAAAAGCGGCCGTACTTAATTTTTTTTGACCCGCCCACTCCCGGGCGTGAATTTTGCCCGGGAGTATAAATCCGACGCACATGCCTCGGAGTCGATTTTTTAGACGGGAATGCCTACCTTGCATATAATTAACGCAAAGTAGGTGTCCACGCTAAAAAATGACGCTAACTCCGTGGACTTTGGCGCTAGACGCGTCTAACGCCAAAGTATAAATATGGAGTTAGTTTTGCGTCGAAATTGCGTAAAAAAAAACTACGCAATTCCGGTGCAAACGGAGTATAAATATGCCCCTTAATAATAACCCTCGGTGTAGGGGATAATCATTGGGTGGCAAGCTGGAGGTAGCCTTGGGCGGATTCTGTCGTAAAATCGACCACTGAGGGAAGCTCAGATTAGTTTCCCTTACTGGTTTTAGAAGCCAAAGATCTTTTATCAGGTTTCGTAAAATAGGCCTTAATGCCTTTTGCTGGTGCCCTCCCACCCTCCCCCAACGCTATCTTTAGTCTTTGGGGTGAGCAAACCTTCTACTTCCTCTATTAGTTTGTCAGTTTGGGCCATAGTACAGTTCTCTGTAGCGTGCCGGGGAAGTTTTCTTGCCCCCTCATCCCAGTTGTTTTTTCACATGCCTTCCTCTTGCCCATCCCCTTAGTATCTTGTTCTAATGGCCCTAGTTTCAACAGAGAGCTTTTAAGTTAGCAGCAATGGTTGTAATCGGACCCACAAATAGGAAAAGATCAGGAAGCACAACTCCTATGACTTACGAAAAGCTTGGGACTCAACTAGAGCGCCGGGCAGTGACTGTCTGCACTTGAGTTCGTTTACAGGTGAAAATGCTTTCATTAACGATAGTTAGCAAACCATGTTCACACTAAGGACTCGGTCGAATATAAAAATAAAATATTAAAACCATGGAGGGGGTCCTGCCCTGCCTCTTCCTGTCGCTTACAGGCACAGATGGGTCCGCCTTTGTCCAGGGCTTCACCCGCTCGTGTCCCACGCAGCAGGTGTGCATTCAGCGCTATATAGCGCAGCTCAATGGCTCCTCCCCAGATGGCAGCACCTCCTGGCGCAATGTTTTGTGGGACCAAGCATCCCATCCGACAGCAGTACTTAGAACTCGTGCAGCGGGTGTGCAGTCAGCGCTATATATTACAGTTCGATGGCTCCTCCCCCAGATGACAGCACCTTTTGGTGCAATGTTTTGTGGGACCGAGAGTCCCTTCCGACAGCAGTTCTTAGAAAAGATGTAAGTTCGTATTAGCCCAAAAGACGGTGCTGAGACATAAGTGGCCCTGACTACATTCTACAGCGTAAGAGTAGGCGCTGTCTCCAGCTGAACTGGTAAATCAGTTATAAGGACTTTTATAATCTATGACCAGGGTTGCTAAGGTTTAGGCAACAGCTGTAACAATTCAACTAGTTTTCTTCAGGGTACTTTGATTAGTGTATAGATGACACATTACTTTACAAAATCCCTACTCTCCCCTCTGATTTTGGACACCAAAATTGATGGGTTATCAACTACTGTGTGCTATGGCTCTGTGAATGACTTGCCAAAGGCAATTCATGTTCAAGTCTTAGAATTAGTCCCTGCAATGTAGGAATTAGAATGAAAACATTTTCCTTGTGCCAAAGAACCATACTTTGTATCACGGTTGGTAATTTGGCTCTTCTTTGCGATGCTGAGTGACCCAAAAATTATATCTTCTCTGTGCTCATTGAAGATATTTGTGAATTTATTTTTGCTTCTTTTGCATTTGTTAGATATACAGGCCCATATTTATACTTTTTGACGCTAAACTGCGCTAACGCAGTTTAGCGTCAAAAAATTTAGCGCCGTCTAACGCCATTCTGAAGCGCCATGCGGGCGCCGTATTTATGGAATGGCGTTAGCCGGCGCAAGCAGACCGGCGCTGCCTGGTTTGCGTGGAAAAAAACCACGTACACCAGACAGCGCCGGCGTAGGGGGAAAATGGCGTATGGGCGTCTTAAAATGGGGCAAGTCAGGTTACGTCGAAAAAATCGTCGTAACCCGACTTGCGCCATTTTTTTTCGACGCCCATCCCCCATCAACATGACTCCTATCATTGTAAAGATAGGAGTCATGCCCCCTTGCCCAATGGCCATGCCCAGGGGACTTATGTCCCCTGGGCATGGTCATTGGGCATAGTGGCATGTAGGGGGGCACAAATCAGGCCCCCCTATGCCACAAACAATAAAAAAATAAATACTTACCTGAACTTACCTTAATGTCCATGGGATGGGTCCCTCCGTCCTTGGGTGTCCTCCTGGGGTGGGCAAGGGTGGCAGGGGGGGTCCCTGGGGGCAGGGGAGGGCACTCTGGGCTCATTTTGAGCCCACTTGTCCCTTAACGCCATGCCTGACCCAGGCGTTAAAAAGCGGCGCAAATGCGCCGTTTTTGGCCACGCCCACTCCCGGGCGTCATTTTTGCCCGGGAGTATAAATACCACGTAAAGGCCTGGGAGTCATTTTTTAAGACGGGAACGCCTCCCTTGCATATCATTAACGCAAGGAAGGGGTTCACGCTAAAAAATGACGCACACTCCTGGCACTTTGGCGCCCGAAGCGTCTAACGCCATAGTATAAATATGGCGTTAGTTGGCGTTAGTTTAGCGTCGAATTTGCGTCGAAAAAAACGACGCAAATTCGGCGCAACCAGAGTATAAATACGGCCCACAATGTAGCTGCAGGTACTTGCCTAATGATATCCTGTGATCAACAGAATCTAAACAGTTTATAAAGTTAGATGTTACACATCAGGGCAACAGGTTTGTTGTAACGTAGAAGCACCTAGCAATTGAATGTGAGGATAGAGAATTTTTTCAAGACAAATGGGATGTGCATTACCTCTCATCATTGTTGCTTGCTTTCTGAAGATATTATGTTATCAGATGAAGAGCATAGGATGCATAAAAAGGAATGGTCTTAAGACAAGAGTGACCAGCATTGTTTAAGTAAATTCAAAATTTGTAAGGTAGTCTATTCAAGGTTTAGGCTGATCATGAGTAAATCATCCTAATGTTTGGCCTGGTCATGTGTGGATGATATGCTGTTGATAATGCAGGTTGAACGTTCATTAAGGATGATGATTCTATCCAGAATTTGTATAAGAACTGCTGCCTAAAAGGTTTTTTCTGGTAAACTATGTAGTTTAAAATATGTTGTATAACGAATGAAGCAAATTCCTGGGCAGAAAGTGGTTTATTAATTAGATGAAAAGAGCAATCATGATAATGTGGTGGATCATTACAATGATTGCTGTTTCCGTTTTTAAAGAGGAAGTTCAGTTATAAAAATACTTGATATTTGTGACCAGGGTGATCTGGGACTGGAATGAATAGATTGTAGTTATAGACTTCCTGTATATGGTGCTCATTTGGAGTGCTGGCGGAGCAGGTATTTATATAAGAATAAACATCATTTTTCATATTTGGCCACCAGCAATGCCTCTTAATTTGACCCCAGGTTTCCTTTGCACAACATGTCCTGCACTAATGTTATAATGACACCAACATTTAATATGACTCTCTGATTGATTCTTTAGGAATAACACATAGGCCCTCATTACAACATTGGCGGTAAAAGGCGCTTACCGCTGTGCCGAAGACCGCCAATACACCGCGGCGGCGGCGGGAGACCGCCACAGCTATTATGACACACATCACGGAATCCGCCGAAATTCAGACACCCACCCAAGTCCGCCACACCAAAGGTCAGCGATAAATATGCTGAAACAAATCCTCCACCTCCACGCCAACAGAAACATGCCCATGCTATTACGACCCACGAATCCACGCGCGGTCTTTCAACCGCGGTATTACATTGGCGGTACACACCGCCGCGCTCAAAATACACACGCATCTCCAAAACACCACCACATTGGACAATTTGAAATACACACACCTGATACACATACAAACGCCACTCCCACACATCCAATACAATATAAAACACACACTCACATCACCCACAAACCCCTACGACCACAAGTTAGAGACGAAGGCCAGAGAGAGACAGCACAGAATAGATAACACCATCACACAGAGGCACACTACACCATCACCCACACAACATCCACGCACAAAACACCACATACCACTACACCCACCACACTCATCAACACATACACCACCCCACACATCACACACACCACCCCATGTCACGCCAAAGACACCCCCGCTTCTCCGAGGAGGAGCTCAGGGTCATGGTGGAGGAAATCATCAGGGTAGAGCCACATCTATTTGGCGCACAGGTACAGTACACATCCATAGCCAGGAAGATGGAGCTATGGCAAAGAATAGTAGACAGGGTCAACGCTGTGGGACAGCACCCAAGAAATAGGGAGGACATCAGGAAGAGGTGGAACGACCTCCGGGGGAAGGTGCATTCAACGGTATCCAGGCACCACATCGCGGTACAGCAGACTGGCGGTGGACCCCCACCTCCTCCCTCACAACTAACTACATGGGAGGAGCAAGTCTTGTCCATCTTGCATCCTGAGGGCCTCGGAGGAGTCGTCGGAGGAACGGACACTGGTAAGTCTAATCTTCACTATCATATCCCCCACGCTACCTGCATGCTATCACACACCCCAACCCTCACACCCTCCCCTATCACCCTAACTCCTCACTAATCTACCCATAACACCAACCACCCATCCCAACCCCAAGACCTGCATAACACAACTAAGTATGGACACCCATCACTAAAGCATGCCCACTGCACAGACCCCCAACACCCCCCAACCATCACCACACAAGCCCCCACACAGGAATGCCTGCACTGGGGTTCACGCACACCCATCCATAGCACACCATGAAACACACACATGCAATAATCATGTTCTCATACCCCTGCAGGAACCCGAAGGACCGTCACCACACCAGAGGGTCCAGACAACACCACTCCACCCCCAGAAGAGGCCCACAGTGACAACAGCAGCTCTGCCCTACTGGATCTTGATGACCAGCCTGGACCATCGTGGGCCTCAGGACAGTCGGTTCCCCTTGCCCAGCCACAGCCCAACACTGAACTGCCACCCTCTGGGAACACCAGCATAGCACCCACCCAAAGGACCCATACCTCCCTGCCCAGGACAGGTCAATCAGCGGTGTGTCCACCACTACAGGGCACCCAGGCTAACCCACCACCCCAACAACAACAGGGACCTGGGGGCAGTGGTAGTGGGCACACGGTCCAGGGGACGGAGGCACAGAAACACAGGGGAACTGGGAGGGCTGATGTGCGACAGAGGGAGGACAGGCCAAGGGAACCCACTCTCCACGAGGCCCTATCCTCCATCATGGGAGCATACCACCACTCCCAGGAGACGATGGCAACGGTCCTGGACAAGTTGCAGGACACCCTGCGCCTGCAGGAGGAGCAGTATTTGGGGTTCAGGGAGGAGCTCAGGACCATCGGCTCTGCCCTGGGCACCATCGTAGGGGTGCTGACGGACATTCAAAAGACCTTGAGGGACACTGTGGCACTCCAAGGGGCCCCTGACACTAGCCAGGACGACGAACTGCCCACCACCTCCGCCGGCACTAGTGGACACGAGGCCCGGCCACAGGACCACCACACCAGCACCCCACCCCCTGCAGACAGACAACCACCAAGCAAGGGGGCCCTGAGATCCAGGAACAGGACACAGCAAGATGGCAAGACCCCCGCCAGGAAATAAGACTACCTTGATTGTCCCCCCACTGTCCCACTTTGTTGCCCTGTCCAGATTGGAACTGCCCCAGCTCCACTTCCAATGGCCAGATGTGCAATGTACCTGTGAGACTAATAGACTGGACTCTGCCATGGACAGTATTCCACCATGACCTCTCCCCAGTTCACAACCCCCCTCCATTTTTATGCACTTCAATAAACACCCTTGAAACCTCAATAATATTGGAGTCAGTCAATGATTGTGAACTTTGTATTGTCAATTACAGTGTTAAAAAAGGTTAGCCATTGGAAGGTCAACATACCTATGTCACACATCACAAGCCTTTCAAGGGTGCAAGCTGTTGACACGTAGGTCAACACATTAGTGAAACTGAAATGGAAGGGGACAACTCAGGTAACAAATAGGGAGTGAAATGTAGGTACAGGATAGAGGTAGACGTGTGAGATGTAATATAATGTGAAACATGAAATTGTACTCACCTGTGTCTCATTGAAAATATTGCTGTATGACTGACTCCCTGTTGTCGTTTTCATCTTTATCAGCTTCATCCTCATCACTGTCCACAGGCTCCCCCGCTGCAACAACACCGTCATCTGGATCATCCTCCTGCAGAAAAGGCACCTGGCGTCGCAATGCCAAGTTATGGAGCATGAAGCAGGCGATGATGATGTTGCACACCTTTTTCGGTGAGTACAATAGGGACCCACCTGTAATATGGAGGCACCTGAACCTGGCCTTCAGGAGGCCGAAGGTCCGCTCGATTACCCTCCTACTCCACCCATGGGCCTCATTGTAGCGTTCCTCTGCCCTGGTCCTGGGATTCCTCACTGGGGTCATAGCCAGGACAGGATGGGGTAACCAGAGCCCCCCAATAGCCTTACACAGTGCCTCTGGATTTCACCCATCATATCAGGGATGCTGCTATTCCGCAGGATGTAGGCGTCATGCACTGAGCCAGGGAACATTGCATTTACCTGCGAGATGTACTGGTCTGCCAAACAGACCATCTGGACATTCATCGAATGATAACTCTTCCGGTTCCTGTACACCTGTTCATTCCTGCGGGGGGGACCAGAGCTACATGGGTCCCATCAATGGCACCTATGACGTTAGGGATATGTCCAAGGGCATAGAAGTCACCTTTCACTGTAGGCAAATCCGCCACCTCAGGGAAAATGATGTATCTCCTTACGTGTTTCAGCAGGGCAGCCAACACTCTGGACAAGACGTTGGAAAACATAGGCTGGGACATCCCTGATGCCATGGCCACTGTTGTCTGAAAAGACCCACTTGCTAAGTAATGGAGCACTGACAGCACCTGCACGTCAGGGGGGATTCCAGTCGGATGGCGGATTGGTGACATCAGGTCAGACTCCAACTGGGTACATAGTTCCCGGATTGTGGCACGGTTAAACCGGTAGGTCACGATGACATGTCGCTTCTCCATTGTCAACAGGTCCACCAGCGGTCGGTACACCGGCGGATTCCGCCATCTTCTATATCGTCCCAACAGACGGTGCCTGAGAAGGACAACAGCGAAAAAACTGTCAGCATTCCTCCAGGTATGTACCCACAGTCATACACAAGACTACACCAGACAATTAACCCATCCGGGAAAGGTTTTGAGTGTAGGCCTCGGTATGTGTGACGCAGTAGTAAATTAAGCCATGTGGGACCCTGAAATGGCGGCTGCCTGACCTCTAAAATGGGACAATGGAATTGTGGGGTAACTGCGCTGGCGTTGCACTCCGTCGCGGTAGGCGGTCGTAGAGCGCGGCGCAATGCTGCATTGGTTAACATTGGACCCTATGGAGCCAATGAACAGGTGCGCTGGCGGTGATGATGCGCACCGCCGCGGACGTCACCACCGCGGACGTCACCACGATTTTCTATCTGTTCAATCACTAGATACCTGACCTTCGACAGGAGAGGACCTACACTGCTAGTGCTGCTGTGACCTCGGTCTGGAAGCGACGATGGCTGCTGCGTCTGGGGAAAGCAAAAACAACAAGTGATGGACGGAATGCTGAACATTGTCAAACACTCACCCCCAGTCATAGATCTGGGTTTAATTCATCGTTCTTTTGCTCACCATGCCACCCCAGTTTGGACCCAGCCATATGCAAATCAGTCTTGACCCTGTTCCTCATGGGAATAGTCCAGACCGAACTGCCAAGCCAGGTGCTCACTGGACCGGAAACAAGCATCCTGGGACCGGTTTCGGGGTTTCACCCCTCATCAGCCAGGCTAGCTTGAATCCAGTGGCATGGGAAGCACGGGACCCACGTCTGGGCATACCCTTCCCACATTAGGGCGACAAAGCAAAAACAACAAGTGATGGACGGAATGCTGAACATTGTCAAACACTCACCCCCAGTCATAGATCTGGGTTTAATCCATCGTTCTTTTGCTCACCATGCCAGCCCAGTTTGGACCCAGCCATATGCAAATCAGTCTTGACCCTGTTCCTCATGGGAACAGTCCAGACCGAACTGCCAAGCCAGGTCCTCACTGGACCGGAAACAAGCATCCTGGGACCGGTTTCGGGGTTTCACCCCTCATCAGCCAGGCTAGCTTGAATCCAGTGGCATGGGAAGCACGGGACCCACGTCTGGGCATACCCTTCCCACTTAGGGCGACAAAGCAAAAACAACAAGTGATGGACGGAATGCTGAACATTGTCAAACACTCACCCTGAGTCATAGATCTGGGTTTAATCCATCGTTCTTTTGCTCACCATGCCACCCCAGTTTGGACCCAGCCATATGCAAATCAGTCTTGACCCTGTTCCTCATGGGAACAGTCCAGACCGAACTGCCAAGCCAGGTCCTCACTGGACCGGAAACAAGCATCCTGGGACTGGTTTCGGGGTTTCACCCCTCATCAGCCAGGCTAGCTTGAATCCAGTGGCATGGGAAGCACGGGACCCACGTCTGGGCATACCCTTCCCACTTAGGGCAACAAAGCAAAAACAACAAGTGATGGACAGAATGCTGAACATTGTCAAACACTCACCCCCAGTCATAGATCTGGGTTTAATCCATCGTTCTTTTGCTCACCATGCCACCCCAGTTTGGACCCAGCCATATGCAAATCAGTCTTGACACTGTTCCTCATGGGAACAGTCCAGACCGAACTGCCATGCCAGGTCCTCACTGGACCGGAAACAAGCATCTTGGGACCGGTTTCGGGGTTTCACCCCTCATCAGCCAGGCTAGCTTGAATCCAGTGGCATGGGAAGCACGGGACCCACATCTGGGCATACCCTTCCCACTTAGGGCGACAAAGCAAAAACAACAAGTGATGGACAGAATGCTGAACATTGTCAAACACTCACCACCAGTCATAGATCTGGGTTTAATCCATCGTTGTTTTGCTCACCATGCCACCCCAGTTTGGACTCAGCCATATGCAAATCAGTCTTGACCCTGTTCCTCATGGGAACAGTCCAGACCGAACTGCCAAGCCAGGTCCTCACTGGACCGGAAACAAGCATCCTGGGACCGGTTTCGGGGTTTCACCCCTCATCAGCCAGGCTAGCTTGAATCCATTGGCATGGGAAGCACGGGACCCACGTCTGGGCATACCCTTCCCACTTAGGGCGACAAAGCAAAAACAACAAGTGATGAACGGAATGCTGAACATTGTCAAACACTCACCCTGAGTCATAGATCTGGGTTTAATGCATCGTTCTTTTGCTCACCATGACACCCCAGTTTGGACCCAGCCATATGCAAATCAGTCTTGACCCTGTTCCTCATGGGAACAGTCCAGACCGAACTGCCAAGCCAGGTCCTCACTGGACCGGAAACAAGCATCCTGGGACCGGTTTTGGGGTTTCACCCCTCATCAGCCAGGCTAGCTTGAATCCAGTGGCATGGGAAGCACGGGACCCACGTCTGGGCATACCCTTCCCACTTAGGGCAACAAAGCAAAAAACAACAAGTGATGGACGGAATGCTGAACATTGTCAAACACTCACCCCCAGTCATAGATCTGGGTTTAATCCATCGTTCTTTTGCTCACCATGCCACCCCAGTTTGGACCCAGCCATATGCAAATCAGTCTTGACCCTGTTCCTCATGGGAACAGTCCAGACCGAACTGCCAAGCCAGGTCCTCACTGGACCGGAAACAAGCATCCTGGGACCGGTTTCCGGGTTTCACCCCTCATCAGCCAGGCTAGCTTGAATCCAGTGGCATGGGAAGCACAGGACCCACGTCTGGGCATACCCTTCCCACTTAGGGCGACAAAGCAAAAACAACAAGTGATGGACGGAATGCTGAACATTGTCAAACACTCACCCCCAGTCATAGATCTGGGTTTAATCCATCGTTCTTTTGCTCACCATGTCACCCCAGTTTGGACCCAGCCATATGCAAATCAGTCTTGACCCTGTTCCTCATGGGAACAGTCCAGACCGAACTGCCAAACCAGGTCCTCACTGGACCGGAAACAAGCATCCTGGGACCGGTTTCGTGGTTTCACCCCTCATCAGCCAGGCTAGCTTGAATCCAGTGGCATGGGAAGCACGGGACCCACGTCTGGGCATACCCTTCCCTCTTAGGGCAACAAAGCAAAAACAACAAGTGATGGACGGAATGCTGAACATTGTCAAACACTCACCCCCAGTCATAGATCTGGGTTTAATCCATCGTTCTTTTGCTCACCATGCCACCCCAGTTTGGACCCAGCCATATGCAAATCAGTCTTGACCCTGTTCCTCATGGGAACAGTCCAGACCGAACTGCCATGCCAGGTCCTCACTGGACCGGAAACAAGCATCCTGGAACCGGTTTCGGGGTTTCACCCCTCATCAGCCAGGCTAGCTTGAATCCAGTGGCATGGGAAGCACGGGACCCACGTCTGGGCATACCCTTCCCACTTAGGGCGACAAAGCAAAAACAACAAGTGATGGACGGAATGCTGAACATTGTCAAACACTCACCACCAGTCATAGATCTGGGTTTAATCCATCGTTCTTTTGCTCACCATGCCACCCCAGTTTGGACTCAGCCATATGCAAATCAGTCTTGACCCTGTTCCTCATGGGAACAGTCCAGACCGAACTGCCAAGCCAGGTCCTCACTGGACCGGAAACAAGCATCCTGGGACCGGTTTCGGGGTTTCACCCCTCATCAGCCAGGCTAGCTTGAATCCAGTGGCATGGGAAGCACGGGACCCACGTCTGGGCATACCCTTCCCACTTAGGGCGACAAAGCAAAAACAACAAGTGATGAACGGAATGCTCAACATTGTCAAACACTCACCCTGAGTCATAGATCTGGGTTTAATCCATCGTTCTTTTGCTCACCATGACACCCCAGTTTGGACCCAGCCATATTTGCAAATCAGTCTTGACCCTGTTCCTCATGGGAACAGTCCAGACCGAACTGCCAAGCCAGGTCCTCACTGGACCGGAAACAAGCATCCTGGGACCGGTTTTGGGGTTTCACCCCTCATCAGCCAGGCTAGCTTGAATCCAGTGGCATGGGAAGCACGGGACCCACGTCTGGGCATACCCTTCCCACTTAGGGCAACAAAGCAAAAACAACAAGTGATGGACGGAATGCTGAACATTGTCAAACACTCACCACCAGTCATAGATCTGGGATTAATCCATCGTTCTTTTGCTCACCATGCCACCCCAGTTTGGACTCAGCCATATGCAAATCAGTCTTGACCCTGTTCCTCATGGGAACAGTCCAGACCGAACTGCCAAGCCAGGTCCTCACTGGACCGGAAACAAGCATCCTGGGACCGGTTTCGGGGTTTCACCCCTCATCAGCCAGGCTAGCTTGAATCCAGTGGCATGGGAAGCACGGGACCCACGTCTGGGCATACCCTTCCCACTTAGGGCGACAAAGCAAAAACAACAAGTAATGAACGGAATGCTGAACATTGTCAAACACTCACCCTGAGTCATAGATCTGGGTTTAATCCATCGTTCTTTTGCTCACCATGACACCCCAGTTTGGACCCAGCAATATGTAAATCAGTCTTGACCCTGTTCCTCATGGGAACAGTCCAGACCGAACTGCCAAGCCAGGTCCTCACTGGACCGGAAACAAGCATCCTGGGACCGGTTTTGGGGTTTCACCCCTCATCAGCCAGGCTAGCTTGAATCCAGTGGCATGGGAAGCACGGGACCCACGTCTGGGCAAACCCTTCCCACTTAGGGCGACAAAGCAAAAACAACAAGTGATGGAGGGAATGCTGAACATTGTCAGACACTCACCCCCAGTCATAGATCTGGGTTTAAACCATCGTTCTTTTGCTCGCCATGCCACCCCAGTTTGGACCCAGCCATATGCAAATCAGTCTTGACCCTGTTCCTCATGGGAACAGTCCAGACCGAACTGCCAAGCCAGGTCCTCACTGGACGGGAAACAAGCATCCTGGGACCGGTTTCGGGGTTTCACCCCTCATCAGCCAGGCTAGCTTGAATCCAGTGGCATGGGAAGCACGGGACCCACGTCTGGGCATACCCTTCCCACTTAGGGCGACAAAGCAAAAACAACAAGTGATGGACGGAATGCTGAACATTGTCAAACACTCACCCCCAGTCATAGATCTGGGTTTAATCCATCGTTCTTTTGCTCACCATGCCACCCCAGTTTGGACCCAGCCATATGCAAATCAGACTTCACCCTGTTCCTCATGGGAACAGCCCAGACTGAACTGCCAAGCCAGGTCCTCACTGGACCGGAAACAAGCATCCTGGGACCGGTTTCGGGGTTTCACCCCTCATCAGCCAGGCTAGGTTGAATCCAGTGGCATGGGAAGCACGGGACCCACGTCTGGGCATACTCTTCCCACTTAGGGCTACAAAGCAAAAACAACAAGTGATGGACGGAATGCTGAACATTGTCAAACACTCACCCCCAGTAATAGATCTGGGTTTAATCCATCGTTCTTTTGCTCACCATGCCACCCCAGTTTGGACCCAGCCATATGCAAATCATTCTTGACCCTGTTCCTCATGTGAACAGTCCAGACCGAACTGCCAAGCCAGGTCCTCACTGGACCGGAAACAAGCATCCTGGGACTGGTTTCGGGGTTTCACCCTTCATTAGCCAGGCTAGCTTGAATGCAGTGGCATGGGAAGCACGGGACCCATGTCTGGGCATACCCTTCCCACTTAGGGCGACAAAGCAAAAACAACAAGTGATGGACGGAATGCTGAACATTGTCAAACACTCACCCCCAGTCATAGATCTGGGTTTAATCCATCGTTCTTATGCTCACCATGCCACCCCAGTTTGGACCCAGCCAAATGCAAATGAGTCTTGACCCTGTTCCTCATGGGAACAGTCCAGACCGAACTGCCAAGCCAGGTCCTCACTGGACCGGAAACAAGCATCCTGGGACCGGTTTCGGGGTTTCACCCCTCATCAGCCAGACTAGCTTGAATCCAGTGGCATGGGAAGCACGTATCCCACGTCTGGGCATACCCTTCCCACTTAGGATGACAAAGCAAAAACGACAAGTGATGGACGGAATGCTGAACATTGTCAAACACTCACCCCCAGTCATAGATCTGGGTTTAATCCATCGTTCTTTTGCTCACCATGCAACCCCAGTTTGGACCCAGCCATATGCAAATCAGTCTTGACCCTGTTCCTCATGGGAACAGTCCAGACCGAACTGCCAAGCCAGGTCCTCACTGGACTGGAAACAAGCATCCTGGGACCGGTTTTGTGGTTTCACCCCTCATCAGCCAGGCTAGCTTGAATCCAGTGGCATGGGAAGCACGGGACCCACGTCTGGGCATACCCTTCCCACTTAGGGCGACAAAGCAAAAACAACAAGTGATGGACGGAATGCTGAACATTGTCAAAGTGATGGACGGAATGCTGAACATTGTCAAACACTCACCCCCAGTCATAGATCTGGGTTTAATCCATCATTCTTTTGCTCGCCATGCCACCCCAGTTTGGACCCAGCCATATGCAAATCAGTCTTGACCCTGTTCCTCATGGGAACAGTCCAGACCGAACTGCCAAGCCAGGTCCTCACTGGACCGGAAACAAACATCCTTGGAACGGTTTCGGGGTTTCACCCCTCATCAGCCAGGCTAGCTTGAATCCAGTGGCTTGGGAAGCACGGGACCCACGTCTGGGCATACCCTTCCCACTTAGGGCGACAAAGCAAAAACAACAAGTGATGGACGGAATGCTGAACATTGTCAAACACTCACCCCCAGTCATAGATCTGGGTTTAATCCATCGTTCTTTTGCTCACCATGCCAGCCCAGTTTGGACCCAGCCATATGCAAATCAGTCTTGACCCTGTTCCTCATGGGAACAGTCCAGACCGAACTGCCAAGCCAGGTCCTCACTGGACCGGAAACAAGCATCCTGGGTCCGGTTTCGGGGTTTCACCCCTCATCAGCCAGGCTAGCTTGAATCCAGTGGCATGGGAAGCACGGGACCCACGTCTGGGCATACTCTTCCCACTTAGGGCGACAAAGCAAAAACAACAAGTGATGGACGGAATGCTGAACATTGTCAAACACTCACCCCCAGTAATTGATCTGGGTTTAATCCATCGTTCTTTTGCTCACCATGCCACCCCAGTTTGGACCCAGCCATATGCAAATCAGTCTTGACCCTGTTCCTCATGGGAACAGTCCAGACCGAACTGCCAAGCCAGGTCCTCACTGGACCGGAAACAAGCATCCTGGGACCGGTTTCGGGATTTCACCCCTCATCAGCCAGGCTA
Organism: Pleurodeles waltl; assembly: GCF_031143425.1. NCBI lineage: Eukaryota > Metazoa > Chordata > Amphibia > Caudata > Salamandridae > Pleurodeles > Pleurodeles waltl. Next base: position 932,231,237 of record NC_090436.1, on the reverse strand, counting down.
GCTTGAAGCCAGTGGCATGGGAAGCACGGGACCCACGTCTGGGCATACCCTTCCCACTTAGGGCAACAAAGCAAAAACAACAAGTGATGGACGGAATGCTGAACATTGTCAAACACTCACCCCCAGTCATAGATCTGGGTTTAATCCATCGTTCTTTTGCTCACCATGCCACCCCAGTTTGGACCCAACCATATGCACATCAGTCTTGACCCTGTTCCTCATGGGAACAGTCTAGACCGAACTGCCAAGCCAGGACCTCACTGGACCGGAAACAAGCATCCTGGGACCGGTTTCGGGGTTTCACCCCTCATCAGCCAGGCTAGCTTGAATCCAGTGGCATGGGAAGCACGGGACCCACGTCAGAGCATACCCTTCCCACTTAGGGCGACAAAGCAAAAACAACAAGTGATGGACGGAATGCTGAACATTGTCAAACACTCACCCCCAGTCATAGATCTGGGTTTAATACATCGTTCTTTTGCTCACCATGCCACCCCAGTTTGGACCCAGCCATATGCAAATCAGTCTTGACCCTGTTCCTCATGGGAACAGTCCAGACCGAACTGCCAAGCCAGGTCCTCACTGGACCGGAAACAAGCATCCTGGGACCGGTTTCGGGGTTTCACCCCTCATCAGCCAGGCTAGCTTGAATCCAGTGGCATGGGAAGCACGGGACCCACGTCTGGGCATACCCTTTCCACTTAGGGCAACAAAGCAAAAACAACAAGTGATGGACGGAATGCTGAACATTGTCAAACACTCACCCCCAGTCATAGATCTGGGTTTAATCCATCGTTCTTTTGCTCACCATGCCACCCCAGTTTGGACCCAGCCAAATGCAAATCATTCTTGACCCTGTTCCTCATGGGAACAGTCCAGACCGAACTGCCTTGCCAGGTCCTCACTGGACCGGAAACAAGCATCCTGGGACCGGTTTCGGGGTTTCACCCCTCATCAGCCAGGCTAGCTTGAATCCAGTGGCATGGGAAGCACGGGACCCACGTCTGGGCATACCCTTCCCACTTAGGGCGACAAAGCAAAAACAACAAGTGATGGACAGAATGCTGAACATTGTCAAACACTCACCACCAGTCATAGATCTGGGTTTAATCCATCGTTCTTTTGCTCACCATGCCACCCCAGTTTGGACCCAGCCATATGCAAATCAGTCTTGACCCTGTTCCTCATGGGAACAGTCCAGACCGAACTGCCAAGCCAGGTCCTCACTGGACCAGAAACAAGCATCCTGGGACCGGTTTCGGGGTTTCACCCTTCATCAGCCAGGCTAGCTTGAATCCAGTGGCATGGGAAGCACAGGACCCACCTCTGGGCATACCCTTCCCACTTAGGGCGACAAAGCAAAAACGACAAGTGATGGACGGAATGCTGAACATTGTCAAACACTCACCCCCAGTCAGAGATCTGGGTTTAATCCATCGTTCTTTTGCTCACCATGCCACCCCAGTTTGGACCCAGCCATATGCAAATCAGTCTTGACCCTGTTCCTCATGGGAACAGTCTAGACCGAACTGCCAAGCCAGGTCCTCACTGGACCGGAAACAAGCATCCTGGGACCGGTTTCGGGGTTTCACCCCTCATCAGCCAGGCTAGCTTGAATCCAGTGGCATGGGAAGCACGGGACCCACGTCAGAGCATACCCTTCCCACTTAGGGCGACAAAGCAAAAACAACAAGTGATGGACGGAATGCTGAACATTGTCAAACACTCACCCCCAGTCATAGATCTGGGTTTAATCCATCGTTCTTTTGCTCACCATGCCAGCCCAGTTTGGACCCAGCCATATGCAAATCAGTCTTGACCCTGTTCCTCATGGGAACAGTCCAGACCGAACTGCCAAGCCAGGTCCTCACTGGACCGGAAACAAGCATACTGGGTCCGGTTTCGGGGTTTCACCCCTCATCAGCCAGGCTAGCTAGAATCCAGTGACATGGGAAGCACGGGACCCACGTCTGGGCATACTCTTCCCACTTAGGGCGACAAAGCAAAAACAACAAGTGATGGACGGAATGCTGAACATTGTCAAACACTCACCCCCAGTAATAGATCTGGGTTTAATCCATCGTTCTTTTGCTCACCATGCCACCCCAGTTTGGACCCAGCCATATGCAAATCAGTCTTGACCCTGTTCCTCATGGGAACAGTCCAGACCGAACTGCCAAGCCAGGTCCTCACTGGACCGGAAACAAGCATCCTGGGACCGGTTTCGGGGTTTCACCCCTCATCAGCCAGGCTATCTTGAATCCAGTGGCATGGGAAGCACGGGACCCACGTCTGGGCATACCCTTTCCACTTAGGGCAACAAAGCAAAAACAACAAGTGATGGACGGAATGCTGAACATTGTCAAACACTCACCCCCAGTCATAGATCTGGGTTTAATCCATCGTTCTTTTGCTCACCATGCCACCCCAGTTTGGACCCAGCCAAATGCAAATCATTCTTGACCCTGTTCCTCATGGGAACAGTCCAGACCGAACTGCCTTGCCAGGTCCTCACTGGACCGAAAACAAGCATCCTGGGACCGGTTTCGGGGTTTCACCCCTCATCAGCCAGGCTAGCTTGAATCCAGTGGCATGGGAAGCACGGGACCCACGTCTGGGCATACCCTTCCCACTTAGGGCGACAAAGCAAAAACAACAAGTGATGGACAGAATGCTGAACATTGTCAAACACTCACCACCAGTCATAGATCTGGGTTTAATCCATCGTTATTTTGCTCACCATGCCACCCCAGTTTGGACCCAACCATATGCAAATCAGTCTTGACCCTGTTCCTCATGGGAACAGTCCAGACCGAACTACCAAGCCAGTTCCTCACTGGACCGGAAACAAGCATCCTGGGACCGGTTTCGGGGTTTCACCCTTCATCAGCCAGGCTAGCTTGAATCCAGTGGCATGGGAAGCACAGGACCCACCTCTGGGCATACCCTTCCCACTTAGGGCGACAAAGCAAAAACGACAAGTGATGGATGGAATGCTGAACATTGTCAAACACTCACCCCCAGTCATAGATCTGGGTTTAATCCATCGTTCTTTTGCTCACCATGCCACCCCAGTTTGGACCCAGCCATATGCAAATCAGTCTTGACCCTGTTTCTCATGGGAACAGTCCAGACCGAACTGCCAAGCCAGGTCCTCACTGGACCGGAAACAAGCATCCTGGGACCGGTTTCGGGGTTTCACCTCTCATCAGCCAGGTTAGCTTGAATCCAGTGGCATGGGAAGCACGGGACCCACGTCTGGGCATACCCTTCCCGCTTAGGGCGACAAAGCAAAAACAACAAGTGATGGACGGAATGCTGAACATTGTCAAACACTCACCCCCAGTCATAGATCTGGGTTTAATCCATCGTTCTTTTGCTCACCATGCCACCCCAGTTTGGACCCAGCCATATGCAAATCAGTCTTGACCCTGTTCCTCATGGGAACAGTCCGGACCAAACTGCCAAGCCAGGTCCTCACTGGACCGGAAACAAGCATCCTGGGACCGGTTTCGGGGTTTCACCCCTCATCAGCCAGGCTAGCTTGAATCCAGTGGCATGGGAAGCACGGGACCCACGTCTGGGCATACCCTTCCCACTTAGGGCGACAAAGCAAAAACAGCAAGTGATGGACGGAATGCTGAACATTGTCAAACACTCACCCCCAGTCATAGATCTGGGTTTAATCCATCGTTCTTTTGCTCACCATGCCACCCCAGTTTGGACCCAGCCATATGCAAATCAGTCTTGACCCTGTTCCTCATGGGAACAGTCCAGACCGAACTGCCAAGCCAGGTCCTCACTGGACCGGAAACAAGCATCCTGGGACCAGTTTCCGGGTTTCCCGGGACCCACGTCTGGGCATACCCTTCCCACTTAGGGCGACAAAGCAAAAACAACAAGTGATGGACGGAATGCTGAACATTGTCAAACACTCACCCCCAGTCATAGATCTGGGTTTAATCCATCGTTCTTTTGCTCACCATGCCACCCCAGTTTGGACCCAGCCATATGCAAATCAGTCTTGACCCTGTTCCTCATGGGAACAGTCCGGACCAAACTGCCAAGCCAGGTCCTCACTGGACCGGAAACAAGCAACCTGGGACCGGTTTCGGGGTTTCACCCCTCATCAGCCAGGCTAGCTTGAATCCAGTGGCATGGGAAGCACGGGACCCACGTCTGGGCATACCCTTCCCACTTAGGGCGACAAAGCAAAAACAGCAAGTGATGGACGGAATGCTGAACATTGTCAAACACTCACCCCCAGTCATAGATCTGGGTTTAATCCATCGTTCTTTTGCTCACCATGCCACCCCAGTTTGGACCCAGCCATATGCAAATCAGTCTTGACCCTGTTCCTCATGGGAACAGTCCAGACCAAACTGCCAAGCCAGGTCCTCACTGGACCGGAAACAAGCATCCTGGGACTGGTTTCCGGGTTTCACCCCTCATCAGCCAGGCTAGTTTGAATCCAGTGGCATGGGAAGCACGGGACCCACGTCTGGGCATACCCTTCCCACTTAGGGCGACAAAGCAAAAACAACAAGTGATGGACGGAATGCTGAACATTGTCTAACACTCACCCCCAGTCATAGATCTGGGTTTAATCCATCGCTCTTTTGCTCACCATGCCACCCCAGTTTGGACCCAGCCATATGCAAATCAGTCTTGACCCTGTTCCTCATGGGAACAGTCCAGACCGAACTGCCAAGCCAGGTCCTCACTGGACCGGAAACAAGCATCCTGGGTCCGGTTTCGGGGTTTCACCCCTCATCAGCCAGGCTAGCTTGAATCCAGTGGCATGGGAAGCACAGGACCCACGTCTGGGCATACCCTTCCCACTTAGGGCGACAAAGCAAAAACAACAAGTGATGGACGGAATGCTGAACATTGTCAAACACTCACCCCCAGTCATAGATCTGGGTTTAATCCATCGTTCTTTTGCTCACCATGCCACCCCAGTTAGGACCCAGCCATATGCAAATCAGTCTTGACACTGTTCCTCATGGGAACAGTCCAGACCGAACTGCCAAGCCAGGTCCTCACTGGACCGGAAACAAGCATCCTGGGACCGGTTTCGGGGTTTCACCCCTCATCAGCCAAGCTAGCTTGAATCCAGTGGCATGGGAAGCACGGGACCCACGTCTGGGCATACCCTTCCCACTTAGGGCGACAAAGCAAAAACAACAAGTGATGGACGGAATGCTGAACATTGTCAAACACTCACCCCCAGTCATAGATCTGGGTTTAATCCATCGTTCTTTTGCTCACCATGCCACCCCAGTTTGGACCCAGCCATATGCAAATCAGTCTTGACCCTGTTCCTCATGGGAACAGTCCAGACCGAACTGCCAAGCCAGGTCCTCACTGGACCGGAAACAAGCATCCTGGGATCAGGTTTGGGGTTTCACCCCTCATCAGCCAGGCTAGCTTGAATCCAGTGGCATGGGAAGCACGGGACCCACGTCTGGGCATACCCTTCCCACTTAGGGCGACAAAGCAAAAACAACAAGTGATGGACGGAATGCTGAACATTGTCAAACACTCACCCCCAGTCATAGATCTGGGTTTAATCCATCGTTCTTTTGCTCACCATGCCACCCCAGTTTGGACCCAGCCATATGCAAATCAGTCTTGACCCTGTTCCTCATGGGAACAGTCTAGACCGAACTGCCAAGCCAGGTCCTCACTGGACCGGAAACAAGCATCCTGGGACCGGTTTCGGGGTTTCACCCCTCATCAGCCAGGCTAGCTTGAATCCAGTGGCATTGGAAGCACGGGACCCACGTCTGGGCATACCCTTCCCACTTAGGGCGACAAAGCAAAAACAACAAGTGATGGACGGAATGCTGAACATTGTCAAACACTCACCCCCAGTCATAGATCTGGGTTTAATCCATCGTTCTTTTGCTCACCATGCCACCCCAGTTTGGACCCAGCCATATGCAAATCAGTCTCATGGGAACAGTCCAGACCGAACTGCCAAGCCAGGTCCTCACTGGACCGGATACAAGCATCCTGGGACCGGTTTCCGGGTTTCACCCCTCATCAGCCAGGCTAGCTTGAATCCAGTGGCATGGGAAGCACGGGACCCACGTCTGGGCATACCCTTCCTACTTAGGGCGACAAAGCAAAAACAACAAGTGATGGACGGAATGCTGAACATTGTCAAACACTCACCCCCAGTCATAGATCTGGGTTTAATCCATCGTTCTTTTGCTCGCCATGCCACCCCAGTTTGGACCCAGCCATATGCAAATCATTCTTGACCCTGTTCCTCATGGGAACAGTCCAGACCGAACTGCCAAGCCAGGTCCTCACTGGACCGGAAACAAGCATCCTGGGACCGGTTTCGGGGTTTCACCCCTCATCAGCCAGGCTAGCTTGAATCCAGTGGCATGGGAAGCACGGGACCCACTTAGGGCGACAAAGCAAAAACAACAAGTGATGGACGGAATGCTGAACATTGTCAAACACTCACCCCCTGTCATAGATCTGGGTTTAATCCATCGTTATTTTGCTCACCATGCCACCCCATTTTGGACCCACCCATATGCAAATCAGTCTTGACCCTGTTCCTCATGGGAACAGTCCAGACCGAACTGCCAGGCCAGGTCCTCACTGGACCAGAAACAAGCATCCTGGGACTGGTTTCGGGGTTTCACCCCTCATTAGCCAGGCTAGCTTGAATCCAGTGGCATGGGAAGCACGGGACCCATGTCTGGGCATACCCTTCCCACTTAGGGCGACAAAGCAAAAACAACAAGTGATGGACGGAATGCTGAACATTGTCAAACACTCACCCCCAGTCATTGATCTGGGTTTAATCCATCGTTCTTTTGCTCACCATGCCTCTCCAGTTTGGACCCAGCCATATGCAAATCAGTCTTGACCCTGTTCCTCATGGGAACAGTCCAGACCGAACTGCCAAGCCAGGTCCTCACTGGACCGGAAACAAGCATCCTGGGACCGGTTTCCGGGTTTCACCCCTCATCAGCCAGGCTAGCTTGAATCCAGTGGCATGGAAAGCACGGGACCCACGTCTGGGCATACCATTCCCACTTAGGGCGACAAAGCAAAAACGACAAGTGATGGACGGAATGCTGAACATTGTCAAACACTCACCCCCAGTCATAGATCTGAGTTTAATCCATCGTTCTTTTGCTCACCATGCCACCCCAGTTTGGACCCAGCCATATGCAAATCAATCTTGACCCTGTTCCTCATGGGAACAGTCCAGACCGAACTGCCAAGCCAGGTCCTCACTGGACCGGAAACAAGCATCCTGGGACCGGTTTCGGGGTTTCACCCCTCATCAGCCAGGCTAGCTTGAATCCAGTGGCATGGGAAGCACGGGACCCACGTCTGGGCATACCCTTCCCACTTAGGGCGACAAAGCAAAAAAAACAAGTGATGGACGGAATGCTGAACATTGTCAAACACTCACCCCGAGTCATAGATCTGGGTTTAATCCATCATTCTTTTGCTCACCATGCCACCCCACTTTGGACCCAGCCATATGCAAATCAGTCTTGACCCTGTTCCTCATGGGAACAGTCCAGACCGAACTGCCAAGCCAGGTCCTCACTGGACCGGAAACAAGCATCCTGGGACCGGTTTCAGGGTTTCACAACTCATCAGACAGGCTAGCTTGAATCCAGTGGCATGGGAAGCACGGGACCCACGTCTGGGCATACCCTTCCCACTTAGGGCGACAAAGCAAAAACAACAAGTGATGGACGGAATGCTGAACATTGTCAAACACTCACCCCCAGTCATAGATCTGGGTTTAATCCATCGTTCTTTTGCTCGCCATGCCACCCCAGTTTGGACCCAGCCATATGCAAATCAGTCTTGACCCTGTTCCTCATGGGAACAGTCCAGACCGAACTGCCAAGCCAGGTCCTCACTGGACCGGAAACAAGCATCCTTGGACCGGTTTCGGGGTTTCACCCCTCATCAGCCAGGCTAGCTTGAATCCAGTGGCATGGGAAGCACGGGACCCACGTCTGGGCATACCCTTCCCACTTAGGGCGACAAAGCAAAAACAACAAGTGATGGACGGAATGCTGAACATTGTTAAACACTCACCCCCAGTCATAGATCTGGGTTTAATCCATCGTTCTTTTGCTCACCATGCCACCCCAGTTTGGACCCAACCATATGCAAATCAGTCTTGACCCTGTTCCTCATGGGAACAGTGCAGACCGAACTGCCAAGCCAGGTCCTCACTGGACCGGAAACAAGCATCCTGGGACCGGTTTCAAGGTTTCACCCCTCATCAGCCAGGCTAGCTTGAATCCAGTGGCATGGGAAGCACGGGACCCACGTCTGGGCATACCCTTCCCACTTAGGGCGACAAAGCAAAAACAACAAGTGATGGACGGAATGCTGAACATTGTCAAACACTCACCCCCAGTCATAGATCTGGGTTTAATACATCGTTCTTTTGCTCACCATGCCACCCCAGTTTGGACCCAGCCATATGCAAATCAGTCTTGACCCTGTTCCTCATGGGAACAGTCCAGACCGAACTGCCAAGCCAGGTCCTCACTGGACCGGAAACAAGCATCCTGGGACCGGTTTCGGGGTTTCACCCCTCATCAGCCAGGCTAGCTTGAATCCAGTGGCATGGGAAGCACGGGACCCACGTCTGGGCATACCCTTCCCACTTAGGGCGACAAAGCAAAAACGACAAGTGATGGACGGAATGCTGAACATTGTCAAACACTCACCCCGAGTCATAGATCTGGGTTTAATCCATCGTTCTTTTGCTCACCATGCCACCCCAGTTTGGACCCAGCCATATGCAAATCAGACTTGACCCTGTTCCACATGGGAACAGTCCAGACCGAACTACCAAGGCAGGTCCTCACTGGACCGGAAACAAGCATCCTGGGACCAGTTTCCGGGTTTTTCGGGACCCACGTCTGGGCATACCCTTCCCACTTAGGGCAACAAAGCAAAAACAACAAGTGATGGACGGAATGCTGAACATTGTCAAACACTCACCCCCAGTCATAGATCTGGGTTTAATCCATCATTCTTTTGCTCACCATGCCACCCCAGTTTGGACCCAGCCATATGCAAATCAGTCTTGACCCTGTTCCTCATGGGAACAGTCCAGACCGAACTGCCTTGCCAGGTCCTCACTGGACCGGAAACAAGCATCCTGGGACCGGTTTCGGGGTTTCACCCCTCATCAGCCAGGCTAGCTTGAATCCAGTGGCATGGGAAGCACGGGACCCACGTCTGGGCATACCCTTCCCACTTAGGGCGACAAAGCAAAAACAACAAGTGATGGACGGAATGCTGAACATTGTCAAACACTCACCACCAGTCATAGATCTGGGTTTAATCCATCGTTATTTTGCTCACCATGCCACCCCAGTTTGGACCCAGCCATATGCAAATCAGTCTTGACCCTGTTCCTCATGGGAACAGTCCAGACCGAACTGCCAAGCCAGGTCCTCACTGGACCGGAAACAAGCATCCTGGGACCGGTTTCGGGGTTTCACCCCTCATTAGCCAGGCTAGCTTGAATCCAGTGGCATGGGAAGCGCAGGACCCATGTCTGGGCATACCCTTCCCACTTAGGGCGACAAAGCAAAAACAACAAGTGATGGACGGAATGCTGAACATTGTCAAACACTCACCCCCAGTCATAGATCTGGGTTTAATCCATCGTTCTTTTGCTCACCATGCCACCCCAGTTTGGACCCAGCCATATGCAAATCAGTCTTGACCCTGTTCCTCATGGGAACAGTCCAGACCGAACTGCCAAGCCAGGTCCTCACTGGACCGGAAACAAGCATCCTGGGACCGGTTTCAGGGTTTCACCCCTCATCAGCCAGGCTAGCTTGAATCCAGTGGCATGGGATGCACAGGACCCTCCTCGGGGCATAGCCTTCCCACTTAGGGCGACAATGCAAAAACGACAAGTGATGGATGGAATGCTGAACATTGTCAAACACTCACCTCCAGTCATAGATCTGGGTTTAATCCATCGTTCTTCTGCTCACCATGCCACCCCAGTTTGGACCCAGCCATATGCAAATCAGTCTTGACCCTGTTCCTCATGGGAACAGTCCAGACCGAACTGCCAAGCCAGGTCCTCACTGGACCGGAAACAAGCATCTTGGGACCGGTTTTGGGGTTTCACCCCTCATCAGCCAGGTTAGCTTGAATCCAGTGGCATGGGAAGCACTGGACCCACGTCTGGGAATACCCTTCCCACTTAGGGCGACAAAGCAAAAACAACAAGTGATGAACGGAATGCTGAACATTGTCAAATACTCACCCCCAGTCATAGATCTGGGTTTAATCCATCGTTCTTTTGCTCACCATGCCACCCCAGTTTGGACCCAGCCATATGCAAATCAGTCTTGACCCTGTTCCTCATGGGAACAGTCCAGACCAAACTGCCAAGCCAGGTCCTCACTGGACCGGAAACAAGCATCCTGGGACCGGTTTCGGGGTTTCACCCCTCATCAGCCAGGCTAGCTTGAATCCAGTGGCATGGGAAGCACGGGACCCACGTCTGGGCATACCCTTCCCACTTAGGGCGACAAAGCAAAAACAACAAGTGATGGACAGAATGCTGAACATTGTCAAACACTCACCACCAGTCATAGATCTGGGTTTAATCCATCGTTATTTTGCTCACCATGCCACCCCAGTTTGGACCCAGCCATATGCAAATCAGTCTTGACCCTGTTCCTCATGGGAACAGTCCAGACCGAACTGCCAAGCCAGGTCCTCACTGGACCGGAAACAAGCATCCTGGGACCTGTTTCGGGGTTTCACCCCTCATTAGCCAGGCTAGCTTGAATCCAGTGGCATGGGAAGCACGGGACCCATGTCTGGGCATACCCTTCCCACTTAGGGCGACAAAGCAAAAACAATAAGTGATGGACGGAATGCTGAACATTGTCAAACACTCACCCCCAGTCATAGATCTGGGTTTAATCCATCGTTCTTTTGCTCACCATGCCACCCCAGTTTGGACCCAGCCATATGCAAATCAGTCTTGACTCTGTTCCTCATGGGAACAGTCCAGACCGAACTGCCAAGCCAGGTCCTCACTGGACCGGAAACAAGCATCCTGGGACCGGTTTCGGGGTTTCACCCTTCATCAGCCAGGCTAGCTTTAATCCAGTGGCATGGGAAGCACAGGACCCACCTCTGGGCATACCCTTCCCACTTAGGGCGACAAAGCAAAAACGACAAGTGATGGACGGAATGCTGAACATTGTCAAACACTCACCCCCAGTCATAGATCTGGGTTTAATCCATCGTTCTTTTGCTCACCATGCCACCCCAGTTTGGACCCAGCCATATGCAAATCAGTCTTGACCCTGTTCCTCATGGGAACAGTCCAGACCGAACTGCCAAGCCAGGTCCTCACTGGACCGGAAACAAGCATCCTGGTACCGGTTTCGGGGTTTCACCCCTCATCAGCCAGGTTAGCTTGAATCCAGTGGCATGGGAAGCACGGGACCCACGTCTGGGCATACCCTTCCCACTTAGGGCGACAAAGCAAAAACAACAAGTGATGGACGGAATGCTGAACATTGTCAAACACTCACCCCCAGTCATAGATCTGGGTTTAATCCATCGTTCTTTTGCTCACCATGCCACCCCAGTTTGGACCCAGCCATATGCAAATCAGTATTGACCCTGTTCCTCATGGGAACAGTCCAGACCAAACTGCCAAGCCAGGTCCTCACTGGACCGGAAACAAGCATCCTGGGACCGGTTTCGGGGTTTCACCCCTCATCAGCCAGGCTAGCTTGAATCCAGTGGCATGGGAATCACGGGACCCACGTCTGGGCATACCCTTCCCACTTAGGGCGACAAAGCAAAAACAGCAAGTGATGGACGGACTGCTGAACATTGTCAAACACTCACCCCCAGTCATAGATCTGGGTTTAATCCATCGTTCTTTTGCTCACCATGCCACCCCAGTTTGGACCCAGCCATATGCAAATCAGTCTTGACCCTGTTCCTCATGGGAACAGTCCAGACCGAACTGCCAAGCCAGGTCCTCACTGGACCAGAAACAAGCATCCTGGGACCAGTTTCCGGGTTTCCCGGGACCCACGTCTGGGCATACCCTTCCCACTTAGGGCGACAAAGCAAAAACAACAAGTGATGGACGGAATGCTGAACATTGTCAAACACTCACCCCCAGTCATAGATCTGGGTTTAATCCATCGTTCTTTTGCTCACCATGCCACCCCAGTTTGGACCCAGCCATATGCAAATCAGTCTTGACCCTGTTCCTCATGGGAACAGTCCAGACCAAACTGCCAAGCCAGGTCCTCACTGGACCGGAAACACGCATCCTGGGACCAGGTTTGGGGTTTCACCCCTCATCAGCCAGGCTAGCTTGTATCCAGTGGCATTGGAAGCACGGGACCCATGTCTGGGCATACCCTTCCCACTTAGGGCGACAAAGCAAAAACAACAAGTGATGGACGGAATGCTGAACATTGTCAAACACTCACCCCCAGTCATAGATCTGGGTTTAATCCATCGTTCTTTTGCTCACCATGCCACCCCAGTTTGGACCCAGCCATATGCAAATCAGTCTCATGGGAACAGTCCAGACCGAACTGCCAAGCCAGGTCCTCACCGGACCGGAAACAAGCATCCTGGGACCGGTTTCCAGGTTTCACCCCCTCATCAGCCAGGCTAGCTTGAATCCAGTGGCATGGGGGAAGCACGGGACCCACGTCTGGGCATACCCTTCCCACTTAGGGCGACAAAGCAAAAACAACAAGTGATGGACGGAATGCTGAACATTGTCAAACACTCACCCCCAGTCATAGATCTGGGTTTAATCCATTGTTCTTTTGCTCACCATGCCACCCCAGTTTGGACCCAGCCATATACAAATCAGTCTTGACCCTGTTCCTCATGGGAACAGTCAAGACCGAACTGCCAAGCCAGGTCCTCACTGGACCGGAAACAAGCATCCTGGGACCGGTTTCGGGGTTTCACCCCTCATCAGCCAGGCTAGCTTGAATCCAGTGGCATGGGAAGCACGGCACGGGAAGCACAGGCCCCTGCCTTCACTGCACAGGAATTTGAGAAACTTGTGGATGGGGTCCTCCCCCAGTACACGCTACTCTACGGTCCTCCAGACCAACAGGTTAGTACACAGGGAGCACGTTGGATGGGCTAGGCCTGGGTGGAGAGGGCTGGGTGGATGAGGGAAGGGGGCAGAGTACATAGAACAGTCATGCATGGGGATGAATGGGCCACAGGGATAGAATTGGGAGGGGGCCAATTACAACGACGGTGCAGTAGGTAATGACTGTTCCTCTTTCCTTGTGCATGTCATGTAGGTCAGCGCCCACCAGAAGAGGGACATTTGGCATGCCATCGCCAAGGAGGTCCGGACCCTGGGGGCCCACCAGAGACGGGGCACCCACTGCCGTAAGAGATGGGAGGACATTCGCCGCTGCAGCAAGAAGACGGCGGAGGCTCAACTGGGGATGGCCTCCCAACGTGGGAGGGGTGCCCGTCGCACCATGACCCCCCTGATGTTCCGGATCCTGGCGGTGGCCTACCCGGAGTTGGATGGGCGCTTAAGGACATCACAGCAGACACAAGGGGGTGAGTTCAACCTCATGCAATGGATTTTGAGTGCTGTGGAGCTGTCTGGGTGGGGGTGGTGGGCTGTGGGTGTCCCTAGGCCAGGGCGAGTTAGGTAGGCAAGGTCCCTCCTTTATGTAGGCCATGTGGCACTCTACCCCAGCTAAAAAAAAAGGCTAATTGATGTATAGTTGCCCCTTTGCCATCCATGTGGGCAGATGTCTGCCATTGCCATGTAGGCCATTTCCCAGGAATTGCATGTGCAGAGGGCAGGAGCACGGCGTAATGCAGGGGGCTGCTGCATTTGTCTTGTCTGCCAACGGTAGCGGTATGCCATGCACTAAAACTCTCTTTCTTCTGTCTCCACCCTTTTTCTGCTCTCCCTGTCCTTCTGTACATCAGCATCATCAGGCGGAGGTACAGTGGCACCGGAGCACGAGGGAGCTGCATCCCACATGGCCATGGAGGGCCACACCACAGACTCTGATTTCACCAGTGGGACGGAGGGCGAGGGGAGCTTCACGTCGGCCACAGGATCACCAACCAGCGACACGGACTCGTCTGCCGATGGGAGCTCCCCTGTGGTGGCGGCACCATCTGTGCGCCCCACTTCTACAGGTACAGCCGCCACCTCCCCTACCAGCACCGCCCTCCCAGCAGCTCCTCAGCGTTCGCCCCGTGCCCGCTCACCCAGAAGGGTGGGCATCACCTTCGCCCCAGGCACCTCTGGCCCTGCCCCTGTCACCCCTGCTGCCCTCAGTGAGGAGGCCATTGACCTCCTTAGGTCACTCACTGTTGGGCAGTCTACCATTATGAATGCCATCCAGGGTGTAGAAAGAGAGTTGAAACACGGTAATGCATTCCTGGAAGGCATTCATTCTGGTCAGGCTGTCCTTCAGCGAACCCTGCAATCTCTGGCCTCAGCACTGATGACAGCCATTGTCCCTGTGTCCAGCCTCTCCCCTCCAACTTCCTCCACACAGACCCAATCCCCTGTACCCCAGCCCATCCCAAACACACCTACAGACCAGCATGCACACAAGTCAACACCCAAAAGTAGCTCAAGCAAACATAGGCACCACACTCACCACAAGCACTCACACAAGCATCAGACCCATACAGACACAGCAACATCCACTGCCTCCACTGTGTCCCCTTCCTCCTCTTCTCCCTCCTCCCTCCCAGTCTCGTCTACACACACACCTGCATGCACCACATCTACAGGCACTAGTACTCGCCCCAGGAAACCTAGCACCACAAGCCGCTCACCTGCACTCACCACCTCCACTGCCATATACACGTCCTCTGTGTCCTCTCCCAGTGTGTCTGTGACGCCCCCTCCCAAAGTACACAAACGCCGGCAATCACTCACCCAACATCCATCCACCTCACGACAGCCTCCAGTACCTGCACCTGCACCCAAAACAGCTAAAGTGACACCTCCTACAACCACCTCCTCTTCCTCCACTCCCAGAGCCCCTCCAACTACCCATCCCAGTGGACGTCAGAAACTGTCCCTATGTCAAATTGACCTTTTTGCCCCCACCCCCCCTCCAATTCATCAGTCCCGTCGTAGCGCCTCAGCCAAAATGCCTCCAGTACCAGTGGTGCATGTTCCAGGTTTTTGGAGTGCCCCGTCCACCAGGGCAGGCAGTATGACCCAGAGCCAAGGCACTGTCAGCCCACCCCCTGTGAAGGCTCCGAAATTGGAGATTGGACGACGGGACCGTGTCAAGACTCCTAGTGGTACAAACAGTGAAATGGGATCCAAGGAGATTGGTGAGTCATCTGTAACTCAAAAGAAGGTGGGGAAGGTCCTGAGGAAGTCTCCCCAACCTGTTGTGAGTGTCACTGCGGAGAAGTGCGCCATCATTTCCGACGGTCTAGACACAACCGCCAGCACCGTGGTTACTGGTCAGGAGACCACTGCCAGAGTCATAGCCCAGGAGGGCTCAAGTATCGTTACTGGTCAGGAGACCACCGCCAGAGTCATAGCCCCGGAGGGCTCAAGTATCGTTACTGGTCAGGAGACCACCGCCAGAGTCATAGCCCAGGAGGGCTCAAGTATCGTTACTGGTCAGAAGACCACCGCCAGAGTCATAGCCCCGGAGGGCTCAAGTATCGTTACTGGTCAGGAGACCACCGCCAGAGTCATAGCCCAGGAGGGCTCAAGTATCGTTACTGGTCAGGAGACCACCTCCAGAGTCATAGCCCAGGAGGGCTCATGTACCGTTACTGGTCAGGAGACCACCGCCAGAGTCATAGCCCCGGAGGGCTCAAGTATCGTTACTGGTCAGGAGACCACCGCCAGAGTCATAGTCCAGGAGGGCTCAAGTATCGTTACTGGTCAGGAGACCACCGCCAGAGTCATAGCCCAGGAGGGCTCAAGTATCGTTACTGGTCAGGAGACCACCGCCAGAGTCATAGCCCCGGAGGGCTCAAGTATCGTTACTGGTCAGGAGACCACCGCCATAGTCATAGCCCAGCAGGGCTCAAGTATCGTAACTGGTCAGGAGACCACCGCCAGAGTCATAGCCCAGGAGGGCTCAAGTATCGTTACTGGTCAGGAGACCACCGCAACCGCCGGAGTCACAGCATAGGAAGGTCCAGAATCTCACAGCCCCGCTGGGCAATGATGGAACGTCATGCCACACACCAATGTCAGTATCTGAACCGCCATCTTAGGCTACCGCTGAACAGTCCATAGGCAGCCATGGCAAAGCACCGCTGAACAAGACCAAGACCGCCATGGTCAAGACCGCTGAACAGGGCAAAGACCGCCATGGCAAAGCACCGCTGAACAGTCCATAGGCAGCCATGGCAAAGCACCGCTGAACAGTCCATAGGCAGCCATGGCAAAGCACCGCTGAACAAGGCCAAGACCGCCATGGTCAAGACCGCTGAACAGGGCAAAGACCGCCATGGCAAAGCACTGTTGAACAGTCCATAGCCAGCCATGGCAAAGCACCGCTGAACAGGGCAAAGACCGCCATGGCAAAGCACCGCTGAACAGTCCATAGGCAGCCATGGCAAAGCACCACTGAACAAGGCCAAGACCGCCATGGTCAAGACCGCTGAACAGGGCAAAGACCGCCATGGCAAAGCACCGCTGAACAGTCCATAGGCAGCCATGGCAAAGCACCGCTGAACAAGGCCAAGACCGCCATGGTCAAGACCGCTGAACAGGGCAAAGACTGTGTGGGTATGAATAGTCCGGCACATCAGGCATTGTTCTCCCATGTGCAGCTGGGACAGTGACAGGACAGGTACTTCCACGGGGAGACTCATCCAGTCTGGGCACCAGTCCCCCTCCAGAACCAGTGGACACCTGCATCTACCTGAGAGACTGTGGCTTTGCACTCCCCAGGATGGCACAGTTGGCAACCCACCCACTGTAGAGAGAGGAGAGACTGTGGCTTTGCACTCCCCAGGATGGCACAGTGGGCAACCCACCCACTGTAGACACTTGAGAGACTGTGGCTTTGCACTCCCCAGGCTACATCAATGGGCATGGAGCCCCGTTGTGGATCTGGCTTCGCATTCATGTGGCTGAGGTGCCCCCCCTTCCCTTCCCCCTGAGGTGCCTGTAGTGTTTCTATCTGATGCCCCGGCAGTGTTCTCTCAGATTTTGGTCAGGTATCTATTGTGGGCGTTACCCATGCATTTTTGGACTGTTGGTGCACGGACATTGTTGTGTACATATCTGCACTACTTCTTGTTTTGTATATTTATTTTAGACAGATTTGGTGATATATATCCGTATATTTTTGAATGAGTTGTATATTGGCTAAATACAAAGTTTGGGCGCTATTCGCTTTGTCATTGCATTCTTCTGGGGGGGTTGTGGGTTGTTACTGTGATTTTGTGACTACATTGGTGTGTATGTTGTAATATGCGAGGGTGGGGGTGTTTGGTGGGTGTCCCCGTAACTTTTGCCTCCCCCCTCCCCCGTGTCGTAGGTGCAGTACTCACCGGTATGTTCTGCGCCTACGTCGCTGTTGGTCGTAGATGAGCAGGAATGCAAGGGCAGGTAAGATTTGTAGTTCCGGGTCCATGGAGTCCTCGTTTCTCGTGGGATGTGTTGAGGTGAGCGTTTTCCCATTGCAAAAGCTGTTTCTGCCGTGTTTTTATCCACGGTGAATCTGCATCGGAAAAAGGTGGCGGATTGGTGTGTTGTGATAGTGTGGGCGGTACATTGTCTTCCGCCTGTCTGTTGGCGCTGACCGCCGCGCTGTTTGTCTGTACCGCCCTGGCGGGCGATGTGTTAAAGTGGCTGTCTTTGTTGGCGGTTTCCGCCAGGGTCGTAATTCCCTTTTTTTGTCCACCGGCCTGTTTGCGGTATTACCGCAGCTTTAACACCGTCCGCCAGGGTTGTAATGACCACCATAATATTTTGCAGACAGGGGATCCTTGTGGCATTTTAATTAGTTATGTTTGCTTCTTCTTAAGATGTAGAATTTCTGGATCTTTCTCATGTTTTTGTAAGTTGTTAAGATGATAGATAGTATAAAGAATGGATTTAGTGGAAAAGAAATACAGTAAATTTACAGCAACTGTATTATGTTCCAGACTATGGTAGAATGCATGTGCAAAGAAATTCATAGTTCCTGAATTATGAGTAATTGAAAATTAAAACAGGTGAAAAATAAAGACCATCTTGTTAGACGTTGACTAGCACATCGCAAAGAGCATTTCTAAATTGTTGTGTTCTGTGACAACAGCGATTGTGTGAGGTAAAATGCTTAATAGATGTTACCATTAAATGACAACAGACCTGATGGCTAGAAGCTCATTACAAGAATTGTATGCATGAATTTGTGAGAATAGTAAGCTACAAGAAGTAATGCTGTGTTAGATTCTTGAGGTAAGATAGCTCCAAAAGGAAAATCTGAAATATCAACTATGATAAGAAAAGGATCTTCTTGCTGAACATGGGCCAGAATTGGAGCTTGTGTAAAGGCTTTCTTAATCTCTTCAAAACAAGTATGAATTTCAGAGATCTATGCATAGGGTTGATTCATTTTGGTTAGTTGAGTCAGAGGTGTTATTCTTGATGAGAA
Organism: Pleurodeles waltl; assembly: GCF_031143425.1. Lineage (NCBI taxonomy): Eukaryota > Metazoa > Chordata > Amphibia > Caudata > Salamandridae > Pleurodeles > Pleurodeles waltl. Next base: position 932,212,575 of record NC_090436.1, on the reverse strand, counting down.
ATTGAGAATGCACAATCTATAAAAGTTAATGAATCCTATGAATTTTTATAAATCCTTAGGATTCTTGGGTGGTGCCCATTGTAGAATAGTTTCAGTCTCATGCTGGAACATGGTATTTCCTTGACGACTAATGCTAAATCCCAGAAACACTATTTCCTAATAATTGAAAGGGTGTTTGTTGAGCTTAGCATTCAGACTATTCCCTTTCAGCCTTTGCTAAACTTGCCTTACTTATTCTTGATATTCGACTAATCCTCTTGAGTAAATTAAGATGTAACAATGATATACAATCACAAATGTGCCCAATACATCTTGAAAAACCTCATTATTGAATTGTTGAAAGCTGTGGGTGAATGGCATGGGAAGCGCAGGACCCATGTCTGGGCATACCCTTCCCACTTAGGGCGACAAAGCAAAAACAACAAGTGATGGACGGAATGCTGAACATTGTTAAACACTCACCCCCAGTCATAGATCTGGGTTTAATCCATCGTTCTTTTGCTCACCATGCCACCCCAGTTTGGACCCAACCATATGCAAATCAGTCTTGACCCTGTTCCTCATGGGAACAGTGCAGACCGAACTGCCAAGCCAGGTCCTCACTGGACCGGAAACAAGCATCCTGGGACCGGTTTCAAGGTTTCACCCCTCATCAGCCAGGCTAGCTTGAATCCAGTGGCATGGGAAGCACGGGACCCACGTCTGGGCATACCCTTCCCACTTAGGGCGACAAAGCAAAAACAACAAGTGATGGACGGAATGCTGAACATTGTCAAACACTCACCCCCAGTCATAGATCTGGGTTTAATACATCGTTCTTTTGCTCACCATGCCACCCCAGTTTGGACCCAGCCATATGCAAATCAGTCTTGACCCTGTTCCTCATGGGAACAGTCCAGACCGAACTGCCAAACCAGGTCCTCACTGGACCGGAAACAAGCATCCTGGGACCGGTTTCGGGGTTTCACCCCTCATCAGCCAGGCTAGCTTGAATCCAGTGGCATGGGAAGCACGGGACCCACGTCTGGGCATACCCTTCCCACTTAGGGCGACAAAGCAAAAACGACAAGTGATGGACGGAATGCTGAACATTGTCAAACACTCACCCCCAGTCATAGATCTGGGTTTAATCCATCGTTTTTTTGCTCACCATGCCACCCCAGTTTGGACCCAGCCATATGCAAATCAGACTTGACCCTGTTCCACATGGGAACAGTCCAGACCGAACTACCAAGGCAGGTCCTCACTGGACCGGAAACAAGCATCCTGGGACCGGTTTCGGGGTTTCACCCCTCATCAGCCAGGCTAGCTTGAATCCAGTGGCATGGGAAGCACGGGACCCACGTCTGGCCATACCCTTCCCACTTAGGGCGACAAAGCAAAAACAACAAGTGATGGACGGAATGCTGAACATTGTCAAACACTCACCCCGAGTCATAGATCTGGGTTTAATCCATCGTTCTTTTGCTCACCATGCCACCCCAGTTTGGACCCAGCCATATGCAAATCAGTCTTGACCCTGTTCCTCATGGTAACAGTCCAGACCGAACTGCCAAGCCAGGTCCTCACTGGACCGGAAACAAGCATCCTGGGACCAGTTTCCGGGTTTTTCGGGACCCACGTCTGGGCATACCCTTCCCACTTAGGGCAACAAAGCAAAAACAACAAGTGATGGACGGAATGCTGAACATTGTCAAACACTCACCCCCAGTCATAGATCTGGGTTTAATCCATCATTCTTTTGCTCACCATGCCACCCCAGTTTGGACCCAGCCATATGCAAATCAGTCTTGACCCTGTTCCTCATGGGAACAGTCCAGACCGAACTGCCTTGCCAGGTCCTCACTGGACCGGAAACAAGCATCCTGGGACCGGTTTCGGGGTTTCACCCCTCATCAGCCAGGCTAGCTTGAATCCAGTGGCATGGGAAGCACGGGACCCACGTCTGGGCATACCCTTCCCACTTAGGGCGACAAAGCAAAAACAACAAGTGATGGACGGAATGCTGAACATTGTCAAACACTCACCACCAGTCATAGATCTGGGTTTAATCCATCGTTATTTTGCTCACCATGCCACCCCAGTTTGGACCCAGCCATATGCAAATCAGTCTTGACCCTGTTCCTCATGGGAACAGTCCAGACCGAACTGCCAAGCCAGGTCCTCACTGGACCGGAAACAAGCATCCTGGGACCGGTTTCGGGGTTTCACCCCTCATTAGCCAGGCTAGCTTGAATCCAGTGGCATGGGAAGCGCAGGACCCATGTCTGGGCATACCCTTCCCACTTAGGGCGACAAAGCAAAAACAACAAGTGATGGACGGAATGCTGAACATTGTCAAACACTCACCCCCAGTCATAGATCTGGGTTTAATCCATCGTTCTTTTGCTCACCATGCCACCCCAGTTTGGACCCAGCCATATGCAAATCAGTCTTGACCCTGTCCCTCATGGGAACAGTCCAGACCGAACTGCCTTGCCAGGTCCTCACTGGACCGGAAACAAGCATCCTGGGACCGGTTTCGGGGTTTCACCCCTCATCAGCCAGGCTAGCTTGAATCCAGTGGCATGGGAAGCACGGGACCCACGTCTGGGCATACCCTTCCCACTTAGGGCGACAAAGCAAAAACAACAAGTGATGGACGGAATGCTGAACATTGTCAAACACTCACCACCAGTCATAGATCTGGGTTTAATCCATCGTTATTTTGCTCACCATGCCACCCCAGTTTGGACCCAGCCATATGCAAATCAGTCTTGACCCTGTTCCTCATGGGAACAGTCCAGACCGAACTGCCAAGCCAGGTCCTCACTGGACCGGAAACAAGCATCCTGGGACCGGTTTCGGGGTTTCACCCCTCATTAGCCAGGCTAGCTTGAATCCAGTGGCATGGGAAGCGCAGGACCCATGTCTGGGCATACCCTTCCCACTTAGGATGACAAAGCAAAAACAACAAGTGATGGACGGAATGCTGAACATTGTCAAACACTCACCCCCAGTCATAGATCTGGGTTTAATCCATCGTTCTTTTGCTCACCATGCCACCCCAGTTTGGACCCAGCCATATGCAAATCAGTCTTGACCCTGTCCCTCATGGGAACAGTCCAGACCGAACTGCCTTGCCAGGTCCTCACTGGACCGGAAACAAGCATCCTGGGACCGGTTTCGGGGTTTCACCCCTCATCAGCCAGGCTAGCTTGAATCCAGTGGCATGGGAAGCACGGGACCCACGTCTGGGCATACCCTTCCCACTTAGGGCGACAAAGCAAAAACAACAAGTGATGGACGGAATGCTGAACATTGTCAAACACTCACCACCAGTCATAGATCTGGGTTTAATCCATCGTTATTTTGCTCACCATGCCACCCCAGTTTGGACCCAGCCATATGCAAATCAGTCTTGACCCTGTTCCTCATGGGAACAGTCCAGACCGAACTGCCAAGCCAGGTCCTCACTGGACCGGAAACAAGCATCCTGGGACCGGTTTCGGGGTTTCACCCCTCATTAGCCAGGCTAGCTTGAATCCAGTGGCATGGGAAGCGCAGGACCCATGTCTGGGCATACCCTTCCCACTTAGGATGACAAAGCAAAAACAACAAGTGATGGACGGAATGCTGAACATTGTCAAACACTCACCCCCAGTCATAGATCTGGGTTTAATCCATCGTTCTTTTGCTCACCATGCCACCCCAGTTTGGACCCAGCCATATGCAAATCAGTCTTGACCCTGTTCCTCATGGGAACAGTCCAGACCGAACTGCCAAGCCAGGTCCTCACTGGACCGGAAACAAGCATCCTGGGACCGGTTTCAGGGTTTCACCCCTCATCAGCCAGGCTAGCTTGAATCCAGTGGCATGGGAAGCACAGGACCCACCTCGTGGCATAGCCTTCCCACTTAGGGCGACAAAGCAAAAACGACAAGTGATGGATGGAATGCTGAACATTGTCAAACACTCACCCCCAGTCATAGATCTGGGTTTAATCCATCGTTCTTCTGCTCACCATGCCACCCCAGTTTGGACCCAGCCATATGCAAATCAGTCTTGACCCTGTTCCTCATGGGAACAGTCCAGACCGAACTGCCAAGCCAGGTCCTCACTGGACCGGAAACAAGCATCTTGGGACCGGTTTTGGGGTTTCACCCTCATCAGCCAGGTTAGCTTGAATCCAGTGGCATGGGAAGCACGGGACCCACGTCTGGGCATACCCTTCCCACTTAGGGCGACAAAGCAAAAACAACAAGTGATGGACGGAATGCTGAACATTGTCAAACACTCACCCCCAGTCATAGATCTGGGTTTAATCCATCGTTCTTTTGCTCACCATGCCACCCCAGTTTGGACCCAGCCATATGCAAATCAGTCTTGACTCTGTTCCTCATGGGAACAGTCCAGACCGAACTGCCAAGCCAGGTCCTCACTGGACCGGAAACAAGCATCCTGGGACCGGTTTCGGGGTTTCACCCTTCATCAGCCAGGCTAGCTTTAATCCAGTGGCATGGGAAGCACAGGACCCACCTCTGGGCATACCCTTCCCACTTAGGGCGACAAAGCAAAAACGACAAGTGATGGACGGAATGCTGAACATTGTCAAACACTCACCCCCAGTCATAGATCTGGGTTTAATCCATCGTTCTTTTGCTCACCATGCCACCCCAGTTTGGACCCAGCCATATGCAAATCAGTCTTGACCCTGTTCCTCATGGGAACAGTCCAGACCGAACTGCCAAGCCAGGTCCTCACTGGACCGGAAACAAGCATCCTGGGACCGGTTTCGGGGTTTCACCCCTCATCAGCCAGGTTAGCTTGAATCCAGTGGCATGGGAAGCACGGGACCCACGTCTGGGCATACCCTTCCCACTTAGGGCGACAAAGCAAAAACAACAAGTGATGGACGGAATGCTGAACATTGTCAAACACTCACCCCCAGTCATAGATCTGGGTTTAATCCATCGTTCTTTTGCTCACCATGCCACCCCAGTTTGGACCCAGCCATATGCAAATCAGTCTTGACCCTGTTCCTCATGGGAACAGTCCAGACCAAACTGCCAAGCCAGGTCCTCACTGGACCGGAAACAAGCATCCTGGGACCGGTTTCGGGGTTTCACCCCTCATCAGCCAGGCTAGCTTGAATCCAGTGGCATGGGAATCACGGGACCCACGTCTGGGCATACCCTTCCCACTTAGGGCGACAAAGCAAAAACAGCAAGTGATGGACGGAATGCTGAACATTGTCAAACACTCACCCCCAGTCATAGATCTGGGTTTAATCCATCGTTCTTTTGCTCACCATGCCACCCCAGTTTGGACCCAGCCATATGCAAATCAGTCTTGACCCTGTTCCTCATGGGAACAGTCCAGACCGAACTGCCAAGCCAGGTCCTCACTGGACCAGAAACAAGCATCCTGGGACCAGTTTCCGGGTTTCCCGGGACCCACGTCTGGGCATACCCTTCCCACTTAGGGCGACAAAGCAAAAACAACAAGTGATGGACGGAATGCTGAACATTGTCAAACACTCACCCCCAGTCATAGATCTGGGTTTAATCCATCGTTCTTTTGCTCACCATGCCACCCCAGTTTGGACCCAGCCATATGCAAATCAGTCTTGACCCTGTTCCTCATGGGAACAGTCCAGACCAAACTGCCAAGCCAGGTCCTCACTGGACCGGAAACAAGCATCCTGGGACCAGGTTTGGGGTTTCACCCCTCATCAGCCAGGCTAGCTTGTATCCAGTGGCATTGGAAGCACGGGACCCATGTCTGGGCATACCCTTCCCACTTAGGGCGACAAAGCAAAAACAACAAGTGATGGACGGAATGCTGAACATTGTCAAACACTCACCCCCAGTCATAGATCTGGGTTTAATCCATCGTTCTTTTGCTCACCATGCCACCCCAGTTTGGACCCAGCCATATGCAAATCAGTCTCATGGGAACAGTCCAGACCGAACTGCCAAGCCAGGTCCTCACCGGACCGGAAACAAGCATCCTGGGACCGGTTTCCAGGTTTCACCCCCTCATCAGCCAGGCTAGCTTGAATCCAGTGGCATGGGGGGAAGCACGGGACCCACGTCTGGGCATACCCTTCCCACTTAGGGCGACAAAGCAAAAACAACAAGTGATGGACGGAATGCTGAACATTGTCAAACACTCACCCCCAGTCATAGATCTGGGTTTAATCCATTGTTCTTTTGCTCACCATGCCACCCCAGTTTGGACCCAGCCATATACAAATCAGTCTTGACCCGGTTCCTCATGGGAACAGTCAATACCCAACTGCCAAGCCAGGTCCTCACTGGACCGGAAACAAGCATCCTGGGACCGGTTTCGGGGTTTCACCCCTCATCAGCCAGGCTAGCTTGAATCCAGTGGCATGGGAAGCACGGCACGGGAAGCACAGGCCCCTGCCTTCACTGCACAGGAATTTGAGAAACTTGTGGATGGGGTCCTCCCCCAGTACACGCTACTCTACGGTCCTCCAGACCAACAGGTTAGTACACAGGGAGCACGTTGGATGGGCTAGGCCTGGGTGGAGAGGGCTGGGTGGATGAGGGAAGGGGGCAGAGTACATAGAACAGTCATGCATGGGGATGAATGGGCCACAGGGATAGAATTGGGAGGGGGCCAATTACAACGACGGTGCAGTAGGTAATGACTGTTCCTCTTTCCTTGTGCATGTCATGTAGGTCAGCGCCCACCAGAAGAGGGACATTTGGCATTCCATCGCCAAGGAGGTCCGGACCCTGGGGGCCCACCAGAGACGGGGCACCCACTGCCGTAAGAGATGGGAGGACATTCGCCGCTGCAGCAAGAAGACGGCGGAGGCTCAACTGGGGATGGCCTCCCAACGTGGGAGGGGTGCCCGTCGCACCATGACCCCCCTGATGTTCCGGATCCTGGCGGTGGCCTACCCGGAGTTGGATGGGCGCTTAAGGACATCACAGCAGACACAAGGGGGTGAGTTCAACCTCATGCAATGGATTTTGAGTGCTGTGGAGCTGTCTGGGTGGGGGTGGTGGGCTGTGGGTGTCCCTAGGCCAGGGCGAGTTAGGTAGGCAAGGTCCCTCCTTTATGTAGGCCATGTGGCACTCTACCCCAGCTAAAAAAAAAGGCTAATTGATGTATAGTTGCCCCTTTGCCATCCATGTGGGCAGATGTCTGCCATTGCCATGTAGGCCATTTCCCAGGAATTGCATGTGCAGAGGGCAGGAGCACGGCGTAATGCAGGGGGCTGCTGCATTTGTCTTGTCTGCCAACGGTAGCGGTATGCCATGCACTAAAACTCTCTTTCTTCTGTCTCCACCCTTTTTCTGCTCTCCCTGTCCTTCTGTACATCAGCATCATCAGGCGGAGGTACAGTGGCACCGGAGCACGAGGGAGCTGCATCCCACATGGCCATGGAGGGCCACACCACAGACTCTGATTTCACCAGTGGGACGGAGGGCGAGGGGAGCTTCACGTCGGCCACAGGATCACCAACCAGCGACACGGACTCGTCTGCCGATGGGAGCTCCCCTGTGGTGGCGGCACCATCTGTGCGCCCCACTTCTACAGGTACAGCCGCCACCTCCCCTACCAGCACCGCCCTCCCAGCAGCTCCTCAGCGTTCGCCCCGTGCCCGCTCACCCAGAAGGGTGGGCATCACCTTCGCCCCAGGCACCTCTGGCCCTGCCCCTGTCACCCCTGCTGCCCTCAGTGAGGAGGCCATTGACCTCCTTAGGTCACTCACTGTTGGGCAGTCTACCATTATGAATGCCATCCAGGGTGTAGAAAGAGAGTTGAAACACGGTAATGCATTCCTGGAAGGCATTCATTCTGGTCAGGCTGTCCTTCAGCGAACCCTGCAATCTCTGGCCTCAGCACTGATGACAGCCATTGTCCCTGTGTCCAGCCTCCCCCCTCCAACTTCCTCCACACAGACCCAATCCCCTGTACCCCAGCCCATCCCAAACACACCTACAGACCAGCATGCACACAAGTCAACACCCAAAAGTAGCTCAAGCAAACATAGGCACCACACTCACCACAAGCACTCACACAAGCATCAGACCCATACAGACACAGCAACATCCACTGCCTCCACTGTGTCCCCTTCCTCCTCTTCTCCCTCCTCCCTCCCAGTCTCGTCTACACACACACCTGCATGCACCACATCTACAGGCACTAGTACTCGCCCCAGGAAACCCAGCACCACAAGCCGCTCACCTGCACTCACCACCTCCACTGCCATATACACGTCCCCTGTGTCCTCTCCCAGTGTGTCTGTGACGCCCCCTCCCAAAGTACACAAACGCCGGCAATCACTCACCCAACATCCATCCACCTCACGACAGCCTCCAGTACCTGCACCTGCACCCAAAACAGCTAAAGTGACACCTCCTACAACCACCTCCTCTTCCTCCACTCCCAGAGCCCCTCCAACTACCCATCCCAGTGGACGTCAGAAACTGTCCCTATGTCAAATTGACCTTTTTGCCCCCACCCCCCCCTCCAATTCATCAGTCCCGTCGTAGCGCCTCAGCCAAAATGCCTCCAGTACCAGTGGTGCATGTTACAGGTTTTTGGAGTGCCCCGTCCACCAGGGCAGGCAGTATGACCCAGAGCCAAGGCACTGTCAGCCCACCCCCTGTGAAGGCTCCGAAATTGGAGATTGGACGACGGGACCGTGTCAAGACTCCTAGTGGTACAAACAGTGAAATGGGATCCAAGGAGATTGGTGAGTCATCTGTAACTCAAAAGAAGGTGGGGAAGGTCCTGAGGAAGTCTCCCCAACCTGTTGTGAGTGTCACTGCGGAGAAGTGCGCCATCATTTCCGACGGTCTAGACACAACCGCCAGCACCGTGGTTACTGGTCAGGAGACCACTGCCAGAGTCATAGCCCAGGAGGGCTCAAGTATCGTTACTGGTCAGGAGACCACCGCCAGAGTCATAGCCCCGGAGGGCTCAAGTATCGTTACTGGTCAGGAGACCACCGCCAGAGTCATAGCCCCGGAGGGCTCAAGTATCGTTACTGGTCAGGAGACCACCGCCAGAGTCATAGCCCAGGAGGGCTCAAGTATCGTTACTGGTCAGGAGACCACCTCCAGAGTCATAGCCCAGGAGGGCTCATGTACCGTTACTGGTCAGGAGACCACCGCCAGAGTCATAGCCCCGGAGGGCTCAAGTATCGTTACTGGTCAGGAGACCACCGCCAGAGTCATAGCCCAGGAGGGCTCAAGTATCGTTACTGGTCAGGAGACCACCGCCAGAGTCATAGCGCAGGAGGGCTCAAGTATCGTTACTGGTCAGGAGACCACCGCCAGAGTCATAGCCCCGGAAGGCTCAAGTATCGTTACTGGTCAGGAGACCACCGCCATAGTCATAGCCCAGCAGGGCTCAACTATCGTAACTGGTCAGGAGACCACCGCCAGAGTCATAGCCCAGGAGGGCTCAAGTATCGTTACTGGTCAGGAGACCACCGCAACCGCCGGAGTCACAGCATAGGAAGGTCCAGAATCTCACAGCCCCGCTGGGCAATGATGGAACGTCATGCCACACACCAATGTCAGTATCTGAACCGCCATCTTAGGCTACCGCTGAACAGTCCATAGGCAGCCATGGCAAAGCACCGCTGAACAAGACCAAGACCGCCATGGTCAAGACCGCTGAACAGGGCAAAGACCGCCATGGCAAAGCACCGCTGAACAGTCCATAGGCAGCCATGGCAAAGCACCGCTGAACAGTCCATAGGCAGCCATGGCAAAGCACCGCTGAACAAGGCCAAGACCGCCATGGTCAAGACCGCTGAACAGGGCAAAGACCGCCATGGCAAAGCACTGTTGAACAGTCCATAGCCAGCCATGGCAAAGCACTGCTGAACAGGGCAAAGACCGCCATGGCAAAGCACCGCTGAACAGTCCATAGGCAGCCATGGCAAAGCACCACTGAACAAGGCCAAGACCGCCATGGTCAAGACCGCTGAACAGGGCAAAGACCGCCATGGCAAAGCACCGCTGAACAGTCCATAGGCAGCCATGGCAAAGCACCGCTGAACAAGGCCAAGACCGCCATGGTCAAGACCGCTGAACAGGGCAAAGACTGTGTGGGTATGAATAGTCCGGCACATCAGGCATTGTTCTCCCATGTGCAGCTGGGACAGTGACAGGACAGGTACTTCCACGGGGAGACTCATCCAGTCTGGGCACCAGTCCCCCTCCAGAACCAGTGGACACCTGCATCTACCTGAGAGACTGTGGCTTTGCACTCCCCAGGATGGCACAGTTGGCAACCCACCCACTGTAGAGAGAGGAGAGCCTGTGGCTTTGCACTCCCCAGGATGGCACAGTGGGCAACCCACCCACTGTAGACACTTGAGAGACTGTGGCTTTGCACTCCCCAGGCTACATCAATGGGCATGGAGCCCCGTTGTGGATCTGGCTTCGCATTCATGTGGCTGAGGTGCCCCCCCTTCCCTTCCCCCTGAGGTGCCTGTAGTGTTTCTATCTGATGCCCCGGCAGTGTTCTCTCAGATTTTGGTCAGGTATCTATTGTGGGCGTTACCCATGCATTTTTGGACTGTTGGTGCACGGACATTGTTGTGTACATATCTGCACTACTTCTTGTTTTGTATATTTATTTTAGACAGATTTGGTGATATATATCCGTATATTTTTGAATGAGTTGTATATTGGCTAAATACAAAGTTTGGGCGCTATTCGCTTTGTCATTGCATTCTTCTGGGGGGGTTGTGGGTTGTTACTGTGATTTTGTGACTACATTGGTGTGTATGTTGTAATATGCGAGGGTGGGGGTGTTTGGTGGGTGTCCCCGTAACTTTTGCCTCCCCCCTCCCCCGTGTCGTAGGTGCAGTACTCACCGGTATGTTCTGCGCCTACGTCGCTGTTGGTCGTAGAGGAGCAGGAATGCAAGGGCAGGTAAGATTTGTAGTTCCGGGTCCATGGAGTCCTCGTTTCTCGTGGGATGTGTTGAGGTGAGCGTTTTCCCATTGCAAAAGCTGTTTCTGCCGTGTTTTTATCCACGGTGAATCTGCATCGGAAAAAGGTGGCGGATTGGTGTGTTGTGATAGTGTGGGCGGTACATTGTCTTCCGCCTGTCTGTTGGCGCTGACCGCCGCGCTGTTTGTCTGTACCGCCCTGGCGGGCGATGTGTTAAAGTGGCTGTCTTTGTTGGCGGTTTCCGCCAGGGTCGTAATTCCCTTTTTTTGTCCACCGGCCTGTTTGCGGTATTACCGCAGCTTTAACACCGTCCGCCAGGGTTGTAATGACCACCATAATATTTTGCAGACAGGGGATCCTTGTGGCATTTTAATTAGTTATGTTTGCTTCTTCTTAAGATGTAGAATTTCTGGATCTTTCTCATGTTTTTGTAAGTTGTTAAGATGATAGATAGTATAAGGAATGGATTTAGTGGAAAAGAAATACAGTAAATTTACAGCAACTGTATTATGTTCCAGACTATGGTAGAATGCATGTGCAAAGAAATTCATAGTTCCTGAATTATGAGTAATTGAAAATTAAAACAGGTGAAAAATAAAGACCATCTTGTTAGACGTTGACTAGCACATCGCAAAGAGAATTTCTAAATTGTTGTGTTCTGTGACAACAGTGATTGTGTGAGGTAAAATGCTTAATAGATGTTACCATTAAATGACAACAGACCTGATGGCTAGAAGCTCATTTACAAGAATTGTATGCATGAATTTGTGAGAATAGTAAGCTACAAGAAGTAATGCTGTGTTAGATTCTTGAGGTAAGATAGCTCCAAAAGGAAAATCTGAAATATCAACTATGATAAGAAAAGGATCTTCTTGCTGAACATGGGCCAGAATTGGAGCTTGTGTAAAGGCTTTCTTAATCTCTTCAAAACAAGTATGAATTTCAGAGATCTATGCATAGGGTTGATTCATTTTGGTTAGTTGAGTCAGAGGTGTTATTCTTGATGAGAAATTGAGAATGCACAATCTATAAAAGTTAATGAATCCTATGAATTTTTATAAATCCTTAGGATTCTTGGGTGGTGCCCATTGTAGAATAGTTTCAGTCTCATGCTGGAACATGGTATTTCCTTGACGACTAATGCTACATCCCAGAAACACTATTTCCTAATAATTGAAAGGGTGTTTGTTGAGCTTAGCATTCAGACTATTCCCTTTCAGCCTTTGCTAAACTTGCCTTACTTATTCTTGATATTCGACTAATCCTCTTGAGTAAATTAAGATGTAACAATGATATACAATCACAAATGTGCCCAATACATCTTGAAAAACCTCATTATTGAATTGTTGAAAGCTGTGGGTGAATTGCATGGGTTGAAGGGCATTACATTATATTCCAAAGAGCAAAACTGAGCAAAACTGAGCACAAAAATCTGTCTTCCAATAATCTCTAAATCAAATATAAAGAAAATTATATGCTACTGTGAGATTAATTTTGCTATACTCTAAGGCACTATGGATGTCCTCCAAAAAAAAAAGAATTAATAAGTGGCAAAAGATATCTGTCCTTTATTTTGATCTCAATCTCATTCAACTCTCAGTAGTCAAAGTAGGGATGAAAACCTCACTTATGCTCCTTCAAGAAATATTGGGGATCCTGCCAGGGACTGAGAAACAGCAATAACACCAACAGTGATATCACCTTTTTGCAGACTAGTCATAAAGTATTCTTGTAAAACCACTTTTCAGGACATGACAGAGGACAAATCCTGCCCTGGACTTGACTGTGTTAGGTATCAGAACCATAAGGCAGTCATTTAGCCAATGAGGGGGGAGAACATGAGCTTCTTTTTGATCAAAAGCATCTTTTAACTAATTATATGCATGTAGTAGGCTGGTAGACAATGCTATATTCCCAAAAGGCTTTAGTACTCATCTTCTTTAGATTTACTTCACATGCAATATTTCAAATACAGTGCTGGATATAATAATGGAAGTGCAAAGTGATTGATTTTAGTTGCAGTCAATAGAAGGATTATTTGTTATAGTATGGATATGACTATTATTATATCAAAGTCAAGTGTTTGTATAACATCACAGGTGATTGCTTCACAGTGATTTGCATACTACGTATGAAGCACTGCAGTTCAATTGATAACAGGATGTGAGGCTAAGGGGTTTCCATCCACCGTGTTGACTACCTCAGGAAATTTCTTTAGTGTTGTTTAAATCTTTATGGGATACACAAATGTACAATTGATATGATGTTCTACTCCCTTTAACTTCAAAAGAGCAGACACTTGTTGATCTTTAATATTTAATACTATTGGGACCTAGGAATGAGATTTAGAATCCATAGAGCAGACTTGGGAAGACTCAGGGGGTCATTATGAACACAGCGGGATTCCCCACTGTGTTCATGCTGGTGGTCTAAACACAGACCGCCAGCTCGTAGAAGACCCCGCCGGCCCTATGATAAACATTCCACTGGGTTGATAGATTTTCCTTGCTCAACCAATGTGTCCCAGCCATGCATGTGCATGAAAGATTTTTAACTTTCTGTGTCTTGTAAAACATGTGTTGATAAAATGATCTGACTTTCTCATAGTATAAACATAAACGCTGAGCTGTTCTCTTGTCCCACTCTTCTTACATCAGAGACTCTTTTAAGCTACCCCCTATTTGCATGAGTTACTCCTTTCAGATCAGAATCTACCACTCCAACAGTATATGAGGGCAGCTATAATTTTAGCCTATGAAAGAAGCAGGCCTCACAGCAGTGTAAAAATGAATGTCGGAGTGTTACACTACCAGGACATATAAACTGCATAGGTACATGTCCTGCCCTTTAGTCTACATAGCACCCTGCACTATGGGGTATCCACAGCTTACCTTAGAGGCGACTTGTATGTAGAAAAAGGGGAGTTTAAAGCTTGGCAAGTACTTTTAAATGCCAAGTCGAAGTGACAGTAAAACTGCACAGACAGGCCTTTCAATGGCAACCCTGAGGCATGGTTAAGAGGCTTCTTATGTGGGTGGCACAATCAGTGCTGCAGGCCCACTAGTAACATTTAATCTACAGGCCCTGGGCACATGTAGTGCACTTTACAGAGGTCTTACAAGTTTAGGAAATAAGCCAATTGGGTATAAACCAATGTCAACATTTTTTAAGGGGGTGAGCAAACACACTTTGGCACTAGCTAGCAGTGGTAACGTGTGCAGAGTCCTAAAACCAGCAAAAACAGTGTCCAAAAGGTGGAGGGAGGTGGGCAAAAACTTAGGGATGTCCACCCTAAGGCTGTCAGGTCTAACATAGGGAAAACTCTTTGTTCCATTTTTTTTTCCAGTTTCCATTTCTGTAATTGTTGATCAATTTGAATGACCAATTCTCAGAGAGATACACAGAATAATTGAACCACAAATCTGTTCATTCAAACTGGAAGTTGTAGTAAAATGTTTGAATATAGCAGTATAGGAAAATAAATCTTGTTTTCCTTTGGGTGACTCTAAGAGTTCATTCTCTGATATATCCTCCGCCTGACAACCTTGGAAAAGGACCAAAAAGTATTTCTTAAATGTAGCAAATAAAGAAATAATGTGTATGTTGTGGAACATCAAATAAAGCGGTGTCCCACAATGAGTCATCTCCAGTTAGATTTCCAGGAACAAAAGAAAATATTGATCTGATTCAAAAGCTTCTCATTGGAACATAAAAAGAATTTACAAACATCAGCTCCTTCTGGGTTCTCCATCAAATTTCTCTGTAGCCTGTAAATTTATCATCAGCCAATTATATCTGACAGAACTGGACAGGGTGTGAACATCTTTCACCTTTCTGTTGAGGGTGTCCTTGTACAGTTCTACTGTCTCCTAAATTCTTAAATGGTGTCCTCAATAGTTGAGATGGACTGCTACACCCTAACAGCTTCACTGTCTGTCATGGATGGAACAGATGTAAAGCAGCAACCTTCACTGAAGGACATAGAGATTCTCTGAATTTGCACAAGAAACTCTGAGTCTGTAGTTGAGTGAGGCCAGGAGTGTCATGGCTGGTAACTGGCATGCAGCCTTGATGGATGTAGAAACGGGTACCTGGCAAGTATTTGTGGATGGTGGTAACTGACATATATGCTTGGCAGTGATGGATGCTGGTAACTGGTGAGTAATCTTAATAGAAAAAGATGATGGTAACTGCTAAGTAGTCTTGGTGTAAGATAAAGCGTCAGAGAAACCAGCCTTTAGGCAAACCAGGAGCCTTGCCTAGGAATTGAAGACAAGTAGTGCTCCACTCCACAGGTAAGCTGAATTGTAGTCATCAAACCAAAAGGAGAAAACCATTGCCAGGTCAAGAACAGGTTTCTAGTCTACTAAGCCAAATCACAGGAGATAACTGGAATAAGGTAAAAAAAAGTAGCTAAATCAAAATACTAACATCAGTGCAAAAAAATAGAGCTATAAGTACAAACAAGCCACTGAGGTAGGAATGAGGGAGCCAAAAAAGGGAAAAAACAACAGATGGTTAGGAATGGAATCATAGGAGCTAACGCTAACTGTACGTTTCAGTGAGGAATTCTCAACTATCAATGTTGTCAGACAGAGGGGGTCATAATGAATATGGTGGTCCAGACCGCCATGCCGGCGGTGGCAGAAATCACCACCACTGGCATGGTGGTCTGGACCGCCATATTATGAACAAAAGAAGACCGCCACAGGTGGCCCTCCGCCACCGCCAGGCTACCGCCGCCAGGCAGCCTGACGATGGCGGATTTCTCTATCCGACATGGCAGCGCTGCAAGCAGCCCTGCCCTCCGCATAAAGAACCTCTGTTTCTCCAACCTTTCCCTAGTGGTTTCCCCAGACAGGAAAAGACTGGCAGAAGGGGTGCTTTGGTGCCCCCATGCAAAGCACAGTTGCGCATGTCACTGCCCGATTTAGGGTGCTGAGCCGTCGGCAATGTCCTGGCCCAGCATTCTGCTGAAATACTGCATCCGCCGGACCAGTGGAATGTTTATCATAGGGCCGGCGGGGTCTTCTACGAGCTGGCGGTCTGTGTTTAGACCACCAGCATGAACACAGTGGGGAATCCCGCTGTGTTCATAATGACCCCCTGAGTCTTCCTCATCCACTAATTCTTTAAAGGCTCTACTCTTTTTGACCCAGAAGGCAACTACTTGTCATATGGTGACAGGAATAGCATGTCTCAGACTCTGTCTTGGTAGTAGTTGTCTTCCATGATTGTAGTCTCTTCTGTCCTATTCTCTATCTCTGCCATGGGGTTGTACGGTGTCTTGACACAAAACCTGACACTGCTCGTTGAAAAGGTGGGTCTTAGAAATGTTTTGGTCCTCCAAAGCCTCTGGAAAGTCAGAAGTGTGAGGAAGCCCCCACTTTTTGCCTGATGTATGATGTAGCCTAGAAATTGTAGTGCCCAGGGCCCCTGCTAACCAGGTTCCCTGAGCCAGAGCTCTTTCCATAAAACTGTAGTGATACATTGGCACAACTGGATATACCTTTAGCTATCAATAAAACTCCCAAGTAAAAGGTACTTAGGTACCCAGGGCATAGGGTACTAAGACTAGGTCCTGAGTGCAACAGCACTGATTGTGCCACCCTCTATGGCCATGTACCCAGAACACCCAGCCCCACCATTGTAGGCTGAGTACTCTGGGGCAAACCTAAAACACCAACTCAACATGGCACACTGCCTGTGTGCCCTGTCCAACATACACTGCATACACTATGGGTAAGACACCCTTCTAGGAGGCCTTCCAGCCCTAAGGCAGGGTGCACCATATTATATGTGAAGGCATAGTTAAATACGCAATATGCCCCCACTGTGTCTTTGTCAAACCTGGGACATAGTGAGTGAACACAGCATTTATTTTAATATATGTGCTGGACACTGGTTAATATGAATTTCCCATCTACATGATGGCCACTCTGAACCCTGGGATGTTTGGTATCAAACAACACAGAATGATAAATCCAAACTGATACCAGTATAGGATCTGTTCCTAAATGTAACCAGAGGTCACCTTAGAGGTGCCCCCTGCAAAAGCTGACTACCCTGTCATGGTTGCTGACTGGTTCTCTCCAGCCTGCCACCACTAGACATCCTATCTACAACATTGGGGGAGAGACCCATCTCTCTGGATTGTAGAACAATGCCCTTCCTGGATGGAGGTGATAAGACCCCTTCCCTCAGGAATGTACATTGCATTGGAAGCAAGGTTCAAAGGGCGTATTGCATTTGAAACCCAACCATTGGGCCTGCTGCTAGCAGCAGATGGTCTCCCCATTGCAAACCCTCACGTTTTGTGGGAGCAACAGCAGGAAAATACACAAAGGATAGAAGGAGTGGCTCCACCTGGCATGCACCACCCCTAAAGTGTTGCCTGTAAGGAGGACACTCCATTTCACTTTCCTCCATCTTGGATGGAGGAAAGATCGCCAACCAGGTATACAGAAGTGATCCCTCCCCAAAGAAAGTGGTCACTTAGTCACTACCAACACCCACTAAATACAGTATTTAGTGGAAAACCCTAGACCAGGAAATCAAATTAGGTGGACAATAGAAGACCAGCACCAAGACGATCTAAGGCATGAGAACTGTGGACCTGCTACAACAAAGAAAATTTGCCAAACCCTGCCTGCTGCATCCACTGCTGAGGAGCTGCTGGACAACCGGAAAAACTTTAAAGAACCCCAGAGGACCTCCAGGCTTAAAATCATCAAGAACTCCCTCCAGAGTGCAGGCACCACTCTAAAAACAGCAAGAAACCAGCGAGTCAGTGAGGGTCACTTCACTGACCAGCCATTAACTCTCAAACCGGATGCTGCAGCAGTGCCAAACAGCACCCCAGCAGCTGTGAAGACAAACCCTGCCAGTGTTGCACTTCTCCAAGATTGGCCTGCTCGATCAAGCTACCTTAAAAATGAGAGCATTAGGTGATCTTGCTTTTAACCCTGTAAACCAACCCGTGGCTGCCTGTACCCCCTTCACAGTGTGCCTAGCTTTGCATACTACATAGCCGGCCAGCCGTCTACAAGCAGGACCTCACAGCATTGGTGCCTAACTCTGAGAACATTTAATCCGATACAGTTTCCAGGTTTGTCTTGCTGGAATGTTTTTGAGCTCCAAAAGAGGTTAACTGCAGGGCAAGAAATCTTGACATTGAAAAAGCATGAAAAGTATCTGCCATGTGGGAGAACTTTTACCACAAAACTTGTTTTTTTTCTTAATTTGATAATTTCCTGCCAAAGGCTTCACCAGGACCTCACTAAATAGCTATCAGGCTTCAATTGGACATTTTATTTTCAGATACTGCTTGCAACATTGCCTCTGTGGAGAGTTTTCAATTCCATTTCCATTCCATTTCTGAGACTAAATCAGAGGTAAAATCTTTGACTTGGACCTCCACTTGGGGTAGCATCATCAGCACCATCATGGCCATCCTGAAATTGTACCTAGGTTCTGGGCAACCACAGAGCGTGACTTCTGAGTAGCACTTTACTTTTTCTTGATGCTTTTTGTCCTAAACATTTTAAAGTCCACATTTCACTTTTACCTTATTGAATTTTAGTCATTTTGGGTCATTTTCCCATTAGGTTTTAGTCTACATTTAGAAATTGGTTGTAGGATTGATTGTAGTGTTTTGTTTCGAATTTTATTTGTTTTGGTTCTGCTAAATACTTTACACACTGTTCTCTAAATCGAGTTTGTCTGCTCTTTGCAATAGCTAGCAAGTATTTGGCTCAAGTTTATTTATTGAACTTGTGTGTCGGATCTGACAAAATATTGGACTGAATATTTGGAAAGGACTAACATCCTTCCGAGCCAGCAAACCATTTTCTTATGGCACGTTATTGAAAGTGTTTCAATATCTTCAATAATAATTTGCAATCTTCTCTCATTAGCCCTGAAAACATTTAGACAAAGTCTGCAGTTCATCTACTGAAACAATTTTTCAATAACCTACAGAAGGCAATTTTATCTTGATCATAATGTTCTTGTGGTGTTATTTGGCACAGCAGATTACGAAAAGGGAGGTATAATGGAAGATGTGGAACTCACTTATAAATATTCACATTTAAATTGCTAGGTCATAGAATATGATTCATTATTTTTGTTTTCCATGATTTAAATTTCACTTGATGTTAAAGAACATTGGGGGTCATTACAACATTGGCGGGTGGCTGACGCCGCCCGCCAAGCTGTAACCGCCGTGCGGCCGCCAATGCGGCCGCACTCCAGCGGTACCCATTAAAACATCCCCGCTGGGCCGGCGGGCGCAAACCTAGTTTACGCCCGCCGGCCCAGCGGGGATGCGGCCACAACATAGGAGCTGGCCCCCAATGGAGCCGGCGGTGTTGCGGCCGTGCGACGGGTGCAGTTGCACCCGTCGCGCTTTTCACTGTCTGCTATGCAGACAGTGAAAAGCTGAACGGGGCCCTGTTAGGGGGCCCCAGGACTCCCCTTACCGCCAGCCTCTTCCTGGCGGTTCAAACCGCCATAAACAGGCTGGCGGTAGGGAAGTCATAATCCCCAGGACAGCGCTGCTCGCAGCGCTGCCCTGGCGGATTATCACCGGCGGGGCTAAAACAGCGGGAAACTGCTGGCCCCGGCGGTGCGCCGCGGTCAAAATACGCCGAGAGGCACCGCCAGCCTGTTGGCGGTGCTCCCGTCGTTTTGGCCCTGGCGGTCTTTGACCGCCAGGGTCATAATGACCACCTTTATCTTTTTTAAAGGAGTTGTTATACAGTGGTTTGACAATGCTGAATGGGGATTTGACATTGAATGGGTATATTAATTTGAATTAAGTGGTGCTCAGTCTCTACTCTTTTGCAATTTTTCTGGGATAATCTTGAGAATGATGACATTCTTCATGAATAGGGATTTATTATACTGTGAGCTGTCAAGGATAAAATGTTAATATGTGTGCACAATTATCTAACATTGAGTTGGGTCTAATGCATTACCCCTAAGCTATAACTAATATTAAGTCAATGTTGATCTCTAATACGCATAGCAAGGCTTAATTTTGTCAGATTTGTGGATCTATTACTGATACTCTGGGTAATGTGATTTTGGACTGGTTAACAGTGATGTTTTACTTTTGGATATGAATGAAATATTAGATTTGGTGCTTGCCACTTTTATGTGTTTTCCTTAATTAAATGTGTTAAGGTGCTTCTAGGAGTTTGATCTTTTCATCAAGAAGAAATTGTTTTCCGAGTGCCAATGGTTGCTAAAGAACACTTTATGACAAAATGATAATCTGTAGTTTCAAATGATGATGAATGGGTTGTGAAAATGACTGGCATTACTAAATAAGAATAGTATGTATGTAAAAAACTCATCAGACGGAGGCTAATGATAGAATTTGTGGTGCTTTCTTTAGCGAGGTCCCTTAGCACGATCATGAGAACAGGCTGGATAAAACCAACAAACTGTGTGTAAAATTTTCTTTGGTCGTATCGCAATTGTTTTGGTAGAATCCACGCAATCAGTGCTCATGATCCTGTCATGTGACATTTTTCAGAAAACAGGCTGCGCACCAGGCACTGAGGAACAGAGTAAGCATTAATACGTCTGTTATTTGCTTCACCAGAGGACATGAAGGAAAAGTAGAAACGACCTCATATATCGAACTCATTTAATTGCAGAATTCTACTGTGTTAAATGAACTTTAAAAAAAATCAAAAGTAAAAACAGAACTTTGAGATAAATCTGCAGATACCTTCTGTATTTAATAAGCTTTCCTAAATCCTTTTGTGGGCTCAGTTCCTGATGCAGTTGCACTTGAAAAGTTCAGTGCCGGCCCTCAGCGCCTTCTTGCTAGCACACATGCCTGGGCAACCAGCTGCAGCTTTGCAGCCACACTTGACAAGTACACCACATGCCTTAGACGACACAAGAATGGCAATATTTTACTGCAGATTTTGTTCTCTTATTGCAGCTGAATATGATTGTTTGGGAGATAGTAACAGTTTCCTGGATTTCATGCAAGTCTTGGCTGTTGATGCTAGACCCATTCAACAACATTGAAACAAGCATTTTCAACGTCGTTGGTACCGAGTTATTTTGACAGTTTTGTGGGAAGGTGGCAGGGAGAAGAGAAATCCATCAGATCCCAAGATGTCTTCTTAAAACATATTGGCGCCTTTTGCCAATATGGCTGCATCTCCTTCATAATCTGTAAAAGCATGTTTCCGCATTTGCTTCCTGCCTTGATCGGAAATAAGCACAACATGCTTTCCATCTTTTGAAATGGGTCCTGTGGGATGTAGCCAAGAACCTTTTCTCTAAAGGAAACTTTGTTGACCTCCTTTTGAACTCCAAGTGCCACAACATGATCTGCATACACATGACACAACTCAGACATCTTAAAGCAGAAAACATCTTCTTCTACTGACTTATCAATGAAGCTGATAGGTTTAATGAAAGCCAGTGTCTCTATCTTCTATTTTTCCATGTAACCTTGATCAATGTTATTTATTTTTCTGATTAGTGATCAATGATGATTCCAGAATACAGTGAGGCAATTCAGGTGGTACATGCCATCTACTACTACAACAACTCCAGCAGCTATTCTCTTTACAACAGCAGTATCCTGTAGGTCATTGGTCATGTGCTTGATATTCTTACCAGCATCAAGTGTCATAAACTCATGAAGGCCACCCTCACTTGTTCTGCAGAATCTGCAGATCTTCTTTGTCTGTGGCTGGCAAACCTTTCATCGCTTTCCTTCTGTACATTTGTTGGATGGTCCTGCTTCTTCCAAGTCTCTTATTTCTGAGCTCTTCCCAACTTGCACTTGTTGAATTTTCCATAACAGGATTTACACCAACTAACTTGATGCTTGATTAAATCTTCAATAGTTGCAGCTTCTTCGAAGTAGAGGATACCACGGAGACTGTTCCATATGTGAAACTTGCTGATTGTGTTTAGAAAGTTCATATATGGCTGAGATTTATCTCCACACCCTACTGCAATAAAAGGACACTTCAGCCCTTCAGTAGTTCCTTTCTTTTCTGGCACATAACACAGGCTTTCCAGTCCATGTCTTTAGCTATCGAAGGTGAAACCTGAAACATGCAGAATGTAAAGAAAACATTATTTTTCTAGAAAACAACTGAAATGAAATATGAAGCAGAAGCAAGAGTGATATATATCATATCTATTATATATATATATATATATATATATATATATACACGCCTTAGGAGCCCCCATTCATTACGGAAAACATTCCTGAGATTGCCCCTCCCTGTTCACTAGGTTAGGGACAATGCTTATTACCTTTTGTTCAGGGTTGCTGAGTGAGGTGGTGGACAAGGTCTTCTTGAGGTTGTTGGAGAGTAGCTGTCAACACCAGAGCAGTACGCGCTCTATTGGCGCCAAAACTGCAAAAACCCAGCACTCTCAAAACAACGTAATTTATGCATTGTGCTGATATGTTGTGATTTAACCTTTTGCATTGCAGAGTTCAATCCTGAAAACTTATTTTTAATATGCTTACAAATACTGTTCGTTTGCAATGTATTGCTGCAGGTTTTCAGAGTGTGTTAGGGTGAGGCCCCCTTCCAGGGCCTTCCAGGGACTTTCCCTGTAACATGCCTAGGCGTGGTTCTGGGGCTGGGCCAAGACTCTATAAAAGAGACCCAGCCCAACTCCCAGTGCTCACTATTCAGAGGTCCCGGTGCAGCGCAGCAGCTTCTTCCTGAGCTCCTGTCCCGGCGGCCTATTTGGATCTTCCAGTCTTCTGCCCTTCATCCTTCATTGGTGATCATTGCTTCAGGCGGTAAGGCGGTGGTTGGACTGTCCCAACACCGTTATTGAGAATTTTCATATTCTTGGTTTAATTCTTAAATGAGTAACACATTACTTGCGTGCTACCATTTCTTGACATTTATATGGTAGTTTACAAATAGGCAAGATGCGAGATTTGTTTCATAAAGGTTTGACTTTGTTATTCATTGCGTGCTACCATTTCTTGACATTGGCATGGTGGCTTAAGATTCAGCAAGACACGCGATTCGTTTTATGGTGTTTAAACATTGTTGTCTATTGCGTGCTACTATTTCTTGACATTTATATTATGTTTTACGAATTGGCAAGACGCGCAACTCGTTTCATGAGGATTTAACTTTGTTGTTCATTGCGCGCTACCATTTCTTGACATTTACATGGTGGCTTAAGAATCGGCAAAAGAAGCACGATTCGTTTAATTGTACTTTGATCTTGTTATTTATTGTAAGCTGTTATTTCTTGACATTTACATCTTGTTTTACGAATCAGCAAGACGCACGATTCGATTAATGATGATTTGACTTTGATATTCATTGCGTGCTACCATTTCTTGGTATTTTACATGGTGACACTCGAATCGGCAAGACGCACGATTCTCTCCTCGAGTTTATTTCATGTTGTTTATTGTATGCCACTATTCTAAGATATTTATTATGTAATATTCGAGTTGACAAGTTATGTGATTTGTTTCCTGAATCCATATTGTGTTATTCATGGTGCACAATCCTTTTATGGTGTTTACTATATATGTATATATCTGCAATATGCACAATTTGTGTTGAAACATTTTAAGAGTACACAGAAGGCCAGAGTTTCTAGATGCAATATTGTATGGTCCTAGTATACATTCTCAAAACAAGATTTATATGACTGGTTTAAAATTTAGTCAGAATGTTTTTCTGATTCTCATGTAAAGGAAAGTACTTGAATAAGAAAGTTTTCATTTAATTCATCTTGATTCCTCTACAGGTATCCGGCCATCTTGAAACTTAGTCATTTTCAACTTAACTCTTAGATTGTTCATGTTTTCAGAGTGACTAGGTTTAGAATCATAGTCTAGTATTGATTTCAGGAGATATAATTTTCATATTGTGTGTTCTAACCTTTTTTTTTACTACAGGTCTCCTTCCCAGCTGTTCCCTTCCTAATCCCCTCTTCCCATCTTGAACTCTCTCAGTCTCTGTGATTTTTCTATCAGAGTCTTGGAGCTGCTCAGTGGTGGACGTGTTGGGAACGTGCACAGACCCCGAGGATCTGGTGACTCTGACAGTAGCTTTATAATCACAAATTAACATGAACTGCTTGCAAAATAATGTGTAATGAAGCTGTATAGAAAACGCATGAATATGTTTCTAATGTATGCATTTGAAATGTGCCCACGGGGTGTGGCCACCAATGTATACGAGGATTAATGAAATTGACGACTAATGAATTATTAGTGTACTAATGTATGATTCTGTTTTAGCATTAAGAGTTATATGTTAAGGTTTTGTTGAGTAAATCATTAGGCCTTAGATAGCAAGAGTCTGGGCCTAGCTGCCTGGTCTCATATTAAATGTGTTTTTCTAACGTGCACTGTGCTGTCTTCCTAAGGATGAGTACCTGTACTTTCCAGAAGCTGGATATGTGTGTGTAACCGTAGTAGATTCTTTCTCATGGGACCTGACTTGCTCAAGGAGACATTCTTGTTGAATGCAACAGTGTAATTCGTAACAGGTACAATGTCGCCTGAACTGGTAAAGACAATTGAGCTACTGACTGAAGCTGTGTGTATAACTTTTCTTACCTGCCATCTCACCCGATGAAGACGTAAATCCCAGGAGCTAATGATCTGTATGAGAACTGTCTTAGGTGAAAATTCTAGTAAGGGGACCAACAGACTATTAGATAGCGATAATGGAGTGCCAAATACGGACCAATTGGAAATTATGGACTTGTCTGGCAAATTCATTTTAACGTCGTGTCACAAGGAGACATCAGCCATTAGAGGGACACCCCTGTTGTTACTCTGGCATTCTGTCTTTACCCTTCCTACTTTGATCCTTCAAAACCATCCTCACCTTGTCTTGCCCGATATCTATTTCTTCTCCTCCTTAAGAGGGAAGAACTTTCTGCCCCGTAGGCTGAGACTTTGCTATTCTATCCTGGCTGATGTCAGATTGACTACTGTCCTGAGGACAAAGACTGACTCTGTATGCTGACCCATTACGGAGGGTAACTATATGATAATGAAATTGTCTGCTTGCCTTTCCTTTCTAGGTACCAACTGCTTTTGACAGAGACCATAGTTAGATGTTTTCCAAATTTGTGTTACTAAATTGTTTTGCATGAAGCCCAACATGCTGATGCTAATTCAAGGTTAGTCAAGGAGTTCACTAATATTGGGTGCAAACAGATAAAATGACTGAATCTTTGCTGTGTTGAATAGATGCGCTAATGATATTCTGCTAAATAGATCCATGTTGACGCCGTGTTTTGTTCCAATGTTTATCATCTTTGCTTTGCTTAAATCTTATTCAAGTTGCCATATTGTGACATTATTGATGTGCTTTCTGATATTGAGACTAATAAACTTGCTAGTAGAGTGTAACTAATAGGGAATAAATATCATAACTATTACAAAATTTTATGTGGTTATTCATGGCTGAAAGGTCAAGGTGAGTTTGGATCCTTATTAATGTCATTAATTAATTTTGATTAATTTGCTGTTGTGAATATTGATGAGAATATTGACCTATTGATTGATATGCTGATTAGTTATTTCATCTTAAGGTGTCTCCAATCAGGGTCAAAAGATTAATTGGCCTAAAACGAGTCCCAGACTAAGTAAATTACCTAGGGTGGGACGCGTTATCAGTTCTGGTAACAGAGGACGGTTTCGGCCCTTTGGGGGCCCTAGGATGAGGGTCCATTGTTTTAGAATTGTTTTTGAAATAATGCAAATTGGAAAGATGATGTTCCCCTAAGCCCCAAATGACTTTCCCGGGGCCCCAGAGCTTGCCGAAGTGAGTTGGGTATGTTCTCGGTGTTCTAGTGATGGTATGAGTGAAGTAGGATTTGCGCTTGCACAGCTTATGCATATTGCAGGTGAATTGTGAAGTCTGTGAGAATTTTAGGCCAGGTGATGTTTTAGTAGGCGTGGGCGTACTCGGAAGTATGAGAGTAGGGAAGTCGGTGAACTTCATGTGAGTGTGGCGCTTTGTGCTCAAAATCGTCCACGTGGTTGTTGGTGATGTATGGACCCTGCGTGTTCTAAGCCTCCGGAGTATACTGATAAGTGTGTGAGACACTTGGTTTATGTTGTAATTTGTGCGGTTTAATAGGTCAATGGGGCGTGATTGACGAGTCGAGTTTTAGTCACAGTGTGTGAGTGGAAAACCTTCGATGGAGATTTGGTAAGTTCTAAAGTGCACTAGGACGAGCCATTGACAAGTCGAGAGTAGAATTTGCGGGTCGAATTCCGCTTGCGAGTGCGGGAGCTGAGAAGGAGAGAGTAGCGGCCGAGGCTTCAAGTGAAATATCTGTAAAGTTCTGAAGCGATTGTGTTACCCTTCCTGTAGTAAACTGGCAAATTTGAGTTTTGTTGTTAAGGTGCTTCCAATATATTGCATTAGTTTCGCCTGAATAGAGAGTGAGGAAGACAAGCCACAGGACTTTGTCAGCCGCAGTGAGTGTGAGTGTGACATCAGTGGAGCCGCGCTGGGATAGGTCAGTTAGTGAGAAGGGTCGCACACGGAATGGCAGCCGTCCGTGAGAGGCAATTGGTTGGGAAGGCAGGAAAGGGTGTTCTGGGAATTAAAGTCACTTCCTAATTCAGTCATAAACTAAATAAGCGATGCAAAAATGAAGTTCTTCAAGGCTTTAAAGAGCGCTTTGAGGGGAGATGTGTACATTTTCGCGAGTGTGGGGGAGCCTACACCGCCAGAGGATACTCTGGCCTATGCCGTAATGGAGGAGAAGGGAGTTGCGCCATGCCTTTGGCCAAAGCAATGGTGCAAATTAACAGAGAAAGATGGGTGTTTGGCGTTTCCAGAGAATGGGATAGGGGTGCTAGAGAATTTGCGGAAGGCGCTAAATGAGCAAAAGTCACCTCCAAGGCCAGCACAGTTTGAGGCGTTAGTAATTTGAGAATTAATGGCCATACGACAAAGGCAGCAAAAGTTTGAGAGGAGAATGAGAAAAGCAGAAAAGACTCTAGCGGAGGCTAGGTGGGATAGCGAGACCAGGATGTGGAGAAGAGAAATAATAGATGGATTCAGGATGTATCCCACAATAACTCAAGAAGCTGACACACAAGGTAGAAAGGCTACTTGTAAAACAGAAAAGGGTTCGAGTAGAGGCAAAGAGAATAACAGGTCTTGGGCAGATGCAAATGACTCAGATGATGATGAGTTCCTTAATCAGTTGTTACATGATCGTCCACCGCCGTATGCCATGAATTACAACGGGCCAAGTACTAGTGCAGGTCCTGTAAATTCAACACAGAATCAGGGAACAGCGCATACAGCTCAGGTGAATGCAGTTGCGAGACCAGCTCCAGTGCAGAATAGTGTCAGCATATCCACTGCGTCAGGGATGCAGACACAGTTGCAGCCACCACCAATTCAGAGGCTCTACCCTGATGTCCCAGTGTTAGAAACCACTATGAATTTGATGGTGCCGCCCGAACAAGCATATGTAAGATCAAAGTTGGCACAGATGGAACCAACTCCATTTCTGCTGCCCCAGCCGCAGCAACAGATGGTTTCGAATTACACTTCGGTCACAGGACCGCAGTCAGTCACAGCACCCGTAATGAATCAGACGGTGGGAGCTAATGCTCCCAGGGTTTGGGAAACAGGCAGGCGCCAGCTTCTATATCTTTGCCGATTATGGCAAAGCCTAGTGTATGTGACCAAGGGGTAATGACTCAAGAGGTGCTAAGAGGAGGGTTTGCAGGAAGTTCCCAAGGGATGACACCAGGAGAACAGATAGCAGACAGATCTAGGTCCTTGTTGGATTTCAGTCTGATTGGGGTTCCTCTAGAGACAATGAGACAGGCTGGGTTGGGACTACAAACTCCACAGATACCCAGTACGAACATGTCGCAACCACCAATGATGCAGGCTGGAAATATTTTGTTGCAAGGTTTGACTCATCGCAGACTACGTCTGCGACAGAGAGAGAGGAATACCTGCATTTTGTGAGGTTGGGCGTGGAAGCAGTTGAATTAGTAGAAGGGAGCATGAGAGTGAATAGGCTTTAGTCATACACTGAAGCAGAACTGAGGTATCTGTGTCCAAAAATAACCAAAGAAGTAAGCAAGGTGCACCAAAGGTTGGCGAATCTACCAGACAAATATAGCATAGACTTAGACAATACTACCATTTAAAGAGGAGTTATAGATTGGACTTCGAACACAAAGACTTTGATCACATGAGGTCTACTGGAATGAAAGCACACCTTAAAGAAATTTTACAGAGCGCGCAGGTTTGAGGAGCCTTAGAGAAGTGGGAATGCAGATGGGCAAAGAAGAGAGACAAAAGGAAAAATGACTGCTTGGAGCAGCAGCAGCAGGCAAAACCAGTGCCAGATACCGGTACCATAAAGATGCTACCCATGAGAGAAACAGCTGGAGGAGTTCTTGTCCACGTACCGTGGTCCAGAGGTGATATTCTGTCCTTCACAAATGACTTCCCCAGGCTGAGGGAAAAGCCGATAGAGTGGTACCAGCAGGCAGACAGATTTTGTGAAGCTTGCGAAGTGCCTTTGGGAAGACTTGAATACTTTGTTTGAGATCATTGTTCCTGCTGATTTGTGGCTCGAGTGCAAGAGAAGTGTTAACTGGCCAACCGCAGAACCAGCAAGGGATAGGGCTACCGGAGGTAATGAAGTATTACTATAAGGTAATTGAGTTCTTGAAGCAGAAAGTGTCGCCGAGTGTCACAGCAGAATATTGATTGGCAAAAGATTGATCGAATGGCACAAGAGGGCAAAGAGTTGATACCTGCTTACTATGAGAGGTTATTGAAAGCATTCAAGCATTACAGTGGCATGGAAGTCATAGAGCTGAAAGACATGAATCACCTTGTGTTCAGGTTCGTTGAAGGGCTGAGACCAGAAATTAGCCAGATGATTAAGAATCATTTAATTTGCTGGCAAGCGAAGCCGATTGATGAGGTACTGCAGTATGCAAAATACTGTAGTGATGAAATCGAGTTGAAGCAGAGAAAGTTAAGGGAGGAAGTGATGGTGATGCAAATTAAGGCAGTGCAAGCAGGGATGCAGGTAAACGGAGTACAACAGATGGTACAACAGCCACAGGGAAACAGAATGTTTCAGACGCAAACGAGAGGCAGAGGTCGAGGAGGTTTTGTCCACCGTGGTCCAGATTTGAATACCGTTGTGGTACAAAATGACCTGCAAGGGATGAAGAAGGTGTTACCATGCCATGCGTGCGGGGGCGTGGGACATTGGAAGCGGGAGTGCCCGATGATGGTGCAGGAAGGTGGGGTTCAACAAAGCAATGATGTCAGTGCATTTCAAAATGTTAAAGGACCAAGAATGAGGGGTCCTAATCCCAATTTTCTGAATAACATGGTTCAAATGCAGGGTCTTCAACCCATGCAACAGGCACAGATGCCACATATGCAACCAGTGCAGATCCAGCAAGTACAATAGCAGATTCCAGTGGTGCCTAGACAGCAAATGCAGTTGCCCTTAGCGCCAATGGGACAGCAACAGGTGATGCTTCCTCAACAGGTCACAAGTCAAGGAATGGGTCAAAATAACACAGTACAGCAGTTCCAGTTGCGTGGTGAGAATGGAATAAACGATGAATGGTCGGATGACAGTTCAGATAGTGAGGAGTGCAGGCTTGCAGCGTCCCTAGAAATCGATCAGAGGGGACCCTATGTGCAAGGGAAGGTGATGGGTCACAAGGTCTCATTTTTGGTTGACAAAGGAGCTACACGCTCTACAGTCAGGAGTACAGAGGTTCCAAAATTGTCCCTTTCAGGATGCACAATAAAAGTAGTGGGAGTGGCAAACCAGCTCCTGACCAACCCGATCACAGATCCAGTTCAAGTCGAAATTGGTACCTTTCAGGGATTGCACAGGTTTGTAGTCTGTGATTCAAGTCCTGTGTCCCTACTGGGAAGAGACTTACTGGGTAAGACGAGGTGTTCTATCACCTGTTCGAATGAGGGAATAGAGGTGAAGATGAACAGTGATGATGAGGGGGATGATGGTCAGATCTCTGAGCCAGAAACAGAGACTACAGATGAAGAGTACCCCTTGATAAGCTTCTTCCCGATGTTCACAATGACTGATTTGCCCGCAGACCTGCAGGGGACAGACACAGAGAAGATGTGGGACTTGACAGGAAAGGAAGTGGGACTAATAAGAGGAGTAGAACCAGTCAAAGTCGATGTGAAGCCAAATGCCGTGTTTCCCCAGGTACCACATTACCACATGGCACAGGATGTCCTTATACAGGTGACGCAGATAATTGCAGACTTCGTGAAACAGTGGGTCTTGAAGGAAGTAATGAGCAGCCCATGTAATTCACCTATAATGGGTCTAAGAAAGCCCTGTGGGAAGTCCGAATTGTTCAAGACTTGAGAAAGATCAATGACATAGTGGTGAAGTGTTGCCCAATAGTGCCTAATCCAGCTGTGATCATGTTTCAAGTTCCATGCTACGCAGAATGGTTCCAAGTCATCGACTTGTCCTAAGCATTTTTTTCTGTGCCTCTTCATGAGGATAGCCAATTTCTCTTCAGTTTCAAATTCCTGAACAAGGTTTACAGTTGGTGTCGAATCCCTCAGGGGTTTTCAGAGTCACCATCTATCTTCAACCAAATTCTGAAGAAAGATTTGGAGTCATTGGAACTGCTTTCCCAATCGACTCTAGTGCAGTACATTGACGATTTATTGATTGCTTCCAAAACAAGAGATGACTGCAAGTACGATACTATTGCCCTATTGAATCACTTGGGAAGGAATGGACACAAGGTGTCCCCAAAGAAGCTGCAGTACTGTCAGAAAGAGGTAAAATATTTAGGCCATTTGATTGAGAAAGGGTCGAGGAAGATATCCAAGGAAAGTGTGACTGCCATATTACAGATGAACCCCCCGACATCCAGGAGAGATGTCAGGATGTTTCTGGGAATGGTGGGCTACTGTCGTCAGTGGATCCAGAATTTCTCCATTATCTCCAAGCCCTTGGTGAGACTGACAGCTAAGGAGGTTAAGGAAGGCCCAGATACCCTAACTGTGTTCGAGAAAGAGATAAGGGCATGCATTGAGTTGAGGGAGTGTATGTGCAGGGCTCCAGCTTTAGGTATGCCTGATTACACAAAGCCTTTTGTCCTGTTTTGTCATGAACGTAATGCCTGTTCTTTGTCTGTCCTGACCCAGGTCCATGGAGGTGCAAACCGACCAATAGCATATTTTTCAGCTACTTTGGACCCAGTCGCAGCAGCATTACCGGGTTGTCTGCGTGCAGTTGCAGCAGTTGGTCAAAGCCTCTCTCAGTGCGAAGGCATAGTGATGGAACATCCCTTAACGGTAATGGTCCCACATTCAGTTAAAATACTATTGACCCGAACTAAGACCCAGCACATTACAAATGCTAGATTGACCAAGTACGAGACAATTATATTGGGGTCACCAAATGTGTCACTAAAACGTTGTACTGTGTTAAACCCGGCAACTCTGCTTCCCAATGAAAATACAGATGTTGATGATGTTGAAGAGGTAGAACATGATTGTCTAGAGGTAACTGAACTATACACCAAACTGAGACCTGACATTAAGGATACTCAATTGGAAGAGAATGACTACATTATCTTTGTTGATGGCTCATGTCTGAGAGAATCAGTAGGAGTACTGAGAGTCGGATACGCTGTATGTACAATCACTGGTATTCTAGAAGCATCTTGGCTTGAAAGAGCATACTCTGCTCAGGTGGCTGAATTGATTGCTCTTACTAGGGCATGCCTTGCCGCTGACAAATTGAAAGTGACTATCTATGCCGATAGCAGATACGGATTTGGGATTGTCCATGATTTTGTCCAGCTATGGTCCCAGAGGGGTTTCATGACCTCTTCTGGTTCTCCAGTGTAAAATGGTGAAAGAATTAAGGAATTGTTGCACGCGATTCAGTTACCTCTTGAAATTGCCGTGGTGAAATGCAATGCTCAAGTGAAATCGCAAGATTTTGTGTCAATGGGAAATGGATATGCAGATCAAGTCGCAAGGTTTTGCGCATTGAATAGTATATCGTTCAAGGATCAGTGGGAATTGTTACCTGAAACAGAAAATGAGACATGCACAGGTTACGCACTGAGGGTGGTTGACACGATGGAAGAATTAAAATTGTTGCAGGGATGTGCCAGCAGAGAAGAGAAACGCTCTTGTCTTAAAATGCAGTGTGTACAAAGACTAGATGATTTGTGGGTTTCAGATGAGGGGAAAATGTTTTTGCCAAACAGTCTTTTGTCTCAGTTTGCAAGGTTTTACCATGGTCAAGCCCATATTGAGAGAGCCGCCAT
Source organism: Pleurodeles waltl (assembly GCF_031143425.1). Lineage (NCBI taxonomy): Eukaryota > Metazoa > Chordata > Amphibia > Caudata > Salamandridae > Pleurodeles > Pleurodeles waltl. Next base: position 932,180,292 of record NC_090436.1, on the reverse strand, counting down.
GATCAGATTGTTCAAAATTGATTGGTTTAATCCAAAATTCAGACAAGCCGCATACGTGATCTGTCACCGCTGCATCATCTGTCAGCAGATGAATGCGGGGAAAGGGACAGTGGTGAATTTGAGCCACATTGGGAGAGCTGAAGGTCCATTTAGCAGGATGCAATTGGATTTTATTGAGATGCCTATGTGTGGAGGACTGAGATATGTGTTGGTGATTGTGTGCATCTTTAGTCACTGGATTGAAGCTTACCCTACATGTAGGAATGACAGTCTCACAGTAGCGAAGTTGCTGCTTAGGGAATTGATACCACGTTTCGGATTTCCGATCTCTTTAGAATCAGATAGAGGAAGTCACTTCAACAATGAGGTGGTTAAGCTCTTGTGTGCTGCGTTGAACATTGAACAGAAGTTGCATTGCAGTTACCACCCTGAAGCATCAGGACTAGTGGAACAAATGAATGGTACTCTGAAGTCTAGGATGGCAAAAATGTGTGCAACAACAAATTTGAAATGGCCGGATGCAATGCCCTTAGTGTTGATGTCAATGAGGAACACACCCAACAAGACAACAGGACTGTCTCCTCATGAAATTCTCATGGGCCGAGCTATGCGATTGCCCGCAGTGCCGACAAATGCTCTTGTGAATATCACAGATGATATGGTGTTGGACTACTGCAAGGGTCTGGCTGACGTGGTCCGCTCTTTCTCTCACCAGGTGGAAGCAACCAACTGCCACCGATAAATGATCCAGGTCACAACCTGAAAGCTGGTGACTGGGTTGTTATCAAGAAACATGTGAGGAAGTCGTGTTTGGAGCCACGTTGGAAGGGGCCATATCAAGTGATACTAACAACTACCACTGCTGTGAAGTGTGCCGGAATTCCAAATTGGATCCATGCCAGCCACACAAAGAAGGTGACGTGTCCAACTGATGAGGATATTGAGTTATCGAAAATACCCTCTACAGAAAAGGAAGTCTCAGGGCCGGAGAGTAATCAAAGGGGAACTGAGACTGGAGGCGAGCCCGTTGAGGACGGCCTGGTCACTCAAACAGTAAACGAGATCCAGAGGGCTGACGGTGGGCCTATCTCAACTGAGGCCCCAGAAGAACCGACCCAGAGAGAGGTTCTTCCAGAAGCAGACGGATACCAGTTTGAAGTCGAACCCTTGACAGATCCAGAAGGCGAAGGAGTTAAGAGAGAAGGAGGTCCAAGTATCCAGACTCCTCCTGAGCCATAGCACAAGAAGAGAGCATTGAACAGCAACCAGAAAGGCCGAACGATAAAGGGACACTTAAAGGAGATAAGTGGCCAGAGTCGTGAGTAGCAAAAGGGAAAGTTGTCATTGATGAGACAATTGAGGAGGAGATAGATACAACAAGAAAAGAGGACCTGAGCGAAGGAGAATTGCAAGGTGACTGAAAATTGAAAAGGAAGAGAATAGCAAACAGAAGATACAAAGGTCCTGAATGGGCATATGCAACTTCAGCAGAGTGGCAACAAGAGTTCCTAGCATTTTATTTTGATCAAGAGGTTCCAGGTCAGTACTATGGTACCTGAGTTCAGCCACGAGATAAAGAGACTGTGTTAAGCTGAAATTGAATTAAAGAAACTTGAAAAACAAGACTGATAAATTACTGGATGTGTCGCTATTAACCTGAAGTGACTTTCGAAAACTGATTGAGACAAGCTGCTAACTGGATTGACAAAGGACCCTGGGAGTGAATGAGAAAGCTGTAAATACTTGCTAAAGAGAGACTTTGCTTAGCCTTGCTGTAAAAAAAAAAAAGAGCTTTTAGCCATCCTCTGTTGATTGTTGTTTACATTTGTGGTACTTCACTTCTGATTCTTTACAGATCATGCCTAGTACAGGAGATGATAGTGAGGGGAGTAGGCGTTGTAAATATTTGGGTGTTGCTTTGGGTGTTGTGTGTGTGATATTCATTATAGCTTAGTTTGTGGAGATGCGTTTGTGTGATGAGAATGAAGCTAACAATGCTACAGTTTCTGAGACCGCTACACTAACACCTTGGGAGAAGTTTGAGCAAGATACAAAGTATCTGCATGATGAAACTAATACAAAAGGGGAACTGTCTACTAACGTTTTCCATCGCTTGCTGAGTGAATATGTTGACACTATGGATGCAAAGGCTTGTTATGTGTGTACACAAATTCCTCTTTCAGTCCAAGAGGGAGTTACATATCACAGCTTGCCACTAACCTATGGGATTAGTTGTAGTCTGCTACTAACGCGTTTCTACAACCAAGAAGAGGTGCAATATTTTTACTCTAACTACGACCTTGTATTCTTTTATGTGCCTATCATAGAAGATCTGAATAGTGTAGCTAAATATTATGCCATAAAATTGATTAAAGGGTTCTTTGAACCTAGAGTAGCGATCAGTACATCATATGCACACCGCTATAATTTGACATGCTTGCTTACACCGGTAGAGAAAAGCTTTCTAGATCACACTGAAGATAGAAGGAGGGTTTTAAAAGGGAAATTAGAAAAGGGCTTGCAGCAACGATCATTTCTTAATAATGGTAATTACAATGGGATTAGGGAACAAGGGAATCTAGCTTTAGATGCGAAACATGTAGGTAGGCTTTGCATAACACGGCCAAAGTCATATTATGAAATGTGTTTGTGGGAACGAGTGAGTGTAAGCATGTGTTTTTGTTTCAGAATAAATGGACGTTCATGCTAAATGGAATGGATCAAGCGATCCCAGGGGTTTATTATATTTGTGGACTTAATGCCTATTACCGTCTTCCAAAGGGATGGTATGGGACATTATACTTGGGAATAGTTTTCCCTAAGATTTACCAGCTAGAGAACTTAAAGAAATTTCCGAAAGTGGCAGAATTACTATGTGCTAGGCAAAAGAGAGAAACTGCTGCTGGTGTAGTAGGAGGCATTTTTGGAGCGATAATTCCTTCAGTAGGGGTTGTCTTAAACTCCATAAAGATTCGAAAGTTGTCCACTATTGTGGATAACATGCTGACAAACTTCACAGGGACTATACTCCTGATGGATACTGAACTGGCTGCGGAGAGGGCTATGACTCTTCAGAACAGGCTTGCTTTAGACATTCATTTAGCAAAGAGTGGCGGGGTCTGTAAGATGCTTAATGAGCGTCACTGCTGTGCCTACATACCTGACAATAGTAATGAGATTAGAAGTATGCTTACTAACCTAACAAGAGATAATGCAGATTTGAAGGAACAGAAGGAACCAGGAGTTTGGGAAAAGGTTGGAAAAGGACTTGCTAATGTGGGAAGTTGGTTTAGTGTTATTTGGCATGGGTTATTGGGAAAATTAATACAGGGAATAGTGATTATCCTGGCTTGTTTATGTGGACTATGGTTATCATGCAAAATTAGCAAAATGATTAAAGCAAAATTGACAAAAAATGTTCAGAGCAAAATATGAAAAGGCAAAACAAAAGGAAGAAATTGATATGAAGGAGATCAAGAAATGAAAAGGTTGTTAAAGAAAGGAATTGTGTGATGACAAGAGTCATCAGAGGAGGGATTGTTGGAGTGTAGCTTTATAATCACAAATTAACATGAACTGCTTGCAGAATAATGTGTAATGAAGCTGTATAGAAAACGCATTAATATATTTCTAATGTACGCGTTTGAAATGTGCCCATGGGGTGTGGCCACCAATGTATACGAGGATTAATGAAATTGACTAATAATGAATTATTAATGTACTAATGTATGATTCTGTTTTAGCATTAAGAGTTATATGTTAAGGTTTTGTTGAGTAAATCATTAGGCCTTAGTTGGCAAGAGTATGGGCCGAGCTGCCTGGTCTCATATTAAATGTGTTTTTCTAACGTGCACTGTGCTGTCTTCCTAAGGACGAGTAGCTGTACTTTCCAGAAGCTGAATATGTGTGTGTAACTGTAGTAAATTCTGTCTCATGGGACCCGACTTGCTCAAGGAGACATTCTTGTTGAATGCAACAGTGTAATTCACAACAGGTACAAGGTCTCCTGAACTGGTAAAGACAATGGAGCTACTGATTGAATCCGTGCGTGTAACTTTTCTTACCTGCCATCTCACCCGATGAAGACGTAAATCCCAGGATCCAATGATCTGTATGAGAACTGTCTTAGGTGAAAATTCTAGTAAGGGGATCAACAGACTATTGGATAGCGATAATGGTGTGCCAAATATGGACCAATTGGAAATTAGGGACTTGTCTGGCAAATTCAATTTAACGTCGTGTCACAAGAAGACATCAGCCATTAGAGGGACACCCCTCTTGTTACTCTGGTATCCTGTCTTTACCATTGCTACTTTGATCCTTCAAAACCATCCTCACCTTGTCTTGCCCGATATCTATTTCTTCTCCTCCTTAAGAGGGAAGAACTTTCTGCCCCGTTAGCTGAGACTTTGCTATTCTATCCTGGCTGATGTCAGATCGACTACTGTCCTGAGGACAAAGACTGACTCTGTATGCTGACCCATTATGGAGGGTAACTATATGATAATGAAATTGTAATTGTCTGCTTCCCTTTCCTTTCTAGGTACCACCTGCTTTTGACAGAGACCATAGTTAGATGTTTTCCGAATTTGTGTTACTAAATTGTTTTGCATGACGCCCGACATGCTGATGCTAATTCGAGGTTAGTCAAGGAGTTCACTAATATTGGGTGCAAACAGACAAAATGACTGAATCTTTGCTGTGTTGAATAGATGCGCTAATGATACTCTGCTAAATAGATCCATGTTGACGCCGTGTTTTGTTCCAATGTTTATCATCTTTGCTTTGCTTAAATCTTATTCAAGTTGCCATATTGTGACATTATTGATGTGCTTTCTGGTATTGAGACTAATAAACTTGCTAGTAGAGTGTAACTAATAGGGAATAAATATCATAACTACTACTACATTTTGTGTGGTTATTCAGGGCTGAAAGGTCAGGGTGAGTTTGGATCCTTATTAATGTCATTAATTAATTTTGATTAATTTGCTGTTGTGAATATTGATGAGACTATTGACCTGTCGTCTTAAGGTGTCTCCAATCAGGGTCAAAGGATTAATTGGCCTAAAACGAGTCCCAGACTAAGTAAATTACCTAGGGCGGGACGCGTTATCAGGTTTCATGTAGTGCTCACCGTCTTTGTTTTATTTTTAACTCCTTATCTGGTTTCTTTCCATTTCCACTTACGATGCGTGCGCCATGGCCACACTGTGATAGGCAGCACAACTACCATGTGGTTGGAGGCACGCCTATCACATGATTGAAGGCGTACTTATTAGGTGATGGAGACACTGTCTAGTTTAATCGTATTCTCTGTACCTCAGGCTCTTGTCTTTTTTCCCTTTTACTTTTCCTGTAAGGAGTTTAACGCCGGCTGCACTTCTTTAAAACGCCTATCTTTGCTGTTGGGTTTGTCCCGTTTCCGATGGCCCGACTGAGTCAATCTCTGTGATTCTCTGTTGAGTCCATTTTCCCCAGATGGCCCAACAGACTGCTGCTTTCCCTGTTGCAGAAACCTGCTCTACTCATTATAATACGCAAGGAATCGTACTATTTTCACGCTTTTTCATTTATTGCTTATACCTCTCATTTTGTTCCTCCTTCCTGGCCGGAGCACTGTACCATAGTTAGCCTTGCTTTTTTTGGTTTGTTGCTCGCTCCTTCAGGACTGCAATGTTGCAAGTATCAAAAACCTATATATAACCCCTGTACCGAGTCCCTCAAATTTTGTTAGAGACTGTGTTTCTGTTACCCCTTTTGATTGCCTGATTGAGCCTTTGGATTTTGACCTATGTCCTTCTTTCCTAGTATCCTACACTATAGGTATACTCATCGCCAATTGTGTTTTTATTTTTTAAAGGAACACATTCCCTGTGGCTTGTATGCCTCCTAGGGAGAACCCATACCGAGTACCAACTGTGGTTGAGCTGAATCATGTCAGGAGAAATCCTTCTCCTTCTTTTCATTGTTTCCCTCGTTTCCCTTATGACTTACCACCCATGTCTGTTCTCCAGTCAGCATGGTGGGTTAATTCTGAGGGGAGATGATGGACTATCTCAGTTTCCTTGGTACCTGGTCTTCATGTGAGTGGAACTGTGATACTACCCAAATGACACCCCTATTATGCACTGTACCTAAATAGCACATAAATAACACTTAAATAGCATAAGAGTAGTCTACGGGGATCCAGGTATTGTTATTTGTAATATAGCACTATCCGATAGCTGTCTGCTCTGTCAGCCGACATGGTCACGCGGATCCTACCAAAAATCTAAAATGTTAGCAATACAGATCACATGAAAAACAGGTGGTGCTTTTGTCTGACCTGTCCCCACCCTATTAAATTAGCAGTCTAACATACTGTATTACTTGCCTTGCATTACTAAAACTGTTCCAGGGTCCTTAGGCCTATATTTATACTTTTTGACGCAAAACTGCGCCAACGCAGATTTGCGTAAAAAAAATTAGCGCCGGCTAACGCCATTCTGAAGCGCCATGCGGGTGCCGTATTTATTGAATGACGTTAGCCGGCGTTAGCCGCCGGCGCTGTCTGGTGTGTGTTAAAAAAAACGACGTACACCAGGCAGCGCCGGCGTAGGGGGAAAATGGCGTATGGGCGTCCACAAATGGTGCAAGTCAGGCTGAGGCAAAAAAATCGCCACAACCCGATTTGCGCCATTTTTTTACGACGCCCATCCCCCATTGAAATGACTCCTGTCTTAGCAAAGACAGGAGTCATACCCCCTTGCCCAATGGCCATGCCCAGGGGACTTCTGTCCCCTGGGCATGGTCATTGGGCATAGTGGCATGTAGGGGGGCACAAATCAGGCCCCCCTATACCACAAAAAAAAAAAAAAAAAAATACCTACCTGGACTTACCTTAATGTCCCTGGGTTGGGTCCCTCCATCCTTGGGTGTCCTCCTGGGGTGGGCAAGGGTGGCAGGGGGTGTCCCTGGGGGCAGGGGAGGGCACCTCTGGGCTCATTCTGAGCCCACAAGTCCCTTAACGCCTGCCCTGACCCAGGCGCTAAAATCCGGCGCTAATGCGGGTTTTTTAGACCCGCCCATTCCCGGGCGTCATTTTTGCCCGGGAGTATAAATCTGACGCATATGCATCGGAGTCATTTTTTAAGACGGGAACGCCTACCTTGCATATCATTAACGCAAGGAAGGTGTTCACGCAAAAAAATGACTCTAACTCCATGAACTTTGGCGCTAGACGCGTCTAACGCCAAAGTATAAATATGGAGTTAGTTTTGCATCGAATTTGCGTCGAAAAAAACGACGCAAATTCGGCGCAAACAGAGTATAAATATGCCCCTTAGGCCCATATTTATACTTTTTGACGCAAAACTGCGCCAACGCAGTTTTGCATCAAAAAAATTAGCGCCGGCTAACGCCATTCTGAAGCGCCATGCGGGCGCCGTATTTATTGAATGACGTTAGCCGGCGTTAGCCGCCGGCGCTGTCTGGTGTGCGTTAAAAAAAACCACGTACACCAGGCAGCGCCGGCGTAGGGGGAAAATGGCGTATGGGCGTCCACAAATGGTGCAAGTCAGGCTGAGGCAAAAAAATCGCCACAACCCGATTTGCGCCATTTTTTTACGACGCCCATCCCCCATTGAAATGACTCCTGTCTTAGCAAAGACAGGAGTCATGCCCCCTTGCCCAATGGCCATGCCCAGGGGACTTCTGTCCCCTGGGCATGGTCATTGGGCATAGTGGAATGTAGGGGGGCACAAATCAGGCCACCCTATGCCACAAAAAAAAAAAAAAAAATGCTTACCTGGACTTACCTTAATGTCCCTGGGGTGGGTCCCTCCATCCTTGGGTGTCCTCCTGGGGTGGGCAAGGGTGGCAGGGGGTGTCCCTGGGGGCAGGGGAGGGCACCTCTGGGCTCATTCTGAGCCCACAGGTCCCTTAACGCCTGCCCTGACCCAGGCGCTAAAATCCGGCGCAAATGCGGGGTTTTTAGTCCCGCCCACTCCCGGGCGTCATTTTTGCCCGGGAGTATAAATACGACGCATATGCATCGCAGTCATTTTTTAAGACGGGAACGCCTACCTTGCATATCATTAACGCAAGGAAGGTGTTCACGCAAAAAAATGACGCTAACTCCATGAACTTTGGTGCTAGACGCGTCTAACGCCAAAGTATAAATATGGAGTTAGTTTTGCGTCGAATTTGCGTCGAAAAAAATGACGCAAATTCGGCGCAAACGGAGTATAAATATGCCCCTTAGGCCCATATTTATACTTTTTGACGCAAAACTGCGCTAACGCAGTTTAGCGCCAAAAAAATTAGCGCCGGCTAACGCCATTCTGAAGCGCCATGCGGGCGCCGTATTTATTGAATGGCGTTAGCCGGCGTTAGCCGACCGGCGCTGCCTGGTGTGCGTGAAAAAAAACCACGTACACCAGGCAGCGCCGGCGTAGGGAAAAATGGCGTTTGGGCGTCCAAAAATGGGCCAAGTCAGGCTGAGGCAAAAAAAACGTCTTAACCCGATTTGCGCCATTTGTTTTTGGCGCCCAGACACCATTAACATGGCTCCTGTCTTAGCAAAGACAGGAGTCATGCCCCCTTGCCCAATGGCCATGCCCAGGGGACTTCTGTCCCCTGGGCATGGTCATTGGGCATAGTGGCATGTAGGGGGACACATCAGGCCCCCCTATGCAAAAAAAAATAAATAAAAAAATACTTACCACAACTTACCTTCTCTCCCCTGGGGTGGGTCCCTCCATCCTTGGGTGTCCTCCTGGGGTGGGCAAGGTTGGCAGGGGGTGTCCCTGGGGGCTTGGGAGGGCACCTCTGGGCTCATTCTGAGCCCACAGGTCCCTTAACGCCTGCCCTGACCCAGGCGCAAAAATCCGGCGCAAATGCGGGTTTTTTAGTCCCGCCCACTCCCGGGCGTCATTTTTGCCCGGGAGTATAAATCCGACGCAATAGCATCGCAGTAATTTTTTTAGACGGGAACGCCTACCTTGCATATCATTAACGCAAGGAAGGTGTTCACGCAAAAAAATGACGCGAACTCCATGAACTTTGGCGCTAGACGCGTCTAACGCCGAAGTATAAATATGGAGTTAGTTTAGCGTCGAATTTGCGTCGAAAAAACGACGCAAATTCGTCGCAAACGGAGTATAAATATGCCCCTTAATGTCTAAGCTATATAATGAATAAACTACGTCAGTTAGTTTTTTTTAGAAATACTATTTTTAAGAAAAGAAGGATGGGGGCGCAATAAGAGATGAAATAGTGTTGTTTTGAATTAGGAAATGTCACTATTTTGCGTTACCAACATTAAACTAATTAAAATTATAACTAAATTATTGTAGGACCACCACAGTTTCTACAGTACATTCGATTTTGAATAACACTTTTTATGATCTGTTTGAGTTCAACTTATTTCACTGCCACGTTCACTTTCAAAAAGCAATATTGCAGAGCCATTACCTGTAATAAGTCAAATGGAAACCCGTTAAGTGCCTCCTACTGAAGCACTTTATTGAAATATTACATATGTATTTACAGGATATAGTTTAAAAATATTATAAACTTCTGACCGACCTCAACGTACATATGCTCGTCAAATGACAGAGCCATTAGAATATTGTCAGATTCTTAGATATTCATTTCATGTCCATTTAGGTGTCGATTTAAATATGGCATGTTTTACAAAATGAGTTCTAGGCATTGGGGCACAAAGTGACCAAATTAATTGCAAAACATGCATAAACACTTAGCAATGAAGGCGGAGCATTTTTCAATTAAGTTATGATTCCATTAACATATTTTGATATTTCTTCTGTTTGCCTTACCTGGGGATCGGTTTATCTTTTCGTATTTATTATCCACTCACAGAGAAGGGAGGCACAGAGCTGTCATCGTTGCTTTGAAATCATGTGCCAAGTGCCAAGCAATAATTCAGTTCTACTTGAACTATTTTCCATTATTCACCTTATTTAATAAACTGTCAGTTGAGAGAGGGCTTGATAACCTTTTTTGCAATGAATCAAAGCCACCTTCCTCCATTATGTATGCTACATTGGCAGCTAATGAAGCATAACCCCAGAGCTGATATTTTTGTAGATGAAAGAGACATCATGTCACATATTCTCTTTATTTCATCAGCTGTTCCGTAGCCAACACTAAACGCAATGATCTGCCCGCATTTCTTTTCTGACAGATGACATGCGTACTTACTGATGCCTTGTCTAATAGTTTTCAACCGCAGGCATATTGTGTGGTGCTAAATCTCAGTGAAAACACATGAATAGGAGGTTGCCTGATAATAGACCATTTAATTAGAGAACCTTATGAGAATAGCCCCTCTTATCTGCTGTACACAGGGAGATTTTTGCTATCCCTATTATACACACTGCACCACCAGGAACAAAATACTGGTGTGTCCAAGGGGTTTTTCTGACTGGAAAGAAAACACAAATTTGCTAGTTCGTGAATAAATTGCATATCTTCCTCACGGCGCGGAAAGTTGTCAAGAAAATAAAAAGGTCCCCACGCTGCAGGAAAAGAGCCTTTTGAGGAAAAAAATTCAGATCTTCACTTTTGCAAACAGTGACATTCCAGTTTATGGCAAAGAAACTGCAAATCCTAGTGCAGATGGGCAATGCAACGTAAAAGGTTAAGTTCTCGAAAATCCACTGTCCGAGAAAGCTGAACTTCCCTAGAAGGAAATTTTGCATGCAAAACATCTCAATACCATACATATGAGTGAGTCTGAGATACAAAACTTCTGCAGACTTGTGAGTTTTCCCCTGTGGAATGAGGAATTACGAGGCTAGTTGATACTTCCATACTGCATGTAATTTCCACATTCCAGGAAGAACTCGTGGGACACATTTAGAAGGTTTAACCTGGTGAGGGAAGTTCTTAAAAATCGCAGAAAGTGAAACTACATACAGTATTACTGTATTAGTTAAATACTGATTCACATGGAAAGTACAACATCTACCAAAATCAGTATTCTCGTTTTTCTTGGAATCAGCAGTAAACTTACAAAGCCAAAGTGCTATATCTGAAAAAGGATCTAGAGTCCAGGATCGCAGTCTCTGAGACTCTTACTGGAAAGAGTGTTTTGGGCTTCATTTTTTTTTTAATGCTACAAGACACCTGTTCATTCAGGGAAAGTCAATCTTTTCCAGATATGTACCATTGGATCTTCTCAGTCTTAATGGTTCTCAGTGATTTTATTCCCTTGATGTCTTTATAACAGATATCCGTGGCTGGAAGTAGTAAGGTTAGTCCACTTGATAAACAAGAGCACAGCTATCGATGGTGCCCCAGCGGGAGTGGCGCTGGTGCCCAAAGGCTCGAGGGACCCAATGAACCCTAATTCTTGCTGTATTTTAATAAACAACATTCGGTTTGGGCGAGCTACTTTCCTTGTATTTGCTAGGGCCCAGGGCTTCCGTGCTATAGCATTGTTCGACACAGATTCTGGGGTTCCCAAGAGGTAGTACAAATGGTCCATAAATCCTACCAACCTTCCAGAATGTATGGGAAAAGAAAACCTTTCTTATAGGCTGTTGGCTCCTCTATCTCCCTTAATGAAATTCAGTCCTAGAGAATAATATAATACTTGTGAAATCTCGTGTAGATGTCTCTTTTGTGTATTAGTAATTGTTGTGAAGCAAACAACTATACTTGTGAGCGCTACTGTGAATGTTTGTATTTAGTAGGATGAAACTAGTGGTTGAGTAAATTGAGGATAACAAATGAGTCCCTGGAGTGAAAACTATGGCTAGCCACAGAACTCTGCTACCAACTGTAGTATATGAACAAGTAATGTCAGACGTGCCACAATTTCTCTAGCATAAACCCTTTATGGTAAAGAAACTGCAAATCCTTTTAAAAATTACACCACATCTGAAATGCATGCGAAGAAATCAATGAATGATTTCCACACTGGATATTATAGCTTAAAGGATGTGGCACAACAAATTCTGATTGTGAATTGAGTATGGAACTATTGTTCATGTGAGTGGACTTACTTACACTCTATGAAACCAATACACTGTGCTCATCTTAGATACTGTTGCTTTCATTGCTATTACTGTCACTCATCCACTTTAGACCCATTCATGAGCCCCCCTCATGATGCCACAGAGTTAGCAAGCCAATCAGTATTAGCTGTATGAATTTTAGGCTCTGCTTCAGATCCCCACTCAGAAACATCAGACAAATAAAGGAAAACAAGGCCTTTTAGAGGTCTGTCATCTGGTCCTGTGATACCACTGATCACATCAGTGTTCTGCCCAAGTGATTTATGTGTTATCAAGTTTAGTCATATGATAGGGTGGTACAATAGTTTGACTTTGTAACAGCCTGTCACACCAAAAACAGTAGGTCGATCACAAGAACTGATACCGTTTGGTTCTTGAGAAAAAAAAACCTGATCATCCACAAATGTATTAAGCACCAAATTATGTAAAGAGTTACTAGGGATAGTAGGTATATTAGAGGCAGTGGAGGAAATGCAGTCAATGTGTAAAGTCTTGTGTGACCTCTTGTAACCATTCTATGTGCAACGTAGTGCAAATAGTCAGAGTAGCAATGACGCCTGAATTACAACTATTATTAACAGTGCGCAGAATGGACCCATCTCACTCACAGTTCAAGTCCCATGATTGCTCTCCTTTATTACCTGTGGTGTCGAAGAGTCCTTGCTTGTGGAGAGCAGAGAGGGCTTTGGAAATGAGGGTTACATTGTGCTCATTTCAATGGTCCCACTTAAATTCTAAGTCTCATATTAATCATCAATTTCATAATTAATCAACAATAACTTAGAAAAAAAATAAAAGCATATGTACTTTAATTATTTCCCAGCCCATTTCCCTACTCAGCCAAGAACTGCTACTAAAATAGAAATTATATTTAATAAAAACAATTATATCTAGTGTAAAATTTTCAAAATAGAAAATTATTCCAACAATTAAAAACTAAAGCAAGTTAAATAATTTATAATTGATTACATAACTAACAAACAACCAGATCTGAATTATCATTAATATAAAAGCTGTAGAGACTCCCCTCCGTATTTCCAACAAAAATGTGTTACTGCTATAATAAGAATTAATCAAAATCTTTACAAATATATGCATTAAAATACCAAATTAAACTGAAATACATAAAAACGTAATGAACGTAATGCAATTAGTAAACAATTAAAGTCAATATTCATAAATTGAATATTTAGTTTCCAATACAAATTAATGTACAATAAATTTTAATTAATTATACTTTAAATTACTTCCAACACTATTCTCCTACAAATGCAACAACTCACTGCTACATTATCGTTTACTAACTGAAAAGAATTAAACATTTTATATTGAAAACTACAGTACAACATTGAAATAACAATTAAACAACATATTAATACCTAAAATAAAATGTTTAACCAATATGTATGAAATTTAAAATAAATTATATTGTTTACAATTACATTTAAGCAAGTGATATTAAAGAAAACAGTATTATTTAAAACAATATTAAACACCAAAAAATAAGCTTGACAACAATATTCTGTGACATAATTTTTATGTACAAACCGTATTTTTGCTACAATAGTTCTGTATGACAATATTAAAAATACAACGCTTATTCCAAACACCACTTGTCTCACATGGTGCTCATTATGACTGTCTCATTACTATACGTTTAGTGAGAGAAGAACATCAGGGTTCTCGACCAATTCAGGTCAATCTCCTCAGATGTTTATTCAAGATACAGGTCGAATAGTTACAGGGGCTATTATGTGAATGTGTGCTTCTGAGATTAAGGGTAGACTTTGGCTTTAGAAAATGTGTTTTTTTCTAGCTAAGGCCAAGTGCTCCCCCAGCACTAATGTTTTGCATAAGCCACTACAAAAGTATACTGTGGTATTAGGTATTTGGCAAGTTGAAGTAATACTGCATCTCTTTTTGCCTTTTTTTAATGTCTTTAGAGAACCTGAAGCTTCAGCTAAAAAGAAAAATATTTTTTTGTTTTTTGCTGTTGCACACATCTCACCTCTGCACATGCCCACCAACAGATTAAGAACAATACTTTTGCCTTCTACATTGCACAGTGTTTTACAAGGAAGGTTTTAGCCAGTCATAAGGGATGGAGTCTCAGGGGAGGTCTGCTGCCCAGGCCCTAACCTGAGTTGTGAAGGACAGCTCTGAAGCAGGTTAAGAAATCGGGTATCTAGTTGAAGGTAGTGACACCCCACTCAAGCAGAAACCACAATATTTGTCAGACTGAAGTCACAAGCAAAAATTAGTCTATGCTCAACCCTCTAGTAGTGTGGCACAGAGCAGTCAGGCTTAATTTAGTTAATGTGTAAAGTATCTATGCAGCACTCCAAACAATAACAAGGTTAAGCACAACACAAGAAGAATCCCACACAATATAAAAAATAGAGTCATTTATTCAATAAATTTTTAAAGACCAAAACGACAAAAATCTAATCAGTCATAAAACTCACACTTGGTAAAAGAAGCTGTTTACCTACCTGATCTGGATGGCAACATACAATGGGTATGTTGTTTACCATCAGACCAACACAGGAAGACCCATGTCTTTCCTTGACTTTCAGTTGACCATCATTAAAAGTGTCAGTGCTACAGTAACAGCAGCCTTTACTTTAGATTCTGTAGAGGAACCACATTTCTGCAACAGCTAAAAAGACTTGACCATGTCATGGTTGCAGAGTCTGCTCTAAGCAAGGAAAGAGGCAGGAGAACCATTGTTACTGTCCGAAGTGCTCATCCAAACCAGCCATGTGTTTTCTATGTGCTTTATGTTGTGCCATACAAAGTGAAGTATTGGGAAATTGACAGAGCTGATGCTGCCATAGCAGTTATCTTTCAATGGCTGTGCATGGATACATACCTTCCGTGGGCCACTGCATCACTAGGCACACAGCAGTGCAATTGTTTTGCTCTACTTCAGGTAATCATAGACTTGCTAATGGCTTCCTCAATACCTTTATCCACCATCAGAACATAGTAGATATTCTGTTCACCGAATGACAAATGCACTACAGTCACCATGCTGCACATACCTGTGGAGAGAACATGAGCCACTTTGTCCTGGAGTACCTTATGTGATAAAATCACAAAAGTCCCTCACTCAAATAAGGAGATGATTCCAAATCATACTGAATACAGCAGCCAGCCTACTCCTAAATCTCCCACCATGCATACATCCTGCACCTCACAAAGCTTCACTAGCTTCCCATCCACAGCTCTTTTCAAACTCCTGACACACACATTCAAGCCTTGCACAGCACTTGCCTAACGTACCTCAAAACTGCCTTAAAAACCTTCCGGACACCTTTGCTCAGATTGACTCACACTCAAACACAGCATATGCATATGAAGCACCAGAAGAGGCAGTAGAGACTTATCCGAACTTGCTTCGAAATGCTAGAATGACCTGCCACTACATATCTGTGCCACCTCTAAAATTATTGCTTTCCACACAAAGCCTAACACTTGACTTTTCAACTAAGTGAGTCTATGACTCAGTCCTGACTGCTCCTGTGTTGATGACATGATATCCACGCAGATTATATTGTGCTTTACAACACACAATATGTTCCAAAGGATATTGCACCCAGTACTACATATGTGGCTGATATATGTGTCTTGCTTGCCAAGTTCAACATCCACCACAAAATAATAGATGTTCCGTTTGCCATACAAGGGCATTACAGTCACAGCACTGCACATAACGGTGTCTGGGACATATGCCATGTTGTCACTGATTTCCCTGAATGTCAAAATCTGACGTTCTTCATTATTTAGGATGCACTTTTTAGGGAACTTAGGCAGTCTTCCTCATCATGTGTTCAAGGATTGTGGACCTCTTGAGGCCGGCTCTGACCTCGCCAGCATGGTTCCACAAACTGGAAGAAGCCAGAATTAGCACAGTGAGTGCACGTAAGCCGCATGAAAGACATGTCTTCTAGGGCCTCATGTGGCTGTCATGGGATCATTTAGTAAAGGTTCACTAGGCATACGTTTGTTAATGCTTAGAATGTTGACAGAGGTGGATACTTGACAGATAGAAAAAATTTAGTAGACTATTTTTTTAATTTGTGAAGGATGTTGACCACCAATTGTTAACATGTGCGGCCAAAAGTATGTACAGGTTTGCTTGTGGTGTGCTTGTATGCACATTGATTGATAACTGAGTGAGAGTTGATTTGAATGAGGATTTCTTCCTGTGGCATTTGAATGTGATGGGCCTTTGAATAGCTGCATTATGTTGATGTGAGTGCACAGTGTGAAAGACTTGTTTTGGGCATGTGAATGGCTGTAAGTAGCCGATAAAGTTATTGAAAACTTATTGAGGCTTTTTCACACACTTTCAATAGGCATGGTTTTCATATTCTGATACTGTGATTAGAATCTGTTCTTTGAAGCTAGCACTCCTGGAGCTGCCAAAACAACCTGTATGAGTGGTTGTTTATTTTGAAAGTTCAGTTACAACCCCTCATTTCGTTGTAAACTGAACAGGTTCAGGTGTCCATGTTGGTATAACTTTTCTTGAGCCCACTCACTTTCCCACAACGTCCTGCAAAAAATGAAAAATTGCGTGAATGGCCAAGATAGCTACTACTTACATTTTGTGATAGATATTTCTGAAATCTGTGATGATCCACAAATTGCATGAACACCCAGTATTTCCATATATTCACATCAAAATGAAATCCAATTTTTGTGGGTGGCCCTAATGTCCATGATCGGGAGCCAACATGGAGACATTACGGGCCTTATTTATACTTTTTGGTGCAAAACTGCACTAAGGCAATTTTGCCCCAAAAAGTTTTGCACCGGCTTGCACCATTTTTTAGCACCAGCTGGGCACCATATTTATGGAATGGTGCAAGCCGGTGCAAAGGGTAGGCTAGCTTAAAAAAAAATGACGTTAGTCAGTTTTGAGTCAAAATAAATGATTCTGACCAGATTAACATCATTTTTTGACGCTAAGGGGCATATTTATACTCTGTTTGCACTGAATTAGCGTCATTTTTTTTTTACTCTAATTCAGTGCAAAACTAACTCCATATTTATACTTTGGTGCTAGACCCATCTAGCACCAAATTTATGGAGTTGAAGTCATTTTTGGGAAGTGGAAACCTACCTTGCCTTAATGAGATGCAAGGTAGGCGTTCCCGTGCAAAAAAATGACTCTATGGCCTTAACACCATATTTATACTCCCATGTAAAAATGGTGCAAGGGAGGGAGGAGGGGTCAAAAAATGGGGCAAAGCTTGCTTTGCCCCATTTTTTAAGACCTCGGTCAGGGCAGGTGTTAAGGGACCTGTGGCCCTATTTCCATGGTGAAACACCATGGAATAAGCCCAGAGGTGCCCTCCCTAGGCCCTAGGGGCACCCCCACCCACACTAGAGGGACTGCGAGGATGGGGGACCCCATCCCAGGTAAGTACAGGTAAGTGCATTTTATTTTTAAAAGTGCCATAGGGGGCCCTGAAATGGGCCCCCATACATGGCACCGGGTGCAATGGCCATGCCCAGGGGAACCCTGTCCTCTGTGCTGGCCACTGGGGTGGTGGGCATGACTCCTGCCTTTTCTAAGGCAGGAGTCATGTGGCATGGTAGGTTTAGCACCATAAAATGACGCTAATCTGGTTAGAGTCATTTTTTTTTACTCTAACCTGCTTAAAGCCATTTTTTGGTGCTAAACCCTCTTCTTCCATACTGCCAGCCCCACCCGACTAAAGTCATTTTTTTAAACTCTAGCCTACCCTTTGCACCGGCTTGCACCATTCCATAAATCTGGTGCCCGGCTGGTGCACAGAAATGATGCAAGCCGGTGCTAAACTTTTTGGTGCAAAACTGAGTTAGTGCAGTTTTGCAGCAAAATGTATAAATAAGGGCCAATATTTTGTAAGTTTGCGCCACTTTTGTGTCATAAAATGACGTTAATGCGGTGCAAAAAAAGTTTAAATCAGGGCCTTGGTGCTAGATGGGTCTAGCACCAAAGTATAAATATGGAGTTAGTTTTGCACCGAATTAGAGTTAAAAAAAATGACACTAATTCGGTGCAAACAGAGTATAAATATGCCGCAGAGTATAAATATGCCCCTAAATATGGCGTTAAGCCCATAGAGTCATTTTTTGCACGGGAACGCCTACCTTGCATCTCATTAAGGCAAAGTAGGTCTCCACTTTCAAAAAATGACTTTAACTCCATAAATTTGGTGCTAGAGGGGTCTAGCACCAAAGTATAAATATGGAGTTAGTTTTGCACCGAATTAGAGTAAAAAAGAATGACACTAATTCGGTGCAAACAGAGTATAAATATGCCCCTACATTTTTCAACTGAAAGCCACAATGTTTTCACAATGTGGGTAGCTGTGCATTTTGTAGGCCTGGATGGAGTGCATGAAGTTGCGCCATACTGAACTCCTGGAAAGTGGCTAAAAAACTCTACTGTGCTACAAGGAGTTCCGCTAGCAGGCAGAGTTTTCTGTTGCATCTGTTCATGTCAAACACAACTCGAAGTACATACTCACATTCAAAGTTGCACAAGAACGGCACCACGCAGTTCTCATGGATGCAGCCATCTTGTTTTTCACTCTGTTTATGGTGCTGGGCCTTCAACTTCAATCTGTCCCCAGTCTTTGTAATCCAACACCACACACTATATCTACCCCTATTTTTTATTATTTAATTTGTGCCTTTTTGTGTTTCATTATTTTTCCCTTATTTCTTCAATCCTTTTCTTCCTGTTTCTTTTCTCCTACCCTAGTACACTACCCAGCACCATGACAGAGCAGTGGGGCAACAGCAGCTGCCTCTCTTGTTGGTGGGTCTGCCACCAAGGGTTGCAGCCTCGGCCGATCTTCAGCAAGGAGGAGGTGGCAGCACTGTTTTTTTATGTGCAGCACTACCTCCTCTCCATGCTGACAGCAGGCCACAGGCCTGGAAGCGGTTACCCCCTGTGGGAGCAGGGTGCGCTGGTTGGTCAGGGCCGCCACGCAGGTCCAATGCATGACACAGCATTTGACACACCGATGGGCGGATATCCTTGACTATGAGCAGGACCTGCTCGACCTGCTAGGCGTCAAGATCCCGGGGCTTGCTGAGTATTATATTTTTATTGTGTTTATGTTCTACAATCCTAACTTTTTTTCCAAATAGCATGCGGCTTCCACTCAGAGGTAAGCTAAGGTTAGTTTACTTTGAGAATATTATTTATTATGTGATTAGAGCTGGGCAGGTGCTCGGTGCTACATCATCATACTCGTAGGTAGGTACTCTCTTTCGGCTGATTATTTAAGAAGCCATTGCAACACAGACCCCTCTGTCCTCCGGTCTCCATAGAGAATTAATGATGTCAGTGAGTTAGCGTTTTCTGTGACTTTACGTAGCTCGTACAGTCCCAAGGAATTTCACAGTTATGTGAATAAGCATGCATTGCAAAATAGGGAGACTGAGTTGGTCCATGAAGCGACTTGAGAAATGAGAATAGAATGAAAGGTCATTCATTGGAAATTCAATGAATTTATTTCCAAATGTATTTTTTGTTATGGAAATTTAGAATATGGATTTTAGGAGCATAGCCGGCTCAACAATAGTTGATCATACTAGTATAGTACCACTGGCAATCTAATTTAAGTACGCTATTGTATTTGTCTGTTATATAATACTTTTCTGGAGATTAACGATACCACTAATGTATTTTTTTAGTTTTCTTTCGAATCTTACATCAGCACCCAAGGACAAGAAGAGGGGCACTGCACCGGCGGGCCCGGCAGGAGCTGGGGAGTTGCCAACCACCAGTTGGATGCTGATGACTCTGCTCATCACAGGAAGTCATATTATTTAATATTATTATTATTATTTCCCTAAGTTTTACCTCTCCCCACTTTTATACTAGTTTTAATTTTCCCTTGTTTACTTTTTTATACTTCAACCCTTTTTTCAGACTCCCTCATCCAAGTTTTGTTTGAATCCTGCTATCCTTCAATTATCTTTTTCTTCTTTCATTGATCATTTTGTGTTCCACCCATTCGTTGCTCGTCAATTATTGTGAGTCATTGTCAATCATAGGCTATAGCTATGCCCCTCTATTACACAAAGCTTTTAATTCTCTTGACTACCTGGCTTTTCTAAAATTCCAACAAAATGCCTGGGGTGATATTTTTGATAGAAGATACTGTAGTGCTAACCGAACTGTAACAATTGTGGTTATATTTTTTTATTTTAAAAATTAAGAATGGGACCTGGCATCTAGAAACTGTATACTGATTTTTATAGCCACACCGACCAGTGGATCCGGCTCAAGTTTAAATGCTGTAGGAGCAGATGGAGCAGGGGGAGACACGGCATCAGGATCAAGTGTTGGTAAGCCACATTGCTTGCTTATAATCAATTAATCTTACTCACTATCTAGAAGGGCGTTGTCGTGATTTGATTCATGAACCACCCATATTATAGCTTCAGCAGCAGTTGGGGTACTTATCTGCTAGGATAGTGATGTGTATAGGGGAAAATGAAAGGGCGATTGAATAATTGCTTGCATAAATAAAGAATGGAGCTCTTCTTCTGTAGAGAGATCAGTAATGCCCTTCTATTCTTCTATAGCAGTGGTTCCCAACCTGTGGTCTGGGGACCCCTGGGAGTCTGCAAAGCCTCCTCAGGGGGTCCACAACTGCTCAGAAAATTAAATAACATTAACAGATTAGGTTCCCAGCTTTCAGTAATGATTCTTTGGGGATCCCCAGATTCCAATAATGATTCAGTGGTGGGCCGCCGGGTTCCAATGTTGATAATGTACGGGTCCACAGAAGTTGAAAGGTTGGGAACCACTGCTCCATAGCAAATTATACCTACCTGCCTAATCCATCTGCTTTACTCTGCAGTAGAATAAGTCAGGTTTCTTGACTTACCTTACTGGCCAGTGAATCAATTTGTTGGAAAGAATTTGTGATGGTGGGTGAGACCAGTGAATAAAGTGCCCGGTTTGATCTCAAGTTTGGCATAGGCGATACCATGAGACGAACATGCCAAATACAATCTATATAGCCAATTTCTTATACTGTAGTGCAGTGCATTGTTCCCCCCGTCTACTTATGGCAGACAGGAATTAAATATATCCTCATTTTATACATGACATGTGTGACATATATTAATTATATGCCTCTTTGGAGTCAGGGTAGAAACTGAACTGAGTGAAAGGCATGTGGGGAAGAGCAGGGCCATTGGAATTAAAGATAGATTATTGTTAGTTACAGCTGCCCGAGCTGTAGACAGTTGCAGCGTACTTGAAGCCCTGGCCAGCATGCCTCCAATCTTTTGGCACAACATCTTGTACACTCTAGTGCATAATGCCTTACTCATCATAATGAGAGGTAATTCATTTTTCTTTTTCCTCTTAATGTGTCTGTCTAGTTACTAGAAAAGCCTTTAAAAGAGAGAAAATGAAATCACTGTTTTATTCATCAGGTCTTATTATGCCTTTGTTCTTTTCAATCAAACAGTTAGTGCTACTTATGTGAGATATGTGTAGGTAAACAAATAAAATATTGGCCCTATGACTCTCCTAATCATAAATAATCACATCAAATTTCAATATCCCCAGGGAACCAGCAATGTAGTGCTACTGTGCCACCTACTACCTATCATTTGAAGAAATGTTTGTTAAGAGCTTGCTAACAATTTGTATTTTGTTATTCTTCATTTTCTCCATATAGATACTCCTGTCCAACGACCACCATCAACCGGGCAGGAGATAGCAAGCCATCTGTCGCAGTAAAAGTTAGGAAACATTTGGGCTGAATACCAGCTCCTGGTGATCCTGGAAGAGGAAGAGGCCAAGACAGCTGCCTTGGACCCAGGACCCTGCAGGGCAGAACGTCCTCCTCCAGCGTCCTGGCCAATACATCACCGGTGCTGCCACCAGCGCTCAGGGTCCCTGACTGAACCTGCTGCTGTACCCTACCACTCCACCAGGGCATTAATCCGATGCATCCTACAGCGGATGGACATGATGGAGAGCCGGCTGGCAGGCATTGAGCAGAGCCTCGACTGGCTCTGGACCCATTTTAACAGAGCCCTTTTTTAAGCGGTGGGAGGGACTTATTGTGGATGGAGAGGGTGGGGTGGGATTTGCGCTGGACTTTGGACTTTTCATTGGACTTTTTGGGGATGGGGTTATTTCTTCGGGGAGAGGGGAGGGAGTGTTGTGGGTGGAGAGGGAGGATTTTCCATTTTAAAATAATAAATGGGATTTTTTTTACTTAATTTGCATCTCAAATCTTTATTTTGGTGTTTTAGACATTTAGCTTGCACTGCGGTCTTTTAGTGTAGCCTGTTATTTTTATTCTTAAAAAAGAAAATGTATGTCATTTACTTAGACCCTTGCTCTATTGCCTCTGCAACTAATATTGATCACTAGGGGATGGCTGTGCTTGCCTATTTTGCATACCAAAAACTCTACACACAGACAACATCTTTAGTAGGACTTAAATACTAACTAAACAAGTTCACTTTAATCCATAGTTCCTCTCGTATCTGAATAGATGAAGCGAGGGAGTCTTCTTACTGTCCTGTTTTTCCCAAGATGGCATCTTAAGGGGGTGGCAGGTAGTAGTAGCAGGCTAGCCCGCTAACACGAAAGACAAAACTTGAAAGAAGGTGCCACTCCCACCTATGCAAACTCCAACTACAGAATTAATCAAAGGGTTATCAACCACTGTCGATTTGATTGAAAGAAAACAGAGAGTTAGTAGGTCATCATCCCATTATCATAACTTTAGGAAGACTGAGACCAGACTACCACAATGACATTATTTGATACACAGCAAAGAAGATCTGTTTGAGAATACAATTTAGCAATATAATTTTTTTCCGAGCAATGGTAGGGAGCTATATTATAAAACTAAATTTAGGAAATTAAATCATGGAGTCAGAGGAAGTTGGCTCAGACTCAAGAGTGTTTGGACCAGGTTTAGTGTTTATGGAACACACACAAGACTTGAATGAAGATGTTGATGGGGCCGGTGTGGAATATTGATCAGGTAATAGAAGGGAGAAGGTCAGGCAATGAGTTGGTATTGCTTTCACCACATCTGCCCCAGCAAGTGTGTGATTCGTTTATGGTGTAAAATTAGGTCACACCTCAATAAATCACTCAGTCCGGGGGAAGAAGGTTAGAGTCTCAATGAATGGTTGGGAAAAGAGATTTGGAGAAAGGTGTGACAAAGACAAACAATACACAAAGTAAATCACAAAAATATTTGTTGGGGCGCTGCTAGACCTGACAGCCTTAGGGTGGTCACCCCTAACTTTTTTCCTGCCTCCCTCTACTTTTTGGACACTGTTCTTGCTGGTTTTAGGACTCTGCACACTTTACCACTGCTAACCAGTGCTAAAGTGCATTTGCTCTCTCCCTTAAAACATGGTGACATTGGTTTATACCCCAGTGGCTTATTTAATTTATTTGTAAGTCCCCAGTAAAGTGCAGTACATGTGCCCAGGGCCTGTAGATTAAATGCTACTAGTGGGCCTGCAGCACTGATTGTGCCACCCATATAGGTTGCCCCTGAACCATGCCTCAGGCCTGCCATTGCAAGACCTGTGTGTGCAGTCTCACTGCCACTTCGACTTGGCATTTAAAAGTACTTGCCAAGCCTTAAACTCCCCTTTTTCTACATATAAGTCACCACTAAGGTAGGCCCTAGGTAACCCTAGGGCAGGATGCTATGTATTTAAAAGGCACGGCATGTACCTGTGCAGTTTATATATCCTGGTAGTGTAAAACTCTTAAAAATTATTTTATCACTGCTGTGAGGCCTGCTCCTTTCAGAGGCTAACATTAGGGCTACCCTTATAGACTGTTTGAGTGGTAGACTCTGATCTGAAAGGAGTAACACGGTCATAGGTAATATGGCCAGAATGGTAATACAAAATCTTGCTGACTGGTGAAGTTGGATTTAATATTACTGTTTCAGAAATGCCACTTTTAGAAAGTGAGCATTTCTCTGCACTTAGATCCTTCTGTGCCTTACAATCCACGGCTGGCTGGGTTAGTTGACAGCTCCCTTGTGCATTCCACTCAGACAAACCACAAACACAGGATACTCAGTCACACCTGCACACATTTGCATACTGAATGGGTCTTCCTGGGCTGGGAGGGTGGAGGGCCTGAGACTTACAAGTCAAAGGACAGTAGCCTGCCCTCACACAATGGACTGCCACACCCCCTACTGGGACCATGGCATACAGGATAGAACTGAAAGGGGACCTTGTGCACTTCTAAGCCGCTCTTTGAAGTCTCCCTGCTTCAAAGGCACATTTGGGTATTTAAGTAGTGTCTCTGACACTACCAACTCAGACACTTCTGGACAAGATACCACTGGAGTAGAATCCGTGAACAAGAACCTGCAACCTGCCAAAAGGAACTGCCTGGCTGCCCAAAGGACTCACCTGACTGCTTTTCTGCAAAGGACTGCTGCCCTGCTGTTGCTCTGCTGCCTTGCTGTCCTTTGGCTCTGCTGAGAAGTGCTCTCCAAGGGCTCGGATAGAGCTTGCCTCCTGTTCCTTGAAGTCTCAGGACCAAAAAGACTTCTTCTTTGCAAAAGTACTCCTTGTGTGGCAAAAATTGCTCACAGCCTGCAAGAAACGACACACATACTGCATCGCAGTGAGAAAATCACTGCACGACGAACAGGATTGACGCAGCCCGGCTCCCCGAGAGCAGATCGACGCAGCACCAGCATTGGGACCAGAACTTCAACGCATGGCTCACTAGATCGATGCAAAGCTTGAACCGGAGTGACGCAGCCCAACTTCCTGCAAGAAGAATCAATGCAGCGCCTGCCGTGCAACAGACATTTCCACGCATCGCTCACCGGATTGACGCAGTCCCTGTGACTTCATCCTGCATACCTAGGATTTCTCTGCATCGTCCCCAGGGTGTCCAAAAAAAAACACAATGCTAAGAGGATCCCAGTCTACACGCTAGAAATTAATGCACAGCCTGCCCTGTGTCAAAACTCAATGAAGCATTGTCTGTGTGCACCTGAAAAATCAACAAGAAGTTTGTTGCTTTTTAAAGACTAAAGACTTCCTTTATCATTTCCTACAGTGATAATTTAAAGTGTACTTATCAAATCTTAATCATTTTGACCTGCATTTAATCAGATAAATATTATTTATTTTTCTAAACACTTTGTGGTGTATTTTTGTGGTGATATACTGTGTTGTTGCATGATTTATTACACAAATACTTTACACATTGCCTTCTAAGTTAAGCCTGACTGCTCAGCGCTAAGCTACCAGAGGGTGGGCACAGGATAATTTGGATTGTGTGTGACTTACCCTGACTAAAGTTAGGGTCCTTGTTTGGAGAGGGGGATAACCTGACTGCCAACCACAGACCCCATTTTTAACAGTCGCTGAGCAGCACACCATCATCAATCTATTGTGGAAGGAAATTAAGGGTTAACTAAGTATGGCACAGTTCAATAAATTAATTGGAAACAGTCCTTTTGCCCCAACGAGACCCCAGATAGTATATCCTAAGTGTTCTGTCTTCTAGTTTTGAAATATGGAAGTTTTAATGTAAACTACCCATTTCTAAAAATGATGATTGTTAAAAGAAAAATGACGCTGTATTGCCAAATAGGGTGATGCATCTCTATTCTTCTTGGAATGTCTGTCACTCTGGTGCCTGTCTGAACCTGTCCGGTACATAACCTGGAGTCTTGAGCTTTCCAAGTTTTGTTTGTGCAGGAGAGAAGTAGGAAAAGGCCTGGGCAAGATAAGCGTCATAAGCAGTCAGGAGTGTACCAAGACTCAGAGGCAGAGCAAGAACATAAGAGGAGTTTAGCGTTTGAGCTAGCAACACATCATACACATACTCAGCAGCATTTTCAAATCAACACACCTCTCTCCAGTTCACAGTGCTCCAGTTCACAGTGCTGAGTGAGTACCAGTCCTCAGAGTCTTCTTGAGTTCCCTTTGAAGTCTAAAACTTTCTTTTTTCTAGCTATTGAGGTATTCCCGCCCTGAGTCCTTCCACCTTCCTCCTCTGGATTCAGAGTAACTCTGTCCAAGTCATAAACCAAGCAAATTATCTTTGAAGTGCACTGCTGTTGAAACCCAAATAGAGAAAC
This sequence comes from Pleurodeles waltl, assembly GCF_031143425.1. NCBI lineage: Eukaryota > Metazoa > Chordata > Amphibia > Caudata > Salamandridae > Pleurodeles > Pleurodeles waltl. Next base: position 932,154,134 of record NC_090436.1, on the reverse strand, counting down.
AGAACTGGAGTATTTATTTTGTTTAGATGTATGTTTGGTAACTAAAGTGGCTGGTTTATTATGAGGAATCAGAAACAAGGAGAGGACCAGGCAGGTAAATGTCATTACTTTTGAAAGGCCAATCACTTATATGAATAAAAGATCACCCATCATTGGAAACAAGTTTACACATTTGTTGAACTCCCTCCCTCATTGTCACACCCCGTGTACATCAGTCATCATTCAAAAATGTATAATCACAATCAATCAATATATCACCACTCATTGGTGCAATAGTTACTTAGTTACCCCTTCCAATCCAAGCAGTCTCCCTTTCTGCTTCAGTTCAGGAAGGACCTCAAGACCTAGCTCTTGGACTAAACTGGCCATCCATTGCTTCAACTGAGCTGCAGTACCCCCACAGCGCCTTGAGACCCGACCAGTTGGTTAGTCACACTCTATAAGAATCCTGATTGATTGAAGCACGGTGGTTGAATAAAATACCTCCTGTTTCATGGTATTGACAAATTGGAATTTGGCATTGGCAGTCTTTTAGTCAATGATCTTCTAGGGCAGTCCTGCTAGGTGATGTAAAAATAGGATAGGCAATAGAACGTGAGGGAGACAGCATCTCTCCAATGTCCTGAAGGATATGTGGTGGCTTCTTCACTGCACACAGGTCCAACTCCAATCCGGGCTTCTATGTGACTATAAAATCAATGGTGGGACAGCATAAATCGACACTAACATAAAGCTGCACTAGCATTTATTTTCAAAAGAAAAAGAGGCTGAACAAGAAATAAGTAAACGTTTCTGTGGTGGCACTGGAATACTCCTCTGGTGTTTTGGGAGCTATATAATTAGATGTTATAAAATGCTGGTTCATTTTGATCATGGTCAATCTCTCCACATTTTGAAGTGAGAGACTAGTCGCTCCCATTGTAGCAACTGAACTAGCTGCACTGAACACACGTTCAGCAGAAACACTGGCTACAGGACAAGCCAGAAATGTTATTGCCAGCCTGCTGAGCTCTGGTCATTGGTGCATCTTCCCATACCAATGCACCAATAGGTTTTGATCCACGCACACCTCTTTTGGGTCATCCAGATACTCCTGGAACACCCTCTCAATGGTCATTGATACTGCCACCTGCTCAATCACCTTTTCCTTCACCTCTGCACTGCACTTAAGACCTGCTACCTGACACCAAGCCAATGCAGAAGTTCGGTCTGATTCCTTTCTTGTTGTTGTCGATGATTTTCTTGTCAGTGGGGTTGTCAGATGTGGGACAAGACTGCCCTCTCTGGAAGTTGAAGGCAGCACCCCAGAACTGCGGAGGGGGACTCTAAGTTCCCGCCATTTTTCTTCCAGTTCCCCTGCTTGCTGAACAATCCACCTCTTGTATTGTGAAACATCCCCTTCAGAAAAAGGAATGATAGTGGAAATAATTTTTTTGCAGCGTGGATCAAGTAGGCTGGTGCAGATGTACTCTTTGGATGAGATGATGTACATTTTCAGCCTTGTATTACAGGTCAAGTGATAGGTTAGGCCATTAACCACGGCATGCACTTCTGGAATTTTGTTCCCGCTCCCAAATCTGAACCTTTCAGACACTTTCTTTAGCTACTCCTATAAGAGGGTAGCTTGGCCCATTGTACTGTCCTCCTTGCTAACTTCCAGCGTGAAAACCTCAAAGGGGTGCAGCATCTGTGGAGGCATTTGATTAGGCCCCATTTATCTGCATTCATGGTTTTAGCTTTCCAAATTCATCAGCTCCTCATTGAATGACATAGCTCTTAATCTGTTTGTAGTGCTCAAACAACGTTCCAGCGTGTTGGCACCTCCTGTATCAGGGCTTTATCTGGTACTCTGTTATCATGCTGAATAATCTGCAACTCTTTCTGGGCTTTAAAAGAGTTGCTGAAATGAGTGAAGATGTGCCTGCAGGTGGGTAGTATGTTGCTGACTATGCCTTTTTTTAAAAGAAAGTCTTGCACAACCAGGTTGAATCAGCGCGCCAAACACAGGAACCTGAAATAGCCACCTTTTTCCATTGCCTTAACAATGTTACTGCCACTGTCGGTGGAAACCAACAGACCCAACTCAAAGACCTCTGGGTCACAGCCATTCAGACACATTGCTATTAAACTCCTCCAAGATGTTTTCAGCTATTTGCGATTTCTCAATGGTGAACATGGCTACTGTTGCATGTTACTAAACTTTCTAAAATTGTCTTTGGGGCCAAAACCTGTAGTTTACTTTTGCTTTACCTCCATAAAAGAGATCTAATAATTCGCCTGACAACTGGTCCACATGTCTGTCATCAGGTGGATAACATAGACAACACTTTGCTGCAAAGCATGTCCAACCAATTGTAGCACTTCTTGAAGCAGCTCTGGATAGCAGCTCTGGAAAAATAGATCCAGCTTGGAACCTTTCGTTTTGGGCAGAGGGCTGCCACAAACTCTAAGAATCCCACTCCTTCCATACAAAAAAGGGAGCAGGTCTAGTGCTAACAGTTTAGCCAGTTTCCCATTGTACAAACATGTCATTGGGTGGTTGCGGTCATAGGACCCCTCCTGCCTAAACATGTCCATAATTATAGTATGGATTTTCTTCTTTTGTGAGGCCACTGACGCAGGCGACTTTAGAGATGTAGGTGGTAGTAGACTCATTGCGCATAGTGATGGTGCAGTCACCATATGCTGTGATGTCTTCATCTGACTCTAAGTCTTCCTTTGCTATTGTGAGGTCACTGATGCAGGTGATTCTGGCACACTACTGGGGACATGGCTAATTTGCATGAGAATGTCACCTTCTTCTTCCTCACCTTCCACCATGATTTGACCAGTTGTAGCTGATGTTTTCTCTCTCTCCTCACCTTCACCACAGCGATCACGTTGAACTGTTTGTTAAGGTGCTCCTCTCAACGGATCATGTGATGCTTTTTCATATGGGTCGTAGGGCCTCCAGTACTATAATGTGAACAAGACATACCTCAACGAATACTCGTGTGGCAAATGGAGCACATGGCAATGCTCTCCTCCTTTTTGCTAATCATTAAAAAGTCCAAAAACTTACTTTCTTATTTGGCTACTGCCAATGCCTGAAGAAGAACCGCATGTAGGTGGGTGTGTCGATTGCTTCTCAGCAGTGCATACTTCTACTCAGGAATGGGTTGGTGCAGGTCTCTGCTGGGGCCTTACAAATATGGGAGCTGGCGGTGCTGTCTGTACGACATCCCTCAGAGCAGATTGGTTAGCAATGTTGGACTCCTCTGTGCCATCTTCCACAAGGCTGACTCATCATCATCATCATCATACTCATCATCATCCTCTTCCATGATTCTAAAGCTTTCTGGAACTTTTCTTTTCCCTTGCCTCTCCTGGCATCTCCCGCACTCTGCCTGGGTCCACTCCATGCCCCAATCATCATCATCAGAAGTGGTGCTTGGAGAAGATGGTGGATTAGTACCCTTCCTTTTTCTTGCTGGAGATCTGGGAGCCATTGATTTTGAAAGTAAAGGTTCTTGCTCAGTAAGAAGCTCGACCTCCTATTCTGCTACAACTTCGGGAAGATCTGGCTTCAGTTGCTGCCCACTCTGCTCTGTTTCCTGAAATGATTGGGTAAGATTTTTGCAAAAGGGACACATCCAAATCAGCATCACAGCTTGTTGGCATCCCTATGATGGCAGTGGTTGCCTCCCTGACTGACATGGTTTTGGGTTGGGCTGATGCTGTTGATGTGGGAGTGCTGCTCCGAGGTTTCGTCCTGGAGGCTGGTGTAACAGGCACACATCTCCTGAAAAAGGTTGCAGTTGGCACGCTACTTCTTCTCACTGGCCACGTTCTTAGAAGCAACTTTCTTTGGGACCATCTTAAGTTTCCATCAGGTGTGCAGTGGCACTAAGATGCACAACGTGCCTGTAGATTGAAATTAATTTAATGTCTTCTCTTTGGCAGCACTGCAGTATATGTGGGGACTCTTCTCTTGTGCACCTAAAAACAACCAAGCAAAAGAACTTGTAGTTAGTGAAGCCTGGCATTGTTGCACATTGGAAATAGTACAGAGAAATGCATTCTTAGTGCAGATGGTTACTTATGTAATACAGTTATTTATTTAATCTATGCAATGGTAGTGTTATGGCATTGTGCACTGTTTGTCATGCTACGAATTTAATCTTTTGTTGTCCAATGTGAGCATGTTTGGTGTTAGACTAGTCCCTTGATATGGCTTATGTATTTATCTGATTGAGTTTTGTTTGTGCGGACACTGAGGCCCACATTCATACTTTATGCAGTTTTGCGTGAAAAAGTTTACTGCTGGCTAGCGCCATTCCAAAATGCCGCCCTCGTGTTTTATTTATGGAATGGCACAATCCGGCACAAAGGGTGGACTAACGTCATGGGAAATGACATTAGTGGGGTGGGGGTCCGCGTGGCGGTATGGGAGAATGCTGTTTTGCACCAAAAAATTACGTTAGGCTTCTTAGAGTATAAAAGATAACTCTAACCAGCCTAGCATAATTTCTTGACAAAAAACCTACTATACCACATGACTCCTGTCTTAAAAAAGACAGGAGTCATGCCCACCACCCCAACGGCCAGCACAGGGGCCAAGGGTCCCCTGATCATGGCCAATGTACCCAGTGCCATGTAAGGGGGCCCGTTTCAGGGCCCCCAATGGCTCTTTAAAAAAAAAAAAATACTCAACTCTATTTACCTATTCTTACCACGGATGGGGTTCTCCCATCCTCCCCTTTCCCTCTGGTGTGGGTGGGGGTGTCCCTGGGGCCTGGTGAGGGCACCTGTGGACTTATTCTATCATGTTCCACAATGGAAATAGGCCACAGGTCCCCTAACGCCTACTCTGACCCAGGCATTAAATAATGGTTCTATGCAAGCTTAGCACCATTATTTAGGCCGCCTCCCTCCCGTGCAACATGTTTTGCTTGGGAGGATAAAAAATACACCTGGGCCTTAGAGTCATTTTTGCCCGGGAACGCCTACCTTGCATCTCATTGACGCAAGGTATTTTCCCGCTAGCAAAAAATGACTTTCACTCCAAAACCTTGGTGCTAGACGGATCTAGCGCCAAAGTATTAATTTGGAGTCAGGTTTGCGCTGAATAAGTGTAAAAAAATGACACTAATTCAGCATAAAGCAAGTATAAATCTGGGCTATGGAGTGTTTTCAGTTCTGCTAGCTTTGATTACATTTGACTGTGTGTGTGTACATTTAGCTGTGTGTACCTTGCAGCTAGTTCCTGTGGTAGTATGTCCCATGCAGTTGGAGTTGTATGTGCTTTGTTGATTAGTACTGCCACATTGTGCAGGTGGGCATGACATTTGGGTCTAGTACTGTTTGTCCCTGAGACACATGGAGGACCGTTTCCTGTGCACATGTGGTTTTAGGAGCCTATGCAAAGTGATATGCGTCCAAGTGCAGTCTCCTTCTCCAAATGCTCCTGATGCCCCATACCTATTGTGCAGAGATTGTTAGCATAGTGACCTTTGTCTATTTGTCACTCTGTTTATTGTGCATGCTATTGTCCTTTCTTTGTGCTGTGTGTGATGTGTATGATGTGTGTATCCATTACAGGGCTGTCTACTGGGGTTTTTGTGTTCCATGCCACATTGATACATGTGTGTGCTGTATGTGATGACAGTCTATGGCCTGTGTGGAATTTGAGTGTGCGAGTTGTATTGGTAGATGTGATGTTTGAGTGTTGTTGGTGATGTGTGAGACAAAGTTGTGTATCCTTCACTATCCTTATGCCTTAGATTTGTGTACGTGTTCTTGTGTAGTGTTTCTGTGCAGTGTGAGTGAGCTGCCCATCTTCATTTATGATTTGGAATGTGTAAACAGTGAGATGTGTATTTTGTGTCTGTAGCATGACCCCCCCCCATATGATGTGGACTATGGAGCTATGATCTGTTGTTACCTTTAATGACACAGGTAGGTGTGTGTACTTACGGTCGGTTGCTCCCACGGCAGCATTGATTTTGTGTTCCTTCGATGATAAATAGCAGCAGCAGGATGTGGGTGATGGGTTCCATGGTGGCACCGGATGTGGGAGGCTGTCTGCAGATGATGATCTCCCTTTAAACTGTCCGTTTCCACCTTCTGAGATGTGGTGGTTGGATCTCCATGGTCACAATGGTGATGTGAAACCTCGTAATGTGTTCAGCAACATAGAACCCACTGGCCTGTTTCTGCTGCCTTGGCGGTCTGTGCTGCCTGGTGGTGCCGGTGGAATAGCAGTGTTCTGTAGTCCATAGGTTGATTGACTGCCAAACCCATAATGAAACCCTCAGTAACAGGCCACAATCCCACACTAGACCCAGTAAAGGTCTGTATAAATTAATCCTTGCTCAACCCTTGGGAGCTTGTCCCACGAGCAGTTAGGCAGAACTTAGGAGACAGATGTGTAAAGTATTTAATATCAACAAAAAAGTAAATAAGTAAAACATAACACACAATAAAACTCAAACAGCAATTTATACAAGTAGGAAATATTTTTGCCCCTCATTACAACCCTGGCGGATGGGGGAGAAGTGGCGGTAATATCGCCAACAGGCCGGCGGAAAAAAATTTGAATTATGACCATGGTGGTTACCGCCATGGTCATCCGCCACTTCTCCACTCTGACCGCCAGGGCGGTGACGACAGCTGGGCTGGAGACTTTGGTCTCCAGCCCGGCGGCCGTCATTAGACCGCCGGCGGTATCACGACCCTGCATACCGCCATGGATTTTGGGTGGTTTGGAACCGCCACGAAATCCATGGCGGTAGGCACTATCAGTGCCAGGAAATTCCTTCCCTAGCACTAATAGGGGTCTCCCCCACCCCGAGTCAAAAAAGGACAGAGGGCTGCCAGCAGTCTTAATACGCCGTGCGGAAAACCACCTGCACTGGCGGTCTTCAGCACACCGGTTCCTCAGTGGTCTTTGAAAAAGACTGCCGAGGTCGAAATGAGGGCCTTTATCTTTAAAATGACACCAAAATGACAACAATCCAATGTAGGGAACCGCAGATATGAATTTTTAAAGATTAAGGCCCTCATCATAACCATGGCGGTAAATGCCGCCTACCGCCGTGCTGACAGCCGCCAACATACCTTGAGCGCAGCGGTAATCCGCCACGGATATTCTGACCCACACATAGAAATCCGCCACTATCCAGACACCCACACAAGTCAGCCAGGTCAGTGATAAACTGGCCATAGCCAAACCTACACCGTTGCGCCAACAGGAATACGCCCACAGTATGACGACCCACGAATAACCGCGGCGGTCTTTCAACCGTGGTAAACCATTGGCAGTACACACCGCTGCGCTCACACACTTATAAAACTACACCACATTGGACAATTCAAATCACACACACCTGACACACATACACACACCACAGCCACACACCCAATCCAATATAAAACACACACACACATTACCCACAACCCCTTACATCGAAAAAAAAGAGGCCAAACACAGAGAGACAAGCAAGGAGCACCCACTCAATCAGAGGCACAGACCACCATCACCCATACACCATTCACGCACATCACAGCATATATCACAACACATCACCCCACACATCACCCCACACATCCTCACACATATCACTCACCCCACATCCATGGCACCCCAAAGACAACCCAGGTTTTCTGAGGAGGAGCTAAGGGTCATGGTGGAGGAAATCATCTGGGTAGAGCCACAGCTTTTCGGATCACAGGTGCAATAGACGTCCATTGCAAGGAAGATGGAGCTATGGCGGAAGATCATGGACAGGGTCCACGCCGTGGGACAGCACCCAAGAACCAGGGATGACATCAGGAAGAGGTGGGGGGACCTACAGGGGAAGGTGCATTCCGTGGTAGAAAGACACCAGGTAGCTGTACAGAGGATTGGCGATGGATCCCCACCTCCTCCCCCACAACTAACAACATGGGAGGGGTAAGTCTTGGTGATCATGCATCCTGAGGGCCTGGCAAGAGTAGCAGGAGGACTGGACTCTGGTAAGTCAAATCTTTAATACTTTATCCCCACCATACCTCCATGCTATCACAAATTCCTACCCCTACCCTCACCCCAATCACTCCACCAACTTACATGTACCCCAATATCACAACCCACCCATCCCAATACCAAGCCCTGCATGCAACACCAATACATGGACACCCATCACAGACCTGCATGGATACCCATCACCCCAGTATGCCCAGTAGAGAGACTCACCCAGCACACAAAATCCCCACTCACACAAGGGCAAGCCGACAGGGAAATCACAATCAGAGATGGAAACACACCCATTACCAATATGACCCACACAGATACATTAACAATGCATTTGCATCCCAACAGGACTCCTACTCAACGTCACCGGAGAGGAGGCGCCAGCTACATCCAGTCTTCCCCTGAAGAGGCCCTCAGTGATGACAGCAGCTCTGCACACCTGGATCAGGATGACCAACTTGGCCCATCAGGGTCCTCTGGACAGTTGGTTCCCCTGCCACAGTCCCAACCCACCACAGAGCCTCCCCCCTCAGGAAACACCACCACAGCACACACCCAGCGGGCCCATGCCACTGTCTCCAGGACACGTCAGTCAGCAGTGTGTCCACCACCACAGGGAACCCAGGCAACCCCACAAACCCAGGATGAACAGGGATCTGGGGTCAGTGGCAGTGGGTACACAGTTCAGGGGACAGAGGCACAGGACAACAGGGAAGCTGGGAGGACTGCTGTGCGACAGGGGGAGGACAGGCCCAGGGAAGCCACTCTCCATGAGGCACTCTCCAACATGCTGAGAGCTTACCACCATTCCCAGGAGACCATGGGCCAGATACTGACCAAGTTGCAGGAGACCCAGCAGCTCCAGGAGGGACAGTACCTGGGGATCAGGGATGACCTAAAAAAAATATACACCATCCTGGTCACCATTGCAGGGGGTGCTGGCTGACATGGGCACGGCCATGAGGGAGGCAGTGGCACAACAAAGGGAGCCTGACACGAGCCAAACCAAGGAACAGCCTTCCACCTCTGGCGCTAATGGACAGGAGTACCCGCCACAGGACCAACAGGCCACCAGCACCCCACCCCCTGCAGAAGGAGAACCACCCCGCAAACGGTCTTGTGCGATCCAGGCAGAAGACAGAGAACATTGCCAAGACCCCCGCCAGGAAATAGGACTCTCCTGATAGTCACCATTCTGTCCCACTCTGTTACCCAGTCCACCTTGAACTGCCACTGCTCCCCTTCCCATGCCCCCTTGGACAATGCACCTGTGATACCAAGAGACTGGACTCTACCATGGACTTTCCTCCACCATCACTCCAGCCCCTTGCACATACCCCTATACTTATTAGCACCTAAGTAAAAACCCTTGAAACAAATAACAATCTGGAGTCATTCTAATGATTCACAAACGTATTAGTACAACATTATCAAAGCATTGCAACGTATATATACAGTGAAATATACTACAGGATGACCTTTGGTGGGCAGCAGTACATATAGCAGGAGCCAGAATGGGGCACAGTGATCTGAAAAAAGAGAATCCAAAAGTAACAGTCAGTGGCCATAGACATAGGGTAAGAGGCTGCCTTGTACAATGTCCAACAGATTACTGAAATGTTAAGTGGAGTTACACTCTCTTACCTGTGTGTCACTGGAAGTACTGCTGTATTATGTTTGTTCTGTTGTCCACATCTTCTTCCTCTGCCTCCTCTTCGTCACTGTCCACAGGCTCTACCGCTGCCACAAGACCATCTCCAGGCACAACCTCCTGCAGAAAAAAGACACATGACGTCTCAAGGCCAGATTGTGCAACATACAGCATGCCACGATGATCGGGCACACCTTCTTGGGTGAATAGTACAGGGATCCACCTGTCAGATGGAGGCACCGGAACCTGGCCTTCAGAAGGCCGAAGGTCCTTTCTATAATTCTCCTTGTACGCCCATGTGACTCATTATAACGTTCCTCTGCCCTTATCTTGGGATTCCTCACTGGGGTCAGTAGCCATGAGAGGTTGGGGTAACCAGAGTCACCTGTAAATATAGGGTGACAACTGTTAGACACACACTAACCCTTGGGTCAATCCCATACCCAGACATCAACATATACTCGGTGGGGACCTTGGGCTCACCTATTAGCCACACACGGTGCCTCTGTAGTTGGCCCATCACATATGGGATGCTGCTATTCCTCAAGATAAAGGCGTTATGCACAGAGCCAGGTATTTGAGATGTACTGGTCCGCCAAACACACCATCTGCACATTCTGAGAGTGATAGCTTTTTCTTTGCCTGTAAACCTGTTCATTTCTCCGGGGGGGGGGGGACAAATGCTACATGTGTACCATCAATGGCACCAATGATGTTGGGGATATGTCCCAGGGCACAAAAGTCAGCTTTCACTGTGGCCAAATCCTCCATCTGTGGGAATACAATGTAGCTGCACATGTGTTTCAGCAGGGCAGGCAACACTCTGGTCAACACGTTGGAGAACATTGGCTGAGACATCCCTGATGCCATGGCCACTGTTCTTTGGAGGGAACCACTTGCCAGGAAATGGAGCACTGACAAGACCTGCACTAGAGGGGGATTCCTGTACCCTAATCTACTAATAAGGGATAACTGGACCTGGCACAAGGTATAAGTACCATCAGTTACCCACTATAAGCCAGGCCAGCCTCCCACAGGCACACAGTTCTTGGATTGTGGCACAATCAAGTCTGTATGTGATGATAATGTGTCTGTCCTCCATTGTCGCTAGGTCCACCAGGGGTCTGTACACCAGAGGATGCCGTCATCTTATATTCTGCCTCAGCGGTTGAAACCTATGGAAGAGAACAGTGATCAGAGGGTCATATTTCCACATCTATTGCACTAATGTTGATTAATTGACTATACAGAAGCAGAATGTGAACTCAAGAGTCATTTGATGTGGCAATGTCTGCTGTGACGCAGTTAGGTGCCATGGCCTTTGCCCCCCTGAAATGGCGGCTGCCTGACCTGTGAAGGAGGAACAAATGGAAATGAGGTAATTCCACTGGCATTGTGCGCTGTTGCGGTAGGCGGTCGACAACCGCCACACAACTTCTCATTGGTTATCATTGGGCCCTATGGGTTCCAGGAGCCCATGGCGATGTACGCCGGTGGTGACGGTACGCACCTCTGCGGACATAACTGTCTTTTTCTATCTGTTTACTCACTTTCTACCTGACCTTCAACAAGAGAGGACCTACACTGCAAGTGTTGCTGTGACCTGTGTCTGGAAGCGACAATGGCTCATGTGTCTCGGGAAAGGGCCCCTGCCTTCACTGCTGAAGAGTTGGAGAAACTGGTGGATGGGGTCCTCCCCCAGTACACATTACTCTACGGTCCTCCAGACAAACAGGTGAGTACACTGTGAGCATGATGCATGGGCATGAATGTTTGCAGTGCTGTGGATGTAAGCCACATATTGGGGGTGGATGAGGCGTCCTGGCCAGAGTGCAGCATGTAAGGCTGGTCAGTGTATGTGCGTCAGGGCATGGGTAGGAACTGGTGGGCAATGAGTATGACTGTCTGGACGGGTGAGTAATTTCCTTTTCTGCTGTTTTTTCCCTCCAGGTCAGCGCCCACCAGAAGAAGGGTATTTGGCCTGCCATCATCAAGGTGGTGATATGGAGGACGTGCGCCGCTGGTCAATGAAGACGGGGGGGCCAGCTGGGGCTGCCCTCCCAATGTGGAAGGGGTGCCCGTCATACCATGACCCCCCTGATGTTCCGCATCCTGTCGGTGGCCTATCCGGAGTTGGCTGGGCGCTTGAGGGCATCACAGCAGCCACAAGGGGGAGAGTACAGATTCTGAAAGCTGACTTTGCCCGCATTAGGAGGTAGCTGGATGGGGGATGTGGGCTGTGGGTGCCCCTAGGACAGGGCGGTCATGGCAGGGTAGGCCCCTTGTTGGTCAGGCTCTGGAGCACTCCTACACCAATCGTGTAAGTGGCCATATACCACTGAGCAGGGTCCTGTGGGTATCTGGTGCACAGATGCTGGTGTTAGGCATTGTACCCCATGGCATGGTGACTGTCTCAGTAAATGGTTGGGCATGGCCTAGTGCATAGGGCAGATCCCTGTGTGTAGTGTAGGCCAACGGTGGTGTTGTTTCTGGCATTGACCAAGAGTTTCCTCTGTCTCTTCCCCTCCCTTTTTGTTTTTTCACCCTGTCCTTGTGTGCATTAGCATCATCTGGCGGAGGAGCAGAGGCACTGGTGATGGAGGGAGCTGCATCCCACATGGGTCTGGAGGCTGAATCCACCGAGGGTGAAGGCACCAACGGGATGGAGGACGAGGAGAGCACCACAACGGGGACAGGAGGGGAGACCACAGACAGCGACTCCTCCTCTGATGGAAGCTCCCTGGCGGTGGTGGACACCTCTGTGCCCACCCCAACAATAGGTACAGCTGCCACCCCCCTACCAGCACCGCCCTCCCAACAGCCCCTCAGCATGTTTCCCGTGCCTGCTCACCCAGGAGGGTGGGCATCTCCATCACTCCAGGAACCTCGGGCCCTGCCCCAGTCAGCCCTGCTGCCCTCAGTGAGAAGGCTAATGACCTCCTGAGATCCCTCACTGTTGGGCAGTCAACCACACTGAATGCCATCCAGGGTGTCGAGAGGCATTTGCAACAAACAAATACATACCTGAAGGGCATTCACTTTGGCGTGGCGGCCCAACAGAGAGCATTTCAGGCTCTGGCCTCAGCACTGATGGCAGCCCTTGTCCCTGTGTCTAGCCTTCCCCCTCCAACTTCCTCTACCCAGACCCAATCCCCTCAACTTCAGCCTATCCCAAGCACACCTTCAGACCAGCATTCACCCAAATCACCACACAAAAGTGGTTCAGGCAAACACAAGCACCACACTTCATCTCACAGGCACTCACAAAAGCACCATGCCCATGCAGACACACCAACATCCACTACCTCCACTGTGTCCCCCTCCTCCTCATTGTGCACCTCCCTCCCAGTAGCGTCTACACTCACACCTGCATGGATTGCATCTTCATCCACTACATCCATCACCAGTCCTCACGAACAGTCACCACCCCCACAACCATGCACACATCCTCTGTGTCCTCTCCCAGTGTGTCTGTGACCCCTCCTCCCAAAGTACACAATCGCAAGCACCCACCCAGCCAACAGCTATCCACCTCACAACAGCATCCAGCCCATGCACCTTCACCCAAAATCAGCAGACAGACACCTCCTACAACCACTCCCAAACCCTCTCCATCTTCCCTTCCCAGTGTGTCTAAAAAACTGTTCCTGGCTAACATTGACCTCTTCCCTCTGCCTTCCCCCGGTCCTTCCGCTCGGGCCAGGGTATCTAGATCCCAGGCCAGCACCTCAGCCACCAAGTCAGCGGACGCTGTGGTACCTGCAACTCCCAGAGGATCAAAGGGGGCACCCGTCAGGCCAGCCAGTGTGCCACCTAATCCTGCAAAGGACCAACCCATTCCACCACCTGCCAAGGTGAAAAGGGGCCAGCATGCAGGACGGCCAAGGAGCACGACCCACCCAACAAGGCCTCCTCCAAAACTCCAGCTACCAGTGCCAAGGTCGCAGCAGCATCTGCCAAGGTGAGGAAGGGGCAGAAAAACCAAGGCAAGGCACCTCAGGCCTCGGAGGCTCCAGGTGAGGGCCCACCATCAGACTCGACAGCTCCGCCACGTGTACCGTGGGAAGCACCGCCACAGCACCGCCTCAAGCACCGCCCCCTGCACTGCCACCTGCCCCGCTGCTGCCACAACAACTGTCAGCAGCAGCATCCCCAGTGGGCAGCCTTCCGAGACTGCAGGAGAAGGTCTGGTGCCTCCCTCCACCACTACCAGCACCTGCACCACGGCCAGCACTGCTAACATCCCTGCCGCAGGCACGACCCCAAGCACCGACATCTGCACCTCCACCTGCACCGCCACCTGCCCCGCCGCTGCCACAACAACTGTCAGTAGCAGCATCCCCAGTGGGCAGCCGTCCGCAGGACCAAACAGTGGGCATCCCAGCCACTTGAGAGACTGTGGCTTTGCACTCCCCAGGACCAAGCAGTGGGCAACCCACCCACTTGAGTGACTTGAGAGACTGTGGCTTTGCACTCCCCAGGACCAAGCAGTGGGCATGGAGCCCCCTCAAGCAGCAGTGGCGTTATTCCATCTTCCGGCTGAAGTGCCCCCCCTTCCCCATCCCCCTGGGGTGCCTGTGTGTTTACGACCTGATGACCCTGCAGTGTTCTCTCCATTTTGAGGCAGGAGTCAAGTGTGGGCTTGGCCCATGATTTCCGGCCCAGTGGGCCACGGACATTTGCAAAGGACAGTGTACTGCCTTCTGTACATAATGTAAATATTTGTATATACTGTTCTTCTACATTCATTAAGTATATCTGCATATTTCAAAATATCACTGATTTAAATCAATTCCTTTTGTCCTTGCGTTCTTCCAGGGGGTAACGGGGTGTAACTGTACTGTTGTTGCATGTGTTTGTGTGTATGGTGTTGTGGGTGAGGGTAGTGGTGTTGCGTGTTGCGTGTGTATGTCACTCTCTTTTTCCTCCCCCCTCCCCTGTGTACTAGGTGCAGTACTCACCATGGTTGTCGCTGCCGCCTTTAATATTCATCGTGTATGAGGAGGTAGGCCAGCATCGGTAGGACCTGCAGTGCCCTGGTTCTTTGTTGCTTGTCGAGAGGTGAGTGGTTTCCCTTCCAAGGACTGTTTCCACCATGCTTTTGATGGCGTTGGTACCGCCCTGGAAAAGCTGGCGGATTGTGATAGGGTGGGCGGTACATTGTCTTCCGCCAGGCTGTTGCCGGTGACCGCAGCAGTGTTTGTTGCTCCCGGAGTGGCTGTCTGTGTTGGCGGTTTCCGCCGTGGTTGTGATCCCATTTGTTTTACCACCAGCCTGTTGGCGGTATTACCGCTGCTTTAACACCAACCGCCAGGGATGTAATGAGGGCCTAAATGTGAAAAATGCTTGCTAATGCCTAAAAACAAAATGTACCAATAGGGGACATCAGGTCGTGCTTATCTTGGTCAAGTCAAAAGTTGAGGCGAACAGTGATGGCTCCTCACTCGGATACAATGACCCAAAGGCCTCAGTCAAAGTTTTACCTTCGCACATAGAAATGTTTCTGCAGCTTTTCTTCCTCAACGCGTGGTCCTCTCCAGCAAGCTGGATTTGATGCAACTTCATCGATTGTCTTTCCACAAGCTCAGTCAAATCCTGGAGGTCTGGACCTCCAGAGCTTTCAGCCAGACAAACCTGAAATTCAGGTCAGGTCGCGGATGAAGGTAGCTGGCTTCACTCACGGCGTCGGGTCAGTCCACTTGCGGAGCTTTTTTACAAAATTGCTCCAAAGGTCTGGATTTTCTTTCAGAAGTCGTTTTTGGGTCATTGAAGTGTCCACAACTTGATCTAAGGTTCCAGAAGCTCTGACTTACTCCTTCAGAGTTGGGACTGCTGTTCCCACAAGGCACCTGGTCAGAAACCTAAAATGCCCACTGTACGCTGGTCAGCTGGGCTCTTCTTGCAGGACTTGATGAAGGGGACTCTGGTCAGCTCCTTTGTACCTGTAGTCTACAGGGAGTCCACTCCTGGAGTTGCAGAAGGAAGGCAAAGCCCTTTTCTTTCAGAAGCACAAAGTGTGCAGCTGGTGCAGTCAATGTGGGTGCAGTCCTTCAGGTGCAAACCAGGGGTTCAGCAGGTCAATACTTCTTCTCCAGTATCTTCTTCCAGCAAGGATCTGAATTGCAGGGCGGCTCTCCTATATTTACCCTTTCTCCTGGGGTGGCAAGCAGGGGGGCACCCCAGACCAATGGGTTGCAGCATGCCACCTTCTGGGGTGACCAATTCATGTGAAGTGTGGCAAAAATCAGTCCTAGAAGGCAACATTCCTTAAAAATCCAACATGGAGAAAATCTCTCCTTGGGGGTTATATCTGGCTGAGCCCACCCACTGGCTTGGCTAGGTTTCCCTTAAACATCCCTTCCAGTCCCTAATCTAATTACTGGGGCTCCCATCTGCCTGGGGGAACAGGAAATGGGGGTGGTCTGGTTTCTGTTCCAGGTGGCTTTCCCAGTTTGGCCACTCTACCCCCATCCTGCTCTGCTGTCCGTGCAGCATTTCTTCTCCCACCTTTGTTTCAGCCCAGGGCACTTCACACCTCATTAAGGTAGCTTGGCTCAGGCTGCCAGACACTAAACAATCAGGAAAGGGCTCTACAGGAATGATTTTGGTAACTTTCAGAAAGAGTTCTAAAACTCCTTCTCGGTACTAGTTATAATAACTACAACCTTGGTAAGTTGTTGGATTTAATTCAACTTTAATTTGATATGAAACTTCACAATCTTTAGTTCTTTTATAGTTGAAATTAAACTTTTTTTATTATTACATAAAGCCTCCCAATATTAGCGTATTGAGCCAATGCACTACAGAAGGGAAAAAAAAATATGGCTGTTTTTTCCTTCAACAGGGCTTGTAAAACATACATATTTTATAAAGTCCCTCCTTCTAATTACACTGCACCAAACACTCTGGGCACCTATGGCACACCTTAGGGATGACCTATAGAGAAACATAGGGTAGCTTGAGACTTTTAATTCCAAAGTCGAATTTGGTGTTAATTTAAATTTAAAAGCAGCCAGCATGGCAGTCCTGCTTTTACAATGACACCAGAGACCACAGCAGGGCACCCAGGGGTGCCCTAAATACAATGGGGTCTTAAACCTACATACCCTACCATATACTAGAGACTTATAGGTAGGTTGTCAGAGCCAATTACAATTGTGCATAATTTGAATAGACCATTTTAACACAGAGCACTGGCCCTGGGGCTGGTTAGCAGTGCCCTGGTCACTATCAGAGTCAGTAACCACCGGTAACAATTCAAATGTTTGGGGGTGATTAGGGCCAAAAGGATGACTTTCTCACAGGAGTAGTGTACAGTGAGCTTGGTAGAATAGAACAGCATATAGTGGAGTGGCTTTGATTGGAGTGGCATCCAATGGCCTAGCATAGAATGGAGTGGCATGGGATGGGATGGGGTAGTGTACAATGGAGTAGCTTAATTGTAACTCTGAGAAGACAGAGATTCTCTTTCTTAGTGATATACTAACTAACTGCTGGCAATCGTTCTGTCCCTCTCCTCCTGGCCCACAGGATGGCACTGTGAAGAACGTATGGGTGAAATTTGATGATCAGCTATCTTTCAAGCCTCAAATAAAATCAGTGGTGGACACTTGCTTTAAGGTGTTGTGCTCACTGAAAACGTTTTTACATCTACTGTATTTCTCTGCAAAAAAGACAGTCAACCAGGCTATAATAGCACCAAGATTGGACCAAGGCAATGCACATTAATTGGGCTTGTCAGAATATCTCCTGTAGAGGTCATCAGTGGTGCAAAACACAGCAGCTTGTCTTCTCAGATTACCTGTGAGAGTGCATATTTTCTCGCACCTGTGTGATTTGCACTGGCTGACGATCAGGAAAAGAATTGTGTTCAAGGCCTCGGTGTTGATGCATGACGCCCTTTACCAATCTGGGGCTGTATATCTGAGTACCAGGCTTAGCTTTCACGATCCTTCCTTCAACCTCAGCCAATAAATCACTGACAGTGATCCCTAGAGTGCGGAAGACCAGAACTGGCTAAGGTCTGATGCCTTCCTAGGGGTTACAGACTGGAATAAGCTCCCATTAGAATCATCTAGTTAATGAGTTTGTAAAAAAAGTTGAAAATGTTGTTTTTTAATCAGATTTAAATATCTGTTGCATCTCCTGACCTCTAGGTTTGAGCACCGGGACAGTCTGCTGAGTAGCTGTGTGCATTATAAGTATAAATATTAATTCATTATTCAGTAGCATATAGTGGAGTGGCATACAGTGAAATAGCATAGAGTGGATTGGTGTACAGTAGAGTGTTATAGACTGGAATAACATATAGTGGAGTGGCATACAATTCAGTGACCTACATTGAAGTGGTGAAGACTGGAGTGGCGTAAACTGGAATTTGGTTAAGTGTAATAGCATACAGTGGAGTGACGTCCAATGGAATAGAATAGAATGGAGTGGAGAGTGGAGTAGCATACACTGGACTGGCGTAGAGTGGAGTAGCATACAGCGGAGTGGCATACAGTGGAATAGCATAAAGGGGGAGTGGCATACAGTGGAATGGTATGGAGTGGAA
The DNA here is from genome assembly GCF_031143425.1 of Pleurodeles waltl. NCBI lineage: Eukaryota > Metazoa > Chordata > Amphibia > Caudata > Salamandridae > Pleurodeles > Pleurodeles waltl. Next base: position 932,135,936 of record NC_090436.1, on the reverse strand, counting down.
TGGCGTACACTGAAGAGCAGTACAGTGGAGTTGCATACCGTTTAATAGCATTAAAGTGGACGAGTGGACTGGCAAGGAGTGAAGTTGTGTACAGTGTATTAGAGTAGAGTGGAGTGGCGTAAAGCAGAGTTTTGTACAGTGGAATGGTGTAGAGTGTAATAGTGTATCCTAGATAGTATACAGTGGAGTGGCATATAATTGAGTGCTGTGGACTGGAGTGGAATGTCATACAGCCATACAAGCTCCCAGTGGAGTGTGGTACACTTGAGTGGGGTCCAATTGAACACCATAGAAGAAAGTAGCATAAAGTGAACAGCCATTCACTGGAGTGATGAAGAGTTGAGTAGCATACAGTGGGGTAGTACATTGTGGAAAAGAATGGAGTGGAGTGGCAACAGTGGAATGGCATAGATTGAAATAGTGTGTACTGGAATAGCATACAGTAGAGTGGAATACAGTGGAGCAGCATACACTGAAGAGGCATAAAGTGGAGTTGCACACAGTGTAATAGCATAGAGTGGACTTGGTGTAGTGTGGAATTGTGTACAGTGTATTAGCATTGAGCTGAGTGGCTTAGAGTGGAGTGTTAGACAGTGGAGTACAGTGGAGTGTAATAGTCTATAGAAAAGTAGCGCACAGTGGAGCGGTGTGTAGTAGAGTAGTGTAGACTGAAGTGGCATACAATGGTGCAGGGTAGAGTGTAATATTATATAGGTGAGTGGCATACACTGGCGTTGGGGCCAATCAAATAGTGTAGAATGAAGTGGCATAGAGTGTAGTGCCATACACTGGAGTGACATAGAGTGGAGTAGTTTACAGTAGAGAGGCATACAGTGGAACAGAATGCAATGGAGTGTTGTTGAGTGAAGGGGCATACAGTGCAGTAGAGTAAAGCGGAGTGGCATACAGTAAAATGGTGCAGAATGAAATAGTGTACAGTGGAGTGACATAGACTGGAGTGGTATACATGAGTATTGCGTACAGTGTAATAGCATAGAGAGGAGTGGCATAAGGTGGAGTTTCATATAATGGAGCGGTGTAGAGTGGAGTAGGGTAGAGGGGAATATCATGCAGTGGTGTGGCTACAATGGCATTACATATGGATGTATATACAATTTAGCAGCAATGTAGATTATGGGCTGTAGAGTAATGCTAAACAGCGAATTGTGCTGCCTTGCGTTTTGCTAGATTTACCCATCAGCGCAGGGCAATGCATGGTAAATCCAACTTAAGTATTGCATTGCCCACTCATCGCCCATGTGACACCAAAAGTGATGCAAGGGTACCACAATCCAGTAATACAGCTAGGGCTTAATTATATTTTGGTCCATGATATAGTGTGATAACTTTATAGTGTACCACAGTACTTGGTGATGACAAGCCAATATATAATTGGATAATGGCTTTTTTTTCATAATGAAAAGGCAGCCATATTAGTAGTACCACACTTCAGGTATGTTCAGTGTTTGGGCCTTAGCTATAGGTAAGTATTAGGTTCCTACCTATTATCACTTTATTAAAGTGGTAATAGGTAGGGAAATGTATTTATATTTTTGTATGTATATTTCTGAATAATTTTAGGGAGTAGGAGTCTGGAGGCTACTTCCAGAATTACCTGAAGCATATAATGGAACAGCTGGAACTATGGTCACAGGGACTATCAGTGCATCTGGTCCTGTCAAATTTGTCTGACTTTGCCATCCCAGCACTTTGACCTTTCAATATTTTACTGAAAGTCTGCCCTGAATGATTCAGGGTAATATTTGGTGCTGTCTGCACTGGAGTATACATGGGCATAGTCTGGTTCTGATTAAAATTTTGCATGGATGCTGTCACATTAGGTGCAGATTCCGTACGAACCATTTTTGTACTTGGTACTACCTGATTTACAACTGGGCTTGTAACATGCTGAGCTGTACTAATAACCAGAACTGGTGGTTAAATTGCAGGCATCTGTGTCACTGAACTGATAGGTGTACTTGGGGCTACCTGAATCAGACTTTATGAAACTGGAGCTGTCAGCACACTTTGGGATACATTCTGCAAAGGTCTCTCAACTGAATGATATGGTGGGGAAGATTAATTAAAAGCTGGTTTATAAACTAATCTTCTGAGTCACTTTCATATGTAGCTGTCTTTTAACCCTAATCCAGTGTCTGCTCTGTCTTTTCTGTCTGCTTCCATTTCATGTTAGGTTTTGTATTCCCATCACCTTTTTCTGTGATGATTGGAAACATTCTCAACCCATCTAACATCCCTACTCTCCACATTTTCTGTTCTTCATCCCATGTAGCTTCAGCTAGTGTCTATTCTGCTCTCTTCATTCTATTTCCAAATTTTGCTCCTTCTTTTTGCCTAGAAGCACGTTCCCACATAGCAAGAGCTTCAAATTGAGCAGGTCTTGGAGGATGTTTCAATTTGCACAATACTCTCCTCAAATTTTCTAAAATTCTCAAATTGAAGGTTCGGTAACATGGAAAAGCCAATGAACCTTCTTTCTCTGTGATCTTACATCACTGTTTAACCCAAATTCATGCTGAAACTCCTCTTGCTTCTGTCACTTCATATGTTTGTGTTCCCTCGGATGCTGCCTATTTACCCTACCTAACTGGAATAAACACATTTCTTCTCAGTGCACTTCTTAAAGCTTTGAACATTTTCATTTTTATACTAATTTCTGATCAATAATATGAATTTCAAAGAAACCAGGAAGTACATTCAGTCCCACAATTCTTTTCTAAGCTGTTCTTAACCAATGGCAATTCAGTATTGTCCAGCAATACGAGCACAGCTTTCTCTCTAACAGAACTATCCCAGTGTGATACAACTGATGCCACACTGACTTCACTCAGCAGCCTGAGTCAATTTGCAATTGTCTCTTACACAACCACTCACAAATACACAAAATGCTAAATTTCACAAGCACTTAAAAAAACAAACCTTTCAGCACACTACAGGAAGGGCTTAAACACTTTTGAAAACTGTACAGCTACTTCTTCTGGCTGTGGCTTTCACACTTACACAATGAAACTTGACCATCAAATCTCCCCCTGGTTGATATGTATCCTCGACATGCACTCAGGATTCACCCAATACTAACCAACAACTTATACTCACTCAAGGAAAACAACTGGTACTCTCAATTGCACCTCATGACCAGCACCTCACTGCAGACAATAAATTAACAAAGTGTCTACATACACTTGTGCCTTATCTCGGGATTTTAGGCAATGAAGGACCTGTAAACAACAACAACATCCATGGACATTTTTGAGTGCAAACAGCCACAATTAGTTTGAGAACAACAACTCCACAAACACCTCAAAACATTAAACTTCACTGCATCCTTAAGCAAAAAGCACTGCAAGCACAAATCCCTATAAACACAGTAGCACTTGCAACACAGTGCTGGGATATCATCAACTTCTCAAACTAACCATTGAGCAACTTACAGTGTGAGCACACTTTTGGAAGATAACCACCATTCTGCTATCACATTTGTCAACCCTAATACGGAACTAAAATGTGGTTATCCCTCCCAAGAGACAGAGATGACCCAGTGAGGATTGTTGTCAACCATACACAATTATCTCAAACCCAACAACAAAGTTAAACACCATGAGCAATGTGGCCTTGGAAGAAAACTCCAATCAATAAAAGTTTCAAAGCTTTATTTTATTACCACAAAGCCAAAGTTACGTAAATTGTGTGCAAAATGAAATTGTAAAGATAAATGAAATCCACTGATTGGCCAAATCGACGAAACAAGTTTAATCTTCTCAACATCAAAACCATTAGACATTCAAGGCGAATAATGCATCCTAATAATTAAATGACTTGAGAAACAGAAACTAATCTTTATTAATAAAACACACATAATATGCAAACGTATAAAATCGGCATTAACAATATACCATCCATCAAAATATGTAAAAAGATTTAATCAATAATTGCAATCTGTTAAAGCATCACATTAGATATGTGAGAGAAGTGCATTTATTTTCCTATCCACTTATCTTTATGCTAATAAATCACATTAAACATTGTATATCAAATTTGTTTCACCACAAACAGTTAATCTAATGTCCAAAGTATACTTCAACAGTATTTTAATCTTGTTAGCACATTGTAAATTCTGGTAGGCACAATAGTGTCCACCACTAAATAAACAGTGAACACTTTTTAAATATGTGTTAATACCACTCTCTATGTTAGGCTTTTAAAACACGAATATAAATCTCACGTAACGCTGATGTCTGGGTCACTAAAAGCATTAGTAAATTTTGTGCTCCAACAAATACACCATGCTTTTATGTTGATATAAATGACAAAAGTATCCAAAACATCTCTAATCTTCTTATACTGTTAGATATGTATATGAATATTTAGGAAATATATTAACATTTGAACATATTATAATGAGGGGAACACATTGCTTGAAGTTATCCAAAAGATGTTGTCAAATGTAAGACATCAAATCCATCCACTATAAACTTACGGAGGACGACATCCCATCATCCTCAAAGCTGAAAGATGATAACACAGTAGTAAGTCAGGCATCTCATAACAACGGAAATAAATCAGATTATCTATGCTTGTGTGAATAGTGTAGGGCAACTTTCACGTATAGATGCCCATAACATTTATACATCTCATCAGTCACATTTTCCCATCAGCACTAGATTATGCATAATTCTTTGTAGCTCAGACATAGCGTTCAATCACAAAATAATCCAATAAAAAAGAATAATAAAAGTCATCCCTTTAACCATGATAATGCTTCACTTTATTAGGTTACACATTCATATCCATTTTACTCCCCATCAGACCTGTGTAGAATTTTTTTTTTAAATCATGTATGAAAAAAGCACTATGTTACCTCCTCTTTATGTTTAGGACATGCTGTCAGTGGCAAATACATTTTAGAGATTGCTATTGCCCTCTTTGTACTTGGCAAAAGACAGTACAACCTCGTATTGCTGATCCCTGTGACTAATGGTCGTTAGAGGCTCAAGAACGCATTTTTTGACAGCGTGGATTGTACTGCCCATGTGGCATTTTTTACAGGGATAAACAAGAATGCATACAGCAAACTCTGAGTTGCATGTAAAATGGATTTTCATCAACCTATTTTGGCCTTGCCATGGTGTACGGTAAACAGTTATGTTGGAACTATATTTGCAGTCCTTCTACGTGACAAATCCTGATCTGTTGCACTGCCTGTCTGGTCTGGAATGGGGCTGCTGATTGTAACAGTTTTTAAGAGTTTTGTTTTTAAAGTTACCCCAATCCTGATTGTAATATGGAAATAAGTAGTATATTTCAGTCTGTGTTCTGTGGTCACAATCTGCCAATGTCTGCTGAAGATATTGTTAGTTTCATTAAGCCTTGTGGTAGTAAGTGGTGATAAATCAAATTTTCTTGTTCTCCTATTAGATATTTGGATAAGACCATGCTCAATAGCTCCATAAGTGACTAGACCAAAAAAATAACAACTTGGCCAATGCTAGACTGATCTTGTTGAAACTTCCAAAGCCCTAAGGTGCAAAATATATCTTTGAAGTGTATTTTGCAAACTCAATGACATCGTTCTACTGAATACCCATCACAAAACAAGTCTATGCTTTGCCAATTTCAGCAATCGCCCAGTCTTGTGGTTCCCCATCATCTAATGGATGATCCAAGAAATTATCTTTCCTTAGCACATGCAAATCAAAAGCCCCAAAGAAGATGTATATAGAGTGCAAGTAGCGAGGACAACCATGAGCTGAAGAGCTTTACAAAATAGCCGTCAGATCGTACTGATTGCCTGCAAAGCAACATATGTCACAGAATATGCAGTCACATAAATGAAAATGGAAACCTACTTGAACAATGATGTTAGGTAACTCACTTGCCTTGATCAGCCACTGACAGCCAGTATTTTAAGGTCTACTTCTGTTAAATATAATTTGCAGCATGGTCTTTTTGTATCTGCATTTATTTTCTGTAGTTCTATCAGAATGCATATATTGATGTGTAGGGAGCAGCAGAGTCCATATTTATTTACATTTGTATTGCATGCTTCTGGAAATTGAGTGTTTTTGCAGACAGTTTTTAAATTCCCAAATCACTTTCAGAAGAGACCCTATTGAAACAAGGTAATTTTCCTCACCTTCACTCTTTCCACTATAACTAATCATGGTATCACTCCCAAGTCCTCTTTCCTTTTTTGTCCTGTCTTATGTGATAAAGGAGGTTTGGTGGAACCTGCTGTGCTGACCGATCATCGAAAGATTTTTACTACGGAGAAAGGCTGTGCTATATCACCTGACGAATCTGCGGAGTTCTTCCCGGACCATACGATTTCTGGAGTGTCGCGATATAATTTGAGACCTAGGAATGATCCTGTAGTGCTGGAGAAAACTGGTTGAGCTACCGCCCTGGTTTAGTGAAACGGAGAGCCAATGTGGCAAGGGGGGGGATCAGCCATACATTAGAGTAGTGACACCCGTCTTGGCCCGTGGTGAAGAAATCAGCGGCTGCCCAGGGATAAGAGCTCCAACAATTGTTTTGAATTAATTTCTGAAAGGGTCGATTATCACTGTTGCTAAAATGAATAACAAACTGATCATTAGTAAAATGGGGTTTGTTGTTGTTTTGTTGGTTATAGCAATAATCACCTGGTTTGTTGAAAAGAAGGCTCCTGCTCATGAGTTTTTTGTTGCCACTACTCCAGTACCAGAGGATCACTATTACTTTACACTTCCCTATCAGGAGCAGAAGCACCGTCAATCGTACTTCAATAATACTTTCATTCAGATGTTGCATCATCCTCATAATGCTACAAATACTACTAACTGTTGGGTATGTGGAATGATACCTGCGCATCAAAAGAAAGGAGGAACACCTTTCATTCCTCTTCCTTTTTCACACAATGGTTCTTGTCAAGCTTGGTATACGCTTTTGTTTGCATCTGGAAAACGTACAGAGGGCGGACTTCTTTTTCGCCTTAATAAAGTATGCTACCAAGACAAAGATGGGTATCCCCAAGCCAAAGGAACTAAATGGGAATGGGAAGAATATCAACCGGACAATGTTTCAATACCATATGTCTTCACAAATATAAGAGACTCTGACAAGAAAGAACAATTTGTGATTTCTGTTACAAAAACTAAAGCAGATTTATGTATACGTAGCATTGGGCGAATTCCAGTGGGGATAAGCGATTGTACCTTGATTTTAACTATTGAGGGTGTAAATAATATTAGTTTTACAGCTTCACATTTTACATATTTTGTTTGTGGTAACTATGGATATTACCAACTACCTGTTGGGTGGTCAGGTGTGTGTTATGTATCTTTTCTATTACCCCCTGTGTTTTTGGCCCCTGCATCATATCACCGAGATTTTAAACTGTTCAATGACATCATTAAAAATAGATATAAAAGGACAATAAGTACAAATGAGGTAGGCCAACGGACACTAGCCTGCAACAATATGTTGATTTTAATTTAGGGTTGTTCTCCTTTGTGGGTGCTGCGTTAAACAGTAGGAAAGTGAGACGATTGACTAGGGTTGTGGAAGCTGTTACCAGTCAGGCAGCTCTGGCACTTGGGAATATTACAGAGGAGCTCCAAATTGCGAGGATTGTAGCGCTCCAAAATTGTATGGTACTAGATGTGATATTAGCTGATCGAGGTGGTGCATGTCGCATCATCGGTAGTAGTTGCTGTGTTTTCATTCCAGATCACTCACCTTCAGTATATGATGCAATATCGAAATTGCATAAAATTGCTGCAGAACTGCACACAGAGACTGGTACTTGGACTTTTTCTGGATGGTTTTGGGCTCTTGTTTCCGCTTGAGGCTGGCAACTACTGACTATCCTGTGTGTAATGATTGCAATATTTTTCACATGCTGTATCTGTATTCAGTGTGGTCCAATGTTCTGCTCCATGTGTATTACTGCTTTTATGCCTACCAAAAGAAATATTGCAGAAATAAAAGCACAACACATGTTAGATAAGGAAATAGCTGAAATGATGGGCATAAATATACAAGATGAATATTTACATTATCCAAGAAAGATGAATGTCTTCAGCTAATGGTGAAAGGGTCGTCTGTTGTAAGTCAGTAGCGATTAGATTAAGCATTAGCAGAAGACATCTTGTATTTAGCAACTATTGTGAACATTTCGCGGAATCCATTTTGTATTCATAGCAGCCATTTTCTCTGCCATGTGCTCGCCATGTGCTCTGTCCTACCTTTCTGTTAACTACTCTTGTAATGTGTCAACTAGTCCTTGAAATCAGTTAGCCCCTCCTACCTGTCGACTGTGCATTTCCATATGACCTTATATGTATGTAAGTCTTGCTTCTATAATTGTACCACCTTCTTTTAGCCCCTGCGTGGTTATAAAAGGACCATGCTCTCTTAGTTCAGTGTGCTCCCACAAACATTACCGAAGGGTGCTGTTTGAACTGTAGTACCACCTCATGAGGTTTAATAAATTTTGTCTTTTATTTCAGTTTCTGTGCCAACTTCTTCCTATATGGTCTGAGGACTTTGTGCAGAGAAGGGCGAACCCCTTGCAATAGTAGGCCTTGCTGAGGCTTACTTCGACAATGCCACCCAGTTCCAATGCCCTCCCCATTTATCCTCCCCACTCTGCCAAAATTGAAAAAAATACCTGATACCCACAACTATCACTGTCTACATTTACCATCTACAGTGCGAAAATATAGAAAATCTGGTATTTTGTCACCCACCTGCACCATCCTTGATGCCATTTATTTCCCTCCGTACAGAAAGCCACATTCTCTACTTTTCACACTGGGAGTAGAGAGTTAGCTTCTAGAAGATGGCTGCTCTGCAACAGTATCCAAGCAGTGTTTTTCCTTTTAGTTTGGGCCTTCTGCCACCCGTACATACAGGGAAATGTTGCACTTGGCACAAGCAGCACACCACTTGCATTCTTTGACAATCCATGGGTCCGTGATGGACCGGGAGAGGTAGGAGAAGCTGGTGCAATCTGCCAAGCACTTTTCTGTAGCCTCTATTAAGTTAAAAAAGACACAGGTGAGGCAGTTGAGCAAAGTGAAAGTTAATGCTTCTCAGGTTTTGTCGCAGCAGTGGGTGACAACTTTTATTTCACACCATTGTTACGTCATAGCAGTGTATAACCAGATTTTGACCCAATTTTTGACGCTAATGGTACTTAACAGTAAGGCCCAGATGTAAGTAAAGTGGCGCTTCACATCGTGAAGCCCCACTTTTCTTGCAACACCGTGCCGCCCTAACACCACCATGTGTACACCATATTTAAGATTCGGTGCACCATGGCTGTATTAGGAACAACAGCATCAACATTTTATACACTATTGTGGCGCTTTGCTCCACTAGCGCAAAAAATTCTGACGCTAGTGGAGCAAAGTGGAAGGAAGCCCATTGATTCCAATGGATGTGTGATTTTAACACCTTTTTTCAAGCTCAAAATGGCGCAATGAAATCTTGTACGGGCCTCCTTGCACCAAATGCATAGATGCATAATGTGGCGCAATGCATGCATTGCGCAACTTTGTAGACATCGTGCAGCGTTTTTGGCAATCTATATGCGCCGCATAGTAAAAGCTGTTTTGCCAAATATCACCTGTAGTTGCCTTTGTTTTCAAGGGCAAAAAAACATACTGTAATTATCTTTCTTTTTCTCAGATAGTGCCTTGAGGAATTCAGCTCAGAAGTTCTAGGTACATTGGAACCGGTAGCACGGAGTAACTTTCGAATTACTTAAATAAGATGAAGATGAAGTTCAAAAAATGCCCCAATAATAATTCTACACACTTTTTTGGACTGATAGATTGCTGATTAACCGGGCACAGGTTAACATAACGGTTTAAATAAATCAGAGTACCTACCCCTCTCCGTAAAAAAAGGATTGCGCTTTTTAATTTCTTTCGGTCGGTTTTGCAAAAGCTTGAATTGCATTATGTAGACACAACTGTTAGTGACTTAAGCTGTTATAAGGAGTTAGTGTAGAAATACCTGAAAATACATTTAATTGTTCTTACCGACTCTGTCGGTGCACTTGCAAAACGACCATTTCACTTAAGCTATTGATAGTTTTACATACTGCAAAGCACGTTTTGACCTTTTAATAATACCCTGTTCTGACCATGTAAAAATAACGCTTTTATAGACGAATGGCTTTGAAACCTCAAACCAATAATATACACTTGAAGCATATAGTTGCTCATCTTAAAATCGTGTCACTGAATGTATTACTATTTTTGGCAGGTTAACTCTGTGAAACCAGATCAAAAGAAAATGTCATAGCTTTGCAATCCTCTAACACTGCTCACATACAAACTCGAACAACCTGAAATAGGACTCAGCAACTGACTCGCTATTTCAGGCAGAGCTTTTCTTATTCATAATTCTTCAAACCATCCTTTTCCCCTTTACAAATGCTCGGTTTTTACATCACAAAAAACGGAGTAACATGAAATATATCATTCTGTCAGCGCAGAATCAGCAGCATTTTACAACGAGGACATTACAAGTTGTATTATTCTGACAAGCTTAAAGTTGCTAGATGGCGATGAGTGAAAATATTAGTGGGGAACATTCACTTTCACTTAGGAAAATTACAATCCGATGTAGAAAGCGGATGAAAAGGGAAAGGAATTGCCCATGTCGTGATATTGTCAATCACACTTATAAAATAATAATAATAAACAAAATCCCAAATTGCAGAACAAGAACGATGCGATTTGGAAACGAAAATGTAATTAAAATGCAATGCATCGTCCTCCCAGGAAAATATAATGGCGGCACTTTGCTTATCATGAAACAATTGCGATCAAAGTTTGTTCTCACAGAGAAGATTATGAAAATCTATAGAAACAAGCACTGGTTGGCGCCAACATGGCACACCATTAATCCTGACTTTGGGCAGTGCTAGAACTGCCCCAGAACTGGAAACTTTATCAAGTCCGTGGTATTCCCACGTCTCAAAAAAAAAAAATCCTCTATATGCTAGAGAACTCTCTTACCTAGCAACACATCCTGGAAATTGCTGAATCTCTCTAAGTATTAGTTTATATTCTCACACTGTGACAAAAAGGCAGCATTACACGACAATGTAAGTAAAGGATCTCCATATGTCCTGTGCTGATACTTTAAGAATATTTTATCCACAGCTGAATGTTTACAAATTTTGTTTTGCGATTACGAGCCCAGCAGAATGGTTCGTTTTAGGAGGCATCAGAAATAATTCAGAGCATTGACTCATTTACTGGTTTGATTAACATTGTAGACGAAAGAGACAGGTGACACCTTAAACCTCCACGATGCTTAATCATTTCTCAGGTGACATTTCTATTGCCAGCTTTGACATCATCCTACACTCCCCAACTCAGTGAGTGTGGTTATGCTCAATTCCATCTAGAGCCATAGCTGTTGGTTCGTCCTGGGATCCTTAGCAGCAAATTTAATATCAGCTGCTGCGCCCACTTCTTTACAGCCAGACTGTATCATGGGGCTTGGTATTTAAGTTGGTTACAAACCCAGGAAGCACACCCGTACTGTGATGTTACATCTAAAAGGAGGTTGTCGGAGGTAATGATTGAGGTAGAATGTATCAGGTATGCTTTAAGGCATTGATACTTTGTGACGTGTAGAATTTCGAAGTAAGATATCAGAAAAAGTGGTGATTTGTTTTCCATTTGGGTACTGTCTCAAAAAACGATATCTGTACAATCACAAACAATGCAACACTCATGAATAAGATAGTTAATTCATCTTCCGTCATATTTCCTCTCTGAGCCTCACTGCATATGATGTTGCAATGTGGAATCATCTTTCTGCTGTGCTGATCCTTCTTTCTTAGTAGAGCCCTACAGGGTTTCTGAGTTGCTGCAGTTCCAAGTTCCCATAAAACTGATGAATATTTCTAAACTGCAATTCAACTGTGAAAGGTACCTTTATTGAGTATGGTCAGCTCAGTATCTATGATGGGGTTAGTAGCCGCACCAGAAATAGTGGAAGATTGATAACAAGGAAATATACAGTATGATCCTCACTAGGTAGTCTCTTAGGAAATTGTATACCCGAATTATCAGTCTACATTCAGTTGCTAGTGTACAAAAACTATTCCTGTTAACCCATTCAGCTAGATCTGAATACAAAACAATCAAAAACGTTCTCCAATTTCAATATAATATTCATTCTACCTTTAATTGTAATGAATCTACAGAAAAGGAAAAATTGTCCTCATTTAGAACTCGGTGTAAGAGTTGGCTTTCAAAGGAGCACTGTAAGCTGAAGCAACAAGCATCAACAAAGCCGAAAGGCATGGGTTTTGTCGGGCTTTTCATCGGATCCTCATTTTGCAAATAATAATAAACAGCAAAACTCTAAGAAAGACTCTCTTCTTAGCAGAGTTTTTAAAGAACTGTTTCCTGATGTGATGAAAAAGAGACCATCAACCATTCTCTGATCCAAAAGGATAGCATTCATAACTAAGTAAATATAAGATGTGCTTTTGGCGTTTGGAAAGTACCTTTATGTCGTGAATGGTACCACATCCTCCTCAAGGCCACATTGAAACAGCAATATAATCTATATATTTTTTCATTCCATGCAATAGTACATTTTATGGTAAAAAAAAATATATATATATATATATCAATTCGGCCAGAGCCTGACCAGAATCACGTTAGGAATGAGGTTATCTTGCTATCCAGAGACTCCATCTTAGCCATCTGTTTCTTTCTAGGTGAAAAACCTAGCAAAAACACAGGGTTACAGTAATGCCTTCATCACAGTGCTCCATTTGTTTGTATGTTTTTGTTGAAAAAAAAATATAGAAACAAATGCAAAACTTTAAATAAATCTTTGGTGACAAAACAGAAGCAGGCGTTGGACTATAGTGGGTGCCACAGGGATTTAACTCCTCAAACAAGCCTTAGCAGAAGTTGCACCCCGCTCACTAAAGAGTGGATATCAGCTTGCAAATTTAACTTTGTTCTCAGGTGAAAGTCTGGTGATGTGATGTATTACGCAATAATGGGCTTTCAGTTCAGTGTAGAACATGCATTAATATTGGGTTATAGCATGATGAAGCACATTTTGGGCAAGTCAAATGGAAACATTCTTGAGTGATTTGAATATGAGATGGTGTTGTTCATATAGTTCTCAATACCAGCAATGACTTGGGTTGCATGGAGTTGAGACTACTGAGTGTCATCTGCTCAAAGTCGGTATGTTTTATTTGAAACTTTGAGGGAGGAGGCAAGTGGTTCCACTTAAAGATCAAAGACTGTGGAACAATTTGTTGCAGCACTGAGAAGCACAAGAGAAATATATCCAGTTTCACTTGTTGACTTTGGTTCTCGAAGCACACTCTAACCAACTGAGAACAGGTCCACCAGGAACATTCCAAGCACAAACGTTTTGATTAGAGTGGAGTGATTTGCATTCTCAAAAGAGGAAAATAAAAAGGCAGGCACCGCTCTTTCCTAGTAAGCAATGGGTATCAGCAAAAATCTTTAAAGGTGTTATTTTTGTGCAGCATTTGTGTCTAAAAACTAAACAAAACTCTCCAAGGAGGAGTTTTCATCTATGCAAAGTCAGAGCTAAGCTTCAACACACCATTCCAAGACTTTCACAAGGATGGCAAACTGGGAAGCTGTCTAAAAATGATTTAGACCATGTGAATTTGCTCCTTAGTTGTGGGACACCTGAAGACATTTTAGACAGTATGAAACTGAGGCACGAGACAGAGAAACATTAATTAGATATTCCAAAGGGGATTACTGGGAGCCTTCTCTATTTGAAAACCGGTGAGGGTATGGTTCAAGGAAAGGCAAGAATTGTTTGGTTTTCCCAATGGTGGTGGTCATTTCTGCTTGCAACACTACTATGAAAGGTGATCACTTGGCCTTAGGTTTTCAAGAGGATTTATTGTGATTCGGGGACATCAGATAGATCAAAGAAAGTAGAGAATTTCTTGAAGTTTTCTACTGATAATTGGTGTTACCAACTATAGAAGAGTGGCATTTCTCACAACTCCAAATAGCTTTTTGGGGTAATGTTTACTTAGTAAGTGACCATCCTGCTAAATGTGGACTTGGCTGTGCAAATGTGGTGTTTAGATTTCTTTTATTCAGACCTCAGCTTTCTAGAGTCCCTGCAGAAAGATGTTTGCACCACATAGTCTTACTAACCTTAGAGACTTCCTTTGAATTTTCAGGCCATTTGAATATTGTTATTCTGATTTGATTGGCTTAAATATGTCTAGTTTTTGTGGTGATATTGAGTCTATGATTTATTTCAGTGTACCTGAATCTTGGTTTGCAAACCTATTGACTTCTCGATGTGTAGGATGACAAATAGGTAGGATGCTTTGGTGTTTAGATCAATTTTCCTTAGAGCTCAGGTGCAGTGCTTGGGATCCTTTGGTTGGCTTGGTGGCAAAACTTTGAACAGAAGGGGAGATAAGGATATAATGAAGAGGACTGGTATTCCATCCATAGCCTTTCCTTTTGTGGTAATGAGGAGGTCATTAATTGAACCCCTAATGTTGGAGGCAGCAAACCATATTCCTATATAGTTGTTATTTGATAAGACTGATGAGAGCTGAACCATTATCGGCCCCTAGATAAGCTGAAGTCTCTATAAATGAATGTGTTATCTATAGACATAATGTAATCAGTTAAGATATTGATGTTGCTCCGCAACCGGAAAGTTGTCTCCTGGACGGTGATACATGAAATATACTGTAATGTATATAGGATAAATAGTCTGGATTTCAGTAGGACTGAGATGAGAAAGATGGATGAGGAAATAATCCCCTGGTTACTTTACAGTAATGTTTAGCATGACAAGTCCAAGTCTTTCTGGTCACAGTCGTGGATTCCCTCCTTTCTTGATGCAGTACTAGGCATGACAACAGGGGGCTATGGTATGTAATTATGGTATGTAATAGAAACAGCACATTTCGTAGGTGCAGGAAGAGGAAGGGCCACTCCTGTGGCGCAGAGTTAAGAAAAAAAGTAGTTAGATCTGACTTGACACAGCAGCTGTCACCAGACCTTATATGATCACCAGAAAAAGAGCTTAAAGAAGCAGTAGTAAGAGAGGGGTTGTGCCCCACTTACATGTTGATTACCTTGAGTATATTAATTGATTGGGTAGATATTGTGTGCTTCCAATGAAAAATTCTGATGGTATTGAACTTTTTTGCTTTCTAGGAAAGTATATAGGGGGTCATTCCAACCCTGGCGGTCGGTGTTAAAGCGGCGGCCAACCCGCCAACAGGCAGGCGGTAAAAAAAATTGAATTCTGACCCTGGCGGGAACCGTCAACACAGACCGCCACTTTAACACTCCGACCGCCACGGCGGGACAAACAAACAGCGCGGCGGTCACCGCCAACAGACATGCGGCAGACAATGTACCGCCCACCCTATCACAACTCACCAATCCGCCACCTTTTCCGGGGCGGGAGCCCCGCCGATAAAAACACAGCGGAAACAGACTACGAACGGGAAAACGCTCACCCTACACACTCCACGAGGAATCTGGACAGCATGGAACCAGAACTACACATCCTACTAGCAATGGTCTACCTGCTCCTCTACCAGGAGCACGAATGCCGGCGCAGAAGACAACGGTGAGTACTGCACCTACGACACAGGGGAGGGGGAGGAGAAAAGAATACAGGCACACACATACGCGACACCCCCCCCCCAACTACCTACACACCAATGCAGAGCAACAACTCAGAGTGACACCCCCCAAAGCCCCCGGAAGAATGCAAAGACAAAATAATATGTTATTGGAATTCAAATATATTGTAAGGCTAAGTAAATAAGTAAGTCGAACATCCCATAACTATATACACATATGTAAATTGTCCCGTCAAAATTGGCTTTCTGTCATTGTACGTGGGCCAATGGTCCTCATCACATGGGCAAAGCCCACACATGAGACCCGAATCAATTGGAGAGAACACTGCAGGGGCATCAGATAGGAAAACTACAGGCACCTCAGGGGAAAGGGAAGGGGGGGCACCTCAGCCACATGAGTCCACGACGCCAGATCCACGAGGGGCCTCCATGGCCACTGTTCAATCCTGGGGAGTGCAAAGCCACAGTCTCTCAAGTCCCTACAGTGGGTGGCCTGCCCACTGTGCCATCCTGGGGAGTGCAAAGCCACAGTCTCTCAAGTCCCCACAGTGGGTGGCTTGCCCACTGTGCCATCCTGGGGAGTGCAAAGCCACAGTCTCTCAAGTCCCCACAGTGGGTGGCTTGCCCACTGTGCCATCCTGGGGAGTGCAAAGCCACAGTCTCTCAAGTCCCCACAGTGGGTGGCCTGCCCACTGTGCCATCCTGGGGAGTGCAAAGCCACAGTCTCTCAAGTCCCCACAGTGGGTGGCCTGCCCACTGTGCCATCCTGGGGAGTGCAAAGCCACAGTCTCTCAAGTCCCCACAGTGGGTGGCCTGCCCACTGTGCCATCCTGGGGAGTGCAAAGCCACAGTCTCTCAAGTCCCTACAGTGGGTGGCCTGCCCACTGTGCCATCCTGGGGAGTGCAAAGCCACAGTCTCACAAGTGGATGACAGACTCCAGCGGTACTGGAGGAGTCTTGGTGCCCAGAGTGTATCGTGCAGCCCTGTCCGACACTGATCCGGGCCTGCCCCTTCTGCCAATGTGTCAGCGGTGCTTGAGTTGAAGGGCCCAGCGGAGCGGTGCAGAGACGGCGGTGCCCAGCGGAGCGGTGCTTGGAAGGAAGGGCCCAGCGGAGCGGTGCTTGAGAGGAAGGGCCCAGCGGAGCGGTGCTTGAGAGGAAGAGCCCAGCGGAGCGGTGCTTGAGAGGAAGTGCCCAGCGGAGCGGTGCTTGAGAGGAAGTGCCCAGCGGAGCGGTGCTTGAGTTGAAGGGCCCAGCGGAGCGGTGCTTGAGTTGAAGGGCCCAGCGGAGCGGTGCTTGAGAGGAAGGGCCCAGCGGAGCGGTGCTTGAGTTGAAGGGCCCAGCGGAGCGGTGCTTGAGAGGAAGTGCCCAGCGGAGCGGTGCTTGAGTTGAAGGGCCCAGCGGAGCGGTGCAGAGACGGCGGTGCCCAGCGGAGCGGTGCTTGAGAGGAAGTGCCCAGCAGAGCGGTGCTTGAGAGGAAGGGCCCAGCGGAGCGGTGCTTGAGTTGAAGGGCCCAGCGGAGCGGTGCTTGAGAGGAAGTGACCAGCGGAGCGGTGCTTGAGTTGAAGGGCCCAGCGGAGCGGTGCAGAGACGGCGGTGCCCAGCGGAGCGGTGCTTGAGAGGAAGTGCCCAGCGGAGCAGTGCTTGAGAGGAAGGGCCCAGCGGAGCGGTGCTTGAGTTGAAGGGCCTAGCGGAGCGGTGCTTGAGAGGAAGTGCCCAGCGGAGCGGTGCTTGAGTTGAAGGGCCCAGGGGAGCGGTGCAGAGATGGCGGTGCCCAGCGGAGCGGTGCTTGAGAGGAAGTGCCCAGCGGAGCGGTGCTTGAGAGGAAGGGCCCAGCGGAGCGGTGCTTGAGTTGAAGGTCCCAGCGGAGCGGTGCAGAGACGGCGGTGCCCAGCGGAGCAGTGCTTGAGAGGAAGTGCCCAGCGGAGCGGTGCTTGAGAGGAAGTGCCCAGTGGAGCGGTGCTTGAGAGGAAGGGCCCAGCGGAGCGGTGCAGAGACGGCGGTGCCCAGCGGAGCGGTGCTTGAGTTGAAGGGCCCAGCGGAGCGGTGCTTGTCTTGAAGGGCCCTGTTCAGCGGTTCTTGAGACGGCGGGGCGCTGTTCAGCGGTGCTTGTCTTGAAGGGCCCTGTTCAGCGGTGCTTGTCTTGAAGGGCCCTGTTCAGCGGTTCTTGAGACGGCTGTGCCTGTTCAGCGCTGCTTGTCTTGAAGGGCCCTGTTCAGCGGTTCTTGAGACGCCGGGGCCCTGTTCAGGGGTGCTTGTCTTGAAGGGCCCTGTTCAGCGGTGCTTGTCTTGAAGGGCCCTGTTCAGCGGTTCTTGAGACGGCGGTGCCCTGTTCAGCGGTGCTTGTCTTGAAGGGCCCTGTTCAGCGGTTCTTGAGACGGCGGGGCCCTGGTCAGCGGTGCTTGTCTTGAAGGGCCCTGTTCAGCGGTGCTTGTCATGAAGGGCCCTGTTCAGCGGTGCTTGTCTTGAAGGGCCCTGTTCAGCGGTGCTTGTCTTGAAGGGCCCTGTTCAGCGGTTCTTGAGACGGCGGTGCCCTGTTCAGCGGTGCTTGTCTTGAAGGGCCCTGTTCAGCGGTTCTTGAGACGGCGGGGCCCTGTTCAGCGGTGCTTGTCTTGAAGGGCCCTTGTTAGACCTGACAGCCTTAGGGTAGTCACCCCTAACTTTTTGCCTGCCTCCCTCCACTTTGTGGACACTGTTTTTGCTGGTTTTTAGACTCTGCGCACTTTACCACTGCTAACCAGTGCTAAAGGGCATATGCTCTCTCCCTTAAAACATGGTAACCTTGAATCATACCTGATTGGACTATTAATTTATTTATAAGTCCCTAGTAAGGTGCACTTTATGTGCATAGGGCTGGTAAATTAAATGCTACTAGTGGGCCAGCAGCACTGGTTGTGCCACCTACTTAAGTAGCCCCTTTTCATTGTCTCAGGCCTGCCATTGCAAGGCCTGTGTGTGCAGTTTCACTGCCACCTCGACTTGGCATTTACAAGTACTTGCCAAGCCTAGAACTCCCATTTTTCTACATATAAGTCACCGTTAATGTGTGCCCTAGGTAACCCCTAGAGCAGGGTGCTGTGTAGGTAAAGGGCAGGACATGTACCTGTGTAGTTATATGTCCTGGTAGTGTAAAACTCCTAAATTCGTTTTTACACTACTGTGAGGCCTGCTCCCTTCATAGGCTAACATTGGGGCTGCCCTCATACACTGTTGAAGTGGCAGCTGTTGATCTGAAAGGAGCAGGAAGGTCATATTTAGTATGGCCAGAATGGTAATACAAAATCCTGCTGACTGGTCAAGTCGGATTTAATATTACTATTCTAGAAATGCCACTTTTAGAAAGTGAGCATTTCTTTGCACTTAAATCCTGCTGTGCCTTACAATCCACGTCTGGCTGGGCTTGGTTGACAGCTCCTTGTGCATTCACTCAGACACACCCCAAACACAGGGTACTCAGCCTCACTTGCATACATCTGCATTTTTAATGGGTCTTCCTGGGCTGGGAGGGTGGAGGGCCTGCTCTCACACAAAGGACTGCCACACCCCCTACTGGGACCCTGGCAGACAGGATTGAACTGAAAGGGGACCTGGTGCACTTCTTAGCCACTCTTTGAAGTCTCCCCCACTTCAAAGGAACATTTGGGTATACAACAGGGCCTCTGCCCTAACTCATCAGACACTTGCTGGAGAAGAAACCTGAACCAGAAACTACATCCTGCCAAGAAGAACTGCCTGGCTGCTCAAAGGACTCACCTGTCTGCTTTCTACAAAGGACTGCTGCCTTGCTGTTGGCCTGCTGCCTTGCTGAACTCTTGTCTGGCTGTGAAAGTTCTCTCCAAGGGCTTGGATAGAGCTTGGCTCCTGTTCCCTGAAGTCTCAGGACCAAAAAGACTTTTCTCTTTCACTTGGACGCTCCGTGCGTCGAAAATTTCGCCGCACAGCTTGTTCCGCGGCGAGAAAAACGCCGCACACCGACGCTGATCGACACAACGCTCTTGGGACGACCGAAAATCCGACGCACGGCTTCGCAAGGACAACGCCGCCCGACCTCTAGAGGAGAAATCGACGCCTGCCGTGAGATCGTAATTTCGACGCGCAGCCCCGCAGAACGACGTGCAGCCGGAAAACAAGCAGGAAAATCCACGCACAGACCCGGGACATCTGGTAATCCCTGCGGTCCACGGAAAGAGACTGTCCGCGCGCCGGAAAACGACGCACGACTTCCCCACGTGGAAAATAACGATGCAAGTCTGTGTGTGCTGGGGAGAAATCGACGCACACACCCTTTTTCCATGCACCTCTTCTTTTGTGGCCCTCTGAGGAGATTTTTCCACTCCAAACCAGGTATTTGTGCTTGAAAGAGACTTTGTTTATATTCTAAAGACTTAAGACACTGTATATCACTTTTCAGTGATATCCCTACAATTTCCCATTGCAAACTTTATTCTTTTTGACCTACAATTATCCAGATAAATATTATATATTTTTCTAAACACTGTGTGGTGTATTTCTGTGGTGCTATATGGTGGTATTGTATGATTTATTGCACAAATACTTTACACATTGCCTTCTAAGTTAAGCCTGACTGCTCGTGCCAAGCTACCAGAGGGTGGGCACAGGATAATCTTGGATTGTGTGTGACTTACCCTGACTAGAGTGAGGGCTTTTGCTTGGACAGGGGGTAACCTGACTGCCAACCAAAAACCCAATTTCTAACATTGGTGATCAGCGGTGAGGATAGGACTTGTATTTGTGCAGTGACATACAGTAGCTAAGTATTTCACTACCTACCCACAGTTGAAGGTCAACTTGGTTTTTATCTCTTTTTGCAAATCCGTTTTTTCCTGACAATTTTCAAAAACTAAATCCTCACTCAACATGTCTCTGACTGGGTCTCAGACAGGGGACTTTGACCTAGTCCAGTTGGATACGTATACTGTCAAACAACTAAGAGGATTCTGCAGGGCATTGAGGGTACCCACCCAAGGGGCCTCCAGAAAGGAGGACTTTCAAGTGGCGCTGAGGGCCTGGGCAGAAGCCCATTTAGAGGATGATGAGGAAGAGGAGCCAGAAAATGGCCCCTCAGAGGAATTTTCACTATCTGTGGATGGTGTTACCACTGCAATTGTGCCCCCTTCCAGACCAGGAAGCAGTGTCTCTGTGCAAAGCCTGACCGCAGAGGAAAGGAGAGAAGAAAGGGAGTTCCAATTGCAAATGGCAAAACTGAAAATTGAGGCTCAACAGGAGGAGAGAAGGGCAGAAAGAGAAGCCAAGCAAGCTGAGGCTGAAAGAGCAGCCAAACAAATTGAAGCCGAAAGAGAAACCAAACAGGTGGAGGCTGAGAGAGCTTTGGCTGAAAAGAAACTATTGTTGGCTCATGAACTGAGTCTCAAGGAGCTGGAGATCAAGGCAAGACAGTCTGAATCCAGCAATAATGGTGGCAGCATACTGACAGGACCTGCTGGAGAAAAGAAGGTTCGTATACCCAAAAATGTGGTGCCCAGTTTTGTGGTGGGAGATGACATAGATAAATGGTTAGCTGCTTATGAAGTTGCACTAAGGGCTCATGAGGTTCCTGAAGGGCAATGGGGGGTAGCTATGTGGGGTTATGTACCGCCATTGGGGAGGGATACACTCCTCACATTGGATCAACCTGATCAAAACACATACCCACTTCAGAAAGACACTTTACTTGCCAAGTTTGGGCTGACCCCTGAGGGATACCGTCAGAGGTTCAGGGACAGCACCAAACAAACCACACAAACATGGGTAGATTTCTTTGACTTCTCCAGTAAGGCACTGAATGGATGGGTGCGGGGCAACAAAGTAGCTGATTATAAAGGTTTATATGACTTGATTATAAGAGAGCTTATGCTTAATACTACTTATACAGAGTTGCGCCAGCACTTAGTGGATAGCAAGCTGACTGATCCCAGGAAGCTTGCTGAGGAGGCGGATCTCTGGGTTAGCACCAGAGTGTCCAAGAAGGTACCTGGGGGGGACTCCCACAAAGGTGGTCAGGATTCCCAACAGAAGAAAGAGGGGGGAGATAAACTTGCAGATAAGGAACTCTCCAAAGGCCCCCAAAAGAATTCCCAGGGAGGGGGTGGCAACCCTTCCTTTTCCAAATTTGGGAAAAAGCCAGGGACATATGACAGGTCAGGGAAACCTAACCCCAAATGCATGGAGTGTTACCAGTATGGTCACTATAAAGGCGATCCCCAGTGCCCCAAGAGGGCACCGTCCACTAAAGGACAGGCACCTGGGTTGACTAGTGTAGCGCTCGAGGGGGAGATGGACCCAGATAGCTTTGGGGAACAGGTAGAGATTTCCCTAGTGTCCCTGGGAGAAGGAGAAATGGTGCCCAAGGTCCACATGCCCAAAAATACTTCCAAGTACCGGCAGTGGGTCACCATTGATGGGCAGAAGGTGGAGGCTCTGCGTGACACAGGAGCCAGTATGACTACTATCAAGAGTCAGCTGGTGTCAACAGAGCAGATAGTACCTAATACATTCCACCAGGTCATAGTCACTGACAATCGCGAGAGTCACCTACCGGTGGCTCTGGTTCCCTTTGAGTGGGGGGGGGTCTCTGGTACTCTGAAAGTAGCTGTGAGTCCTGCCATGCCTGTAGATTGTCTGTTAGGCAATGATCTTGAGCATACGGCTTGGAAAGAAGTGGAGCTCAAGTCTCACCTGGAGATGTTAGGGTTACCTGAGTGGGTCTGCATGACCACACGGTCCATGGCTGACCGAGAGGGAAGTCAAGGGCGTCTGGAGCCTGGAACGATGGCCCAGAGAGCTGCCAAGAGGAGGGACCAGGGGCACGGGAAACCGGCCCCAGAAGTTCCAGCAGTGGCTGACGGGGCTCCTGAGGAGGAGGCTCCCGAGCCAACTGGGGAAGACATTGCCACCCTAGGTGACTTACCTGAGCTTGCTGGCTGGCAAGTTGAGGGTGGACCCACCAGGGAGGAATTCTGCAAGGCGCAGAAAGAATGTCCCACTCTAGAAGGTCTGAGGAAACAAGCCTCAAACCAGGCGGCAGGTGACACCTCTGGCGATCACCACCTATATTGGGAGAATGATCTCCTCTACAGTGAGCTTAAGGTTCCGGCCTTTGGGGCAGCACGCACGCTGGTGGTCCCCCAATGTTACCGAACCTTCCTACTGGGTCTGGCTCACGACATTCCCCTGGCAGGACATTTGGGGCAAGGCAAGACCTTTGACAGGCTTGTCACCCACTTTTATTGGCCCAAAATGAGGACACACTCAGATAAATTCTGCAGATCTTGTCCTACCTGCCAGGTCAGTGGTAAAGCAGGAAAAAGGGTTAAAAGCCCCCTGATTCCACTTCCTGTCATTGGCACCCCCTTTGAAAGGGTGGGCATCGACATTGTTGGTCCCTTGGACCCCAAAACTGCCTTAGGCAACAGGTTCATCCTGGTTTTGGTGGACCATGCCACCCGTTACCCAGAGGCAATCCCTCTGAGGGCTGTAACTGCACCGGTGGTGACCAGAACTCTGATGGGGATATTTACCCGTGTGGGATTCCCCAAGGAGATAGTGTCTGACAGAGGCACTAACTTCATGTCTGCATACATGAAGTCTCTGTGGGATGCGTGTGGTGTAACCTACAAGTTCACCACACCCTATCACCCCCAGTCTAATGGTCTTGTGGAGAGATTCAACAAGACCCTGAAAGGCATGATTGGTGGCCTCCCTGAGGCCATGAGGCGTAAGTGGGACGTCCTCTTACCATGCCTTCTCTTTGCTTACAGAGAGGTCCCCCAGAGGGGGGTAGGGTTCAGTCCCTTTGAGCTTCTCTATGGGTACCCTGTCAGGGGACCCTTAAGCATTGTCAAGGAGGGGTTGGAGAAAGCTCCAAAGGCACCCTCTTAGGACGTGGTCAGCTACATGTTGGCCCTCCGCAACCAGATGAGCCGCTTCTGGAAAGAGGCCCAAAGTAACCTTGAGGCCAGTCAAGAGGTAATGAAACACTGGTATGACCAGAAGGCCACCCTGGTAGAGTTTCAACCTGGAGACAAAGTGTGGGTAATGGAGCCAGTAGAGCCTAGAGCTCTCCAGGACCGCTGGTCTGGCCCATTTGAAATCAAGGAGCGGAAAGGGGAGGCCACTTACCTAGTGGACCTCCAAACCCCTAGGAATCCCCTAAGGGTGCTCCATGTGAACCGACTAAAGGCTCATTTTGAGAGGTCGGAGATCAACATGCTTCTGGTCACAGATGAAGGAATGGAAGAGGAGAGTGAACCTCTCCCCGACCTCCTCTCTGCCCTAGAAGGTGATGGGTCAGTAAGCGGGGTCATTCTTTCTGACTCCCTGACTCTAAACCAGAAAGGAGACTGCTATGAGCTGTTGGAGCAGTTCTCCCCCTGTTCTCCCTTACTCCTGGACTGACCCACCTCTGTGTTCATGATATTGACACCGATGACAGTCTCCCTGTGAAGAACAAAATTTACAGGTTGTCGGATAAGGTGAAGGCCAGCATCAAAGAGGAAGTCTCCAAGATGTTGACTCTAGGGGTTATTGAGAAATCCAGTAGTCCCTGGGCCAGCTCAGTGGTGTTGGTCCTTAAGGCTACTGCCCCAGGTACGAAGCCAGAACTCCGGTTCTGTGTGGACTACCGGGGTCTCAACTCAGTCACTCGGACTGATGCTCACCCCATCCCCCGAGCTGATGAGCTCGTTGACAGGCTGGGCGCTGCCAAGTTCCTGAGAACGTTTGATTTACTTCAGGGTACTGGCAGATCGCCCTGACTGAGGGGGCTAAGGAAAGATCCGCATTTTCAACCCCTGATGGCCATTACCAGTTCCGGGTGATGCCGTTTGGATTGAAAAATGCCCCCGCTACCTTCCAACGGTTGGTTAACGGGGTCCTAGCTGGCAAGGATGCCTTCTGTGCAGCCTACCTGGATGACATAGCTGTCTACAGTTCCAGCTGGGAGGAACACCTGCTTCACCTCAAGGAGGTGCTTCAGGCCCTGCAACAGGTAGGCCTGACCATCAAGGCTAGTAAGTGCCAGATTGGGCAGGGTTCCGTGGTGTACTTGGGTCACCTAGTGGGTGGTGGCAAGGTGCAGCCACTCCAGGCCAAGATTGAAACTATCAAGGCCTGGCAACCACCGCGAACGCAGACTGAGGTGAGAGCCTTTTTAGGCCTCACATGATACTACCGCAGATTTGTCAAGGGCTATGGTACCACTGTATCACCCTTGACAGAACTCACTTCCAAGAAACAACCTAGGTTGGTGAATTGGACAGAGGCTTGTCAGAAAGCATTTGACGCCCTGAAGGAAGCCATGTGCACGTCCCCCGTGCTCAAGGCCCCTGACTACTCCCAGGAATTTATTGTGCAGACAGACGCTTCAGAGCATGGCATAGGGGCAGTCCTAGCACAGCTAAATGAGGAGGGCCGAGATCAACCGGTAGTCTTTATTAGCAGAAGGCTATTACCACGGGAACAGAGGTGGAGTGCTATTGAGAGAGAAGCTTTTGCTGTGGTCTGGGCACTGAAGAAGCTAAGACCCTACCTGTTTGGGACTCACTTCCGGGTTCAGACAGACCACAGGCCCCTCAGATGGCTCATGCAGATGAGGGGTGAGAATCCAAAACTCTTGAGGTGGTCCATTTCCCTACAGGGGATGGACTTTACGGTGGAACATCGCCCAGGGGTTGACCACGCCAATGCTGATGGTCTCTCCAGGTACTTCCGCCTTAGCGATGAGAGCTCCCAGGAGGTCGGGTAGCTCTCCCCACTTTCAGCTGGGGGGGACACATGTTAGACCTGACAGCCTTAGGGTAGTCACCCCTAACTTTTTGCCTGCCTCCCTCCACTTTGTGGACACTGTTTTTGCTGGTTTTTAGACTCCGCGAACTTTACCACTGCTAACCAGTGCTAAAGTGCATATGCTCTCTCCCTTAAAACATGGTAATCTTGAATCATACCTGATTGGACTATTAATTTACTTATAAGTCCCTAGTAAGGTGCACTTTATGTGCATAGGGCTGGTAAATTAAATGCTACTAGTGGGCCAGCAGCACTGGTTGTGCCACCCACTTAAGTAGCCCCTTTTCATTGTCTCAGGCCTGCCATTGCAAGGCCTGTGTGTGCAGTTTCACTGCCACCTCGACTTGGCATTAAAAAGTACTTGCCAAGCCTAGAACTCCCCTTTTTCTACATATAAGTCACCCTTAATTTGTGCCCTAGGTAACCCCTAGAGCAGGGTGCTGTGTAGGTAAAGGGCAGGACATGTACCTGTGTAGTTATATGTCCTGGTAGTGTAAAACTCCTGAATTCGTTTTTACACTACTGTGAGGCCTGCTCCCTTCATAGGCTAACATTGGGGCTGCCCTCATACACTGTTGAAGTGGCAGCTGCTGATCTGAAAGGAGCAGGAAGGTCATATTTAGTATGGCCAGAATGGTAATACAAAATCCTGCTGACTGGTGAAGTCGGATTTAATATTACTATTCTAGAAATGCCACTTTTAGAAAGTGAGCATTTCTTTGCACTTAAATCCTTCTGTGCTTTACAATCCACGTCTGGCTGGGCTTGGTTGACAGCTCCTTGTGCATTCACTCAGACACACCCCAAACACAGGGTACTCAGCCTCACTTGCATACATCTGCATTTTTAATGGGTCTTCCTGGGCTGGGAGGGTGGAGGGCCTGCTCTCACACAAAGGACTGCCACACCCCCTACTGGGACCCTGGCAGACAGGATTGAACTGAAAGGGGACCTGGTGCACTTCTTAGCCACTCTTTGAAGTCTCCCCCACTTCAAAGGCACATTTGGGTATAAAACAGGGCCTCTGCCCTGACTCATCAGACACTTGCTGGAGAAGAAACCTGAACCAGAAACTACATCCTGCCAAGAAGAACTGCCTGGCTGCTCAAAGGACTCACCTGCCTGCTTTCTACAAAGGACTGCTGCCTTGCTGTTGGCCTGCTGCCTTGCTGAACTCTTGTCTGGCTGTGAAAGTGCTCTCCAAGGGCTTGGATAGAGCTTGCCTCCTGTTCCCTGAAGTCTCAGGACCAAAAAGACTTCTCTCTTTCACTTGGACGCTCCGTGTGCCGAAAATTTCGCAGCACAGCTTGTTCCGCGGCGAGAAAAACGCTGCACACCGACGCTGATTGACACGACGCTCTTGGGACGACCGAAAATCCAACGCACGGCTTCTCAAGGACAACGCCGCCCGACCTCTAGAGGAGAAATCGACGCGACGCCTGCCGTGAGATCGTAATTTCGACGCGCAGCCCCGCAGAACGACGCGCAGCTGGAAAACAAGCAGGAAAATCCACACACAGACCCGGGACATCTGGTAATCCCCGCGATCCACGAAAAGAGACTGTCTGCGCGCTGGAAAACGACGCACGACTTCCCCGCGTGGAAAATAACGACGCAAGTACGTGTGTGCTGGGGAGAAATCGACGCACACACCCTTTTTCCACGCACCTCTTCTTTTGTGGCCCTCTGAGGAGATTTTTCCACTCCAAACCAGGTACTTGTGCTTGAAAGAGACTTTGTTTATATTCTAAAGACTTAAGACACTGTATATCACTTTTCAGTGATATCCCTACAATTTCCCATTGCAAACTTTATTCTTTTTGACCTACAATTATCCAGATAAATATTATATATTTTTCTAAACACTGTGTGGTGTATTTTTGTGGTGCTATATGGTGGTATTGTATGATTTATTGCACAAATACTTTACACATTGCCTTCTAAGTTAAGCCTGACTGCTCGTGCCAAGCTACCAGAGGGTGGGCACAGGATAATCTTGGATTGTGTGTGACTTACCCTGACTAGAGTGAGGGCTTTTGCTTGGACAGGGGGTAACCTGACTGCCAACCAAAAACCCCATTTCTAACAGCCCTGTTCAGCGGTTCTTGAGACGGCGGTGCCCTGTTCAGCGGTGCTTGTCTTGAAGGGCCCTGTTCAGCGGTTCTTGAGACGGCGGGGCCCTGTTCAGCGGTGCTTGTCTTGAAGGGCCCTGTTCAGCGGTGCTTGTCTTGAAGGGCCCTGTTCAGCGGTTCTTGAGACGGCGGTGCCCTGTTCAGCGGTGCTTGTCTTGAAGGGCCCTGTTTAGCGGTTCTTGAGACGGCGGAGCCCTGTTCAGCGGTGCTTGTCATGAAGGGCCCTGTTCAGCGGTGCTTGTCTTGAAGGGCCCTGTTCAGCGGTTCTTGAGACGGCGGGGCCCTGTTCAGCGGTGCTTGTCTTGAAGGGCCCTCTTCAGCGGTGCTTGTCTTGAAGGGCCCTGTTCAGCGGTTCTTGAGACGGCGGGGCCCTGTTCAGCGGTTCTTCACATGTGTCTCCAGGGCACCAGATCTGGCCAATATCTGGTGTTCACTCGCCATCCGACTTCTCGCTTGCGGGGCCCTCCTGTGCTGGTGTCCCGTGCCCGTGGGTGTACTCCTTCACCCCCGGAATGGGTCTGGTGGGGCCCTCCTGGGCAGCTCGCCTTCTGTCGGACTTGTCGGCCGTGCTGCCCTTGCCATCCTTGCCTGATCCTCTGTGTCCCTTGCCTCCCTTTGGAGATGTGCCAGGTGGCACCCCACTTCCTGATGGTGCCAGTGTGGTGCCTGTGGAGGCTGCCGTCTCTGTCCTCTCGCGCCGGCCCTTGCCTTTTTTGGATTTTTTCCCAGGGGGTGGGCTGGCTGTCCCTTTGCTGCTGGCCGATGTAGCTGCCCGCGAAGGTGCTGGACTCCAATATCCCTGGACTATGGTCCTTGTAGGTCCAGGGCTTGTGGTGGCTGAGGTGCTGATTGGACTTTTACAAGATGGAGGGGGTGGGTCAGGTGATGGAAAGAGGTTAAGTTTAGAGAGGAAAAACTTTTTAGGAGCAATGGGAAGGGTAGGTGCAGTGGGTATGGGAGTGGAGGAAGAGGATGTGGTTGTAGGAGAGTCAAGTGTGCTGTCGTTGGGTGCAGGTGCTTGTGACGGAGGCTGTCGTGAGGTGGATGGCTGTTAGGTGGGTGGCTGCCTGCGTTTGTGTGGTTTGGAAGAGGGGGTGACAGACACACTGGGAGAGGACACAGGGGACGTGTAAATGGCAGTGGGGGTGGTGACTGCACGTGTGCGGAGTGTTCTGGTGGATGTGCTAATGATGGACGTAGTGGCTGATGAAGTGGTGCATGCAAGCGTGAGTGGAGACGTCACAGGGAGGGAGGAGGGAGACGAGGAGGAGGGGGACACAGAGGAGGCAGTGGCTGTTGGCATGTCTGCATGTGGATGTTGCTTGTGTGAATGCTTGTGGGATGTGTGGTGCTTATGTTTGGATGAGCTGACCTTGGGTGTTGAGGTGTGTGCAGGCTGGTCTGTAGGTGTGTCTGGGATAGGCAGAGGAACAGGGGAGTGGGACTGGGTGGAGGGAGTTGGAGGAGGGAGGCAGGAGACAGGGACAATGGCTGCCGTCAGTGCTGAGGCCAGAGCGTTGAACGATCGCTGATGGGCAGCCTGACCCGAATGAATGCCCTCCAGGTATGCATTGCTCCGATGCACCTCCCTTTCCATCCCCTGGATGGCATTCAAAAGGGTAGACTGCCCAACAATGAGCGTCCGGAGGAGGTCAATGACCTCCTCACTGAGGGCAGCAGGGGTAACTGGGGCAGGGCCTGAGGTGCCTGGGGCGAAGGAGATGCCCGCCTTGGTGTGTGAGCGGGCACGGGGCGAACGCTGAGGGGCTCCTTGGAGGGCAGAGCTGGTGCGCTGGGTGGCGGCTGTACCTGTTGTTGCGGTGGGCACGGATGTTGCCGCCACCACAAGGGAGCTCCCTTCGAGGACGTGTCGGTGTCGCTGATGTCTCCACGTGTCCCCATTGTGGAGCCCCCCTCGCCCTCCGTCTCACTGGTGAAATCAGAGTCCGTTGCATGGCCCTCCGGGGCCATGTGAGATGCAGCTCCCTCGTGCTCCAATGCCACTTCTCCTCCGCCAGATGATGCTAATGCACACATGAACAGGAAGAGCAGACAAAAAAAGGGGGGGAGAGAAATAAAGACATGTTGAGTGCATGCATTGGCAACACAGTTGGCGGAGAGGACAGACACAGAAGCCCCCTGCACTACGCCGCGCACTTGGGGTTCACTTCTCAATCAGTGAGACTTGGCCTACAAGCCAATGGACGACATCTGCACACATAGGTGACACAAGGCCATGGATAGGTGTACTTGGCACCCTACAGAGGTGGAGGGCGGGGGCACAGGGCCATCCCTTACGGAGGGGACTAGCCTACAGAAATCGCCCTGGCCTAGGGATACCCACATCCCTCCTCCCCCACCCAGACACCTCCACTGCGCCCGAAGATAGCAGAATGTGCTTGTACTCACCCCCTTGTGTCTGCTGTGATGTCCTCACGCGCCCATCCAAATCTGGGTAGGCCACCGCCAGGATCCGAGACATCAGGGGGGTCAATTGACGGGTGGCACCCCTCCTACGTTGGGAGGCCATCCCCAGCAGAGCCTCTGCGGTCTTTCTGCTCCCGCGGCGGATGTCCTCCCCACCTCTTGCGGCAGTGGGTGCCCCGTCTGTTGTGGACCCCCAGGGTCCGGACGTCCTTGCCGATGGCACGCCAAATGTCGACTTTCTGATGGGCGCTGACCTATGTGACACGGACAGGGAGAGAAAATAAAATATCAACATTTTCTGCATGCTCGATGTGAGTGTCCCCCCATCCCCACCCTTGCCATGTGGCACATGCTCTCATCTGTCGTATGATGCATGCCTCATACGCTCCCCTCCGCACCTTCGTTCATTCACCCCACTCAACCCAGGCATTGCCCACAAAGCATGGTCCCAGTGTACTAACCTGTTGGTCTGGAGGACCGTAGAGTAGCGCATACAGGGGGAGGACCCCATCCACGAGTTTCTCCAATTCTTCAGAAGTGAAGGCAGGGGCCCTTTCCCCAGTCGCAGCAGCCATTGTCTCTTCCAGACCGAGGTCACAGCAGCACTTGCAGTATAGGTCCTCTCCTGTGGATGATCAGGTCTCGAGTGATTAAGCTGATCGAAAATGGCGGTCCCACCCACGGCGGTGCGTACCGCGGCGGTGCGTACCGCGCCCGCCGGCGCACTTCGTCATTGGCTCCTGAAACCTATAGGGTTCTATGTTAACCAATGCGGCTTTGCACCGTGGTCTTCGACCGCCTACCGCCACGGTGTGCCACGCCAGCGCATTGACCTCACATCCCATTGTCACACTTCAAAGGTCAGGCAGCCGCCATTTCAAGGGCCCACATGGCTTAATTTCTACTGCGTCACACAGGCCTAGGCCTTGCATTGCCACTCATACAAGCCATTCAATGCATAGCGAATCGTGTACTGTGCAAGCTGTGGGAACGTACCGGGGGGGAGGGGCACCGTCCGCTGGGACTTGCGAGGAGATGGAGGAATGTTCCCGTGTACAGACCGCTTGTGGACCTGTCGACAATGGAAGAAAGACATGTCATACTGACATACAGACTTGACGGAGCCACTATACAGGAAC
The DNA here is from genome assembly GCF_031143425.1 of Pleurodeles waltl. Taxonomy (NCBI): domain Eukaryota; kingdom Metazoa; phylum Chordata; class Amphibia; order Caudata; family Salamandridae; genus Pleurodeles; species Pleurodeles waltl. Next base: position 932,104,764 of record NC_090436.1, on the reverse strand, counting down.
TGTGTGCCCAGCTGGAGCCAGACCTGATGTCACCCATTCGCCAACCCACAGGGATTCCCCCTCTGGTGCAGGTTCTGTCAGTACTCCATTTTTTGGCAAGTGGGTCATTTCAAACAACAGTGGCCATTTCATCAGGGATGTCTCAGCCTATGTTTTCTAAGGTTTTGTCCAGAGTGTTGTCTTCCCTGATGAAATACATGCGGACCTACATTGTTTTCCCTGAGGTGGGCGATTTGGCTACAGTGAAGGGTGATTTCTATGCCCTTGGACATATTCCCAACATCATTGGTGCTATTGATGGGGCCCATGTGGCTTTGGTTCCCCCAGGTGAAAGTGAACAGGTGTACAGGAACAGAAAAAGTTATCATTCTATGAATGTCCAAGTGGTCTGTTTGGCTGACCAGTACATCTCCCATGTAAATGCCAAGTTCCCTGGGTCAGTGCATGACGCGTACATCATGCGAAATAGCAGCATCCCTTATGTGATGGAACAGCTACAGAGACACCGTGTGTGGCTAATTGGTGACTCTGGTTACCCCAACCTGTCGTGGCTTCTGACCCCAGTGAGGAATCCCCGGACCAGGGCAGAGGAATGGTACAATGAGGCCCATGGGCGGACTAGGAGGGTGATCAAGCGGACCTTCGGCCTCCTGAAGGCCAGGTTTAGGTGCATGCCTATGACAGGTGGATCCCTAATGTACTCACCGAAGAAGGTGTGCCAGATCATCGTGGCCTGCTGTATGCTTCACAACCTGGCTTTGCGACGCCAGGTGCCTTTCCTGCAGGAGGATGGTCCAGAGGGTGGTGTTGTGGCAGCTGTGGGGCCTGTGGAGAGTGAAGAGGAGGAAGACGACGGGGACGACACAGACAACAGGGACACAGTGATACAACAGTATTTTCAATAACACACAGGTACGAATCAACACCGCCATTTTACATGTACTTACAGTCTCCTGCCTCTCTACTGTCTGAGTTTCCCCCCAGTTTATGTTAACTGAGTTGTGACTTTCCCGTCCGTTTTCAGAGATGTGGGCCCCACTGCGTGACCTCTGCTTTGTTTGCCCATGGACTACAGCTGTGTGACAGTGGTATGTTGTCATCACAATGTAACTGAACATTTTGGCACCGTTATGTCTAATACATTTGTTCAAAATACAAGCAGACTCCAGATAATTTTAGTGCAATAAGTGATTTTATTTAAGTGCTAAATTTAGGAACATGCTTGAAAATCGGTGATGGGTGATGGTGGAGTAATGTCCATGGCAGAGTCCAGATTTTCAGTCTCACAGGTGCATTGTCCATATGCCTGTGGAAGGATGGAGCTTGGGCAGTTCAAGGTTGGACAGGGTGACAATGTGGGACAGTGGGATGACATCAGGGGGTATCCTTTGCTGGCGGGGGTCTTGGCATCCTACTCTGTCTTCTTCCTAGATCTCAGGTACCACTTGCGGGGTGGTTCTTCTTCTGCAGGAGGTGGGGTTCTGGTGGCCTGTTGTTGTGTGGGGGCCTCCTGTCCACTAGCGCCGGCGGAGGTGGTAGGCTGTTCCTGGTCCATGCTAGTGACAGGGACCCTTTGTGGTGCCACATGGTCCAGCAATGTGGTGACAATCTGGGTAAGAGCCACGACGATGGTCCCCATTGCTGAACTAATGGCTCGGAATTCTTCCCTGAACCCCATGTACTGTTCCTCCTGCAGTACCTGGATCTCCTGAAACCTGGCCAGTACCGTAGCCATCGTCTCCTGGGAGCGGTGGTATGCTCCCATGATGGAGGAGAGGGCCTCGTGGAGAGTCGGTTCCCTGGGCCTGTCCCCCCCTGTCGCACAGCAGCCCTCGCAGTTCCCCTGTTTCCCTGGGCCTCTGTCCCCTGGACCGTGTGCCCACTACCACTGCCCCCAGGTCCCTGCTGTTGTTGGGGTGGTGGGTCAACCTGGGTGCCCTGTAGTGGTGGACACACCGCTGATTGATGTGTCCTGGAGACAGAGGCATGGGCCCGCTGGGTGGGAGCTGTGCTGGTGTTCCCAGAGGGGGGTAGGTCTGCTGTGGCCTGTGGCTGTGTGAGGGGAACCGACTGTCCCGAGGTCCCCGATGGGCCGGGCTGGTCATCTGGGTCCAGGGAGACAGAGCTGCTGTCATCACTGGGGGCCTCTTCTGGGGGTGGGATGGACATTTCTGGACCCTCATGGGCGGTGTGGTGGCGTTCGAGTCCTGCAGGGGTATAAGAGTATAGTTATTGCTTCTGTGTGTGCCATAGTGTGCAATGGGTGGGTGGCCGTGTACCCCAGTGCTGGCATTCCCTTGTGGGGGCTGTTGTGACGGTGGCTTGTTGGGGAAATGGGTATGTGCAGTGGGCATGCTTTGGTGATGGGTGTCCATGCTTTGTGGACGCATGCAGGGCTAGGTGTTGGGATGGGTTGGTTTGTGATGGTGAACCATTCGCAAGGAGTTGGCGTGATGGGGGTGGGGGTGAGGGTGGGGGTATGATTTGGCATGCAGGTGGGGTGGGGGGAATGAAGTAGTGAAGATTTGACTTACCAGAGTCCATTCCTCCAGCTACTCCTGCGAGGCCCTCAGGATGCAGGATGTGCAAGTCTTGCTCCTCCCATGCTGTAAATTCTGGGGGAGTAGGTGGGGGTCCGCTGCCAGTCTTCTGCACCGCAATTTTGTGCCTTGATACCATGGAACGCACCTTCCCCCGTAGGTCGTTCAACCCCTACTGTTGTCGTCCCGATTTCGTGGATGCTGTCCCACAGCATTGACCCTGTCCACTATTCTTTGCCATAGCTCCATCTTCCTGGCAATAGTGGTGTGCTGCACCTGTGTCCCGAAGAGCTGGGGCTCTACCCGAACTATTTCCTCCACCATGACCCTGAGTTCTGCGTCAGAAAACCTGGGGTGTCTTTGGGGTGCCATGGGGTGGTGTGGATGAGGTGTGGGGTGGTGTATGTGTTGTAGAGTGTGGTGAGTGTGGTGGTGTATGGTGTTTTGTGCGTGGATATTGTGTGGGTGATGTTGTGATTTGCCTCTGTGTGATGGTGTACTCTATTCTGTGCTGTCTCTCTCTGGCCTTCAGTCGCAATTGTGGTCGTAAGGGTTTGTGGGTGATGTAGGTGTGTGTTTTATATTGTAATGGGTGTGTGGGAGTGGTGTGTGTATGTGTCTCAGGTGTGTGTATTTTGAATTGTCCAAAGTGGCTGTGTTCTGTAAAGGTGTGTGTATTTTGAGCGCAGCGGTGTGTACCGCCAATGGAATACCGCGGTTGAAAGACCGCTGCGGGGATTTGTGGGTCGGAATAGCATGGGCATATTTCTGTTGGCGTGACGGTGGAGGTTTGGTCATCGCCAGTTTTTCGCTGGCCGTTGGTGTGGCAGACGTTTGTTGTTGTCGGGTTTTTGGGGGTTTGCCAGTTGCGGTTCAGAATGATGTGGCGGTTTATCGCGACCGTGGCGGTGTTATGGCGGTCTTCTGACCGGTGGTAAGCGCCTTTTACCGCCAAGGTCAGAATGACCCCCATAGTCATGAAGCAGCTCTGAGTAGGTCATGATGATAAGCCACATGTCATGGATCAAATTCATGTAATACAAAAAGTTATGACAAAGACAGTAGGCCTGAATTATTTTTTGTGAAAATCATATGTTCAAACAATAGGTCTTTAACCCCTTAGCTGCTGGGCCTTCCCCCCGCCCCTCCCCCAGTGCTGAGCCCTTTTTTGGCTATGTGGGGTAGTTTGTGCTTAGGCCTTCATAACTTTTTGACTACATAAGCTATCCACGCCAAAAGTGTGTTCTTTTTTTCCAACATCCTAGGGACTCTAAGGGTACCCAGCATTTATGGGTTCCCATGGAGGAGACCAAGAAATTTGCCAAAATACAGTGAACATTTTGTTTTTTTCATAAAAATTAGAAAAAGGGCTGCAGAAAAAGGCTTGTGTTTTTTTCGCTGAAAATGGCATCAACAAAGGGGTTGTGGTGCTAAAATCACCATCTTCCCAGCTTTCAGGAACAGGCAGACTTGAATCAGAAAAACACATTTTTCAACACAATTTTGGCATTTTTATGGGACAAACTCCATTTTTACTTTTTTTGTGCTTTCAGCCTCCTTTCAGTTAGTGACAGAAATGGGTATGAAACCAATGCTAGGTCCCGGAAAGTGAAACATTTCTGAAAAGTAGACAAAATTCTGAATTCATCAAGGGGTTATTTGTGTAGATCGTACAAGGTTTTCCTACAGAAAATAACAGCTGACATAAAAATATATTGAAATTGAGGTAAAAAAACCACACATTTTTCTCCATACTTTACTCTGTAACTTTTTCCTGCGATGTCAGATTTTTTAAAGCAATATACTGTTATGTCTGCTGGACTTCTCTGGTTGTGGGGATATATAGGGCTTGTAGGTTCATCAAGAACCCTAAGTACCTAGAGCCAATAAATGAGCTGCACCTTGCAATGGGTTCTCATTCCATACTGGGCAAACAGTAATTAATTTGCTGAAATATAAAGAATGGAAGATAGGTATCAAGAAACCTTTGTATTTCCAAAATGTGTACAAAATAAGGTGTTGAGAAGCAGTGGTTATTTGCACATCTCTGAATTTTGGGGTGCCATACTAGCATGTGAATTACAGGGCATTTCTCAAATAGATGTCTTTTTTACACACTGTCTTACATTTGGTAGGAAATAATGTAGAGAAAAACAAGGGGCATTAACACTTGTTCTACTATTCTGTGTCCCCCCAAGTCTCCTGATAAAAATGATACCTCCCTTGTGTGGGTAAGACTAATGCCCACAACAGGAAACACAACATGGACACATCACATTTTTACATTGAAAACTGACGTGTTTTTTGGAAAGTGCCTGATCTCTAGCTCAGCCGGCACAAAGGAAAACCTACCAAACCTGTGCATTTTTGAAAACTAGACGCCAAGGGGAATCCAAGGTGGGGTGACTTGTGGGGCTCTCACCAGGTTCTGTTACCCAGAATCCTTTGCAAACTTAAAAATGTGGCCAACAAAACACCTTTTCCTCATATTTAGGTGAGAGAAAGTTCTGGAATCTGAGAGGAGCCACAAATTTCTTTCCACCCAGCGCTCCCCCAAGTCTCACAATATAAATGGTACCTCACTTGTGTGGGTAGGCCTAGTGTCTGCGACAGGAAATGCCCCAAAACACAAAGTGGACACATCACATTTTCCGAAAGAAAACAGAGCTGCGTTTTGCAAAGTGCCTAGATGTGGATTTTGGCCTCTAGCTCAGCCGGCACCTAAGGAAACCTACCAAACCTGTGCATTTTTTAAACCTAGACATCTAGGGGAATTCAGAATGGGGTGACTTGTGGTACTCTCACCAGGTTCTGTTCCCCAAAATTATTTGCAAAATCTGAATATTTGGCAAAAAAACCACTTTTTCCTCACATTTCGGTGATATAAAATTCTGGAATCTGAGAGGAGCCACAAATGTCCTTCCACCAAGCGTTCTCCCAAATATCCCGATAAAAATGGTACCTCACTTGTGTGGGTAGGCCTAGAGCCCCTGTCAGGAATAGATCACACAATGTTCAATGTTGGTCCTTACATGAGGCCAACTGTTGACCCTAGGGTGATCCATTCCTGACGCAGGCACTAGGTACAGGCACTCAAGTGGGGTAGCGTTTTTATTAGGGCAGGTGGGGAAACACAGGGTGGTAGGAATTTTGTGGATCCCAGCATATTACTGTAATTTGTGTGACAGAAATGCAAGAAAAAATAGTTTTTATTCAACATTTCAGCTTTGCAGGGCATTCTGGGTAAAAAAAAACTTTGGGGAATCCAGACAGGTCACTCCTCTGTGGACTCCCCCAAATGTCTAGTTTCCAAAAATGTCTGAGTTTGATAGGTTTCCCTATATGGCCACTGAGCCCAGACCAAAAACGCAGAGGCCTGCCTTCCAAAACCAGGTTGTTTTGTGATAGGTAATTGTGATGTCTCCACAATATGATTTGGGCAGTGGAATTTTGGGGCTGGACTAAATTGGAGAGCTCCCAAGAGAGCACTCTCTCTGTGCTTGCCGCTGCATGCGCCTGCTCTCTGGGTTGGGCTAACCCGCTATTGTCCTGCTGCACAGACTGTCCTCATCACTTCCCTCATAATCACTGGAAGAGGAGTTTTCGAATGGGACTCCTTGGACTGAAAAATCACTCCCATAGTCTGCGCCATTGCCCTATCCCTCAGGTGCTGTCTCAGTATCTGCTGTCTCAGTCTCTGGTCCTACGTCAGAGCTGTTCTCTATAACCCGAGTTAGGGCTTGAGCAACAGTCATCCAACGAGATGCCATCTCTGCTACTGGCTAAACTGTCGCTCTAAAAAACTTGCCTATGTACACAGTCACAAAACTGCTGGTGGGTGGGTGTGATACCTGCAACAGTAGAGGTCACCTTACTTTTGCTTCTTCCCTCAATCAGCATGTTCTCGCAAGACACTCAAAAAAACAAAAAAGACACACTATTACATCACCTAGTCACATACCAATCGTCATTCTTTAGCGTCTCTAGCACCCAGTTCAACAATCATTATTGGTTCTCCAACTCTCATCACCTCCTCCTCCGATTCCCTCACTACCACCCAGCAAAAGTGCATTTCATCTCTCCATAGCCCCCCTTGCACATACATTTCATTTGTAATATAGCACAGGTAACGGCTGGCTTTATTAATCCACTCAGGTGTTCACATATAATACAGTTTTGATCCTTTTAGTAGGCATACAAACCTTCTGTGCTACTTTATGGCATCAAAAGTGCCACTAGAGAAAAGTCAGATCCTTTTCTAGCAGAAACATAATCACAAGAGTTACTTGACTTTTTTTATTGCTGCCTAAAAGCTACAGGTGAAACGCATCAGTTGAAGAATGTGCATTGCTTTGAAGACGCAAGCTGCAACTGCAAGTGAACTGGTGGCGAATATATATATGAATATATATATATATATATATATATATATATATATATATATATATGCATATATATGTAAAGAGATCACTTTTATATTTGAGTTTGGTTTTCCTGGGGGATGGTCGCAACCAGGGAAACCATACACTTTGACAAAAGTGATCGCTATATATATATATAGTGTTTGGATTAAAATGAATTTTGCTTTTCCTTGAATCCTGAGTGTGCGAGCAGTAACTTTTCTTTTGTGATATATATATATATATATATATATATATATATATATATATAAAGATAGATATAGATATATAGCTACAGACATATCTATATATATATATATATACATATGTATATATAGATATATTTATCCATATATAGATAGGTATATCTACATAGATATCTATATATATACTGTACAGCTGTATGATTTCCTTTGGGGACCCTGCTCACGGGTGACCCCCTCTCCATAATTTAAAAAAAAATGTTTACACCCCTGGGGGTGCGCAATCAGGCGTGATCACGCCTCCCCAGGGTTAAACCTACCTTTAAAAAAAAAAAATGCCCCAGGGGATGGGCCATTTTCCGAGAGGGCCGACCCCCCCTAAGTGATATCCCTGGTGTCTAGTGGGGTTTCCTGGCTGAGGAAACCCCACTGACACTGAGCCGAGCTGCGATCGAGGGCCAGGAAACCAGTTCAGGAAGGCCTCGTTTGAAAGGGAAGAGTCTCCCCTTCCAAACGGGAAGGCCATTTGGGGCTGATTTCCCCACAGGAGCAGGAAGCAGCCTTGCGGCTGCTTACTAATCCAGCGGAGAAAACAAACAATGATGTCACAAAGAGGCAGGTGGGGTGGTGGGGAGAGACACAGAAGATCTTCCGTGTCTCCTGTTTTTTTTTCATTAAAATAAAATATTCTGCTGCAACGCACCAGAGGATTTTTTAACCCCCTCCCTGATGTCCTCCACTGGTCGTGACTCGCACCAGGGAGGTAGTGTGGGCGTCAGCCAGTGGCCAACAGCCGCATTGTAAGGCTTAAGGGTGAATTGGTACTACTCTGTGTTAAAGCTTGTAGATAGGTACTGTGTTACATGAGCTGTCACAGATTACTGTAGCAGGTAGGGGTTTTGGTCCTGGTACCCTACTCTGGCAAACCCTATGGGTAGAACATTTCCACTATGATAATCTTTGTTAATATTCATAGAAAGTGCTGTACACTGTTTTGTCCAATGGAAAGCTTCCAATATTAGTACTTTTATAACTGTATGGCTAAAGATTGCCTTGTGGTAAAGCTCCTATGCGATATAATAGGTCTGAGTTATTATGACAATCCAATGATAAAGGCTGTAGGTTTGATTTGTTCATTGGGAAATGTTTTGTCAGATGCCAAGGGTTTGATCTGTTTAATATGAAAAGTTATGACAAAGGCCAGATGTATTTATTGTGAAAACATATGTTAGAGCCACTAAGGTTTGAAAGATTGATAATTATTACACTCTGTTAAGCCTTTAAAGAATTATTTTGTTACATGGACTATCATAGATTATCACAGTAGGCAATGGGTTAGGTGTTGGATATCCCTCTTACAAACCCTGGGGTTATAGGATTTGCACTGTGATAATCCATTTTCAGATATGTTATACATTGTTTTGTAACTGCTCTTTTGCACTTATGTGCAATACAGTAGGGCTGACACAGTTATTGTGACAAGAAAATCACAAAGGCTAGAGGCCTGATCAGTTCATAGAGAAATGGTTAGTCTGAAGCCATAGTTCTGATTCGTTTATTATGAAAAATTATAGAAAATTTACAGGCTAATGCGCCTTTAAGGGTAGACTTTAATTGCAGTTTTTTTAAGCCTGCAGGGAGGCATTTTGCTGTATGAAATCCCACAGGTTACTTTAGGAGTCGAGGGAGTTGGTTACTGCCTTTGACACGCAGGTGGGGAGGGATTTGAGCAGTGCTAATCTATGGTAGACCCTGTCAGGATGGGCTGGCCGGTTTATTTGTGTTCCATGCTCTTGAAACAATTTTTTTTTAAATATACATGCATGAATAGACATCCATAGAGGGCCTTTAGGTCAGCTCTATCCTGCCATAGTTCCTAGAGTGTCACTCACATTATACCTATGTCTATGACAGCAAACAGTATGGGTCAATGTGTCAGCACACTTCAACTACTGTCTACGGTGAATGAGCTATTTTGCGTGATCAACGTGCACTGCCATCTGAAAATGAGTGCTTTCAGTGGCAAGGTAAGTGGGCCAGTACTTTAATTTTGTATTTTCTTCTTTAATACGTCCTATTTCGTTTCTTTATACCTTGTTTTTACCTGGCAGCTTGTCACTCATTAAATCTGCATTGCGCCACATCCCACATGCATTCTGCTGTTGCCGGGTGGCCAACTTGAAATGGCACTGTAATAGTAAATCCTTGTTCAACTGTTCCAAGATATCTGACACATTTAGAAGCATTATATGTGCAATCGTGGATTTGTACAACAATAATACACACACTGCGCAATACCATTCCAAGACTCTGCCAAGTGCAATGATTGCTAAACGTACAATTTGGAATGGTATTGTCCAGAGTGTGGTATTGCTTAGTAGTCCATGACAGATACAATTCTGTTTCCAAATATGTCGGCCATGTTGTAACTTTTAAACAATGATCCAATTTGCACAATACAATTGTCCGTCCGCTGCTATGGATAACTTTTTTTTTCATTTATTTGTGAAACTTACCCTTTCATGGCTTTCACACAAACTGATTCCTGTTTGAAAAAGTCTGAGCCGTCAAAGAGGTGGGGGCATCAGGAGCCGACAGGGGCAGTGGGAATGTTGTGTAAAAGTCACTCATCTAGATATAGTAAATTTAGAGTTAATTTCCCTGCAAAAAGAACTCACAGCTTGCCTCGTGCATGGCATAGCAGATCCAGTAGAGTGCAACACCCCATGAGGAACGTACAATAGATATAGAGTACCCGCAAGTACAAAGAATGAACACATCTTTAATTGTTTAAAATGGATGACACATTGGCAAAACATGACACCTACTGGAGAATTCAAATGCAGGGATTAACAGAAGATGAGTCCTGTATCACTCTACAAATAAAACACAGCTGCATTCTGGAGTTCATTTTGGCCTTGATTGCAATTGTACAGTCCTGGCGTAATGAAATAAACCTATCCAGCATCCTCTGTCCCGACTGGTAATTTCACATCTGTGTGTTGCAACAACAATGTACATTTACCTGAATAGGGACTAACAAGGCGACTCCAAATCATCGTGTTTTATCTAGATGTGGATTCCTCATTCATAGGGCAAGTATGTTCCCATTTCTATATGCTTTGAGCAAGGGCTAAACAGAAGGGGGCAAAGTGTGTTGCAGAGCTGGAGGATGGGAAGGGTGCCTGGAAGCAGAGGAGGCTGGCAAAGGTGAGCATTTCATGTACCCCCTCCCCCATCCTGTAGGAGGGGATGTCTGCTACTCTTTCGCTGTCTCACTTGGTTTCACTGGCTGGATTTTCTGGTCAAAAATAGGGCCAGGTGTTCCTGCACCTCTATGATCTGGTGGGTCTGTACTTTCCCGGGAGACACTAGGCGGGAACAATAGTTGTTGAAAAAAAACATCTTTTGGCTTTCTTTTTATGGCGTTTGATTGTACCACACAAACTTTGCAATGCAAGGGAAAACTCCCATTTAAATCTAGATTTGGACTTGCATTTTTTTTCAGAATCTGGAAGCAATGCCCAACTGTTTTTTTTTTTTTTAAGAAAACTATAGAGTTGTAGCAGCACCTGTGTTAGTTGGATATTATTGAAATTGGCAAAGTCAATTAGTTCCTCTAATTTGCAAATGTTGCGGGATTGATTTGGATTGGGGTTTCAGCCTGGCTGCTCCGAGTTAATTAAATCACTAGTTATTATTGGATGCCCAGTTGCTGCTGTGTCTGCAGTGCTCTTCAAATTATTCTGTAATAAAGACATTGACATTTACACAGTTTTACTATTTGCTAAAGAAGAGATTATGCAAGAAGTCTCATTGTTTAAAGCAAATATATTCTTGGCAGTTTAATCCTTAAATGATCTCTGCTTCCTGCAACAATGTTTGAGCTTTCGCACATTTTCCATAAAGTTGTGCGGATGTGACTGGTACCCTGTGAATGTTAAGATTACAAAAACGTAGAGCATCTTTAAATTGACCAGAATACTTAACTTTGTATAATATTTATGTCGGTTTCTGGACTGTTCACATTCGTCTTTTATTTCCAATAATGATTGATTTGGATAGGGAAATGTTTTGATAACTGCTCATTACTAATTTGGTTATATGGTCCAATTGTTTCCCGCAAAGATATTTTGCTCCCTTTTTGCTGAAGCTTTTTCATGGGAGCATGCATAACGCAAAAGGTTGCATCAATTTGCTAGCCAGTTGAAAGGTCTGTGGCTTTGTACTAGGTTTGCACCACAAAATGCAGCAAACCCAAAGTGTTGAGGTGGGACTTAGTTCCTCATTTACAAGGAACTGGTGCATCAGCTCTGATGCACCAGTTTCCTTCAGCCACCCTGTGCCCCCCTAACAACACCATGCCAATGCTGTATTTATAATACAGAGCACCATGGCACTCGTTAGCACAACTGCGTCAGAAGTGTTTACGCAGTTATGGAGCTTTACTGGACTAGCGTCAAAAAGTTTGACACTAGTCCAGCAAAGCTTGGGGAGTCCCATTGAAAACAGTCTAACATCAGTTTAAAGCCTGCCCTGGGCAGGCGTTTGAAAATGATGCTAGAATGCCCCAGTGGAATCTTATAGATTTAATTGAGCCATTTTTTGGGACTCTCTGAAAGGGGAACACCTTCCTTGCATACATTACAATTGGGATAAGTATAATGTGGCATAAGGTTTTACAAACTGGGGCAATGGTGACATTGCACCAGTTTGTAAATACGGCGCAGGATGGGGGACTGTTTTGTGCTAACGCAGCATTAAAAAAATTACGTTACGGGGGTGCAAGTGGTTAGTGACCATCGAATACAAATGAGAATTTACATTGGAAAAGTCCCCAGAGTGACAAAAAGTTGTTTTATATGGTACTTTGTGCTACCTTGCGCCACGTGGCTTTATTAAATACATTCTAACACACAGATATGGCAAATAAAGCCCTACATCTTTCACTGGGAATAACCCCACTCAGAATTATTCCGTACTACAGCTCAGACAGTTCGTTGCTCACGTCAGTATGTAACATGTAGACCAAAGCTCGAATCCAGGTAGTGTTGAGTTTTTTAAACTTCATTCAAGTAACTTGTAACATTAACTAGAGGACGAATAACACCAGTCACTCACATCACATGAAATCGCAAAACTCTGACAGAAAGCACTATGCAAAAAGAAGTGATTACTGTGATATCAGTGCTGTACGTCTTACTATTCTTTGTAATGTGCACCATTGTAATCACCGTGTGATGAAGATTTAGTAGTAGAGGGAGTCGGAACTAAATCACTGGAGTTGGTCAGAAAGCTCAGGTCCATATTTAAATTCGGTTTGTGCTGAATTAGAATCATTTTATTTTTATGTTAATTCAGCGCAAACCTAACCCCATATTTATACTTTGGCGCTAGATACGTCTAGGGACAAAGTATGGAGTTAATGTTTTCTGGATGTGAAAGCCTACCTTGCATCAATGAGATGCAAGGTAGGTGTTCCCGTCCAGAAAAGGACGATATGGTCTTTGTGCCACATTTATCCCCGTGCTAAAATCCAGCAAGGGGAGATGGGGGCCTTAAATAATGGTGCTAAACTTGTTTAGCGCCATTATTTAACGCCTGGGTATGGACAGGTGTAAGGGGACCTGTAGACATATTTTCATCGTCAGAGACCATCGAAGGTGCCCACAGGTGCCCTTTCCTGGCCCCAGGAACACCCACACCAGAGGGGCACCATAGGATGGGGGACCCATCCCAGGTAAGTCCGGGTAAGTATTATTTTATTTTCCCCGCTCTGGGGCCCTGCCTTGGGGCCCCTGCATGGCGCTGGCCCCAATGGCCATGCCCAGGGGACATTGGTCCCCTGGGCATGGCCATTGGGGTGGTGGGCATGGTTCCTGTCTTTACTAAGACAGGAGCCATGTTCATAGGGGTTGTGCGCCAGAAAATGGCGCTACACTGATTAGAGGCATTTTTCTGCCTCCAGTGTAGCGCCAATATTTGGCACACATGCCCCGGTTTCCCCTACGCCTCCCTGCCTTGTTAGTGTCCTTTCCAAGGACTCTAACAGGGCATTAACACCATTTCATAAATATGGCGCCCGGCCGGTGTCTTGGAATGGCGCTAGCTGGCGCTATACTTTTTCACACAAAAATGCGCTAACGCAGTTTTGCATGAAAAAGTATAAATCTGGCCCTCAGTTATTTAAGATCCCTTTTCCTGTTCTCTTCCACGTAAGGATAAGCTGTGATAAGGCACTACAAAAAAAATGTATTGATTCTTTAAACCATGGTGCCTTATTGCCTAAGTTTGTAAAGTGACGGTCCTCTTCCAGTGCTTAATATGTAAAAATAAATTAGAAGTGCTAGGGCCCAAGATTTTGCCCAGAAGCCTGTGGCTGGCTCTATCGAACATGCTGATGATGAATATCAAGGCATCGTGGACTTGATTCCACCACATTCCTCTATTATACACTACCAGAGACTCCCTGCCCGTTATTTATGTATATTATGTTAACACTACAAAACTATATTCAGTCTTTATTATACACTTGTCAAGATGTTCTGATGGGTCAAAAAGCTTGACTCTAGCTGTCCCTGATGTGGAGGGAATGAAGCAGATATAGTACACATGTTTTTTTACCTGTACAAGGTTGAGGGCCCTAGAGGAAGAAATTTGTGGCTATCTAAGGACTGATCTTAAAATACAGGTAGTGATTATGACTCAGTTGATGTTTGGAATTGATGAGCAATTTGTGGATAATAAGGGGAAACAATGGGGCATATGAAAGAGCCCCTAGTACCACTGGAGTGTCACTTTTCGTGATGCTCCGGTGGCGCTAAGCACTGCCTCATATTTACAAGGAGGTGTAATGTCACTTTTTGTGACATTATGCCTCCTTGTAAATATGGGCCCCTCCAATGCAGTTTTCTGCATCAGAGGGGCATTCAGTGGGTGTTGTGGTGGGCACTCCAACGCAACACCCATTGCTTTTGATGCTGCCTCAGATTTACGAGTTGTTGCAAACCTGAGGCAGTGCCAAAAACTAACGCCACCCCAGAGGCAAAAGGAGGAGAAATGCTTTTATTAACCCTAGTTTTTTGCTTTTTCTATGTGTACCACATTCTGCAGCACACATAGAAGAAACAAAATGGCATGGACGACTGTTTATGTGCAGTAACGGGCACCTTCCTGGACATGAACAATAATTCAAAATGACGCTTTGGTACTTCTATGTGTGCTGCATTTTCGAATCGCCATTATAGATTTTTTATGTGCAGGAAGATATACCTTCCTGCACATAAACAATCTATCCCCCCAACGCAGTCAGCCTTGCACTATGGTGCAAGGATGCCTGTGTTGTCTCTAGGCAGCTTAATTCAGCGACAGAGGAGGGGGAAACTCAGGGGTGTACTGTATTCCTCTAAATACGGCATACCTCTGCGTTTCTAAAGTAGCACAGAGCAGCTCTGCTATTTTTGCTGCAGCACTGTGCTGCACCACTTTAACATAAATCTGGGCCTACATTTCATCATTTTTGTTATGGTGGTGGCTCGTATCTGTATTGCCTTAGCCTGGCTGAACCACAAACCGCCTACATACCATCAATAGCTATCTAGAATGTTGTCCATGTATAATCTGGAGAATTATTTATTTCATTATAAGGGCAGCAAGGTGAGAAAGCGTGGAATTCTGATCTGGGCACAGGTGGCTGATGGGATTGAAAGAATGAATTTTGAGTGGGACTATTGCTAGTTAGGAAGGATGGCACTGCATTAGCTCTTACTAATTAATTTTGGTAATGTATTATGTGAAATGGTGGAGTCCACCAAATGTAGAATTATGCTAAGGTGTACCTGATTGTTCGATTTGGTTTATTTTATATCAAATGTAATCAACTATTGTATATATATATTTTGTGTATATGTATGAACTTTTGGTTTGATGCTGCTTAAAAAAAAAAAAAAAAAAAAATCATGGCCATTTAGAGATAGAGTCCTTCGAGGCTGGATAATGAGATGCATGGTGAGCAACACCTGCTTGCAATGAATCTTCAAGAGGACGTCAATGACAAACATGATGCAGAGAATGTTCACAACCAACTAATAGAAAATTTAGTGAAGTAACAAATATGAACACAACATATAAATGGAATCTACATGACTTATCACGTCACAACCACAAGTGATCTGTTCATGAATGAGAGAACTCTAGGTTGTCTGTTTCCTTCGGTGCCCACTGGTGATGTTCCAGGTCGGCGATGATAGGGTTAAAGCTCTGACAATTGTTTGACAGCTGCTGAGTTTTGTTGTTGGATACAAGTTTTGATGTGCACTTCTACGCCACATTCAATCCAGGCTAGGTTGACCTGTCCTCTTCCACTCAGCCATTTTATCATATGGTTATCCGAATGTATCCAAATGTTGTTGAAGCACTGCTCAGCCTCACACTCTTTATGAACATGGAATAGAAATATAATTTGCGACAATTCACCTGCTCACATTCAATTGGTAGGATGAGTGCCATGTGTGTAAGGTAAATATCTCCTACTGCATGTGGATTACCTAATTGATTGGTTCCAACATTAATTTTATTTATGGTTCTTCTGCCCACATGGAAAAAGGTGTGTTAGTGCACACATAGCATCGTGGCACCCAGGACCAATGAAAGATGGGCCAATGAGTAATCAGACACCACCCATGCATGTAAGCTACATTCTTTTGGAGAGGTGCTATTGAACAAGAATACAAACACTTGTTCAATGGTGTTTTGCGATCTTGGGAACATATTATACAATATGTCCCGTTGCGCAATGTGCGTATGTGCTTTGAGTGCCCTAGAGCACAATGGTATTGCACAAGCAGCCACAAGTATTTATGCGGCCCCTTCTGTAACACTGACAGTGTTGTGTGTACGTAGCACCAGTGATATCATGAGATAGTGTTTCCTCATTTATATGAGAGTGTGGCCCCATGCAAATGAGAGAATCTATTAACCACTGTGCCCGAGTGGTATTATTGAAGAGGGTGCAGATGCAAACAGGCCCTTGGGAAGAACACCTACAGTGTGGCACAAAAAGGTGACACACTGTCAATGTGCCTCTTGATAGCAGCCCTCTGGAGAGCGGAGGGTCCCATGGACCTACCAGACATACCCGTGCAGGCAGATGCAATCACTCACTGCATCTGTCTACAGGGGGATTTCTCTCTCCTCTTCTAAGTGTAGGTGGCATGACTCTTGCATTGTGAATCAAGTAAAGGCTTTGAAGCAGCTGATCTGCATTTCACTGAATGCACTGCCCACAGGGCAGCCGAAGTTAGTGGTTGCTCTGAGGGCAGCACATACATTATGTTGGGGTACATTTTCCCTGTTTGAGTCTGGCACACCTTTAACTGGGTGCACTAGGTGGAAACAGGGAATGTGCACCTTATTTTTAGGACAGTTGCATAGGTGAGATTCATAAACTGCACTTTGTAGGAAGTTTCATAGTACTAAAGTAGTGCTAAAAAAACACTACAAAGTGTTATTCACAAACTGCTTACTTACACTTTTGAGTATGATTAGTCATTTTTGGTACACATAAACTACACTTTTGTAGTAACATACACATTTGCAGTAAGTTTCTCCATCTATGGGAGGGTGTTGCAATACTTGTGATTGGCTAGATGCTGTGTTTGACTTACTACAAAAGTGTAAGTTAGTATAAAAGTGTATTTTACTGCACAAATGCAGTTTGTGAAAACTGAAAAGTAGTAAACTTAGTCAAATGTGTAAATGTACTCAAAAGTGTAAGTTACCTTTGTGACTCAGGCCCTCAATGTTTATGTGAGGTGTAAGAGTTTAGTGTGAGATGTTAGTCAGTTTGTGCTTGGTGTCCGATTTCAGTATCTAAACCTTTAATTTGCCATCGCATGTGTGTAAAATGTTCATATTAAAATGTACATTGTACTAGAAAGGCTGTCATGCATCATGTACATTTTGTATTACATTCCTGTTAGAAATGGGGACTCTGGTTGGCAGTCAGTTGAACTCTGTCCAAGCAGGGACCATCACTTTAGTCAGGGCTATGGGGATACACACTTTGATAATCCCTGATCACCCCCTTGGTAGCTTGACACATGCAGTCAGGTTTATCTCAAAGGCAAAGTGTAAAGTATTTGTACCAACACACACAGTAATACTGTGAAAACACTGCAAAATGGACATCACACCAGTTAAAAAAAATAGGCAATATTTATCTACATTAAGCAAGACCAGAAAGACAAAAATCCAACATGCACAAGTAAAGATATGAATTTTTTAAATAAAAAGAATCTTACTCCAAAGAAAACAATGGAAACGTTGTTTTTACACAAAGTACCTGGGTTGGATCAACAATAAAGCTGTCCTGGCGAGCACGTGTCAAAAAAGTCAGTAATGCATCATTTTCTCACTCGCAAGTGAGGCTGTGGGTCGTTTTCCGGGCAAGGCACCTCGGGTCCCCGCAGGTTTATGTTGATTTTTGATGCACAGCGATGATTCATGGGTCAGTGATGGAAAACCGTGCTGTGTGGGGTTTGAGTCATTTTCAGCAGCTGCAAGCGGGTGTTGCATCATTTCTCCAGCTGCAATGCAGGTGATGCCTCAATTTCGCAGCCAAGATGCAGGTGGTGGGTTGATTTCAGCCACGAAGTGGGTGGTGCATCGTTTTTACAGCCGAGTTGCAGGTGGTGCATTGACATTTTTGCCATACAGCATCCTGTGAATGGATTTCAGTCTTTGTTCTAACAGTTTTACCCCTCAATGACCCAGGGACTGGATAGAGAATCACTTGGAAGGGCAGGAGTCTCAGTAGAGAGTCCAGGTGCTGGCAGAGGAAGTCTTTGATGGCCATGAGACTTCAAAACAGGAGATGAGCTAAATCTAAGCCCCTGTAGATTCTTCCCCAGCAGGAATATACCACAAAGTCCAGACTTTGTCCTCTCTCAGGCATAAGCAGCAACTGCAGGCCAACCCAGCAGAGCACAGTCACAGCCAAAGGGGCAGTACTCTTCCTCCAGCTCTTCATCTCTTCTCCTTGGCAGAGGTTCCTCTGAGTTCCAGAAGTAATCTGAAAATCTGTGGTTTTGGGTCCACTTCTCATGCCCCTTTCTGCCTTTGAGGTTGGGAAACTTCAGAGGAAAGTCTTTCACAATATCCTGCCTTGCCCAGACCTGGCCCCAGACATACACCGGGGGTTGGAGACTGCATTGTGTGAGGACAGGCAAAGCCCTTTCAGGTGTAGGTGACCATTCCGCCCTCCGCTCTAGCCCAGATGACTCATTAGGATATGCAGGCTACACCCCAGCTTCCTTTGTGTCACGGTCTAGTGAGGATTCACAAACAGCCCAACTATCAGTCTGACCCAGACAGGGAATTCACAAGCAGGCAGAATCACAGAATGATTTAAGCACGAAAATGCCAACTTTGTAAAAGTGGACTTTTTAAACTGACAATTTAAAAACAAACTTTACCAAAATATGTATTTTTAAATTGTGAGTTCAGAGACCCCAAACTCCAGATCTCTATCTGCTCCCAAAGGGAAACTGCACTTAAATGTTATTTAAAGGCAACCTCCATGTTAACCTATGAGAGAGATAGGCCTCGCAACAGTGAAAGCCAAATTTGGTAGTATTTCACTGTTAGGACATGTAAAACACATCAGTATATGTCCCACCTTTTACATACACTACACCCTGCCCATTGGGTTACCTATGCCCTACCTTAGCGGAGCCTTACATGTATAAAAAGGGAAGGTTTGGGCCAGGTAAGTGGGTATACTTACCAGGTTGAATTGGCAGGTTAAAACTGCACACAAAGACACTGCAGTGGCAGGTCTGAGCCATGTTTAGAGGGCTACTCGTAGGTGGCACAATGAGTGCTGCAGGCCCACCAGTAGCATTTGATTTATAGGACCTGGGCACCTCCAGTGCACGTTACTAGGGACTTACAAGTAAATCATATTTGGCAGTCATGGAATAGACAATTGCACATACAATTTACACAGGGAGCACCTAGACTTTAGCACTGGTCAGCAGTGGTAATGTGCCCAGAGCACCAAAAACAGCAAAAAGAGCTTCCAGCACACAGTCAAGACATGGGAAGCAGAGGCAAAAAAGACAGGGGGGACCATGCCAAGGATGCCAGGTCTAACGGCGCTTTATTCCATTGACAATTCCATGTCAATCATTCACCACTAGTTTGAATCAATTTAAAAATAAATGTACATTAATTTAGAAACTAATACTGTGCTCAATGATAATTCACAAGGCAATGTGAATATGTGATCAGCAATTTCTATAGATTCTGTATCTCTTTGCCTGTATGAAATACTTCAATAAACATTAGCCAAAAACACAAAGGTTAATGGGACATTATAGTTAGGTGAAAATGAAACAACATGTGGTCTTAAACTAACTAAACCACTGAAAAACACCAGTTACTGTGATCTCAAGTAACTATAACGCTTGCCCTAAAGTAACTATACCTTGAGTCCTTGCCATGCATGGTGTTGTCATCATACATGCCATTTCACACATTGCATTGATGTTATTGATAGTGTCATAAAAAATGTCATAACTGATGTAATATGTGAGGTGATCAGCAGTATATGATGATGGTGTGAGTTATAGTTAAAGTTACTTCAGCCATGCATGGCATTAGGTTGGGTGCAGGGCCTGTCTTTGAACCTTTTCTAACATTTATCAGATCAAAATATGCAAACCTAGAGCCCACAACAAGGGGTCCCTGCACTCCAGCTGAAATGTGTGCATTTCTAGCTCAGAATGCTTTAAAAAATATGCTAAGCTCTCCTTTGTTCATGAATTTAACGACCCAGGAGACTTACTGTGTGTTTGTTTCTTAGTGCTGGGTGGTTGCTGCACATCCTGCAGTCTCCCTTAATACTAAAAACATGGTTAGTGGTGCTGTTGACCCTTATAGGATATCACCAGGAATAAAATATAGAATTGAAAAAAGCCCATAGGGTATTATGCAGCACTCCTTGCACATAGCAATGAATAATAAATGAGTGTCTCCTGATGCTAATTTTCATTCTTTTTTTGTATTTTTTTTTAAAGTGGGTACCTAATCAGGGCACCCACAACATGTCCAAATGCTGGAAAATGTGGGGGGAGCCCCAAAGCCACTGATGTCCCTGTAAGGGGTGCAGTCAGCACCCATAGAGGGTGCCGGCAGAACCCAACATTTTTTTTAAGTGGATGCCCCAATGACCTCTCTACATGGTGTGAAATACACAAATATTTTGAAACTTAATTTTTTGGGAATTACTGAATGGGTTTACACAAAATCACAAAAAGTAAACCTTCTGGATCAAGATCTAGCTTTCTGCCAAATGTGGTGTAATTCTGTTTAGCCGTCTTTGCGGTATTGCTGTTAAATTTTTTCTATGGTGAATTTCATGTCTTTAGGGGTCCTCCTTTTTCTCATCCCCCACTTGATGGATCATTCCGAAACATTCCAAAAAGTGTTCTTTAAAGCTTAGGCTCTTCATAGAAAGATTTGAAGTGATTCATCAAGCGAGAACCAAGAAAAAGGGGTGGGTCCCAATACGCAAAACTTTCATGCAGTTTTCATAGAGATTTTGAAATGCCCAAAATGACTGAGCAAAATAACACCAAATATGTCAGAAAGCTAGATTTTGGTCTAGAAAGAATGCTTTTTGTGTCTGGTGGAAATCGATTTGACATTTTCGAGAAATTAAAGCTGAAGTATGCTTGTGTACCTGGACAGGTGGGTTCAAGGAACTCATGCAAGAGTCCTGAAGCACAACTTAAAAAAATAGAGAGGTCTGATTGGCCTAGGGGTCTTTTTTTCCCTTAGGCCAGCTCACTTCTGAAGGGGCAAGCACCCTGGTTGGCAAAAAACAAACAAACGTGAACAAAAACGGTTGTTAGGGTAATTACAGGACTCGGAGGTCTTATCACCTTGTCCTGAATATGAGTAAAACAAAAATATCAGGGGACAGGTTACGGATAACTTGCCCCTATACCTTTAAGAAGCCCTATTTTTTTTGCCTGTGATCGTGCAGTACTCCAGCAGGATAAAAGAAAAAACAGCTTGTGGCAGCCATATCTTTTTAAATTAATATTACACCCAGGATGGGACAGAAACTAGACTTCAATATATAACTTTTCTTGGAGGGGGGATGCGTGGGCCTCCCCTCTTTGAGCTGATTCATCCCCTGGGGACCATGAACTTTTGAAAAGGGGACTGGTCTGTGGCCCCAAAGCCCCATCACTCAAGGCCTTGCATAAAATTAAATTGAGAGCATAAGGTCCCCCTCCCAGAGCTTCATAAGCCCCAGGAACCCCATGACCTGTGGCCGGGACTAATTTGAAAAGGAGAGCAGCTTGTGCCCCCGAGTCTCATAAGTCCCTGGGGACCCCATCCCCAAGGGCCATTTTAAAAAGTAAATGGTGCACATTACCCTCCTTCCATAGACTGTGCAGGCCTTCGTGACCCCTGTTCCCTGGTGCCAAATTTGTTTAAAAGGTTAAGGAGGGCCTGATACTAAACAGTGCCCCAAGAAGCCCATCCCCGGAACATTATGGTTCCCTGCCTGGGAGAATGCAAATATACCCTTCCCACACTTTTCTGGCAAAGAACATAATTTTGCCCCTGCCCAGAAGAGGCAGTAAATGAATGCTACTTTTGCCTCGGTGGGAGCAAAGGAAGGGTGTCTGCTCCCACCAGCACCCAGTATGGTGTTGGCTGGGGAGCAAGTTGAGGCTGCTGGGGCCCTGGGGCTCTCCCTACAGCATCTAACTCGGCAGCATTGTGGAAGCCCTGGGTAGACATCAGGACACTCATCTACAATTTAAGAAAAAAGGCGAGCTCCTACCAGGGGAGCTGACAGGCTGTGGAGACCCTGAAGCACTTTCCACAGCCCCCCAAAAGTTGAAGTGTGGGTACTCCAGGTAGGTACTGGTACACCAACTTAACGAAAAGAAAGCTGGTTTTCTCTGTACCCACTATAGGTTCTGGCTGGGGAGCTGGACGTAGCCTGGAGCCTCCAAACAAAATTTATAATGTCAGTGTCTCAGGTGGGCACAGAGACACCTGCAATAATATATTTTTTAAATTGAATTATAAATGAAAGCAAATGGCACTCATTTATGATTCACTGCTCCTTGAAAGTCCGCCTCATAGTGCTTTGCAAGGATATTTACTTTTATTTAGCTTGGTGATGTCCCTGGAAGGGGCAGGGGCAACATAAACCATTTTCTTAATGTTGTGGGTGTCTACAGGGAGTGTAGTAGCCCCCCAGAAAAAAAAGTCTCCTCGGTCATTAAATCCACGACCCCAGAAAACTTACCATAATTTTCTAAAACACAGCAAGCTGAAGCTCTATGCTCTTCAGGTGGAGGGCAAGGCCCTCTTATGTCTTTTTATGATTGTTCTTTGTGAGAAAAATGGTACAAGATAGACTCAGGAACATGTTGGTGTCATTTAAAAAAAAAAAAATTCTGAGTTTGTCTTTTAATATTTTTCAGTCCACAAGATGCAATCATAAATATCATGCGAAAGAAAAGTACCAAAGACATGCTGATTTAATTGTTTAAATTAAAACTTTATTACTTATTTTGATAATAATCACTGTTAATAAATATTGCTTTTTGCTAGGCCATGGATGCAATCCCATGCCACACATAGCTGAAAGTCTTTGTGGTGTGGAGATGTTAGCCCGCGAGGGATGTGGCCAGGTCACAGTGGTTAACCCCATAGCATGCACAGCACATGTGGTTGGCTTTATGCATGGTAATGAAATATTATGTTGTTTCAAAATAAAACAAAGGTTATAGTAACTTACTGAGGAATTGTAATTATATCTCACTTTACATTAAAAACCCTAGAAAATAACTGAAAAAAACAAAGGTTAAAGTAACGTTATAGTAAGGTGAAACCTTCAGCGACGATGTAACACTTTAAACTCAGAACCTGTAAAAATTCAGGAGTTATAGTTACCTTAGGTAACTATAAGTGATGTCCAAAAGTAACTATAACTCACTCAGTATGCACTGCTTATGATCTTGCATATTAGATTCATGAAATGTGCCGTGACACAACTGATAACGTCTTTGCAACATTTGAAATTACATCATTGATGACACCACTGTGCATGTCAGGGGTGCAAGTTATACTTACTTTAGAGCATAGGTTATAGTTACCTGACGTAACTATAACTGCGGAATTCCAGTATTTCTTTTAGTTCAAAATGTAGGTCCCATGTTCAACCCATGAAGACAGACAGCTCCCCTCAAGACACTATGAGCCCAAGGGACCCCATCTCCAGAGCCCTTTGTTTTTTAAATGTGGAGGGTGTGTGTGTGTGGCCTCCCTTCCCAGGTCTCACACGAGTCCCACGTGATTGCAACTTTGAAGAAAAACATAATTTGCCTAATTAGGGGTTCCTTTAGGACCCCCAACAGGGCCTGAGGGGGTGCAGAACTCCTACCCTGCCCCCATATTAATTTTTTATACTAGGTCTTGAGTGAGAAATTTAGTAGTGCATGGTGAGGGCAGGAGTTACAGTTACCTTAGGGCACAAGTTACAGTTGCTAGCGATATCTATAACTAGTGAATTCCAGTGTTTATTTGGGTATAAACGTTATGCTGACGCTGAAATTTTCACCTATGTATAAAATCATTTTAACTTTTGTGCTTCTCAGCAAATTTCAATTTTTTAATATAAAGAAATATTTTATTACCATAAGCAGAGCGGGTCCCCTGCCACATATTGCACGCAACTCCTGGCAAGCAAACAGCCCCAGGTTGTGCTCAGCCTTCAACAATGCACGGCATGGGATTAGCTGCAGGTCCTGCCCTTGCCTAGTCTGCTTTTCCAAAGACAGAGTAATTTTTGGTTTACTATTCATTTTGGAGCCATTTGACAAATCTTAATGAAAATTTCCAAAATAAGTTTCTTCCACTTCAGCTCCTTCCTGGAAAGTCTTGGGTGATCCATCAAGCAGAACTGAGATAAAAGAGGTTTCCAAAACAGAAAATCTCCATGCATTATCCATAGGCGTGTGACCCTCCACCGGAGCCTTTTGCAGCCCCAGGAACTCCATTCCTGAGGCCATTAACTATATTTAAGGGGAGAAGGGTGTGGCCCCCCCTCCCTGAGCCTAAGTGGGCCATGGGGACACCTTCCACCGGGGACAAACAATATAGGAAGGGTAGGGGGACACAAACTCCTTCCAGAGCTGGGGCCGACTCTTTAACTGTGACCTGGGAAGCCCACCCCAGAACACAGTGGTTTTCCTGCAGGCAGGGACACATGTGTGCTCCCAAGTGGTCGGATGGTTGAAAATACTCCTGCTAGGTGGAGGCACACTTCTGATCCTCTGACAATGTTCTTCTGGGCAGGGAAAATGTAACTGTTCCCTGTCATCAGGAGCAAGCAGAAGTAGCTGCTCCTGGCGGGCGGGAGCAATGGTGGCCACAGTATGGCAGCCAGCTGAGGGTGTGGGGGACCTGGGGCTCCCCCTGCAGCCCTCAATGTTATGTTTGTCCCCGAGGGATGGGATCTCCAGTGCCCATGTAAGCTTAGGGAATGGGGCCATGCTCCTCCATCTCCTATGAGTGAGATATTTGCCCACGAGTGATCAGGACCCTGGGGCATTTTAAGGGTTGTGGAGGGTGTCATGTGCCCCCTTCCATTTTAATTAAAATATAGCACTGGGTGATGGGGTCCCCGGGGCCCATTTGGGCATGAGGAGGGGACCACATGTCCCGCTCCCCTAACAATTAGGTTTTTAGCCCTGGAAGATTGTGACCCCCAAGACTTTAAAGCCTCAGTAAAAGACCATGCACCCCCTCTCCACTCTAATTAAAATATGGCTCCAAGGGATGCAGCTCCTGGCCCCATTTTGGCTTTGCGGAGGGGGGCATGTGACCCCTTCCTTATTAGTAGGGTATTTGGCTTAGTGGGTGGGGTCCCCAGGGCCTCTTAAGGCTCTGGGAGTGACGCTCATGTCCCCTCCAGTACAAATAAAAATAGCCCTAGGGAAAGGGGTACCCGAGGCACATTTGAGCTCAGGGAGTGGGGCCTGTATTTCTTCCTCTAATAGCAAGGGTTTTTGTCCTAGAGGATGGGGTCCACAGGGCCTATGAAGGCTCAGGGTGGAGGGCACAAACCCCCTCACATATAAATAAAATATTAATGGACAGCTCAAATTACCAAAGGGTCCTGAGCACATTTCCCACTGATTTTAAATGGTGCATTCTTGATGCAGAGGAATAAAATTACATCTTCACCAAACAAAGAAGCACTTATATCATTAAGATTCAACTCTTTGTAGTCTTGTTGTCATTTCTATACAAGGATTCATTTTGTCACTGATTACTGTATGAACTATACATGCTTGTCAAACAGATCCTTCAGCCTACATAGTTCCTCCTCAAGTTCAGTGGCTACACATTTGGATAGAAGTCCCAACAAGTAGCTGCCATAAGACTAGACCATTCTTCAAGCAGTTTTCGCTGGGGATTTTGATATGTGGGTGTGAATAATATTCTAAGGCCCAGCAGGACCCTGCCCACTTCAATATATTTGTTAAGAGAAATCACCTCTCAGCAACAATTTCTCTCTTTTTTGCAGAGTCTCTCATATCGAAGCAAGTCCTCTTTTAATGTTCTAGCCCCCTCCAAGCCAATACTAATAATAGCTCCTCCATCCCCACTATGTCTACCATTGTTTTCATCAAATAAATGTCATGCTACCACCAAGAGTTTCCGCATTACCTCACTTATGTTATTTTTTTTAAAGAAATGCAGTTTTTGGTTATTCGTTTTTGAACTATTAATTAACTTTAAAAACGCATCTCCTTCCATCATTCAACAGAAAACCATTTTAGGAGATGAGACCCTGCCGTAAGTTTCAAAGTCTTGCAGATACAAAAAAAAAAACAGCTGACAGCAGGAGGTAAAAAGTTAAACCCCATTTATCCTCCGTGACCCGGGGATCAACACTCAACCATCCGATTACCTGAGAAATCTGTACAAACCAAAACACAGCGGCGGGAATCGGGAAGAACACCAATGCAAACACACTCCTGCATTCCCCAATAACTTCCACGCATGGGCCAGGCAAGCGCACGCAGGGCCCGCTATAAATCAGCAGACAAATCCTTAATAAGAAATTAAAAAATCGCCAGCACTCCAAGATGCTGCTTAGAAAGGATTATTCACGCTCACGCATATCGACAACAGGGCCTTCGTCAGAGCAGTTCTACTAATGTTCCATTAATGTTATTGGACTTCCTCCTCTCTGCGTGATGATGATGGTTCTGATATGTCTCAATTCTGTGATAAATTGTTGTTTTGTTTGTTTTTTGATGTTTTTCCTTTTTTGAAACGTCTGTGGGTTAACACATTTTAATGACACTCATTTTTGTGCGTTTGTTTCCCCTTTGTTATGAGGATCTCAGTAAAACTAGGGACATTCTTCATTTATATTGGTCACTGAGCTTGGTTATTTTAGGCTGCAAGCCATTTGAATATATTTTCTTTTAAAAAATGATACTTTTTGATGAAATAACACTAGGTTTTTATATACATATATTTTTTTTCGCATGAAAGTTCATTGAATATATTATTACTTTTATTGTGTAGTATGACATAATTTGACTGACATTATGCTTTTCTGAATGAGCCACTTGGTTTTCCATCACTGTTTGACTGGCACTGTTACGAGAATGTCTTCAGTATGCTTTTGTGAACAGATATTTCATAGTAACTTATTTTTCCTGTAAATGGTCTTGCAGTGATATTGTCAGTACTGAGTTATTATGACAAGAGATTTTAGGGCCACGAACTGTTAAACTTTGAAGTATTTTCTTTATGTTTATTTTGTGAAAGATATCTGTGTGTATTTAAAAATGATGAGGGTTTGTTTCACTTCTTGTGCTCTGAGGAAGACCTTGTTGGTCGATAAGCGTGAGCATGAATAAATCATTCTAAGCAGCATCTTTGAGTGGGGGTGATTTCTGAAGTTATACACAAAGGATTCGTCTGCTGATTTTTAGCGGGTCCTGCCCCCACTTGCCCAGCACCAGGCAGTGGTTGGAAGTTTTCGGGGAACGCAGGAGATCATTTGTCTATATCTATATCTATATATATATATATATCTATATATATATATATATATATATATATATATATATATATATATATATATATATATATTACCTAGTGGCGGTCTCCACTAAGTAGTTATAGTTAGGACCCAGTTTCTATAGAAAAATAATTTTTTGTTTTGCTAATCACTTTGGCGCTGTCTGATAAATATGCACAAAAGTTTCCAAGAAAATACGACGCTCACTTCAGCTGCTGTCTGGAAAGTTTTGAGGTGATCTGTTAATCAGGGGCTGCAAAAAGGGGTGGTCCCAAAACACGCTTTTCCCATAAATTTTTCTGTAGAAATTTGGAAGAGCAATAGTACCAAAACTACCGGACAAAATTACATCAAATCTGGCAGAAAGGTAGCTTTTCATCCAAATAGGATATAATGGAACTTGTCATACGGCGGACGGGATATCTGTCACATTTGTGACAGAGCATCCCATCTGCCAAGGTCGTATTCAGGCCCAATGTGTTGGAACTGGACGCCTAATACATACAGGAATGTATATAATGTAATATGCTAATATACAGAGATGACCACTAGATAAGAGTTGATAACATTAATAAATACTATTAACCAGTTAGCCAGCCAGTAGTCCAACCTGGGATTGTGATAGTCACTGACGAGCTTATGAAAGACGGTCTTCTGACAGCTCTTCTTTTCCCAGAGCAGTAAAAATCTGTAGATATTTTGCCAGCTACGCTGTATGCAATCACTTTTCATGACTGCTGTCCTTAAATAAATCTGAAAAGTAATCCAAAGGAATTGCATGCTAAATCTTTCAGACAGCCTCTTATGTGCCCAAAGTTGCACGAGGCCCACAAAGGGTCAAATGTGAACACGATTACAGAATGTCTTGCGTTTATAGATGTGCTTAACACATGCGGATCAATAACGCTGCTCTGTGAGTGCCCCGGGGACGAGAGGAACTTGCAGTATTCTGCATAATTGATTCTAAAGCTGATTTAAAATGCAATGATTCTTACTTCTGGGTTTTGAAAACTCAAATCCAGAAATGAATATTTCAGTTAAAGCTGAGGAATCTTTTTTACAATATGTTTCTTAGCCATGGTAAGCAATGTGTCGTGTCCCTATTAAGCTGTAACAGGAAGTAGGCCTAGCTACTAATCAATTACTCCTGACCAGAAGATATTAGTAGCAACTAATGTGCATGCAGCATTTAAATCACAAGAGGCTGCTTCATGCAATGATGAGATCCATGCTGTTCCCTCAGTTGTCTGCTTTAAGTGTAGCTAATTGGATGGAGAAATATTCCTTTAAAAAAGTGAACTGACCAAAACTTATTTGTAGGCAACTAAAAGAAAATGTGGAACACGAGGATCCTGAGCCCCATTCGTTTTTAATTCATGCATGTCTTCCATGCCTATACCATTCTGTCAGTTTTTGCTCATACAATAGATTGCTTTGCCATTTTACCACATTGAGTGAACTGTGAGGATGGCAGGAATGATGCATGTAGTTTTGAGTTGGGTGTGGGTTTTGAATTACTGAGAAATAATGACTAAAATACCACAAGTAGGAACTGCATTGCAACACCCGATAAATGTGATAGTACGGAAAATGTACCTTGAAATGGGGAATGTCTTTCTGCAGAACACCCCCAATTTATGGCCTATGCAATGCTGAGTAACAAGCACATTGCATACACTACATTGATCTAACCACTATATCGCTAGGCAGGTGTATGTAGGTGAGTATTGAGAAAAAAACAGTATATATCTAGATGATGTAGTAGTAGCTGATGTTATCTAAGTTACGAGATATATAAGAAATTCACTTATGTACTGTGAGAAAACTGGGCTTGTGGCAGAAGCCCCCTCGCTTTTTTCCCCCATTTGTAACTGAAACTGGTGTTTAGTGACTCTGTGCCTTGGGCCCCACCTAACCAGGCCCAGGACCTGTGCTCTGTTTAAAATGGTATATGTTAATTAGGCATAATTATAATTGGCTCTGACAACCTACCTGTAAGTCCCTAGGATATGGTAAGACATGCAGATTTCGGAACACCAGTGAAGTTAGGGCACGCCTGGCTGCACTGCTGTGGTCTTTGGTGTCATTTTAAAGGCAGGCCTGCCTTGTTGGCTGCTTTTAAACAAAAATAAACATCAAATTCGACTTTGAATTAAAAGCACTTCTAAAGTCTTTAAGTACCTTATTTCTACATATGTGACTCCTACGTTCTCCCCTAGGTGTCCCAAGGGTTGGGTGCAGCGTCATTATAAAAACTGTTTTATAAGCCTGGTGAGGGAAAAACTGGTGATTTCATGTTTCCCCATTGTAGTACATTAGCTCCATAGGCTAACAATGGAAGGCTTTATTTGAAATCAATAAAGCATAATTTCTGCTAGGAAAGAGCTAAATATATCATGCTTGCTATCACATTAATAGAATAAATCCAACAATTTATCAATGTTACATTTATTATAACTATAACAAGGAAAGAGTTGGCTAAATCAGCCCTGTAGTGCCATTTCCTGATTGGCCAGCCTCTTGCATCATGAGCCAAGCTACCTTAAGGAGGTGTGAAGTGGCCTGGGCTGAAAAAAGGAAGTATCAGGTGTGTGATGAACTGCTGTAACAGAGCAGTAAGGGGGCTGCTTGGTCAAACTAACCTTTAAAGGACTGAAAAGCCACTTGGGACAGAAACCAGACCTCCCCTATTTCCTTCATCCCCAGCCAGATGGGAGCCCCAGTAATCATATTAGGGGAGAGGCTTAAGGAGGTGTGTTAGAGAAACATAGCCACACCAGTGGGTGGGCTCAGCCAGATCTAACCTCCCAGGAGAGATTTTCCACACCTTGGATTTTTGAAGAATGTTGCTTCCTGGGATTGAATTTTTCCACATTTATTAGGAAGCGGTCACTGTAGAGGTTGGCACCCTGCATGACGGCTATGAAGGCTGCGTCCTCTCTGCGGCTTTGGCGGTTGGAGTATTCTGGCCGTCAAAGTCGTAATGAGTAGAGGTAGGGGGAGAGCATGGAGTCCCGCTATTAAGAACTCTGCAAAGTTGCAAAAAAATCTGCAGCGCTATGTAAGTTACATGAGTGGACGGAGTTCTCTGTGGCACCTGTTCGCATTGCAGTTGGCATCAAATGCAACCCGACATATGTAAGCATGTTGAAAATTGCGTGTAAATAGGCGCGCACAGTTCGCAGGGGTGCAGCCATCTTGTTCTTAACTCTCCTTGTGGTGCTGGACCTGTATTTTCATCCCTTTCATATCCATTTAATCCTCCGCCCACCTAATTATTATAACGAAATTTTTATTTATTTGATTAACCCCTCTTTTACTGAATCTAAATTTTTATTTTTGGAAATTTTGTTCCTTTTTTTTGTGACTCTTGTATTTTTGTTCATTTTTCCTATATTTTCTTCCGTCATTTTCTTTTTCTTCTCTTGTCTCTTCATCCCACCCCACCCAGCACCATGGCATTTCACCGTAGCAGCAGCCGCACACCTTGTGGGAGGAGGCACTGCCAAGGGTGCAGCCTCGCCCCATCTTCATTGAGGAGGAGGTGGTAACACTAGACTTTTTTGTGCAGTGCCACCCCACCTCCATGTTGACAGCAGTCGGCAGGCCTAGTTTTGCTTCCCCCCTTTGGGAGCATCGACTGCTGTGGGGTAGGGTGTGTTGGCTGGTTTGTCAGCACACTGGGAGTCAGCGCACCCAGCAGTAGGTAATGCACCATTGGGCGGACATCATTGACCGCAAACATGACCTGCTTGATCTGCAGTGCTTCGAGGTGTCAGGGCTGGGTGAGAAATAGTTATTTATTTATTTTTGTGTGTGTTGTTGTTCCACAACGCAAGTCACCGCTTTCACGCACCCTGTGACAGGGAGGCGTGGCTTTGGTGTTGCAGTGGAAAAATCCTTTTGCAATTGTTTTTTGCAGGAAGGTGTCCCTTCCTGGACAAAAACAATCATCCCTTCAACGCAGGCACCCTTACAGCATGGTACAGGGTGCCTGCTTTGGCTCATGGCAGCCCATGGTGACCACTGCAGGGGAAAAGGAGGACAGGAATGTGCCATATCTTTTTGTTGACACAGCACATTCCTGCCCTCTCCATTTGATGCAGGGAAGCGCTGCAAGAAGGCTTGCAGTATTGCCCTGCATCTAAAGTTTGCAAATAATATGGCTTGTAGCTTAGGAAATTTGGAATAGGACTTCAGTGTAGGAATTAGGAAAGTAAACATAATAGGTCAACTCAAGTTTAGTCCATCATACTAGGCAATCTGATATAGAAAAGTACAATGTTACTGTATTTGACCCCGCTTGTCAAAAAAATATTTGGGGCAGATTAACTATACCACTAATCGTTTATTTCTTACCTCAGCACCCAAGGGGAAGAAGAGGGTAACAGTGTCCATGGTTCTGGAAAAAGAGGGTGCCAGTACTTCTTCTAGTGCCACCACCAGTGTGGATGCTGGTGGATCAGCTGGTCCCAGTAAGTCTTCCTGTATATTTTTTTTATTTCCATACTTTTATTTTTATTTCTCACCTCTCCTCATTTTAAATAACTTTTCTTTAATTTTACTGT
This sequence comes from Pleurodeles waltl, assembly GCF_031143425.1. Lineage (NCBI taxonomy): Eukaryota > Metazoa > Chordata > Amphibia > Caudata > Salamandridae > Pleurodeles > Pleurodeles waltl. The sequence continues at coordinate 932,072,913 of NC_090436.1, read as the reverse complement.
GCCTGTCTACTTTTTTGTACTTATTTTCATTCTGTGTAAGCTTTGTTAAGTTCTTGTTATCCCTGCATTTATCTATTTATTTGCATGATTCTTCTGTCTCTGACTTCCTCCTGTCTGCAGTCTTTATTAGCTTTCTTTTACTTTGTTACTATTTACCAAGCTTCGCTTTCCCTTTTCCCCTTATATATCTTGTGGACTGGTACTTAATATTAAGAGGACCGATTTTAAGGACAGGTACCCAACCGACAAGATTGTATGCCCAAGTCACCTGATCTACATATGTTTGTGAAGATTTTCTTTGCCTTGCTCATACCCATTGCATGGCCCATTCAATACCTCATCATAGCTTCTCCTGGATTCCGAAGTACTCCACCCCTTTATTGCACTTCAGGGACTTAGCTGAGCTCTGCCCCTCTTTTACAAAACATTTGCAGCTGATTTGCCTATCTTACTTTTCTAAAAACCAACAAAATTCTTATAGTGTATGATAGAAGAAGATAGACCTATAATGATCTATTGTGTTTGTATTTATTTTATTGGAACTAAGGGCCAGATGTAGCAAACATTTGCGAGTCGCAAATGGGTCGCAGCGCTATTTGTGACCTCGCAAAATGCGAAATGGGATGTACAAATCCCATTTCGAAATACCAGATAGCGGTGAGACCCATTACCGACTCGCAAAAATTGCAACCTGATTTTGCGACTCGCATTTAGGAAGTCGCAAATTGCAAGTCTCAAACCATATGCAAAAGCCAGTCGCAAATTGTGACTAGTCGCAAAAAGCCCGTTTTGCACACCCAGATTACCACTGATTCAGAACAGGTGGTAACCAGAACCAAAGTATAAAAGGAGACCCAGAAGGCATCTGGGTTCCTCAAAATGGCTGCACTATACGTGATTGTATGGAGTAGGAGAGTCCATGCTGCCCAGAAGAGGAGGAAGAGGCAGAGACAAGAGAGGATATACCGAACCAGGCAGACACTATTCTAACAAACTGAGGACGAGACTGAGTAGCGCAGTTATCCTAGAAATCATTGAACTGCTGAAACCTCAGCTAGAACGCCAGACAATGCACGGCAGCGCCATCCCCACACATGTGCAAGTGCTATGCTCACTGCACCTCTTGGCCTTGGGTAGCTATTAAGGGGTGATTGCAGTGGCAGGTGGGGTATCCCAAAGTGCCCTCTCAAGATTCTTCACACGTTTCCTAGACGTCATACTCGCACACATGTCCAGATATATATACCTTCCCAGGAATGAGGCAGAAATTAGCAGCACCAAGTTGGACTTCTACAGAATTGCCAACTTCCCCCATGTAATAGGGTGTGTGGACGGGACACATATACCAATTTTCCCACCTGCAAATCTGGAATATGTGGTCCGCAATAGGAACTGTACCCACTCACTAAACATCCAGGTGGTATGTGACGCCCATAATGTCATTACTGACATTGTGGCTAAATATCCAGGGAGTACACATGATGCATACATATTCAGGTGTAGTGAGGATACACCAACGCCTAGAACGTGGGGAGTTTGGAGAAAGGATATTTATTAGGTACTGGGGAGTACACTCTGAAGCCTTACATACATGTTACCGCGTAACCCTGTGATGCCCTGCTAAATTTGCCTCTGAAGTTTTGGCTGGGTTGGCTACTCCCTGTTCCATGGGGTTACTTCCTGGTTCTGATGTCATCACTCAGAATCAGGAAGTGGGTTTTTCAAAAGTTTAATTTGCACCTGCGTGCAATTTGTGAGTCAGTTGCAATTTGCGACACCGGACCACACCCTTGTGCAATTTGCGGAACACACACACACAAGGCATGAATGATGATGATTTGATTGGGCTGGTGTAGAATATTGCTCGGGTAGAAGGCCATGCAGTGAGTTGGTGTCTCATTCACCACATCCACCCCAGCAAATGCGTGATTTATTTACAGAGTAAAATTAAGTCACTCCTCCATAAATCACACAGCCTGAGGGAAGAGGGTTATGGACTCGAAGAATGGATGGAAATGGGAATTTGGGGGAAGGTGCGACAAAGACAAATGGTACACAAAAGAAACCACAGCAATATTTATTGGGGTACAGAGCAAGTGAGCAGCACACCATCATCAGTATGTTGTGGAAGGAAGTGAAAACAAAAGGATAAGTATTACACAGTTCAGGTAAATGCATGCAACAAATAGCCTTTGTGCCCCGGAGGGGCTTCCGATCTAAGCACAGTAGTTGAACATATCTCCTCTTTGATGGCAACTCAACACATTGTTGACATTGGCACTGACAGTCTTTTGTTTTAATCAGTGATCTTCTAGGGCAGCCCTGCTAGGTGATGTAAAAAATGGGATAGGCAATGGCTTGTGAGGGACACAGACATTGACTCCAATGTCCTGAATGGTAAGTGGCCGCTTCCTCACTGCAAACATGTCCTATTCCAATTGGGGCTTATAATATGTGACTATAAAATGGTGGGACAGCATAAATCAAACACAAACATAATGTTCTACTTTTTGTTTTTTTGCAAAGAAAGAATGACAAAAAGAAGTTAAACCAGAAATAATTAAAAAGTTCTATGGTGGCACTGGCATACTCAGTCTGGGAAGTAGAGTTTGTTCCCAAACTCTGGTGGTTCACCCAGAAGTTGGTCAGAGAACATGTTTGATTCTGACCAATCATCCTCCTCCTGTGGCACTTTGGGAACGGTGTAATCAGGTGGTATTAAATACTGGTTCATTTTAATCATGGTTAATCTCTACATGTTTTGAGGAAAGAGAGAGTGGTCTTTCTGACTGTTACAAGTGCACCAGCTGCACTGAAAACACGTTCAGCAGACAGACTGGCTACAGGGCCAGCCAGATACTTTATTGCCAGCCTGTTGAGCTCTGGCCATCCAGGAGGAGGGCTTGTTCAGTGGAATAGGGTAATCACGCTGGAAGGGTCGAGGAGGGGTGTTTGCAGAGGGGTGAGGGTGGTGGGAATAATAAAAATTTAAAAAAAGACCACTTACCCGAAGAAGGCAGCCTCGGTGTTCCTCACCATCTCAGTCGTTCTGTGCATCCCCATCCAGTCCAGACGCTAATCTCACGCTCTTACCCAGCATGAGACAAGCCTGGATTGGTCTGAGCGGCCTGAATTGCCACACAAATGGGGGCTGGGAGACTGCACTGGTTCTTCACCCGGCCCGTGATACACAGCCGGGTGGAGAGTTCTAAGTGGGCATGCTGGTTTGGCCAGCCTTGGACAGCAGGCCAAACTAAAATGTGCACTTAGAAGTGCACACTACTCCTCTCCCCACGTAGCTGATGATGGCAATTGCCCCGCCCTGCCCTATAAGGAGGAAGCAAAAAATAAAACTGTAATTCAGTAGTTGTATTATCGTTTTATTTTTCTGCTGCCTTTCAGCAGCAGGGTGAGGCTCCTCCGCCATAGCAGAGGGGCTGCCCCTGGTGAAACATCTCCTTCAGAAAAAGGAAGGATAGCAAAAAAGACTTTGTAGCCTTGCATTACAAGTTAAGTGATAGCTTAGGCTAGGAATTAACTATGACATGCTCTTCTGGGTTTTCATTCACACCCCTGAATGCAAACCTTTCAGACACCTTCTTCAGCTTCTCCTGTAGCAGGTTCAAGAACCAGATAGCTTGGCCCATTGTAATTGTCCTCCTTGCTAGATTCTTGCTTGAAAACCTCAAAAGGGAGCAGCAACTGTGTGAGGCATTTGACTATGCCCCATTTGTCCGCATCCATGGTCATAGCTTTCACAATTGCATCAGCTCCTTTTTGAATGACATAGTCATTGATGTTTTTGAACTGCTCAAACAGACGATGCAATATTTAATATGTTGAGTTCCAACGTGTTGGTACCTCCTGTATCAGAGCTTTAACTGGTACTCTCCTATCATGCCTGATAACCCACAACTGTTTCCAGGTTTTAAAAGAATGACTGAAATGAGTGCAGATGCATATGTTCCTGACTATGCCTTCTTATTTAAGAAAGTCTTGCACAACCAGGTTGATGCAGTGCATCAAACACAGGACCCTGAAATAGCCACCATCTGCCATTGTCTTGATTATGTTACTGCCATTGTCCGTGACAACAACTCCAATGTGAAGACCTCTAGGTCGCAGCCATTCATACACCTTACTATTTCATTCTTCCAAGATGTTTGCAGCTGTATGTGACTTCGTCATGGCAAACATGACTACTGTTCCATGTCCCCGAATGCTGTTAAAAATTTCTTAAGGGACAAGACCTGTAGATGGCTTTTACTTTACCCCCTCAAAAGAGATAGAGTGTGCAGTTATGCACATGTAATCATTTATCTGACAACTGGTCTACATGTCTGTCGTCGGGTGGGTAGTGTGGACAACACTTTGCTGCAAAGCTTGTCTAACTAATTGCAGCACATTGTGATGCAGCGCTGGAACAGCAACTCTGGCAAAATAGGTCTGATTTGGAACCTTCCATTTCAGGCAGAAGGTTGCCAAAGATTCTAAGAATTCCACTGCTTCCACAAAAGAGAAAGGTAGGAGGTCCAGCACTAAAATTTTTGTCAGCTTTCCATTATGCAAACGTGTCGTTGGATGGTTGCGGTTGTAGGGCTCCTCCTGCCTAAAACATACCTGAAATTGTAAGCTGGATTTTCTTTTTTTGTGGGCCACTGATGCTGGCGAGTTTTAAGATGTAGGCAGGTGTAGATTCAATGCGTGTCTTGGTGCAGTCACTGTATGCTGTGGTTTCTCCATCTCACTCTTCCTGTGCCATTGTGAGGTCACTCAGGCGGGTGATTCTGACGTACTGCTTATGACAGGGCAGCTTTGCGTGAAGATGATATCACCATGTTCCTCACCTTCCACCGTGATTTAACCAGGTGTAGCTGATGTTTCCTGGCTTTCCTCACCTTCACCACTGTGACTAAGTTGAACTGTTTGTTTACATTGCTACTCCCGCCGGATTGTGTGATGTGTCTTCATATGGGTCGCTTGGCCTCCAGGACCATACTGTGAACCAGATTACCTCAACAAACACGTGTGTGGCAAATGGAGCATATGGCGATGTTCTCCTCCTATTTGCTAATCATAACAAAGTTCCAAACTAAGGAGGGGTGCTTTCTTTTTGGGCCACTGCCTGAAGAAGAACTGAATGTAGGTGGCCGTGGGTGTGTTGATTGCTCTCTGCAGGGCATACTTGTACTGAGGTAGGGGTTGTTGCAGGCCTCTGCTGGGGCCATATAAATATGGGTCGTGGTGATGCTGCCTGTGCCACATCTCTCAGAGTAGGTAGGATAGCAGTGTTGGACTCTTCCGTGCCAGCTTCTATAGTGACTGTGTCATCCTCATCATCCTCACCAAACACTTCCATGATTCTAAGGCTTTCTGGAATTTTTCTTTCCCATGCCTCTCCTGGTGTCTCCTGGACTCTGCTGGGGTCCGTTTCATGTCCCTATCATATTCATCAGGGGTGGTGCTTAGAGAAGATGGTGAAGTAGTACCCTTTCTTTTTCTTGCTGAAGATCTGGGAGCCCTCGATTCTAAAAGAGGTGGTTCTTGTTCAACAGAAAGCTTGACCTTCTGTTCTGTGACAACTTTGGGAAGATCTGGTTTCAGCTGCTGTCCAATTTTCTCTGTTTCCTGAAATGATTGGGTACTACATTGCGAAAGGGACAAATCCAATTCAAAATCACTGATCGTCACAGTCGCCATAATTGCAGTGGCTGCCTCACTGACAGACATGGTCTTGAACTTGGGTTGGGGTGGCGCTGTTGATGAGGAAGTGCTCCCAAGTTCCTCATCGGAGGCCGGTGTGGCAGGCACATGTCTCCCAAAAAAGATTGCAGTTGGCACGCCACTACCGAAAAGCTGCTTCTTCTTTCTGGCCACTTTCTTTTGAACAACTTTCTCTGGGACCATCTTAAGCTCTAGATGGCTTAGTGGCACTAAAATGCACAAGTGAAAGATGTTGGTGCCTGTGGACTGAAGTAACTATGAGGCCTTCTCTTTGAAAGTACTACAGGGGATGTGTGGTCTCTTCTCTTGTACATCTAAAAACGACCAAGCAAGAAAAACATAGTTAGTGAAATGTGACATTGTTGCAGCAGGTTGAAAACAATACAGAGAAATGCAATCTTAGTGCGGTTGGTTATTTATGAAATATACCTAGTATTTAATCAAACATTCTAAAGGCAATCCACATCACCACACTATAAAAAAAATTACATTTCAAATCAGACAGCACCACAGGCAGATCTAGCTCATTGTTTTATCTCCATCTATTTAAGGAGTCAACTAGTGTAGTCAGAGAGAGGTGCATGGATAAATGGAATAAACCTTTTAATAACCTATGGCAGCAAGGAGGTCCAGGGGAAATAGAATAATCTCTACAAAACTAATAATGCTGTTGATTTGTCTGCCTCGCTCCACAGCCAGGGTGTCCTGGAGAAGATAGAATTACATCAAATAAACTGAGGCCCACATTTATGAAATGTTTGTGCCACCTTAGCATCTTTTGTTTTACACTAAAGCAGTGCAAACACAACTCCATATTTATTTATTTTGACTCTAGACCCATTTAGTGTCAAAATGTAGGCGTTAGCACCATTTTAAGAAAGCCTCACACCACCTTCCATCTCATTGTGACAATGAGGTGCAAGGTAGGCATTCCCTTCCAAAAATTACGCTAGCACTGTAGCGCCATATGTACCTACTGACACAAAAATTATGCAAACTAAGGAAGCTGACCTAAAAAATGGCACTAAGTCTAATTAGCATCAAGTTTTAACACCTGTTCAGATGAGGTGTTAAAAAGAGGCCCACACACCACCACTCAAGGAAAACACACAAAAGGAGCTTTTGAAACCTCTATGACAACATGGAAGTGGAACTGCTCCAGTTTGGCACATGCTGCAGACGTCAGTAAAGACAGCAGGTCCCTCCACCACGACCACAGCAACCTCAAACACCACCACAGCTGCCACAAAGGTATCACAGAAGATAAGAGAGGATCTTCAGACAGTGCACAACCATCCTTGTACTCAGGGAACAAGATGGGATCCAGATGTACAGACTGAACCGGGAGTCCATTGTACGCCTGCTGCACCATAATGTGTCACACATCACAGCAAGGGTGAAAACTCCCACTAACATTCCAGCCATGACCAAACTCCTTGCTGTCCTCTATATGCTGGCGTCTGAATCATTTCAGATAACAGGTGCACAAGTGGGTGGCATCTCCCAGACATCCTTCTCGGTCCTTCTACCGAAGGTCCTGGATGCTCTCAGAAACCTCACACCCCACCACATCTGCTTCACAAACACCCAGCATCTGCAGCAGGAGACCAAGCAAGACTTCTTTCAAATTGCTGGGTTTCCACATGTGCTGGGTGCAATGGGCTGCACCCATGTGCAACTGGTGGCACCTGCCGCAACGGAACACTTATTTAGGAACTGCAAGCACACACTTTCAGTCAATGTGCAGGTCAACGTGGACCAGCGTGGGATCTTCACCAACATCCTTGCTAAATATCCTAGCAGCCTCCATGATGCATTTGTATTTCGCCATTGCACCATCAACAAGCAGCTCCAGGATGGCCAATACGGCAATGGTCTACTCATAGGTAAGCCACCATACCAATCATAACAGACAACACACCAACCATCTAGGACAAACAAGACAAACACAACACTAAATAGACATGGGCAGAGGTACAAAGATGTACAGGCAATGTTACATATGCAACATGACACACTACATCGAATACTTTGCACCGCATAAACACATACACCCAGATTCACACACACCCTGACTGACACACCACATGAGGGCAGGTGGAGCCAAGTCCCCCTTTGCATACAGAAGCTGCTTACAAACCACTATACGTGTCTACAGGTTGACAACTAAATACAGATCTCACAAACACATTACACCAAGCAAAGAAGTGCCCAGACATGTCAATGGCATAGGCCATGGTCATTTTGAGAAAGTCACACATAGGCACAGTCCTACTCAAATCATGGTGTGCAAGCCTCTGGCAGACCCTAATTCTAATGCCACCCAAGTGGTACCATAACCTGTAGTGTGCACATACACCTGTCTGCTGCATTGTGTTGCACTCATCTGAATACAAAAGTATATTAAAGACCATGGCGCAGAATCATGAGAAATGGGGCAGCACCTACTTCAGTGCTACCTCACATGCGCCCCTAGTGACCCTAACACCACTGTGCCTGTTCTGTATACCAGAACCAGTCCACCATGGTGCATAATTTGTTTTAAAAAACGGTGTCAATCATGGATGCCACAGCATGACTCTGTACGAATATAGACAACATACCTGACCTAAAATGCACCAGACTAAGGGACTCATGTGAAAAAGAGCTGTGTGCCCTCCCAAAGCTCACACTGTGCATGTGTAGAAAGTGTCTGTGACAAATCATGTATAGGATGCTAGGAGATACTAGTGGACCAAATTACATCATCCTACTAATGTGTGAAACACACGCTCATACTCTTGATGGCTGACACAAGCATCATCTGCCACAAAGAGTCACATAGTGCCACATGGTAACATGGACGGCACAGTCTAGCTTTGTAGGGCAGCTATAATGTTCAACATCTGACACCATTGTGGAGCAAAGAGGGTGTAGGTTCCATCTAACAATAGGACACTGCTTCAAATATGGACTACACAACACATTTCCTAAATTATAACCATTATTTCGGGATCAACATTAAAATTCCCAGGCCCTTCAGCAACTACCTAAGATTGTCATGTCCATTAACACAGTCCAATGAAACCATTTTACAAGAACAGGAACATACAATATACCACAAGCAAGTCTGAGTCACCACTGTAGCTAATACTAACAAATGCCATGGTATGTTTAAAACCACTATCTAGCTTTACCAACACATCTTCTCTCTTTTCTTTGCAGCTGATCAAGGGTATGGCATGCTGCCTTGGGTGACGACTCCATTTGCCAATCCCACAATGGTGGAAGAGCAGGCCTGCAACGAGGACTGCAGGAAAACACACAATATGGTGGAGAGGACATTTGGGCTCCTGAATTCAAGGTTCAGGTGCCTGGCCCTGACAGGAGAAAGCCTCTTGTATGCTCCACCACTCGTTTGCAAAATAATTCCGACATGTGCAATCCTCCATACCATCGGTGTCACCGTGGGATGACCAGGTTGATGTCCCCAATGAGGAAGATGATAGAGCATATCATTTGGAGGGGGAACAACAGAACACTGCTGCAGGAGTTTGCAGGATACTCCACATTGTTGAGAACTTCTACACATAGGCACTATACTAAAAACATCACATTGTAAATAGCACAAATAAAATACCTCGCACCTCATTCTCCTTGTTCTACTCATACTCCCCTACATACACCATTGGAATGTGACTCAAACCTCAGTGAGCAGGTAAGAAACACAAAGGTGACACGTATGGTAACAACATTATGTGTGATGTAAGAGGGTCTACTGCCTCCATCTCATATATCAGTGACATGCAATTCACAGGCATGTGACTCCTGAAGGCCTAGATCCATGCACCACTACACATATTGTGCTGTCAAGTGCTCAAGATGCTAATACCTAGCCCATTCACCACAACAGCACCATGACTAACAGGATCTATGCAAGGGGGCACACATATGGTAGGGTCTGTTAACAAATGGATATTAAGTAATGTAGGAACACAACACTGTCACAAGTCATGGTGATTGCAGTTTTGCCTGCATGGTACATGTGTATCAAAGTTGGGACATCATTGGTAGCTATGGACCTTCAGTACTTGCCCAGGGATTGTACCCAATGTCTGATGCTGAGCCTGCTCAGTATATCCATGTAATAATGTCCTGACACTGCCATTGGGCACAACCCTTACACATGGTGGACTGTACCTCACGTATGGCACACACACTTGGCTGTGGAGAGCGCAATGGGTTGCCAGACACAATAAGCAGCTATGGGTGCATAATCCCTATCCAAACACATGACCCATTGTCAGGATCTAGGGATTTATTGGTCCAGTGCACCACCAAATATTTATTTGGGTTGAATGTAGGCAGAGGGGGTCATTCTGACCCCGGCGGTCTCTGACCGCCGGGGCCAGGGTCGGCGGGAGCACCGCCGACAGACCGGCGGTGCCCCGCAGGGCATTCTGACCGCGGCGGTTCGGCCGCGGTCAGATGCTGGAAACCGGCGGTCTTCCGCCGGTTTCCCGCTGCCCTGCAGAATCCTCCATGGCGGCGGAGCACGCTCCGCCGCCATGGGGATTCTGACACCCCCTACCGCCATCCTGTTCCTGGCGGGTCTCCCGCCAGGAACAGGATGGCGGTAGGGGGTGCCGCGGGGCCCCTGGGGGCCCCTGCAGTGCCCATGCCAATGACATGGGCACTGCAGGGGCCCCCGTAAGAGGGCCCCACAAAGTATTTCAGTGTCTGCTATGCAGACACTGAAATACGCGACGGGTGCCACTGCACCCGTCGCACCCCTGCATCTCCGCCGGCTCCATTCGGAGCCGGCATCCTCGTTGCAGGGGCATTTCCGCTGGGCCGGCGGGCGCTCTTTTGGAGAGCGCCCGCCGGCCCAGCGGAAATGTATGAATGGCCGCTGCGGTCTTTTGACCGCGGTGCGGTCATTTGTCGGCGGGACCTTGGCGGGCGGCCGAGTGTTTTACACTCACTATGTACAGGGGCTGCACACTTGTCACACAAATCTGGTGTCATGACACATACTAAGAGCAAATCCAGATAACATGTAAAGACTGATATACAGGTGTATGTCCTAGGTAGCAACGGGTTTGCCAGTATCAGCAATGCTTGACATTTATCAGCATGTTTCCCTTTTATGCTCTGTATAACAAAATCACCCAGCACATAGCAATACACACCACTCATTGGAAATCACAAGATAGAGCAAGTGCATGGTAGCACAACATCACACTGAGTTGGATTAGACCTAGCCATATATGTTGCATTTGGCTAATGAAAAGTACAACACTGATATGATTCACACCTCAACATCATTCAGTCATGGTAAGACTTACCTAGGTTGTGAAATGCTGGAAGATATGCATACCCATGTTCAATAGAGGATGTGGATGGACAGCTTCGAGACACCCACAGATACTTGCAAATACACACAGGAGGTAACTTTCAAATAACAGAAGCACAGTGGCAGGTGTAATGTCATGTGTACATCTCACGAAAACCATCAATGGAACTGTTACACAGTGGTATGCCATTGTAGCGACAGTCATAACAAACATGATGTTGACAAATGTGAGTGCCAAGTTGGAGGCATGCACACATATACCACATATAACAGCACACATGAACGATTATAATGGCTCATGCATGGTAATGTGTATGGATTCTGAACAAAAGGCAACCTAGCACAAAAATAAGGGCATAGGTATCACAAGATCAGTGACGAAGAAATAACCTTCACATGTGTTCTGACAAACTGATGTGACTACACATTTATTATAAAATGCCAACATGTGTCTATGCAGGAAGATAGTAATGTGAGATTTCACATCTCATGAACACATCACTGTTGTAATATGTTACAGAATTTACACAGCACATGTCTTCACACACACACAGCACATACCAACCTTCACTAACACATGTTTGTCTAACATCTCCTGCAAATGAGATGTATGGGGAACCACATCGCACATGTGTAGCAAAACAACATGAAGTAAAGTCCAACAACACACCACAGAGTGGACACACATGCACACACAAACTGCCAGGGGTTATGTGATTTCAATGCAGTCCAAGTCCCCTGAATACTCTGAGTACAAACTGGCATGGTTGTCAGATGCCTTACCATGTGTTGGACATAAGCCATCATATACATTGTGTTGAAAGTGTGAGGACATATGTATCTCAGACATAATGTAGTCCACCCACAAATTAGTATTCATACACATATGTATAGACATAGCACACATGTGCCAACATGTATGTGGACACAGTGTAGCTACACATGCACATATGCACAAGGTATGAGTAATCGCATGCAGCAGACTCATAGAGAAACTTATGGATTTGACATACCAATGTCACCATAATGACATTAGTGGATATTCACGCACATGTAGCCACACCACATATACAACATTGCAGCACAGCCCATGTGACATGTTAAGTGCATCAGGATGCACTCAAAGACTATAATGAAAAAATCCACGCAATTCCGTCATGCATCAAAAAAATTATGGAAATGCATCAATTCCACACTGCAACGTAAGTAAAATTATGCCTGTGCCCTATGCGGCAATTACACGATCACACACTTTTTAACACAGCATGGTGAAAAATTGACGCATGACCGTCGTATGGCAATATTTTTTACGCATACGCATGTGCCATACCATTCCCCTAAGCTAAAAGACGCCGAGCCCCTGAACGTCTATTGCACATCCACAGGCAATTTCACACAAAAGGTGGGAAAAACGGCACATTACCAACATGCGTAAAATAAAAATGACACATGACTGGAGACATGACACACACATCCAGGAAGTGATAAAACATGACATCCTGTCTGCAATCATGGTACAGTGAGTTCACGTTCACTTCACAGTCTTATTGTCTCTGACTGTGTGAGGGTGTGTGGAGCTGGTGCTGTAGGAGTTTTGGAGTGTTTGAAGTGTTTGTAGTGTTTATTGTGCTGTGCCCTATAGGTGTTGTGTTGTGTTGTCTTTAAACTTGTATTTTGTATTGTAAATGTACTTTGTTTGTCTCTGTATTCTGGGGTGTTTATCTGGGGGACTATAGTTGTTGGGGTAGTTGGAGTACTTAGGTTAGGTGTGAGGTATATTTATATTTTGATTTGGTTGAACTGCATTTGCAGTCCAGTATTTCTGGGAAATTAAGGATGGTGCGGATGTCAGCTGATGAGCTATGGGGTTTTATATGGCTGGTTCAGCTCTACATCCCCATTATGCTGCAACTGGGTGGCCGTGTCATTCTTGGCTACCCCAGAGAGGCAAGAAGGGTACGGTGGAGCAAGGTGCTTCACCACCCAACACAGATCTTTGGGACAGGAAGGAACGACCACCAACTCAAGCATCACTGGGCTGACCTTGTTACAAGGGAGCAGGATCTGCTGGATCATCTGGGCACAGAGATTGGTGGAGCAGTTGGTAAGTCTTCATTTCAATACAGCGTCCTTCCTTTTGAATTTGCATGACAGTTGCAGATACGGTTGAGTGCTGCATGTAATGGTTGTGGATATGGACATGTTGTATGGTACCTGTATGAAGAGTCCCAGTGCCACCTTTGACCTGAAATTCAAATGTACACTTATGAAGCTGATCGAGAGCAGATGTACCCTTTTTCCTTCACTACCACTGCAAAGTGTTGTCATGCATGATTAGGCAACTCTGTAATGAGCATCACCAAATAAGGCCTGCACCATGCATCATGTATGGAAGGGTTTCCCAAACCCTATTTGGGAGGCAAATGTATAAGCCAATGAGAAAAATGAGAAATCAATTATCTAAATTTTTCATGCACTCTGGATGGCTGCTGAGATCATATAATGGGGGTATATAAATGTCTGAGATGGGCCCCCTTGTACTCAGCAGAAGTTGAGGTGATCTTTTGAAACTCATGCTGAGGACATCATTTACCTACACAGAAACAGATGCTGTACGACCCTACCTTCATCATGCTGTGCCTTAATTCTCATTAGACAAACACATGGCGTGGGCAAGGGGTGTACTGAAGGCCACATGGACTGTATAGATGCAATTGGTGCTGCACCACTATTGTTCAATCAGCCCCTTTGTGTCATTGGCCGAGGCCATGTAAGGGAGCTTGCCCATGCACTGGGTCCAGACTACTAGCACTTCCTTGTTCCAGTTTATTGTGTATCACATACACCCTATACTATGTCTATTACCACACACGTGCAAAGTCAGTTCCACAGGCCTGCCGCTTCTCACTGACAGTATGGAGCTGCCCTGCACCTGCTCCATCACTGGCACATCACTCAGTAACCTGCACCAACAAATGCATCCTTGGACCACAGAGCAAGTGTGTCCGTGTTGAGGCAGATTTCTATGCCCATGTTCTTATCCCTCCTTGGACAAATAATGTGCTACCATGGCAACAATGGCTGGTGTAGGAAAGTACCCTCTTTTTTGCATGTCACCCCCATTTTCGGCCTGATGTTAGTGTGACTGTGTTCAGTGGTATCCTTCTAACCAAGACCCCAGTGATTATGCTTGATCTCCTCTAAATTTTGTCACTGCATACTGGTAACCCAGTATTTCATCCACAATTGGCATACTGGCCCCCCTTATAAGTCCCTAGTATATGGTACTGGGTTTCCAGGGGATCCCTATCAGCTGCAGCATTTCTTATGACACCCACAGGGAGCCCATGCATCCATTGCAGCCTGTGTGAATTGGTGCATGCACCCTTTCACTGCCACATACACTGCACCACGTCACTTATAAGTCACCCCTATTGCCGGCCTTCTAGCCCTGAAGGCTGGGTGCAGAGTACCTCTGTGTGAGGGGACCCATGCACTAGCAGAGGTGCCCCCACAATGTCCAGGACCGTTTTCCCAGACCTCATGAGTGCAGGGATGCAATGTTACGTGTGCACTGGACAAAGGTCACGACCTATGTCCAGCTTTACAATGGTAACTTCGAATATGGCCATGTTTGGTATATAACATGTCGGAATCATACCTCAAGGCTTTTGCAAGCATTGTTTTATGATTCCAGGCACTCTGGGGGCTCCTAAGAGGACCTCCAGTAATGCCATTACATCCTTCTGAGGTTTCCAGACAGCACTAGTTGCTGCCACCTCACAGACAAGTTTCTGCCCTCCTGTTGCTTGAGCAGTTCAAGCCAGGGAAGGCAGAACAAAGGATTTCCTTTGGGAGAGGGGTATTACACCCTCTCCCCTTTGAAATAGTTGTTACAAGCATGGGAGGGGTAGCCTACCAGAGCCTCTGGAAATGCTTTGAAGGGCAGAGATGGTCCCTGCTCCCAGCGTGAAACTGGACAAAGGAAAGGGGAGTGACAACTCCCCTGTCCATCACCTCCCCAGGGGTGGTGCTCAGCGCTCCTCCAGAGTGTCCCTGGGTTTTGCCATCTCAGATTCAAAGGTGGCAGGGAACTGTGGCAGCACCTGAGTGGCCAGTGCCAGCAAATGACATCAGAGCCCTCCCCTACATAGGTGCTTACCTGTATAGCTGAGCAATCTCCATTTCGGGGCTATTTACTATCTCTCTCTTGGGTGGTTCTTCAGTCTCAGATTGCAAGACTCCAGCAGGAATCCTCTGCATCCTTTACTTCACCTTCTTGCTGACAAAACTGCATCTGGACCCTCCAGGAACCCTACAAACTACACTAAAGAAGCAAAGACGACTTCTGCAACATTGCACCTTCAGCTCTTGCCAGCAACTGCAATTGTTTCCCAGTCGTGCATCCTCAGAGGACAGCCAGTCTTCAGCCTGCTCCAGAAGAATGAAGGAATCTCCTTTCAAGTGAAGGAGTCACTTCCCTGTTTCAGCAGGCACGCCTCTGCAGCAACGACCAGTGGCTTGGGTCCCCTTTCCTGATGAAGTGACTGGATCCAGCATCACGGGTGATAGACTGAAGTGGTCCTGATGGTCCTGACGTCCAACTGTCCAACTTTGGTGGAGGTAAGAGCTTGCCTCCTCATGCAAGACAGTACCCCTGTCCACCACATATTTTGCCGAGGCTGGTTGGTATCCTTCCATGAACTTCTTCATGCACCATGCAGCTCCGGCCCCCAGCACTCCTTTCTGCAATGCGCAGCCTCCTATGTGGTTCTCCAGCGGTGTGGGATCCCTTTGTGTAGTGCTGCATGGACCTCCTTTTGCACCTTCTTTGTCTCCCGTGCTGTGGGACTTTTGTGCAGGGTTCCTGGTCTTCTGAGGGTTCTCTGAGTTTATGAGAGCCCCCTCTCACCCCCTCTCACCCCCTCTTCTGGGTAGAGTCCACCAGGTCTCTCCTTTCCCCAGGCAGCACCACTTTCCGCTAACCGCAAGCTTTGCGTGTGCCAAGGCTTGTTGGCGGAATTCAGTGACACAAACCAGACTGCAATCATCCATCTGGTGTGGGACATCATCTGCACCAACGAGGAACCTGCATCCATCTTCTTGGGTGCAGTACTGACTGTCTTTTTTCACCTGTAGTTCTTCTTTTGCACCGTCATCCGGGTTAGCAGTGGCTCCTGTTCTCCCTGGACTCTTCAGTGCTTCTTGGACTTGGTTCCCTTCTTCCAAAGGTTTCTAGGTCCAGGAATCCATCGTTGGTGTCTTCTAGTTTTTGCATAATCTTCTTTCTCATGTTCTTGTGTGTCCTAGGAAGGTTACTGTTATTTACTCCTGCTTTCCTGGGCTCTGGGGTGGGTTATATTACTTACCTTTGGTGTTTTCTAATATTTCCCGTGCCCCTCTACAACACTACACTTGCCTAAGTGGGAAACGAACTTCTGCATGCCACTTTCTGAGTATATGGTTTGTGTTCCCCGTAGGCCCATTTCTAACTATTGTGATTTTCACTAATTGCACCGTTTTCTAACTGTTTGTATGCACATTTCTGCATACTAATGTAATTTGTGTATTACTTACCTCCTAAGGGAGCATATTCTCTATGGTATTTTTGGCATTGTGTCACCAAAATAAAGCTACTTTATTTTTTTCACACTGAGCATTTTCTTTCATATATGTGGGTACTGTGTGACTATAATGGTATTGCATGAGCTTTGCATGTCTCCTACTTAGGCCTTGGTTGCTCATCCACACTACCCCTTGAGAGCCTGGCTTCTAGACACTGACTACCTTGCACTACAAAGGGATAACTGGACCTGGTATATGGTGTAAGTACCTTTGATTCCCACTACAAACCAGGCCAGCCTCCTACAGCTGGCCACATACTATTGGCTGTCAGAGTCACCAGATCCTCGGGATCCGTGCACGTTCCCAACACTTCCACCACAAGACAGCTCCAATACTCTGATTAGATTTATCACAGAGTCTAAGAGAGTCCAATGGGGAAAAGGGGATTAGGACGGGAACAGCTGGGAAGGAGACCTGTAGCAAGCAAACGGTTAAAACACAACATCAAAATTACATCTCATGAAATCAGTACCATGCTACAACTCTAAGCTTCGTCTTTTCCAAAAAACATGAACAACCCTAGAATAATCCTAAAACTGACTAGGCTTTAGATGACCGAATACCTGAGGAGGAAACAGGAAAAGTTAAATAGGAATTTCAGATTCAAGTACTTTCTTTAGCATGAGAATCAGGAAACACTCTGAGCAATTTCTAAACAACCATATGAATCGCCTTTCAGGAATAGATATCAGGAACACACAGCATTACATCTAGAACTCTGGTATTGTTGTGTTCATCTCAGAAAAAACATTGGTAAGTAAATTGCGCACATTGCAGATTTTTATATGAGTAGTAAACACCATAAAGGTTTGTGCACCATGAAATCACACAACGTAGATTCAAGGAATAAATCACGCGATGTGTCAACTTGAAATGCTACCAAGAAAATGTCTTAGAATGGTAGCGCACAGTAACTTACATTATTTATACACGAGGAAAGAATGGTGCGTCTTGCCGATTCAAATGCCACCATACAAAAGCCAAGAAATGGTAGCGCACAATGAATAACATGAAAAAACACTTAAGGAAAGAATCACGCGTGTTGCCGATTCGAATGCCACCATGTAAATGCCAGAAAATGGTAGCGCACAATGAACAGCATGAATTACACACGAGAAGTGAATCGTGCGTTTCGCCGATTCGAATGCCACCATGTAAATGTCAAGAAAAGGTAGAGCACAATGAACAACAAAGTTAAATGCTCATGAAACGAGTTGCACGGCTTGCCAACTCGTAAAACATCATGTAAATGTCAAGAAATATCAGCGCGCAATGAACAATAATGTAATAACGAAGTCAAATCTTTATGGAATAAATTGCGCGTCCTCCATATTTGCAAACCACCATACAAATGTCAAAAAATGACAGCGCACAAGTAATCTGTTATTCATTTAAGAATTAAAATCAAGAATATGAAGATTCTCAATTACGGTGTTGGGAAATGTCCAAACACCGTCTTACCGCCTGGAAACAGTGATCACCAATGAGAGATGAGTGCAGAAGACTGGAAAATCCAAATAGGCCGCCGGGACAGGAACTCAGGAAGAAGCTGCTGCTCTGCACCCGGACCTCTGAATAGTGAGCACTGGAAGTTGGGCTGACACTCTTTTATAGAGTCTTGGCCCAGCCTAGAACCACAGCCAGGCATGTTGCAGGAAAAGTCTCCAGAAGGCCCTGGAAAGGGACCACACCCTAACACACTCTGAATGTCTGCAGCAATACATTGCAAATGTACAGTATTTATAAGCACCTTAAAAATGAATCTTTTGGATGGAATTCTGCAATGCAAAAGGTTAAACAATAACATATCATCACATTGCATAACTTACTTTGTCTTGCGAGTGTTGGGTTTTTGCATTCTAGATGCCCGTAGAGCGCGCACTGTCCTGGTGTTGACATTACTCCCCTCTCCCAGGCGCGCTCTAGGGCCTGGTTTATCTGGATTGAGACAATGAAAGCGCCTCACAAGTACTGGAGCATGAACATCAGATGCGGAAACCCATGAATTACTTTCAGGGCCATAACCTTTCCATGAGATTAAGTACCATAGGTTACGCCCTCTCAGTTTAGAGTCCAACACTTTCTTGACTTCATATTCTTCTTCCCCCTGTACTAGAACAGGAGCTGGATGAGGGCAGACCTTTTGGACTGCCTTTTTTAAGAGGGAAGTGTGGAACACTGGATGAATCCGTAATGATTTTGGCAATTGTAGTTTATAGGTCACAGGATTGATTTGCTGAAGAACAGTGTAAGGACCTATAAATTTGGGGTTGAACATGTGCTTCGTCTTGAAGTCTATATGTTTTGTGGAAAGCCACACTTTGTCACCAGGTTGATACTGCGGTCCCTCACAATGTTTCTTGTCATAATGCTTTTTGTATTTTTGTTTGGCTTTTTCTAAATGTTGTTGAATCGATTTCTGAGTTTGATGCAAATGTTGAATGATTTCTGACACAGCTGGAGTGAGAGAGCTTTCTTGATGAATTGTGATGGGCAAGGTGTCAGGATGATAGCCAAACAAACCAAAGAAGGGTGTAACGCCAGTAGAAGTGTGGAAGGAGTTGTTGTAGGCTAACTCAGCTAACCAGAGCATTGATGTCCATGAATTAAGTGCTTTTTCAGCGTAAGCACGTAGGTATTGCTTCAAAGTCTGATTTAGTCTCTCCGTTTGGCCATCTGTTTGAGGATGGGTGGCTAGTAGATATGGTAGATGTCACTTGGAGTGTTTTACACCATGTCTTCCAGAAGTTGGAGGCAAATTGCGATCCCCCATCGGAGAGGATAACTTTTGGCAGTCCATGATAACGAACCACTCTATTCAGTAAGATAGTTGCCAGTTCACTAGAGGTGGGTAATTTCTTACAGGCAATGAAATGTCCATATTTCGTGAGACTATCTACTACCACCAGAATTACTGAATGCTGTTGAACCACTGGCAGACCTGTAATAAAATCTAAAGAGATGTATTCCCACGGACGACTTGGAGTTGGGAGTGGGTGTAACAACCCTTTCGGTTTTGAATGACTTGTTTTAGTGTGAGCACAGACTTCACAGTTGTTTACCATTGTTTTTACATCCTTTGTTAAGGTAGGCCACCAAAAATAGCGTTGGATTAATTCAAGAGTTTTAGGAGTACCAGGGTGACCTGCTGTAGGTATAACATGCAACCAATGAAACACTATCTTGCGAAGTTTGGTAGTGGGCACGAACAAACTAGCATCGTAAAAGGGTAATCCTTGCTTGATTGATCTTTTCGGATCTGTTTGGGCCCACGTCTGCCATTTTTCAACAGTGAATGAATTGCGGATGTCTTCAAAGAAATCTTCTGTTTTTATGATACATAGGACCTTGTCAGGAGCAATGATAGCTCTGGAGGTTTGAACTGCAGGCAACGTGGTAGACTCTTGGCGGGACAAGGCGTCAGCTTTGTGATTATCTTTACCAGGCCGGAAGGATACCACAAAATCAAACTCAGCAAAAAACAGCATCCAGCGTAATTGCAGAGGAGTCAAAAGTCTGGCAGAACTCATGAATTGAAGATTGCGATGATCAGTATATACTGTGACAGTATATTTAGCTCCCAACAAATGATGTCTCCATTCTTTAAAGGCGTCACGAATCGCCAGAAGCTCTTTTTCAGCAATGACATAGTTCTGTTCGGCTTTGTTCAACTTCCGAGACATGTAAGCTACAGGATGAAGCTGACCAGTGTCTTTGTTTCGTTGTGACAAGACTGCTCCTATCGCCACATCTGAAGCATCAGCTTCCACTATGAAAGGTCGATCCGCATCTGGATGAGTCAAGACTGGGGTAGTGGAGAAAGCTTCTTTCAAAGTTGAGAAGGCTTGGTCTGCTTCTGGGGACCATATACATTTTTCTTTCTTTCTTAATAACTTAGTAATTGGAGCCACTGTCTGGGAGAAATGATTGATGAACCTCCGGTAAAAATTTGCACAGCCCAGGAAACATTGTACATCACGAACAGTCTTCGGGATGGGCCATTCAGATACGGCTTTTACTTTCCTTTCTGCCATCACCATACCTTGAGGGGTAAGGATAACCCCTAAAAACTCAACTGTGGTAACATGAAACTCACACTTGGTTAGCTTGCAATATAAATGGTGTTTACGAAGGGCTGCCAAAACTTTCTTGTCATGTTGAACATGTTCATTCTCATTGTCTGAGTAGATCAAAATGTCATCAATGACAATGTGGAGGAGGAGGGGCTGCACTAGGGCACGGAGCCCTTTAAATTTCACTTTAGCGCTCCCGCTCGCTCGCGGGACGCGCTGATAAGAGACCAGCTGACACCTTGGCCCAGGAGGAGGAGGGGCTGCACTAGGGCACGGAGCCCTTTAAATTTCACTTTAGCGCTCCCGCTCGCTCGCGGGACGCGCTGATAAGAGACCAGCTGACACCTTGGCCCAGGAGAAGGAGGGGCTGCACTAGGGCACGGAGCCCTTCAAATCTCACTTTAGCGCTCCCGCTCGCGGGACGCACCTGGGCGAAGCCCGGGCCAAGGGCGGGCCCGTCCTTGCCCGTCATTGCCAGGAAGAGGCAGGGCTGGGCCTCCCCCCTGACATCCCCCTAAAGGATCCTGGATAGGCATCACATGGGAGTTTGGATGCCCGAAGGTACTGTTTGGCACTTTATTCCTTGTTCTGTAGTGAATGGACTCGGCTTTAGGTTGAGGACCCAAATTACCAGCTTTTAATTATTGTTATCAGGCTAGGTTAAATTTTCATATATCACCGTAGCAATCGCACCTTTCCTTTCTTCCCCGCACATTTTTGGGACATTGAACTTGGGAAAACTTTTAACTCCAACTAGGATGGGGAAGAGGAAAGCTAGTGGCAATCCCACTGAGCAGGGAGGGGCAAAGAAAGTACCTCGGCACTCTGCTGAAAACTGTACACTGTCCCAAATTGACGTACTCATAGAGGAAGTGGAAAGTTTGTTAGTTACCAAACCTTCAAAATCTCATAAAAAAGGTGATAACAATACTACAAAGGATATAAAATCTTTCTTTGCCCCTGTGGGTAGAGTACCACAGGCACCTAATTTACAGGTGCCTAATCTAGAACTCAATAGGTCAGGAAATCTCAATCATTCAACAGAGAGTTCTATTTTGTGTTCGCCCCCCCAATTGGGTGCTGTATCCCCTCTACTAAATTGTACTAATCGCTTTTCACCTCTCGCGTCATTGGTGCCTTGTGACCATGAGAGGAGTATCCTAAGGGAGACCAAGGAGACGTTAACATCTGCACCCACTCAGAGGGGAAATTCAGCGGAACAGCAACTAGTACAAATAAGAGCAGAAATATTGAGTCTCAAAGAATATCTTAAATCCTTTAGCCATATGATATATGAGAAGTTGGATGGCATCTCGGCTATAGTTTGGGACATAAGGAAATCAACACCTAAATCTGCCTTTAATCCCCCGGCGAAGAAAACCCACCTAGCCGAACCATCCATGACAGAATTGCTAAGGGGGAAAAGGACCGAAATGGTAATTCAGAATTCACATGCGGGCCCAAGTACTCCTTCAGGTGTGGACATTTCCAATAACTGGGAGAAAACCAGGAATAGAGATGCAAACCGTGAGAAACATAGACTTCAACTTTTGGAGAAAAGATCAACAGACCCTTGGAGTAATGTTCCCCCCCCTCAAATTAGTCATAGTGGACATGATATATACATGACAAATGTTCCTAAGCTAAGCAACGGGTATAATGAGCCAGGGGATTCCCTTATAAACAAAGTAATCCACTGGATAAGGGAGACAAAGAAATGTAGATCCATCATAAGGGACGATATAGTCACTGCACAAAGATATTCAAGAGCAGGATTGCCAACAGATCTCATAGGGTTTAAACTGAGGAGTCAGACCTTAGTTAAGGGCCTTCTGTCATTAGACATAAGAATGAGACCTGGCGTTTCGTCACAAGTGTCACTTACCCAAAAAATCCCTCAATCATTGGAAAATCATTTTCCCCTAGAGAGACATAATACTCCAACAACTCTGTATACAGACACTTCCAGAAGGCCCCAAAGGAATTCAAAGTGCAGTCCAACTTCGGATATAGATTGACGTGAAGCCCTTATGAAAAAGGGTGGGAGAGAGGATAGATCCAGCCCAGACTTCACTACAGCAAGCAACCAGACATTGTACACATGGAGAGTGGAGCCAAAAGTACATTGTAGTGCTCCAGCAGAGGGGACCGTGCATGGCCCCACGCTTTGCCTAAGTAATAATGGAGAGAAACAAATAGATAAAGGAGACAAACTTGATCCACCGTTTAGGCTCTTATCCTGGAATGTGGCAGGGCTGCTCCAGAAAACAATTAGCCCTGACTGGTGTAGTTTTATAGATCAACACCATATTATTTTACTTCAGGAAACATGGGCTTCATCTGTGATCAATAGAGAAGGTTATTGGACCTTCCAGAAGACCGCGCTTCCTTCACTGTCTGGAAGGGCAGCGGGGGGGTTGATAATTTGGTTAAAACATGACTTGTTTCCTAAAGTTAGGGAGCTAGTAACCCCTTCAAGGGATTTGCTAGCTGTGGAGGTTGAACTTAGTACTGCTAGAGGGTCCTTTAGTATAGTAATCGTAAACATTATATGTCAGGCCTGGCACTCATAGGACCAAGACAGTACTGATCAATATTCTAACTGACTTTCCTAATTCGCTATCGGGTGAGCAGGGCCTAATCATTGCAGGAGATTTTAATATGTCTTTAAATTGTATTGATGATATCCAACAAAAAGGAATTCAGTGTGCAGTAACATGGGACAAATCTGGGCCGGTCAGGGTTATAAATAAGAAAGAAGGGGGAACGGTAGAAGTATTAGAAGACCTAATAGCATTAAAGGGGCTAAGAATAGTAAATGGGAACACCAGGTCAGATACTCCAGCGTCACCCACATATAGGAGAGGATCATACTCTAGTCACCTTGATTATGTATTGGTAGATGATATTCTTTGGAAATCGCTCATAGATATGGTCATTCTCCCTCGTAATGACAATGATCATTACGCTCTGAGCAGCACCTTTTTTTCTACTCTATTCACCTGTAAAACTATGACACCATGGGCCAAAGGTTATGTTCTAGAAAAGACAAATGATTTTAAAAATGTGAAATGGGAATGGGTGGAGGGTGATGTTAAGTTCCAAATATTAATCTATCAAATAGTTGCAAAAACATTATCCCCACTGAAGCATGCAAACATTATATTGGTGGACTTGATCAACTTGCACAGTGTCTTGACAAACTGGTTAAAATCGCAGTTTCAGGTAGTAAGGAGGAGGACACAGAATGGGACAAGAACGATAAGCCGGTTTTCCAACTCCTGCCGTCAGGCCAAATCACATCTATTGGGAGCACTGAAGGCAGGGAAGTCCAGAGAGATAAGAGAATGTAGGATTGCGTACAAAGTTGTACTAAAAAATGCAAAAAAAGAGTGGGAAACCAAATACTGGAATAGCTTGGTAGAGGCACTTCATGGGAAAGACTCCAAATTATTCTGGAAATTAGTGGCAGGTAAAGGTAACTCACAAGGTATGGAGAATCACCCTGGAATCCAGCCAGAAATTTGGGTGACACATTTTAAAAATGTATATAGGAAACCTCATACCAGCAGTGCAACTATCTCTCTATTAAAACCCAACAATTCTTACCTAATTCATTAAATTCATCAACTTTGGGGGGTCTTCCATCACCTAAATTTGCCCTGAACCTTTTCACTTTGAAAGAAACTACTCTGGCTCTCCAATCTGTACGCAAAGGGAAGGCCCCTGGGTTGGACGGCATTCCTGGAGATCTATTTCTGTCCAGACCTACAACTTGGTCCCTGTATCTTAATGCACTTAGCAATGAGATATTGAGGGGGGGGGACTTCCCCCCTCGTGGCAAGGAGCAATAATAGTCCCCATCTATAAGAAAGGGCCAAGGGAAGAACCTACTAACTATAGGCCGATCAGCCTGCTTGATGTTAGGCAAAAAATATTTAGCAAGCAGGTGCTGAATAGATTACAGGTATGGATAGACGAATCCCATATTCTTTCCGACTTTCAGGTAGGCTTTAGAAAAGGAATGAGTACAATAGACCAGGTATTTAGATTCAATCTCCTTTGTTGGAAATACTTGTCACTAAAGAAAAGTCACCTGTATGTAGCCTTTATCGACCTAAAAGCTGCTTTTGATATGGTCCCAAGGGACCTATTGTGGAATGTGTTGGAGAGCTATCAACTTGATGGCGAACTACTAGGCTTGATAAGGTACTTACATGAGGGGACGTATGCTAAAGTACGTTGGTCCCAAAGTGGTGACTTAACACAAGCTATACCAGTTAATAGGGGGGTGAGACAAGGGTGCATCTTGGCCCCAACATTGTTTAACCTCTACATTAATGGTGCGGCGGACCAACTACTAAACTGTAACCATGATGCCCCAAAGCTAGCTGGATCTTCTGTTCCCATTTTAATGTTCGCCGAAGACACTTTATTAATCTCGAGATCACCTATGGGCTTGCAAAATGAATTGGATGCTTTTTACCAATTCTGCATTAAAAGAGGACTTGAAATAAACCCAACCAAATCAAAGTTCATGGCTTTTAATCCGCACAAATCTTTTAGGGGGAAAATGAGTATAGCAGGTAAATTAGTGGAGAGAGTTAGTCAATTTGATTATTTGGGGATTAGATTAAGTGATGATCAAGGATGGTTGGCGCAAATTGGAAAGAGTTTGAAGGCCCTTAGGCAGAGGTCAACAGTGATAGGGAGGAAAATTGCCAATATTTCAGAAGGGGAGATATCGCCTGCTATTACTGTTTATAAAGCAGGGGCAGTTGCAGCTTCAATCTATGGCGCTGAGCTTTGGGGACACACAAATTCTAGGTGTTTGACTGTAGTAGAAAATCGCTTTTTAAGAAACTTTTTACGACTACCAATGAGCATCCCTGTCATCCCCCTTAGATTTGACTTAGCTATAAATGAGATACATAATGTTATTGCATTAAGACCACTCAAGTATTGGGTTCGGCTTTGGACTTCTGAGCATTTGTCAACTCTACAGACAGCATTAGAAGAGGTTTTAGTAGGTGATTGTGTATTAAAGATCCCTTGGCTTAGACACATTAGAGATATGTGTAAATTTCTTAACATGGAAGAGGTGTGGAGTGCTCCTCAGAATCTGACCAAGGAAGTAAAAGAGCGCATAAATAGGTGCTATTGGGAGAATATTCTGGTCCAAACATGGTATATTAATAAAGGTAGTCGGACCCTGCAGTTTCTAGATCATAAATGTACTCCCAAATTTGATGCCTATATGGACAATGTTAATCCTCCCTATACTAAAGCGCTCTATATCAAGTTTAAGTTAGGGATCCTCCCGCTCAAGTCATTCACTGCGAGATGGAGAGCGGAGGACCGGAATTCAATATTTTGCCATTTTTGTAAAAAAAACACAGAGTCACTCGCGCATTTTATGTTCTTTTGCCCTAGATATGTGGCCCCGAGGAAGAAGTGGATTGCCCCATTATGCAGATTATTGGGGATAAGGGAATTGAATATAGCATTGCGCCTAATGATAACTGATACAAATGATAAAATAGTTTTTTCAGTTGCAAGATATTTGCAAAGTGCATGGGCCATAAGAACTAGAGAATTGTTATAATTGTATGGTTTTAACATATTGGTCATAGTTATTTATTATAATAACTTGCTTTTTGATCTGACTGGAATAAGACATTGAGCCATTAACCTTTTATATTCAATATGACAGGATTTTAAGATTTTAAGAATAATAATGTTTGTATTGTATTTTCTTAAAATTAGTTGATTTTAAAATTCATTTAGGGTTTTTAAATGTATAATGTCGTATTTATTTTATTCTTCCTTTCTACAAACTGATATGTTGTCGAACTATGATAACGTGTCAAATTGTTCACTTTTATGGCTTTTTAGGCGAAATAAAGTACGATTGAGCACTCATCAATGTAAACTATGGCAAAGATATCGAGGTACTCTCTAAGAACATCATTTAAGAAAAATTGAAATGCTGCTGGAGCATTGCACAGACCAAAAGGCATGACAGTGTATTCAAAAAGGCCATATCTCGTTTTGAATGCCGTTTTCCATTCGTCACCCTCTCTCATTCTGACCAAATGGTAAGCACCTCGAAGATCAAGCTTCGTGTAGATTTTTGCTTTCTTTACTTGTTCCTGTAAGACCGGAATTAGAGGCAAAGGATATTTGATCTTGATGGTGATTTTATTCAAGCCCCTATAGTCGATACAAGTTCGAAGCTCTCCGTTCGCTTTTGGAACAAAAAACAAAGGAGAAGCTGTGGGAGACTTAGAGGGGGGGATGAAACCATTCTCTAAGAATTTATCCAAGTATTTTCGTAAATGTTGATTTTCATGTTCTGACAGGGCATACACACGACAGTTGGGAAGTATTCCCCCTGGGACTAGATCAATTTGACAGTCATAAGATCTATGAGGAGGTAAGTTCTCTGCTTCCTTCTCATCAAATACATCTTCATAAGACGAATACTGTTTGGGCAACTGAACTTCTTTCTCTGCGGAGGTAGCTATGTAAGAATGGCAAACTTCCGATTCTTGAGTCCTTTGGAGACAATGGCCCTCATTCTGACCCTGGCGGTTCTCTACCGCCAGGGCCAACGGGGGCGGGAGCACCGCCGACAGGCCGGCGGTGCCCCCTTGGGCATTCTGACCGCGGCGCTTTGGCCGCGGTCAGAACGCGAAAACCGGTGGTCTCCCGCCGGTTTTCCACTGCCCGTAAGAATCCTCCAAGGCGGCGCAGCTCGCTGCGCCGCCGAGGGGATTCTGACAATCCCTACCGCCATCCTGTTCCTGGCGGCTCGCCCGCCAGGAACAGGATGGCGGTAGGGATTGTCGTGGGGCCCCTGGGGGCCCCTGCAGTGCCCATGCCAATGGCATGGGCACTGCAGGGGCCCCCGTAAGAGGGCCCGCTAGTATTTCACTGTCTGCATAGCAGACAGTGAAATACGCGACGGGTGCAGTAGCACCCGTCGCACCTTCCCACTCCGCCGGCTCGATTACGAGCCGGCATCCTCATGGGAAGGGAGTTTTTCCCTGGGCTGGCGGGCGGTCTTTTGGAGACCGCCCGCCAGCCCAGGGAAAAACTCATAATACCCTCCGCGGTCTTCTGACCGCGGAGCGGTATAATGGAGGGCGGAATCCTGGCGGGCGGCCTCCGCCGCCCGCCAGGGTCATAATGAGGCCCAATGTTCTTTACATAGCACTGATGAGAACACGATCTTTTGTTCAGCCCAATTAATCTCTGGATTGTGATGAGTTAACCATGGCAAGCCAAGGATGATCCCATACTGGGGAGCATGGATCAAGTCAAGGATGAGTTCTTCTTTATGTTTCTTTCTTTGATTTTTACCTTCACAAATTATTGTCAAGGGGACAGGCTGAAGAGTTATCGGACCTCCAGTCATGAGTTTTCCATCAACTGCCTGGATGGTTTCTGGAGTCTTCTTTTCAAAACATGAGATCCCCCATGCACGAACCAATTGGGCGTCAACAAAGATTACGGTAGCCCCAGAGTCAACTAGAGCCTTCTTGAAATAGGTCTTTTTCTTGACCTGAACTCTTATTCCCAATTTTAGATGTTTGGATTGTGAAGGATCCACGGTGACACCCAAAAGCAACCCTTGTCTGCAACTTGGGTGCTTTAGATTTTCCGACTCGACTGATGCATTGGTTGCAACTTTCTGAACTGGGCCTTGCTTGCTCTTTGTTTTGATTGGACAATCTTTGGCGAAATGACCTTTCAGCCCACAATAGAGACATTGCCCATTTTTTCTGCGTAGGTCCTTTTTGTCTTTGGTCAAAGGTCTCCTGATGGTTCCAATTTCCATCGGTTCCGGCGTTCTTTCTCTCGGAGTTCTTGAGTCTTTGTTATCATGAGCATGCCAAGAATGTTTTTCAGTCTTTTTACGCGTTCCTTTTCGTTCATTCAAACGATGATCAAGCCTCAAGACAAGGTTTATTAAATCTTGACAGTTTGCAGGTTGTGGGTCGATTTGCGCTGAGATATCTTTTAGCTCCTCTTTGAGTCCCCTGTAAAACAAGGCCGCTTGTTTTTCTTCAGGCCAGGATGTCTCAGCGACCAGCCGATTAAAGTTGGCTAAATATGACACTAAGGGGGTTATTCCAACTTTGGAGGAGGTGGTAATCCGTCCCAAATGTGACAGATTTACCACCAGCCGTATTACGAGTTCCATAGGATATAATGGACTCGTAATACGGCTGGTGGTATATCCGTCACCTTACCGTCACTTTTGGGACGGATTACCACTTCCTCCAAAGTTGGAATAACCCCCTAAGTCCTGATTCCCTTGGCGTAAGTCTAATAATTCACGATCTGCTGACTGTGTTACTATTCTACGATCGAAAACTCTCTCAAATTCACGAACAAAAATTTTCCAGTTGTACAACATGGGACTATTTTTACGCACAAGATGAATAGCCCAGGTAGCTGCATCTCCAGACAGATATGACAACAAGAAAGCTACTTTAGACTGGGCATCGGGGAAAGTATGTGGTCTGCAGGTGAAGTGAAGTTCCACTTGAACCAGAAAAGATTGCGCTTTCAAGGGATCACCTGAGAAGCGTTCTGGGGGAGCTAAAGGAATGGCTGAAGGAATATTGAGGGAAATGTTAGTCGGACTACCTCCAGAAGTCTGAGAAGAAGTACCTGGCCAAGACACACCTGTGGGACTTTGTTCTTTCTTCTCAACCTTATTCTGTAACTGACTCACCCTCTCAGCTAGACTATTTGTCAAATCCTTTGATGATACCACTTCTGACTGGAGCTGGGTGATAGCCTTGACTAGCTCGTCCAGTGTGGCCATGCTGAGAACATACACAAACCAGGAGGATAATAATTTGTGGGCTCACTATTCTGTCAGAGTCACCAGATCCTCGGGGTCCGTGCACGTTCCCAACACTTCCACCCCAAGACAGCTCCAATACTCTGATTAGATTTATCACAGAGTCTAAGAGAGTCCAAGTGGGGAAAAGGGGATTAGGACGGGAACAGCTGGGAAGGAGACCTGTAGGAAGCAAACGGTTAAAACGCAACATCAAAATTACATCTCATGAAATCAGTAACATGCTACAACTCTAAGCTTCGTCTTTTCCGAAAAACATGACCAACCCTAGGATAATCCTAAAACTGACTAGACTTTAGATGACCCAATACCTGAGGAGGAAACAGGAAAAGTTAAATAGGAATTTCAGATTCAAGTACTTTCTTTAGCATGAGAATCAGGAAACACTCTGAGCAATTTCTAAACAACCATATGAATCGCCTTTTAGGAATACATATCAGGAACACACAGCATTACATCTAGAACTCTGGTATTGTTGTGTTCATCTCAGAAAAAATATTGGGAAGTAAATTGCGCACATTGCAGATTTTTATATGAGTAGTAAACACCATAAAGGTTTGTGCACAATGAAATCACACAACGTAGATTCAAGGAATAAATCATGCGACGTGTCAACTTGAAATGCTACCAAGAAAATGTCTTAGAATGGTAGCGCACAGTAACTTACATTATTTATACACGTGGAAAGAATTGCGCGTCTTGTCGATTCAAATGCCACCATACAAAAGCCAAGAAATGGTAGCGCACAATGAATAACATGAAAAAACACTCAAGGAAAGAATCGTGCGTGTTGCCGATTCAAATGCCACTATGTAAATGCCAGAAAATGGTAGCGCACAATGAACAGCATGAATTACACACGAGAAGTGAATCGTGCGTTTCGCCGATTCGAATGTCACCATGTAAATGTCAAGAAAAGGTAGTGCACAATGAACAACAAAGTTAAAGGCTCATGAAACGAGTTGCACGTCTTGCCAGCTCGTAAAACATCATGTATATGTCAAGAAATATCAGCGCGCAATGAACAATAATGTAATAACGAAGTCAAATCTTTATGGAATAAATTGCGCGTCCTCCCTATTTGCAAACCACCATACAAATGTCAAAAAATGACAGCGCACAAGTAATCTGTTATTCATTTAAGAATTACAATCAAGAATATGAAGATTCTCAATTACGGTGTTGGGAAATGTCCAAAC
This sequence comes from Pleurodeles waltl, assembly GCF_031143425.1. Taxonomy (NCBI): domain Eukaryota; kingdom Metazoa; phylum Chordata; class Amphibia; order Caudata; family Salamandridae; genus Pleurodeles; species Pleurodeles waltl. Next base: position 932,042,079 of record NC_090436.1, on the reverse strand, counting down.
ACCGTCTTACCGCCTGGAAACAGTGATCACCAATGAGAGATGAGTGCAGAAGACTGGAAAATCTAAATAGGCCGCCGGGACAAGAGCTCAGGAAGAAGCTGCTGCTCTGCACCAGGACCTCTGAATAGTGAGCACTGGAAGTTGGGCTGACTCTCTTTTTTAGAGTCTTGGCCCAGCCTAGAACCACGCCCAGGCATGTTGCAGGGAAAGTCTCCAGAAGGCCCTGGAAAGGGACCACACCCTAACACACTCTGAATGTCTGCAGCAATACATTGTAAATGTACAGTATTTATAAGCACCTTAAAAATGAATCTTTTGGATGGAATTCTGCAATGCAAAAGGTTAAACAATAACATAACATCACATTGCATAACTTACTTTGTCTTGCGAGTGTTGGGTTTTTGCATTCTAGATGCCCGTAGACTGTCCTGGTGTTGACATTGGCAATACATCCATGATTTCAATCATTTAAGATAGGTACAACTATCTTCACATACGTAAACTCCCATTATTGATTGTGTGTGTGCCTTGTGATGACACACACATTTTACCAACTTCACTGAAGGATGTATCTTGGCATTCCTCAACATCCTGGAATACCCACACAACCCCTGGGCAGTAGTTTGTCAGTTTGCTGTATCAATGAGGTAGATGACTACAACATCTGATGCAGGTTCAAACGCTGTGGGTGTCACAATGGGACAGCCACTACAACAACCATTGCATGCCCCTCAGATACTATATACAGTGTCAAGCAGTTCCATATGGTCATGGAGGTGTAGAGGTAACAGATACCTGCGTGACAATGCCATGTATAAATGGTGCAGTGAGAAGCACCACAGGAGTGTCAGGGACAATGATGGTTTGTAGGTCCGTGGGTCTACATTATCTGAGACTTGTGTGATTGACTGATCATAAATGCTTGTCAGTTGCTCTGATCTACCACTAGGATGAGTTGCTCACACAGCTTACCAAGTTGACAGTGAACAATGTTGTCCATTAACTGACATGTACAAATTACACTAAGCGATGTTTTCCATTCATGTCTTGCAGGTGGACCTGCGCCCTACTCTATAGGAGAGGTTGCCTAATTTGAAGACCCCGATGCATCCAGTAAGTGTTATCTTGTGCATCTTGTGTGCTAATCCAGGGCGTGTGAGTCAGTATAAAGTGTGGAATGCCATGAAATATGGGTTTGCCTGACCAATGATATAATATCATTGGAGAATGGAATGTTGTGCAATGAGAATGGCTTGCTTGTAGTTTAAGGGGCAACGTGTGCTGGCATAGAATTGTAATGGCTGGCCGCTTACTCAATGATGTCTACCATAACAGGTCTCAGGGCAGCTGTTATGTACATAGCATGCCATTGTCACTACTGTGTGCCACACATAGCTTACACTTACTGACATGACAGTACAGGTGTGGGTTATCTGCAGAGATCTCTAGGGAACGTATTTAGGAGAAACATACACCACAGGTGCCTCAGTACCCTTCAGATATAATGAGTCGGTAGTACTCCAAGGAGCCATATTGTGCTGCACAACAGTCAGTAGTGTACAGAATTAGTAGACAACTCAGCTCCTGATGGTTGTGGGAAAAGCCTATGGCCCATATTTATACTTTTTGACGCTAAACTGCGCTAACGCAGTTTAGCGTAAAAAAATTTTGCGCCGTCTAACGCCATTCCGAAGCGCCATGCGGGCGCCGTATTTATGGAATGGCGTTAGCCGGCGCAAGCAGACCGGCGCTGCCTGGTGTGCGTGGAAAAAAAAACACGTAGACCAGGCAGCGCCGGCGTAGGGGGAAAATGGCGCTAGGGCGTCTTAAAATGGCGCAAGTCGGGTTGACGCAAAAAAATCGTCTTAACCTGATTTGCGCCATTTTTTCGACGCCCAGACGCCATTTAAATGACTCCTGTCTTAGTAAAGACAGGAGTCATGCCCCCTTGCCCAATGGCCATGCCCAGGGGACTTATGTCCCCTGGGCATGGTCATTGGGCATAGTGGCATGTAGGGGGGCACAAATAAGTCCCCCCTATGCCACCCCAAAAAAATTGAAAAATATAAAAAATTATACTTACGTGAACTTACCTGAATGTCCCTGGGGTGGGTCCCTCCATCCTTGGGTGTCCTCCTGGGGTGGGCAGGGGTGGCAGGGGGGGTCCCTGGGGGCAGGGGAGGGCACCTGTGGGCTCATTTTGGCCCGTATTTATACTCCGTTTGCGCCGAATTAGCGTCGTTTTTATCGACGCAAATTCGGCGCAAAACTAACGCCATATTTATACTTTGGCGTTAGACGCGTCTAGCGCCAAAGTATGGGCAAAGAGCGTCATTTTTTAGCGTGAACGCCTTCCTTGCGTTAATGAGATGCAAGGAAGGCGTTCCCGTCTAAAAAAATGACGGCGACGCAAATGCGTCGTATTTATACTCCCGGGCAAAAATCACGCCCGGGAGGTGGCGGGTCAAAAAACCCCGCATTTGCGCCACTTTTTAACGCCTGGGTCAGGGCAGGCATTAAGGGGCCTGTGGGCTCAAAATGAGCCCACAGGTGCCCTCCCCTGCCCCCAGGGACCCCCCCTGCCACCCCTGCCCACCCCAGGAGGACACCCAAGGATGGAGGGACCCACCCCAGGGACATTCAGGTAAGTTCACGTAAGTATAATTTTTTATATTTTTCAATTTTTTTTGGGTGGCATAGGGGGGCCTTATTTGTGCCCCCCTACATGCCACTATGCCCAATGACCATGCCCAGGGGACATAAGTCCCCTGGGCATGGCCATTGGGCAAGGGGGCATGACTCCTGTCTTTACTAAGACAGGAGTCATTTAAATGGCGTCTGGGCGTCGAAAAAAATGGTGCAAATCGGGTTAAGACGATTTTTTAGCATCAACCCGACTTGCGCCATTTTAAGACGCCCTAGCGCCATTTTCCCCCTACGCCGGCGCTGCCTGGTCTACGTGGTTTTTTTCCACGCACACCAGGCAGCGCCGGTCTGCTTGCGCCGGCTAACGCCATTCCATAAATACGGCGCCCGCATGGCGCTTCGGAATGGCGTTAGACGGCGCTAAATTTTTTGACGCTAAACTGCGTTAGCGCAGTTTAGCGTCAAAAAGTATAAATATGGGCCTTTGAGCCCACAGGCCCCTTAACGCCTACCCTGACCCAGGCGTTAAAAAGTGGCGCAAAGGCGGGGTTTTTTGACCCGCCACCTCCCGGGCGTGATTTTTGCCCGGGAGTATAAATACGACGCATTTGCGTCGCCGTCATTTTTTTAGACGGGAACGCCTTCCTTGCATCTCATTAACGCAAGGATGGCGTTCACGCTAAAAAATGATGCTCTTTGCCCATACTTTGGCGCTAGACGCGTCTAACGCCAAAGTATAAATATGGCGTTAGTTTTGCGCCGAATTTGCGTCGAAAAAAACGACGCAAATTCGGCGCAAACGGAGTATAAATACGGGCCTATGATTCTTCCCATTCCAGATCACCGCAGTTTTCACAACATGGTCCTGCCACCATGATATTTGTGAGTGATGTAGGTCACATCACATGTGCATATGATGTGAATGCTTTGTGCGTTTCTGATACTTTGATGATGTCTGACAGGCATGTGCAAATGATGTACATTGTATCAGGATACTGTTGCAGCACCCAGTGCAGTGCCAAGCTCACTGTGGGCCTAAGGGCACCCATGCAGCCACCATGCTTGTGCCATTTAACACATGTAGCTCAACATAGCACAGGGTAGGGGCCTTCAGTTCTGTAACGTGTTGACAACTTTGATGGTCAGCTCAGGCTTTGGCCAAGCTTTCTGGGAACATTGCATCAGTTGTACATGTGGGTACATCTTGGGCAATGACGTTCCCCCTTGTAATGTATACTCAGGCCAGGTCTTACACCAGGACACATGAATGTTGATTTACCAAACCTTAGAATAGCAGGTGGGAAGTTACCAGACCCCCTATCATATGGCCCCCACCTTATTTCCATAATGACTGGGCAAGCCTTGATGTTTCACCAGGAGTGTCGAGGTGATGGACTGCATGCACAGCCCCCCTTATGCACGCGACACAGGAAATCCAGACTTGTTGGGGCACGTGATCCTCACAAGTAAGATGACACAAATGTTGCTCATGGACAATTTTGTTCAATCAGCTCTGAGCCCGGATAGTTAACAATAGATTGCCATCATCCCAGTGATGTACATGATACTGTTGATGGGTGGTAGGAAATAGTCATAAATGAGGAGCAACTCATTGTTGAGCAATGTGTGTTAAACTGCATGTGTTATCTGCAATTGCACTGTACATAATATGTCTGTACAACCTCCTCCTAAAGATGATACTGACACTTGTTTCTCCTCATATATGCCCTCCATGTCAGCTGCATCAGTCATGACCCAGCACCAGTTCAGCCACCTGCTGCAGTTGTCCCAAGCCAGTTCAAACACAACATGAAAAAATACATGGGAAAGATCTTACCCAGACTTAATAAATTGGAAGAGGAATCAGCAGAGTACCAGAGGATGTTGCAATATATCAAGAAGAAGATGATGAAAAGCAGGAAGTGAACTTTTTGTGTTGTACAACCTCCCAGTTCCTTCCCCTCCATTTTAATGTTTACATAGTCTTAGATTGAGTTTTAGATGGGTAATTTTATGTTAGTGTAAGGAAGGCATAGGTTATGTTAAGTATAGTGGGGTTGGGTTTTCCCACAGTTTTATATTGTTGAGGGGTTGGGTGTCATGTTGGGGTATTTGTGTATAAAAAAATTAAGAAAAAATATAAAAATGAAAAAAGAATCCCAAAAAAGATATATTTGTTTGGACCATAGGTTAGGTTAGTACATGTGTTACATGTGTTGTCATATGTAGTCATATGTTCTCCTACTTGTATCTTGTCTCTTAAGGTGTGTTGGGGGGCAATGTTTAGAGTGTGGTGTTACCTGTGTAAGATACATTTAGGGTGGGTTAGTTATGTGTAGTTGTTCATTAAGTATAGTTAGTGTAGGTTACTTTAGCATAGGGTAGGTTTTAGGTATTCTTTTGGTTTATGGGTTTAAAATAAATCCTGTTCATCTTAGACTGATAATTGTGTAATTTGATTGAGTGTTTGGGGGTTCTCATGAGTGCACTGGTCAAGTTGGGGGAGTAGCCTAGGACATGCTTACTATCTTGATTTCCCAGTTTTCCCATGTGCATCCCCTATGACCAAGGAGCTGTCAGAATGGCTGCTACAAACTGTCTACCAGTGCATACATTTGCCATCCAGTGTTCCAGCCAGTCACAATGTGTACATATACTTTATCTTAGACAGGTAAATATGGTCCTTCACCTGTCATTGGTGGGGTCCTGAAATGTCATTGTTGGTAAGTGTGTTTGATCTGACAACAGGCAAATTTGGAACTGTATCCTGCAACATTGACGGGTGGCCATCACTGATAAGGTTAGCTTTTCCTGTTCTACACAAATATGTTGTACTGGTACTCCCATCTGGGTAAATTACCATTGACTTGGTTCAGATCCATAAATGCCATATGTCTACTTCAAAAGATATCGGTTAAAAATCAAATAACATACAAAGTAGGTTGGTTGTAAGAGACAACATCATCATTCAGCTTTCTCGTGTTAGGAAACTAGTGTGTGGCTTAGTGTCTGACAGTCCTGCACTCATGTACTGATATCCTGTAAACATCGACATGGATTGATACAATGCAGTCTTTTAGCTGAGTAGATGGAGCACAGTAAACATAGAAATGCTACATGTATACAAGATGCTTTATTTACAGGTGCAATTGTAATTGTGATTTCTATACAATATCCATTTCACAGACCTCATGATTAAACGTTAGCCATATGTGGCACAATCAGAGACAAGGGTTTAGGGACATGTCAAGAGACATGGTTAGGAGTAGTGTGCATTAGTGAGGGGTTTAAAATGTTTCCAGTTGGTATGAAAGAGACAATGACAGTGCATACCAAACAGTTTAACAGGGCACATTTCTTACTGTCACAACACTGACATGATCTTAAGCCCAGAACATGGGAGAAACTGTCCATGTGTCACAGACTGGTGCTCAGGTTCTTTTCCTTGTGAATGTTATTCATTCCACATCTTCATCTTTTGATGTGTGTGGTACCTCCTGTGCCATGACTGATGCTGTTGTTGAGGTACAGGGGGGCCACACACACTTCAGGGCTAGAGATGTGGAGTCAAAGGACCCTGCAACTGCCATTTGTGGCAACACATGAGGTATCGCTGCAGCAAGGAGGAACTGCTTCAACATCACGGTGGTAGGCAGCCATGTTTTCCCTGAGGGAGGCCACTTTCCGCTGTATGGACTCCAGGGTATCCTGCATGCTGCTGGCAGTTAGGGAGGGCATTTGTTGTAGCCTCTGCTTCATGACAGCAGCCATGTCTGCCACAGACTGCTGGAGTCCACATAGCAGGGTGTAGGTGCCTCTGATGGGAGATGAGTTGTCTTTATTTGGACTGAATCATGTTTGCACTTCCTCTAGGCTGCCTGCCATGGTCTCCATCCCCACCCACACCTGGTTGGCCAACCCCCGCTAGACTCCTACCACTGTCCTCTGAAAGCTGATCTCAGGGTCCTCAGAGTCCAGGGCTGTGTGAGTACTGGCTGGTGGCGTATGTTGGTGACTGGGTAGTTCATGTGGAGACCCCTCAATAGTGTGGGTCCTCCCTGCAACTGAAGGTGGTGTATGGAGTGGTCCTATGACATCCTGGAGAGTCTGTACATTGATGGTTGGCAGCTGGTCATCCATGTCATCAGAAATCTTTCAGGACAGGCAGGTCGGCAGGAGGTAAGCAATCATCCTCTGCAATGAGATAGTATAAAATCAATATTCAATTGCATTGGCTGGTGACATTGGACATCATGTATTTGCTACTGGAGGCTCAGGGACATGTCACTGACCCAAGATTGTGGTTTTAATTATGTGTAGCATTGTGCCAATCCCACAATGGTGGAAGGGCAGGCCTGCAACGAGGGGTGCAGGAAAAAACACAATATGGTGGAGAGGACATTTGGGCTCCTCAATTCAAGGTTCAGGTGCCTGGCCCTGACAGGAGGAAGCCTCTTGTATGCTCCACCAGTCGTTTGCAAAATAATTCTGACATGTGCAATCCTCCATACCATCTGTGTCACAGTGGGATGACCAGGTTGATGTCCCCAATGAGGAAGAGGAAGATGATAGAGCATATAATTTAGAGGGGGAACAACAGAACACTGCTTCAGGAGTTTGCAGGAGACTCCACATTGTTGAGAACTTCTACACATAGTCACTATACTAAAAACATCACATTGTAAATAGCACAAATAAAATACCTTGCACCTCATTCTCCTTATTCTACTCATACTCCCCTACATACACCATTGGAATGTGACTCAAACCTCAGTGAGCAGGTAAGAAACACAAAGGTGACAAGTATTGTAACAACATCATGTGTGATGTAAGAGGGTCTACTGCCTCCATCTCATATATCAGTGACATGCAATTCACAGGCATGTGACTCCTGAAGGCCTAGATCCATGCACCACTACACATATTGTGCTGTCAAGTGGTCAAGATGCGAATACCTAGCCCATTCACCACAACAACACCATGACTAACAGGATCTGCGCAAGGGGGCACACATAAGGTAGGGTCTGTTAACAAATGGATATTATGTAATGTAGGAACAGAACACTGTCACAAGTCATGGTGATTGCAGTTTTGCCTGCATGGTACATGTGTATCAAAGGTGGGACATCAGTGGTAGCTATGGACCTTCTGTAGTTGCCCAGGGATTGTACCCAATGTCTGATGCTGAGCCTGCACAGTATATTCATGTGATAATGTCCTGACACTGCCATTGGGCACAACCCTTACTCATGGCGGACAGTACCTCACGTATGGCACACACACTTGGCTGTGGAGAGGTCAATGGGTTGCCAGACACAATAAGCAGCTATGGGTGCATAATCACTATCCAAATACATGATCCATTGTCAGGATTTAGGGATTTATTGGGCCAATGCACCACCAAATATTTATTTGGGTTGAATGTAGGCAGAGTGTCTTACACTCAATATGTACAGGGGCTGCACACTTGTCACACAAATCTGGTGTCATGACACATACCAAGAGCAAATCCAGATATCATGTAAAGACTGATGTACAGGTGCATGTCCTAGGTAGCAACGGGTTTGCCAGTATCATCAATGCTTGACATTTATCAGCATGTTTCCCTTTTATGCTCTGACCCTAGGGTAGGTCGCTCTCCCCGCCGCTGCAGCTCCACCTGCCCAGGCTCCTGCCACCTCCTAGCAGACCGTAAGTACACCCTGCGCTCCCCCCTGTCCAGCCCCTCGTTACTCTCCTCTGTCTTCTGAGCTCTCTCTCTTCCAAATTTTCTTCGTACATCTGCTGTCCTCTCTCTGTCCATTTTTCCTTCGTTTTCTGCTCTTCCTTTGGTGCCCATTTTCCTTCATTTTCTGCTCTTCCTCTGTTGTCCATCTTCCTTCGTTTTTCTTCACTTCCCATTTACTGCCCATCTTCCTTCGTTTTTTCTTCACTGCCCATTTACTGTCCATTTTCCTTCATTTTCTGCTCTTCCTCTGGTGTCCATTTTCCTTCGTTTTCTGCTCTTCCTCTGGTGTCCATCTTCCTTCGTTTTTCTTCACTGCCCATTTACTGACCATCCTCCTTCGTTTTTTCTTCACTGCCCATTTACTGTCCATTTTCCTTCATTTTCTGCGCTTCCTCTGGTGTCCATTTTCCTTCGTTTTCTGCTCTTCCTCTGGTGTGTCCATTTTCCTTCGTTTTCTGCTCTTCCTCTGGTGTCCATTTTCCTTCGTTTTCTGCTCTTCCTCTGGTGCCATTTTCCTTCGTTTTCTGCTCTTCCTTTGGTGTCCATTTTCCTTCGTTTTCTGCTCTTCCTTTGGTGTCCATTTTCCTTCTTCCATCTCTGCTCTCTCCCCCGTCCATTTTTCTTTGCTTTTCCTCTGCTCTTCCCCTGCCCTCGCTCCTCATTTTTTCGCCTCCTTACCCTGTGGATTTTCCTTTTTTTTCTCACACTTTCCCTTCTTTCTCTTCGTTCCCTTCTTTCTGACCCCCCGCCCTCTGCTTTCCCGCCGCCGCACGTGCGGCCCCGCCCCCCCTGTTCCCATTCGTCACCCCCCTCCCGCCTCCCGCCCCCAGCTGACTCCTCCTCCCCCCCTCCTCCCTCTTATGGCGGGCGCTGGGCGGCAGAGACAGCGACCCTTGACCCTAGGGTAGGTCGCTCTCCCCGCCACTGCAGCTCCACCTGCACAGGCTCCTGCCACCTCCTAGCAGACCATAAGTACTCCCTGCGCTCCCCCCTTTCCAGCCCCTTGTTACTCTCCTCTGTCTTCTGAGCTCTCTCTCTTCCAAATTTTCTTCGTACATCTGCTGTCCTCTCTCTGTCCATTTTTCCTTCGTTTTCTGCTCTTCCTTTGGTGCCCATTTTTCCTTCGTTTTCAGCTCTTCCTTTGGTGTCCATTTTCCTTTGTTTTCTAATCTTCCTCTGTTGTCCATCTTCCTTCGTTTTTCTTCACTGCCCATTTACTGCCCATCTTCCTTCGTTTTTTCTTCACTGCCCATTTACTGTCCATTTTCCTTTGTTTTCTGCTCTTCCTCTGGTGTCCATTTTCCTTCGTTTTCTGCTCTTCCTCTGGTGTCCATCTTCCTTCGTTTTTCTTCACTGCCCATTTACTGCCCATCTTCCTTTGTTTTTTCTTCACTGCCCACTTACTGTCCATTTTCCTTCATTTTCTGCTCTTCCTCTGGTGTCCATTTTCCTTCGTTTTCTGCTCTTCCTCTGGTGTCCATTTTCCTTTGTTTTCTGCTCTTCCTTTGGTGTCCATTTTCCTTCGTTTTCTGCTCTTCCTCTGGTGTCCATTTTCCTTTGTTTTCTGCTCTTCCTCTGGTGTCCATTTTCCTTTGTTTTCTGCTCTTCCTCTGGTGTCCATTTATTCTGCTCTTCCTCTGGTGTCCATTTTCCTTTGTTTTCTGCTCTTCCTTTGGTGTCCATTTTCCTTTGTTTTCTGCTCTTCCTTTGGTGTCCATTTTCCTTCTTCCATCTCTGCTCTCTCCCCAGTCCATTTTTCTCCGCTTTTGCTCTGCTCTTCCCCTGCCCTTGCTCCTCGTTTTTTCGCCTTCTTCCCCTGTGGATTTTACTTTTTTTTCTCACACTTTCCCTTCTTTCTCTTCTTTCTGACCCCCCCGCCCCCTGCCCTCTGCTTTCCCGCCGCCGCCCGTGCGGCCCGCCCCCCTGCTCCCATTCGTCACCCAGCCTCCCGTCCCCAGCTGACCCCTCCTCCCCACCTCCTCCCTCTTATGGCGGGCGCTGCGCGGCAGAGACAGCGACCCTTGACCCTAGGGTAGGTCGCTCTCCCCACCGCTGCAGCTCCACCTGCCCAGGCTCCTGCCACCTCCTAGCAGACCGTAAGTACTCCCTGCACTCCCCCCTGTCCAGCCCCTCTTTACTCTCTTCTGTCTTCTGAGCTCTCTCTCTTCCAAATTTTCTTCGTACCTCTGCTGTGCTCTCTCTGTCCATTTTTCCTTCGTTTTCTGCTCTTCCTTTGGTGCCCATTTTCCTTCGTTTTCTGCTCTTCCTTTGGTGTCCATTTTCCTTTGTTTTCTGCTCTTCCTCTGTTGTCCATCTTCCTTCGTTTTTCTTCACTGCCCATTTATTGCCCATCTTCCTTCATTTTTTCTTCACTGCCTATTTACTGTCAATTTTCCTTCATTTTCTGCTCTTCCTCTGGTGTCCATTTTCCTTCGTTTTCTGCTCTTCCTCTGTTGTCCATCTTCCTTCGTTTTTCTTCACTGCCCATTTACTGCCCATCTTCCTTTGTTTTTTCTTCACTGCCCATTTACTGTCCATTTTCCTTCGTTTTCTGCTCTTCCTCTGGTGTCCATTTTCCTTCGTTTTCTGCTCTTCCTCTGGTGTCCATTTTCCTTCGTTTTCTGCTCTTCCTCTGGTGTCCATTTTCCTTCGTTTTCTGCTCTTCCTTTGGTGTCCATTTTCCTTCTTCCATCTCTGCTCTCTCCCCCGTCCATTTTTCTTCACTTTTCCTTTCCTCTTCCCCTGCCCTTGCTCCTCGTTTTTTCACCTCCTTCCCCTGTGGATTTTCCATTTTTTTTCTCACACTTTCCCTTCTTTCTCTTCTTTTCCTTCTTTCTGACCCCCCGCCCCGTAACCCTCTGCTTTCCCGCCGCCGCCCGCGCGGCCCCGCCCCCCCGCTCCCATTCGTCGCCCCCTCTCCCGCCTCCTGCCCCCAGCTGACCCCTCCTCCCCCCCTCCTCCCTCTTATGGCGGGCGCTGCGCGGCCGCGCTGCTGGCGCGCCAAAGGCAAGTCCGTTTGCACCCGTCTGTGCCTGGACTGCGCCCAGCGCCACGACCCCTGGCCCCCAGCACTCCCAAACCCCGCAGCGCTGCTACGACCCCGCCTCCCTCCACGCACTCAACCCGGGTCGTTCTACAACCTGCTTCCAAGCCAACCCGAAACACACTCATCGACCCTTCGCATGTCTTACCTGCAAGCATACCTTCCACCGCGACTGCACCCCACCTGCCAGCCCACGCGCCAATAACCACCTCAAGTGCATCCTCATCAACGCACGATCCGTCCACAAGCACGCCATTGAGCTATGGGACATCCTGGACTCTACCGCACCGGACGTCGCCTTCATCACTGAGACCTGGATGAATGCCTCCTCGGCCTCCGACATCGCCATAGCCATCCCCGACGGCTACAAGATCGCCAGGAGAGACCGCACCAACCAAGTCGGAGGAGGAATCGCCATCATATTCAAGAACTCCATCAACGTCACTACCTCCACCGAAGACCCCCCCTCGCCGCCGAACACATGCACTTCCAGATCCACACCTACCCCAGGACCACTCTCAGAGGAACTCTCATCTACAGGCCCCCTGGACCACGCGCCCCCTTCAGCGAAGCCATCACATACTTCATCTCCCCGCACGCCCTAGCCTTGCCAGACTACATCCTCCTCAGAGACCTCAACTTCCACCTGGAGCAGAACAACGACACCAACACCTCCACCCTGCTCGACAACCTCGCCAACCTCGGTCTCAAGCAACTGGTGAACACCCCCACCCACATCGCCGGACACACGCTCGACCCCATCTTCTCCGCCAGCAACCACTTATCCTTCAGCCACTCCTCCGTAATACACTGGACCAACCACAAATGTGTCCACTTCACCTTCAAACGCAAGACTCTCCACCTTCGCACACAACCCATCTCACGCAGACCTTGGAACAAAATCTCCACTGAACAGCTACTCTCCACTCTCAGCCACAACCAACCCACCATCACCGCCGATGCCAACAACGCAGCCCTCAGCCTCACACAATGGATCACCAACTGCGCTGACAACCTCGCACCCCTCAGACGCCTCCCAAGACAGACCAACACCAGGAAACCCCAATGGTTCACAGACACCCTCAAGGAATCAAAAAAAACTGCCGTACCCTCGAGAAAACCTGGCGCAAAGACCACACCGTAGAAAACATGTCAGCCCTCAAAATCGCCACCCGCGAACACTATCAGTCCGGATTCCGGGCCAACCACAGCACGGAAACCGCCCTCATCGCAGTCACCGATGACATCAGAACTCTGCTGGACAACAGAGAAACAGCCGCCCTCATCCTCCTCGACCTCTCGGCTGCCTTCGACACCGTCTGCCACCGCACCCTAATATCCCGCCTCCGCTCCACCGGTATCCAAGGACAGGCCCTGGACTGGATCGCCTCCTTTCTCTCTAACCGCTCCCAAAGAGACTAACCCCGCCGTTCCGCTCGGATCCCACCGAGATCATCAGCGGCGTCCCACAGGGCTCCTCGCTCAGCCCGACTCTCTTCAATGTCTACATGAGCCCCCTCGTCGACAACGCATGCAAAAACAACATCAACATCATCTCCTACGCCGACGACACCCAGATGATACTTTCCCTCACCAAGGACCCTACCACCGCCAAGACCAAACTGCAGGATGGAATGAAAGACGTTGCAGAATGGATGAAACTCAGCCGCCTGAAGCTGAACTCAGACAAAACGGAAGTCCTCATCCTCGGAAACATCCCGTCCGCCTGGGACAACTCTTGGTGGCCCACGGCCCTGGGCACCGCACCAACCCCCTCAGATCACGCACGCAACCTCGGATTCATCCTGGACCCGCTTCTCACCATGACCAAACAAGTCAACGCAGTCTCGTCTTCCTGCTTCCTCAATCTCCGCATGCTCCGAAAGATCTTCCGCTGGATCCCCGCCGACACCAGAAAAACTGTGACCCACGCCCTTGTCACAAGCCGCCTGGACTACGGAAACACCCTATACGCAGGAACAACCGCAAAACTCCAGAAACGTCTTCAGCGAATACAAAATGCCTCCGCACGCCTCATCCTCGACATACCCCGCCACAGCTACATCTCCGCCCACCTGAGACACCTGCACTGGCTACCCATCAACAAAAGGATCACCTTCAGGCTCCTCACCCACGCACACAAAGCCCTCCACAACAAGGGACCCGAATACCTCAACAGTCGCCTCAGTTTCTACACGCCCACCTGTCAACTTCGCTCCACCAGCCTCGCACTCGCCACCATCCCTCGCATCCGCCGTAACACTGCAGGTGGGAAATCCTTCTCCTACCTGGCGGCCAAGACATGGAACTCCCTCCCCGCCAACCTCAGGACCACCCAGGACCACCTCGCCTTCCGGAGGCAGCTCAAGACCTGGCTCTTCGAGCAGCAGTAACCCACACCCCCTAGCGCCTTGAGACCCTCCAGGGTGAGTAGCGCGCTTTATAAATATCACTGATTAATTGATTGATTGAATAACAAAATCACACAGCACATAGCAATACACACCACTCATTGGAACTCACAAGATAGAGCAAGTGCATGGTAGCACAACATCAAACTGAGTGGGATTAGACCTAGCCATATAAGTTGCATTTGGCTAATGAAAAGTACAGCACTGAGATGATTCACACCTCAACATCATCCAGTCATGGTAAGACTTACCTAGGTTGTGACATGCTGGAAGAAATGCATACCCATGTTCAATAGAGGATGTGGATGGACAGCTTCGAGACACCCACTGATACTTGCAAATACACACAGGAGGTCACTTGGAAATAACAGAAGCACAGTGGCAGGTGTAATGTCATGTGTACATCTCGCAAAAACCATCAATGGAACTTTAACTATCAAGTAGCCAGTAGTAGGAGATGTGTACATCTACAAATTATGCAAGTCACATGTTGCATCATGTCCAGGTATGACCAGACAATGTTGCTGTAGAATATGTGAACAAAGTGCAAGCAGCCTAAATAATGGGAGCAATGTAGGAGACAATAGATACCTTACCAGCAGTGTGGGAAAACATGGAGAAGGGACACACATAGACCAATTCTGACTATACAATACATCAATGTCTACATGTCAACATATGTACAGAGAGGGTGGCCAAGTCAGTACATAACCCAGTCATGTTGGCCACTAGCATACCGTGGTATTTGCCCAGCACATGCCACCATGACATGAGGCAGTGACAGGCAACACCATCTGTACCCTGGCACGTTTCCAATATTGAAGTCACAGCAGATATACAAGCCCTAAACAAGCTGCCCATGGAAACAACTAAAGACATCAAATAATGAGACATGTCCTACATGTGCAAGCACCCAAACTCTGTACATGAGAGGGGAAGGCTGACATCAAGTACCGCAGAGGAAAGCTTGATATCCCGGTCTGTATGACCACAATTGTGGGGAGTGTGCATAGTTCTGCTCAGTAACTATAATGAAGAGTCTAGATCCCTGCTCAATAAACCCACACATCACTGCTCTGGCTACATTAATGCATGGCATTGCCAGGGGTTTGATGCATGTGCATAGGGGGCTGAGTAAACCAGAACACTATTAACCTGCCCCTTCACATGCAACCATGGGTTTGTGTTGCCATACAAAGTCACACAGTGGTGATGATGAGTATGCTGGCATCTATGCCAGACTACACCACTGCTACACAGTGGTATGCCATTGTAGTGATAGTCATAACAAACATGATGTTGACAAATGTGAGTGCCCAGTTGGAGGAATCACACATATATCACATATAACAGCACACATGAACCATTATAATGGCTTGTGCATGGTAATGTGTATGGATTCTGAACAAAAGGCAACCTAGCACAAAAATAAGGGCATAAGTATCACAAGATCAGAGACGAAGAAATTACCTTCACATGTGTTCCGACAAACGGAAACCTAGGTGGCACTGATGTGACTACACATTTATTTATAAAATGCCAACATGTGTCTATGCAGGAAGATAGTAATGTGAGATTTCACATCCCATGAACACACCACTGTTGCCATATGTTACAGAATTTACACAGCACATGTCTTCACACACACACAGCACATACCAACCTTCACTAACACATGTTTGCCTAACATCTCCTGCAACTGAGATGTATGGGGAACCACATCGCACATGTGTAGCAAAACAACATGAAGTAAAGTCCAACAACACACCACAGAGTGGACATACATGCACACACAAACTGCCAGGAGTTATGTGATGTCAATGCAGTCCAAGTCCCCTGAATACTCTGAGTACGAATTGTCATGGTTGTTAGATGCCTTACCATGTGTTGGACATAAGCCATCATATACATTGTGTTGCAGGTATGAGCACATATGTATCTCAGACATAATGTAGTCCACCCACAAGTTAGTATTCATACACATATGTATACACATAGCACACATGTGCCAAAATGTATGTGGACACAGTGTAGCTACACATGCACATATGCACAAGGTATGAGTAATCACATGCAGCAGACTCAGACAGAAACCTATGGATTTGACATACCAATGTCACCATAATGACATTAGTGGATATTCACGCACATGTAGCCATACCACATATACAACATTGTAGCACAGCCCATGTGACATGTTAAGTGCATCAGGGTGCACTCAAAGACTATAATGCAAAAATCCACGCAATTCCGTCATGCATCAAAAAAATGATGGAAATGCATCCATTCCACACTACAACGTAAGTAAAATTATGCCTGGGCCCTATGCGGCAATTACACAATCACACTCCTTTTAACACAACATGGTGAAAAATTGACGCATGACCGTCAAATGGCAATATTTTTGACGCAAGCGCATGTGCCATGCAATTCCCCTAAGCTAAAAGGCGCCTAGCCCCTGAACTTCTATTGCACATCCACAGGCAATTTCACACAAAAGGTGGGAAAAATGGCACATTACCAACATGCGTAAAAAAAATGACACATGACTGGAGACGTGACGCACACACCCAGGAAGTGATGAAACATGACATCCTGCCTGCAATCATGGTTCATTTTCACTTCACAGTCTTATTGTCTCTGACTGTGCGAGGGTATGTGGAGCTGGTGCTGTAGGAGTTTTGGAGTGTTTGAAGTGTTTGTAGTGTTTATTGTGCTGTGCCCTGTAGGTGTTGTGTTTTGTTGTCTTTAAACTTGTATTTTGTATTGTAAATGTACTGTGTTTGTCTCTGTATTCTGGGGTGTTTATCTGGGGGACTATAGTTGTTGGGGTAGTTGGAGTACTTAGGTTAGGTGTGAGGTATATTTATATTTTGATTTGGTTGAACTGCATTTGCAGTCCAGTATTTCTGGGAAATGAAGGATGGTGCGGATGTCAGCTGATGAGCTATGGGGTTTTATATGGCTGGTTCAGCTCTACATCCCCATTATGCTGCAACTGGGTGGCCGTGTCATTCTTGGCTACCCCAGAGAGGCAAGGAGGGTACGGTGGGGAAGGTGCTTCACCACCCAACACAGATCTTTGGGACAGGAAGGAACGACCACCAACTCAAGCATCACTGGGCGGACCTTGTTACAAGGGAGCAGGATCTGCTGGATCATCTTGGCACAGAGATTGGTGGAGCAGTTGGTAAGTCATCATTTCCATACAGCGTCCTTCCTTTTGCATGTGCATGACAGTTGCAGATACGGTTGAGTGCTGCATGTAATGGTTGTGGATCTGGACATGTTGTATGGTACCTGTATGAAGAGTCCAAGTGCCACCTTAGACCTGAAATTCAAATGTACACTAATGAAGCTGATCCAGGGCAGATGTACCATTTTCCCTGCACTACCATTACAAAGTGTTGTCGTGCAGGCATAGGGCAACCTTGTAATGAGCATCACCAAATAAGGCCTGCACCATGCATCATGTATGGAAGGGTTTCCCAAAACCTATTTGGGAGGCAAATGGATAAGCCACTGAGAAAAATGAGAAATGCATTATCTCAATTTTTTCATGCACTCTGAATGGCTGCTGAGATCATATAATGGGGGCATATAAATGTATGAGATGGGCCCCCTGGTACTCAGCAGAAGTGGTGATCTGTTGAAACTCATGCTGAGTACATAATTTACCTACACAGAAACAGATGCTGTTGGACCCTACCTGCATCATGCTGTGCCTTAATTCTCATTAGACACACACATGGCGGGGGTAAGGGGTGCACTGAAGGCCACATGGACTGTATAGATGCAATTGGTGCTGCACCACTATTGTTCTATCAGCCCCTTTGTGTCATTGGCCAAGGCCATGTAAGGGAGCTTGCCCATGCACTGGGTCCAGACTACAAGCACTTCCTTGTTCAAGTTTATTGTGTATCACACACACCCAATACTATGTCTATTACCACACACGTGCAAAGTCAGTTCCACAGGCCTGCCGCTTCTCACTGACAGTATGGAGCTGCCCTGCACCTGCTCCATCACTGGCACATCACTCAGTATCCTGCACCAACAAATGCATCCTTGGACCACAGAGCAAGTGTGTCCGTGTTGAGGCAGATTTCTATGCCCATGTTCTTATCCCTCCTTGGACAAATAATGAGATACCATGGCAACAATGGCTGGTGTAGGAAGGTACCCTCTTTTTCGCATGTCACCCCCATTTTTTGCCTGATGTTAGTGTGTTTAACTGTGTTTACTGGGATCCTTCTAACTAAGACCCCAGTGATTATGCTTGCTCTCCTCTAAATTTTGTCACTGCATACTGGTAACCCAGTATTTCATCCACAATTGGCATACTGGTCCCATGCATCCATTGCAGCCTGTGTGAATTGGTGCATGCACCCTTTCACTGCCATTTACACTGCACCAGGTCACTTATAAGTCACCCTTATTGCCGGCCTTGTAGCCCTGAAGGCTGGGTGCAGAGTACCTGTGTGTGAGGGGACCCATGCACTAGCAGAGGTGCCCCCACAATGTCCAGGACCGTTTTCCCGGACCTCGTGAGTGCAGGGATGCCATGTTATGTGTGCACTGAACAAAGGTCACCACCTATGTCCAGCTTTGCAATGGTAACTTCGAATAAGGCCATGTTTGGTATAAAACATGTTGGAATCATACCCCAAGGCTTTTGCAAGCATTGCTTGTATGATTCCAGGCACTCTGGGGGCTCCTAAGAGGACCTCCAGTAATGCCATTACAGCCTTCTGAGGTTTCCAGACAGCACCAGTTGCTGCCACCTCACAGACAAGTTTCTGCCCTCCTGTTGCTTGAGCAGTTCAAGCCAGGGAAGGCAGAACAAAGGATTTCCTTTGTCAGAGGGGTGTTACACCCTCTCCCCTTTGAAAAAGGTGTTACAGGCATGGGAGGGGTAGCCTACCAGAGCCTCTGGAAATGCTTTGATGGGCACAGATGGCCCCTGCTCCCGGCGTGAAACTGGACAAAGGAAAGGGGAGTGACAACACCCCTGTCCATCACCACCCCAGGGGTGGTGCTCAGCGCTCTTCCAGAGTGTCCCTGGGTTTTGCCATCTCAGATTCCAAGGTGGCAGGGAACTGTGGGAGCATCTGAGTGGCCAGTGCCAGCAAGTGACATCTGAGCCTTCCCCTAATAGGTGCTTACCTGTGTAGCTGAGCAATCTCCATTTCAGGGCTATTTAGGATCTCTCTCTTGGGTGGTTCTTCAGTCTCAGATTGCAAGACTCCAGCAGGAATTCTCTGCATCCTTTACTTCACCTTCGTGCTGACAAAACTGCATCTGAACCCTCCAGGAACCCTACAAACTGCACTAAAGAAGAAAAGACGAATTCTGCAACATTGCACCTTCAGCTCTTGCCAGCAACTGCAAATGTTTCCCAGTCATGCATCCTCACAGGACAGTTAGTCTTCAGCCTGCTTCAGAAGAATGAAGGAATCTCCTTTCAAGTGAAGGAGTCACTTCCCTGCTTCAGCAGGCACCCCTCTGCAGCAACGACCAGTGGCTTGGGTCCCCTTTCCTGATGAAGTGCCTGGATCCAGCATCACGGGTGATAGACTGAAGTGGTCCTGATGTTCAAGACATCCAACTGTCCAACTTTGGTGGAGGTAAGAGCTTGCCTCCACATGCAAGACAGTACCCCTGTCCACCACATGTTTTGCAGTTGCCGAGGCTGGTTGGTATCCTTCCATGAACTTCTTCATGCACCATGCAGCTCCGGCCCCCAGCACTCCTTTCTGCAATGCACAGCTTCCTACGTGGTTCTCCAGTGGTGTGGGATCCCTTTGTGTAGTGCTGCATGGACCTCCTTTTGCACCTTCTTTGTCTCCCGTGCTGTGGGACCTTTGTGCATGGTTCCTGGTCTTCTGAGGGTTCTCTGAGTTTATGAGAGCCCCCTCTCACCCCCTCTTCTGGGTACAGTCCACCAGGTCTCTCCTTTCCCCAGGCAGCACAACTTTCCGCTAACTGCAAGCTTTGCGTGTGCCAAGGCTTGTTGGCGGAATCCAGTGACACAAACCAGACTGAAATCATCCATCTGGTGTGGGACATCATCTGCACCAACCAGGAACCCGCATCCATCTTCTTGGGTGCAGTACTGACTGTCTTTCTTCACCTGTGGTTCTTCTTTTGCACCTTCATCCGGGTTAGCAGTGGCTCCTGTTTCTACTGGATTCTTCAGTGCTTCTTGGACTTGGTTCCCTTCTTCCAAAGGTTTCTAGGTCCAGGAATCCATTGTGTCTTCTCGTTTTTGCATAATCTTCTTTCTCATGTTCTTGTGTGTTCTAGGAAGGTTACTGTTCTTTACTCCTGCATTCCTGGGCTCTGGGTGGGTTATATTACTTACCTTTGGTGTTTTCTAATACTCCCAGTGCCCCTCTACACACTACACTTGCCTAAGTGGGAAACAAACTTCCGCATGCCACTTTGTTAGTATATGGTTTGTGTTCTTCCTAGGCCCTTTTCTAACTATTGTGATTTTCACTAATTGTACTGTTTTCTAACTGTTTGCATGCACATTTCTGCATACTAGTGTTTAGAATTTGTGTATTACTTACCTCCTAAGGGAGCATATTCTCTATGGTATTTTTGGCATTGTGTCACCAAAATAAAGCTCCTTTATTTTTTTCACACTGAGCATTTTCTTTCATATGTGTGAGTACTGTGTGACTATAATGGTATTACATGAGCCTTGCATGTCTCCTAGTTAGGCCTTAGCTTCACATCCACACTACCCCTTGAGAGCCTGGCTTCTAGACATTGACCACCTTGCACTAATAAGGGATAACTGGACCTGGTATATGGTGTAAGTACCTTTGGTTCCCACTACAAACCAGGCCAGCCTCCTACAGCTGGCCACATACTATTGGCAATATATCCATGATTTCAAACATTTAAGGTAGGTACAACTATCTTCACATAAGTAAACTCCCATTATTGATTTTGTGTGTGCCTTGTGATGACACACACATATTACCTACTTCACTGAAGGATGTATCATGGCATTCCTCAACACCCTGGAATACCCATACAACCCCTGGGCAGTAGTTTGTCAGTTTGCTGTATCAATGAGGTAGATGACTACAACATCTGAGGCAGGTTCAAACGCTGTGGGTGTCACAATGGGACAACCGCTACAACAACCATTACATGCCCCTCAGATGCTATATACAGTGTCAAGCAGTTCCATATGGTCATGGAGGTGTAGAGGTAACAGATACCTGCATGACAATGCCGTGTATAAATCGTGCAGTGAGAAGGACCACAGGAGTGTCAGGGACAGTGATGGTTTGTAGTTCTGTGGGTCTACATTATCTGAGACTTGTGTGATTGACTGATCATAAATGCTTGTCAGTTGCTCTGATCTACCACTAGGATGACTTGCTCAAACAGCCTAACAAGTTGACAGTGAACAATGTTGTCCATTAACTGACATGTACAAATGACACTACGCGATGTTTTCCATTCATGTCTTGCAGGTGGACACTATAGGAGAGGTTGCCCAATTTGACGACCCCGATGCATCCAGTAAGTGTTATCTTGTTCATCTTGTGTGCTAATCCAGGGTGTGTGAGCAGGTATAAAGTGTGGAATGCCATTAGATATGGGTTTGCCTGACCAATGATAAGATATCATTGGAGAATGGATGGTGGCATCATGTATTGTGGAATGTTGTGCAATGAGAATGGCTTGCTTGTACTCATTGATGTCTACCATAACAGGTCTCAGGGCAGCTGTTATGTACATAGCATGCCATTGTCACTACTGTGTGCCAAACATAGCTCACACTTACTGACAAGACGGTACAGGTGTGGGTTATCTGCAGAGATCTCTAGGGAATGTATTTAGGAGAAACATACACCACAGGTGCCTCAGTACCCTTCAGATATAATGAGTCGGTAGTACTCCAAGGAGCCATATTGTGCTGCACAACAGTCAGTAGTGTACAGAATTAGTAGACAACTCAGCTCCAGATGGTTGTGGGAAAAGCCTATGATTCTTCCCATTCCAGATCACCGCAGTTTTCACAACATGGTCCTGCCACCAAGATATTTGTTAGTGATGTAGGTCACATCACATGTGCATATGATGTGAATGCTTTGTGCGTTCCTGGTACTTTGATGATGTCTGACATGCATGTGCAAATGATGTACATTGTATCAGGATACTGTTGCAGCACCCAGTGCAGTGCCAAACTCACTGTGGGCCTAAGGGCACCCATGCAGCCACCATGTGTGTGCCATTTAACACATGTAGCTCAACATAGCACAGGGTAGGGGGCTTCAGTTCTGTAACGTGTTGACCACTTTGATGTGCAGCTTAGGCTTTGGCCAAACTTTCTGGGAACATTGCATCAGTTGTACATGTGGGTACATCTTGGGCAATGGTGTTTCCCCTTGTAATGTATACTCAGGCCAGGTCTTACACCAGGACACATGAATGTTGATTTACCAAACCTTAGAATAGCAGGAGGGAAGTTACCAGACCACCTATCATATGGTCCCCACCTTATTTTTATGATGGCTGGGCAAGCCTTGATGTTTCACCAGGAGTGTCGAGGTGATGGATTGCATGCACGTGGACACAGGAAATCCAGACTTGTTGGGGCACGTGATCCTCACAAGTAAGATGACACAAATGTTGCTCATAAACAATTTTGTTCAATCAGCTCTGAGCCCGGTTGGTTAACAATGGATTGCCATCATCCCAGTGATGTACATGATACTGTTGATGGCTGGTAGGAAATATTCATAAATGAGGAGCAAGTTATTGTTGAGCAATGTGTGTTAAACTGTATGTGTTATCTGCAATTGCACTGTACATAATATGTCTGTACAACCTCCTCCTAAAGATGATACTGATGCTTGCTTCTCCTCATATATTGCAGCTGGCAATATGACAAAAGACCAGAGGCGAGCTTTCCACAAGAGGACCAAATGGTACCGCCACATAATGGAGGTTGAGACCGGATACCTCAGAATGATAAAGAGGTTCCGCAGCGAGAAAGCATCTGGGGAATGGCATGCATTTGCACATGGTGGATCTCCACAGCAGCTACACAAGGACACTGGTGGAAAGTCATCAGGGGTGCATGGAGCCACACCCGGACCTTGGCCCTCCATACCAGTTCAGCCACCTACTGCAGTTGTCCCAAGCCAGTTCAAACACAGCATGAAAAGATACATGGGCAAGATCCTACCCAGACTTAAAAAATTGGAAGAGGAATCAGCAGAGTACCAGAGGATGTTGCGATATATCAAGAAGAAGATGATGAAAAGCAGGAAGTGAACTTTTTGTGTTGTACAACCTCCCAGTTCTTCCCCCTCCTTTTTACTGTTTACATAGTCTTAGATTGAGTTTTAGATGGGTAATTTTATGTTAGTGTAAGGAAGGCATAGGTTATGTTAAGTATAGTGGGGTTAGGTTTTCCCACAGTTTTATATTGTTGGGGGGTTGGATGGGGGGGTCATGTTGGGGTATTTGTGTATACAAAAATTAAGAAAAAATATAAAAATGAAAAAAAATCCAAAAAAAGATATATTTGTTTGGGCCATAGGTTAGGTTAGTACATGTGTTGTCATATGTAGTCATATGTTGTCCTACTTGTATCTTGTCTCTTAAGGGGGTTGGGGGCAACGTTTAGAGTGTGGTGTTACATGTGTAAGATACATTTAGGATGGGTTAGTTAGGTGTAGTTGTTCATTAAGTATAGTTAGTGTAGGTTACTTTAGCATAGGGTAGGTTTTAGGTATTCTTTTGGTTTATGGGTTTAAAATAAATCCTGTTAATCTTAGCCTGATAATTGTGTGATTTGATTGAGTATCTGGGGGTTCTCCTGAGTGCACTGGTCAAGTTGGGGAGTAACCTAGGGATGCTTACAGTCTTGATTTCCCAGTTTTCCCATGTGCATCCCCTATGACCAAGGAGCTGTCAGAATGGCTGCTACATACTGTCTACTAGTGCATACATTTGCCATCCAGTGTTCCAGCCAGTCACAATGTGTACATATACTTTATCTTAGACAGGTAAATATGGTCCTTTACCTGTCATTGGTGGGGTCCTGCAATTTCATTGTTGGTAAGTGTGTTAGATCTGACAACAGGCAAATTTGGAACTGTATCCTACAACATTGACGGGTCGCTATCACTGATAAGGTTAGCTTTTCCTGTTCCACACAAATATGTTGTACTGGTACTCCCATCTGGGTAAATTGCCATTGATTTGGTTCAGATCCATAAATGCCATATGTCTACTTCAAAGGATATCTGTTAAAAATCAAATAACATATAAATTAGGTTGGTTGTAGCAGTCAACATCATCATTCAGCTTTCTCATGTTAGGATCCTAGTGTGTGGCTTAGTGTCTGACAGTCCTGCACTCATGTACTGATATCCTGTAAACATCGACATGGATTGATACAATGCAGTCTTTTAGCTGAGTAGATGGAGCACAGTAAACATAGAAATGCTACATGTATAAAAGAAGCTTTATTTACAGCTGCAATTGTAATTGTGATTTCTATACAATATCCCTTTCACAGACCTCATGATTAAACGTTAGCCATATGTGGCACAATCGAAGTCCAGGGTTTAGGGACATGTCATGAGACATGGTTAGGAGTAGTGTGCATTAGTGAGGGGTTTAAAAAATTGCCAGTTGGTATGAAAGAGACAATGACAGCGCATACCAGACAGTTTAACAGTGGTTAGGTGAAGAGGGCACATTTCTTACTGTCACAACACTGACGTGATCTTAAGCCCAGAACATGGGAGAAACTGTCCATGTGGCACAGACTGGTGCTCAGGTGCTTTTCCTTGTGAATGTTATTCATTCCACATCTTCATCTTCTGATGTGTGTGGTGCCTCCTGTGCCATGGCTGATGCTGTTATAGAGGTACAGGGGGGCACACACACTTCAGGGAAAGAGATGTGGAGTCAAAGGACCCTGCAACTGCTGTTTGAGGCAACACATGAGGCATCGCTTCAGCAAGGAGGAACTGCTTCAACATCACGGTGGTAGGCAGCCATGTTTTCCCTGAGGGAGGCCACTTTCCGCTGTATGGACTCCAGGGTATCCTGCATGCTGCTGGCAGTTAGGGAGGGCATTTGTTGAAGCCTCTGCTTCATGACAGCAGCTATGTCTGCCACAGACTGCTGGAGTCCACATAGCAGGGTGTAGGTGCCTCTGATGGCAGATGAGTTGTCTTTATTTGGACTGAATCATGTTTGCACTCCCTCTAGGCTGCCTGCTATGGTCTCCATCCCCACCCACACCTGGTTGGCCAGTAAAACATAAGAACAAAGCTATCATAGTGCCTAACAGTTTCTACTCTCCCTCTGCTTGTTCTATTGAGAGCACAGCATGTTAAGCTTCTAGCTTGCCTTTCCGAATCACTGGGGAGACATCAGCCCTCATACCTGAGCAAAGGCCTGTGATCTGGTTCAGCATCTTCAACGAGGCAGTCAGCGTCTGGTTGTAGTTCCCTGGTCGGAATCTCCCTCCAGTCCAGGGCTGTGTGAGTACTGGCTGGTGGCGTATGTTGGTGGCTGGGTAGTTCATGTGGAAACCCCTCAATAGTGTGTGTCCTCCCTGCAACTGAAGGTGGTGTATGGAGTGGTCCTATGACATCCTGGAGAGTCTGTACATTGATGGTTGGCAGCTGGTCATACATGCCATCAGAAATCTTTCAGGACAGGCAGGTCGGCAGGAGGTAAGCAATCATCCTCTGCAATGAGATAGTATAAAATCAATATTCAATTGCATTGGCTGATGACATTGGACATCATGTATTTGCTACTGGAGGCTCAGGGACATGTCACTGACCCAAAATTGTGGTTTTATTTATGTGTAGCATTGTGCATCACACATGGGTAAAGATCACTAGTAACAGAAAATGACAGAGCACAATGAATGCTGCGCTGAAAGTGGCAGTGCCCCGCTGCATCATTTTCACAATGTAGGGATGCGCCATATTTATTCATATACAGCGCATCCCTGTGTTGTCCCCTGTGCTACCTCTAAATTGAACTGCCTTGCGCCAACACTGGCATCCTTGCACCATCATGCAAGGATGACTGCGTTGAAAGTTTGATTGTTTATGTGTGGGAAGGTGTCCCTTCCTGCACATACACAATCAATACTGGTGATTTGGAACTTCTATGTGTGCTGCAAAATGCAGCACACACAGTAGTGCCAAAGCATAACTTTTAGATGACATTTTAATTGCAGGGAAGGGACACCTTCCCATACATTGACAATCATGTCTGACATTTTGCTCCTTCTATGCATGCTGCAGAATGCAACACAGATAGAAAAAACAAATAACGAGGAAGAATAAAAGTATACCTCCTTGTTGCACCTTGTTAACACCACCCCTGGCATGGCATTAGATTTTAGTGCCTCCTCAGGTTGCTTAAAACTCGGAAATCTGAGGCAGAGTAAAAAAGCAATGGGATTTTGCTGTGGCATGCCCACAGCAACAAACCATTGCAAGCCCCTTCCACGCAAAGGGCTGTGTATGAAGGGGCCGTATTTACTTGGGGCTTAACGCCACCTTGTAAATAAGGCATAGGGCATTGCGCCACCGGAGGATCACAAAAAGTGATGCTCGGGTGGGGCTTGATGCTCATAACTATGCCCCTAGGTATTTTGAGGTATATTTAGGTGTCCCAAGTGCCACCTGAGTGTAACTTTGATGAGGCTCAGGTGGCAAAATGCCCTGCCCCCTATGTACTAGGTGGCATGAAGCCACTGTTTGTGCCTTGATGCCACCTTTTATATATGGCCCCTTCACACCCAGCACTTTGCCTGGAAGGGGAGTGCAATGGGTGTTGACTATGTGTGCTGTATTCTGCTGCACACTGAGTAAGAGCAAATCACACTTTAAGTTTGTTGTTGTGCGGGAAACATTCTCCCCCTCAACACAGCCATCCTGGCACTATGGTGCAAGGGTGGCTGCATTGGTAGACAACATCTGATCTCCACTTGCGCAGGTGGGTACACAGGGGTGCGGTGTATTCTTATGTATATGATGCATCCCTGCATTTTGTAGATGATGGTGCATGATGCTGCCTAATTTTGCACAACAGCATGCACCATCATTTTCTGTTTAACCTAGCCCTCTATCTTGTCAAATGGTGAGATTGTGTTTTATCTTGTTGCTATTCCCATATGACGCATATGGCTGTGTGTAAGTTGTTGTGGGTTCACCCAGTTTGGTTTGTGTTCCACAGGTTGCAAGCTTTAGGGCAGATTTGTTTCTCATTTGGTATGGCTCAGGGCAGCTTCTAGATGTGTTGCAGTACACTGCAGCAGTTTAGATACACAGTGATGTGCCATATTTACTTGAATACAGTACAGTCCTGCAATCCCCCCTGAACCTGCACAGATTTATGCTTCCCTGCACCAACACAGGTATTGTTGCGGAATGGTGACAAGGTGCCTGCCTTGAAGTGAAGATTTGTTCTTGTGGAGGGAGGTGTCCCTTCCTGCACATGTACAAGCTATTTTTGCTGAGATGGCATTTCAATGTGTGCTGCAAGATGCAGCACACATGAGAAAAGGCAATGCAACATTGAGGAAGGGAAGCATTTTGTCCAGCGACCCCACCCTGACACCACCCCGGGGTGGTATTGACTTCCTTCCTAGTCTCTGATGTCTACGTTGTGTTGGGACAGGGGCTTTGACTATATACAGTGGGTGTTGTAATGGCACAGCCACACTATTTGCATATGCCTACCAGGCAATGTGATGCTTATTTACATGGTGGAGTATAGCCATACTGAGAGGCCTATGTTGACGTTGTGTATATGTTGGAGTGCATTGCATAACCAAGGCATCAGTACATGTGTGGCTTAGGTTAGGATGGTGCATCTTGATTCAGGGCCTATGTGTCCCGATGCAATCCTTTAGCATGCATTGAGTGTGTCCTATGTTCCTCTCCCTTCTGCCATTATTGGAGTTCCAGATATCCCCCCTACAACCTACCCTGCTTTACTGGTGGTTCCTGGTCACCTGTGCTGTCCTGCGGCCCTCCTGGCTGGCACTTGAGTGTTTGTGGTTTCCCTGGGATCTCTCCTGGCCTGATGATTCCATCCTCTCTTGCAATTGCACTCCTTCCTGCTTGTACGTTTTATTTTGGACCTAATGTGGTGTAAAAATGGCGCTAACTCTTTTGCGACATGTTTTGTAGCATTAGTGTAAAGTTTTCTTGCGGCATGTCACGGCTGTTAGCACCTTTTTTTCACGCTAACCATTCCTTAGCACCATCCTACATCATTTCATAAATATGGCGCAAGGATGGCGCTAAGGAATGTCTCTAGCTCACGTTAAAAAAAAGTACACACAACTGCGCTAGTGCAGTTGGGCGTAATGTTTCATAAATATGCCCTTGAATGCTTGAGTGCAGCTGTGCCTCTTTGGTGGATGCATGGATGGAGGAATGAAATTCATCAGTTGGATGTATCAAGGCAAAATATATAAATAAAAAAAATGAAAAGAAAGATTAAAAGTTATTTAAAAAAATAATACATTTAAAAATAAAAACAAAAATCTCTTAAAATATTAAGATTAAATATCAAATAAAAAAGTTAGCAAAAATTAAAAAAATAAAAAATATAAAAATTTTAAATTAAATAAAAAATAAAAAATAAAATATTTGTAAAAAACGAAAATATAAAAAATATTTTAAAAGAAAGATATTATAATGGCATAAAAAATCTAAATTAAAATAAAAATTTAAAAAATAAAATAGAAAAAAATAAAAATAGAAACTTAAAAAACAAATAATCAATAATTAACAATGTTTGTATGGAAGCACTTGTCAACAGCACTCTGGCTGCACAGTGTATGCACAAAGTGGCTGCCAGCCAGCCACACAGTCAAACAACAGCAACAAGGAGCAAGGATGAAGCATGATTCCATGATTCTAAGGCTTTCGGGAACTTTTCTTTCCCTTACCTCTCCTGGCGTCTCCCGAAGTCTGCAGGGGTCCACTGCATGTCACTATCATCATCATCAGAATTGGTGCTTAGAGAAGATGATGGAGTAGTGCCCTTCCTTTTTCTTGCTGGAGACCTGGGAGCCCTTGATTCTAGAAGAAGAGGTTCTTGCTCCACAGAAAGCTCCACCTTCTCTTCTGCAACAACTTCAGGAAGATCTGCCTTCAGCTGCTGTCCATTTTTCTCTGTTTCCTGAAACAATTGGGTACTACTTTGTGAAAGGGACAAATCCAATTCAACATCACTGCTTGTCAGTGTTGCCATGAATGGAGTGGCTGCCTTAATGACAGACATGGTCTTGGGTTGGGGTGGTGCTGTTGATGCAGGAGTACACCCAGGTTCCTCCACAGAAGCCAGTGTGGCAGGCACACGTTTCCCAAAAAAGGTTGTTTTTGGCACATCATTGGTGGAAAGCTGCTTCTTCTCTCTGGCCAGTTTCTTGGGGGCAACTTTCTTTGGTGCCATCTTAAGCTCTAGATTGACGGTGGCACTAAGATACACAAGCAAAAGAGTTTGGTGCCTGGGAACCAAAGTAACTTAAAGGCCTTCTCTTTGGCAGTACTGCAGGTGATATGGGGTCCCTTCTCTTGTACATCTAAAAACAACCATGCAAGAAAAATATGTACATAAAGAAATGTGGCTTTGTTGCAGCAGGTTGAAAATAATACAGAGAAATGTAATCAGTGCAGTTGGTTACTTATGTAATATACCTAGTATTTAATCAAACATTCTGAAGGCAAACAACATACCACACCATAAGAAAATGGCATTTTAAATCAGACAGTACAACAGGCAGATCTAGCTCCTTGCTTTATATCAATCTATTTTATGAGTCAACTGGGGTAGCCAGAGAGAGGTGCATAGGTAAATGGAATAATCCTTTCAATAACCTATAGTGCAAGGTGTTCCAAAGAGAATAAAATAATTATTAACAAAATTAATTATGCTGTTGTCTGCCATGCTCCACAGCCAGGGAATCCTGGAGAAAATAGAATTACACCTAGGAAACTGAATGCTGTAGTGCAGCTGTGCTTCTTTGGTGGATGGGTGGACGAATTAATGGAATGAATCAGATGGATGGATCAAGGCAAAATGCAGATTAAATCAAAACGAAAAGAATAATTAAAAATTCTAAAAAAAATATAAAAAGAAAAAAGAAATACAACATTTTAAATTAAAAATCCAAATAAAAAAGGTAAAACATAGATTAAAAAATAAAAATAAAATATAAACATTAAAATAAAAAATAAATTAAAAAATGTAAATTAAAATAAAAAATAAAACAATTATAAAAAATGTAAACTATAAAAATTTTAATAAAAAATAAAAACATGATATAAGAATGGCATAAAAAGTTACAATTAAAAAATATTAAGTAAAAAATACACTAGAAAATAAAAATAGAAACTTAAAAAACAAATGATCAATAATTAATGTCGTTTGTATGTAAGCCTATGTCAAAGATAGACTGACTGCACAGTGTAGGCACAAAATGGCTGCCAGCCAGCCACATGGTCACAAAACAGCATCAAGGAGCAAGGAGGAAGCATGGAGAACAGAGAACACATGCAAACCTATGGCAAGGGACACTGGCTGGATGGACAAAATGGTGCCAGCCAGCCACATGGTCAAACAAAAACAACAACAAGCAAGGAGGCATGGAAAACAAATAGCACATGCAAGCCTTTGGCAAAGGACGCTGGCTGGATGGACAAAATGGCTTCCAGCCAGCCACATGGTCAAACAACAACAGCAAGGAGGAAGAATGGAGAACAAAGAACACATACAAGCCTATGGCAAGGGACACTGGCTGTAGGCACCAAATGGCTGTCAGCCACATGGTCAAACAACAACAACAAGGAGCAATGAGAACAATGAAGAAAACATGCAAGCCTATGGGAAAGGGACACTGGTGGCTTGCACAAAATGGCTGTCAGCTACATGGTCAAACAACATTCTCCTATGCCATTAAATATTATTACCCCACAAAATATACAGATTTTGAAATAAAATGCAAACAATAGGCAACATTTTAAATTTAATCCAATGTATATATACACTTTTTGCAACAACAAAAAAAGAAAAGCAAAGGATAGCAAACATTTTAAATGTAATCTAATGCCATCCCAGCCCTAAATTAAGTTTTAAAAACATATACCACCGAAATATTTATTTCATGCACTGATGAATGCTAGTTCTGGTCTGCGCCGACTGGCTTAATGGCCCTTTGGAAATCTAGCCCACATGCTAAAATAATATTGCAAATGTTACAAACATGTGGAAAGGTTACTGAGCTGTACAACAATTTTCCTTAACAAAAGGTGAAAAATCAGTGAAATGCAAAATAAATAATAACTAGGCCCATTCTTAAACTCCGGGTCACCCACCAATATACATTTTTAAAAACAAATATAAGTATAAAGAATTACTAGTGCATGCCCAAACAAACAAACAGCAACACCCTTACTCAAAATAGTTTCTAGAACGTACTTGTGGGATTTAAAAAAAAAAAGTTCTTAAATCCAAAGGTATATCCAGGAGACAAAGCGAATGATCTTTCCACATCAAAATGCAAGTTGAAAGTGACAAGGGCATGGACAAAGCACTGGGAGGAGCCTGTTGGACAGGAACCGAAATTTGGAGTCTCTGACACTTTGTTCCTGTTTGAAGACAAAATGGCTTCTTAATCTGAAAAACAAATTGTAGGGGCCATTGGAGAAGAAAATATAGTCAAAAAGTATTTTTTAGTGGCTCTGAAGTAAAAAATCTACTCCAGAAGTGAGTTTGTTCTTGCGAGTGACCTGTTTCGACTGACAGCACAGCTGGAAGCAAAGCGAGAGAAAGCATTGTCTTGCGGGTGCTCGCTAGTGGCTCAGGAGTATCGTAGCGCTCGCAAGAGAACGCCTAACCCAATCTTCTGATTGCGAACAAACTCTGCTTCACATCGGAGTGCAGAATTCGAGAACTCCATGCTACTCCACATAGCGCAAAGTGCCTTAATTCTGCAAACTCTGCTAGTGGAGCGGAGTTCTATGCCCAGGTCTAGTAATGAGGCTCTAATTCTGAAGGTAACATTTTCACTGAGGCATCCTGCTCATTGTATCCGACTTGGGCTCCATCGTAGTCGGCCTCAAACTTTGACTTCGTCACGGTCAAGCGCGACAAGATGTCCGCTTTAGGTGCTTTTTCCATTTAGACACTAGAAAGCACATTTTCACATTAAATAGTTATAAATGCATATCTCCAGTTCCCTACATTGAATTGTGTTCATGTCAGTGTTGTTTTAAAGATAAAACTATTTACTATTTTTATAAATTGGTGTTGCATTTTTATTCTGTGTTGTGTTTCACTTATCTACTGTTTTGCTGATATCAAATGCTTTATACCACATCTCCTATGTAAAGCTTAACTGCTCGTGGGCCAAGCTCTCAAGGGTTAAGCAAGAAGTAATTTATTGAGACCTTGACTGGACCTTATGTCTTAATATTAATTTTAGGTACCTACTTGCCCAACAGACACACATAAATACATTAATGCACACTCTGGTATATATTAAATTAAATGGACATTTTTGAAAATATAGATATATTCCAAAAATGTATTTATTTATATATATATATACATATATATATATATCGATGGGCACATATGTTTGTGAATATTTGGTATGGAGTTATTATATCTCATTATATCATAAAAAACATAACCAAAAATACATTATATTTTTTACATATCTATCTGTCTATCATTGCAATTTATATATTTGACTACTTCTTTGCAACAAAGATTGTGGACGCACTTGACCTCGCATGCAAAAAGGGCTTATATTTATATGATTTATCATGTTTACAGTGAACATGGCATTTTTGTAATGTTGATATATGCAATTCACATACATTAATGAACTTTCTGTGGATCCAAAAGTGCCTGCATCCACTGTCTTCTTTTCAAAGGAGAGGAAAAGTAGGCTTTTTTGTACACCTTTGGTTCCGAAGTGAACTGTAAAAAATTAGCACTTGTATAGCGCACTACTCACCCGTTAGGGTCTCAAGGCGCTGTACTCATACCGCTATGGAACCCCTCCTGGCTTTTTCCCTGTGAGGCGCCCACTCCTGAGCACCCCCAGGCATCCAAGCGCTGTTGGGGCCGTTGTGGAGATTAAGCAAGCTATTGCCCAGAGTTGCAGAGTGGGACCCATGAATTAGATTAGGCACCGAGGCGAGAATTATCTGGTCAAGGGGAATTGAGCCCAAGACCTGCCGAAGCGGGACTTGAACCCTGGTCTTGAGCCAGATCTCTGCCTCAGGGTCTGCCGCTCTAACCATTGAGCCACACTTCTCCACCTGTGCATGTAGTGCACAGAGTAATAGGGCATGTGACCAGCCTGACATGGTTGGAATAGGACTAAAGGATTGGAAGGGGTAGGAGCGAACATCAAGTGAACCATACTGCTGGGATTCTGTTCTGGAGTGGGCCATGTGTGTGCTTGAGCTAACTTAAGGGATGTTACTAGGATAGCCTGATATCAGGACTGTCGGCATCCTCTGTGACATTATTGCCCTGATTACAACCTTGGTGGATGGGATACTCCATCAGAAACATGACAGATATCCTGCCTGCCATTTTACAATTTCCGTAGGATGTATTGGAACTTGTAATACGGCTGGTGGGATATCCATCACATTTGTGACGGAGTATCCCATCTGCCAAGGTCATAATCAGGCCCTATGTTGCTAATGCAGTCTCCATCTCTGTAAGGTGCAACACATGGAGGGAGACTGTTTTTATCCATCAATATCAGAAATGTATAAAGAGAGGGGAGCAAACATATCATTGGAGGAAGCAGACAATGTGCAGGACAGAGAATTAACTTTACGGTGGAACTTGAAGGGAGGAGTAAGATTGGTTAGGCAGAAAATACAATGCCAGAATGCCCTTTTTTGAGATTACTACTATGCATTGTTCTTTTTATCTTTCCTACTTTCAGGATAACTGAAGAGAGCCAAACAGGCCAAGTGAAGGAAGGCTGCCACTAGTAGCAGCAGCACATCCTGGGCCAAGCTGGGTGATGGGGCTGGAGAAGATGCCTGGACTCAGAAGCCATTCTTGCTGGTGCTGACATGGCATGTTCATAATTTTTTTCTTAATTTGAACTATTCCCACAGAGTTTGTTCTATGGCCTTCTTTCTTTTCCAATTTCCAACCTCCCCTGATCTTGTTTTAATGTTCGCTATCCCTTTGTAGTTCCTTGTATTTTCCATATTTCTTCAATCCTCCTGTCTGTTGCTTTCTTTCACCATTCTTTTTTGTTATGGTGGCAGGCAATGTTCCCTCACCCCGCTTACACATATTTCTAGCCCATCTCTGTACAGTGAAGAACATGAAGGGAGTCTGTCTTTTTCTATAGCTTTCAGAGTGAAAAAATAGGAAAACTGTATGCAGTGAGTGAAGGAGCTATGTCAACTGTAGAAAACTGTTTGCTAGATAAGATGTAAGTAAACAAGCCATTAGTCGTGTGGCCAGCACAAACAATGACTCCAAATTTGCCTTCCACTGGAACTAAACACCTCATTGTAGTGATTGACTCTCTCAGGGTAGGAAAGCAAAGTAGTTTAAGGTTTACTCAAGTGAGGTGGCGTGGATTAGTAATCTCCATCCACTGGCATGCAATAATAGCACTCAATTAATCATTGCCCAGTCTGTGCTTTTATTTTTGGAAAAAATGCAAAAGTACATTTATTACACACATACCACTCAATACTGCGCAGTAAATTACTGATATGCATAAAGTTGGTGGAAATACCTCTGATGATGTGGCATAATCATCTCGTCCTCTTAAGGGACATGCAAACTATTCTGAATTCAGATAAGTATATAGGTTAAATCAAAGGTTCAACATCAACAAACCAGATCCAAATTTTTGGAGTAAATGCAATAAGCAAAAATAACTCTGGGCTGATTTAGATCTTGGCATTTATGGTCCCGCTTTCGGTTTTCTGTTGTAAAACCACTCTGCAGCCTTGGTGGTCCACTCATCCAATTTAGATGTTCACAGGACCATAGCCTAGAGACTACCCGAGTCCTGCCGATTCTGCCAAGAATGTCCAGCCACCGTATACATACAACCATAGATTTCACCCATAGAGGGTGCTGTAAAATACATACATTCTTTTAGACACTTTCAAGCAACAATAACTGCGAACATAAACTTAGCCCTTAGAGAAGCATATGCTCCAGCTTTGGAGTGCTTGAACATTTGAAGAAAATACTGGGTTACTCTTTCTTTTTGGGACCCTGTAAACTTAGGATCAGGCCTTCTGGGAGACTTTGCTGCATTTATGCAGCTTCTCTGCCTTCTTCTTTATGTTGTTGAAGGTGGCAACGCCGCCCTGGGGTCACCACAAGTAGTAGAAATGACTTAGGCTATCTTAAGCCCCACAGTACATTATAGGGTGCTCCCTTGGGAGGGTGCATGACAATTAGGTGGCTCCAGCCATTTTCTTTACTGAAGCTGCATGGTCTCATGGCGTGCAGAATGCAATTCTTTTTTTCTTTTTTTTCATAGTGAGTGCTCGCTTTTACCAGAGCAACCTTGCATGTTCCTTTGTCAGGGGCAGCCCAGGGAGCCCAAACTTGGCTGCCTCTTGCTGGCTGCCATGTGGCTCACACTACTCTATGTGGTTGCAGGGGCTGGAGTTCTCTCTTTTCTTACTAATGCCTGGGTGTAAGCTGGTGCGGAAGCTACCCACTCCCCGTGGACATGGACACAGGGAGGGAAGAAGGCCTGCAACAATTAATGGAGTGTGTCAGCACTCTACTTTCCTCCTTCTGCTGTTGAAGTCCGGATTTGGGGATTGTGGATCCCTGGCTCCATCCTCTGGGGATGCAACGGCACTCTCCACATCTTTGTGGTGGTAGGGGACCCAGAGTTAGGGATCACAGGACCTTTTATTGTAAAAGAGAAATGCAAAGAGGGGAGCGTGCTTGGGCCCCCCTTCTAAATTCTAAGAGGGAATGGGGATCCGGACCCCTGTACTTGATTTCCACATTGGGGTCCTGCGATCCCTAACTCTGGGCCCCCTACCACCACAAAGATGTGGGGAGTGCTGTTGCAGTCCCCTGAGGTATTTTCTATGCTTTCTAACTTCACCCTATCTACCTTAGTATCCACTTTAACTATGCATACCTGCTTAGTGTGTTTTAATTTATATTCCCTCAGCTTCCACTGCTGACTTCCTCCTGACTGTAGCTTTTATAGTTTCTCCCTCTCTCTTTTTTCGTAACCTACCCTCACCCCTCTTTTACTTCTCTCATGCTAGCAGAAGGTTGTTCATAATGTAAAGAGCACAGTCCAAAGTATTTACATTATATTGGTTTCATTGATCAGTCAGTATTACAGGAACACAGATGATCATCAAGGACTCCAACAGGATCTAATACATGGTTCCATGATGGCATGAAAAAACAGCATGGCAGGATACCAATATCATATTTCCTTGCCATTGTCTTCCACTCCTTCATTGTGTTTGAGATCCTTTCAGAGCATTGTATCTCCATTTTGAAAATAAATTATTATATTAACATGGAATGGTTGACAATCTCTACCATTCAATTGGTAGTAGAAAAGGAGCAGTGCCTTGTATCCACTCACCTACAATTTCCTCCATTATTTCTGTCCCAGCCAGCCCAAAAATTACACTCCCAACTCAGCATCTATCACATTTCTCCAACACTGACTACTTTCGTTGCTTTTGTTACTATTCCATATTCTGCGATCCATTAACCATTCAACTGAGCCTACTCACACATGATACCCAACATGTCATGAGTGATTTAATATGGAAGGTAATCAGCAATTCGAGGTGTGGGCATAAGTTATAGTTAGTTTAGGGTAAGAGTTATAGTTGTTTGAAATACCTTTAACTGGTAAATTTCAGTTGTTTTGTTTGTTTAACAAGGTGTGTTTTAACTGTTGTTTTCACCCAAGTATAATGTTCCTTTCTGTTAGTTTTTTCAGTGACTTTTTGTTTGCATATCTAACAAATACTGTCACTTTAATTGTTGTTTTCTTCAATGAATTGCTAGGGTTTTTACATATAAGCTATTCTCCATATATATATAAAAGGCCGGGCCACTGGTTTTGCTAATAAACATTTCCATAAAGAAATTATAATACTCAAACTTCTTTCGATTTATGGACTTGGGCCCCTTCCTTTGCAGGTCTTCAGATCCAATAATCTAGCAGTTGTTCTTTGCAGACTTGGTTGGCTGCTGCGAAATCCAAAAAACAAGGTGTATTGTGTCCTAAGGAAACTTGCAGTACTTTACTCCTGCTTTTCTGGGCTCTGGGGTGAGGTAATGTACTTACCTTTACTGTATTCTTACTCTCCCAGCAATTCTGCACACACTACACTTGTCTAGGGGGGAATTTGTGATTCACAATCCACTTTTTTATAGCATTCTATAAGATTTCCTACTGTTTGCATTGTTATATGACTATTTACTTGTCTAATTTGGGTGTCTACTGTATAAATTGTGTATAATACTTACCTCCAGAAGGAGTATTGTCTCTAAGATATTTTGGTACTGTGTCACCCAAATAAATACCTTTATTTTTGGTAACACTTAATAGTGTCTTTACTTGTGCAGAAGTACTGTGTAACTATAAGTGGTATTGCATGAGCTTTGCTTGTCTCCTAGTTCATCCTAAGCTGCTCTGCTATAGCTACCTCTATCAGCCTAAGCTGCTAGAACACTACTACATTCACTAACAAGGGATAACTGGACCTGGTGTAAGGTGTAAGTACCCAAGGTACCCACTACAAACCAGGCCAGCCTCCTACATGCAGCACAACAAAAGAAGGTCCTACACCGCCGGAGAACAACTCGGTGAGTTGAGCGTCGCAGGATGGAGTGCTGGGGACCTGGGCCAGGCTGTAAATAGTGCACAGAGGCCTCAGGAGGTGAAGAAGATGCAGTACACAGGGGTACAGTCGCTCTCAGGGAAGGCAAGGTCTTACCTCCTTCAAATTGAGTCATCAGGACCTCAGGACAGTCTACGTTGATGATGTCCACCCTCTGTGTCCTTAGGAGCATGCTCGTCACTGTGAGAGGAGTCCAAGGGTACCGGGCGTCGTCTTGGAAGGTGCCTGCTTGGAGCAGGGGAGTGACTCTGTCACTCCAAGGGATATTTTTTCAGTCCTTCTGGTGCAGGATGAAGGCAGGGCGTCCCCATGGCGTGCACACTGTGGAAACTGTTGCAGTTGCTGACTTGGAGCTGAGGTTGCAGAATAAAAGTATCTCTTATGGATACTTTGTTGCAGTTACAACATTTCTTGGAGGAGGCTGCAGTTGATCCGAGGTCAGAGGATGCTGAAGTTGTTGCAGAGGAGTCATGAAGGAAACTTGCAAGCAGAACCTGAAGAGAACTCACAGGAGGAACCCTAAATAGCCCTGAGAGGGGGATTGGCTACCTTATCAGGTATGGACCTATCAGGAGGGGTCTATGACATCACCTGCAGGCACTGGCCACTCAGAGCCCTCCTGAGTACCCCCACACCTTGCAAAGCAAGATGGCTGAAGTCTGGAACACACTGGAGGAGCTCTGGGCACCACCCCTAGGGTGGTGATGGACAGGGGACTGGTCACTCCCCTTTCCTTTGTCCAGTTTCATACCAGAGCAGGGGTCATGGGGTCCCTGAACCTTAAGCAAGGAGAGCACCATCTGTGTCCTTCAAAGCATTTCCAGAGGCTGGGAAAGGATACCCCTCCCCAGCATGTAACACCTATTTCCAAAGGGAGAGGGTGTAACAAACTGTCCTCAGAGGAAATGCTTTGTTCTGCCTTCCTGGGACTGAGCTGCTCAGACCCTAAGAAGGCAGAACCCTATCTGTGAGGTGGCAGCAGCTATAGCTGCAATGCAAGCCTCAGAGAGCTTGTTTGGCAGTTCTGTGGGACCATGGTGGAGCACCCAGGATGCATGGAATTGGCAGCCCAATACCACATTTGGAATGGGGGGACAATTCCATGATCTTAGACATGTTAGATGGCCAGATTCGGAATTTCCATTGTGAAACTACATATAGGTATTGACCTATATGTAGTGCAAACGTGTAATGACGTCCCCGCACTCACAAAGTCCTGGGAAATAGCCCTGAACCATGTGGGGGCACCTTGGCTAGTGCAAAGGTGCCCTCACACTTAGTAACTTTGCACCTAACCTTCAGCAACTGAAGGTTAGACATGTAGGTGACTTATAATCTACTTAAGTGCAGTGAAAATGGCTGTGAAATAACGTGTGCGTTATTTCACCCAGGCTGCAATGGCAGGCCTGTGCAAGGGTTTGTCTGAGCTCCCTATGGGTGGCAAAAGAAATGCTGCAGCCCATATGGATCTCCTGGAACCCCAATGCCCTGGGTACTTAGGTACCATATACTAGGGACTTATAAGGGGGTCCAGTGTGCCAATTGAAATAGGTAAATGAAGTCACTAGCCTACAGTGACAAATTTAAAAGCAGAAAGAGCATAAGCACTGAGGTTTTGATTAGTAGAGCCTCAGTGATACAGTCAAGCACTACACAGACACACACACATTAGGCCATAAGCTATGAGCACTGGGGTCCTGACCAGAAGGATCCCAGTGAGACAGTCAAAAACATACTGACATACAGGTAAAAATAGGGGTAACATGCCAAGAAAGATGGTACTTTCCTACACCCAAGATAAAACCCCATTTATTTTAAATTTTTTACAAGTCTCAGTGGGACAATGTCTTCAATCTTCAAGTCCTTGTTCAACTTTTACCAGATCCAACAACCAGCAGGACTTGAAAATGAAGGCATCTGACACTAACAGAACAGTTCACAATGCAGCCGTCCTGAGTCCTCATGGCCCGCAACACTCATCTCTGAACGCCCAAGCAGGATCGTCATTTCACCAGGGCAAGGTCTCCTCTGAGCTCCCTGCCACTCGTGCTAGTGTTTCAAGACTTCCAGGTTCCTTAAAGCTATTTGTGCTGCCTTAGCTCCAGAAGACATGAGAGAGATGCAGAAACTTTTAAGACACCACTCAGGAATCCACTCCTGACACCGCCGTTGTCAAAAGCCATCTGCTGCGATGCCGAGGAGGTGGTGCCACAGCATGTGGCCAATGCCTGCTGGTCCCTTGATGGCACTAGGCAGGAATGCCATGGTGTTATATTAGCAGGCAACTTTAATTGTCTATGTGAGGACCCCCTATAAACCTCACCATTGACTCCTGCTAGAGGATTGCTCTTTGATTATAGCCCGCAGGAGAATTTCTTAAACGTGCTTCTTAGTAAGTACAGCTTGGACTTTACAGTGGACAAAGTTGTGCATTAAACATGATTTGAGTTGGTCCTGATCTTCACAGATAGAGATCGTGCTTGATTTTAATTTTGTCTCGCCCCTTACCTTTACCCATATCTTGGAGGTTGCTTTAGATCATAGCCCCCATAGTGACCATAATCCTAATTGTATATCATTCAACTGGCACAAGGTGACCAAGCAGAGGAGTGGAGGGCTAGGGGCCGTATTTATACTTTTTGACGCAAAACTGCGCTAACGCAGTTTTGCGCCAAAAAAATTAGCGCCGGCTAACGCCATTCTGAAGCGTCATGCGGGCGCCGTATTTATTGAATGACGTTAGCCGGCGTTAGCCGCCGGCGCCGTCTGGTGTGCGTTAAAAAAAACGACGTACACCAGGCAGCGCCGGCGTAGGGGGAAAATGGCGTATGGGCGTCCACAAATGGTGCAAGTCAGGCTGAGGCAAAAAAATCGCCTCAACCCGATTTGCGCCATTTTTTTTACGACGCCCAACCCCCATTGAAATGACTCCTGTCTTAGCAAAGACAGGAGTCATGCCCCCTTGCCCAATGGCCATGCCCAGGGGACTTCTGTCCCCTGGGCATGGTCATTGGGCATAGTGGCATGTAGGAGGGCACAAATCAGGCCCCCCTATGCCACAAAAAAATTAAA
Source organism: Pleurodeles waltl (assembly GCF_031143425.1). Taxonomy (NCBI): domain Eukaryota; kingdom Metazoa; phylum Chordata; class Amphibia; order Caudata; family Salamandridae; genus Pleurodeles; species Pleurodeles waltl. The sequence continues at coordinate 932,001,237 of NC_090436.1, read as the reverse complement.
AAAAAATACTTACCTGAACTTACCTTAATGTCCCTGGGGTGGGTCCCTCCATCCTTGGGTGTCCTCCTGGGGTGGGCAAGGGTGGCAGGGGGTGTCCCTGGGGGCAGGGGAGGGCACCTCTGGGCTCATTCTGAGCCCACAGGTCCCTTAACGCCTGCCCTGACCCAGGCGCTAAAATCCGGCGCTAATGCAGGTTTTTTTGACCCGCCCACTTCCGGGCGTGATTTTTGCCCGGGAGTATAAATCCCACGCACATGACTCGGAGTCGATTTTTTAGACGGGAACACCTACCTTGCATATAATTAACGCAAAGTAGGTGTCCACGCTAAAAAATGACGCTAACTCCATGGACTTTGGCGCTAGACGCGTCTAACGCCAAAGTATAAATATGGAGTTAGTTTTGCGTCGAAATTGCGTCAAAAAAACCGATGCAATTTCGGCGCAAACGGAGTATAGATATGCCCCTTAGTGGTTATGTTAAATCTACCAGTCAGGGTAGACAGTTACGCTGGTTGAAGTTCCCCCCCAACCATCTCCATCTAGCTCTTCTTATTGAACGCCTGCAAGAGCTTGCTATTTGTTCAGTGGGTTAGCCTGCCCTAGCATGACCTTAGCTGCTTTTTTAAAAACTGCATACATAGTTAAAGCATCCATCCCTCACTCTGGGAGCTCTAGGGCTAACACAGGAATGAGTTGATTTGATAAGGGATGCTCATCCATGCTTAGACAACTGAAGTGTGCTCTTCAGATAACTCCAAGAGTCGCTATTTTGGTATCTCTGTGACATTGTAATTATAAACCTGAGAACACCCAGTGGTAAAATGAGATCAGATAATCTGCTCGACCTAAGAAGTTTGCGGAATAGTGAAAAGTCCTGGGGTATCATTAATCTCCCTCTTTTACACAAGCCAATACCCCTGCTATGGTGTATCATAATGAGACAGGTGGATGGATCTCCACTTTAGTGAGGTCTATAATAGTGGCTACGAAACAGTCAATCAATCAATCAATCAATCAATCACATTTATAAAGCGCGCTACTCACCCATAAGGGTCTCAAGGCGCTGGTGGGGAGGGGGTCAGTGCTCGAAGAGCCAGGTCTTGAGCTGCCTTCTGAAGGGGAGGTGTTCGGGTATGGCGCGAAGGTGACTGGGCAGGGAGTTCCAGGTCTTCGCTGCCAGAAAAGAGAAGGATTTTCCTCCGGCAGTGGTTTTGCGGATGCGGGGAACGGCTGCCAAGGACTGACCGGTGGAGCGCAGAGTGCGCGGAGGAGTGTAGAAGGAGACGCGGGAGTTGATGAGTTTGGGTCCGAGGTTGTAGAGGGCTTTGTGTGCGTGGGTGAGGAGTCTGAAGGTGATCCTCTTGTTGACGGGGAGCCAATGGAGTTTTCTCAGGTGTCTGGAGATGTGGTGGTGGCGAGGTATGTCCAGGATGAGTCGTGCTGCGGCGTTCTGGATCCGTTGAAGTTTCCTCTGCAGCTTGGTGGTGATGCCGGCGTACAGAGTGTTCCCGTAGTCCAGGCGGCTGGTGACGAGGGCGTGGGTGACGGTCTTCCTGGTGTCGATGGGGATCCAGCGGAAGATCTTGCGGAGCATGCGGAGGGTGTTGAAGCACGCTGAGGTCACCGAGTTGACCTGTCTGGTCATCGAGAGGGAGGAGTCCAGGATGAAGCCGAGGTTGCCTGCGTGGTTGGTCGGTTGGGGAGTGCTGCCTAGGGCGGGGGGCCACCAGGAGTCGTCCCATGTGGAGGGGGTAGGGCCGAGGATGAGGACCTCCGTTTTATCTGTGTTCAGTTTCAGTCGGCTGTCTGTCATCCAGGTCGCTACTTCCTTCATGCCGTCGTGCAGTCTGGTCCTTGATGATGTGGGGTTGTTGGTGAGGGATAAGATGAGCTGGGTGTCGTCGGCGTAGGATATGATGTCGAGTCCGTGTTTGCGTGCGATGTTTGCCAGGGGGGTCATGTAGACGTTGAATAGGGTGGGGCTGAGGGAGGATCCTTGGGGTACGCCGCAGATGATCTCCGTGGCTGCGGATCTGAAGGGGGGGAGGCGGACTCTCTGGGTCCTTCCGGAGAGGAAGGAGATGACCCATTCCAGGGCCTTGCCTCTGATGCCGGCGCTGCAGAGGCGGTCTATCAGGGTGCGGTGGCAGACCGTGTCGAAGGCTGCAGAGAGATCCAGGAGAATGAGGGCCACAGTTTCACCCTTGTCGGTCAGGGCTCGGATGTCGTCCGTGGCTGCGATGAGGGCGGTTTCGGTGCTGTTGTTGGCCCTGAATCCGAACTGAGTGGAGTCGAGGGAGTCGGAGGTTTCCAGGGCGGCGGTGAGTTGAGCGTTGACGATTTTCTCAATCACTTTGGCGGGGAACGGTAGGAGGGAGATAGGCTGGAAGTTTTTGAGTTCGGTGGGGACTGCTGTAGGTTTCTTTAAGAGGGCGTTGAGTTCTGCGTGTTTCCAGCTTTCAGGGAAGGTAGCGGTGGTGAGGGAGGCGTTGATGACGTCTCGGAGGTGGGGTGCGATGATGTTGTCGGCCTTGTTGTAAATGTGGTGAGGACAGGGGTCGGAGGGTGATCCCGAGTGGATCGAGTTCATGACGCGGGTGGTTTCCTCGGTGGTGGTAGGGTTCCAGGCGAGGATGGTGGAGATGTCGTTTGCGGCTTCCGGGGGCGGGTTCATGTTGGTAGTCGTGAAGCTGTTGTAGATGTCGGCGATCTTACGGTGGAAGAAGGTCGCGAGGGAGTCGCAGAGGTCCTGTGAGGGAGGGATGGGGTTGGTTTCTGCGTCCGGGTTGGAGAGCTCTTTGACGATGCCAAATAGTTCCTTGCTGTTGTGGGCGTTGTTGTCAAGTCTGTTCTGGTAGGCTGTTTTTCGTGCGGTGCGGAGGCGTTGGTGGTGTTGGCGGGTGGTGTCCTTGAGAGCTGTCAGGTTTTCCTCTGTCGGGTTGAGGCGCCATGTCTTCTCGCGAAGGCGGCATTCTTTCTTGGAGTTTTTGAGTTCGGTGGTGAACCAGGAGTTTTTCTTGTGGTTGTTGGTGTTGGTTTGGGTCTTCAGAGGGGCCAGGAGGTTGGCGCAGTCGGAGATCCAGTTGGTGAGGTTGTTGGCGGCCTCGTTGGGGTTGCTGGTGCTGGTGGGTTGGTTCAGGGAGAGCGTTGCTGCGAGTTGTTCTGTGGTGATTCGGTTCCAGTGTCTTTTTGGTGGTTGCCGGGTGTGGTGATGCACGGTGGTTTTCTTGAAGCTGAAGTGGACGCAGCTGTGGTCCGACCATGTGAGTTCGGTGGTGTGGCTGAAGGTGATGTGTTTGCTTGAGGAGAAGATGGGGTCGAGAGTGTGTCCGGCGTAGTGGGTGGGGGTGTTGACCAGTTGTTTCAGTCCCAGGTTGGCGAGGTTGTCTAGAACGGCGGTGGTGTTGTTGTCGGTGTGGTTCTCCAGGTGAAAGTTGAGGTCTCCTAGGAGGATGTAGTCGGTGGATGAGAGTGCGTGGGGGTTGACGAAGTCTGCGATGTCTTCGCTGAACTTGGTGCAGGGTCCTGGTGGTCTGTACATGAGGGTGCCTCTTAGGGTTGTCTTGGGGTCGATGTGGATCGCGAAGTGGAGGTGTTCGGCGTCTGGAAGTGAGTTGTCGGTGTGGGTCGAGATGCTGATGGAGCTTTTGTGTGCGATGGCGATGCCTCCTCCGGTGCGGTTGAAGCGGTCTCTCCGGATGATTTTGTAGCCGTCGGGGATGGCTATGGCGATGTCGGGTGCCGAGGAGGGGTTCCTCCAGGTCTCGGTGAGGAAGGCGATGTCTGGGTTCGTTGAGTTGATGAGGTTCCACAGTTCGATGGCGTGCCTGTGGACGGAGCGGGTGTTGACCAGGATGCATTCGAGGTTGCTTCCGGGGGCGTCGTTCTTGGTGGTGGCGGTGTGGGTCCGTAGGCAGGTGAAGCGGCAGTTGCTGCAGGTGAAGGGTCCGTGGGTTCGTTTCGGGGTGGCGCGGTAGCAGCCCGGCGCGCGGCCGGGGTTGAGGTTGGAGAGGGTGGTGGAGTCATAGGTCAAGCGGGGGCGCGGGGGGCAGGGGTTCGGGCGCTGGGCGCTGTCCAGGCGCGGACGGGCGCAGACGGGCTTGCCTTAGGCGCGCCTTCGGCGCGCCAGCGGCGCGGCCGCCATTTAAGGGGTAGGTGGGTAGGTGGGGAGGCGGGGTCAGCTGGGAGGCGGGAGGTGGGCGGGCAGGGGAGCTGGAAGCAGGAAAAAAGAGCGGCAAAAAAGAGCGGCAAAAAACAGCGGGAAAAGCTCGGTAGGAGCGGCGGGAAAAAGCGGCAAGACGGCGAAAAGGGAACAAGAGCCTACTAAAATCTACTAAAAAGGAGGGGCTGAGAGGGGAGGACGGCACTCGGGGGCACACGCACGGGATACAAGGAGAGAAAAGGGAATTTCAGTCATTCGGGGGCACACGCACGGGATACAAGGAGAGAAAAGGGAATTTCAGTCACTCGGGGGCACACGCACGGGATACAAGGAGAGAAAAGGGATTTTTAGTCAGCACCAGCACAAGCACAAGCACTCGGGGTACACGGGCAAGAAGGGGGGAGCACACTCACAGGAGAGGAAGGCAGTCAGGGACTGGAGGCGCTGCGTGAGCAGGGGAGCGACCTACCCGAGGGTCAGTGGTCGCTACCTCTGCCTCGCAGCGGCCGCCATTTAAGGGGTAGGTGGGGAGGCGGGGTCAGCTGGGAGGCGGGAGGTGGGCGGGCAGGGGAGCTGGAAGCAGGAAAAAAGAGCGGCAAAAAAGAGCGGCAAAAAACGGCGGGAAAAGCGCGGTAGGAGCGGCGGGAAAAAGCGGCAAGACGGCGAAAATGGAACAAGAGCCTACTAAAATCTACTAAAAAGGAGGGGCTGAGAGGGGAGGACGGCGCACGGCACTCGGGGGCACACGCACGGGATACAAGGAGAGAAAAGAGAATTTCAGTCACTCGGGGGCACACGCACGGGATACAAGGAGAGAAAAGGGAATTTCAGTCACTCGGGGGCACACGCACAGGATACAAGGAGAGAAAAGGGATTTTTAGTCAGCACCAGCACAAGCACAAGCACTCGGGGTACACGGGCAAGAAGGGGGGAGCACACTCACAGGAGAGGAAGGCAGTCAGGGACTGGAGGCGCTGCGTGAGCAGGGGAGCGACATACCCAAGGGTCAGTGGTCGCTACCTCTGCCTCGCAGCGGCCGCCATTTAAGGGGTAGGTGGGGAGGCGGGGTCAGCTGGGAGGCGGGAGGTGGGCGGGCAGGGGAGCTGGAAGCAGGAAAAAAGAGCGGCAAAAAAGAGCGGCAAAAAACGGCGGGAAAAGCGCGGTAGGAGCGGCGGGAAAAAGCGGCAAGACGGCGAAAATGGAACAAGAGCCTACTAAAATCTACTAAAAAGGAGGGGCTGAGAGGGGAGGACGGCGCACGGCACTCGGGGGCACACGCACGGGATACAAGGAGAGAAAAGGGAATTTCAGTCACTCGGGGGCACACGCACGGGATACAAGGAGAGAAAAGGGAATTTCAGTCACTCGGGGGCACACGCACGGGATACAAGGAGAGAAAAGGGATTTTTAGTCAGCACCAGCACAAGCACAAGCACTCGGGGTACACGGGCAAGAAGGGGGGAGCACACTCACAGGAGAGGAAGGCAGTCAGGGACTGGAGGCGCTGCGTGAGCAGGGGAGCGACCTACCCGAGGGTCAGTGGTCGCTACCTCTGCCTCGCAGCGGCCGCCATTTAAGGGGTAGGTGGGGAGGCGGGGTCAGCTGGGAGGCGGGAGGTGGGCGGGCAGGGGAGCTGGAAGCAGGAAAAAAGAGCGGCAAAAAAGAGCGGCAAAAAACGGCGGGAAAAGCGCGGTAGGAGCGGAGGGAAAAAGCGGCAAGACGGCGAAAAGGGAACAAGAGCCTACTAAAATCTACTAAAAAGGAGGGGCTGAGAGGGGAGGACGGCGCACGGCACTCGGGGGCACACGCACAGGATACAAGGAGAGAAAAGGGAATTTCAGTCACTCTGGGGCACACGCACGGGATACAAGGAGAGAAAAGGGAATTTCAGTCACTCGGGGGCACACGCACGGGATACAAGGAGAGAAAAGGGATTTTTAGTCAGCACCAGCACAAGCACGAGCACTCGGGGTACACGGGCAAGAAGGGGGGAGCACACTCACAGGAGAGGAAGGCAGTCAGGGACTGGAGGCGCTGCGTGAGCAGGGGAGCGACCTACCCGAGGGTCAGTGGTCGCTCCCCTGCAGTGAGAAGTGAGATAACCCTGCATGTAGAAGGGGTTTCCCACTTGTTTTTTTCCTGGGAAGAAGTTAAGAAGAGCATTATGGGTTTGTCGAGAAGTAAAACCCCAAGTCCCAGTGGAATCCAGTCTGATTTATACCTGCGTGATGTGGATACTTGGGTGCCATCTTGAATAATGTCTTGAATGCAGTGGTAAATTAAGGTCCCCTTCTTCTTGGTCCACTGCTGTCATTATTCCAGTCTTTAAAAATAGGGGATAGGGTTAGCCTCCTATGCTATAAACCAATTTCCCTGCTTGATTCAATCATCAAGGTGCTACAGGGTGTTCTGCTAGATAGATTTACGCATTGGACTGAGGAGTTTAACATACTGTCTGACCTTCAGTATTCGTTTTCGACCAGAAAGATCAACAGTTGATCAATGCCTAATTCTTTATCTAAAGTTGAATCAATATACAGTGGCCCTTAAAGGCTTTATCTAGTTAGCTGTTATGAATTTTAACTTCAGACTTTGATTGGGTTGACCGCAATAGATTTTAAAGAATCATTGTGGATATGGGTGTTGATCAGAATATAGTTTTTTTTCTGATGAACCTTCATGTAAACACTGAGGCTGCAGTCAGATACTCTTCACATTCCTGCTCTCCAGAGAGTTTTAAACCCCTGCAAGGTGTCCGGCTAGGGTGTATTTTTACCCTCTTTCTATTTACTTTATAAATAAAAAGACTTGATCAGGTTTTAATGGATGAGGAAATAGACTGCCCTCAGGTTAAGGACCGGCCGCTGCCTGGCCTGCTGTATGCAGATGCTGCCATTTTAATGACTAAAATGGCCAAGGGACTGATAGCCCTTATTAATGCATTGCAGGGTTTATGGATGAGCTGGACCTTAGCACTAATATAATTAAGCCACATTATGGTTGCTCTGTGTACCACAAAGTACCCCTGCTCACACTGTACATGAGCAGTTGGGAGTCTAGGTATGTTAGTGATACCATTGCTGTCCCCACTCTTTTATGCTGGATTGACCTTTGGTCTAAAGGAGTCCACTTGAAAAGGGAGGTAGTACAAGACTGCTTATCCCTCGATTTTGCTTTACACAACCCCAGTCGATTAAATATATTAATAAAGAGTTCCATGTCTTAGTGAGGGGGGATCTTTTTACCTGTCCAGACAGTATTGCAAAGGCTGATCGTGGTTGGCTGATAGATAATTTATTAAGAAGTAAACTATTATCCAGGGAAACAGAAGCTCTCCAAAAGTTCTCAGGGCAGAGGTATTTACTGTTAACAACCCACCACTACATAGAGCCTTACCTTACGTTACTAACTTTTCACCATGCTCGTGTCCCACTAACCACATTTAGATTACCCTGTCACCTCAGCTTTTCTTGTTTTCTTGGGTGGCATGTTCTCTCATCTTTAGAACCCGGCGGCTGCGACCAAATGGCTCCGCAAGACGCCATTCACATAGATCTCTTTTGGAAGTATTTAGAAGTCCCAAGAAAAGCATATTTAATCCCCCTTCACAAAGAGAATGGTTTTAGGCAGGTTCGCCGAGCCCTGTTATTTCTGCGGATGTTGTTGATGTAATTCAAGCTGCCAGTTTTTAAAAAGCTGCTATTCCCACGAAGGATGCGATGATGAATTAACTAGGTTTTACTGTTTTGTATGCATTACTGGAACTTTTAATGCAGATTTTAATAATGTTTAACATTTGTATGCTCTCTTTATCTTTTTATTTTGTTGTGATGATGCTTTTATGGTCGTTGTTTACTACAGAGAAAAGCTTGAAGCGAAAAATTCAGCAACTTGTACAACAACAGTTCAGAGAGACTCCTGGTCATGAAATTGGTGCATGTCCTACCTGCCCTTTTGCAACCAGATCAGAATGGATTTGTGCCAGGCAGGAGTGCCTCACTTACCATCCATAGGCATATTTTGAATAGCGCATCAAAGATGAAAGTTGATACTACAGTCGATTGATTGATACTGAAAAGACCTTTAACAAACTAGGGCAGGAATCTTTGCTTCAAGCACTACGATGCATGGAAACTGGCAAAAGACATTATTGCATAGATTTGTCTGCTGCATAATGTCCCTGTGGGAAGTTAGATTGTTTGTTGTGTGGAGTGTTAACCCTGCTCAAGCAACAGTCACAAGCCCTATCAGGATAAACCACAAAAGTCACTACATTAACCTGTGCTTAACCTTATGGTAGCTTGGCACATAAGCAGTCAGGCTAAACTTAGAGGCAATATGTAAAGTATTTACGCAGCATACAAACATAAATAAAGTGAAAACACAACAAAGAAAAAAATCACACAACTATTTTGAAACAATGTAGTGAATTTTAGTAAAAAAAAATTTCAAATGTAACAAGAAATCTAGTGCCTAAAAGATCAAAGTGCCAGCAACGGACATCTAGTCCCGCAATACCAGGTCAAAGATTAAAATATGGCAGACCACAATGGAGTGCGCGTCAGATACAAGAAATGGATTGGGTCTAGTCGTCACTTACCTTCGGACTTGAAAGACATTTTGGGGCAAAAGTTCTGAGAAGGTAATATTCAACCGCGCAAGGCTGCCGGCTTTGTCTGAGAAGGAGGTGTCATTGTGAGGGATGTGCTGGATGATGTTGTAGTGAAGATTTATATGTTTGGACTTACTGGCTTTTTTGAAAGTTAAAAATCTCCACTGAGACCAAGCTGCAGAAAGTATCTAACAAGTGCTCCACGAGGTTGGATACCCCTTCTGATAAGGACAACTGAACAGGATTTACTGCTATGAAGAACATAGTGGGAAGTACTGTGAAGTCAGACTGACTGGCGATGCACAATGGGCGGATAGATGAGCAGGTTGGTCCCGGTCTCCTCTCGGTTCTCAGAGCAGTTTCCTGTGAAACATTTTTTAAGTCTCAAGCTTTGGATTTTGACTAGCTATGGACTTTTAGGATCACTTCCCAAAGCCCAGGCTTGGATAGGCACAACTTGGAGGGTCAGGACTCACTCAGGCTTGCCCAATGTGTGGGTTCAAGATGGTTGGAGCCTTTTCTGTCCCGGACGTTCTGAAAAAAAAGGGACAGCCAACTATCCCTGGGAGTCACTCTTGTACTCCTGGGTGCACGAATTAGAACAAGGTTCAAGCAGAAGGGCAAGCCTCTGAGAGTTTGAGGAAGACTTCAGGCAACAGAGCAGTCCTTTCAGGTGCAGCAAAGCAGTCTTCCGAAATAAAAAAGCAGCCCACAGCAGCAGGCAGTCCAGAAAGCAAACTAAAGTGTGCTTCTGATGGTCCTATTTTCATACCTGATGCCTTCTTTTAAGTAGAAAAAGTTCTAGAAATCTTCCTTTAAAGTCCTTGGAATTTTCTGACTCCCCTGACCTGGCTCCAGCCTGACTGCAGTCACAATGAAGAGTTGTGAAGTCCTTTGTGTGAAGGCAAGAAACAGCCTATTGATTTGCAAGTGGGGCTGTGCCTAGCTCAGACCCCCATCCAGCTAGTGATGGTCTATCCAGGCACAACTAATCCCTCTGTTGTGTGGCTGTCTGGTAGGCATAAACAGAGCCCAAGTGCCACCTACACCCAATCAGGTGGCACAGTAAAAGGCTGCAGGCATCTCATTGATAGGTCAGGAAAATAAGCCAGCTATCAAACTTGTTACTTATAATCTGACATTACCATGGAAGAGGGTTTTAAAAACATTCCTCAAACAGCATGAGTGAAAGTCCAATTTGCTCCTAATCAAAATTAACACTCCTTAAATGTAATAAGGCAACCCAGTGTTATCCTTTGTGAGAGGTAGGTCCCAGATTAATGAACAAAATGGATTTAGGAGCTTTTCGCTGCCAGGTCATGCAATACGTAAAAGTGCATGTACAACTTTTTATTGAATTACAACGCACCTTGCACTATGGGCTTCCTAGGGCCCAGCTTAGGGATAATTTATATGTAAAAAAGTGCAAAATGTACCCTTGTGTACAAAATGGACCAGAGGATGCATTTTTTCTGAGAAAATAGGACTAATTGCAACAGAACATAAACATCAGCAGCCAGCAACTGCTCATGCTCTGTTCCTGTGCTCTTGTGGAAGTCATATTTGCCCCAAATTCATCTAACTTATGCAAGTGGGCTCAAAACTAATGCAAAATTACAAAACAATTACAAAAATTACTGTGATTACTCTAGCGCAATTAAAATTTTGCCCAGGTCTCATTCAAACTTGTAAAGACACAGTATGGATGTTTTGCAAGGTATCAGAGTCTGCATGCATTGTTGGTTGCTGTAGGCAATATTTGTGGTACTATCAGGGAAATCAACAGTAAAAATCAAACCCCAGTCCATAAAACAGGCCCTCAAACAGCTCAAAAATCAGCTTACACTGACGAGTTTGATCAGTCCTTCAGTCACTGCCAGATTGCCTATAGTCAATCAACGAAACAAGTGTTCTGCCAGGAAAAGAATTACACGAATACTCTTTGTATGGTTATGGAATTCATTAAAAAAAATTGCTCAACAAAATTCCAGCATTATCAACCATAACAGATAGACACCCCATTCGAAGCTTCAACATAATGTATATTTTTTCGAAAGTATATAAACTACGTATGAATATATTTATATTTATTGACTAACTGTCAAAAGCAACAGTTCTCCGAGTGACTGAGCAGGGAGTAGTGATAAACAAAGAGCCAGGACAAATCAAATGAAACAGAAATGAGATCACAAGAAATATAGACAATATGTACAAAAGTAAGGTCAAACTCATAAATGCAACTTCATGAGAATCATAAAAGAAATGTATAAATCATATAAATGCCCAGTTCTTAATGAACAGGTTTTGACCATACATTAGTCGATGTTTTGGCCCCCTAATGGGTTGAATTGTCTGCGGTCTACATGAGGGCGGTCACCATACCAGAACCAATCTTGGTCACTATAGAACAGATCCTCTAAAGTGTTCTTGATTCATTTGGGAAGGTGCAATACCAGTATCGTGGTGGCTACTATTCACCTTAATATACAGACACAACATACATGTATTGAGATTTACAGACTTCATGTATTTTTTATTTTTTAGGCATCTCAGTTGGATTATATGTGTTTACTTTTTACTTAGGAGTATGTTTAAATGCAGGTGCACATATGTCAATGTCATAAGACTATATATTTCATTGCAACAAGATCATTCTGCTTGCTTGATTTATACTACAATGGCTTGGATTGCATTTGTATTTATTTTTCTAAAACAGTGAACATGGATTAATAGAATTTGAAATCTAGATTTCACACTTATTGTCTTTAAACACAAGAAATCTATCACAGATAAAAGTAGTTGAAAGTCTACAGGGGCTTTATTATTATATTTTTGATTGAAGGTGTTCAACAGCATGCAGAAAGAGTATATAAACAGAAACAAAGTGTTTTAGAAAAAGAGGAACTATTTTCTAGAGATTTGAGATTTAGGGCCAAATTATGAGTTAGGTGGTCGGACTGGCCGAACTCCAATATGGCAGTGGGGAGGCAGTCCCAAAGATGGCGGCTTCCCCACGGCCGTATTACGATGTTTCTGCCAGACTGACCAGAGGAAACAGTGTGGCAACATTGGCCTCAGCTCTCTGAGAGAGCCAAGGCCAATGCCACCGCACACAGCACACTCAAAATGCACGCTGTGTGCCATCTGAGTGTGCTGACAGGGGCCTTTTTGCCAGCCTTTTCATGTCGGGGACATCACCATGAAAAGGCTGGTGGAAAGGAAAGTCGTGGTCAGCAAAGGGATGTCTGAGTGTGATGTGTGCGGCAGCATTGGTGTCGGCTGTTTCTAAGAGCCGAGGCCAATGCCATTGCACTATTTCTGCTGGTCAGCCTGGTGGAAACATTGTAATACAGAGGTGAATAGCTTTGACTAAAATGTTGGTATAGTTAATATACCAATGATTATTCCCTGTCACATTTTCCAGGATTTAGATTTGTTTGTTGATCTGATTTGAAATGGTGTTGGTGTAAAATTACCCTCAGCTGCTTACAACTCTTAATCATTGATGATGGGCTGGGAGCATATAACAGTGAGACTCAAAATATACTAAGGTTCCACTGAGCAGGAATTTATCCATGAGGTTATATTTGGAGGCAGGTATTTCAAATTCAAGTACCCCAATTTTTTGCAAGTGTCTACATTCTGGTGGAATAGGTGACACAGCATAATCAACATGAGATGGCTTAAGCATCAGAAATTCCATTGTGGTGCTAATGCTGCTGTGGATAGGTGTTGAGCAGAGGATCCCACAGAGGAGTTGATGGCAGTTGTAACATTGTTATGCTAATAACCAAGTACTGAAATTCATGGGTTTCAGGCAAGAATATTATGTACCAATAGGTTAATTTATTATGCATGTATCACTGACAACAGTAATGAGATTTATATTTAAGGATGTGAAATATTGATCTACTTACCTATGAGGTTCTGCAAGCATTGGTAGCTTTGGGTGGTACCTACAGAGTAGTAGCTCAGTTGTATAAGATGGTAGAGGCAACAATGCTGGTTGACTTAAGTATGACTTAAGTATGTTTAAGGCAAAATAAGAGCCTAACATGGGCAAGGAACTGTCTGATTGAGAATGAGAGGCAGCTCTTCATCACATAATTAAAATCTTGACAATGCTGAGTTCAAATTAACATAATGTAACTGTTATAACCATTTTTATCTTACTACTCGATATTTTCACCAGATCTATCAGGGTATTTCAGACGCCTGGTTCAGACATGATTGTGAGTTGACAGGCACCTTGTGTGAACCTGTCCTACCCTCAAAACAGAACGGGTAGCAGACCTACTTCTAAGATGCAATTTCTGTACTGTAGATACATGTTAGCTGGGTGTAATGATGCAATGAACAAACTGATAGATTAATAAGCAAATTAATTATTCTGGCACTTATGCTGACCAAGCGGCTGATCACTATATATGATACACTTGGGTCCAGATTTATGGTGGCCTTGCACCATTCCAACGCCACATTAGCATAATTTATTTATGCTAATGTACCGTTGGAAGGGGAAAAACACTGCGCCATATTTACAAAGTGGCGCAATGCTTGCATTGCGCCACTTTGTAACCCCATGTGCCACATTATGCCTGCGGCAGGCATAATATGTGCAAGGGGGGGCGTTCTGGTGGTGGGGGGGCCATACAAATGATGCAAAGGAGTCTATGGTGTTAAAAAGAAGCTCCCATTGTTTACAGTGGCCCTCTGGGTGCTCTGCAGGATTAGCATCATAATTTTTGACGTCAGTCCTGCAAAGCGCCGGATTACCATAAAAAATCATGACGCTAGTCACCCTAGCGACCACCATGGTGTGCCGTATTTTAAGTATGGGGCTACCATGGTGGTGTACGGTGGGACGCTAAGGGGCACAGGAAAAGTGGTGCTGCACTAGGTGCAGTGCCACTTTTCATACATCTGCCCCTTGGTTCCGCCAGAACCCCTGAGATGGATATCTGAAGAAAGAATTATACAGATGGGCATACGCAAAAGATGGAAATTGCCACATTGCTACAAAGAGATAGTTGAAGTTGTTGTGTAGCCATTTTAAGTATAGCTTCATGCACGTTAGTTTAATACACTAGGCCGCTGTGCACCTTGACCTAGATATATTTTATTCAGATGTGCACTGTTATTTTTACAATAACCAGTTTTACGGTCTTGTTTTAATTTCTTCTATCAAACTGTTTTGCTTAGTTCAGCACTGTGTTCTCAAACAATGCATTCTTGATCACCCTGTGCTTCAGTCAAGGCTACAGTCTGGTACATTGCCAGTAAACGTGGTAGAAGTTTAGTCTCCAACATTTGTAGAAAATACACATCCTTACGTAGGGACATTTTCTTAGAACATCTGCTGTGTTAGTTATAAAAACGCTTTCTAGTCCTAGTACACGTCAAGAGGGAGATTCCAGCCAGGGAACCACAACTGTATGCTGCAGATGCTGACGCAGATCACAGGCCTTTGCTCAGGTATGAGGGTTGATGTCCTCCCGGGGGGGAACCTGAAAGGCAGGATTAGAGCTTAACATGCTGTGCTCGAAATATGATTTAGATAGGGAATAGTCCATTGATTCTAGTGGCACTATGATAGCATTATTTTTATGCTTCAATCTCATCGTCACTATTTTAATATTGTTGTGTTGTGTAGTTCTGGTTATTGCAACTCACGCTTTGCTATCCAAAATGCAGTCGTTTTATTAAACCAATCTTTAAAATTTCTACTGCTTTTATTGTGATTTATATATGAGGCCGCACTGTGTATGAGAGACCCGGTTGTGACTTGAGTGACCACAACTTCCCTGAGAAGTACCAATATGTCATGTGCTCGGCTGCCCAATTGTCTCTGCCTCTTGGGAGAGATGAGGCACTGCTAGTTAGCTGGAGCAAAGCCCGGATTTGGAGCAACAAGTGTCATCCACCGTGGGTCAGACTCAGTCCCCCACACTGTGGACAATCTTGCTGCTCAAAATCCAGTAGTCTCATTAGAATAATGAGAGCCTACGCGACATGGCGCCGCCAACGTTTGGCCAGACTCAAATTTTCGGGTCCACCGGAGTATCTCAGTCTCATTTCATATAATGACACCCCAGTGCCGTATACGGAGACGTCCGTGGTACTGAGGATTTCCACCACAGCCGTATAGGTATTCCTATTACAGCTGGCGGTTGTTCAAGCTTGAACTTTAAAAGGAAAACCCCATCTTGGTGTGCCTTCTATGAACTCATAGTGCTTCTATCATGGCGAATCCCCTAATTGTACAAATAGCTGTTAACATGAGACAACCTCTCACAGCACACTTATTAGCAAATGGACTAACGGCCCAGGGAGGTCCAGTCACATTCGTGGTGGACGCCCACGTAGCTTATAGAACAGAACTTTTTTACTCTTGGGTCACATTTCCAGCAGTTGATGGGAACACAAATGCATTTCATACATATACAGTTGCGAACGGGCCTGGACAATACAGAGCGTACGCATATTTAGAGATACCTCTATCTTATCAAGAACATAATAATTGGCTTGATGGCGCCCTACCCCATACAATATTACCAGTTAGGTTAGGTCCACTAAGTAATGATGGTCCTACCTGGCCTTTATTGGCCACTTATACACCTCATCCTGCGGTTGGGAATTTAGCAGTAGCTGAGATTCGTCGCTTATACATTGAGTTAATAGCAATATATAGAAGATTAGTGCAAGTTGTGATGCAAACTTTAAATACAAACCCAACACGTGCTGTTCTAGCACATCCACATGCAGTAACACCGGGTATAAATCCGGCGACTGTACATTCCATTATGGGTAAGTACCGGCCAAACCAGAGGAGACTCCGTTTTGGCTAGCACAAAAAATAAATACGCTGGAGGCAGTATTTCCCCATGCGGGACCTCAGGATAAACATAGAATATTAACAATGTGCTTGTCCTTTGGGATGGTCCCTGCAGTAGAAAACTGTAATACATGGGGCACGGTATTTGCCACGCTCTATTCAACTGCACACGGTACACCGACACTTGCCAACTTACCGGAGGTGCTAAAACAAATTCAAGATGAATACGGGGCTGCCCCGGCCCTAGATTTGGGGATGCAACTGATGGGCAACTTTGCCACAGTATCTTCAATCATTTTAAGTAACCTTAAAGGGGAAGCAGTTGCACTCGCAGTGCGCATGTGGCTCCGTGATGTTCCGCAATAAGATCAAGATCAAGAACGAGAGCTGCCTAAAATAATAGCGGAAACATATTCAAGTATCGGTCGAGATAGCCTAGGGGCTAGACCACAAAAACCTCAATTTCAGGGTAAAACAAATAAAGATAACTCCAAACAGCAACCTGAGGGTAACAAGAAATGCTGGGATAAAAAGCAACAAACGCCTAAAAAAGAAAGGGGAGAATCTCCACGTATGGAGGCCCCACAGAATAGGTATAATCTCAGGAATAGAGATAATATCAAAACGCCTGATAGATACCAATATAATGATGCACGCCAATCTCGTTCTTTTCAGGACTCATCGGAAAAGAGAAATGAGAGAGGTGGGCGATCAGAGCGAAGAACAGAGTACGTGAAACCGAGACAGGAATCACAACACTCTTTGGAGGTTTCTGTTAAAAAGGAAGAGAAACCTGTCCAAAAAAACCAACAATTTAAAAAGAAAAAGGTGGCAGCAGTCTCAATTCGACATCCCACACAGGAAGAGGGTCCTATTAAAGAAAAGGAACTGGGCTCTAGCATTGCTAGACAGCGCAGCAGAGGTCACAATAGTTCACCAGAATCTTCAAGAGCATCTGGAGGTGAAAGCAACTGATGACTTTATACAAGTTGAAACAGCAGACATGCGTGTCTCCGAGCCTGATAGGCTGTACAGAGTAGCACTGCAATCAGAAGGAGACATTGAACGCACAATACACGCAATCTTTTGGGATCGCATAGTTAAAGTGTATGAACTCTTGTTGGCTGAACAAGATTGGCCGCCTGACTTTGTCCGTACCTGCCCATATGGAGAAGATGTTATTAAGCCTTCTTTCTCGCCCCTTGTTCCAGAGGAACTCGCTGAATCCTATTTCATTGAATGGGCTCTAGCACAGGCACCAGCATTATACAGAAATCACGTAGCATGGGATAAGGAATCCCCCTACCATGTAATCCCCATTAAAAGTGAACCTCAGCCACAACCGCCCTATCCTATTAAACATGAAGCAAAAGCACCAGTGAGAGAAATACTCACACAATTAGAGTACCAGGGTGTTATTCAACCCTGTGTCTCACCGATGAATAACCCTTTATTTCCTGTAGCTAAACTGGACCATTCATACAGAATAGTTTTAGACTACAGACATTTAAACAGTCATACACGCACATATGCTATACAAAATTCACTTAGCACTGCACTAATGAGCAACATAGTGCGGAAAAAATACAAAACAACTTTAGACATTTCAAATGGGTTCTTCTGCCAGAATATAGCGCCTGAAAGCAGGGACTTAACAAGCTCTAGCGCACTAGACTCTCAGAAATAATTCTGTTGTTTGCCTCAGGGGTATAAGAACAGCCCAGGACTGTTTGCAGCTTGTGTGACTGCCATTTTACACGAGATAGACTCTGAAGCATTGTCATATGTAGATGATATATATCTCACAGATGATGAGTTACTACATTTAAGATGGGTAGCCCGCATTGTTGTAGGGTTTGCCGAACTTGGCAACAAATGTAACTTTAAAAAAACAAAAATTGCCTTCCTCAGCGTCCTGTTCCCGGGATATGAGCTGTCAAATGAAGGGAAGAGCCTAGCGCCACAATTTTTTGAAAAATTTGCACAATTACAACCACCGGATACGACTAAAAAACTCCAATCATTGTTGGGTTTCTTAAATTTTGGCAGAACCTACATTCCCGTTTATGCTACACGCATAAAACCTTTATATGACTTAATACGTCCTGATTTTTCAAGTAAATTCTGGACAGTTCAACATACACGCACTCTTCAAGAATTGCAGACAGACATGCTAGCAGCACAACAGTTACACACAAGGGACAACAAAACACATTTGGTCATTAGGGTAATAACTGGGGCCATTGGTTTCACCTATGTGACATTTAATGAAGGTGAGACAGTCCCGATTGCATACAAATCACATTTGTGTTCAGCAGCTGAACAACGCTTTGCACCCACAGAGAATATTCTCACTGCTGTACAGATGGCTGTTATTAAAGAATGACCTCTTGCCCAAAGGAAACGCATTATTGTCGTTTCTCCGATTCCAGCCCTAGAGGCTGTTACAAAAGCTACCATTCCGAATGCAAAAGCACTACATCCACGTTGGATACAATGGGCTATGTTTTTAACAGCCACTGATGTAGACTACATTTTTGATCCAAAGTTACAAACTCAGGAATTTCTACAATATAAAGTAGAATATCCAGTTCCAGCGAATACCTTGCCTATTGATCAATATCATAGAGTCATGTACACCAATGGCTCTGCGCAACCGGCGATTGGAACTAAACATCAATACTCTGCTGCTAGCGCAGTCGTAAGTGGCTACATGGAGGGGGAGAAATTCTGTCCCATTACATACCTTTACACAGACTTTAGGGGATTGTACAGCACAATTGGCTCAGCTAAAAGCTCTGCTGATGGCACTAGAACATACGGATCCGGCACAGCCTACGTTGATTGTTTGTGATTCATATTAATGTGCCCATTCCTTTAATGAATATCTGCATTATTGGGGCCAGAATGGGTTCAGAGATTCCAAAGGCAACACCATAAAACACAGACTCCTGTGGGGGAAGGTAGCAGACCTGAAAGAGACGCTACCGAAAGTCCATGTTGTGCATACACTTGGACACTGGCGCGTTGGAATACATGTTGCTGGAAATACTTTGGCTGATGAAGCCGCAAAGTCAGCAGTGGCAGTGGCCACTGTAGCTGCAGTGAGTCGCTCGAGTTCCAAACCAGAAGCAGACATTTTGGCTGCCATAAAGGCTACGGCTGATGGTACGCCCCATCCTAAAGGATTCCCTAATAAATATCAATACTATATGGGAAGTATGCTGAACGCAGAAGCTAGAATACGAGGCGTAGGCGTATGTGACATCCCCAACAAAGATAATAGACCACAATTGATCAGAGCAGCGCATGAGGGGGCGGCATCTGCACATGCTGGTGTGGCAGTTACAATTTCAATCTTACAGGCCCGTTATTCGTAGCCCGGTCTCTACAAAGAGACTAAGCAGTATGTCCTTTGTTGTGACATCTGTCGGCAAATTAAAGTTTCTACGGCCAAGCGCCAGCCGCAGGCACCCCTCTTGATTTCAAGCAAACCATTACAGTATGTGTACTTGGACCACTGCGGTCCACTAACACCTGACAGTGCATACAAATACATATTAGTCGCTGTTGATTCATGCTCCAGATTTGTATGGGTGTGGCCACAATGCTCGGCTGACGCTCGGACTGTTATTAAAGATGTGCAAGTCTTTATCGGTACATATGCAGTTGCTGCCTTCCACTCAGACCAGGGCCCTGCTTTCGGCTCAAGGGCATTCAGGGACACCATGGCTTCATTGGGGATCCAACTACAGTACTCGTCTCCATTTCATCCTGAGGGAAATAGTGTCGTGGAGCGATTAAACCGCAATTTAAAGCAATCCTTAACAGCCAGAGTCTTAGGTACGGGTCGTAGTTGGCTTACCCACCTGTATGGAGTTCAGAGAGCACTAAATAACCTGCCTAGAAGGTCACTGGGGTTCGTACTTCATATGAGTGCCTGTTCAAGACTCAAATGTTTGTTCCAGATCTTGATAGTCCTGACGTGGAGGCAGAAGAAACACCTTTTGACATAAATGAACGTGTCACTGTTTTACAGGAATTACAACAGTTCCGTGAAGATAATTCTTCTAAAAGTGCTGCCTCCACAGGAATTAAGGATGTGCCTGTAACATCTACTGGCTGTATTCCCAGAGTTGAGGATCTTGTACGTAAAAAGGTCGCAGTGAAAAAATTATTTGGCCCTTCTTATCGAGCACCAGTCCCTGTACTGGGGATACATGGTACCAGAACTGTTATTCTACCACCGTTGCCAGGTGCCAAAGAAAATCTTTTGTTTCAATTGACAATGTCAAATTACACCATGTGGCCGATCCTGCAGAGCAGACCAAGAGGGACATCCAGTAGTTCCCGAATCCCTCTCACTACTGGAGAAGAAGTTCCGCTACAAGTTGTTTATACCAACACTGATACCTCTCTGAGTTTGGGGAGGGTGGATGATGATCTTGCATTAGTTCCACTAACAACAAATAATTTAGAAACAATTGTTCAAGCCACCTCGGTTACGAGCCAGACGGATGGTGCTGTCTACAGTGTGCCACCACAGGAAACACCAACTCCACCACTGACAACGGCTACGCCATTTGCACAAACTGCCTCTGGTTATTTTGCCGACTTCAATGACGCTCTATCGGATTAATTTGCCTCTTTGACAGCTGACTTGTCAGGTGCACGCAAGCTAATACATTGGCTTAAAGAAACACACTTCATTTTTCCATGGAACTATGCATGGCTTTCTTTGACTGTTTTAACCTTTCTACTTTGGATTGGTTTTGTTATAACATTTTTCTTGTTAATACATGGTCATTTTCTTCCCGAGAGATTGGTGGTTGAACAGGTGGAGGAGGTGTTGAAACCACATTTTTCATCACATAAAATCCGAAGAGACTTGTCTTTTGTGAACATTTCCGCAGTGCCAATTCCTGATGGGACTGTTTGGGACAAAGTAATGTTCGATATATATGGTCCCACGGAAATTATTCAAATACCGTATGTGTTAGAATTATCAATGAATGATAAAGTCATACAAGGCATTGTATCTGATGATTGGGACGTGAAAACAGTTGATTCTATGATGGCAGAATTACAATATTATACTGTTTCTGAAAACGAAGATGGTTACCAATTCAAAGAAAATTATGGTGATATGTTTTCCTATAATTATTATGGGCACCACTTCATACATAGAGCGAGTAGTCCCAAAACGGTATTTAATTACACGCAATGGGAACATTGTCCAACTCCACCGCAAGGGAGTTCTAAAACTTATACTGAAAAGTTTGCGTATTTTTCTGGGCATCATCAAAAAAATGCTGAGTCATATTATTTTAACGTAACTCCTACTAAGGATACACATATGTTATTGACCAATACGAAATGTATATATTCGGAATCCTTTGTTTCCTGGTTATCAATAGAAGGTTATAAATATTGGTCCAAATCTATTGATTTGAAAAGTGTTTGGGGAACAAAAAATTGCCAGACCAAGGGAAAGGAAACATTGTTTAGAGCATGTCTCATCCCTGTTGAAATGATCTTTTTAAATGAAACAATACAACAAACAAGTTGTTTAGGCTTAGCAACAATCAGAAAATTAAACATGCCCAGTATACCTGCCCCTGCAAAGTTTGACATCTGGCAAAAGTACACAAATGCAACAAAAGATGAGCTCCATGAGTGGGTCCAGAATGGTACGTTTAATGCTTCACTGACACGTCCAGGCGGGTGTTTATTGTGGCCCATAGATACCAACGGGTGTCATCAACGTTTTGTCACCTCCTCTGGAGGTTTTAGGATGAATAGGCTGGACCCTCGCTATATATCACCAGAACATGCTGATATAATTACAACATACAGTGTAGGAAAATTGTGCCAACAGTGGCTTAAATCATCCTCACTAAATGCGGTTAAAGCACACCTCAGTCTCTTGTCTAACACCTCTGATTTACAAGATTTCTTGTCAGGCCCCAAAATACCATGTAGGAAGTGTTTCTTGTATGCAGTACACAATGAAATATGGAAACTTTCCCAACAAGATGCTGCAGCCCAGTTAAGGCAAATAGACCAGGAAAATTTGGAAAAGGCATAAGCTGTTGTGGATAATGGGATTAATACCTTGTCCAACCGGATATATACGATGAATAACATTGTATCTTCTGCTATAGACATTATACAATCTGATATGTCTTCTTTATACCATGGGCAGAGTCAGACCAGGTCCATTATGCAGTTGGGTTGGACACTTCAAACATTGAAGGCGGGTCGCGTTCCGTGGCAGCACATCAGTGCCAGGGAAATATTTTTTTCCTTTCATCTAACGCGGCAACAACAACTAATGGCTAAGAAAGAAGCAACTTATGTCATGCTTAACATAAAGAAAATAGAGAGCTTGCCTTTCACTGTGGCAGACATACCATTGGCAGAGTGGTTAATACACAGGGTTATTAATCTGCCTATTTCAACGCTACAATTTACCTCCTGTTTGAAACACATTCCAGTAGGCAGATATGAGATAGTTACATCCATGAGGTGTGGGAGCATCCCTTCTCATACAACTGCTTCAATGGCATGAAAGAGGTCTTTCTTAGCGGTAGTGAATGCAAGACTTCAGTCAGCCATTCGATGGTTTGTAAACAGCTGTCCTTGCATGGGGCGTGTAACGCCTCGGTTGCAAACTTGGCTTCCTATCTGAAGGGAGTTCCAGTCCCCATGATTAGACCAACGTTCCAGGTGCTTTCAAATGCCAGCTATGTCCTTCTCAATAGTGAAGACTGTTGTGGCATGCAGGCCAGACTAGTTTACGTTATTTCGGTCTCTAAGGTCGTTACATGCTATGGGAACGTGCTGTTTCCCCCCACTAAATTAAGGAAGGTAGCTGATATCTGGCCTCATATTGCTACTTGAAAGGTGAATTTTGACAAGTTGAGTAGACTCAAGGCTTTATTGTTTCAGAAGCATGTGGCCCTTACATCTGCACGCGAGACCTACGCACTTCAAGTGGCAAGGTCGTCGGCAGAAATACAGTCCCTGTTAAATACAAATTTTCCGAGGCACTTTGGTGAACTCGTGGGACGTATATTTAATGCGTCCAGTACGGCTGGATTAGCACATTTTTTCAGAGCTGTTGGTATTGGTTTTGTTCACACCTTCTCCTCTATATTCAGTTTGATACCTTCAGCTATCCACTCAATTTTCGGTAGTATTTTTGGGGGATTTCCGATAACTTTGGCTTTATTAGCCGGCATTTTGCTGTTGCTGTTGTTTTTCTACAATGGCTGTACCGCCGCAACAAGAACAAATGAAGGCGCTCCCATCAGCGCAGCTGTGTCGTGAACGTATGATGCAGCAATTTGGAGCAACACTAATGGAACATTTGGGGTGTGACTGGTCTTTGACATTCAGACCGGTTTTGGATTGAGTGCAGCCCGTGTTTCGGTGCCTTCGGTGCCTTCGGTGCCTTTGGTGCATTCGGTGCTCTTTTGACCATGCACTGGAAGTTTGTCTTTCACAGCAACGCCCCCCAGCAATTGATGCTGATCTGTTGATGTTCTCGTTGAGGATTCCTTACCAGACATGCGCAATGCGGTTGCGTTTGCTACGTGAAGCTGATTACAAGCTACCCTTCCTGGAGGAAGTTGCCATCAACTCGTCAATGGGCACTGCACGGGATGCTGCCTTGGTTGATACTGGGGCTATGGAACACACCTGCTTCTTGGTCATTTTTGGCACAGATTTTCCGATTTTGTAATCTGCCGAAGTGGAAGATCTCTTGCTCTCCATGACTCGTGCTTGAGTCGGAACTATTCTAAATTGACATTTTTCAGTGAATTCGGTTTTAAACCGCATGCTCATTTTTTAAAATTGTCAAGTAGTATGCTTGTGTGTCCTCTTAACTTGTCAAAATTGAGTAGGGTTTTAAATATATCTTAGGTTGAGATATTTTAGTTTTGGCTTGAACCACTTTCTAGCGACAAGGGGAGGGTGTTGTGTAGCCATTTGAAGGATAGCTCCATGCATGTTAGTTTAATACACTAGGCCGCTGTGCACCTTGACCTAGATATATTTTATTCAGCTTTGCACTGTTATTTTTACAATAACCAGTTTTACGGTCTTGTTTTAATTTCTTCTATCAAACTGTTTTGCTTATTTCAGCACTGTGTTCTCAAACAATGCATTCTTGATCACCCTGTGCTTCAGTCAATGCTACAGTCTGGTACATTGCCGGTAAACGTGGTAGAAGTTTAGTCCCCAACATTCATAGAAAATACACATCCTTACATAGGGACATTTTTTTAGAGCATCTGCTGTGCTAGTTATAAAACCACTTTCTAGTCCTAGTACACGTCAAGAGGGAGATTCCAGCCAGGAAACCACAGCTATATGCTGAATGCTCCGCTGCAGATGCTGAAACAGACCACAGGCCTTTGCTCAGTTATGAGGGTTGGTGTCCTCCCGGAGGAACCTGAAAGGCAGGATTAGAGCTTAACATGCTGTGCTCGAAATATGATTTAGATAGGGAATAGTCCATCGATTCTAGTGGCACTATGATAGCATTATTTATTGTGTAGTTCTGGTTATTGCAGCTCACGCTTTGCTATCCAAAATGCAGTTGTTTTATTAAACAAATCTTTAAAACTTATACTGCTTTTATTGTGATTTATATATGAGACCACACTGTGTATGAGAGAACCGGTAGTGACTTGAGTGACCACAACTTCCCGGAGAAGTACCAATATGTCATGCGCTCGGCTGCCCAATCGTCTCTGCCTCTTGGGAGAGATGAGGCACTGCTAGTTAGCTGGAGCAAAGCCCGGATTTGGAGCGACAAGTGTCATCCACCGTGGGTCAGACTCAGTCCCCCACACTGTGGACGATCTTGCTGCTCAAAATCCAGTAGCCTCATTAGAATAATGAGAGCCTACGCGACAAAGTGACCTAACCTTCCTGACATGGGACATTATACCCATGGCTGATGCATTGCTAACTTGAACACTTATAGCTCCTTGAGTAGAACACTTCCCTATAATGTATGGTGGAGATAAATCTCCAAGCCTATCTGGGGCCATATTATAGAAGTGTACCTGGGACAAACAAGCGTTTGTGTCCGCTTTGTGTGCCCTCGAGGCACTTTGGTATTGCAGCCCCTTCTTTAATACATATAGCACTGATGCACATGTATCACCAACAATATAATTGGAGGGTGTCCCCTCATTTGTATGAGGGTGTGGCCTCATGCAAATGAGGGGAAAATGAGGGAATCTTTTTCTGCTGCAAACTGTCTGCATTACCTATGTGGGTGCAGAGGTAAACATGCCTTCAGGAGGTGCATTGAAAGTGCGCCACAAAAAGGCAGCTTTCTGGAGGAATGAAAGAGGTCCCATGGACTCCCTAGACATTTTTCTGCAGGAGCCTGCAGTCACTCACTGCACACTCACTGCACTGCACATATTTGCCTGGTATTTGATATTTGTAGTGCACATGTGGCCTTGTGTGCTTTTGGAGAAGTATGTAAGTGAGGATCATATTGCATTGTCATGTGACATTGAACCTATATCTTTATAATTTTTTATAAAATCGAGAAAGATAGTAAAAGCCATTACAATTAATTAGGACCAACACAACTTTATATGAAAATCTCCTCAGCCAGTGCATTCAGCAAAATATAGAGTGGCTGCTTAAAAGCCGTTCTGCGTTTCATAGTGCAGGTGGCAGACACAAAGGCTCATATTGATAAAAAATTTCAGTTGTGCGTCATTTTTCTTAATGCCTGCTAATGCCATTCCTTAAAGCCATCTACTCGCCATATTTATGTAATGACCCACAATGTCGCTAAGGAATGGCTAGCATAAAAAAAAAGACGCTAGCCGGGGGGTGGGTGGAATGCATTAGGGGGAATGGTGCTAATGGGTCAGAAATGCTGTAGGCTGGTTAGCGGTAAAAGTTTTGCCACTAGTCACCCTAGCGTCATTTACTGATGCACAAGCAGCCAAAAAATGACTAATTTCTATGTTTAGACAGGAGTCATGCCCACCACCCCAATACCCACCACAGAGGACCAATGTCCCCTGGGCAAGCCCAAAATACCCAGTGCCAGGCAGTGGGCCCAATGTAAGAGGCCTCCAATGCCACACCACACACATACACAAATACTTTCCTGCAACTTACCTGGGATGGGATCCCTCCTCCTGTAGTGTCATTGTGGTGTGGGTGGTGGTGTTGCTGGGGCTTGGGGTGGGCATCTTTATGCCCATTCTATGGTGTTTCACCATTGAAATCGGCCTACCTGCACTCTATCACCTGGTCTGACCAGGAGTTGAGAAATGGTGTTAAGCATGCTTAGTGCCATTATTTAGGTCCGCCTCCCACCCACGTGTCGTTTCTGCGGCAGAAGTTAAATATGACAGTGGGAGGCTAGCGTCATGTTTAGGAAGGGAACGCCTACTTTGCATCTCATTGATGCAAGGTGGGTTTGTACATCCTAAACATGGCACTAACTCCAATATTTTGACGCTAACTAGGTCTAGCCTCAAAATATAAATATGGAGTTACGTTTGCTCCACTTTAGTGCCAAAGTAAATGGGGCTAAGGTGACGCTAAGCTTCCACAAATATGGGCTGAAGTTTATAGAGGGGAAAGAAATACCTTTGCAGATGGGTGCAGTGAGTGACTGCACCTTTCTGCAGGGGGATTTCTGAGGGTTTTATGGGATTCCATACTGACAATGCAGTTCCTTTTCGTGGTGCACTGTTGTGCTCCTCCTAAAAGCCTGTTTGCCTGTGTGCCCAGTTTCGGAATAGGAGCCAAAGTGAGTCTCAAATTTACATGGGACCACGACCTCCAATAAAAATTAGAGACATCCCTCAATAAGAGCACCACCAATGGCATGTAAAAGAGCAGCAAAAATGTTTTGTGATCCTACCCTTGGAATGGACCTTTCTAGCTAGTTGGATTTACGCTGGTTTTTGGAAATGTTCGTGAGGGAACTTGTTACAATATTTTTGTGAGTACTTACCACTTGAAAAAGCACTGTTCGTGAGTATGGAACGTAGCTGAAAGGAGAATATAATGTAATGCTATGTTATCTATTTTTCTATAGTGCAATATAACATGCCTGTCTGTCCATACTATTGAAAGAAAAAAAGCAAGTAATACCGTTGAAGAAGACATTTTCGTGAGAATATTTTTCAGTTGTCTATGGCTCTTGAAATAGTTTTCCCCAAGACCAGGTAATCTGAGAGCGTGTTTCTAGTGTGTTCTGTTGTGTCTCGATTTAAGCTCTATGAGCAATTAATGCTTTACAAACCTAATTCACAGAAATGGAAACCTTACATCAAGAAGTGTTCTGTGGACAATGCAAAACGATATTATCTATATATGAAAAATACGGCAGAACCTTTTGCCAGTGTTAACTAACAAACTGATGGCTTTGCCGCAGCGGATTGTGAAGACCTGTTTAAACTTCAGGGTCCAATAAGAGTTCTAATGTATGTACTACACTCTACCATCACTGAGGTCATAGGCAAAGGTTGCAAAACTGAGAGACTTTCAGAGTTGTAGAAATCTCAGTGTTGGTGAAATTTAGTTTTAAGTAATTCAAAGGCATCCACTGGTGTTTGAGCCATTGATGAAGACATTCACTAAACACTGAGGCCCTCAGCCGCCCGCCAAGGTTGGACCGCTGAGCCTATGCGGCAGCTACACCCGTCGCGCTTTTCACTGTCTGCTGTGCAGACAGTGAAAAGCAGGGTGGGGCTGTGACTGGGGGCCCCTGCACTGCCCATGCCAAGTGCATGGGCAGTGCAGGGGCCCCAGGAACCCTGCGACTCCCCTTCCCGCCAGCCTGTCCATTGCAGTCTCTACCGCCATGGACAGGCTGGCAGGAAGGGGAGTCATAATCCCCAGGGCAGTGCTGCAAGCAGCACTGCCCTGGCGGATTATAACCGCTGGGACAACGATGATGGGAAACCGCATGTCCCGGCGGTGTGACCGCGCCGCTACCACCGCGGTCATAATATGGCGATTTGTACCGCCAGCCTGTTGTCGGTACGATCGCCAAAACAACCCTGGCGGTCTTTGACCGCCAGGGTTGTAATGAGGGCCTGAGACATTTACCAGGGATTGTGGCTCCTGATGCTCTTTCTGTAGATACAATAGCCTATTCAAAAACAGCACAAACATTCTCTTTTTTGTAAAACATAGTTTATAACTATTGGAAATACATGCAGAATTCATACTCTTTAAATCTACCTTTTATTTTTTTTAAAGGCAACCACTAAAATTTGCATTGAGTTTTGGGCCCGATTCATAAAGGTAAGATACACTTTTGGTCTAAACTTAGGCCCATATTTATACTCCTGTTGCACCGGATTAGCATAATTATTTTTTTTTTACGCTAATCCGGCGCAGACATAACACCATATTTCTACTTTGATGCTAGACCTGTCTAACGTCAAAATATCCTAGTGTGCACCATTTTCTGGATGCGTGACACCACCTTGCATCAATGAGATGCAAGGTAGGCGTTCCCGTCCAAAAAATGACTTAAACAACCGTGTTCTATATTTATCCAACCATGTAAAAATGGCGCACATCTGGTAGGCGGAGCCAGAAATTGGCGCAAATCCCAATTTGCGCCAAATTTTAACGCCTGGGTCAGGGCAGGCATTAAAATGGGGCAAACACACGCCTACTTAAGGAAAACTCACACAAGCAACATCATTGCTCAAAAAGGAAGACATGGAGGTGCTCCTCATGCAGCATGCACGAAGACCCAGAGCACAAGAGCAATAGCAGCAGCTACCACCCCACCAACATGAACCCCAAAGGGAACGCAGAAGGCAGGAGAGGATATTCAGGACCAGGACAACCCTTCAGGGCCTCAGGGAACATGACATAATCGAGAGGTACAGACTAAACTGGCAAGCCATAGAGCAGCTGCTGCGCCACATTGAGCCACAGTTGGCACCCAGCTTGCAGACACCCCACATCATTCCACCAGAGACCAAGCTGCTAGCTGTCCTGCACATGTTGGCATGTGGCTCTTTTCCAACCACTGGTGCCCTGGTTGCCCGGATCTCACAGCCCTTATTCTCTGCCTTCCTTCCCAAGGTACTTGATGCCATCATCTCCCTCATTCGTGCACGTGCTTGGTGCCATTGGCGGCACACATGTACAGACTGTGCTACCTGCTGCAATGGAGCATCTATACCACAACTGGAAGCACACACACTCCAACAATGTGCAGGCCATTGTGGATCACCGTGGATTGTTCACCAACATCATGGCAAAGTATCCTGGAAGTGTACATGATTCATTCATCTTCGCCACAGCACCATCAATCAGCACTTCCACGATGGACGATATGGCAATGGCCAACTTGTTGGTAAGTACATAAACCTAGTAATTTACACACAGCACAGCAACCATGTAGGACACACAACACATACACCACTACATTGACACGTGGCCAGGAAGACACTGAGGTTGTGACAATGGTAGTCATGTTTGACATCCTGACCCAATGGGATACACACCTATGGACAAATGACAGATGCAAATAACAAGAGATGCCACTCCAGAGCCACATGGGACCAATTTAAAACCACACAGTGACAATGACATGGCCTTAACTGGCAGTACAACTTGGAA
Source organism: Pleurodeles waltl (assembly GCF_031143425.1). Lineage (NCBI taxonomy): Eukaryota > Metazoa > Chordata > Amphibia > Caudata > Salamandridae > Pleurodeles > Pleurodeles waltl. The sequence goes on along the minus strand of NC_090436.1, from coordinate 931,971,981 downwards.
GATGAACCTTTCAATATCACATCAATAACACTCAATCACACACCCTTGCAACCAATATGTCCTGTGCAAGGGGTGTGTAGTGTGTTTTGCTGTAGGTCAAACACCATAACACACATAGCATGATGATGCTGACTCTAATGAAGGTGACATGGAATCATTGAGGCAGTACCAACATCTCACATCACTCCTGGGGTGACATTACCCGCTAGCAATAAGGAAGTGGACTGTGCTATGAAAACATGTGGATGTGACACTAATGCAAAGTGCACACTGCTACACATACGGATTGAGACAATTCTCCATATACATAACAGATGTACAGGTACATGGACCTTCTGACACTAAAACCTTCACCCCCACAACCGAGTTAGCCAGCTTACCTGGAGCAAGTTCAGTAGTGTAGGTACATGTTTGCACATGAGCCAACTCAGTCAGGGCAGAAAAATAGGTTTGCATAGAACTTGTCACACATGGGATAATTGTGCATTGTCAGTTGTGAACACTTCAGTGCTGCCAACTTATAGAGATGTGTTTTGCATTGTCACCTAGCCAAATCAAAGGGCCTTACTGTTGTATTTCACAAGCAATTACATTTGTCAAACTGGATGGGATGTTCAGCCCATATAGTGCAACCGTGTTACCACCACAGTGGAATCGATTGTGTGTGTGAAAGTATCATGTCACCTCCACTGAAGGCACACATACACTTCTTTCACATTACATATTGCATGGGAGATACACACTGAACAGCAAGTTTTGAAATATATCACTGATAACAGGTCAATCATCCATACACCAGTTTTGATAGTTAAACAACCCAATGCAGAAAGAACATCACAGAAGCCTTGGATCCCACACAATACAACAAACACTGATGAGTGACAGACGACACAAGATAACAACTGCCATGCAAAGTGATAGTCAAGGTGCAACCAACAACCAAATATTCACCCTCATTTTCTCTTTCAGCTGATCAGCCATGGATCATGATCCCATTTGCCAACCCAAGCACAGCAGCAGAGAGTGCCTATAATGAGACACATCGTAGGACACCCACCATAGTTGAGATGAAGTCCAGATTCAGGTGCCTGGACATCACCGGAGACAGCCGCCTCTATTTACCTGAAATGGTCTGCAAGATCATTTTGACCTGTGCCATCCTGCACAAAATTTGTGTAAGGAGGAACATTCCCCTCTATGAACCAGACCGACAAATGCCTGAAGAGGAGGAAGAGGAAGATGCTGTCTGTGAAAATGAGGGGGAACATCCAAACACAGCTACAGGATTGCGTAGAAGACAACACATCGTACTAAACTTCTTCTAACTACAGTCACCATCACAACTTTGTCATCATATGTCATTAAACACCTAACTTCATCACTCAATCACGCTCTGGGTAATTTATTATGCATCACATGATCCCTAGGAGTCATAATCAGAGTTTAGCCTCATGGAACATTGCAGAAATACAGATTAGGATGCTGAAAAGTCCACATCACATTTGATTACAGAACCTGCAATCTGTGAGCCTGACTGGTTCCTGTCTTTGCGTTAACCATAGAGGTTCCCCGTGGCTACATTTGTCTCATAGTTGCTTTCTATGCTATCTCTTTCCTCCTGGGGAATTGTGTCTGGTAGGTCTACGATGAATCCTCAAATGTATAGTATAGTTTAACCATTTTACTTATCATATTCTGTTCTGGGACATGTATTCAAATGGCCTAATCCAGCCCCCATCCCTTGTCTGGTTTTGCATGTATTCATTAGTGCCAAACAGTGACAGTGTGTTATGGCTGTATGCATAGATTCGGTACGGTGCCTCCAGCGCAACAAACAAGGGTTGCTAATGTGTAAGTAAGGACAAAACATGTTCGTGCTGTGACGGTCCACACACAGATTCATTTCTGCCACCACATTTTGATGGTGCTTGGGTGGTGACCAGCTGTGAGATTAATCAGCACAGACGCACTGATGGTCCCTGTTGCAGTGGGAATATTAGAGCCCACCCTGTGTACAAATGTTGTGATGAAACCTGCCTGCTTCCTATTACTTATCCATAATGTATTTGAGCACACCAAGGTTGCTCTGTCGTCAGCCTTCGAAACGTTCTGCGTTGCCATAGCTGGACTATCCCATGTGTGTCGTTCGTTGATCTTTGGCTTTAGGTCAAATCTGCTTTGAGGGATACTCTGATAATTCAAGGGTTGGCTCCATAGACTCATGACTAGACCTGCACGTAAATGTGACAACATGGACGCCAATACTGACACAGGGTACACATGGCCACACACTTGAACTGGACACCTTTGTGCAATTAACCACTGGAAATATGTGAATACATGCAGCATGGTCTGCTGGTCCTCCACAGCCACAGGAGATACATAGGTCATTCACATAACTCAAACTGTGATGTACACAACAATTTTAGGATTGGATTTGAGACTCTGTGTCACAAACATTGTTCTTACCTAGCATGTTCAAATGATTGACTCATGGGTAGTGTACACACAAGTGACCATGAAGTGCTATCCAAAATTTCATTACATGTGAGGGCTAACATATCCGACATAGCCATTATCACCCGTCCTCTATCTATCCTGTGTATAGTTCGTCATGGGAAATGTTTTGTCCCCAAAGTCAAGGAAGTACACACAGCATAAGACGCAACAGATATAACAAACACATATTATGACTAATGTACCTCAATGAATGGCATCTGAAGGTTATACACATTTAAAACACATTCATACATGCACATTACGCCAAAATGTTCTCGTGACGTTCCCACAGAGGCACAAATAATTTGAACAGCCAATTCACAGACAGAAACACAGAGGCCATGAGTCTATTTATTTAGTTGCGTATCCTTGCTGTCCTCTATTGATGCAAACAAATGTTCAAACTAGAAAATACCTATTTTATTTCCAAAGTTTGTGTTGCTGTTGCGTCAGTTGAGAGAGCTAATCCGGCACAACAATATGAGTATAATGTGCCACAGTAGTATGGTTTGCCACATGTGCCCAAACACTAGAACACACACTGCAGGTCATACCATCCTATCTTTGACCATCCTATCTTTGTATACTTATAGGCTGCATGCATGTAAAAAATTGAAAAATCCCACAAACACAGTTGAAGACAGATTTTTTTATGCAAACGCGTCAAAAAAGACTCATATGCATCAAAATATAACGCAAATGCGTTCGAAAATGACACTCACACACATTATACATCAATTAGGGTCATATGTACGAACCCTTTTTTTCCCTAGACACAGAATGGGTAAAAACCTTTGCTACATCTGGCCCTTAGACCCTAAGCGTTAATTCCAACACTGCACCCAAGAAAAGAGGTTATCCATTTAAAATGTATTGATCCTTGAATGTGGGTGAATATTCATGCATATGCGTAAAAAAAAATTGACGCAAACCCTGTAAGCGTCACAAAATTACACACAAGAAAAAAAAAGGCCCGCAATTGAGACATGAAGTGATGTAATAAGATGTCCTGTTTACAGAAATGGTACAGTGGGTGTACTTTCACTTTCACTTTGCAGTCTGTGATTATTCTAGACTGTGTGGTTGTGTCTTGAGTTGTCTCTGTGAATATTGGGAATTTGTCTTCTGTGTGCTATTGATATTGTATTTTGGTGTTTTGTAAGTGTCTGTGGTAATCTGTGTAAGTGTTTTTTTGGTCATTTATTGTAATTAGATTTGTCTTTGTACTGTTGGGAGTCTGTTTGTGGGTATTGTTAGTTGGGGTATTGTTGGGCTGTCTGTGGGTTAGTTAAGTTTCCTTTACCTACCTCCTTTCCCTGTTTTTTCCTCTTTACCCTTTTCTATCCTATTTTTATTGATATGTTGGGAAGGCCATGTCTGAGGCGAATGGGTGAGGAGGAGCTAGGGGCATTTGTGTGGCTGGTGTGCCACTTACTCCTCCTGATGTTGGAGGCTGGGGGCCGGGTGATACAGGGGTATCACGCGGAGGCAAGAAGGCTCAGGAGGGCAAAGGTGCTGTTCCACTTGCGGCGCATATTCAACAGTCAGCGCAACGACCATCAGTTGAAGCATCGCTGGGCTGACCTGGTGGCCCGAGAGCAGGACCTGCTGGACCACCTGGGTCTGGTGATTGGTGGCCCTGTTGGTAAGTACAAATTTGACTAATGTGTACAGTACAATGCGCTGGAGTGACAATAGCAGATTTTGTGACATGCTGCATGCAATGTTTGTGGTCATGTGGAGTGCAAGTTGAACAAACTATGGCCCTGATTTATACAAATTTTGCAACGCATTACCATCATTTGTTGATGCAAAAGCTGCGCAAACTTATAAAAGACAAATTTATCTTGTAAATTGTGCCACTTTTGCATCAATAGATGATGGTAATGCAGCACAAACAAAATTTTGAATCAGGGCCTGTGAGTGTACCAGGAATGGGATTTATTTCACATGCTAATACAAGGAACCAATGTAGTCCCCAGTTTTTTTAAACCATGTCTGAACAGTATTCATGGCCATACGTACAAAGATCTTCCTAACCTCTGATAATATCTTAGGCCGATATTTCTACTTTGTGCTGCATTTGTGTCATTTCTGGATGCAAAAGTATATCACACTTGCTACAATCAGATTTATTTTGGTAATTTCCATAGCTGTAGTGTAAACAAATGAAGCAAATGCAACACACAAAAAATTACACATCTGGCCCTAAGTTAATTGTTTCTGTATGTTTACGTCTGGAAAGAAAATCTTTCACATGGCCAAACCCAAATGTGCCAGGATGCTACCAGATTGCAGTAGCACAAAACAGGTTCATCTCGTGGCTTTTTGGAGTAGGCGTTGAAATCCTATCGTAGCAGGGTCCAACAATATATTTGGCTTGGGTGCAATTGCTGGTAGAGAGCTAGTGCAGTTACCATCTGTGTCACTTTATAGCCAAACTATTTTGTAAACTGAATGGCTCATCATGGGATCCCTGCTCTTTGTGAATGCATGGTCACAAACTATTTATTAGCATGATGTGGTGCAAGGGACCACTGACTGCTTCCATTATATAATTTAAGTGAGGAAATAGGTTGTTATTTTACTTTTGGTACACCCCTCCTGATATAGTGCAGCATATGTACAATTATTAACTTCTCAGTATGAAGGCTGTCACAGACATGGTGGCATGCTAAGATCAGAAGGCCAGCAATCCTGTGAGTGCCGCCGTTCCCAAAGTGCTTTTAAATAGAGACCTACCTCATCATGATTGCAGAAGTAGGACATTTGCTAACACATGTTTTAATTAGCAGACAGTGTCAGCTCAGTTTTACTACCACTGATCACCCAACTTGGCAATTCTAAGTTAATGAATCTGGCAAAGTGTGATTTACAATACCAGATATAGGTACAGAGGGCCCAGAGTAACACATTTCATGTGCAATGACAACACCTGTGCCCATGCATTCTGTCAAGGATGATCAAATTAGACACTGTCAGCATACATCCTTTTGATGTTTTGATCTGAAAAGTGGCCATTCCATGTTTAGCGTAACATTGTCATCAAGTAACACACACGATCCCTGCCATCATGTTGTCATAGGGGGCATATCTGGCTCTGGGTCCACTGCCAATGTGGCATATGTAACCTACACACAACACTGGCACACACATAATGGAACACTAAAAGCACAATAATTCCTGAATGCAAATCAACCCACACAAGCATCACACAGTTGCTCATTGTCCCTTGAGGCACAAGCCACAATATCTGAGTCACTGGTATTGCAGTGCACTAGGAAAGTGGCATTGCATGTGTCTCCCAATTACAAATGATGAAATGGAGTACCCCCTGGAATGAATTAAGCACAAAATTGAGTAATCATGTTTGGCACCACATGGTTGTTAGCAGCAGTGCCTGTGTGCATATGTGTGTCTATCACTCACTGGAGTGACAGTGTCAATACATCTTTGCAGTAGTATGTCTGTCGGGGTGTCTACATGCCTGATGTGCAGCTCTATCATATAAAATGTCACACACAGTGATTTGTTGTTTCAAGTTTTGTGCAGTGAGCAGACATTGAGCACATATCACTCTTCCATGTTTTACAGGTGGACCAGCCCCCTACACAATTGGTGAAGTGGCTTGATTTGTTGACCCAGACTTATCCAGTAAGTGTTAATATGTTTGTCCTTTGTTGTGTTTGCAGCTGTTGTGTAATTGACTCCTGTGTGTTGGACTCATTGCAAGGTATGATGTGCTGGCACGTGATCTGATATGTGACTTGACTGGAGGTTGACATTTTGTTCCATGGTAGAGTTAGACATTCTGTGGTGGAGAGTCATATATTGGGAGTCGAGTGCTGCACAATAGGCAATGGCAGGTGAACAAGGTGATTTGTTGCTACATTTATACCAATAATTAATTTGGAGGTGGCCAGTGTCATAAATTAGTCAGCAAGTCATACTCTAATTCACATGACCAGTGATGCATACGTTTTACACACAGACTTGTGCAGCCCTGTTAAGTAATGAACATGTATGGGCGACTGTCCCGTAGCATCTAGCTCCACATGTTGTACTCCATTTATGTGGCACTTGAGTGAAATGTCATAGTTGTGCATGCAGGTCAAGGCCAGATGGGTGCTTGCATCAATGTGCTTAATTTTGGAAAGGTGTCAGTGAGATCTAATGATGTTGACCATTGTCCGCAATTAGAGAAATAAATGTAGATGTGATTGTCCAATGGTTGACTCAGTCCTAGTTAGCAGCCCTCCTTACCTGTGGTAGACTGACTAAACACATGCACAGCTGTCCAAAGATTTGTGGTTGTCCTTGATGTTTGAAAGTATGTGCTGCATGTCCATCCCCCCCTGAGGCACAGGGTTAGGGCTAGAAAATATTTGTACCTAGGTGTGATGATCACAGTGTAGGTGATAGACATGTAATTCAAGCATTCATGTGTTCCAAACTACAATGCCCCCTCATGATTACCAACTGCATACCATCCTGGCAGTTCCATATACAAATCACAGGTCTTGTGTGCCTTGATTTTGATCCTGAAGATAGTTATTAGTTGGCCTGGCACATGTTGAGTACTTGCAGCATTTGTTATGTGACTAATAGCAGTACAAATATGCACAGATAATTTAAATAAGTACACACCTTGTTGTGCATTGCTGTGCTGTTAGATGGTTGATGGGTAGGCTGCATTGGCATGTCATTCCTCAGGGACATTCTATCATCTGTACTGTGATTTTGACTGTATGTGTTATTTTTGAGGAAGTGTTAGAATATGATCTGTATATGTATCACACATTGATGTAACTAATGTTTGCCTGTCTCTATTTTTACAGCTGCCAACATGAATGTCCAGGAGATACAGATATTTCAGAGGCGGGCAGTGCGCTACCTCCACATACTCTATGTGGAGGCTGGGTTCCGCAATATGGCATGGAGATATCGACATGAAAGAGCCACAGGGGTATGGAGGGCATTTAGCCAAGGGGGGCCAGCATTGCCCACAACTACTACCACCACCACAGCTCAGCAGCTCAGACCACAGTGGCCCCAGGGATGTCAGCAACTCCAGCAGGTCCCTCAACCTCGTCAGCCCAGGGCCCACAAGCAGCACCTCTTGCACCTCCCCCTCCAACCATGGCACCCGCACCAGCTTCTACAAGTGGTACCCAGACAACCCGAGCTGCTGTATTGGACATGACAGAATTTCAGACACTTAAACTTGACATGCAACATGTGTCACACCGGATGGACAGGCTGCAGTAGGAGGTGGCCCACAATAGCAGATGACTGCAGGGGATTAAGAAGATCCTGCAGAGGGCCAATTTGTGACCTTTTGATCCTCACCCAGAATTCCCTCCCAACCCTCCTCTTTCCTTGTTCTTTTCTTTAGTGGGTTTAGGGGGCTTAGTGTTACGTTAGAGTAGACTGTTAGTTAAGTTAGTATAAGTGGGTTGGGGTGGTGGGTGTTATATTATTACATGTTTTTTTGTGGGTGGGTGGGTGGGTGGGGGATGATGTTGGGGTTTATGTGTATAAAAAATATATATATATATATATATATATATATATATATATATATATATATATATATATATATACATATATGTATATATATAAAACAAAACAAATACAAAAAAATATATTTGTTTAGGATAAGTTAGTATGTGTTAAGGTTAGTATATGTTGTCCTACACGTGTCCCATCATATAAGAGGGGTGGGGGGTTGATGTTTAGAGTGTTTAGTTAAATGTGGTAAGTAAGTTTAGCTTAGGGTAGTTAGGGCCAGCTGTGGGTAATGTATAGTTAGGATAGGTTAGATTAGTTTAGGTGTTTCCCAATGTTTAAGTTTCCCTTCATAGTAATATAATAAAGTTGTATGTACTCCTTTACAGTATGTGTCATATGCTTGGGGATCAGGGCCTTTGCATGAGTGTACAGTGTCAATTAAGTATTTGTATTTGTGTTCCATCCTGCATCCAAATCCCATTCTTGACATGGTTATTCCCACTTCCAAATGAGCTGTCACATTGGAACCTACAACAAAGCTACTTCTCTATGCATCTGCCATCCATTGCATCCACCAATCAAGGTAAGTATGGTTCCCAATGTGTTGTAAAGGTTGGCATGATTTTAAATCTTTCATCGTTTGAGTCCTGTGTTGGAATCTTGGGAACTGTGGGACGTCTACCTCCAGCCTGATGTTCATGTGAACCCTGATAAGCTGAGTGATGTCATAATCTTATGATGTTCTGTATACATAACTCACACCTATCATCTCTTACATTGTACTCCCAGGTTATATAATTGTCCATACAGTTGTAAACATCCATTCCTGCTGTATGGTGTGTGTGTGATTAAAGGTTAGAGTCAGATGTCACATACATAATGATTGTCTTGAAAGGAATGTGGGCCACATTGAGTTTCATCTTGTACATACTTTGGACCTGACATATTCAGTTCTACACAGCATTATACTGTATGTGATCTTTTAACTTCAGATATAAGCCTAAGGAAGCACAGATGATGATAAAATCAAGACCCCTGTGCATAATTATCAGCCCACATTCTTTCTATGTTGTATTGACATTCTGTGGCCATTGACATGTTACATACATCACAAATCTCCTACACAGTTGATGTGTCACATTACACAGAGACAAAGTGGTTGTGTAAATGCTATTTATTTTAAAGTGCTGTAGTGCAATATTTACATTGTCCAGGATTGCACGTCCATTAGTGTGATGCCTTCTATTGTGAAGCAACACAAGTGCAATGGTGAGGGACATGTCATTGGACATGCTGTGGTGAAGTGTCATTCAGTGCAGAGGAACATGAATTGCCAATGAGGTAGTGAGAGACAATTGCAGTGCATAGTGGTAGGGTAAACAGTGCGCTGGAGAACAGTGCATGTTACCAACTGTAGCAAGACTGGCATGTTAACAAGCACAGGACATAGGAAATCAGTGCCCATGTGGCATAGACTGGTGCTACTGGGTATTCCTACGGGTGAAGGTGATCTGTTCCATGTCTTCATCTTCTGATGTGTGTGTCGTCTCCTCTGCCCTTGGTGGTGGTGGGTTTGAAGGGGAAACACACACTTCAGTGTTTGAAGATGTGGAGTCAGAATTCCCAGTAGCTGCCAACTGAGGGTCTATTAAGGGCATTACTGCAGCACGGAGGAGCTGCTGGTTCTTGAGTATTGCAGCTACATCACTGTGGTAGGCAGCCAGTTCGGCCCTGACGGGGTCATGATTGCAGCCGTGCACGCAGTGATATGTTTGGGATGCCAGGTGTTGTGGCAACTCCCTAACTGCTTCGGTAAAATCCCTCACTCATTGTTGTAGTCCTTGCCGTAGGGATTGTTGCACTTGCATGGTTGCTGATTGTTCTGCAGATGACATCATGCACATTCGCATCCCCTCAAGGCTGGCTGCCATATTTTGCATCCCCACCCGCACCTCCTTGGCCAGCTCCCGCTGTACTCCCACTACTGTGGTGGGTGGGTCTCCTGTGATAGCTGCTGCATCTGTGCTCCTCCCTGCGACTGAAGGCGGGGTCTGGAGGGTTACAGAGACATCTGGGAGGGTTTGCTGGCTAATGGTTGTCAGCTCGTCATCCATGTCATCAGGGAAGTTCAGGACAGGCATATCCACAGGAGAGCCAACGTCCTCTAAAATTAGATATTGTACAATTAGTGTGTCTGTGTTGTGGAAGTTGTAATGTGATGTCACTGACTTCCTATTAGTGAGACATTGTAATCTTGGTTCCTGTTCATTGTTCCTGTTATTAATATTTACATTCTCACAGGCCTATGCCCAACCTGCATGTCACATGTAGTGTGGGCAGTTTGGGGAATTCACACATCACATCCTCTAGGTGTAGGTTCTATCCAAATTGTGTGTTGCCACCTTCTTGTTCTACTCAACCCTCCCTCTACTTCCATTAGCGTGGTGAGGCCTTGCAATGGCTGTGGGTGTTCTGATGCCACTTGCACCACACTTAACAATATGGGTCTGACCCAGTCTCTGATATTTCACATACACCTATACGTTGCTGAGACCAAGCACATACTATGTATAGCATTGGCATGGCACGATACAGGTGTCAGCTTTGGTAGTGTGTCATGTTGATGTTTGCAAATGTGTGCTACATTTCATCGCACTAATGGGCCTGGTAGTGTTCCATTTCCTCTTATGACTGTGCGGGTGTGTTTCACTAGCTAGACACATATGTCCTCCCACTCAACGCTGTTGTCTTAGCAGTATGACAGTTGGGACGTTGCAAGGTGGCATTGCAGCTATTGTAACACAGGCACGGGGTGCACCCTGGATGGGCAGCATGGGTATGACATTACTGCTGTGTACTTCATAATGTAAGTAACTATACCTGATGTTTATTGTGCCTATAGACATTAGCATTTGACAGGATTTACACTTTGGTAGGAATTAAAGGGAATTGATAACGTTGTCATCCTGAACCCTCTATTTTGGGTGTGTTTGATCCATGGGCACCTAACTGCCATTTGCTACTTGACCAGCACACACAGCACAGGTGGTAGTGGAAACTGTTGTCAATGGTACATGCCACTTGCGGATATAGCTTGAGACTGGAAATTGAGCCCTAGTTCATGTAGCGACAATACCAGCTGTCCTGTGACAGCAGGCCAGTTTTATGTTCTACCCTACCCTCCTGGACTGGCTTTGCCTTTCCAACAGCCTTGGCATGGCAGAGTACCCCCATGCAAAGGTTGTTGGTGTAGTGTTGTGCTGTGCCCCTGGTTTCCCTTGCACATCCCATGCACCAGTGCCGTGCCCCTTTGCCCTTTCCAATGCCTGATTTACATGACTGAAATGCATTGTGTAGTAGGTATGTACGTCCCTCTGCTTGCAGTTAACATTTAGGCATTTTTGTCCCCCATGCAACTTACACTGCATCTGTGTTGTTTCCTGGTAGTCTGTGCTGCCCTGTCCTTGAATTCCTGTGACGATCTCCTCTGGGATGACGGCTGGCACCATCTCCTCCATCTGGTCCAGGGCCTCCTGCAGTGCTGGACTCCCACCTCCAGTCTGCAGTGCTGGCTTCCTGTTCCTTGCCATTTTTTCCTTGGTCCTGTGCTTGCAGTCATGCCAGCCTTTCTTGCACTCAGTGACTGTTTTCCGTACCTCTGCCACACTGTTTATCTTGTCAAAAATTTGTTGCCAAATTGCCTCTCTCCTTCCAATTGGTAATTATGAGGTGACAAAAATTTGATGCTGGTGTTCCGTCACCTCTCTGACCAGTATTTCCTGCTCCTCTGTACTTAACCGACACTTCCTTTTCTTCTTCTCCCTCTCCTGGGTCTTGTCTGGGTCCTCCTGGCTGATTCCTAGTCGATTGGGGTCTCCCTGGGGTCTCTCCTGGCTTCTGAGATCCATTTTGGAGCTCCTTAGCACTGTTTGCTGCGTTTGCGTCGCTTTTTGCCTCTATTGCGGGGAAAAATGACACGTATCTGGTTTGTGACGTCGTCAACCGGATTAGAGTAATTTTCTCCACGTTAACATAATTTTGCTTTACGACGTGGTGCAATGGTTGGAGTAAAAATACAAAATTACTCTAACCCGTAGTTGCGCCACGGTGCGTCAAAGTATAAATTTGACGCCCAGGTGGCACAAAGAAATGGGGTTAGCCAGCGTAAACCTTTTTGACGTAAAACTGCGTTGGGGCAGTTTTGTGTCAAAAAGTATAAATATGGGCCCAAGTTTAGAAATTTACCAAGGGCATTTACGAGTAGTATCTTTAGGTCAGCACTTGGGAGGGGAGATCCCATGTCTTTTTAATATGGTCAAAATATATTTTTTCATAAGCCGAATTGCCTCATTCTCAACTTAGCTTTCTATTTAAGAGCTTCTGAATTTAAAAAATCGAATTTTCCTAAGGACATGGTGGTTGGTTAATTGTTAAGATCTTTTTGCAATATCAAATTGTTTGTGATGGGCTATTTTGCCAAGAAAATGTTTAATGCACTGGGAGTTTTAAAAAAAACAGATAAGTAGAATTTCGTGTGTTTGAAAGAAAGGATTTGAAAGAAAAGTTTAATGACGTGGATTGGCTTAATTTAGGAGGCAGAACTATTTCTCATCAGCAATCAATTTTTGCACATTTCATATAGGCAGGTGTATTGACACATGCAGATACTGGATGGGAAACAGAACTCACAAATGGTTTGGCCACATATTTAAAACGGGTATATAACACCAACCAAGCTGTACATTCCAGAAAAATAATTCTGACATCTCAACCATCGACCCCGTTTTGATGAATAATCTTATGTGTAGATGTACCTAAATCAGCAGGGGCTGAATATCTAACTGATGTCAACCAGGACTCTTTCAGCAAGGGCTGGATATCTAACTGGTGTTAAACGGGACTCATAAACCCAAATAAAATCGAGGTTCCTGCCTCAATATAATCAATGTAGACAATACTGAAGTCACAGACGGCCTGTCAGTTTGGATATTCAACCTTTGACTTTGCCAAGTGTTCATAAAAACGCTTTAAGTTGTGAGATTAAGAATTACTTTTGTAAAGGCGATTTTGATACACGAATTTAAGACTATTCATTAAGAATTCACATTTCCACTTATGTAGTGTTAGTTTGTCCTTTAATCTTCTGAACTCACATTACCTTTCACCTTGAACTGGCCTTTGTCTAATTCAGTACCTTGACAATGTTATCTAAATTGGACATACCAAACTATACATTGTTGTTTCAGCTATCTAGAAAACCTGCAGCAAGTTGTGTCCACTTTCATCAGCTCACGTTTCCTAAATCCACTAATGAAACAATTATCTCATGGAAGAAATGTAAAAGTCAGAGATACTCACTGAAGTCAGTTTCGAAACAATGTGGGGCATATTTATACTCCGTTTGCGCCGAATTTGCGTCGTTTTTTTCGACGCAAATTCGACGCAAAACTCATGGAGTTAGCGTAATTTTTGGGCGTGAACACCTTCCTTGCGTTAATGATATGCAAGGTAGGCGTTCCCGTCTTAAAAAATGACTCTGATGCATATGCGTCGTATTTATACTCCCGGGCAAAAATGACGCCCAGGAGTGGGCGGGTCTAAAAAACCCGCATTAGCGCCGGATTTTAGCGCCTGGGTCAGGGCAGGCGTTAAGGGACCTGTGGGCTCAGAATGAGCGCAGAGGTGCCCTCCCCTGCCCCCAGGGACACCCCCTGCCACCCTTGCCCACCCCAGGAGGACACCCAAGGCTGGAGGGACCCACACCAGGGACATTAAGGTAAGTTCAGGTAAGTATTTTTTTAATTTTTTTTGTGGCATAGGGGGGCCTGATTTGTGCCCCCCTACATGCCACTATGCCCAATGACCATGCCCAGGGGACAGATGTCCCCTGGGCATGGCCATTGGGCAAGGGGGCATGACTCCTGTCTTTGCTAAGACAGGAGTCATTTCAATGGGGGTTGGGCGTCGTAAAAAAATGGCGCAAATCGGGTTGAGGCGATTTTTTTGCCTCAGCCTGAATTGCACCATTTGTGGACTCCCATATGCCATTTTCCCCCTACGCCGGCGCTGCCTGGTGTACGTCGTTTTTTTTAACGCACACCAGACAGCGCCGGCGGCTAATGCCGGCTAACTTAATTGAATAAATACGGCACCCGCATGGCGCTTCAGAATGGCGTTAGCCGGCGCAAATTTTTTGGGCGCAAAACTGCGTTGGCGCAGTTTTGCGTCAAAAAGTATAAATATGGCCCTGTATGTCTCATTTCAGCATCCAAGTAAAGTGAAGTTATGTTAAGTAAAGTTTATAAGAAAGGCCCATCAACCAAGATGGCATCCAGGTGCCATAGAAGGAGTGACCTACGTTTTCTGGGGGATGCCTAGCTGAAAAGCCAAGTTTTCAGATTCCATCTGAATTCAAGCAGGAAGCTGGCAGCTCTGATGTAGAGGAGAAGCTTGTTCCATGTCTTGGGGGCAATGACTGAGGAAGACGGGACTACCCATTTTTGTGCACCAGAAGCAGCGGATGTAGCAAAGTAATCCAGCCGATCTGAGGAGCATCTTAGGGGTGTGAAATTGGGTGCGGTCATTGAGGTAAGCAGAGCTTAAGTTGTGGAGTTCTTTGTAAGTGGGAGTGAAGAGCTTGTAGGTAGGGCTCTTGTAGTGAAGGAGTCAGTGGAGGTCCCTGGGGTGTACAGAGATGTGTATTTGTAGAGGGAGCTTTGATGTAATTCTGGCAGCTTTGTTTTGCACCATATTTACTACATTTTTACGCAGTGAAGCAGGCAAAAATGCTGAGCCTTGCTGCGCTACAAGAGAAGGAGACAGGAGGAGAGTGCCATATTTACAAAGACATGGCACTTTCCTCCCATCCCCTTTGGGTCAGTGCAGAAATTTACTGCTGTGCACCAGGTACACACCTTTTCACCATAGTGCACGGGTGTCAGAATGAGTCTTGCTTAAGTTTTGTACAGGAAGGATTGCCTTCCAGTACAAAATACTAAGCTTAGACTAACTTTAACACTTTTATCACTTTATATGTGTGCTGTAAAGTTCAGTACACATGCACAGCTAGAAAAGAATGGAGAATTAAAAGCAATTCTCTGTAATAGTACTAATTTGAAATGGGCATTATTTTTTAATGCAAAACCCTGTCTACTTTATTTTAGTTAATAGGGTTTTGCGACAAAAACTGTAGGTGTTTTCGTGGGAACGCTCATGCACCACCCATGGAACGCCCCCTTGTGCTAAGTAATGCAAAGCAGTGCTATATGTTACTGGAAAGTAAATTGGTAAAAAAAGATTTTGCATTGATTTGCAACCCTTTTGTGATGTAAGTAAGGTGCTAAATCTTACTAAATATACCCCTTCGTTTGTTGGTATGCTTGGGGTGGAAGCCTTGTGAAGGAAGTTACCATAGTATATTCTG
Organism: Pleurodeles waltl; assembly: GCF_031143425.1. NCBI lineage: Eukaryota > Metazoa > Chordata > Amphibia > Caudata > Salamandridae > Pleurodeles > Pleurodeles waltl. The sequence continues at coordinate 931,956,548 of NC_090436.1, read as the reverse complement.
TTGGTGATAAGTGCTTGTGGAACTATCCTGCAGGTGTCCAGAGGAAGTCATAGAATGATTTGTACGAGCATCTTGAGAGTGTGGAAGCACAGAGCTATTACTGTGTTGACTTTGAGATTTGGTTGTTTATTATGATGCTGAAGCTCCTGTCGGTGTTGGTTGGGGTGGGTGTGGTGACTAGGAACAAAGAGAGATATGGTTGCCAAGCAGGACCACTTCTGTATTGTCATCCATTGCACCCACCAATCAAGGTAACTATGGTTCCCAATGTGCTGTAAAGGTTGGGGTGATTTTAAATCTTTCATCGTTTGAGTCCTGTGTTGGAACCTTGGGAACTGTGGGACGTCTGCCTGCAGCCTGATGTTCATGTGAACCTTGCTAAGCTGAGTGATGTCATAATCTTATGAAGTTCTGTATAAATAACTCACACCTATAATTTCTTACATTGTACTCCCAGGTTACATAATTGTCCATACAGTCGTACACATCCATTCCTGCTGTATGGTGCGTGTGTGTGTGTGTGTGTGTGTGTGTGTGTGTGATTAAAGGTTAGAGTCAGATGTCACATACATAATGATTGTCTTGAAAGGAATGTGGTCCACATTGAGTTTCATCTTGTACATACTTTGGACCTGACATATTCAGTTCTACACAGCATTATACTGTATGTGATCTTTTAACTTCGGATATAAGCCTAAGGAAGCACAGATGATGATAAAATCCAGACCCCTGTGCATAATTATCAGGCCACATTCTTTCTACACTGTTGTATTGACATTCTGTGGCCATTGACATGTTACATACATCACAAATCTCCTACACAGTTGCCGTGTCACATTACACAGAGACAAAGTGATTGTGTAAATGCTATTTATTTTAAAGTGCTGTAGTGCAATATTTACATAGTCCAGGATTGCACATCCATTAGTGTGACGCCTTCTATTGTGATGCAACACAAGTGCAATGGTGAAGGACATGTCATTGGACATGCTGTGTTGAAGTGTCATTCAGTACAGAGGAATATGAATTGCCAATGAGGTAGTGAGAGACAATTGCAGTGCATAGTGGTAAGGTAAACTGTGCGCTGGAGAACAGTGCATGTTACCAACTGTAGCAAGACTGGCATGTTAACAAGCACAGGACATAGGAAATCAGTGCCCATGTGGCATAGACTGGTGCTACTGGGTATTCCTACGGATGAAGGTGATCTGTTCCATGTCTTCATCTTGGAGAGTAGGAAAACTACAAAGGTGAGTAAAATACCCCACCCCAGAGCCCAGTAGGAGAAAGTACTGCAAGTTTCCTCAGGGCACACCACAAGTTGTGATTATAGTTATTGCAAGAACCAAGCAAGAGTGCAAACAACAAATGGTAGGTTTCTGGACCTGAATACCTGCAAAGGAAGGAGACCAAGTCCAGGTGCCCCTGCCAAACTAGAAGAGGGTGCAAAAGAGGAGTCCCCGGTTAGAAGAAAGACTGCCGAAATTCACCAATGGAAGAATGTCAGGTTCCTGCATGATGCACTGGATGTCCCACAAAGAGATGTTGGATGCAGACGGGTTTCGGCACTTGATTCGTCAAACAAGCCTTGGTCCCAGGAAAGTCATGTTTTGCGTCACAGTGGCACTGTCTAGACCCAGGAGGGACCTGGGGACCTAAACTCAGCTCGAGGAGGAAGAGGGGGCCTTCAACACTTCAGAGAGCCCTCAGTCAACCAGACAGCACCCAGGGCAGTCCCAGGACACAAGGACAAAGGAGGTGCAAAATGTGTTAGTGCAGCACTGCAAAAGAAGGTCCCACACCGTCGGAGGTCAGCTCAGCGAGTTGAGCATCACAGGATAGAGTGCTGGGGACCTGGGCCAGGCTGTGCATGAAGGATTCTTGCACATAGTGTACAGAGGCCCCAGGAGGTGAAGATGACATGGAGCACAGGGGTACTGTTGCTAGTGGGGAAGGCAAGCTCTCACCACCTCCAAATTTGGAAATCAGGAGCTTAGGACTGCCGGTGTCAAAGGGGTCCACCACCTGTGTTCCAAGGAGCACACTCGTTGCCAGGACAGGAGTCCAAGGGAACCGGTCATTGAATTAGAAGGTGCCTGCAAGAGCAGGGAAGTGACTCTGTCACTCCACAGGAGATTTTGTCTGTCCTTCTAGTGCAGGGCGAAGACAGGGAGTCCCCAGAGTGTTCACACCATGGAAACATTTGCAGTTGCTGCCTGGAGCTGAAGTTGCAGAGGAAAAGTAGACCTTCTGGTTACTTTGTTGTTGTTACAGCGGTTCCTAGAGCAGTCTGTGGTCGATCCGAGGTCAGAGGATGAAGTAGTAGTTGCAGAGGATTCCTGCTGGAAACTTGCAACTAGAATCTGATGAGAAACCCACAGGAGAGACCCTAAATAGCCCTGAGAGGGGGATTGGCTACCTCATCAGGTATGGACCTATCAGGAGTGGTCTCTGACATCACCTGGTGTCACTGGCCACTCAGATGCCTCAAGAGTGTCCCCACACCTTGGAAAACAAGATGGCTGAAGTCTGGAACACACTGGAGGAGCTCTGGGCACCATACCTGGGGTGGTGATGGACAGGGGAATGGTCACTCCCCTTTCCTGTTTCCAGTTTCATACCAGAGCAGGGACTGGGGATCCCTGAACCGGTGTAGATTGGCTTATGAAAGGATGGCACCATCTGTGCCCTTCTAAGCATTTCCAGAGGCTGGGGGAGGATACCCCTCCCCAGCCTGTAACACCTATTTCCAAAAGGAGAGGGTGTAACACCCTGCTCCCAAAGGAAATGCTTTGTTCTGCCTTCCTGGCACTGAGCTGCTCAGATCCCAAGAGGGCAGAACCCTGTCTGTGAGGTGGCAGAAGCTGTAGCTGCAGTGCAAGCCTCAGAAGGCTGGTTTGGCAATACTCGGGTTCCATGGCAGAGCCCCCAGGATGTATGGAATTGGCTCCCCAATACCAGATTTGGAATGGGGGGACAATTCCATGATCTTAGACAACTTACATGGCCATATTCGGGGTTACAATTGTGAAGCTACATATAGGTATTGTATCCATACACTCACAAAGTCTGGGAAATTGGCCCAGGACAGCGTGGGGGCACCTTTGCTATTTCAAGGGTGCCCTCACACTTAGTAACTTTGTACCTAGCCTTCAGTAAATGAAGGTTAGACATATAGGTGAATTCTAAGTTACTTAAGTGCAGGGAAAATGGCTGTGAAATACTATGCGTACTATTTCACAAAGGCTGCAGTGGCAGTTCTGTGAATGGGTTTTTCTGAGTTCCTTATGGGTGGCAAAAGAAATGCTGCAGCCCATAAGGATCTCCTGGAACCCCAATGCCCTGGGTACCTAGGTACCATATACTAGGGACTTATAAGAGGGGTCCAATGTGCCAATTGAAGTGGTAAATGGAGTCACTAGCCTCTAGAGATAAATTTAAAAGCAGAGAGAGCATAAGCACTGGGGTTCTGATTAGCAGAGCCTCAGTGACACAGTTAAGCACTATTCACAACACACACATTAGGCCACAACCTATGAGCACTGGGGTCCTGGTCAGCAGGATCCCAGTGAGAAAGGCAAAAACATACTGACATACTGGTAAAAATGGGGGTCTCATGCCAAGAAAGATGGTACTTTCCTACACACGCCTTCTGGTTTTCATGCATAAAAGTTCTGACAAATGCTCTTGTTATCGGACATGTTATTTGTAAATGCATGGCCCCATGAATTGATGTACAAAGCTGCCTATGACACTTTTGTCTGTATGTATTTAATTCTCCTTCAACATTATGAGGGCTGTCTCATTGCTATGGTTTGCTCTAAATTCTGAATGAGGAGGGGTAAAATTATGGCATGTTTCCAGGTGTCCTGCAAGGTGATGTTTGAGAGTACAGGTTGAGTGCCGAGGTGAATGTGGAGTGGATGGAATCCAGTTTTTTGATGAAGTTGTAGCGCAGGCTGAGGATGCTCCACAATTCATTGATCTCATGGTGTTTCCCTGACGGAGATTTTCTCCCAGCCCAATTATTATGTGCATGGTGTGGTGTTGATGGTGGAGTCGAGGCGTCAAGGAGGTTGAGAGTTGTGGCATCTGGTTGGGGGATTAACTTGTTTTATATGGTCCTGATTTTCTCTGAGAAGTGAGTGGATAGTTTTTTGAGTAGGTTGTATGAGGGACTGACCACTGTGGAGCTTGTGTGCATGCATGTGAATTCCTTGACAATGGAATTAAGGTGTAATGATAGATGTTGTGGGCTGGCTTAAAAATGGCTCTGTCAGTGGTGATGTGGATTAGGCACCATAATCTTTCCAGGTGCTTGCAATGTGGTTTTGTGTACTGGAGATCATTGGTGTAACAGCTGGTGTGGGGTGCCGTCCAAGGATGGAGTTTGTTTAGACCAGGGGCAGGGATTCTATCCAAGTGGTTATACACTTGTTGATACTGGAGATGGCATCGGTGAGGCTGGTGGGTGGGGGTTCAGCAAGTGAGGAATTCTCAATGTCATCTGTAATTTTCTTCCATTGCCATCAGGAAGTCAGAATGTTGGCAGATTTAGCATGAGCAGGGAGTTGGATATTTAGGGGCATATTTATACTCCGTTTGCGCCGATTGTGCGTCAAAAAATTTGACGCACAATCAGCGCAAACGTTGCCCCATATTTAAACTCTGACGCCCGAGCCCGCGGATGACAAAATTCCGCCGTGTGCGTCATTTCTTGGATGCGGCAACCCGCCCTGCGTTAATGATATGCAGGGTAGGCGTTCCCGTCCAAAAAACGACGCAAACGGCTGTGCCTCATATTTATGCTTCCGGGCAAAAATGACGCTCGGCCGGGAGGCGAAGCCAGAAAATGACGCACAGTCCGATTTGCATCAAAATTTAACGCCTGGGTCATGGCAGGCGTTAAAATGGGGCAAACACACCTGTATTTAATCAGAACACACAGAACAAACAGCAGAGCAGCAGAGCAGCAGAGGAGCAACAGGGAGACAAGGAGGTGATTCTTATCCAGCGTGCACCCAGACGCAGAGCCCAGCAGCAACAACAGCAGCGACAACAACACCAGCAGGGACCCCAAAGGCAGCGCAGAAGGCAGGAGAGGATATTCCGCCCAAGAACAACCCTTCAGGGCCTCAGGAAACACGACATCATACAGAGGTACCGGTTGAACTGGCAGGCCATCCAGCAGCTGCTGCGAAACATTGAACAGCAGTTGGCCCCCACTTTGGTGACACCCGCACCATACCAACAGAAACAAAGCTGCTTGCCGTACTTCACATGCTGGCAAGTGCCTCATTTCAAACAACTGGTGCCCTGGTTGGCGGAATATCCCAACCATCATTCTCCGCATTTCTGCCAAAAGTACTGGATGCCATCATTCAACTGACACTCCGCCACATCTGCTTCCCTAACACACTGCAGAAGCAGCAGGAAACAAAACAGGGGTTCTATGCAATCAGTGGCTCCCCACACGTCCTTGGTGCAATCGACTGCACACATGTACGCCGTGTGCCACCTGCTGCGACTGAACACCTCTACCGCAACAGGAAGCACACACATTCAATCAACGTGCAGGCCATAGTCGATCACCAGGGATTGATCACCAACATCGTGGCTAAATATCCTGGGAGTGTACATGCCTCATTCATCTTCCGTCACTCTACCATCAACCAACACTTCCAGGATGGACGGTATGGCAATGGACTACTTGTTGGTAAGTACAAAAACCTACTTATATACTCACTGTACAGCAACCCTCTAGGACACACAACACATACACCACAACAGCAACATGTCAACAGGAACACACTGAGGTCATGTTTCATAACTCACCATTGAACCTGTCACACATTGGAAATTACTGTACAGCCTAATGTGAAGACGTCAATGAGTGTGGTTTCCGAAATCTCACCTTGCAAATTGTAAGTCTCACAATGACCTTTACATTAATACATTGCATAAGTCTAAAGGTATGGGATGTCCAGGGTACTTCCATATGAACGTGCTAACAACACTTATAAATTAAACTCTACATTGAACTATCTACTCACCCCAAGTGAAGACACAAGGACACCTGTATCACAAGTCACAATGTTAGGGAGGGCACACTGCACTGAAAATCACCAAACATACTGATGACAAACGGTTAGCAGACAAACATGTGCTCAGCCAAGGTAAAAACACACTGCAGATGGTATAGCCTGCAAGTATAGGATGTCACATCAGTACACAAAAGAGTCACAGATAACACAAGACAACTACTGCCATGGACGGTCTTTTCAATAATGCAAGCTACATCAACATGATCCCATTCTGTTTTTTTCTTCCAGCTGATCAGGGGTATGGCATCCAGCCATGGCTAATGACACCATTTGGGAACCTTAGTACTGCTGCAGAGCGGGCATACAACGACGCCCATAAGAGGACACGCAGCATTGTCGAGCGGACCTTCGGGATCCTCAAGTCAAGGTTCCGCTGCCTCGACATCACTGGTGGTAGCCTACTATATTCCCCCGAGATGGTCTGTAGGGTCATCCTCACATGTGCAATATTGCACAACATTTGTGTCAAAAGGAACATTCCCCTCCTCGAACCAGATGCTGGCCTGCAACAGGAGGGGGAACAACCAAACACGGCTGCTGGAGTGCATAGGCGCCAACAGATTGTAAATAATTTATTTTCATAATTATCACCATCACCACTTACTGCACTATTGTAAATAAACACTGATAACAAACACCACATTATGGTTTAGCCTATTCATTTCTGCCCACCTTTAGCTTGAAATATCAGAAGAAGAATGTCGTCTCATTGAGCAATAATGATATAACAATCAGGACACAGAAAAATACACTACAAATGTAATCGCCACCATACAATGGTCACATACACACACAATGTAAATGACAGACATCCTGTACAGTTCACCTTTGAAGGGCAATAGCTGAGGACCACACATATGACACACATACATGTAGGAAACATGGATCATCGCAGCAGATGGCACACAACTAAAAAACCATCACTCAACTAAGGGAAAACAGGCCTCATACATCAGCCAGTTCACATGCTTATGCTTCAGGAACAGGAATCTATTACCAGACTCTTGGCAACAGTAATTCCAACTACTTACTATCTTTGCAATGACTATCTGTCACTAGAGTTACACATAAGCAGAACATACACAGCACAAGTGCTACACCTATGACAAGCATCCAGCACATCACTACCCATCTACATGTCAGCCCTTTTCTAAAAACATTACACACACCTGCAGCTGGTCACACCCCACCTGTCTGAAGAGGTCCCTGGAATGCTGATTTGTGTACACTGAGATTCCCTCATCTACACACACACACTCACAAGAGTCATCCAGTGTGCCACACCCTTTCCTATGCCTACCATTGTCATAGTACCATCTCACTGCATGGAACTCAGCTCATATAATACACTGGCTTGGAGTTTTTAAGGCCTGGTATCACCTGTAGATTGATTCTCTTGTGAAAGGTACTGTAGGATAATGTTCAGCAAATCTCATCTGACAGGACTAGTGAGACACTGATGGAGGCCACACCAGTGATCCCCTCCATGCACACCACCCAAATGTACATGCCCCGCCCCTTCTGATGCCTCCTACAGCATAGATATTGGCATTTGGGCATTTACATCATTAAGCATTGCTACTAATGTTGCCGTGTAACACTGTATATGGTTTCATGTGTGACCTTCAAAACAACACAGGATATACACAGTGTGACATGTCAACTGTCTACTGCTCCCTCTGACCAGTCCTAGTCAGAACACTGATCATGTAATTACTGAAAGAACTTGCTCCTGATTGACCCAGCATCCTGTCAGCCTGACTGGCACCTGTCCGTGGGTCATCCTAAAGATACCTGTGGTCCACCTATGGACCACACGTGCTGTCCAAAACCTCTTGTACCTCAGACACTAATTTGTCATTAGCCTCATCAATGTATACTCAAATACATAGTATTGCATCATCTGACTGTTATTTGTATCAGATTTGTGACAGTGCCCTTGAATAGCTAAATCATGGCCTTTCCGTTGTCTGGCCCTCATTAATGCCTAAACTACAAAGTGTGACAGTGGACCTGGACCATAGCGTTTGATGGTGTAAGTGGCCTCCATCCGATCCAGCAACCTCAGATAATGTCCATGAAAAGTCAACACATATGAGGACCCTGACAGTTCACACGCAGAGTTACATTGTTCAAATAATAAAGATGAGTCGTGTGTGCTGAATACCAGCCATTTACTTCTGCACAGAGGCTACGATGTTTCCTGATACATTACCATCCACAGAGGCCAACTGGAGTACAAATGTTGCAATGACACATGCTGGATCCAGACACCTGAGACATTCTCTCACTCAGCACACCAAGGTTGCCCAGTTGAAAGTCTAATTACACGTCTTCAGTGACAGGGTGGGACCATCCACGTGTAGGTGACCATGTCCTCAATGACTTTTCTCAAATTTTGCTACAAACGATACTCATTAGATACACGATTAGCTGCCACTAACTCATGAGGAGACCTGGACGTTACAGTGACAACATACACCTTGACAGTTGATACTGGATCAATATTGGACCACACACATGTACATGTACCATCCAATCAACAAAATGGTTTCAAGCAGCCGATCACAGTAGTGTCCCAGTTGTAACCTAGCAGGAAGAATGAAACATGCCTCTAAACCAGGTAATGCATAAAGGGCCACATACATCAACAACCTATTTGCTATCATGACATAAGGAACGTTGAGATTTTGCAAAAAAATCAATGCAAAATGGTATGTCAGAATTCTCCAAAGAATCAATAGGGCAAACGTCAAATGGGCAAATGGGATTACAGATTAGCAAACAGTGAATCATACCCAATTTGCTTCCATGGGCCTGCTGCTGATGGTTTAGCATTACTGAATTTGGGAAACCCTTGGATAAAGTTGCAAGTCTGGAAGAGCAAACCCTAGGGTGCTGGGGGCCTAAGTCCACCTCTGCTGCCCCCCAAATATACATTTTTTATGCACATGTGAAGCACACACATGCATAACGCGCATGTGTGCCCTACATGTCAAAAGTGAAACACATTTTAGATAAATTTACTCGTAAATAGGCCATGGTTACCCCCAAAAAAAGTTTAGCCGACAATTGCACTACCTACTTGGCCTTAATTTAATTTTGAATAGCTTGATACATGTGGACACAATTTTGCTAAGGAATACATCCTGTTATCCCATTCATATTTTGAAATTAGCAATCAGCAATTACCTACATATGTGTTCAATTATGAGTTATATCCATTCTAGCCAATCATTACCATTGCACTGTGAATACCTTCTATACATCCTATAAGGGACATTTGCTATAGCTAACCTCAAAGTTTATCACTTAGCACCGTTTGGTCATGACAAAATTAATTTCTCAATTTGACAAATGAAAGACATATTTGTCATAATGCGTCATATTTCCACGCATACAGCTTGTGCGTCATAATTTTTGACGCACAGGAGTGCAGATAATGCAGAGTCAAAAATATATTTCATAAATAGATATCATAATATCCTGCATAACATGGCCTCCGTTTTTTTCCATTATGCGTCATATTTCCACGCATACAGCTTGTGCGTCATTATTTCTGACGCACATGAGTGCATATAATGCAGAGTCAAAAATATTTTTCATAATTAGATATCATATTTTGCTGCGGCTTAATTTTCAACTCTAGAACTGTAAAATATGCCTCAAACAAATATAATCTACCAATGATGAAAATTGTTTTGACTCTGCATTATTTGCACTCCTGTGCGTCCAAAAATATGACGCACAAGCTGTATGCGTGAAAATATGAAGCATAGCGGGAAAAAACGGCGGCCATTTTATGCAGGATGTGATGTAATAGGATATCCTGTTTACAGAATCTGTACAGTGGGTGTACTTTCACTTTCACTTTGCAGTCTCAGATTACTCTAGACTGTGTGGCTGTGTGCAAAGTGTTGTCCTGTGTATTAGTGCTTTTGTGTCCAGTGTGCCATCTCATTTGTGCTTTTGTCATCATTGTCTTGTTGTAGAATACTGTCTGAGTCTGTGTTGTATTAATTTGTCAAGTCCAGTGTTTTATTTATTGTCTGTGGGAGTCTGTTGTGGGTAGTGTAATATAGGGGATAGTTGGGCTCTTCTTCTTAAGTTTTCTTTGTATTTCCCCACTCTACCTTTCCCCATGTCCCCCTTTACCTTTTTCTACTACTTTTTCCCCTTTTTCAGTGCTGACATGTCTGGTAGGCCACGGCTTTCCAGGATGGGTGAGGAGGAATTGGGGGGGTTTATATGGCTTGTTTGCCATTTCCTCCCACTCATGCTGGAGGCTGGGGGTAGGGTGATACAGGGGTATCACACGGAGGCCCGTAAAGTCCGGTGGGGGAAGGTGCGCCATCACTTGGTGCGTCTATATGGTAGCCAAAGGAATGACCATCAATTGAAGCACCGCTGGGCTGATCTGATCTCCAGGGAGCAAGATCTGCTGGACCACCTGGGAATCAGGATTGGTGGCCATGTTGGTGAGTACAGATCAATTAAATGTGCACAATTTAAAGGTGTGTAGTGACATGTGATGATTGTTACCCAATCCGCCAGATAAGTAGCTGACTGTGTGTAATGCTAGGGAAACATACTGGGTAATTGATGCACAATGTGAAGGATGACAAATGCTAGCAGTCAGGTAGCTCATGTTTTCTACACATACCGGTTGCCTGTAGCAGAATGTAATGTAGTGCCGCCTTTGTGTCAGACAAGCGACACATTAATGACGCAATTAGGACTCTACAGGTCACAATAGCCAGTGAAAAATGGGTGTTGAAACATCATACCTACATATGTAGACGCCATAGTTAGACTGACATTTGTAAACCCTACATGATGCTGAAAATGAGTGCTGCCTTCACGTCAATTGAAGTTATCAATGTTGTCCACACATATGTCACATGTGTGTCTGGTTGGTGTGTAGGGAAAATGTTCTTGGAAGTGCCATGCCTTGTCGTGATAAATGTGCTCCTTCACATTTAATTGTTACATGCCTGATCTGAGCATGAACCATATTTGTTAAGAACTCAGGTGCCCTCGGCTAACATTTTAGACAGGTATTTATTGTCACTTGTGCCCAAATCAGAATAGGGATGGCAGTCCAAAGGTATGGACTAGGGTACAAACATCTATGTTTGGTGCCAATCACTATTATTTGGACACATCAATGTATGAAACTGTAACAACATGAGGTATTGCCAAAGTACCTGGCCCTCTGTACCATGTACCTATCAGTCACATATGTGTCATCACCACATAGGCTGTTTGAGAGGTCAGGCAGTCCTCAAGTAACCAGCTTTTGGATGTCTCTCTTGGATGCACATGATGAGATGAATGCACACCTATATTGTTTGTGCATACTAATGGAGGTGCATCTTTGCCACCACATGACTGTCCGGGCCACTGCATGTGTGTAGTAGGGTGTGTAACTGTAGCAGGGGACTCTTCTGATGTAAATGTTGCGCATGAATAATTCCATGCAGTATGAGCATGTGTGAAAGTGTTTCATTACTCATGTCATATTCTCACATTGTCTTTGTATTTGCAATTGTTCGTCAGTGCATGGATTCTGAGTATATTCTTCCTTCCATGCTTTACAGGTGGACCTGCACCGTACACAGTGGGAGAGGTGGCTCATTTTGAGGACCCCGACACCTACAGTGAGTGTTGCATGTGTGGTATTTTTTATGTTTGCTGGTGATGCATGATGGACTACTGTGTGTTCAACAGATTGCAAGGTTTGATGCGCTGCCCAATCATTAGTATTGTTCCATTATGGGGATTTCAGTTATCACTTCATTTTGAGTTGACCTATGCTTATCCATTTGTCTGATTTTGGGTCTGTAGGCCATTCCTGTAGGTCCCGCTATGGGGAATGGGGTGAGTCATGTGGAATACACTAGTTAATGTAAGAGTTGCTCTGGGACTCGTCTCGGACTGAGTCTGCATTTCAGACTGACATTCTCCCAGATAGCTTCTGCAAATGGCTTGTCTGAAATCTGCTGCTTCCCTAGTAAACGATGTACTGAGTACACTGTAGGTTGGATCTTCCGGGGCATGTACTTCCACAAGTTGTACTAGAAGTGTGTGGGACTACAGTGCAACGGCCTAGGTGTACATGCTATTCATGATCATGGGTGTTCTTGCTCCTCTGTGTCTGTAGAAAAATATGCCTCACTGGTAGTATGTGATGTTGGCCTACGTCAGTACATTTTGACATGTGTGGACCTTGGATAGGACAAGGTTTAGCTGACTCCGATTTGTTGACAGCCCTTCACTGGTGGTGTGTGTGTGGAGGCAAAAACATGTTGAGCTTTCTATACACTCCTGGGTGTGCATTGATTTTGGGATTGTTGGATGTTCTTCCCACCCCCCCTCAAAGTCAGCCATGTGTTTGGGAATAGGGTACCTAGGACTGTAGCAACCAGTATGTTACACCTACTTGTGATCATTTGAAACTTTCTTTTGAACCTAGTGTACACACTCGGTTATGGCACATGAGTTCTATACTAGCAAATCCAATTACAAATTGCAGATATTGAGGGTTGTGATTGTTATCACATACACTGACATATGGAGTCCAGGCAATGGGCGGAGGAGGTGCAGCATTAATGTAGGCTGCATTTGTAATTTTTATGATGAGAAGTTTAGGCTGATGTCGCCCAACATGTAGATAATTGTACATGCTATGTGTGAGATGACCTTTGTATGCAGGCTTCCCATGTACTTCCTCTGAGACTTTCAATGATCTATATGGTGATATGAGCTGTTACAACTACAGTAAAAGTAATTTCCAATTGACCCATTGTGCTATTCCACACAATGCATTTCCTATGGTAAATAGTTGCCCTTTCTCTTCACAGCTGCAAACATGAGTGCCGCACAGAGGCATGAATTTGAGAGGCGGGCCATGAGGTACCGACACATCCTGCAGGTGCAGTCGGGGTTCCGACGGATGGCCCGAAAATACCAGGCGGATCGGGCCTCCGTAGCATGGTGGGCCTCACCACAGGGTGGCCCAACGTTGCCCAATACAGCCACCACAACCACCAGTTCTCCCCAAGTGGCCCAGCAACGGCGGGGACAGTTGTCCCTGCCTCTGCAGCACGACCAGGACCCAGCAATATAAGAGCTGCAGGACAGTCCAGTGGGCTACGCTCAACACCCACACAGAGCACCTCTGCCGGCACACAGACAGCAGCAGCACCTCCAATTGACCCTTCGGCATTCCAGGCTTTGGACCGCAAAATGGACAAGTTCATTAGAAAGGTGGACAAGCTGAGCCAGGATGTGGCCTACATAAAGAAGCGGGTCAAGTCCATCAGGCGGACCCTACGGAGGGCCAACCTCTAGGACTGATATGGTCTATTTAAATGTATCCCTCCCCTCCCTCCTCTTTCCTTTTTATCATGATTAGTGGGCTTGGGGGATTAGTGTTAGGTTAGTATAGATTGTTAGCTTAGTTAGTGTTAGGGAGGAGGGTGGGGAGTCCTTATTCTTTCTACTTTTCATTATTGAGTGTGTGGGTGGGTGGGCGGCGGTCAATGTTGGGCTTCCTGTCTGTTTAGAAAAAAAAATATATATATATATATTAATATATAATTTAAAAAAAATACCAAAAAAATATATGATTGTTTAGGATAGTATAGTATGTGTGTAGGTTAGTATGTGTTGTCCTGCATGTGTCCTGTCTCATAATGGTGGGTGGGGGGTTGATGTTTAGATCGATTCGTTATATGTGTAGAGTAAGTTTAGCTTAGGTTAGTTAGGGACAGTTGTGGGTTAGGAGTAGTCAGGTTAGATTAGTGTAGGTATGACTTTTCCCTTAGTTGCCTCTGGTGTGATTACTATTGAATAAATATATAGTTAACCCTTTGCATTATGTGTTAACTGCTACTTGATCATGGCCTTGCCATCAGTGTAGTGATTGTTGTTCTATGACATTTGTGTCCTATGCTACAAACCAAAGAAAAAAGAGGTTTAAATTGGCAGCTACCCCTGTGCTAACTTGGTAAGTATCCACCAATTGATAGAACCACCATTTGGAGTTTACATGGATCACAAAGGATTTGTGTTGATGAGTATGTTTTCTACATCACAAGTGTGCTTCCAGACTTGGTATTGTGGGGAATGTTTTAGGTCGGACTGCAGTGTGATGTTCAGGGACATCTTTGTAGATGAGGTGTTGTTAACACTCTTGTCTTCTTGTCTTCATTACTGACATAGATCATGTGTGCAAAAAATCAGCATGAGTACCTATTTGGAAGTTTACTCAGAAAGGTTGATTGATGCTGTGTTTAGTTGTGACCACATTTATCAGCCACCATTAGTTGACTTTGATTTCTGTTGATGGAGCATTATTCTGTCCCACACAGCATGATTGTGTGTGGTTTCTCCCTTCATCAGTTATTCTCCTCAGGATGGGCAGGCCATGATGCAATCCTGGCCACGGCACAGATGTATCAGACTACATGATGTCAGGACAGTTGTATTGACAAGCTACATGGTTGTCACACAGGCACTTTTGAGTTATCTACTGCACAGTTGATGTGTCAAATTACACAGAGAAATATTAGGTGCGCAAGTGCTATTTATTGATAGGTGCTGTAGTGCAATATGTACATTGTCCAGGTTTGCTGAGTCCGTTCTAGTGCAATCTTACATGGTGATCCTACAGAAGGGGTGTGGATGATGCTCCTGACATGCTGGGGTGATGTTACTGACAGTGCAGAGGGACAGGATTTGCCAATTAGTAGGCGAGAGACATTCACTGGCAATGCTGACAAGTCATACAGTGGTTAGCAGAACAGTCATTGAGTATAGTTGTAGTGAGACTGGCAATTGACAAAATGTAGGACCTTGGTCAAAGTAGGCCATGGTGCAGGAACTAGTGCTTCCGGGTACTCTTCCGTGTGAATGTGATCTGTTCCATGTCTTCTTCTTCTGATGTGTGTGTTGCCTGCTTTGTCCTTGTTGTTGTTGGTTGTGAAGGGGCAACACACACCTCAGTGTTAGAAGACGTGGAGTCAGACATCCCGGTGGCTGCTCCCTGTGAAGGTCTTAAGGGCAGTACTGCAGCAAGGAGGGCCTGCTGGTTTTTGAGAATAGCAGCTACATCACGATGGTAGGCAGCCAGGTCAGCCCTGAGGGAGTCATGATTGCATTCATGCATGCAGTGGAAAGTTTGGGGTGCGAGGTCCCTTACTGCAGTGGTGAATTCCTTTATAGTTTCTTGTAGTCCTTGCAGTATGGATGTTAGGGCTTGCATAGCGGCTGCCTGATCTGCATATGACATCATGCACAAGCGCACCCCCTCAAGGCTGGCTGCCATATTTTGCATCCCCACCTGCACCTCCTTGGCAGCTCCCGCTGTACTCCAACTACAGTTCTTTCAAAGGTGGTGCCAGTGTCGTCAGAGTCCTCAGCTGTGTAGGAGTTGGCAGGTCTTGCAATTGGGGTGGTGGGTGGTTCTTCTGTGATGGCTGCTTGTTCTGTGCTCCTCCTTGTGACTGAAGGTGGGGTCTGGAGGGTTTCAAGGACCTTTTCGATGGTCTCCTGGGGAATGTTTATGGGCTCGTCACCCATGTCATCAGGGAAATCTGGGACAGGCATATCGGCAGGAGATCCATGTTCCTCTGCAATGAAACAGGGTACAATTAGTGTGTCTGTGTTGTGACAATTTTGACGTAACATGCCAGCCTTTTGATGAATTCACTTTGTGATCTTGTTTGGTATTGGTATCTGCTGTCCTTCATATGGGCATTGTTATAGGCCTATGGCCCACCTGTGTGTCACATGTATGATATTGAGTTATCAGACTTGTCTGCCTACTTGCCTCTAGGTGTTGCTTTATACCAAATAGAGAATAGCCAGCTTTTTGTCCTACTCAACTCTCCGTGTATATCCATTCTCATGGTGATACCTTTCACTGGCTGTGGGTGTTCTGATGGTCCTGGCAGCACAATTGCCTCTCAGGACCTGCCCCCATCCCTGATTGTTCACATTGACTTAAATGTAATTGACATGTGGCATATCCTATGCATGGCAATGTTATGGTGTGATATGGATGTAGACATTGTTAATGTGTTCTGCTGATGTTGGGTAATGTCTGTTACATTGGATTGCCCTGATTATCGTATCAATGTCCTATTTGGTCCTCTGACTGTGCAGGTGTATTTCAGTGACCAGTTCTATGTGTCCCCTCCTCAATGCTGTTGTCTGAGCAGTATGACATTTGTGATGTAGCCTTGTTTGCCAGGCATGGGAAGGACCCTGACATATGCAGCATGGGTGTGTCCTTAGTGCTGTGTCGCTCCTATTGCTGTTTAGTTTGGCTGATGTATGTGACACCTATGGGCATTGACATATGAGTGTACTGGGGCCTTTGTCTTGTTTCAGGGGATTGTTGCAGATGTCATCCTCACCCCCTAATTTAGGTATGTATGTTCCATGGGGAGGTTACTGCAATTGGCTACTATAGCTGCACAGAGATCAGAGGTGGTAGCGTCAACTGTTGTTGCAGTTACATTGCAGTTGTTGTTTTGGCTAGAGGATTGCTGATAGGGCCCTAGTTAATGTAGGAGATATTTTGGCTGACGAGTGCCAGGATGTAAGTTTGACTTAGTGGCCTTCCCTCCTGTCGAGGCTTTCCCTTTGCTCCATTGTTGGCATGACAGGATGCCCCCATGGGACTGTTGTTGGTGTAGTGTTATGTTGTGCCCCAGCTTCTGTATGTGCAGTCCATGCCCCCATGCCATACCCCTTTACCCATGCCACTCCATGTATATGATGACTTACATGCAATGTGCAGTAGGTATTTCCCCCCCTGCTTACAGTCAACATTATTGTATTTTAAATCCCCATGCGACTTACCCTGCATGTGCGTTGTCTCGTGGTAGTCTGCACTGTACTGTCCTTTAATACCTGTGACGATCTCCTCGGGGATGACGGCTGCAACCATCTCCTCCATGTGGTCCAGGGCCTCCTGGTGTGCTGGACTCCCACCTCCAGTCTGCAGTGCTGCCTTCCTGTTCCTGGCCATTTTTTCCTTTGTCCTACGTTTGCAGTCATGCCAGCGTTTCTTACACTCGGTGACTGTTCTGCGTACTTCAGCCACACTGTTGATCTTGTCAAGAATTTGTTGCCATATGGCCTCTCTCCTACTGATCGGCAACTTAGAGGTGATGAACAGTTGGTGCTGGTGTTCCGTCACCTCTTTAACCAGGATTTCCTGCTCCTCTGCACTGAAGCGACACTTTCTTTTTTTTCTATATATGTCCTGGTTCTTGTATGGATCATCCTGGCTGGTTTCTGGTCTACTGTCATCTTCCTGGGGTCTGTAGTGGCATCTGGGATCCATTTTGACTCTCCTCTGCTGAAAGGGCAGTGTTCACGGGTATTTTTGCCGCTATTGCGTAAAAAAAACCGGCGCATATCCGGGTTGCGGTGTCGTAAATCGACCCACAGTCATTTACGCCACGTTAACGTCGTTTTCCTTTACGACTTGACGCCGCGATGTGCGGAAAAAAAAATGACTCCCACCTGTTGATTGCGCCGCCGTGCATCCAAGTATAAATTTGACGCCCGCACGGCACAACGAAATGGCGTTAGCCGGCGGTAAAATTTGTGACGCAAAACTGCGGCGGTGCAGTTTTGCGTCAAAAAGTATAAATATGGCCCTTAATTTGATGAGATAGTGTTCAGTCCAGGTCAGCGGGGCAGAGTGTCCACTGGGATGTTGGTTAGATTGATGAAGATAAGATCAAGATGGTGTCCCATTGTGTGTGTGAGGCTATTGGCTCATTGATTTAGGTCTAGGATCCTGAGATTGTCTAGGAGGTTGGTGATGTGGGTGTCTGACAATCCTCTAGTTGAAAATGTATATATATGATCACTGAAAAAACCTACGGTTAAAATGAAGTAAAGTGGCTGAATACCTGAATATGTCAGTTAGATTTTAGCTTAGATTAAAAATAAACCTTATAAATTCACTGTTTATAGTTTAACTTGCTTGTTCTGCCCTAGATTTCAGATGTCATCAGTGGTATAATCTGTTAGGTCATAAACATAAGCAGAGCATCACAGCGGTGTAAGTTATACTTTTGTCAGTTACCTATTCCTGGTGAATTTCTGTTATTTTGTGGGCTTTAAAAGGTAATGCTTTTTCAGTGACTTTTTCACTTAAGTTAAATTAAGTTGCAGTGATAATATCAATGATGACATAGAAGGTGACATCAATGATGTTATATGATGGGTAATTAGGTGTGCATGGTGAGGGCACCAGTTATAGTTACCTTAGGGAGCAAGTTATAGTTACCTGCGTTAACAGTAACTATAACTGCTCAGTTTTGATGGTTTCTTGCAGGTATGTTTTTTTTAGCACACATGTTAATATCACCAGCAATATTTTGCCCCTGAGGGACCCCTAAGGGACACATCTCTGTGCCCAATCTGCTCAATCTGACCCCTAATGAGTTTTTGGACTCTTCTTTCCCCACCCCCCCCCAGCTGATGCAACAGACAAAATGGTGGCTCCAACTTTTGTGTCCGATTGCGGCCAGCCATTCAGTGCCTTTCTTTGCCCCTGGATCTGTGGATCCACCAGGGGTGGATCCGCAAAGGATCTGCATCACTATATATCTATGTAGTTTAGCTCAAATAACTTTGAATCTTGTGAATGAATTTGCACAAAATAATAAAAAGCACAATCTGTGGACCAAGACCTGGCTTACTGGCAAATTTGGTGTAATTTCGTTCAGCGGTTCAGCCTGAAGCAGTGTATAAAGAATGCAAAATCTCCATAGACACAGAATGGGGAAAACATATTTTGGAACCCCCCTTTTTTTCAGCACCCCACTTGATGAATCACCCCAACACTTTCCTTGCAGAATTAGGCAAAGAAGGACACTGTTTTTGGAATATTTTGTGAAGATATGTCAAAGGGCGCCAAAGTTATTAGCAAAACAAAAAATGCTTTATCCATGGGAAAAGTTGGTCCTAACTATAACAACCTCTGGCTATGGCCAGTAGGTAATATACACATATATATCATGCACCCACTCACAGAGTCACTCAGAGGCTCAGGCACACACTCACAGACCCACTGAGGCACTCATGCACATGCTCAAAGACTGATTCAGAGACTCATGCATTTACTCAGAGACCCACTAAGAGACTCATGCATGCACTCAGAAACTCACAGAGAGTCATGCACTGCACTTATGGATCAATTGAGGTATGCATACTCACACTGACAGACCCACTCAGAGAGTCATGCACCCACTCACATATCCACTGAGGTACTCATGCACACACTCACAAACCCATAGAGATACTGATGCCTGCACTCACAGACTCCCTGAGGTAACCATAGATGTACTCTCAAAGGCACTCAGAGACTCATGCATGCACTCACAGACTCAGAGACACATGTTCTCACTCACAGACCCATTCAGAGACTCATGCACACACTCATAACATCACTCCGAGACTCATGCACCCACTCATTGACCCACTGAGGCAATCATGCTCACACTCAAAGACTCACTCTCACTCTGAGACTCATGCATGCACTCTCAAAGTCAGAGACTACTACACACATTCAGAGACCCGCTGAGAGGCTCATGCATGCACTCACAGACCCACTGAGAAACTAATCCACTCTTAGAACCACTTAGAGACTCATGCACATATTCATAGACTTAGAGACTCATGCATGCACTCAGAGATCTACTGAGAGTCTCAAGCGTGCACTTAAAAACCCACACAGAGACTCGTGCAAACACTCATAGATCTGTTGAGATATTTATACACACTGACAGACACACTCAGACTCATCCACCCACTCACAAATCCACTGAGGTACACATGCACACACTCACAAACCCTCAGACATACTTGTGCACACTCACAGACCCATTGAGGTACTCATGGATACACTGTCAAAGCCACTCAGAAACTCATGCCCACACTCATAGACTTAAAGCCTCATGCACCCACTCACAAAGTCACTAGGAGACTCATGCTCCCACTCACAGACCCACTCAGGCACTCATGCACAAATTAAAAGACCCACTCAGAGACTAATGCATGCCCTCATAGTCTCAGAAACTCATGAATGCACTCATAGACCCACTAAAAGACTCATTCATGCACTCAGAAGCCCATGTTGAGACTCACGCACACACTCATAGATCAATTGAGGTATTCAGATACACACTGACAGACCCACTCTGAGACCCATCCACCCATTCACAGATCGACTGAGGCACTCATGGACACCCTCACAAACCCACAGTGGTAGTGATATGCTCACTCAAAGACCCCTCTGAGGTACACTCCTAAGCCACTCAGAAGCAGATGCATGCACTTACAGACTCAGGGACTCATGGGCCCACTCACAGACCCATTCAAAGACTCATGCACCCACTCAATAAGTCACTCAGAGACTCATGCACACACTCACAGACTCTCTGAGGCACTCATGCACACACTCAAAGACCCACTCAGAGACACATGCATGCACTCATAGACTCAGAGACTGATGAACACAATCAGAGACCCACTGAGAGACTCATGCATGCACACACAGACCCACTGAGAAACTCATGCAGAGACTCTCAGAACCCCTCAGAGACTCATGCACCCACTCATAGTCTTATAGACTCATGCTCACACTGAGAGACCCACTGAGAGACTCATGCACACACTCAGAAACCCACACAGAGGCTTATGGATGCACTCATAGATCTACTGAGTTACTCATACACACACTGACTAACCCACTCAGATACTCATGAACCCACTCACAGATCCACTGGGGTACTCATGCACACACTCACAAACCCATAGGTTTATTGCTGTGCACACTCACAGACCCACTGAGGTACCAATGGATACACTCTCAAAGCCAATCAGAGACTCATGCATGCACTCACAGACTCAGAGATTCATGCATCCACCTACAACATCACTCAGAGACTCATGCACCTACTCATTGACCCACTGAGACATTCATGCACGCACTTACAGACCCACTGAGAAACTCATAAATACACTCAGAGATTCACTGAGAAACTCATGCAGACACTCTCAGAACGGCTCAGAGACTCATGCATGCACTCAGAGATCCACTAAGGGTCTCATGTACACACTCAGAAATCCACACAGAGACACATGCAAACAATCATAGTTCAATTCAGGTACTGATACACACACTGACAGGTCCACTCAGAGATTAATTCACCTACTCGCAGATCCACTGAGGCACTCATGCACACCCTCACAAATCCACAGATATACTGATAGATGCATTCACAGACCCCACTGAGGTACTCTTGGATACATTCTCAAAGCCACTCAGAAACTCATGTATACACTGACAGTCTCATAGACTCATGTACCTACTCAAAGACCTATTTAGAGACTCATGAACCCACTCACACAGTCACTCAGAGACTTGTGCACCCACTCACAGGCACTCATGCACACACTTAAAGTCCCACTGAGAGACTCATGAATGCACTTACATACCCACTGAGAAACCCATGCAGACACTCCAAGAACCACTCAGAGACGCATGCACGCACAGACAGACCCACTGAGAGACTTATGCATGCACTCAGAAACCCACAGAGAGACTCATGCACACACTCATAGATCTACTGACTTACTCATAAACACACTGACAAACCCGCTGAGAGATTCATGCAGCCACTCACAGATCCACTCTGGTACTCATTCACACAGCCACAAACCCATTGAAATACTCATATGCACACTCACAGACCCAGTGTGGTACTCATGAATACACTCTCAAAGCCTCTCAGAGACTCATGCACCCACTCACAGACCCATTCAGAGACTGCTGCACCCACTCACAAAGTCACCCAGAGACTCAAGCACACACTCGCAGACCAACTGAGACACTCATGCACATGGACAAAGTCAGAGACTCATGCATGCACTTGTAGACTTGAAGACTCATGCACACACTCATTGAGCCTGACAGAGACTCATACATGCACTCATAAACCCTCACAGACACTCATACAAGCACTCATAGATCATTTGAGGTACTCATACACACACTGATAGACCCACTCAGAGACTCATGCACACACTCGCAGATCAACTGAGGTATTCATGCACACAGATGCAAACCCACAGAGATATTATGTGCGCACTCAGAGACCCACTCATTGATACACTTTTAATGCGACCCAGAGATTCGTCATGCACCTACCCACAAAGCCACACAGGAACTCATGCCCCACTCACAGACTCACCGCGGTACTTGTTGGTACACTCTCAAAGACACTCATAGACCCCTTCAGAGACTCATGCACCAACTCACAAGGCCAATCAGAGACTCATGCACCCACTCACAGACCCAATGAGGCACCCATGCAAACACTCAGAGACCCATTCAAAGACTCATTCACACACTCAGATACCAACTGAGAGACTCATGCACGCACTCACAGACCCACTGAGAAACTCATGCAGACACACTTAGAACCACTCAGAGACTTATGTAGGGACTCCTAGACTGTGAGACTAATGCATACACCCAGAGACTTAATGAGAGACTCATGCACACACTCACAGATCTACTGAGGTACTCATACACATACTGACAGACCCACTCAGAGACTCATGCACCCACTCACAGATCCACTGAGGTACTCATTCACACATTCACAAACCCACAGAGATACTGATGCACTCACTGAAGGACCACTGAGGTACACGTAAATGAACTCTTGAGGCCACTTGGAGAATCATGTATGCACTCACAGACTCTGAGACTCATGCACCCACTCACAGTCCCAATCAAAGACTAATGCACCCACTCACTAAGTAT
This sequence comes from Pleurodeles waltl, assembly GCF_031143425.1. Lineage (NCBI taxonomy): Eukaryota > Metazoa > Chordata > Amphibia > Caudata > Salamandridae > Pleurodeles > Pleurodeles waltl. The sequence continues at coordinate 931,933,580 of NC_090436.1, read as the reverse complement.
CTCAAGGACTCGTGCACACTCTCCCAGACCTACTGATGCACTCATGCATGCACTCAAAGAGGCACTCAGAGACTCACACATGCACTCATAGACTCATGCATGCACACACAGAAACTCACTGAGAGACTCATACACACAATCACAGATCCACTCACAGATGCCTTGAGTTACTCAAGCATACACTCGCAATCCCACAGAGGTACTGATGCACATACTCACAGAAATACTGAAATACTGACGTACTCATGGATACACTCTCAAAGCCACTCAGAGACTCATGCACATACTCAGAGACTCATACACCCACTCACAGACCCATTCAGAGACTTGTGCACCCACTCACTAACTCACTCAGACACTCAAGCACCCACTCACAGACCCACTCAGACACTCATGCACTTGTGAATTATAAATGTGGTGGTGTGCATTGAATGCATGCTTTTGTTTTGTGTATCCATGATATATTCGCAAATTTTGAAAAAGTTTTATAAAATACATTTTAAAATTTAAAAAAGCAAGTGTTTGGGAAACAGGGTGGCTCTAACAAGAGCCTCTGTGTTTATTTTGTAGTAGATGATATCCACACATAATATAGGATGCAGTGTTTCAAGTTAGTGAAAAATACCCTGTTGCCTTTGTCTATGAAGTGAACACCATCACTTCTGTAAATTCCATCCATGTTAAAGTGCAGCTTGTTATTGTAGATAGAGCCAATGTTATGAGCCTTATGGAATTCCGAAACAGTTATATTATCATGTTTGCTGACTTTGTCTATCTGTGGACAGAGTTTGTTTAACCAGTTCTGCCTTTGGATTATATTGGAGAATACCAAAGCAGTGTGAGGAAAAAGTGCCATTAATTTTGCAAAGGTATCCTTCATTAGGATATCCAGTCCTGCCCCAATACTTGAGCCCAGGTCCATACCCCCACAGTGCACAATCATGAGGTGAGGGGGTTTGCAATTTTCTTATGTTTTTTTTACCAAAGGCAGCAATGGATGACAATTTAATCATCTCTGACCAATCCTAGTTATTTCCACATTTGGCAAATACAGGTCCCTGTAGGTGGCACTCTTTCTAACATACTCACTAGTTTAAAACACAAAGCAGTTCCTACAATTCACACTCTGAGGATTGTGAAGGCGAGCAGAAATTTCTCATAGAAAAAGGCTGGGGGAGAATGAAGTGTTGTAAAAATAAAAGCCAGTTAAAATTGAGGGAATTTCATTGGATTGTTTTATTATGCAGATAGGTAAATTTAGGTGATGATTTTTAATAGTATGTAAGTACGTCTCAAATTGACTGTTCTTAAAATAAAGAATTGTTATGTAGTGTTGCACATGGTTACATGTGCAAAGAATCAAGCACACTTGCTGCATTTCAGTTGCACAGTAATGTATAGTTTGCAAAACATAAGCTGCATTTTGACCTAGTGGTTCTAATGGGTTGCTATAGAAACTCTGCCAATAGAGTTCTGGGGGAAAGCTACTAAAGAGATAGTAGTATATTTAAATGAAATTAGAGGTTTTTTGTGCTTTTATGCAACAATGTTGAAGTGTTTTCCTAGTCAGGAGTTTTTATTGAAGCGTAATTTGGTTATAAAGTATAAAAAAAATAGTAAGCTATGTATGGTTTAGACCTCTGTAAATACTCACAAATTTGTCACGAAGGTCACGATGAATTAGCGAATAATGACAAATAGACTACCATTTTGAGTTCTTCACAGAAGAGGTTACGACGCAATAGCCATTCCCAGAAAAAAATGCAAGACGTGTTTGGTTCACTGCTTTTACCAATATCAGAAAGTGCAAAGATGAAAAGGTTGCCATTAATGTTTGCTTTGTATTAGAGTGATGTGACATTAATATGCTGAGTTTTAAAATTTTCTGAGATATTTCCAAGTATCTAATAGTAGCTGCAAAACAAAGATTTTGACCTACAAACTCAACTTACAGGTATTTAAATTAGATTACATTATAAAAAAATGCTATTTAAAATGAATATCTATAGCCTAGGTTTATAACAAATAGATTGAAGCATAGGGATCTGTGAGTGATTGTGTGACTCTTCTAAAATATTTCACAGATATGTGTGATGTGTGGATGTACAGAAAGATTTTTATGTAAATGTTGCCAGTTGTAGACTCTTATTCCATTGTAAATGAATACAAGTCCCAAAATTCATAGTAAAAAATAGTTGAGTGTAATAGTATACGACCCGATTACAAGTAAGCATTTCCAGCTATGTACGAGATACTCTTAAGTGAGGGTGTAGGTTTGTGAACGAGTAGGCTTCAGTGTGCTTACAAAGTAAGGCAGGACCTTTAAAATCATGAGTCTCATCTCTACTTTGATAGTTCTATGAACAGTGAATAGTTGAAAGTGAAATATGCAGTGTATTCACCTCTTGTGTGAGAGACAGACAGAATTATGTAGCTACAGTATTTAGGGCCAGATGTACGGCGGTCAGCTTTTGAGACTCACAAATTGCTATTTTTTGTGACTCCCAATTTGTAAGTCACAAAAGTTGACATTGTTTGTGATTCACAAATGGGTCACAAGGAATCTGCATCATTAATATTCATAAGGCAGGTCACAATTTGCAACCCATTTGGGAATGGGCAGCACTCACAGGGATGGTGGTCTGCTTATAAATAAAGCAGTATTTATTTTCTTTAAATGAAGCCCGTTTTCCATAAAGGAAAATTAGATGCATTACAAAATGGAACCCCTGCCAACTCGGAAAAAATGTTGGCACCTCCATTCACTAAGGGGAAGGGGCCCCTTAGGGACCCACTTCCCATTTGTGAATGGGTTACCACCAATTAGAACTGGTTGTATGAAGCAACCATGAACGTCTGAACCAGACATGTCTAAACAATGAAGTGGGAACTACAACAGCATCTTTACCATGCATGCCCTTACAATGAATATTGTTGTAAAAGCATGATTGGTAAAGAAGTATGTATGGTAAATTGCACCCCACCACACCCCATCCTGTCCCCAGCCCTGCAATCCACCCCACCCCAGCGTTAAAATATCCCCCTCTCCCCAGCCCTGAGCCCCAAAATTAACCCCACCCTCTCTTTAAAACTGCCTCAACACCCCACACTGACCCCTAAAACTGACCCCGTCCTGCCCTTAAAACTACCCAGACCCCCCTACACTGAGCCCTACAAGCAACCCGCCCTGCCCTGTAAACTACTCTTTCTCCTCCCCCCACCCTAAGGCCTAAAACACTACCCCTTGCTAAAAACTACCCTGTCCCCAGCCTCCCCACCCTCAGTCCTAAAACTGCCCCTGCCCTGCCCCTAAAATATCTCATCCCTAGCCCCCCTGCCCAGAGCCCTAAAACTGACCTGCCCTTAAAACTACCCAAACCCCCCCCGCCCTGAGCACTACAACCAACCCACTCTGAAACTGCCCCGTCCCATCTCCCTACCCTGAGGCCTAAAAATGTGCCCCTTGCTAAAAACTACCCTGACCCCCTACTCCCCTGAACGCTAAAATCACCCCACCCCTAAAAACTACCCCCGAAAACCTGGCCCCCACCGCACTTACCTCTCCCGATCCTTCCTGTTCCTTTTTCCACTCTCTGGTCCCTTGCAAAAAAGTACCCCAACCCCAGCCCCCTGCCCTCAGCCCTAAAACTGCCCACCCCTAAAAACTGCCCCTTTTCCCTTAAAAATACCACAACCCGCTCCCTGTGTCTTGCGCACTACAGCTGACCCACCCTGCCCTTAAAACTTCACCTTCCCCTTTCAGCACCGAGAGGCCTAAGACCCTGCCCCTTGCTAGAAACTACCCCCACTACCCGACCATTGCCCGCAAACCCTAAAAGACTGCCCCCAGCCCTAAAAACTAGGCCCTCAAACCTGACTCCAGCCACAATTACCTCTCCTGATCCTTCTTGTTCCTCTCTTTGCTCATCTGCACAGCTAGCCTGATCTCTGCCTTAACCACGCATATGCGTAGTTTAGGTATATGCATAGTTACCGCAAAGATCTAGAGAGTCTTGGTTCAGGCAAGCTTTGTTTCGCTTATGTTGAAATGGCACTTCTGGCTTACTCCACATTGTTAAGGCCATTTCCCATTTGAAATTGGTGGTAACTGCAATTGTTTTACGACTGCTTTCCAATTGCAAAACAATCGTACATTTTTCTGCGACTTGCTATTAGGAAGAGACGTCCTTGGCATGTCCCTTCCTAATGGTGAGTTGGGTAATAGATTACTGACTCGCAAAATAGGTTTGGTACATGGTGCAAGGTCATTTAGTGGTTGCAAAAGGCAAATGTTGCTGTTTGTGACCCCTAAATAGCTTTAGACATCTGGCCGTTAGTGACATGACTATACATACAGTATGTAGTCAACTGCTGACACAGCCTCGTTTCCCACCCGGAGAAGTAGTAATTTAAACATGGGTTGGACCTACTACTGCTGAGCCTGTGTGTGCAGTTTTAAACATCAGCTCGACTTGGCACTAGAAAATCAGCTTGACAACTCTTAAACTGAAGATTTACTACAGAAAACGCCTCACCTAGACTGTAAGTAAGGCATGGAGCATGGTGTTATGATTAAAAGGTGAGACATATCCTTTATACTTTCACTGACTTTGATGTGCACTGGCAGACCTCTGTGCCCAGTTATGTCTGCAGAGACCAAATCATATTGTAACTCATGTCCCTTCTTATAAAAGGATTGTACCATTTACACATGCAACTCGGGCGATGGCTACATCAAAGAACGAGCAATAAGCCTATCCTACTGAGTTACATCAAAACTAAGCTGGAATCTGGAAAAGTGAAGCCTGAAGTGTGTTCGTTGTGGTTTGAATAGACTTTCACTTGTATGGAAATATATCATGATAAAAGACTTCTATGATTGTATTACAATTAAAAGACTCCTGAGAAGCAGAGCGAGTCGATTTTATAGATGAAGGAAGATTCATAAATATACTGTTTGAGGGCCGATAGATCATTTTAGGAACTGGTAATATTGATTTTGATATTATTCATGTGATTTTGTAAACATAGCATTCCATGTGTTATTGTAATATTGGGTTAGGGTTTGAATGTGCCTTATCTGTTGTCTTATATGATTTGTCTCGAGTTTTTATGTTATGTTTTAGTTGAATGTAATTTCATATCTTGTGTTTAGTATTTATACGTTTTTTTCCTATTTTCATTACTATCAAGAATAACATTTTCAGTTTTATATAGAATATTTTTTTCCTCTTATTCAGATTTGTGGAGCTCTTTGGCATTTGTAAAAAGAGAGAGGCATTTTCTATAAAGAATATATTTAATTCCCTGGCTCTCTCTCTCTATTGTTCCAGGGACCCCTTAATTTATTTTCCATTTACACATGCAGCCAGGCACTAAAAGAGACACTTATACATTCATTCAGACATGCAAAGAGCAGCTGTGTATACCGCTGTATCATAACCAGTTGCTTACTAATACACTCACTCACATATATAGGCAACTACTGAGATAATCTAGGCTGTCATCCAGTGACGTAATGCTATAAACAAGGGTTGGCCAACTACTGCCAAGCCTGAGTATGTACTTTCATATGTCAGCCCCATTTGTGACCAGAAAATCTGCTTCACAACTTTTACACCGAGCATTTATGATAGAAAAGCCATCCCTCACCTAGGCATTAGGTAGGACATGGAGCATGGTGCTCTGTGATTAAAAGGTGAGACATGTCCTCAAGAGTATCACTGACTTAGATGTGCACTGGCAGACCTCGATGCCCAGTTAAATATGCAGAGTTCCAGCCATACTACAGCTCATGTTCCTACTTAGAAAAGGATAGAAGCACTCAGACACGCAGTGAGTCACTGAAAGAAACACTTATACATTTATGTACACATCCAAATAGCAACTATGCATGCTGCAGTATCAGAACTGGTTGCTTACTGATCCACTCACTTACATGTGTAGGCAACGACTGACACAGCCTAGTCTCACATCCAGAAAAGTAGTCCTTTAAACATGGGTCGGGCTGATACTGCTGAGCCTGAGTGTGTAGTTTTAAATGGTAGGTCAACTTGGCACTAGAAAACATGTTTGACAACTCTTATGCAGTTCTTCCACTATACAGCATTTATACCTCAACTAGGCTGTAGGTAGGTCGGGGAGAATGGTGCCATGTTATTAAAAGGTGAGACGTGTCCTTGAGAGTTTCATTGACTTAGATGTGCACTAGCAGAGTTGTATACCCAGTACCCATGTACCTACTTAGAAGAGGATAGAACCATTCAGAGACTGAAACAGACACTCATTCATTCATGTACACATCTAACATCTAAACAGCAGCTGTGTATACTGGAGTCTATGAGTGCATGATAAAAGTAGTACCTCACCTGTGTTCGTAGGCCTAGCGCCCGCGACAGCAAGTGCCCTAAAATACAACATGGACATACCACATTCGCACAAAGAAAACAGAGCTGTTTTTTACAAAGTGCCTAGCTGTGGATTTTGGCCACTAGTTCAGGCAGCACCTGGGGAAACCTAGCAAACCTGTGCATGTTTGAAAACTAGACACCTAGGGGAATCCAAGATAGGGTGACTTGTGGGGCTCTCACCAATGTTCTATTACCCAGAATCCTTTGCAAACCTCAAAATATGGCCAAAAAAACACTTTTTCCTCTCATTTCGCTGACAAAAAGTTCTGGAATCTGAGAGGAGCCACACATTTTCTTATACTCAGCATTTCCCCAAGTCTCCTGATAAAAATGGTACCTCACTTGTGTGGGTAAGCCTAGCGCCTGCAAAGGAAATGCCCCAAAACACAACATGGACACACCACATTTTCACAAAGAAAACAGAGCTGTTAAAAGTAGTACCTCACCTGTGTTCGTAGGCCTAGCGCCCGCGACAGCAAGTGCCCTAAAATACAACATGGACATACCACATTCGCACAAAGAAAACAGAGCTGTTTTTTACAAAGTGCCTAGCTGTGGATTTTGGCCTCTAGCTCAGCCGGCACCGGGGGAAACCTAGCAAACCTGTGTATTTGTGAAAACTATAGACCTAGGGGAATCCAAGATGGGGTGTCTTGTGGTGCTCTGACCAGGTTCTGTTACTCAGAATCCTTTGCAAACCTCAAAATATCACCAAAAATAACACTTTTTCCTCTCATTTCGGTGACAGAAAGTTCTAGAATCTGAGAGGAGCCACAAATTTTCTTCTACTCAGCGTTTCCTCAAGTCTCCTGATAAAATGGTACCTCACTTGTGTGGGTAAGCCTAGCGCCCGCGAAGGAAATGACCCAAAACACAATATGGACACACCACATTTTCACAAAGAAAACAGAGCTGTTTTTTTACAAAGTGCCTAGCTGTGGATTTTGGACTCTAGCTTAACTGGCACCTGGGGACACCTACAAAACCTGTGCATTTTTTAAAACTAGACACCTAGGGGAATACAAGATGTGGTAACTTGTGGGGGTCAGACCAGGTTCTGTTACCCAGAATCCCTTGCAAACCTCAAAATTTGACCCAAAACAACACTTTTTCCTCTCTTTTCAGTGACAGAAAGTTCTAGAATCAGAGAGGAGCCACAATTTTTCTTCCACTCAGCGTTTCCCCAAGTCTCCTGATAAAAATGGTACCTCACTTGTGTGGGTAGGCCTAGCGCCTGCAACAGGAAATGCCCCAAAACACAACCTGGACTCATCACATTTTCACAAAGAAAACAGAGCTGTTTTTTACAAAGTGCTAGCTGTGAATTTTGGCCTCTAGCTCAGCCAGCAGCTGGGGAAACCTAGCAAAGCTGAACATTTTTAAAAACTAGACACATAGGGGAATCCAAGATGGGGTGACTTGCGGGGCTCTCACCATGTTCTGGTACTCAGAATCCTTTGCAAACCTCAAATTTGGCTAAAAAAACACTTTTTCCTGTCATTTCGGTGACAGAAAGTTCTGGAATCTGAGAGGAGCCACAAATTTTCTTCCACTCAGCATTTCCAAAGTGTCCCAATAAAAATGGTACCTCACTTGTGTGGGTAGGCCTAGCGCCTACAACAGGAAATGCCCCAAAACACAACCTGGACTCATCACATTTTCACAAAGAAAACAGAGCTGTTTTTTACAAAGTGCCTAGCTGTGGATTTTGGACTCAAGCTCAGAGAAACCTAGCAAACCTGCACATTTTTTAAAATTAGACACCTAGGGGAATCCAAGATGGGGTGACTTGTGGGGCTCTGACCTGGTTCTGTTACCCAGAATCCATTGCAAATCTCAAAATTTGCCAAAAAACACATTTTCCTCTCAATTCGGTGACAGAAAGTTCTGGAATCTGACAGGAGCCACAAATTTCCTTCCACCCAGCGTTCCCCCAAGTCTCCCGATAAAAATGGTACCTCACTTGTGTGGGTAGGCGTAGTGCCCGCAACAGGAAATGCCCCGAAACACAACGTGGACACTTCACATTTACAGAGCTGTTTTTCACAAAGTGCCTCGCTGTGGATTTTGGCCTCTAGCGCAGCTGGCACCTAGGGAAACCTAGCAAACCTGTGCATTTTTGAAAACTAGACACCTAGGGGAATCCAAGATTAGCTGACTTGTGGGGCTCTGACCATGTTGTGTTACCCAGAAACCTTTGCAAACCTCAAATTGGACCAAAAAAACCACAATTTTTCCTCTCATTTCGGTGACAGAAAGTTCTGGAATCTTAGAGAAGCCCCAAATTTCCTTCCACACAGTGTTTCCCCAAGTCTCCCTATAAAAATGATACCTCACTTGTGTGGGTGGCCCAGGTGCCTGCAACAGAAAAATGCCAACAACCTGTAGAGATTGAAGGGATAGCACAGCGAGTTGATAAGCGTATATTTTTCTTTTATACATCTTTTAGGGTGACTCTGTTTGGGGACCCACGCGAGTAAGGTATAATTTTACTTGGGAGACTGAGGGGAATGCTGGGTGGTAGGAAATTTGTTCTGCAGCGGTGATCCTACAAAGAAAAGTGAGGAAAATATGATTTTTTAAGCAAATTTGAGGTTTGCCGAGGAGTCTGGGTAAGAAAATGTTGGGGGATCCAGGCAAGCCACACCTCCTTGGAGTCCTTGGGGTGTCTATTTTTGAAGCATGTCTGGGTTTGGTAGGTTTCCCTAGATGAAGGCCGCACCCAGGACCAAAAACATAGGTGCCCCCCCAAACACAGGTAGTTTTAAAATAGATTATTTTGGTGTGTCCACATACTTTTGTGATGTTCCAAACACAAAAATTGTAAAAAGAAATGCACTTAGGCTATGTTAAAAAGACTCCTCACCCACCAACCAAGTTGGTGGCATGCTTCATCATCGGGGTCCCACCCGAGACACCTAGTGTGTCACAGGTGTGCTGCGACACCTGATTACGGTGGAGCAGGTTTTGTCATTTTTACCACACATACTGGTTGGATTTGGCAAGAGGGTGAGTGATGGTTCAGTGGATCAAATTTTATTAACAAGAGATTTCACAAAAATGAAATACACTGTTAATAACTGAAAGGCCAACAAACTGAACCAATGACTCACAGCTCATAAGCTGTAAAGCCACGGCAAGCCACCAACCGCTTTACAGTCCATTCACACACCTTTCATACATGACATGCACAAGACCATTCACGCCGCCACCCACAAGCCCAGCACATTACATCACTTGCATTGACAGACAGTGCCACTCAAGGACCCATCACTTACATAAGCCCACATGCCTGATACAACAATCACACCAGCTGATGGGAGTGTGTGGACTGGCGTTTGGCTGGCAGTGTGTTGCAGGAGCCAACAGCAATTCAATATGTACACCGTCAGCCAAGCGCCACTCCACACACAATGGCATCACTTTTTTTTGCTTTAAAAACAAAGAAACCACTTACTAATTAGAAATAATTACAAAACTACAAACACAAAAGCTCTAAGTACATGACAGAAATGCCAACCATGAAACTGAACACATGAAAATATAAAACAGGCAGTTTACACTCATAGTAGTTCCCAGTAATTCTTCTGGGTGTGGTAATTCTTGAAACAACCACCTACACACAGCCCAGGCTTTGAATGACAATCTGGGCAGTTCATTTGAGTCTTCCTTCGGATACCTCTTCGAGCACAGGCTCTGCATTTCTTAGCTGGAAAGTCTTTTTTGGGTGTGGGAGGAATGTGCTCAACAAAGTGGCTGTCTTTCAATCTAGCCACATCCTCCACCACTGCTTCTCTAGGAACTCTTGCCTGTTCCACCACAATAAGGCTCTCTATCACTGACTCCTGAAATTTCACAAATGTCATCTTTGACTCTGGAGACCTATTCTTAAACACAATAAAAGCATTAAAAGCTGCCAAGTGGAAGAGGTGAATTGCTAACTTTTTATACCAAACGTAAGACTCACGAACAGCAGTATAAGGTTCCAACCTCTGATCAACTCTATTTACACCTCCCATGTGCTTATTATAATCTAAAATGCACACAGGTTTGCGCACTTCAGCAACCTGTCCTCAAACAGTCATGGGGGAAGTACTCTCATCATGAATGGTACTTAGACATCCCTCTTGTCTGAAAATTTCAAAGCTAGCAGCTCATCATTCCGCAAGGCAATGCACTGTCCCCTCTCAAGTATTTTTACAGACAAGTTCCCTTGGATAGCCTTTCCGGTTACAACAAATTGTGCCACAAGCAACAGTGTCCACTCTAAACAATTCCTTGAACAACTGCACTCCAGTTTAGAAGTTATCTACATACAAATGGTGACCTTTGTTGAACAGTCGTCTACCAAGTTCCCACACAATTTTCTCAGTAACTCCAAAAGTGGGAGGACAACCGGGGGGTCAATACTGGAATCCTTACCAGTGTAGACACGGAAACTATACACATATCCTGTACTACTTTCAGACAGCATATACAATTTAATTCCATATTGTGCCCTCATGCTAGGAATGTACTGCCTAAAAACCAAACGACCCTTGAAGAGAACCAAAGACTCGCCACATCTATTTCTTTGCCTGGAACATAGACCTCTGAAAAACGATCTACAAAATGATCAAGGACAGGCCTAATCTTATAAAGACGGTCAGAGTCAGGGTGATCTCGTGACAAGGCTAATGCATTGTCAACAAAATGTATTATCCTAAGAAGAAGCAATTACCGATTACTAATAGACCAATAAGAAGCCAGTGACGGCTTCCTTATCAACCCCATCAAAAGAGTCAAACCCCAAAACCTTTTAATCTCCTCCAAATTTGTGGGAATCCACCGGGTAGCTCTAGAGTGTGGCCTAAGTCTAGCACCATTGTCCCTCAAATACTGCTCCACATACAAATTAGTCTGCTCAACAACTCTTCCAAAAACACATCATCCACAAGTAACTCAAAGAAATTGACAGGCAAAAAGTTATCTGTATTGACCCCAGGAGACCAGTAAAGGCAGGCGACTCTGGCTGCTCCATGTTTGGGGCAACCCAGAGTTCAGGTCTTCTAACGGGAAACCTTTTAGCCCCAGGTTGCTGCACTAATGGCACATCAGTGTCCTCCTCTAAAACAGGCCCTTCATCTGCACTGAGAGTGGCTTCCTCATTAGAAGATTCCTCTCCGACAGAAACTTCACTGCCAGAATCTCTCACTTCCTCCTCTGCCTTTGATACAGAGTTCGTCTCATAATCATGATCCGACAATGACTCAAAAAGCATACCAACCACCAGCTGAGCGGTCATCCTGCGGCTAGCCATGATCTTTCCTACGAAAAGTAACTGCACAAATACACCACCAACAACAAGCACTGTGAAAGATAAGTAATAAAGTGTAGGTTTATCAGTAAGAGTTATAAACTCAAAAACTATACTGCTCACTTGCCTGAAAAAGCTTGACTCACCAACAACTACTCTACACAGACACAGCAATCACGAATGATATCCCACTAACAAAAGAAAGAAAAGAAAATTAGAAATAAGACAACACAGATATCATTGTGCACAAATCTAAGGACAATTTCACACACAATCCTGCATTTAGTACACCACCTACAAACATGTCATTTATGCATGGCAACAATACTCCTTTGGAGTAAATTGTTTTTACTTACCTAAAACATGCAATTATGCAAACCACAGGTGAACCACCGCCAAATCCACAAGGAGCCACAGCAAAGAAAGCAAAAGCTGTGAACTAGAACAAAAAGGAGAATTTTTTTTATCACAAATGCAAATACTTCGCCAGTTGACAAACACCCCACCATCAAGCATTTAGAAATTGGTGCCTAAGTGGATTCTGCCCGTCATAGGGGCAGATGGGCCTACTTAGAAATAGGCATATCTGCTGCAAGGGGGGCAGAAAATACCTTTAGTAGTGTGTCCCCCTGGGGAGCGACCCTTGTCCAAGGAGGCACCCCCGAACAAAACAAAAAAACACACACACACTATCCCTGGTGCCTAAGTGTCTTCTGCCCCACTTGGGGGCAATGGGCCTAAAAAGAAATAGGCCAAACTTCCCCCAAGGGTGGCAGAAATGGCCAACAGTTCTATGCCCCCTTGGGGGGGCGTCCCTTGTCCAAGGGGGCACCCCCCCACATAAATAAAAAAATAAAAAAGATCCCTGGTGTTACAGTGGTTTCTGCCCCACTTGGGGGCAGATCAGCCTAGAAATAATAGGCTGATCTGCCCCCAAGAGGGGCAGAAATGGCCATAGTACACGTGCCCCCAAAGGGGGGTAACCCTTGCCCAAGGGGCCGCCCCCCATCCACTAAACACACACAAACACACTATCCCTGGTGTCTAAGTGGCTTCTGCCCCCCTTGGGGGCAGATGGGTCTAAAAAAATAGGCCGACGGGCAGAAATGGCCAACAGTTCTATGCCCCACTTGGGGGTTGCCCCTTGCCCAAGGGGGTGCCCACCGCACATAAAAAAATATATTAAAAAAATAACTGGCGTTCTAGTGGTTTCTGCCCCGCTTGGGGGCAGATCAGCATAAAAAATACCTAGCGTTCTAGTGGGGGGCAGAAATGGCCACAGCAAACATGCCCCCCGAATGCGAGCAACCCTTGCCCAAGGTGCCACTCCCGACACAGAAACACACTGAAACAATGAAAATAAACAAGAACAAAAAATCGGTTGCGTCTAGTGGGCATTCCTGCTGCCCGATCAGAATGAGATCGGGCAGCAGGAATGCTCAAAGAGACACCTGGGGAAAGGAAAACCCTTTCCTTTCCCCTGATGCCTCTTTGACTGAAGCCCCCCACCTGCCAGAGGAGAAACTCACCTGTTTCTCCGATGCGCACTGGAAGCAAATGGCTTCCTGTGCGACCGGCATCCCGTAATGAGGTCAGCGTGCGATTGTGCGCTGACGTCATTAGGGGGTGGGGGGCTGGGGTGGAAGGGGAAGGGCTTCCTCTTTCATCCCTGCCTTGGGGGAGTGTGAGGAAAGCCCACAGATGGAGCGCTAGTGCTCCCTCTGAGCTCAGTGCAGAGGACGTAATGGTTACATCCTCGGCACAGGAGCACTGTGCCGGTGGACGTAACCATTACGTCCCCGGCACAGAACGAGTTAAATAATAGCACTAAAACAGAGCAACCTAAGTAGGGTAAAAGTCACTGGGTGACGGGGGCAAAAGTCTGTAAGCCAGAAGGCTAACCTAACTCCTGCTTCCCATTAAAACAAGATAGGATTCACTACACCTTTGACATAGGCTTGCATGTGTTCTTTGTTTGCCATGCCTCCTTGTCCCTTGTTGTTGTTTGACCATGTGGCTGACAGCCATCATGTGCATCCAGCCAGTGTCATTTGCCATAGGCTTGCATGTGCTTATTTTCCCCATGCCTTCTTACTCCTTGTTTTTTGACCATGTGACTGGCACCAATTTTGTGCATCCAGCCAGTGTGTCTTTGCCATAGGCTTGCATGTGTTATTTGTTCCCCATTCCTCCTTGCTTCTTATAGTTGTTGTTTGTTCATGTAACTGGTGGCCATTTTGTTTATTTAGCCAATGTTCCTTTTCCATAGATTTGCATAAGTATTTTGTTTGCCATGGCTCTGTGCTCCTTTTTGTGTTTGACCATGTGGCTGGCAGCTATTCTGTGCATCCAGCCAGTGTGTCTTTGCCGTAGACTTGCATGTGTTCTTTGTTCCATATCCCTCCTTGTTCCTTGTTGCTGTTGCTTGACCTTGTGGCTGGCAGCCATTATATGCCTCCAGCCAGTGTCCTTTTGCCATAGGCTTGCATGTGTTTTTTACTCCATGCCTCCTTGCTCCTTGTTTTTTTACCATGAGACTGGCACCAATTTTGTGCATCCAGCCAGTGTGTCCTTGACAGAGGCTTGCATGTGTTCTTTGTTCCCCATTCCTCCTTTCTTCTTATTGTTGTTGTTTGTTCATGTAACTGGCGGCCATTTTGTGAATCCAGCCGATGTTCCTTTTCAATAGACTTGCATAAGTTCTTTGTTTGCCACGGCTCTGTGCTCCTTTTTGTATTTGACCAGGTGGCTGGCAGCCATTCTGTGCATCCAGCCAGTGTGTCTTTGCCATAGGTTTGCATGTGATCTTTGTTCCCTATGCCTCCTTGTTCCTTGTTGCTGTTGCTTGACCTTGTGGCTGGCAGCAATTATGTGCCTCCAGCCAGTGTCCTTTTGACATATGCTTGCATGTGTTTTTTCCCCATGCCTCCTTGCTCCTTGTTGTTTGACCATGTGGCTGGCGGCCATTTTGTGCATTCAGACAGTGACCATTTGCCATAGGCTTACATGTGTTCTTTGTTTGCAACGCCCCCTTGCTCCTTGTTGTTGTTTGACCACGTGGCTGGCACCAATTGTGTGCATCCAGCCGGTGTCTCTGTCATAGGCTTGCATGTGTTCTTTGTTCCCCATGCCTCCTTGCTTCTTATTGTTGTTGTTTGTTCACGTACCAAGCAGCCATTTTGTGCATCCAACCAATGTCCCTTTTCCATAGACTTGCATATGTTCTTTCTTTGCCATGGCTCCATGCTCCTAGTTTGTCTCTGCCTTAGTGTTACGTGTGTTCTTTGTTATCCATGCCTCCTTATTCCTTGTTGTTGTTCAATCAATCAAAATCAATCAATCAGGGATTTGTAGAGCGTGGCTATTCACCCGTGAGGGTCTCAAGGTGATGGAGGGGGGTTTGTTGTTTCCCATGTGTCTGGTGGCCATTTTGT
Organism: Pleurodeles waltl; assembly: GCF_031143425.1. Lineage (NCBI taxonomy): Eukaryota > Metazoa > Chordata > Amphibia > Caudata > Salamandridae > Pleurodeles > Pleurodeles waltl. The sequence continues at coordinate 931,918,440 of NC_090436.1, read as the reverse complement.
ACATCCAGCCAGTGTCCCTTTGCAATAGGCTTGCATTTGTTCTTTGTTTGCCAGGCCTCCTTGCTTCTTGCTGTTGCTGTTTGACCATGTGGATGGCAGCCGTTTTGTGCATGCAGTCAGTGTGGCTTTGACATAGGCTTGCATGTGATCTTTGTTCCCATGCCTCCTTGTTGTTGGTTGACCATATGGCTGGCAGACATTTTGTGCATTCAGCCAGTGTCCCTTTGCTATAGGCTTGCATGTGTTCATTTTTTGCAAGGTCTTCTTGCTCCTTGTTGTTGCTGAATGACCATGTGACTGGCAGCCATTTTGTGCATGCAGCCAGTGTGCCTTTGCAAAAGGATTACATAGAAATTTCAGCAATTATTGAACATTTGTTTATTTTAAGATTATTATATTTTTTTATGTACATTTTTATTTTTATATTACATGTTTATTTTTTATTTTTTTTCTAATTTCTTGGCTTTTACTTAAAATTGTATTTTAGTTATTTTAGTGTTTTTTTTAATTTTTGTTTTTTACTTTGTTAAAATTAGAATTTCATTTTATTCAGTTCTGCATTGTGCCTCCATCTACCCATCCATCCATCCATCCATCAAAGGTGCACAGGCTCGCTACAGCATTCGGTTTCTTTAGGTGCATATTTTCATTTACTTCTGGACACTCTGGCTGCAGTGCACTGCAGACACATCAGCAGCATAAATTATTTTTTATGATTATTCCATTGCTCTAGGACCACATTTTTGCCATAGGTATTTTAAGGATTATTCGATTTACCCATGCACCTCTCTGACTACCACAGGTGTCTCCTTTATAGATGGAGATAAAGCAAAGAGCTATATCTACACGCTGTGCTGCCTGATTTGAAATGAAATTTTATGGTGTGGTGGTGTGGTTTGACTTTACAACGTTTGATTAGACTGGTATTTATTACCATCTACACTAATATTGCATTAGTCTATACTATTTCAACCTGCTGCAATGTCACGTTTCAGGAACTACATGTTTTTTTTGCTTAGTTGCTTTTAGGTGCACAACAGAAGACATGTCACATCACCCAAAGTACTGCCAAAGAGAAGTTCTGTTTCCAATCTCTTTCTCTTGTGCAGCTTAGTGCCACTGCCAACTGAGAGCTTTAAGATGGCCCGAAGAAAATTGCTCCCAAAAAAGTGGTCAGTGAGAAGAAACTGCTTTCCACCAGTGGCACGAGATGTGTGCCTGCCACACAGGTATCCAGGGTGGAACCTGGAAGCAGCACTTCAGCATCACAGCACCACCCCAATATAAGCCCAAGACCTTGTCTGTCAGTGAGATAGCCACTGCAATCATAGCAATGCCAACAAGCAGTGACACTGAATGTGATATTTCCCTTTTTCAAAGTAGTATCCAATTGTTCCAGAAAACAGAGCAAAGTGGACAACAGCCACAGTCAGCAATAGTAGATCTTCCGGAAGCTGGAGCAGAACAGAAGGTTGATCATACTGCTGAGAAAGAACCTTCTCTTTTAGAATTAATGGCTGCGAGATCTCCAGCAAGAAAAAGGAAGAGTACTACTCTACCATCATCTCCAAGCACCACTTCTGATGATGATTGGGACATGAAGTGAACCCCAGCAGAGTCCAGGAGATGCCAGTAGAGGCAAGGGAAAAAAGTCCCAAAAAGACTTAGGCCCATATTTATACTTTTTGACGCAAAACTGCGCTAACGCAGTTTTGCGTCAAAAAAATTTGCGCCGTCTAACGCCATTTGGATGCGCCGTGCGGGCGTCAAATTTATACTTTGACGTACGGCGGCGCAACCAACAGGTGGGCGTCAGGATATTGTGACGCACACAGCGGCGTCAAGTCGTAAGGAAAAACCACGTAAAGGCGACGCACATCACCGTGGGCCGATTTACGACAGCGCAATCGTGAAAGCGCTGGTTTTTCTCACGCAATTGCGTCAAATTCTAGCGCAAAAACTGCAGTGTTACCAGAGAGCCAACATGGATCCCAGTGGACACAACAGAGCCCAGGATGATGACAGCAGACCAGGAACCAGCCAAGAGGTCCCACAAACAAACCAGGATAACCAAAAAAAGAAAAGAAAGTGTCGCTTCAGTGAAGAGGAGCAGGAAATCCTGGTGAGAGAGGTGACGGAACACCAGCACCAACTTTTCATAACATCCAAATTGCCACTCAGTAGGAGAGAGGCCATATGGAAGCAAATAGTGGACAAGATCAACAGTGTGGCTGAAGAACGCCGCACAGTCACTGAGTGTAAGAAACGCTGGCATGACTGTAAACGCAGGACCAAAGAGAAAATGGCCAGGAACAGGAAGGCAGCAATGCAGACTGGAGGGGGGAGTCCAGCACAACAGGAGGCCCTGGACCACATGGAGGAGATGGTTGCAGCCGTCATCCCCGAGGAGATCGTCACAGGGATTCAAGGGCAGGACAGTGCAGACTACCAAGACACAATGCACATGCAGGGTAAGTCGCATGGGGAATTATAATGCACTAATGTTAACTGCAACCAGGGGGGGAATACCTACTACACAATGCATGTAAGTCAGCATATACATAGAGTGGCATGGGTAAAGGAGCACAGTAGGGGGGCATGCCTAGCACACACTGAAGCTGGGGCACCACCAAACACAGCAACAAGTACAGCCCCATGGGGACATCCTGTAAGTACAACAATAGAGCCAAGGGAAAGCAGCGACAGGTAGGAAGGCCACTACAGCAAACTCACATCCAGGCACTTGTTTTGTAAAATCTATCCTACAGCAACTAGGTCCCTATCAGTAACCCAGTAGGCAAAGCAACAACTGCAATGTAACTGCCACAACACCTTACAATAACGCCTCTCATCTCTGTGCAGCTACAGTACCAAATGGCAGCAACCTCCCCATGGAATATACATACACAAATTAGGGGGTGACATTGACATCCGCAACAAGTAAGTGTAAAAATACAAACGCTCCAGTACACTCAAATGCCCAATGTCCATACCTGACACATACATAAGCCAAAGTAAACAGCAATAGGACCCACACAGCACCAACCACACACACATGCTGCATACGTCAGGGTCCCTCACATGCCTGGATAACAAGGCTACATCACTAATGTCATACTGCTCAGACAACACCTGAGGAGGAGACATAGGCAACTGGTCACTCCAACACACCTGCAAAGTCTGACAAACAAATCGGACCTTCATACGATAAACAGGCTTATACAATCAAACACACATGACCCACCTTCATCTTCAAACATCAACAATGTTTACATCCACACCACATCCAAACATGAACATGCATAGGAAATGGCACGGAACATGTACACTGCATGCAATGTGAATCAAAAGTGAATGGGGCAGGTCCTGAGAGGCAAGTGTGTTGGCAGGGCACTCACAACACCCACAGTCAGTCAATGTGTATTCTGGCAAGTGTAATGTATACTTTGCGCATTAGCCTCAGGCTGTAGGCCTTTCTGCACCTTACCCTGAATGTACTCTTACGCATATGCTCACATCTAAGAGCCTCTGAGCACTTTGCACTACATGCTTCTCATTGGCCTTCCTATCAGGAAATATACCAAATACCCAGTCCTAGGGTGTTGTTAATAAGTCCAATCACACTGTTTTGCCTACATCTGCACTGGAGTGTGCCAGAACAGATACACTCTGTGCCCCAGTCAAGGATACAGTCTGGTACTTTGCGGATAGATGGGGTAGGGGTTCTGATTTGCCATTCCTGCGTAGGGAAACTATCTCATCACCATGACTTATGACTTATAAAATCACTTCCTTGTCCCAAGACACACAAGAGGGAGTCTCCAAACAGAGAAACACCAGACGCTGCCTGCCTTGCTGCAGATGCAAAACCAGATCACAGGCCATTGCTCAGATATGACGGATGAAGTCTCCCCAGTGATTCAGACAGGCAGGCTAGAAGCTTAACATGCTGTGCTATAAATAGAACAAGCAGAGGGAGAGTACAAACTGTTAGGCACCATGATAGCTTTCGACCAATGTCTTACTCTCCTGCTGACTATTTCAAGTCTACCATGTTGAAGTATTTGGGTTATTGTGGCTCACACCTAAATATAGACAAGTCAGTTGTTCAAAGAGATCATCATATGAAACAAATACTGTCTTTGACTTTTGTGTATGAGTTCATACTGGAAAAGAGTGAAGATGTTGGGATCTGAGTGACCACAACTTCCTGAAAAGTTCCAAAGATGTCATGCGCTCGGATGTATAATCATTCCTTTGCTGTGGGAGACATGAGCCAATGCTAGTTAGCTAGAGCAAAATGAAAGAATCAGGGTGACAGAGTCAATTAAAAGTGGGTCAGACTCAGTCCATCACACCATTAGCTATCCTGCTGCCTCGTAAGCAAGTCAGCTCAGGTCGGATAATGAGAACACACCCTCGAAAATGGCTCTACATAAGAATAGTTAATCACGGAGGGACTAGTAGGACACAAAGATGCCTATTCACAAAATGTTACAAAGCAACACCTAGCGGCAATTAGGCAGACAAGTCTGGTAGCTCCACATCACACATGTGACACACAGGTGGGCCATAGGCCTACAACAATGCCCATATGAAGGACAGCAGATACCCAGAAAAAAACAGACACCAAAGATAAGGCATCCAAACGCCTGTAACTGTTTGCAAACTTGTTACAACACAGACACACTAATTGTACCCTGTTTCATTGCAGAGGAACATGGATCTCCTGCCGATATGCCTGACCCTGATTTCCCTGATGACATCGATGACGACCCCATCAACCTCTCCCCACAAACCCTCAACATGGTCTTAGGAAGCCTCCAAACCCCACCTTCAGTCCCAAGGAGGAGCCCAGAAGAAGCAGCCACCCCAGTAGACTCACCTGCCACCCCAAATGTAATACCTGCCAGCTCCAACACAGCTGAGGACTCCGACGACACTGGAACCAGCTTTGAAAGAACCGTCGTTGGGGTCCAGCGGGAGCTGGCCAAGGAGGTGCGGGTGGGGATGCAAACTATGGCAGCCAGCCTTGAGAGGGTGCGTTCGTGCATGATCCCTCCTGCTGATCAGACAGCTGTGATGCAAGCACTAACATCGCACATGCAGGAACTTGTAGAAACTCAAAAGCAAATCGCCACAGCTGTCATCCAGTTGACGGAACAACTAAGAATGCAAGCCAGTCAACGGGTGCACGAATGCAACATCGAACCCCTCAGGGCTGACCTGGCTGCCTACCATCGGGATGTGGCTGCCATTCTGAGAAACCAGCAGGCCCTCCTTGCTGCAGTATTGCCCTTCCTAAGTCCACAGGGACTAGCCCCCGGGATGTCTGCGTCCATGTCTTCTAACACTGAGGTGTGTGTTGCCCCTTCACAACCAACAACAACAAGGACAGAGGAGGCAACACACACATCAGAAGAAGAAGACGTGGAACAGATAACCTTCACACGGAGGAGTACCCGGAAGCCCTAGTCCCTGCACCATGGCCTACTCTGACCAAGGTCCTGCGTTTAGTCAAAGCCCAGTTTCTGAACACCTACACTCAATGACTGTTTGGCAATCCACTGTTTGACTTGTCCACATTGCCAGTGAATGTCTCTCTCCTACAATTTGGTAATCCTGTCCCTCTGCACTGACACCTTCTATAGGCTCACCAAGAAATGATGCCCCAGAACGGACTCTGCCAAAATGTTGAATGGACAATTTGCACTACAACACCTGTAAATAAATCGCACTTGCTCACCTATTGTGTCTCTGTGTCATTTCACACTTCAACTGTGCAGTACCTAACTCCAAAGTGGCTGTGTGGCAACCCTGTTGAATCTCTATACTACTGTCCTGATGTCATATATTCAGATCCATCTGTGCATTGGCCAGGATTGCATCATAGCCCTACCATACTGAGGGAAATAACTGAGGAAGGAACTAAGCACACACAATCATGCTGTGTTGGTCAGAATGATGCACCATCTATCGCTATTCCAGAGAGCAAATGGTGTCTGGGAAATGTAGGCTCCATGCAAGACTTAAATAAGAATGGATGCCGCTTAATGTAATGAATCGTGTACAAATCACACTGCATTAACTTCCCTTACAGAGTAGGCTTCCATGAAGGAAATTCATGCTGCTTCAGTACACACATGATGTAGCTCAGCAATGAAAGCAGCAATACATGAGTGTGAACAACTCCTCATCTACAAAGATCTCCCTGAGCTTCACACTGCTGTCCGACCTAACAATTAACCCACATTGACATGTAATGAAGCACTCTTTGTGAAGTTGGACACATATCATAACAAAAGCTTGGTGTACAATGCACACTACCAATGGGGAGTCTCCCAATTTGAGGATACTTAACAAGTGAGCACACGGGTAGATGGGATGTTAAACATCCATTCCCAGGGGATGCTGAGCATAGGACACAAATGTCACACTAAATCATTCTGCAACATGGATGTCAAGGCCATGATAAAGTAGCACCTAACGCATCAAGTAAAGGGTTAACAAAATATTTATTTATATCTAGTACTACAAGAGGCAACTAAGGGAAAGGTACACCTACACTAATCTAACCTGACTACTAATAACCCACAACTGTCCCTATCTAACCTAAGCTAAACTTACTCTACACATGTAACGAAACGATCTAAACATCAACCCCCCACCCACCATTATGAGACAGGACACATGCAGGACAAAACATACTAACCTACACACATACTACACTATCCTAAACAAGCAGATAATTTTTTTTATTTTTTTGTTTTACATTTTTTTTGTTTTTTTGTTTTATTAAACATGAATCCCAACATTGCCCCCCACCCACCCACCCACACACAAATATTTGAGAAAAATAACAAGGACCCCCCACCCTCTTCCCTAACACTAACTAAGCTACATACCTATCCTAATCCTAATACTAATCCCCAAAGCCCAACTAACAGGAGAAAAAAAGGAAAGAGGTGAGAGGGGAGGGATAAAAGTTTAAGAGGGCAAACGAACTAGACGTTTGCACTCCTTAGTGTGCGCCTGATGTCGCGGACCCGGGTCTTTACATAGTTCATGTCATCAGTCAGGTTGTCCACCTTCCTCAAAAGTTTGTCCACTTTCTGGGACAATGCCTGGAAGGCTGCAGGGTCCACGGGAGGGTCTGTGGGGAGGGTTTGTGTGCCAGCAGAGGTCGAGCTAGTGGCAGCTGTTGGTGGGACATGTGACTGTCCTGCTGCCAGCACACGGCTGGGTCCAGGTCGTGCTGCATGCGGCGGGTCCATGGCTGCCGAAGTAGATGGGACCACTGGGCCAGACCTGGTGGCTGTGTCGTTGGTGGCTGTAGGTGGCACACTTGTTGGAGGCTGTGGTGTGGCCCACCACGCCCCGGAGGCCCTTTCGGAGTGATACCTGCGGCCCATCCGCCGATACCCAGACTGCACCTGCAGGATGTGCCTGTAACGGATGGCACGCCGCTCAAAATGGATGCGATCGGCCGCCCTCATGTTAGCAGCTGTGAAGAGAAAAGGCAGATATTTACCTTTGGCTTTGCATTGGGTGGGATAGCACAATGGGTTATTTGTACATTACTAGAAATGTATAGGTTGCAGCAATTGTCACAACATAGTTCACAGAAGGGCTCAGAGGAAGTACATGTGAAGCATGCATACATAAGGGCATATCACACCTAGAATATCCAGGTCTCTACATGATGGATGACATCACCCTACACTACTCATCCTAATCATCCCTACGGTTTTGTACATCATGGCTGCACCTCTTCCGCATACTTACTTCACTACATATGTCACTATATGTGATAACTATCACACTCCTCACTCTAAGCCATCTGGAATTGGTTGTGTGCTAAGATTGAACCAATGGGCTATAACCCAATGTCTACACTAGGGACCAGATGTAGGAAGATGGGAAATGGGACGAACAATCTGCAATGCAGAATGGGGTATCTGACACCGTCTGTGAGTTGCTATGGGGTTGCTAAGAGCCACCTCATTTACATCAATGATGTGGGTTGCAAGTTGCTCCACCTTTGCAACTATGGGCACTCACGGGGATGGAGGCCTGCTGGGAACAGCAGACCTCCATGTCCGTGACCGCTTGGAAATAACGCAGAACATGTTCCCCAAGTGTAGGCCGTTTACCTCAACGGGAAATGAGCAGCACTTAGAAATAAATTACGACAATTTCAATATTGAATAATTTAAGGCACTTAGGCCCGTATTTATATTTGTTGTTGCGCCGCATTTGCGTCACTTGTTGACGCAAAAGCCGCGCAAAATTGCAAATTCCAATTGTAATTTGTAAGTTTGCGCCGTTTTGGCGTCAAAAAGCTGGGCAAATGTGGTGCAAAAAAATTATAAATACGGGCCGCAGTGGTCCCAAGGACCACTGCCTGTTTTGTACAGGATTATTTTGGTACACTCGGAAAGGTGATGGGTTACAATGGGGACCCCTTACTGCTAGCAAGTGGGTTACCATCCACTTAAAGTGGATGATAACTGCGACTCACTTAGCAACCACAAACTCCATTGCAAATGGACTTGCATACCACTGTCAGTTGCAAATAGGACTGGAAAAAGCCTTCATATTTAGGATTAGGAATAAAATCTCCCATATATTTTCATGATCACCTAATACATTTCGGAATAGGAAACAGATGTTTGCAACTCACACACAATAATTATGAGTTTATCAACTTGTACACAGTTTGGCACATCTGGCCCTAGGTTCTGACTCACGACACAAAAGGTGTCAAGTAAGTGTGAGATACTGGTTGCTACAGTCCAAGGTAGCCTGTTTCACATTAACATCCCAGTCGTTGAGGGTGGTGTGGGAAGAACAACCACCAATCCCATGTGAAATGCACACCCAGGAGTGTATTGAACGTTCACCAAGTATGTGCCTTCACACACAAGACCTATGAATGGCTAGCAACACGTTGGACTTAGGCAAACATTGTGACATCCATGGACCACACATGTCACAATGATATGACTTTTGCCAACATGACATACTATCAGTGAGGCATGTTTTACTACACACACAGAGGAGGTGGAACACCCATTCTCATGATTCAACAGAACACATAGGCCATTGCACTCAAGTCACACACACTCCTAGTTCAGCTTGTGTAAGTACATGCCCCCGGAAGATCCAACCTACAGTGTGCACAGTCCATCCTCAACTAGGAAGATGCACTTTTCATCACAGCCATGTGCCTAAGCTATATGGGAGACTGTCAGTCTGATATGCAGACTCAGTTCATGTCAAGTCCCCGACCAAGTCTTACTTTGACCAGTGTATTCTAAGTAACTCATCCCATTCCCCATTGCGGCCCAACTGGAATGTCCTACAGCCCCTCAATCTCAGAGATGGCTAGGTGTTGCTTAACAGAAACATAAGTCCAATTTGATATCACACTAACACGACAATGGCAATGAACGGCCAGCGCATCACATCATGATTTCTCTTGAACACACAGTAGTCCATTTTGCGTCATTGCCAAATAAATATATCAAATAGCACTCAGGCAACACTCACTGTAGGTATCGGGGTCGTCGAAGTGTGCCACCTCTCCCACGGTGTAAGGCTCTGGTCCACCTGTAAAGCATGACAGGAAGAATGTACTCAGACTGGGTGGACTGACAAAATAATTCTGTTACAATGACACTGTGAGAATATGACATGGTAATGATACACTTTCACACATGCTCATACTGCATGGATGAGTTTGTATTCAACATTAACATTGGATGATTCTCCTGCTACAGTTACACACCCTACTACACACATGCAGTGGCCAGGACAGTCAGGTGTCGTCCAAGTTTACTCACAATAATTATGCCCCGCCAATATTGTTATCCAAACATCTCAGCATGTGCATTCCAGAGAGACATCCAGACACTTGTTCCATGAGGACTGCATGACCACTCACAGTCAAACAGCCTATGTGGACATGTTCAACACACAGCAACCACACACACATGTGACATATCTGTGGAAAACATATCTGACTTCATGTGACGTGTATAAAACACACATGTATATCATCATCATGGGATTCAAATCAGATTTCGAGCGATGGGGTCTACATATGTAGGTATGTTGTTTCGACATGACTTACTCATTGCCCATTATGACATGTAGAGTACAAATAGAGCCATTAACGTGTTGCTTGTCTGACACAAATGCTACACTACATTACATACAGCTACAGCCATCTGGTATGTGTAGAACAACTGAGCCATCTGACTGCTAGCATAGGTCTTCATACACATTGTGCAACACGTACACATTAGGGCACATATGTAAACATTAGTAAGGCAGCATTTGCATCATTGCATCACGCAGAGATGGGCCACACCTGCCAAATACAGATATATGTATTAAGTTTCTGCTGTTTGAGGGAGAAAAAGTGTAGCCAATTTGGGGATATCAATATATATTGACAAGGGCCTAGGTTTCCCTAGCATTACACATAGGCAGCTCCTTATCTAGCAGATTGGGTAACATTCATCACATGTTCACACACAGATTACTATCATGTCCATGTAATTGATTGCTACTCACCAACAGGGCCACCAATCCTGACTCCCAGGTGGTCCAGCAGGTCCTGTTCCCTCGTGATCAGATCGGCCCAGCGGTGTTTCAACTGATGGACATTCCGCATGGTCCCATGGACCCGGACCATGTGATGGCGCACCTTCTCCCAGCGAATTTTCCGGGCCTCCGTGTGATACCCCTGTATCACACGGCCCCCAGCCTCCAGCATCAGCGGGAGGAAATGGCACACTAGCCAGATAAATCCCCCCAATTCATCTTCGCCCATCCTGGACAGGCGAGGCCTCCCTGACATTATGACTGATGACTAACAGAAAAAATAAAGTAGGAAATGGGGAAAGGTAGAGGTGTGAAGTTAAGAAAAGGAGAAAATAGCCCAACTAACCCCAATAACTACCCTAGCCACAACAGACTCCCACAGACAATACAAACAAATACAGGAATGGACAAAACTAGACTTAACAGACTGAGACAATGATACACAACAATATTAGACTGAACAAAGTACAAAAGACAAGCTACACAGGACAACAAAGCAGTAATTCACAGGACAACACTCTTCACTGAACCACACAGTCTAGAAAAATCTGAGACTGAAAAGTGAAAGTGAAAGTCAACTTCCAATACAGATTTGGCAAACAGGATATCCTATTACATCACTTCCTGCATAAAATGGCCGCCGTTTTTTAATCGCGGTTTGCGTCGTATTTTCACGCATACATAATTTCGCGTCATTTTTTATGACGCATAATATTGCACATGCTGCTGAGTGTAAAAATATGATATGAATATTACTATTTATTTACTGTACGAGATGTCCAAAAATATGTGCATGTTGCGTCATTTTTTCCGACGCATACATGATGGGCGTCATATTTTATCCACCTACAGGAGTGCTAATGCTGCTGAGTGAAAAAATATGATATGAATATTAATATTCATTTACTGTACGAGATGTCCGAAAATATGTGCATGTTGCGTCATTTTTTCCGACGCATACATGATGGGCGTCATATTTTATCCACCTACAGGAGTGCTAATGCTGCTGAGTGAAAAAATATGATATGAATATTAATATTCATTTACTGTACGAGATGTCCGAAAATATGTGCATGTTGCGTCATTTTTTCCGACGCATACATGATGGGCGTCATATTTTATCCACCTACAGGAGTGCTAATGCTGCTGAGTGAAAAAATATGATATGAATATTGTGAGAAGGTAGCCTCTTTCTAGCCTTGTTACCCCCACTTTTGGCCTGTTTGTGAGTGTATGTCAGGGTGTTTGTCACTGTTTTCACTGTCTCACTGGGATCCTGATAGCCAGGCCTCAGTGCTTATAGTGAAAACACCATGTTTTCAGTATGGTTGTTATGTGTCACTGGGATCCTGCTAGTCAGGACCCCAGTGCTCATAGGTTTGTGGCCTATATGTATGTGTCACTGGGACCCTGTCACACAGGGCCCCAGTGCTCATAGGTGTGCATGTATATGTTCCCTGTGTGGTGCCTAACTGTCTCACTGAGGCTCTGCTAACCAGAACCTCAGTGGTTATGCTCTCTCATTACTTTTAAATTGTCACTAACAGGCTAGTGACCATTTTTACCAATTTACATTGGCTTACTGGAACACCCTTATAATTCCCTAGTATATGGTACTGAGGTACCCAGGGTATTGGGGTTCCAGGAGATCCCTATGGGCTGCAGCATTTCTTTTGCCACCCATAGGGAGCTCTGACAATTCTTACACAGGCCTGCCACTGCAGCCTGAGTGAAATAACGTCCACGTTATTTCACAGCCATTTTACACTGCACTTAAGTAACTTATAAGTCACCTATATGTCTAACCTTTACCTGGTAAAGGTTAGGTGCCAAGTTACTTAGTGTGAGGGCACCCTGGCACTAGCCAAGGTGCCCCCACATTGTTCAGAGCCAATTCACTGAACTTTGTGAGTGCGGGGACACCATTACACACGTGCACTACATATAGGTCACTACCTATATGTAGCTTCACCATGGTAACTCCGAATATGGCCATGTAACATGTCTATGATCATGGAATTGCCCCCTCTATACCATCCTGGCATAGTTGGCACAATCCCATGATCCCTGTGGTCTGTAGCACAGACCCTGGTACTGCCAAACTGCCCTTCCTGGGGTTTCACTGCAGCTGCTGCTGCTGCCAACCCCTCAGACAGGCAGCTGCCCTCCTGGGGTCCAGCCAGGCCTGGCCCAGGATGGCAGAACAAAGAACTTCCTCTGAGAGAGGGTGTGATACCCTCTCCCTTTGGAAAATGGTGTGAAGGCAGGGGAGGAGTAGCCTCCCCCAGCCTCTGGAAATGCTTTGTTGGGCACAGATGTCCCCAATTCTGCATAAGCCAGTCTACACCGGTTCAGGGACCCCTTAGCCCCTGCTCTGGCGCGAAACTGGACAAATGAAAGGGGAGTGACCACTCCCCTGACCTGCACCTCCCCTGGGAGGTGTCCAGAGCTCCTCCAGTGTGCTCCAGACCTCTGCCATCTTGGAAACAGAGGTGCTGCTGGCACACTGGACTGCTCTGAGTGGCCAGTGCCACCAGGTGACGTCAGAGACTACTTGTGATAGGCTCCTTCAGGTGTTAGTAGCCTTTCCTCTCTCCTAGGTAGCCAAACCCTCTTTTCTGGCTATTTAGGGTCTCTGTCTCTGGGGAAACTTTAGATAACGAATGCATGAGCTCAGCCGAGTTCCTCTGCATCTCCCTCTTCACCTTCTGATAAGGAATCGACCGCTGACCGCGCTGGAAGCCTGCAAACCTGCAACATAGTAGCAAAGACGACTACTGCAACTCTGTAACGCTGATCCTGCCGCCTTCTCGACTGTTTTCCTGCTTGTGCATGCTGTGGGGGTAGTCTGCCTCCTCTCTGCACCAGAAGCTCCGAAGAAATCTCCCGTGGGTCGACGGAATCTTCCCCCTGCAACCGCAGGCACCAAAAAGCTGCATCTCCGGTCCCTTGGGTCTCCTCTCAGCACGACGAGCGAGGTCCCTCGAATCCAGCGACACCGTCCAAGTGACCCCCACAGTCCAGTGACTCTTCAGCCCAAGTTTGGTGGAGGTAAGTCCTTGCCTCACCTCGCTGGGCTGCATTGCTGGGAACCGCGACTTTGCAAGCTTCTCCGGCCCCTGTGCACTTCCGGCGGAAATCCTGTGTGCACAGCCAAGCCTGGGTCCACGGCACTCTAACCTGCATTGCACGACTTTCTAACTTGGTCTCCGGCAACGTGGGACTCCTTTGTGCAACTTCGGCGAGCAACGTTTCACGCATCCTCGTAGTGCCTGTTTCTGGCACTTCTCTGGGTGCTACCTGCTTCAGTGAGGGCTCTTTGTCTTGCTCGACGTCCCCTCTCTCTGCAGGTCCAATTTGCGACCTCCTGGTCCCTCCTGGGCCCCAGCAGCGTCCAAAAACGCCAAACGCACGATTTGCGTGTAGCAAGGCTTGTTGGCGTCCATCCGGCGGGAAAACACTTCTGCACGACTCTCCAAGGCGTGGGGGATCCATCCTCCAAAGGGGAAGTCTCTAGCCCTTGTCGTTCCTGCAGTATTCACAGTTCTTCAGCCTAGTAAGAGCTTCTTTGCACCAACCGCTGGCATTTCTTGGGCATCTGCCCATCTCCGAGCTGCTTGTGACTTTTGGACTTGGTCCCCTTGCTCCACAGGTACCTTCAGACAGGAATCCATCGTTGTTGCATTGCTGATTTGTGTTTTCCTTGCATTCTCCCTCTAACACGACTATTTTGTCCTTAGGGGAACTTTGGTGCACTTTGCACTCACTTTTCAGGGTCTTGGGGAGGGTTATTTTTCTAACTCTCACTATTTTCTAATAGTCCCAGCGACCCTCTACAAGGTCACATAGGTTTGGGGTCCATTCGTGGTTCGCATTCCACTTCTGGAGTATATGGTTTGTGTTGCCCCTATTCCTATGTTTCCCCATTGCATCCTATTGTAACTATACATTGTTTGCACTGTTTTCTAAGACGATACTGCATATTTTTGCTATTGTGTATATATATCTTGTGTATATTTCCTATCCTCTCACTGAGGGTACACTCTAAGATACTTTGGCATATTGTCATAAAAATAAAGTACCTTTATTTTTGGGATAACTGTGTATGGTGTTTTCTTATGATATTGTGCATATGACACTAAGTGGTACTGTAGTAGCTTCACACGTCTCCTAGTTCAGCCTAAGCTGCTCTGCTAAGCTACCATTATCTATCAGCCTAAGCTGCTAGACACCCTATACACTAATAAGGGATAACTGGGCCTGGTGCAAGGTGCAAGTACCCCTTGGTACTCACTACAAGCCAGTCCAGCCTCCTACAAATATTAATATTCATTTACTGTACGAGATGTACGAAAATATGTGCATGTTGCGTCATTTTTTCCGACGCATACATGATGGGCGTCATATTTTTGAAACGTACAGGAATGCACATGCTGCTGAGTCAAATCTGAAATATGATGTAACTTATATTTTGCTGTCTAAATCTGTGAAATTTTTGTATACATTCAGATTTGACTCTGCATTCTGTGCACTCATGTACGTGACCAAAATATGACACCCATGCTGTATGCGTAGAATTATGATCAAATCTTTTTGTTACGTCTTCATGTTTTTAACTTGGGGAAGGTGATTTGTCAGGGTCAAACGGGGCAATGTGATACACATTTGTGTTTGGATATGCCACATGTCCATTGTTGTATGTATGGCAGGCATTCACACAGTAATGGTGTGGATACGTTACATAATGTCTTTTCCATATTTGTCAACATATTTGTGGCAATTGCTGATGGCTGTTTGGAAATGATGGATGGGATACCATGATGTATTCCTTCTCCAAATTTGGTCCACACTTATGATGGTGATGCTTTTATCTGGAGTCCTAACAGGGAGTGCAATGGTCACTTACAGTTATTATGGGGCTAACCATGTCCTAGCCTCATTTTGTGTTTGTGCTTTGTGTTCTACTCTTGACATGTAGGCCACACATGTACCTTATGCATGTGTTTGGCTCACAAGTACAGGATTTGTGTATGTTTGTGGGACCGTAGAAGTGGACTTAGGCCCCCAGCACCCTAGGATTTGACCATCCTGATTAGTTACAGTATCCATGGCTTGGCTTAATATTTTATGGGAAACCTGCAGCAGCAGGCTAATGTAAGGCCATATGGTATGTATGACTGTTGACCATTCATTCATCTCATTAGCCCATTAGAAGTTTGCAGTAATGATGATTTTGAGCTGACATGCCTACCATTTCCCAATGACTATGTTTGGAAGACTCTGAGCGTTCCTGATGTTCTGGGGAATATTCTTTAGTGGGTGTCTGTGTCCCTTTCTGCATTAACTGGTTAAGTGGCATGTCACATTCTTCCTGCTAGGTTCAAACTGGGACCCGACTGTGATGGTCTACTTTCAATAATTTGGTTGATTGTATGACATATGTGTACATGTGTGTTGGTATGTGGATCCACTATCACCTGTCTGGGTGTATGTTGTCACTGTGACATCCAGGTCTCCTCCTGAGTTAGTGGCAGCTAATGTTGTCCCAATTGTGTTTTGCTCATATCACCCACTGGAGAGAAGCCATTGATGACATGGTGACGTACACATGGATGGTCCCACCCTGTCTCTGACCACATGTGATGTGACTTTCACATGATCTACTTTTTTTGTCTGGGTGCAAGACTGTCTCAGGTGTTTTGATGTAGCATGTGGATTTGCCACATTTGTACTCATGTGGGCCTCTGTGTATGGCAATGTATCATGTCACATCCTACCCTCTGTGCATACAATTGAAATGTTCTTTTTTGTTGTGATGATTGTTATGGCATTGTTGGTCAAGGAGACCACATTCTTCGTCAGCATTTTATAAGTAAAGGTGCTCAGTAATGCATGGACCAAAGCATGATGTGGTGTTTGATATCTGTGTTTATTTACAATAGTGTAATACAGGTGATTATTATACATTAAGCAAAAAAATTATTTACAAGCTGCTGGCGCCTACGCTGTCCTGCTGCCGTGTTGGGTTGTCCCCCCTCCTGTTGCGGCCCAGCATCCTCCTCTTCGTCATCCTCAGGCATGCCTGGGTCCAGTTCAAGGAGGGGAATGTTCCTCTGGACACATATATTGTGCAATATGGCACAAGTGAGGATGATTTTGCACACCATCTCTGGGGAATAGAGTAGGCTCCCGCCAGTGATGTCAAGGCAGCGGAACCTAGACTTTAGGATCCCAAAGGTCCTCTCCACAATGCTGCGGGTCCTCTTGTGGGCGTCATTGTATGCCCGCTCTGCAGCAGTGATTGGGTTCCCGAATGGTGTCATCACCCAAGGCTGGATGCCATACCCCTGATCAGCTGAAAGAGAAAGAGAATGGATTGAATTAGATGTAGGAGGCAGTGTTGTACGGATCTTTGATGGCTGTAGTTGTCTTGTGTTGTCTGTGACTCTTTTGTGTACTAATGTTCCAACCTATGGTTGTTATTGAAAACTTTGCTTTGATATATTTTCCCTTGGCTGAGCAAGTGTTTGTTGGCTAACCGTTTGTCAGAAGGACTGTTTTTGTTGTTGCAGTAGAGTGTTCCCTCCCTAGCATTGTGACTAGTGATACAGTTGTCTGTGTGTCCTCACTGGGGGTGTGATGTTAGTTCCATGCCGAGTTAAAACGTGAAAGTGTATTTGACACCTTCATGTGTATGAGCCCAGGCCATCCCATACCTTTTGACTTATGCATTGTATTAGTGTACAGGTTATTTTGAGACTTCCAATCTGTAAAGTGACATTTGGCCAACCACACTCATTGATGTCTTCACATTAGGCTGTGGATTAAATTCCAATGTGTGACAGGTTAAATGTTGACTTCTGACACATGGCTAGTGATGTGAGTACCTCAGTGTGTTCCTGGCTAGGTGTTGCTATTGTGGTGTATGTGTTGTTTGTCCTAGAGGGTTTGTGTGCGGTGTGTGTATGGGTTTGTTTTTTGTCCTTACCAACAAGTAGTCCATTGCCATAGCGTCCATCCTGGAAGTGTTGGTTGATGGTGGAGTGACGGAAGATGAATGCGTCATGTACACTCCCAGGATATTTGGCCACGATGTTGGTGATCAGTCCTTGGTGATCGACTATGGCCTGCACGTTGATTGAATGTGTGTGCTTCCTGTTGCGGTAGAGGTGTTCTGAATCAGCAGGTGGCACAAGGCGTACGTGTGTGCAGTCGATTGCACCAAGGACGTGCGGGAAGCCACTGATGGCGTAGAACCCCTGTTTAATTTCCTGCTGCTTCTGCAGTGTGTTAGGGAAGCAGATATGGCGGGGTGTCAGGCGAATGATGGCATCCAGGACTTTAGGCAGGAATGCAGAGAATGATGGTTGGGATATTCCACCAACCAGGGCACCAGTTGTCTGAAAGGAGCCACTTGCCAGCAGGTGTAGTACGGCAAGCAGCTTTGTTTCAGTTGGGATAGTGCGGGGTGTCACTAAAGTGGGGGCCAACTGTTGTTCGATATTTGCCAGCAGCTGCTGAATGGCCTGCCAGTTCAACCGGTACCTCTGGATGATGTCCCGTTCCCTGAGGCCATGCAGGGTTGTTCTTGGGCGGAATATCCTGTCCTGCCTTCTGCGCTGTCTTTGGGGTCCCTGCTGTTGTTGTTGTAGCTGCTGTTGTTGCTGCAGGGCTCTGCGTCTACGTGCACGTTGAAGAAAAAGCACCTCCATAGCTCCCTGTTGCTGCTCTGCTGCTCTGTTGTTTGTTCTGTGTGTTCTGCTTAAGTACAGGTGTGTTTGCCCCATTTTAACGCCTGCCCTGACCCAGGCGTTAAAATTTAACGCTATTCGTGCTTTGCGTCATTTTTTTGCGCCGCCTACGGCCCGGGAGCCATTTTTGCCCGGAAGCATAACTACGACGCACCGCTGTATGCGTGGGTTTTTGGACGGGAACGCCTACCCTGCATGTCATTAACGCAGGGCGGGGTGCCGCTTCCAAAAACTCACGCACATAGCGCCATTCCCCTTGTGCGCCGCATCGGGCGTCAGGGTATAAATATGGGGCATCGTTTGCGCTGAATGTGCGTCAAAATTTTTGACGCACATTCGGCGCAACCGGAGTATAAATATGGCCCTTAGAATCATGGAAGAGGAAGATGGTGTGGAGGATGATGACGACAAGCCAGTCATTATGGAAGCTGGCACAGAGGAGTACAAAATTACTATCCAACCTGCTCTGAAGGATATGGCACAGGCAGCACCACCACCTCCCATATTTAAACAGCCCCAGGAGAGACCTGCACCAACCCCTACCTCAACAGAAGCATACTCTGCAGAGAGGCAATCAATACACCCACCTACCTCCAGTTCTTCTTCAGGCCTTAACAGTGGCCCAGTAAGAAAGTACTCGTCCACGTCTTGGGACTTTTTTACAATTAGCAAACAAAAGAAGAACATTGCAATATTCTCCATTTGCCACACAAGTGTTCATTGAGGTAGGCCTGGTTCACATTATGGTACTGGAGGCCAGACTACACATATGAAAAAACATCATGCAATTCAGTGGGAGGATCACTTTAACCAAATTGCTGAATGTGGTTGCAGTGATGAAGAGGAGGAGATCCAGGACCCATCAGCTACAACTGGCCAAATGACTGTGGAAGATGAGGAAGAAGAGGGTGACAATCTCGCAAAACACCCCTATGCCCAGCAGTGCACCACAATCACCCGCCTCAGTGACCTCACAATGGCACAGGAAGACTCACAGTCAGATGCAGACACCACAGAATATGGTGACTGCACTATGACACACATTGAGTCCACCACCACCTACATTTCAAAGTCGCCTGTGTCAGTGGCCACACAAAAGAAGAAAATCCCAGCTATATTTATGGGCATGTTTAAGCAGGAGGGACCCTATGATCGCAAAAACTAAATTGTGTGTTTGTGCAATGGGAAGCTGGCAAAAATGTTAGCTCTGGACCTCTTCTATTTTTCTTTTGTGGAACGAGTGGGATTCTTAAAGTTTGTTACAGCCATCTGCCCAAAATTGAAGGTTCCCATTCAGACCTATTATGCCAGAGTTGAAGTTTCAGCACTGAATAACTTTGTGCTGCAATTGGTTGGACAAGTTTGCAGCAAAGTGTTGTCCACACTGTCTACCTGATCATAGACATGTGGATCAGTTGTCAGGCTACTGATTACATGTGCATCACTGCACGCTACATCTCTTTTGAGAAGGTAAAGTGAAAGCTATCTAAGGGTCTTGGCCCTGAAGAAATTTTTAAGAGTGTTCAGTGGCATGCAACAGTAGCCATGGTCGCCACGTAGAAATCTCATACAGCTGTAAACATCTTGGACACATTTAAAAGCAAGGTGTCTGAATGGCTGCAACCCAAAGGTCTCAGAATTGGATTTGTTGCCACGAACAATGGCAGTAACATAGTCAAGACCATGGTAGAGAGTGGCTACTTCAGGGTCCTGTTTGGAACACTGCATCAACCTGGTTGTGCAAGAGTTTCTAAAAAAAGAAGACATAGGCCCTCATTACAACCCTGGCGGTCGGTGTTAAAGTGGCGGTAAGACCGCCAACAGGCTGGCGGTAAAAAAAATGGAATCACGACCATGGCGGAAACCGCCAACATAGACAGGCACTTTAACTCTCCGACCGCCACAGCGGTACAAACAAACAGCATGGCGGTCACCGCCAACAGACAGGCGGAAGACAATGTACCGCCCACACTATTATGATAGGCCAATCCACCACCTTTTCCGGGGCGGATTCAACACAAACAAAAACACGGTGGAAACAGGACTTGGAAGGGGAAACACTCACCTCTACACAACCCACGAGGAACCAGGACACCATGGAGCCGGAACTCCGAATACTCCCTGCAAAGGTTTTCCTGCTCCTCTACCAGGAGCACGAAAGACGGCGGCGACGAGGGGGGAGGGAAAAGAGAGCGACATACACGCGCAACACCCCCACTCCCACCCTCACCCATAACAACACACACACCAATACATGCTGCAACAATAGATTTACACCCCCCAACTCCACCTGGAAGAACGCAGTGACAAAAGGAAATTATTGTAACGATTGTAATCGATAAAAATCCATTAGTCAAAACTTTAAATACTGTATAAACAATTATGTACACCAACTATACAAGTCCGGATAGTGCACCATTCAAAGTCCGTGGACCACTGGGCCTAAAATGCATGGGCGAGGCCCACACTCGATCCCAGACTGCAAACGGAGAGAACACTGCTGGGGCATCAGATCGAAATGAAACAGGCACGTCAGGGGGAAGGGAAGGGGGGGCACCTTAGCCTGATGAGTGCACGACGCCAGCTCCACAAGGGGGCTCCATGCTCATTGATGTATCCTGGGGAGTGCAAAGCCACAGTCTCTCAAGTCTCTCCAGTGGGTGGGTTGCCCACTGCTTTATCCTGGGGAGTGCAAAGCCAGTCTTTCAAGTCTTTTCAGTGGGTGGGTTGCCCACTGCTTTATCCTGGGGAGTGCAAAGCCACAGTCTCTCAAGTCTTTTCAGTGAGTGGGTTGCCCACTGCTTTATCCTGGGGAGTGCAAAGCCACAGTCTCTCAAGTGGATGCCTTTCTCCACTGGTTCTGGAGGGGGCTTGGTGCCCAGAGTGCTTCAACCTGCCAAGGACTGAGGTAGTGGATGCTTTTCTCCACTGGTTCTGGAGGGGGCTTTGTGCCCAGAGTGCTTCATCCTGCCAAGGACTGAGGTAGTGGATGTGATACGCCACTGGTTCTGGAGGGGGCTTGGTGCCCAGAGTGCTTCATCTTGCCAAGGACTGAGGTAGAGGATGCCTTTCTCCACTGGTTCAGGACGGGGCTTTGTACCCAGAGTGCTTCATCCTGCCAAGGACTGAGGTAGTGGATGTGATACTCCACTGGTTCTGGAGGGGGCTTGGTGCCCAGAGTGCTTCATCCTGCCAAGGACTGAGATAGTGGATGCCTTTCTCCACTGGTTCTGGAGGGGGCGTGGTGCCCAGAGTGTTGCAGGGCCGCTGGCGGTGCTGGCGGCAGTGTCAGTAGTGGCAGTGCTGGTGGCGGTGTCAGTAGCGGCGGTGCTCGCGGCGGACTCTGTGGCATCGGTGCTGGAACCGGGCTCTGTGGCATTGGTGCAGGCGGCGGGCTCTGTGGCATCGGTGCTGGCGGCGGGCTCTGTGGAAACGGTGCTGGCCGGGTTCTTTGTGGGGGCAGTGCTGGCACCGGGCTCACTGACTGTAGTGCTGGTGGCGGCCTCACTGACTGCGGAGCTGGTGGTGGGCTCACTGACTGCGGTGCTGGCAGCGGTGTCAATAGAGGCGGTGCAGGTGGCGGGCTCACTGACCGCGGTGCTGGTGAAGGGCTCAGTATCTGCGGTGCTGGCGGTGGTGTCTGTGGCAGCGGTGCAGGTGGCGGTGCCGGTGGCGGTCTTGTCCGCCGTGCAGGTTGGCATCGACGTGGACCTGCCTTTGATTTTGTGGCCCTTTCCTTCCTTGGATGGTGGCACAGCTGTCTTCCCACTTTCCACTTTTGTTTTGGCTGAGCCCTTAGTGGCAGGTGTTTTCGCCTTCTCCCCCTGGGATGTGGGCAACTTTTTCTGTTTTGGAGGTGGGGGAATGTCCTTGCCCTCGCTCCTTGGGACACTGGCAGCCCTGTTGCTTGGCGCACTCCAAAATCCTGCTATTGCTGGCACCACTGTGCCCGGTGATGTGGTGGCTGAGGTGCTGAGTTGGGACCTGGAAAGGCAAGCCCTTGGGAACAGACGGGGGGAGGTGTAGGGAAGAGGTCAACATTTGATAGGAAAAGCTTTTTAGACACACTGGGACAGGTAGATGGAGGGGGTTTGGGAGTGGAGGAAGAGGGAGTGGATGTAGGAGGTGTACGTTTGCTGACTTTGGGTGAAGGTGCATGGGCTGGAGGCAGTTGTGAGGTGGATGGCTGTTGGGTGGGTGTGGGACTGCGTTTGTGTACTTTGGGGGCTCACGGGCACATTGGGAGAGGACACAGGGGATGTGTGAATGGTAGTGGGGGTGGTGAATGCACGTGAGCGGTGTGTGGTGATGGGCGTGCTGGTGATGGAGGTAGTGGCTGAAGATGTAGTGCAAGCAGGTGTGAGTGGAGACAAGACAGGGAGGGAGGAGGGAGACGTGGAGGAGGGGGACACAGTGGAGGCAGTGGATGTTGGTATGTCTGCATGGGTATGGTGCTTGTGTGAGTGCCTGTGGGATGTGTGGTGCTTATGTTTGCCTGAGCCACCCTTGTGTGTTGAGGTGTGTGCATGTTGGTCTGATGGTGTGCTTGGGATAGGCTGAGGTACAGGGGATTGGGTCTGGGTGGAGGAGGTTGGAGGGGGGAGGCTGGACACAGGGTCAATGGCTGCCATCAGTGCTGAGGCCAGAGCATGAAATGCTCGCTGTTGGGCTGCCTGGCCAGAATGAATGCCCTCCAGGTATGCATTTGTTTGTTGCAAATGCCTCTCTACACCCTGGATGACATTAAGAATGGTAGACTGCCCGACAGTGAGGGATCTCAGGAGGTCAATAGCCTCCTCACTGAGGGCAGCAGGGCTGACTGGGGCAGGGCCTGAGGTGCCTGGGGCGAAAGAGATGCCTACCCTCCTGGGTGAGCGGCCATGGGACACATGCTGAGGGTCTTCTGGGAGGGCAGTGCTGGCAGGGGGGCAACGGAGCTCCCATCAGAGGAGGAGTCAGTGTCGGTGGTCTCTGCTCCTGTCCCCGCCGTGGAGCTCCACTCGCCCTCCGTCCCACTGGTGACTTCAGACTCCGTTGTCTCGCCCTCCAGGGCGATGTGGGATGCAGCTCCCTCCTGCTCCTGTGGCACTGCTCCTCCGCCTGATGATGCTAATGCACACAAGAACAGGGAGACCACAAAAAGGGGGGGGAGAAAGAGGAAAGACATGTTCATTTCATGCAATATCGCTACCGTTGGCGGACACTACAGACACAGCAGCCCTCTGCACTACGCCATGCACTTAGAGTTCCCTAATTAATCACAGGGACATGGGGTACAAGGCCTATGCCTGATTGCTGCACACATGGAAGTCACAGGAGCCTGACTAGGTGTAGATGGTTCTTACCACTGGTGGGGTTGGGGTGCCACATAGCGTGCCTCACAAAGGGTCCTTGCCTACAAAGCTCGCCCTGGCCTAGGGTAACGCACTGCCCACCTCCCCCAATTAGACACCTCCTAATGCGCGCAGAGTCAGATGGATGTGACTGTACTCACCCCCTTGTGGCTGCTGTGATGCCCTCAAGCGCCCCTCCAACTCCGGATACTCCACCGCCAGGATCTGGAACATCAGGGTGGTCATGGTGCGACAGGCACCCCTCCCACGTTGGGAGGCCATCCCAGCTTCTTGCTCCAGCGGCTAATGTCATCCCATCTTTTCTGGCAGTGGGTGCTCCGTCTGTGGTGGACCCCCAGGGTAGCACCCCAAATATCCTTCTTCTGGTGGGTGCTGACCTAGAGGAATAGTACTGGAGAAAAGGATGATCTTTAACCGTCCGGACCGTCACAGTCATTGGCCCACATTCCCACCCTTGCCCTGACGCACATACACTCACCGTCCGCTCATGCAGGCCTCAGTCGCCCCCCTGTATCTTCCATCCACACCACTCCAAACAGGCATTGCCCATACAGCATGCTCACAGTGCACTCACCTGTTTGTCTGGAGGACCGTAGAGTAGCGTGTACTGGGGGAGGACCCCATCCACTAACTTATCTAACTCCTCCGAAGTGAAGGCAGGGGCCCTTTCCCCAGACACATGAGCCATTGTCGCTTCCAGACACAAGTCACAGCAGCACTTGCAGTGTAGGTCCTCTTCTGTCGAAGGTCAGGTATCAAGTGAGTGAACAGAGAGAATTGGCAGTCACGTCCACGGCGGTGCGTACCGTCACCACCAGCGTACATCGTCATTGGCTCCTGGGACCCATAGGGCCCAATGTTAACCAATGCAGGATTGTGCTGCGGTCTTCGACCGCCTACCGCGACGGTGTACAACACCAGCACAGTTACCTCACATCCCCTTGTCCCACATGACAGGTCAGGCAGGAGCCATTTCAGGTGGCCACATGGCAATATTTTTAAATGCATCACTCATATCTAGGCCTTGCATGCACACAGTGACAGGCACATAGCGGATTGACAAATGTGTGCAATAAATACTTTTTTTACTACCTCAGTGTTGGCTGACTCTGTGCTCGCTGTTCTTGTCCATAGGGCACGTCCGCTGGGGCAGGTGAGGAGATGGCGGCATCCCCCTGTGTACAGATCGCTGGTGGACCTGTCCACAATGGAGGACAGACACATCATTATCACTTACAGACTTGATCGTGCCACAATCCATGAACTGTGTGCCCAATTGGAGCCAGAACTGATGTCAGCTATCCGCCATCCCACAGGAATCCCCCTTCTAGTGCAGGTCCTGTCAGTACTCCATTTCCTGGCAAGTGGGTCTTTTCAAACAACAGTGGCCCTTGCATCAGGGATGTCCCAGCCTATGTTCTCAAGCGTGTTGTCCAGAGTGTTGTCTGCCCTGCTGAAACACATGCGCAGCTACATTGTTTTCCCTCAGGTGGAGGATTTGCCCACAGTGAAAGGGGACTTCTATGCCCTGGGACATATCCCCAACATCATAGGTGCCATTGATGTGACACATGTGGCCTTGGTCCCCCCCCCCAAGGAGTGAACAGGTGTACAGACACAGGAAGAGCTACCATTCAATGAATGTGCAGATGGTGTGTTTGGCCGACCAGTACATCTCCCATGTGGACGCCAAGTTTCCAGGCTCAGTGCATTTCGCTTACATTTTGAGGAATGGCAGCATCCCTTATGTGATGGGGCAACTCCAGAGGCACCGTGTGTGGCTAATAGGTGAGGACAAGGACCCTATACCCTGTGAATAGTTGTCTGGGTATGGGGTTGTCCCTAAGGGTTAGTGTGTACCTAACAGTTGTCCCTCGACATTTGCAGTTGGGTACCCCAACCTGTCATGGCTACTGACCCTAGTGAGAAATCACAGGACAAGGGCAGAGGAACGCTACAATGAGGCACATGGGCGAACTAGGAGAGTGATCGAATGGACCTTCGGTCTCCTAAAGGCCAGGTTCTGGTGCCTCCAGATGACAGGTGGTTCCCTCTACTACTCACCAAAGAAGGTGTGCCTGCTGTATGCTGCACAACCTGGCTTTGCGACGACAGGTGTCTTTTCTGCAGGAGGATGGTCCAGAAGGAGGTCTTGTGGCAGCTGTGGAGCCTGTGGACAGGGAAGAAGAGGAGGCAGAAGAAGAGGATATCGACAACAGAAACAACATAATCCAGCAATACTTCCAGTGAGACACAGGTAAGAAGACATCACTGCCTCCTACATCTGATAAAATTGTTAGACCTATCATATGTCTATCACTTTCACCCAGTGTATGGACCCTGACCTGTCACTTTGCCTTTCCATTTCACAGATGTGAGTCCCACTGTGTGACCTCTACTATGTTACCTCATGGACTGGAGCTGTGTGACATAGACAATACAATTGACATTGCTATTTTCGTTAGTAATAGCAAATACACATTTGTGAAAGCACAGACGGACTCCAGATTGTTTTGTGATTCAAGGGTGTTTATTTAAGTGCAAATTAGTGGAGGGGGTTGGAAAATGGTGAGGGGTGACGGTGGAGAAATGTCCATGGCAGAGTCCAGTTATTAGTCTCAAAGGTTCATTGTCCAAAGGGGCATAGGAAGTGGAGCTAGGGCAGTTTAAGGATGGACAGGGTGACGAAGTGGGACAGAAGGATGACATTCAGAGTGGTCTAATTTCTTGGCGAGGGTCTTGGCATTGTTCTCTGTCTTTGTCCTGGATCCCAGGGTCAGTTTGCGGGGTGGTTCTCCATCTGCAGGGGGTGGGGTGCTGGTGTTGTGGTCCTGTGGCAGTGCCTCCTATCCACTAGCCCCGGCGGAGGTGGTTGGCAGTTCATCATCGAGGCTAGTGTCAGGGGCCCCTTGTTGTGCCACAGTGTCCCTCCTGGTGTTCACAAGGTCCTTCAGCACCCCTACAATGGTGACCAGGGTGGTGTTGATGGACTAGAGTTCCTCCCTGATCCCTAAATACTGTTCCTCCTGCAGCCGCTGGGTCTCCTGAAACTTGGCCAGTACAGTTGCCATCATCTCCTGGGAATGATGGTACGCTCCCAAGATGTTGGAGAGGGCCTCGTGGAGAGTGGGTTCCCTGGGCCTGTCCTCCCCCTGTCGCACAGCAGTACTCCCAGTTACCCTGTTTTCCTGTTCCTCTGTCCCCTGAACCATGTGCCCACTGCCACTGCCCCCAGGTCCCTGATGTTCTTGGGTTTGTGGGTTTGCCTTGGTTCCCTGTAGTGGTGGACACACTGCTGCTTGAAGTGTCCTGGGGACAGAGGTATGGGCCCGCTGGGTGGGTGCTGTGCTGGTGTTTCCTGAGGAGGGAGGCTCTGTGGTGGCATGTGCCAGTGTGTGGGGAACCGACTGTCCCGAGGTCCCGGATGGGCCGGGCTGGTCATCGAGATCCAGTTGGACAGAGGTGCTGTCATCACTGTGGGCCTCTTCTGTGGGGGGGGGTAGACATGTGTGGAACCTCCTGTCCGGTGATGTTGGGTAGGGGTCCTGCATGGGTGTAAAGACATGATTATTGCATCTGTGTGTGCCATTGTGTGCAATGGGTGGGTGACCCTGTACCCCAGTGCTTACTTTCTTGTCTAGGACCTTGTGTGATATTTGGTTTGGGGATCCGTGTGGGTATCTGTAGTGGACATGCTTTGGTGATGGGTGTCCATGCTTTGGTGTTGCATGCAGGGCTTGGTGTTGGGATGGGTGGTTTGTGATAGTGGGACATATGTGAGGTGTTGGAGAGTTGGGGGTGAGGGTGAGGGTGGGGGTATGTGATAGCATGCAGGTAGGGTGGGGGATGAAGTAGTTAAGATCTGACTTACCAGAGTCCATTCTTCCTGCTACTCCTGCGAGGCCCTCAGGATGCAGTATAGCCAAGACCTGCTCCTCCCATGCAGTTGTGGGGGAGGAGGTGGGGGTTTGCTGCCAGTCCTCTGAACTGTAATCTGGTGTCTTGAGACCACGGAACGCACCTTCCCCCGTAGGTCGTTTCACCTCTTCCTGATGTCATCCCGTGTTCTTGGGTGCTGTCCCACTGCGTTGACCCTGTCTACGATTCTGCCCCATAGCTCCATCTTCCTAGCAATGGAGGTGTGCTGCACCTGTGATCCGAATAGCTGTGGCTCTATCCGGACAATTTCCTCTACCATGACCCTGAGCTCATCCTCAGAGAACCTGGGGTATCTTTGCGGTGCCATGGTGTGGTGTGGGTGATGTGTGAGGTGGTGTGTGTTGTGATGTGTGAGGGGATGTGGTTGTGTACGTTGTCTGAGGTGCGTGGATGTTGTGTGAGTGATGGTGTTGTGTGCCTGTGGATGCTAGTTTGTTGATGGTGGTGTCTCTCTCTGTGCTTCGTTCTCAATTTCTGTCGTAGGGGTTTGTGGGTGATGTGGGGTGAGTTTTATAGTGGTGTGAGTGTGTGGGTGTGGTGTGTGTATGTGTATCAGGTGTGTGCATTTCGATTTGTCCAATGTGGTTGTGTTTTGTAAATGTATGTGTATTTTGAGCGTGGCGGTGTGTGCTGCCAATGGAATACCGCGGTTGAAACTGCCACGTGGATTCGTGGGTCATGATAGTGTGGGCATATTCCTGTTGGTGTGACGGTGGATGTTTTGTTATTGTCAGTTTATCACTGACCTTTGCTGTGGCGGACTTGTATGGGTGTCTAGATTTTGGGGGATTCCGGCCTGTGGGTTATAATAGCTGTAGCGGTTTTCTGCGGCCACAGCGGTATGTTGGCGGTCTCCTGCACGGCATTAAGTGGCATTTACCGCCAATGTTGTAATGAGGGCCATAGTCAGCAATATACTGACCACCTGCAGACAAATCTGCATTAATTTCAGCCATTCTTTTAAAGCCTGGAAGCAGTTGCATATTATTCAGCGTGGTAACAGAGTACCAGTTAAAGCCTTGATTCAGCAGGTGTCAGCACATTAAAAATCAAACTATTATATGTTGCAACATTTATTTGAGCAGTACAGACAGATCAATGACTCATTCTAAGAGGAGGGGATGCAATTGGGAAAGCTATGACCATGGGTGCCAACAAGTGGGGCCTAGTCAAATGTCTGACACAGATGCTGCTCCCTTTTGAGGTTTTCACAAAGGCAGTTAGCAAGGACAGCATGATGGACCAAGCTGTCCCATTCTTGCGTCTGCTACAGAAGAAGCTAAGGAGGGTGTTTGAAAGGTTTGCATTCAGAGGTGTGTACGAATACTCAGAAGTACATGCCTTGGTTGAGAGCCTAAGCTATCACTTGACTTGTAATGCAAGGCTGCAAATTGACATTATCTCCTCCAAAGAATACATCTGTGCCACCTTACTTGATCCTCGCTATGAACAAAATAGTTCCCAGTTTCATTCCTCTTTCTGAAGGGGATGTTTCAAAATACAAGAGGTGAATTCTTGAGCAGTTGGTGAACTGGAGAAAGAACTGCTGGGACTTAGATTCCTACTCTGCAGTTCTGTGGTGCCACCTTCAATACAAGTAACAAGAATACCGGCAACAATGACATCAGAAGACTCAGACCCAACCTCTGCATTGGCTTGGTTTCAAGTGGCAGATCTTAAGTCCAGTACAGATGCAAAGAGGTCAAGCAAATGGCAGCACCAATGACACTTCAGAGGATGTTCCAGGAATGTCTGGATGACCCAAAAGAGGACCAAATCGCACTGGTGTATTGGTATGGGAATATGCACCAATGGCCACAGCTCAACAGGCTGGCAATAAACTATCTGGCTTATCCAGTAGCCAATGTGTCTGCTGAACATGTGTTCAGTGCAGCTGGCTCAGTTGTTACATTAAGAAGGTCCAGTCTCTCACTTCAAAATGTGGAGAGATTACCTATGTTCAAAATTAACCAGTATTTTTTACCACCTGATTACACTGTTCCCAAATCACTACAGGAGGAGGAAAAAGATGCTAGGTTAGAATCAAGCATGTTTGTCTACCAACTTCTGGGTGAACCACCTAAGTTAGAGGACAAACTCTACTTCCTAGGCTTGGTATGCGAGTTCTACTATAGAACTTTTAAATTATTTCTCGTTGAACTCCTCTCTTTGCAAAAAAAAAAGCTAGTGGAACATTGTTTGTCTAAGATTTATGCTGCCCCCCTCTCGTGGAACATTGCTTGTGTCAGATTTATGCTGCCCCCTTACCCTTTAAGAATCATAAATGTGGCCGGATTGGAGATGGATCCATGTGCAGTGAATAAGCTCCCACATTCCCTTCAGGACATTCAAGACAATCCCTGCCTCTCTCATGTGCCATTTCCTATCATCTTTCATTTTTACATCATCTAGCTGGGCTGTCCCAGAAGATCATGAAGTTAAAAGACTGCCAGTGTCAATGCCAAATTCCAATGTGTTACTATCATCAAAGAGGAGATAATATTTTGTATCAACCACCCGGACCCGCTTTGCGCTGTCTCTCTTCTTGCCCTTGGGTACTGATGTAAGAAATAAAGAAGATAAAAAAAAGTACATTAGTGGTACAGTTAATCTCCACAAAATTATTCTAACAGGCAAACACAATAACATTGTACTTATCTAAATCAGATCGCCTACCGTACTAGTATCAACCATCGTTGAGTTGGCATTACTAATAGTTAAATCTCTAGTCTAAATTTCCTTAACAAAAAATACATTTGAAACTAATGCATTGCAAAGAATGATCTTTGATTCTTTTGTCATTCTGCAACCCCCTTGATGGACAAACTTAGGCGATCATTGCACCACTCCTCACCATGACCCTATCGGCGGGAATCCCTGCCCACCCCACCCCGCCACCGCCAAGCACACCCACATCCCGCCCTCCAAATAATGATGCACAAATCATCTTGGCGGACAGTGGAGGCCGGACGACCATTGGCGGCTGCGACCACCACGGGCGGCAAGGGGCCCAACAGCAACAAGTGCACACATTGGCTAGGCCTATCACCCACACACCTGACACACATCCAGAACACAATAAAACACCCCCAGACACACCCCACAATCCCTTGCAACAAAACCAGAAGACAGAGAGCACCAGAGCCAGACAGAGAACCTCAGCAGACAGGACACGCATATTGACCCACACAGGAGCACCCATACCCCGTCCCCAGTCCCGACCCCATCCACCACCCTTTCCATGTCCCCCACCAAAAATCCACGCTTCACCGAAAGGGAGCTAAGGACCATGGTGGACGAGATCCTGAAGGTGGAGCCACAAATATTCGGGTCCGAGGTGCAGCACACACTCATTGCGCGGAAATTGGAGCTGTGGCAGACCATTGTCAACAGGGTGAATGCAGTGGGACACCATCCACGCACCAGGGATTACATCTGCAAGAGATGGAACGACCAGTGGGGGAAGGTCAGGGCTATGGCATCCAGGCACCACATCGCAGTGCAGAAGACTGGGGGAGGACCGCCACCAACACCACCGTACTACATCGACTGGGAGGAGAAGGTACTCGCCATCCTGCACCCAGAGGGACTCACTGGACTCACTGGAGGAATGGACTCGGGCAAGTCACCTGCAATTACCCCATATATATCACATCTGCAATGAATGCACCACCCCACCCCATCCACGCCCACCTAGACCCACACCCCACCCAGCCATTACCCACCACATCCACCACCCTGCATTACCCACAGCTCACTACCAGGCCCACATCACTCCCGCTGTGCAAAGCCACCCACCCCTGCACGTACCCACAATGGAATAATAACCCCCACCACAATGTAACCCCTCCACTGCCACTAAATGCAATGTCCACCTCACAAAGGCACCCTGGAAGGCCACCGAAAGTCACACCAGCACAAAATTGCACAGTTCAGTACACCTCAAACCCTCATGCATATGTAACAGACATGTATATGTCCCCAAAGACACCACCAGCCATGCAACCCTAAAGGAGGGGACAAGGAGTGCCACAGCACTCCAGGGAGACAGAGGCACATCACAAGACCTTGGTGAAGGACCCCTGGACACTGATGAGCAGGTAGGCCCCTCAAACAGTCCTGGATGCTCACCATGCAGCAGCCCCACCCAGGAAAACACTGTCACCCCTAACACCCAGTCAAGACCAGCAGGCCAGGGGAGGCGTACACACACTAGTGGACCCAGGGCACAGTCAGGTGGAACACAGCTACAGGGGCCACAGTCTCCCACTCACAACATGCAGGAAGGCGAGGGCCCCAGTACAAGTGGCACATCAAGACCTACGCAGGGGACACAGGCACAGGGGGCCAGGGCAAGGTCAAGTGCCCCAGTGGGTCAGGGAGTAGGGCACCGGATGGATGCAGCAGCCCAGGACGTCATTGCAGAGGTATTGGGGGCCTACCAACATACCCAAGACAGGTTGGCACAGATTGTGTCCACCCTGGAGCAAAGTCAGAGGATGCAGCTGGGACAACACCAACAGGCCATGGAGCAGTGGAAAGAACACATTGCCACAATGGCCACCATTGATGGAGCACTGCTGCAGTTGGTCAACAAAGAGTCAGACACCCACACCGGACAAGAGGCCCCCACAACAGCCCTGGACAATCAGCAACAGATGACCCAAGCAGCGGAAACAGCACAGGAAATACCCTCCCTGGAAACACAAGGGCCAACATGCCACCACAAGAAGATCCACAGCAGGCACCCAAACATAGTCTCAGGCCAAGATATGGCAGCTAAGAACAAGCCCCACTCCAACAATTGACACTGCTACTACTGCAAAGCAACCATCCCACCCATTCACCAACTACACTTAGCTGAGGGCTAAATAAAGTATAATACTTCAAAAAGGACCCACCTATGACATCCAACAGGGCTGCCACCAAGTCGGTTTTGAGGACGCCCAACCCTTACAACTTCCATCACTGTACATAGCACATTTCACTGTATTCAACCAATAAACAACATTTCTCACCTGTAATACTGTCCCCTGTCTTCAATGTTGAACAAAGTGGAGTATGGATGCAACTGGCAGGGAACAACTTTATTGTCAATTTGTGCTTGGTGGTGGTAATGTCTGTTTCAAATTATGCAAGGAGGAAATGCATATATTGTCTGTCAGTAACATGCTGCAGAGGTCCATATCTCGCCTATCATGACCAATCCCCCCTCTATGACATGGCACACTTACAGTATCAGTCACTAACCACAATTACAGGCTTAAGTCCCACACAGTTATTGGAAGTAGAGTTGTATCAGGTGGTTCCTGGAATTGACATCTTCCCCTTCCTCATCCTCACCATCACTCTCCTCACCTCTCTGAGGTAACTGATCAGGACCTATAGCACCCTCCACCTCCAAAAGGGGAATAGAATGTCTCACAGTCATGTTGTGCAGCATGCAGCAGGCCACCACTATTCTACACACCTTATCAGGCCCATAGGCCAGGGAACCCCCAGACATATGTAGACACCGGAATCTAGCCTTCAGGAGACCTACAGTATGCTCTATCACCCTCCTAGTACGTCCATGGGCCTCATTGTATTTCCTCTCTGCATACGTCCTGGGATTCCTCACTGGTGTCAGGAGCCAACGCAAGTTTGGATAGCCAGAATCACTTAGAGAAATGGTCAATACAGAGTCGTCATTGTAATGTCCCTTAGTCAGACAGGCTGGTTTTCTGCAATGTGTCAGTTAGTGACAGGCAAACTTACCTATGATCCACCCTCTGTCCTCTTGCAGTTGTTCCATCTTCTGTGGCACACTACTGTTCCTCAAAACGAATGAGTCATGGACTGAACCCGGAAACACAGCACTCACATAGGAAATGTACTGGTCTGCAGTACATACCAATTGGATGTTCATGGAGTGAAAGTTCTTCCTGTTTCTGTACACCTGTTCACTCACTTTTGGGGGGATGATAGCTATGTGGGTGCCATCAATGGCACCTATGACATGGGGAATGTTTGCAAAGGCATAGAAGTCAGACTTGATGGCAGGGAGGTCAGCACTTTGGGAGAATCGCACATAGGACTGCAGATGTTATACAAATGCATTCAGAAACCTTGTCAGTACCTGGCTGAACATTGGCTGTGAGAAACCAGCACCCATGCCCACTGTCACTTGAAATGAGCCTGTGGCCAGGAAATGGATTGCGGATAGCACCTGCACCTTAGTTTGAATGGCATGCTGATTACGATTTCCCTGAGTCAGTGCAGGATCCAGTTATGCACATGGGTCCTGAATAGTTGCACGTGTGAGTCTGTAGGTGATAATGATCTGACGCTCCACCATGGTCCCATTATCCACAAGTGGTCTATACACCAATGGTGCCCTTCCTTGCCACAAGGGTCGGTACCTATGAGGGGTAAGAAAAAGGAGTGATATGCACACATACATTGGCATATTTGCTAAAAACATGCAGTGCATTGTTCATAGTAGTGTCTGTACAATAACTGCAACCTGACAGATGTACATGTACATCACTAGGAGGGAACAGAGTAAATCATGTGTGATTATATACTCAATGGATAGAGGCCTAGGTGCTTCATATGGCTAGTAGGCCCAGCATTGTGAGTATTATGAATTTCAAGATGCGTAGGTGATGGCAAAATGCCTGCCCACTGTAATTCTGCCCCTTTGTTGTGGAAGTGATCTAATACCGCTAGCGGTTGACATCACAGCATACGGCTGTGTTGACCGCTGTTCGCACCCTCATTGGCTAACATGGATGCCAATGGGGAATCCTGGTGTATCATGATCGCCGCCGGCAGTGACGGTGCATACAGCCGCATAACGTACGTGCGTTCATCATCGTTTGGTCACTTGACTCCCTGATCTTGTGCAGACAGGTACTCCACTCTGTGTACTGCTGTGGCCTCCTCTGGCCTATGGATGTTCCACGTGGTGCAGGGGAAAGGGCCCCAGCCTTCACCCAGGAAGAACTGGAGAAACTAGTGGAAGGGTTCCTGCCCCTGTACGACAGACTCTACGTCCGGCCAGAGGTACAGTTGAGTCCGGGTTTGGGGGGCACTGTGTGAGTAATGGATGGAGTGGATTGCACAGATGTGTGCTCCTGTGAGCCAGGATGGGCGTTGGTGCATGGAATGCTGCGTGCCACTGTCCTGCATGTCTGGGAGTACTGTCTGTCTTATGTTTGACAATCTGCCAGCTGTTGCCATCATGCAGGTGCCTGACCTCTGTGTTCCATTTCTGTGTCATCCTACTAGGTCAGTGCCCACCAGAAGAGTGCACATTGGCATGCCATCGCCAAGGAGGTACGGACCCTGGGGTTCTACAACCGGGGGAGCACCCACTGCCGAAAGAGGTGGGAGGACCTGCAGCGCTGGGCACGGAAGATCACTGAGGCCCAGTCCTCCCAACGTGGAAGAGATGCCCGTCGGGCACTGACCCCCATCATGCGAAGGATCATGGAGGTGGCGTACCCAGACCTGGATGGGCGCTTGAAGGCTGCACAGCAGTCACAAGGGGGTGAGTACTCACAGACCATTCTTCAGCCTGGAATGATGAGTGTGTGTGAAATAGGGCTCATGGTGCTTAGAGCAGGGAATTTGACTGGTGTCCATCTACTGTCTGTTCCCCAAAGGGTGTAGGGGTGTCCCTGTCAGGTTTCACCTACCTCAGCTCCAATACAATTTCAGGGGATGGGTGCAGGTCAGTATACTGCTCAGTAGTCAGGGCCATGGCCATGGGCATAGTGCATGGTGCTGCCTGTTGGGTGTGTCTGCTGGGTAGGTGTATATCTGGCCATTGTGTATCAGCATTCAGCTATTTACAAGTGTCTCTCCTGTTTTGTCTCCCCATCCCTGTTCTTTGTGTTTGTTTGGTACAGCATCAACATCAGGCAAGGGACCTGAGGCACCGGCAGGTGGGGAGGCAGCGGCCCACGGATCCTCTGAGGCAGAGACAACAGACGCCAAGGGGACCAGTGGGTGGGAGGGCGAGGGGACTTCCACGGGGGAGGCTACTACCACAGGAGGTTGTGACTCTGAGACCTCCTCCAATGGGGATCCTCCAGGGGTGGCGGACCCTAGTGGACGCACCACTACAGTGAGATCGTCCACCACCAACCATACCATCACCGCCCTCCCTTCTGCTCCCCACTGAGTTGCCCGTGGCCGCCCACCCAGAAAGGTGGCCTTCTCCTTGCCCCAGGCACCTCCTCCCATGCCCCAGTCAGCCCTGCTGCCCTCACAGAGGAGGCTATTGACCTCCTGAGAACCATCTCTGTAGGGCAGACAACCATCGTCAATGGCATCCAGGGTCTGGCTTCTGAGGTGCAGCAGACCAATGCCTATCTGGATGGCATTCACGGTGCTGTGTCTGCCCTACAGAGATCTTTTCAGGCACTGGCCTCTTCTTGGACGGCAGCCAGTTTCCCTGGCCATTCCATCCCCCCTCCAACCTCCTCTACCCCTTCCAGCACCCCACTCCCTTCAACCGTCCAAAGCACACAGTCAGAGCCGCTTACAGGCACATCAACACACAAGAAGCACACTTCCAAACACAAGAACCACACTTCCCACCACAAGCATTCACATAACCAACAGACACCTGCACACACAACAACATCCACTTCCCCCAGCATTCCCACCTCTCCTGCCTCCCTGTCTGTCCCCTCTACATCCACACCCTCATGCACTGCACCTTCACTCACTGTTACTGCTCCTCTTCATGCACTCACCACAATTGCAGACAGCCATACATGCACCCCATACACCACACCTGCACTCACCACCTCTGCTGTAGTTGACACATGCAGCACACTCACCAGACTTGCAGACACCCACCCAACATACATCCACACTAGATGTCTGTCTTCTCCCACTGTGTCCATCCCCCACTTCCCAAAACACTCAAACGCACAAAGACACCCACCCATCAGACATCCACCACACCACAGCATACTGAGCAGTCACCTGCACCCACTACACGCACACCTACACCCCATACATCAACTCCCTCTGCCTCCACTCCCACACCATCATCCATACCCACCCCAGTTGCTCCCAAGAAACTTTTCCTCTTCCGTGCAGACCTGTTCCAATCCACTGGCTCACCCTGTCTTGTCCCAAAACGTGCCGACCTCCTTGCCCTTCCCGCTCCTTCCATATCACAGCCCACCCGGTCCAGCCTTCCCATTCCCGTGCTCCTTCTCCGGTGAAAAAGAAGGCCTGCTCAGAGCCTAAGGCATCCAGCTCCACCTGAGCCAAACAGCCCCCACCCCCTTCATAGGAGAAGCCTACCTCTCGGCCAACCTCCTCACGCAAGTCTAAGTCCCACCCCCGTCGGGAATCCCCCCCACCACTCTGCCCCCCTTCCGTGAGGTGCCTGGATCCCCATATGGTGCCCTGTTCAGTGGAGTACCCAGCACTTGTGGGAGTCAGGTGTGGCCAGTTGTGGCCAAGGGCAATTAGCTTTTTATGGGCTGGCCATTGGCCCTGTTGGCACTGTTTTGCTCAGTGAGCTACAAATTAAAGATTCTGTGTGGCCTCTGTTTGGGCTGCATGCAGTTCCACCCCGGTGTTTGTTTTTATTTTTTATGGGTGTGGGGCTATTGTATGTACTATGGTCAAGTTGCAGTGGCCTTCGGTCAGGTACGTCCCTCTTGGTGTGGGGTGTCTGACTTGTGCTGCTGGGAAGGGTTGGGGGGCATTGCAGAGTGGGTGGAGTAGGTGGGTATGTAACTTTGCCCTTTCCTCCCTTGTGTCGTAGGTTGCAGTACTTACCGTTGTCGTCTTCGTTGGCGGTCTCGGTCATGTAGATATGTGGCAAGGAGCAAGGCTGGCATGATCAGCAGCTCTCTGTCCATGGCTGCCGCTGCACGTTTTGTGGAACTCCAGTGAGTCTTTCCTTCTATATGTTTCTTTCCCACCTGGCTTTGTGTGGCGGTGGTTCCCGCCCCGGAACTGGCGGCGGAATGGTGGTTCATAATTTGATGGGCGGGTTGGGCCTTTCCGACGGCCTATGGGTGGACTCTGCCCTCGTCAGTGGGACTCCTTTCCTGGCGGTGGGTGGTGAGCGGGATGCGTGTGTTTCATTTGATTCAATATTTGGCAGTCTGGCCCACTCCTCTGTTGGCGGTTTTTACTGCCACCGCAGGTGGAGCGGAACGGACCACCATGTTCATAACGAGGGCTTTAGTCTCCCTTTTATGCAATGCATAGATGCATACTGGTCCTACACATCACTGTAGAATTGCTTGGGACTGTATGAGCTACATAAAGATAGCCACAGAGAACGCTAACTTGGTGATATCACTAATTCACTATGGTGACAGAAGGAGAGAGGAGTTTGAATTACAATGGCTCCTTAAATAATCAGCGAAAGCGAGGGCGGACGAGTACGATGAGGTAGCACCGAGCACCTGCCTAGCTCATACTTGATCACATAATAATATTCTCAACATACATTAACTGTAACGTACCTCTGACTGTGAACATCATGCTATTTGGAAATAAAAGTTAGCATTGTAGAACACAAACACAACAAATAATATAGATAATACTCACTGAGCCCCAGAATATCGAAGTCCTAACTGGTAGAGCAGGTCCTTGTCACTATCGAAGATATCTGCCCAGTGGTGAGTCAGCTGCTGAGTGGTGTTCTGGACCTGACTGGTGCCCTCCACACACCTTGACATTCCTGTAGAGGGGAGTTGGAGCTGCATGTAAAAAAACAGTGCTGCCACCTCCACCTCACAAAAGATAGGCCAGGGCTGCACCGCTGGCTGCTGCTGCTGGCTTTAGTGGGGCATGGTACTCCTCTGTCCACCACCCTTCTCTACCTTGGCACTTGGTGGGGTGAAGAAAAGAAAAAGGGAAGGAAGAAGGGTAGGAAGAAATAATAACTAAGGAAGGAAGGGGAAACATAAGCAAAAAGTACCAAAAAGCACAAAAAATGAAAAAGAGTAAAAATACACATACACAAAACCACACACTAATACAATAAATAAACAAAAGGGGTATATTTATTAGGATGGTGGAGGATTGAAAATATTAGGGAGGGATTAAAAATCAGGCCCAGCACCATGAACAGAGTAAGAAATCAAGACAGCCACGCCCTTGCGGGCCACATGGTGCCGTTCACGTGCAATTTTGAATGTGAGAATGTACTGATGTAAAACTCAATGTGGACGGGCGTCACGGGAAACTCCACCCATCTGCAGAACTCTGCGTAGCTCATGGAGTTTTTTATCCATTTTCACAGATTAGTGAGACTACGTGAACTCCGCCCAGACCTAGAGCACAATACGTACTGAACATTTACCCAAAGAGGCAGAAAGAAGTCCTGTTGGCTAGATATTTTGTGTAAAACTGTGTACTCTTGCTGGATAAAAGGGCAGGTCAGGTTTCTTTGTACCTAAGTCACTCACACACCTATTGACACACCCACACAAACACTCACACACCCACTCAAAGACCCTCTCAGACTCACTCACAGACATAATCAGAAACTCATGTACCCACTAACAGACCCACTCAGTCATTCATACACCCATTCACAGACCTTCTCAGACATTCATGCACCTACTCACAAACACACTCAGGCTCACACACCTACTCACAGATCCACTCATGGACTCATGCACTCACTCACAGACCCACTCAGAAACAAATGCACCCACTCCCAGACCAACTCAGACACTTATGCACCCACTCACAGACCTACCTAGACACTCACACACCCACTCAAAGACCAACTCTGACCCTCATGCACCCATTCACAAACCCACTCAGGGACCCATACACCCACTAACAAAACCACTGATGTACTCATGCACACACTTACAGACCCACTCTTAGGCATGCATGAGGGGTTGGGTGATTATAGGGTGTTGGATAGTCATAGCGGGTTGGCCGTTAAGTTCAACCCGTGGCGTGCTTGGTCAAAGGCCGTATGCAGCTGTGGTTGGATTACCATATAGGATTTTAAATTACTATATGTTGAACAAAAACATACAATTTACTGCAAAAAACAAAGGTTACTGGGACATTATAGTTGGGCAATAGAGTTAGGAAAACCATTGACATTCACATTAAAAAAACACAAGTTACAGGGATGTTATAGCTAGAATCTGAATTTACTCACACAAATCCATATAAATTCAACACTTATAGTTATGGGTAGTTCAAGTAACTATAACTTGCTTCCTAAGGTAACTATAACATTTGCTCACTCGCCATGCACTGTTAATAATCCCACATATTACATCACTCATGAAGTTTTTGATAACATAATTGACAATATCAATATAACATTTGCAGTATAATTGTTTAGTAAAAAAACTGGGCAATGCAGGGGGTGCGAGTTTTAGGTACCTTAGTTACCTTAACTAGGCCAGGCCCTTCATCCAAGCCCCAATAATCACCCAACCTAGCGCCACCCACGGCCCTTGACTGTGTGTGGTAGGAATTGGGCACAGGGCCTAGCCTGCGGCCAGTCCCGGCGCTGAAGCCTGTGTAATCACCCAGCCCCACGTTGTGCACGGCTTTCGGTAGTGCACATTGGTGTTAGCAGCAAGGCCTGGCCGGGGGCCTGGCGGCCAAACCCCTATAACCTCCTAGAGGGTTTTACTAGACTTTGAT
The DNA here is from genome assembly GCF_031143425.1 of Pleurodeles waltl. Lineage (NCBI taxonomy): Eukaryota > Metazoa > Chordata > Amphibia > Caudata > Salamandridae > Pleurodeles > Pleurodeles waltl. The sequence continues at coordinate 931,878,134 of NC_090436.1, read as the reverse complement.
GAATGATATTCTTAGAATTATATATTTTAGGACAAATTCAAAAGAAAAATGTATTTGTCAAGTAAAAATAGTGTGATTACATTTCAGTATATGTTACAAATTTGCATTTTAAACGCAATTATACCAGGGATGTGACTACTGACACACCAAAACTGGAATCTTCCTGCAGGGTGAGAGTATGTGAACTTAAAATCTAGGCTACAGGTAAAACCTTGCTATTTTGACCTAAAGATTTTAATGTTTCATCTCTAGGAAGGTTTAACTGTAAAAACACTAGTAAGTGAACAGAGAAACTTCATGAGATATCAAGATTTGAACTATCAACCTACAGTAACACTGCAAGAGCCTTAACAGTAGGCCACAAGAGACTCTCTTCTTCTGTGCCTCAAAACATAGCTATAATGTGGCATACAAGCAAGATGCTGGCTGACAACAGATGACCTCTGGGGGTGCCTGAAGGCCTCCATGGTCCTAGGTGGCCCCCACATCCTGTGCGAGCCGGCATTACTACTGCAAGCAGGAAGCTGCTTTAAATAGCAGCTTCCTGCTTGTGTCCGCATGTTTTCATACAGGGAAGCAGATGTAAACTCTGCTTTCTGCAAGCAGAAGCTGTTTGACTTTACCAAGGCTAGGGGCTCAGGGTGTCCCTGCTCTGGCCCCTTTTCTTTTTTTATACCTTTTTTTGTTGTACTCGGCTGAAGCTGACGCCCAAGATGGCTGCCAACACTTCCTTGTTGAAGTGTTTGCTGCCAATCATATATCAGCATGGGGACTGTTGGATTCACAGAGGATCTGCATCCCTCGATATCTATATTTTTTTTAACTTTAATATCTTGAAAACTACTGAATGGATTTACCCTAAAACACAAAAAAGCACAATCTGCGTACCAAGATATAGCTTCCTGCCAAATTTGGTGTAATTTCTCCTCAGCGATTTGGGCTGTAGGCATTTGTGAAGACCCCCTGGAAAAATGAATGGGGAAAACGTGTTTTGGGACCCCGTCTTTTGCTCAGCCCCAGCTTGGCGTATCACCCCCAAACTTTAAAGGTGGCAGATGAACTGACTGTCATATTAGTTTTGAAAATTTGAAAATTTTGGGAAGATTCATCAAGCAGCTCTAAAGTTATTGGCAAAGAAAAAAATGATCTTCCTATGGAAACTAGGTCATAACTATAATTACCTACTTATGACAACCAGTGTGTGTATATAAATATATATATATATATATATATATATATATATATATATATATATAAAACATGCATGTCAGCGTCTCTTGGGATTGAACGTAGTGATGCACACTGTGTGATGAATCATGAATTATAAATGTTTGAAAATGTAATGTTGGTCAGGTTTTTTAAAGATCACAGGCAAACCTGTATATTTTCTTGAATATTTTTTGCGTGGATTATTATTTAGTTCCCATTGATGGAGGCTAATTGTTTCACATAATAAGTGATGAATTATACAATCCTAGTTAATTAATTAAATCACATTAAATGTTGATTTTGTACTAATGTATGTTTTAACATGGCCGCTGTTTTGCAAGTGAAATTTGAGTGCATCTTTTATGATCACCGCCTTTCAAACGTCATCCAATGAATTGCTGAGATATTTTAAAAAACATCAGTATGTGACCGGTGGACTTTGCATTGAAGAAGGCATAGGGAGTTTGAACAAAACTACACCCCGAACTGCTGAGCGGAATTACACACAATTTGGCTGAAAGGTAGCTTTTGGTCCACGAAAAAGCCTTTTTCATGTTTGGTGTAAATCCGTTCAGTAGTTTTTGAAATAGTAGAAGAAAAAGAAATATAGATCTAGAGGGGCGAAGGAGTTGCAAATAATTCACAAATTTTCGTCAATGCGCGTGAATAGAATTGCTGTAATGGGCTGGTCGCAAGTTGAACACAAAGATGCAGCTGCCATTTTAATGTACCTGGACACGTTCCCCGGTGATGAAAAACAAAATACTAAGTAGCATAATGGGTCAGGGTAGAGGTACCCTGGTGTGTGATTTATAGGTGTTTGAGGGTCAAATTATGGGTTTAAAATGATTTTTTCACAATGCGCGATAGTCACGACTTATTTGCAAAATTCAAGAGAATTCGCAAATAATTCAGGAATATCGCACATGGTAAAAAAAATTACAGAACACTTATAGACCCATTCATACACTAATTCATTAACTCATACCTGCACTCAGATATTTATGCACCCAATCACACACCCACTAAGACACTCATGCACCCACTCAGACCCACTCATAGACTCACATACCCACTTTCAGACCCTCTCAGACACCCATGCACCCACTCAGAGATCCACTGTCAGAGACAGGCCCTGTGGTCAGCCCCTGCTGGGCACGGCCAAAGACCATGCAGAGTGCGGGGTTGGGCTTGGCTCAGGCCCAGCCATCTCTGGTTGGATTAATGTATAGTAATAAAAATTACTTTACATTAAAAACCATAGAAATTCACTGAAAAACACAAAGTTTACAGGGATGTTATAGTTAGGTTCTGAATTTACTCATACAAAACAATAGAAATTCAGCAGTGTTAGCGTTATTTCAAGTGACTATAACTCGCACCCTAAGGTAACTATAAATCACGCCTTCACCATGCACAGCTAAGTACTCCACATATTATACAATTGATGACACCTTCTATGGCATCATTGATATTATCACTCCAACATTTGCAATAAAATTATTGATGAGAAAAATGTGCATGGCTAGGGTGCGAGTTATAGTTACCTTAGAGTGCAAGTTTTATGAGCCCCTTGTGCCACTCTAGAATCACTTTTTGGGATCCAATAGCAGTGAAGACCTTGCAACCATATCACATTGTGTGGCTTTGAATGGTCTCATAGATATGGAGTAAGACAAGGCAGTGCAAGTTGCTGCATTGCCTTACTCTGCACAAGGGAGGCGTTCCATGTTTCCACCCAACACCTGTGGATTTAGATGCATTCTCAGATTTACAAGGCCTTGTACACCTGGGGATGCACCAAAGCTTCCCCAGGGGAGGCACAGCAATAAGAAATATATTTTTTCCTCATTCGCAAGCAAACATAGAAAGAGGAAAAAGCCTCCCAGGATTGCTTTTGTGCAGGAAGGTGCCCCTTACTATGCAAAAACAATCCTACGTGCAACACAGGCACCTTGACACCATGGTGCATGGGCTCCTGCATTGGCGCTAAGCAAGCCATTGTCAGTTTCTGCTGGTGGAAGAACAGAAATGCACTGTATGCTATTCCTGCTATTTTACCATGATGCAGACCAGCACTGGAAGGTGACTAGCTGTGCAGACGTGTGCCAAATCCCTTCAAATTTGCCCCCAAGTGTCACAATGAATGATGCCTATGCACGGAGTAATTTGCATTTGGCACTATGTGCAAAAAGGAATGTATAAGTAAATGTCAACCTTAGAGTTCTGAAAAACCTACACTTGAAGCAAGCACACCTTCCCCATTGTTTAGAGGACGTTTGCTGTGTGGTAGACAGTATGTGGGAGAAAAGCCCTAATACACACTAATGACATGGGGATGTCAGGCAGTGTAATGAGTTTGGGGGCATATTTACTAAAAAGTTGTGCAGTGCTACATAGCAAGTCATGTTGCTGTGCTGTGCTGCACTGCGCCATTAGGAAATGTCAGGAATGCGCCATATTTAAGGCATAAGGCACATTCCTGTCCTCTACCTCTGCACTTGTGCAAAAAGGGGTGCCTAATGCAAATGCAGGCACCCTTGCATCATGGTGAAATGGTCCCTGTGTTGCATGCAAAATTGTATTTGTGCTGGAAAAGGCACCTTCCTGCACATAAACAAACGCGGAAAGCTTTTCCCTCTTTCTATGTGGAGAAATCGTGAATTGGCTCCTCATTGCACCTAACCTCTGGGGGGCGTACAGTTTTTGCACTTTACCAAGGTTACATGGCCTTCTAAATCTGGGGATGTGGCAAAATATTTGGGTGTTGCATGGGAATAACCACCACAAGCCAGGGCACAGTAGTGTAGTGTAGTGCAGCAACTTGCACAGCATACTGCAACTTCTGATTTATGAGGCCACTTAAAGACATTTAAATTGGCTTTGTGTTGCTTCATATATCTAAATTTGCCCTGCGTAATTCAGCTGCAGAAGTGTTGTGCTCTTTTTTTGCTTGTGTGAATGGCTCAGAAAAAACCTTAAAATGGCTGTGTGTAACCTTAGGTTTTGTATTTCTTGCTTTTTTGTTATCTGTGTGTCATTTTCTTTCATAAATCATTGTTTTGTAGCTTAAGCACAGAGTCTATGCTCTGAGTGCGGAGTCTCCCCCCTGAGCGCGTACACTCCGGAGTCGGGTCAGTAACCAACAATATCAACAGGATATGCTAAACAGGAAATACAGCAGGAAGTTCATAATAGGGAGGTGCTGACAGCCTTTTTACAGTCTTTCTGAGATATCTTCACCTACAAACAAGATCCACTGTCATCCTGCTGCTCTGTCTACCAAATCTGTCCCCAGTATGGCTGAGGGACATGATGAAAAGTTACTCCCATTCAGCGAGACTGAAATAAACATCTTAGCTGAGGTGGCACTTAATAAGTACCCTCAGCTTCAGGGGAACCCAGAGCAAAAGTTGAGTATTGAAGTACATACCAGGTTCTGGGAAGACATCACAGCACGCTGCAATGCAGTGGGTGTTTAAAATCGTGGGCCAAAATGTGTATGAAGCGCTTGGAGGACCTGTGACACTGGGCCTGATTTAATGGCCAGGAACTATTGGGCCTGTCCTCCCAGCCACACATGCATAGACCCACCCTCAGTCTACTGTATGTGTGCTCAGCTGGAGGAGTATGAGTAGCAGAGACCAGGTAAGTTCATAAACTACTTTATGTGTATGGTAGGATGATGTGAGTGGTGAAAGATTTGTTACTTCATGTTCATTTGTCATCTTTCACCCTATGTGTCTAAAGGTTATAGTATTTATGAGGTCTATGTCTCCGTAGAGCAATTGGAAGGCTGCTTTTTGAGGGAATTGTGAGCTTGTAGTATAGTAAACATAACTGGGGAAATTTCACTTACAGTTGCATTTTAATGAATAAATGCACTTACAAAATCATGACTAGTCTACAAAGGACTTCATAACTGTTGTATCTAATTGGGAAGGAAGAGTTTGCACAATGTTTAGTGTTCGTATGTGAGAGGTTTGGGTGTTGGATGCAGTCTCATGCATGCTTTTTGTGTGTATTTGTTTATACATTGAATAATATACCTTAGGATAATGATGTAAAGGCTGACTTTGTGATACTTGTCTTACTCAAAATGAAACAAACATATCAAAGAGGACAAACACACATCTTCAATCCAGTAGCATGCATGTAATTTCTAATTTCTAGGTTAAAGTACTAACTTTGCAAATGCACCAGTATGCAGTATAGATGCAGTTGTCTTGACCTGCTAAATAAGGAACTTGTCATGTACACTGTCTGATGTTCTCTAAGAATATTCCAATATATTGAATCACGTCATTGAAAAGTCATATACAAGGCCTTATTTGTATCTGTACACCCTATTTTGCAGGTATGTAGTGTTTCTGTATGCTACACAACAGATGACTTTTGATAGTAAGTATATGACTGTTGAGACTGCACATTACAGGATAATCATCCTGCAACTCCTTCTAGGTGTGGATATCTCCATCATGACTGTGTCCTATCCCCACTTGCAAACTTTTATATTGGAAGATAACTCTGTTACAATGCACAGAAGCTCACATCACACTGATGCTGAAGGTGAGGGTTAGTAAAGACTCCAGAGGATGCAGAGCAAACTTGAGACAGATGTTATTGTGTGTGTAATATCAGGTCATTACAGTATAAATACACATGATGTTGAGTTCCAAAAACATTGCATTGCTTAATGATATGAAAGGATCACAAAGACAGCACTTGCTAAATGTTGTCATGAGCTTCCTTATGACTTATATACTGATACTTATATACTTATACTGATTTAATGCCCAGGAACTATTGGGCCTGTCCTCCAAGCCACACATGCATAGACCCACCCTCAGTCCACTGTATGTGTGCTCAGCTGGAGGAGTATGAGTAGCAGAGACCAGGTAAGTTCATAAACTACTTTATGTGTATTGTAGGATGATGTGAGTGGTGAAAGATTTGTTACTTCATGTTCATTTGTCATCTTTCACCCTATGTGTCTAAAGGTTATAGTATTTATGAGGTCTATGTCTCCGTAGAGCAATTGGAAGGCTGCTTTTTGAGGGAATTGTGAGCTTGTAGTATAGTAAACATAACTGGGGAAATTTCACTTACAGTTGCATTTTAATGAATAAATGCACTTACAAAATCATGACTAGTCTACAAAGGACTTCATAACTGTTGTATCTAATTGGGAAGGAAGAGTTTGCACAATGTTTAGTGTTCGTATGTGAGAGGTTTGGGTGTTGGATGCAGTCTCATGCATGCTTTTTGTGTGTATTTGTTTATACATTGAAAAATATACCTTAGGATAATGATGTAAAGGCTGACTTTGTGATACTTGTCTTACTCAAAATGAAACAAACATATCAAAGAGGACAAACACACATCTTCAATGCAGTAGCATGCATGTAATTTCTAATTTCTAGGTTAAAGTACTAACTATGCACATGCACCAGTATGCAGTATAGATGCAGTTGTCTTGACTTGCTAAATAAGGAACTTGTCATGTACACTGTCTGATGTTCTCTAGGAATATTCCAATATATTGAATCACGTCATTGAAAAGTCATATACAAGGCCTTATTTGTATCTGTACACCCTATTTTTCAGGTATGTAGTGTTTCTGTATGCTACACAACAGATGACTTTTGATAGTAAGTGTATGACTGTTGAGACTGCACATTACAGCTAATCATCCTGCAACTCCTTCTAGGTGTGGATATCTCCATCATGACTGTGTCCTATCCCCACTTGCAAACTTTTATATTGGAAGATAACTCTGTTACAATGCACAGAAGCTCACATCACACTGATGCTGAAGGTGAGGGTTAGTAAAGACTCCAGAGGATGCAGAGCAAACTTGAGACAGATGTTATTGTGTGTGTAATATCAGGTCATTACAGTATAAATACACATGATGTTGAGTTCCAAAAACATTGCATTGCTTAATGATATGAAAGGATCACAAAGACAGCACTTGCTTAATGTTGTCATGAGCTTCCTTATGACTTATACACAAAGTACATAATTGTTTGCCTTTTATTTCAGTAGACCTGGCTGGCCAAGTGACATCCAACCGGGACCAGTGGCAGTGGAATATCAGGTGAAAGGTGGGTACTTCCTCTCGATACCACTAGCGAGGAGGAGGAGGGAGATGAAGCCCAATGCAGGGGAAGTGTACCCACTGGATTGAAGCAACACCAACAACACCATCAGCCCAGGTGGAGGCCGTGGACATTGAAATGGGGTGGGGGCAAAGAGAGGGACACTAACAGCCTGGGGGGGGGAAGAATGTGGGTTTCCACAAGAAGGACAGGGTATTGATGTGGTGTCCCAAGGGCAGGCTCCATCATCAAATGTGCCTGCCACCTACTACTCCCTAACTCCTGAAGCCCCCATTCCACTGGGGTCTCCAGCTGCACTCCCAGCAACTATTCCCCTTCCATGTGCCTTCCCAGAAGAGCTGAGGGAGGCATCTGATTCCAGCACCACACATCCCTCTTGTCCAACAGACCCCTCTATATACTGTGATTCCTTGGTCTGCATCCCAAATACTGGTCATAGCATCTGTGGTTTAGGAGAATGTTTCCTCTCGGATCTTACAGGAGATTAGAGTTGAAGTCCGTAAGTTCAGAGAGGTACAATCCTGATATGTAGCTCACCTCAGTGCCTCCATAACTTCCTTTGGGGCAGCCCTGTTATCTGCTTCGGCACAGCACCCCCAAACACTGTAGTCATGTCTCCCAGCTCATCTTCCCTCTCTCTATCCCTTGCTACCCCTCATGTATGTTGCACGCTCCCTTGGGGTGTCTGGTCTTGCACCGTCCAGCCAAGAGGAATCTACAGGAGCAGAGTACTTTTATTCTCAACCCATTGTACATAGACTGGTTTCCCTGACATTTCCTCACGTGTTATTTTTATTTTGCCCACCCCTTCCATGTCCCCTTGCCCAATCTGAGTTAAGATTCTATTTTATATATTTTTTCCCTTTCCAATGGACAGTTTTATTTAAGTCATAGCTCAGATAAAATTTAAAAAATCTACATCTTTGTGTTGTGTATTTCATTATATTTGCTGTATTCCAAGTATTGAAGTTGCATCTGTAGGTGTTTAACTATCCATTCAACATGATACCTTTGTGCACAGATGGTTCTACTTATAGACATGTCTTACACACATTTATCAACACATAAGTGGCTGTAGTGCTTTCCTCTTATCTAGTTTCTAAGCACTAACATAACACAACAGAAATGCACTTCTGAGGTCAAAGAAGACTTTTATTGTTGTTATATGAATGACGAATTAGTAGCTTTCCAGTCCGCGTTAATCAAACAAAATATATCAGTTTGCAATATACACAGCAGGTTATATTTATAAGATATTGAATGAAAAGCAAAACAAATACTTCACCGTGTAGGAACTATTTACAGCTACATCTTTCTAAGGTCTGCAAGCTGATGACCCCTGTCAGCCGCGAGAAAGAGTTTCATCTACCCACACGGGATGCTGGCAGCTGGCGCCAAGCTCCAGCACGAGGTCCGGCAGATTCGAATCTGACTCTCTGCAGCCTGTTACATTCGTTACAAAGGTGTGCCCCCTCCTCTCAGACCTGGGAAACTGAGCAAGCCTTTTGGAGACTGGCCAGGTCTCCAAGACTACTCCTGTTCCCAAGCTCAAGCGAAGAGAAAAACAACGCCCATGTACTCTCTCTTATCAGGTCTAGTCTACTGTGAGAGCAAAACATCTTGGTTCATCTGGTGCAAAAACACAGCTTGGAAAAATACAGCTTGGATTCTCAACTGCAATGTCTAACTCCACGTTAAAGGCAATGGGCAGCTAACCTAAATATCAAATGCAATGTCATGTTAAAGGCAATAGGCAGCTAACCTAAATATCAAATGCAATGTCTAGTGTCATGTCAAAGCCAATAGGCATCTAAGCTGAATACAAAATGCAATGTCTTATATCATGTCAAAGCCCATAGGCAGCTGAGCTGAATATAAAATGCAATGTATAATATCATGTCAAAGCCAATAGGCAGCTGAGCTGAATACAAAATGCAATGTATAATATCATGTCAAAGCCCATAGGCAGAATATCTAATAGCATGTCAAAGTCAATAGGCAGCTAAATTGAATACATCATGTCAAAGTCAATAGGCATGCAATGTCAAAGCCAATAGGCGGCTAGACTGGATACAGCATGTCAAAGCCAATAGGCAGAATACAGAATGTAATGGCTAATGCAATGTCAAAGCCCATAGGCGGCTAAACTGAATACAGAAAGCAATGGCTAATGCCATGTCAAAGCCCATAGGCGGCTAAACTGAACAAAACATACCATGTGCTACTGGTGAACATTGAGCAACTAATATGCGCAGTGGTGAAACACAAAGTCATTGGTCAAAACAAAACTTATCAAATAGCAGGACATTCCGCCCTTTGACCAATGAATTTTTGTTTCACATATCTCATATTTCAAACAAACAAAAAAAAACATCAGCACAAAAAAAACATTATGATCAAAGCAATCCCTGTAAAGCAATAGAAGTGAATTAACACATTGATCTCACAACCTTTCACATCAGATACATCTACATAAAAAAGACTGGGCAATTTTTATACTCTGAATGAGTCTCTAATTCAACAGTGTTAGCAATTTGATGTGGCATGAGTTCTGCTCATGTAAAGGTGCACGGTCCACCTGAAAGGTTTGCTGGAAGATAAGCAAAAGTCAGAGTTCCATACGAGAAGGGAAAAAAAAAAACACAGCAAACAAGTTGAACTTGAACTGAAGGCGCAGTTTGCGCAAAATGGATCCATGGTGCTGGCACTTTACTCAGCCAGGTTCAGGTTGGGGGTTCGGTCCCTTCCCCGACCCCACACGCACACACCGGAAGGGGGACCACACAGCACACTCAGGGACAGTGGCGAAACGTGGTAGGATCTGCAAAAGAAACAAGTATGACTTTTCTTGCAAATAACATTTTTCATTTAAACTGCACCCTTCCTCTTTCTTTCCCTGTTTTATAATCAGCAGGACGTTTTTGGGGCCCTTTGTTATATTTTCTGCAGGTTCTGGAGGGTCACTTGGGGCTTCAGCCCACACATCAGTACTGAGGTTTTTATCTGCTGCGCCACAGCTTCCCTTTTCTTGCACTGTCAGAAGGGCTGGGGCAGACTCATTCTTTAACAAACCTCCATTCACTGCATTTTTGTCAAGTTGGGCCATTCTGTCTCCAATTTGTATGAATGAATCAGATTCTTTTCTAGGTATCAGCATAATTTCGATTTTTCCTTGGTAATTTGCAACAATCACTTTCCCTAAAACCTGATCAATTTGCCATTTCTGTCCTGGTAACTTTCCTCTCCCCAACTGCTCTGTGACTGCTTGCATGACAGATTGCTTTTGTGCGTGCTGCACAGTTTTTATCAAAACTAGGGGAATGTGCATCTCTCTCATCTCTGCCCACCTGTAAGTGGCTTTTTCTCTCAGCTGTTCACATTTCTGGGGCACCCACTTAGCCATCCCCACTAAGGCAGAATTCTGGGTGTACACTTCTCTCTCTGAATTTTTCTCATTAACATCTGCAAGGTAATTGAACCAGTTAGGTACAAGCCATGTGGCTAAAACATTATCAAAGAACCAAAAATCAGCATAAAAATGACACATCTCATGTAGCTCTTGCTTTAAAATCTGACACACATTATACAACGCTGTTCCTTCTACTGTGCCAGAAAGCAACATTTCAGTCAATGAATCATTAGTAAAACAAACATGCTTTTTATCTTCAGTGGACACGAATTCAAATGGTGCACACAATTTCATTGATAATTCTTTTATCTGTGGTACTCTAGCCCTGTCTTGCAAGTACCAGATCCATTGTATGATTCTAGCTAGGGGCACTATTTTCTTTCCTTGTTCTTGGTTTAAATGTACATAAGTATTTCCTTCTTGCACTGCGCAAAAACCTAAAGTCTGCATTATTTCATTTGCCAAATCACAAGCGCGCAGCTGCATATAATTTTTCACAGTGACCATATATAAAAGTGTTAGGATTTCACTCAAATGAGGGATATTCTTTTTCCAAAAATCAAACAAGCTAATGAAAGTCGGCTCTTGCTCTAAAATCTTTAGTTTTACTTGTGCATTTTGCAACGGTAACTCGTAAATCACATTTCTGGTCTCTCTCGTCCCTGTTATCAGTTAAGGAATGCATACTGTCTGCCAAAAACCCTGGCTCACACGAAAACTCAGTGCAGCTCGGAGCTGTCTTAACCCCCTCATTACTGGAATGGGACAAGAAAGATTCTTCAAAAACAGCCCTTTTATAACTTTCAGTCGGGCTAATTTGCTCACGTAAATTCCTATTTTCATGTTCCAACTTCCTACATTTCTCCTGCATTTCTCTGTAAGCAGATAAAGGTATCCAGACCTTTCTGTCATCATTACTTCCAAAAGACACGTTTTCTACATATATACAACAGGAATTATTTCTCAAAACATTATCAGGCCTTTTAGCTACACATGCATTTTCTTCTGTAATTCCCCAAACAGAAAACAATTCACAGTTTTTCTTAGCACCATCAGGCAGTTCATCAACACATGTATTCTCAGACATGGTCTGCCGTGCTACTGTGATTCTCCAAACAGAAAACAATTTCTGTAATTCTCCAAACAACAAAAAAACAATTACACTTTTAAAGTGTGCACTTAGAAATCTACTAACTCGTCAAACCCCTTCTTAATCACCTCTTAATGACCGACACCCCACTCCTGGTACCAATTGTAGTGCTTTCCTCTTATCTAGTTTCTAAGCACTAACATAACACAACAGAAATGCACTTCTGAGGTCAAAGAAGACTTTTATTGTTGTTATATGAATGACGAATTAGTAGCTTTCCAGTCCGCGTTAATCAAACAAAATATATCAGTTTGCAATATACACAGCAGGTTATATTTATAAGATATTGAATGCAAAGCAAAACAAATACTTCACCGTGTAGGAACTATTTACAGCTACATCTTTCTAAGGTCTGCAAGCTGATGACCCCTGTCAGCCGCGAGAAAGAGTTTCATCTACCCACACGGGATGCTGGCAGCTGGCGCCAAGCTCCAGCACGAGGTCCGGCAGATTCGAATCTGACTCTCTGCAGCCTGTTACATTCGTTACAAAGGTGTGCCCCCTCCTCTCAGACCTGGGAAACTGAGCAAGCCTTTTGGAGACTGGCCAGGTCTCCAAGACTACTCCTGTTCCCAAGCTCAAGCGAAGAGAAAAACAACGCCCATGTACTCTCTCTTATCAGGTCTAGTCTACTGTGAGAGCAAAACATCTTGGTTCATCTGGTGCAAAAACACAGCTTGGAAAAATACAGCTTGGATTCTCAACTGCAATGTCTAACTCCACGTTAAAGGCAATGGGCAGCTAACCTAAATATCAAATGCAATGTCATGTTAAAGGCAATAGGCAGCTAACCTAAATATCAAATGCAATGTCTAGTGTCATGTCAAAGCCAATAGGCATCTAAGCTGAATACAAAATGCAATGTCTTATATCATGTCAAAGCCCATAGGCAGCTGAGCTGAATATAAAATGCAATGTATAATATCATGTCAAAGCCAATAGGCAGCTGAGCTGAATACAAAATGCAATGTATAATATCATGTCAAAGCCCATAGGCAGAATATCTAATAGCATGTCAAAGTCAATAGGCAGCTAAATTGAATACATCATGTCAAAGTCAATAGGCATGCAATGTCAAAGCCAATAGGCGGCTAGACTGGATACAGCATGTCAAAGCCAATAGGCAGAATACAGAATGTAATGGCTAATGCAATGTCAAAGCCCATAGGCGGCTAAACTGAATACAGAAAGCAATGGCTAATGCCATGTCAAAGCCCATAGGCGGCTAAACTGAACAAAACATACCATGTGCTACTGGTGAACATTGAGCAACTAATATGCGCAGTGGTGAAACACAAAGTCATTGGTCAAAACAAAACTTATCAAATAGCAGGACAGTGGCCTATAACCAGATTGATGAATTGACCATTATCAACAACTACTCAACTCAAGTGAAATGTGGAAAATATATTTTATTTACAAAGTGCAGTGAAAATACATAATGTTCCTCATAGGGGATCTCATTTGCGATTTTGCAATTGTGGTGGTGCGGATCTATGTGAATATGTTAGTTTAACATGTTGGTGCTGATGCATGGGTGTGTGTGGTGCCTCTTCTTGTACAGGTGGTAGATGTGCCAGTACAGGGAGCGAGGGTGGCTGTAGAGATGGGGGAGGTGCCTGGACAGGGGTGTGGGTCATGTACAGGTGGGAGAGGTGCCTGTACAAGGGTTGAGGGCGGCTGTACAGGTAGGGGAGGTGCCTGGACAGGCGGCGTGGGTGCTTGTATAAGTGGTGGAGGTGCCTGTATGGGGAGTGGCTGTACAGGTGGGGGAGGTGCCTGGACAGGGGGTGAGGATACCTCTATGAGTGGGAAAGGTGCCAGGACAAGGGGTGATGGTGCCTGTACAGGTGGGGGATGTGACTGGACAGGAAGGGGACATGACTGTGCAGTGTGGGGCATGTGTAGGGGGGTGCCTGTGAAAGTTGGGGGTGTGCCTGTGCAGGTTTTAGTACCAGTGGCTAGGAGTGATGTGGTGCAAGTAGATGTGTTGCAGGCCCTGCCATGTGTTGACCATGAAGGGAGACTTTGGATCAGTTTCAGCATGCACTGCATCATCTTCATGGCCAAGGCATGGTGTCTTGTACTCTCTTCCCTATGGATGGCTATGATGTAATTTATCTTCTTTGACATGTATTGCCAAGATTTATCCATCCTGTCTAAGACCTGGGTCAGTCTGTCGACCATTTGAGGGAACTGGTCCATGACTTGTAATGAGTCTGACATGCCAGACAGAGTAGCTCCTATGTGCCTTCACATCGGCCTGCCATTAAAAATAATCCTCTCCCACTAGTCACCATGACCATCCGCCAGCCCCCTCCACATGGGAAAGCCTTGGAAACTACCATCAGGTTCACCAGAGGTGGGGCAGGTGGGAGGCTATGGCCTGGAGATTGGTGCATAGGATACCTGATCCTCACCGGGGTGGTAGGCCCCTCAGATGGCAGAGAGAAGTCATGAGATGCACTGTCATGGGAGGAGTGTGTAGTTGAACCAACACTTCTGACCTGGATGAGAGGGCTAGAAGGGGTTGATGGTTGTGTTGGGATATGTAAATGCTGTAACTAGTTGGCTGACTGTTGGGAATAGACAATATTCGGGGGTGAAGTGGGAGGCACTACACTGGCTGGAGCAGGTGCAGGCTTGGATCTGTTGCCCAGTGGGCCATCAATGGTGGGCAGGAGATCAGCCTCATCATCATCTGAAAACAGATCTTCTTCATCCTCCTCTACTTTCTCCTCTACTTCCTCCTCTTCCTGTGCATTACTGGCAACTGAAAAGGCGGCTTGGAAGAGGAGTGGGTTCTCCCTTAGGATTGCCCATCTCCCGCCACTGGTGGATGGTGCTTCTTCCAGAAGTGACTCATCATCCTAAGCACCTGAAAGACAGAGGTTGCACCATAATAAGTATTTGCCTTAGAATATTATGTGGTGCAACACAAAGGTTGAGTAAAATGATCTTTATGTCAGTGGATGTCCCACATATGATCTGGTTTGTGTCCACTGGCATGTGATAGCTCGCATCGTAGCACTAAGGTGTTCAATGCAGATGTGCAATGCAAAAGGAAACAGCTCTGTGTGGTATTGAGAACCCCCTTGATGTCAGCTGCTAAACCTGGCTCTTCAAGTGTGTAGCAGAAGATGTTACCCTCGATTCAGCAGCTTGTGAAGGAAGTGACAGCACACTTAAGGACATATTTATAAGCACCTTGCACCTCCCTGCAGCTCCTTGTGCCACCCTAGCATCATTTTGTTACTCTAAGGAGGTGTTAAGGAGGGCCCCACCTAGGCCATATTTACAAAGAGGTGCAATGCATGCTTTGAGCCGCTTTGTAACCCCTTGTGCCACATTATACTTGGCCAGGTATAATGTTTGCAAAGGGGGTGTTCCCATGCAGGGAGGCCCAAAATAAAAGCGATGTGAAACTTCCAAGATTTCACTGCACCATTTTTTCTGTCATTTGTAATGCCTGCTCAAGGCAGGTGTTAAAGTGACGCTCCCAAAATAACCTTTGGGCCTCCCTGTACTTTGCTAGACTAGCGCCATAATTTATGGTGGTGATCCAGCAAAGCACCATAATAGCATCATAAATGATGATGCTCTGGGGCTAATGTGCACCATGGTGCACCCATAGTAAATACAGCGCTACCATGGTGATATTAGGGGGGCACAGGGCAATGCAAGAAATGTGGTGCATCAGCTCTGATGTGCCACTTTCTTGTAAATATGCCCCTTAATATTCTGCATGAATTATACGTGAACATCACTGATTATGTTGGGAACACTTTACACACCAGATTCAGATGCTATGCCAAAGTGGCTATATCTTCTAGTGTCCTTCCCCAAGGATTTGGTTATTGTAAATGATTTGGGATTCAATAGTTTACTATAGTATATGGTACATTTCCCTGGTTGACCAATGGTAGTGGGATTGACTGCTGCAGCCAGAATGTCTCCCAAATGCCTGGCTGGTGTTTTCAAGATCATTGAGGATGTCCTGACAGCAGCTTTAATGTGACATACATCTCCATACTTAAGTGCAAATGATGATGGTAATTATTTTACATGGACCAGAGATCTGCAATTTATGGGTGGAGGGGCCACATGTGGTCCTCGTGACCTTTACATGAGGTCCACCGGTCAACAGCACCACTGGGTAGCTGTTGACTGAACATGGCACTGACATCATCCAGATATCACATTAACAAGCAGATGCGTATTTGAAGGTTACTGATAGTTAAAAGAAGAAAGTAACTAGGGTGTCCTGCACTGCCTACCTTTGGATATACCTTCAGTTTTCAGAGACATCATGGATCTTAAGTATGATGAGGCCTCTTCAAAATTCTAAAGGACTGTTCCTTAACATGCAGACATGTTTCACCTTTGCACATCAGAGATGGTCAGTGCTTTGCAGATTAAAATGCATATGGATAATTGTCAACAAAGATTTGGGTAACACTCATTCCCCCCTTCCCTCTGGGGCAACAAAGCCCATTGTGGACTGGGAGGTCTGGCATTTGTGCTGTGCACTTTGTGTGTGGCCGGTATTCCCCTAATACATGAACAACATTATAGTCTATTTCACCTGGGTTAGGGCCCTGTGCTGCAGTGGGTGACTGTACTCTGGCTAATGGCAATAAAAGGGAAAAGTCACATATTTACACACATGCATTTACATGCCAACAGTAATGGTAAGTGAATGAGGTACATTTCTATAGCCATTTACCAATGTTAGGTGAATACACTAGCAGTGATGGGCCACTGTTTTGGACTAAGGAATTTGAAGTTGCCATTTTTATCACAATGTATTCTGGAACTTGTAGTGCAATGGACTGAAAGAGACGTGTGAGGGTCTGACTCACCATGCCTTTTACATATTTTGGGACAGCATCCATAGTCACATTTGTACTGTCTCACAGACACTTATCATTCAGTGTCACCATAGATTCATCACATATTACCTGGCACCACATTTAGTCATCACACAAAGTCCCGTGGAGAAGGTAGGGGTGCATGGATGTGAGGCCATCCTTCTTAAGTGGGGTGAGATGGAGGCAGGCTCCAGTTGGTCCAGCACAGAGCACTCTGGGTATGCAAGATAGACTTCCCAGCATAGTGGTAAGTTCCTCCCCATGCCTTACTTTTACATCTATCATCCAAATGACAGGTCACAGGAGAAGGCCAGTGTCTCCCCACATTCTACTATGAAAACGTATCATCCAAGAGAGGTGTTTTAGCAGAAAGGCCAGTTCCTCCCACAACCTACTATTTATACCTGTCAACATGGGAACAGGTATGAGCAGAGAGGTAAGTTTTTCACTAAACATACTACAGACACCTCTCAGCCTGGGGAGATGTGTTAGTAGATAAGCCACTCCCTTCTCAGACATCACTGCATTTCCCTGTTGCTCTAGGGAGAGATGTCAGCAGAGAGGCCAGTCCTTGCCCACACCTTACTCCAAATTCATGTTGTACTAGAGCTAGGTATTAGTGGAAAGGGAAATGTTTCACCATACACTACTGTGTATGTCTGTCATCCAGGGGAGCAATGGCGATTTCTCCTTCAGGGCTGATGGGCTGCGCCCCTCTGAACTTCCTACAAATTTATAGCAAAAAATAAAAAAATAGATCGATTTGTTAAGAGATGCGCCTATAACAATCAAAACTCTAAACAAATCAATGCATTTAAGACTTGGCTGTCAGTCCCAGGCTGCCTGCCTGCCTCGCATTGAAGCAAGAGACAGAAGCCAGGCAGTAAATCAAGTTTCCACACTGTGACACACGACGCAGGGTTGACTGCTCTAAAGCCCTTCTTTTCCATTGTGGTCTATGGCAGTATCAACTATAGGCCAGTGACGCTTTTAGAATCATTGTTTCAGGTGTCGGAGTCTTCATCCCTGCATGAGGGCAGCCATCTGTTATTCACAGGCATAGATCCCATCCTTTCCCCACTGGTCACTCACTAGGAGTGGATGCAAGCATGTGTGATGTAGTGCCTTGGCTTCGGTAAGTGTTATAATGCTAACCTTGTGTTATTTTTTTTTCACTGAGAACCCTTATCAAGCTAACCTCCCCCATGTGACATCCCAGGCCCTGGCTGAAGATCACTGGCTCCTTTAGAAGTGGAGCTGATGTATTTGTTCCCTCACAAAATTGATAAAGAAGATTAGCAGGTTTCTTGTTTTCTTGTGAAATTTATCCAAATATCAGAGTCAAGTGCAAAGGGAGAAATATGTGCATACAGTAAAGGCAGTTATCTGCGTTATGGCTTTAAGACTGGCTGATCGTCATGCCCTTAGCTTAATGCCTATAACATGGATTGATATCCAAGCAATGAATGTTAAAAAGTGATTTAGTTCCTCTCTTATTTCACATGTTTAACTTAATGTTGCATTTGCAAAGAGACTTGGCTGTTTCATTATGCTCTGTTTCTGTATTTTTTGTGCATTTTATTAGTCTTACATAGGGCACACTTTGACTTGTGTCACACGTTTATGAGGGGCATTGATTGAGAGCACTGTTGTCGAAGGTAAAGCAAAGTGCCCCTCAGTGTGTTGGCCCTCTGCAGAACACACAGAACTATGGTCAGGTATTCCAGTTACAACTGAAATTCAGTGTAAACGTGTATAAAGGGGATGCACAGTTGTCAAAATATTTAGAAGGCAAAAGCAAAAAGGAAATAAAGTTCTTAAATGTGAATGAGTGCAGTGTATGTTTGGGGTGGTAAAATGAGTGAGATACGAGGGAGTGCATTCAAGGGAGAGTGAAAAGAGGGTACTGAAGAGGAAAGAGAAAAGTTTGAAAATGTACAGATGGATGAGATCTGAAGCGAAAAAAGTCATCCATATCTAACATAGAGCACACATAACTGAAGGCCTTACTCCTTCTACAGGTCTTAATGATATTTAATTCACAGACTCACAATTTCAAAATAGACACATTGGCAATAATAATTATTTATAATTAATCACTGTTGTTACTCATTTATCTTACACATCTAACAACCATTTACAAAGCCAACAGTACTGACAGGTTTTACGTGTATGTCAGTTGTTGTGTTATATTTCTGAATGCAATAACATCTCAGAGAGAAACAAAAATACAGGCCAGGTGGCACACTATTGGAATCACAGAAATGTATTTTGCATGTTCCCATTTAGAGAGCCCTCACTTTTTTCATTCTACTTAAAGACCTGTCTGCACATATTTCTATATGGCTGATTGCAGTCAGCAGCTGTAGGTGCTTCCTGATGCCTGGTTAGAGCATTTTCTTCCAAAGTCGATGCTCCATGCAGTGCAAGACACTCGGTAAGCACATACTCAAAAGGACCTGATGATGTTGCAGTGTACAATTGTAGGAAAGTACCATCTTGCCTGGCATGTTACCCCCATTTTTCACTGTATATATGTTGTTTTAGTTGTATGTGTCACTGGGACCCTGGTAACCCAGGGCCCCAGTGCTCATAAGTGTGCCTGAATGTGTTACCTGTGTAGTGACTAACTGTCTCACTGAGGCTCTGCTAATCAGAACCTCAGTGGTTATGCTCTCTCATTTCTTTCCAAATTGTCACTAACAGGCTAGTGACCATTTTTACCAATTTACATTGGCTTACTGGAACACCCTTATAATTCCCTAGTATATGGTACTGAGGTACCCAGGGTATTGGGGTTCCAGGAGATCCCTATGGGCTGCAGCATTTCTTTTGCCACCCATAGGGAGCTCTGACAATTCTTACACAGGCATGCCACTGCAGCCTGAGTGAAATAACGTCCACGTTATTTCACAGCCATTTTACACTGCACTTAAGTAACTTATAAGTCACCTATATGTCTAACCTTTACCTGGTAAAGGTTAGGTGCAAAGTTACTTAGTGTGAGGGCACCCTGGCACTAGCCAAGGTGCCCCCACATTGTTCAGAGCCAATTCCCTGAACTTTGTGAGTGCGGGGACAACATTACACGCGTGCACTACATATAGGTCACTACCTATATGTAGCTTCACAATGGTAACTCCGAATATATGGCCATGTAACATGTCTATGATCATGGAATTGCCCCCTCTATGCCATCCTGGCATAGTTGGCACAATCCCATGATCCCAGTGGTCTGTAGCACAGACCCTGGTACTGCCAAACTGCCCTTCCTGGGGTTTCACTGCAGCTGCTGCTGCTGCCAACCCCTCAGACAGGCAGCTGCCCTCCTGGGGTCCAGCCAGGCCTGGCCCAGGATGGCAGAACAAAGAACTTCCTCTGAGAGAGGGTGTGACACCCTCTCCCTTTGGAAAATGGTGTGAAGGCAGGGGAGGGGTAGCCTCCCCCAGCCTCTGGAAATGCTTTGTTGGGCACAGAGGTGCCCAATTCTGCATAAGCCAGTCTACACCGGTTCAGGGACCCCTTAGCCCCTGCTCTGGCGCGAAACTGGACAAAGGAAAGGGGAGTGACCACTCCCCTGACCTGCACCTCCCCTGGGAGGTGTCCAGAGCTCCTCCAGTGTGCTCCAGACCTCTGCCATCTTGGAAACAGAGGTGCTGCTGGCACACTGGACTGCTCTGAGTGGCCAGTGCCACCAGGTGACGTCAGAGACTCCTGCTGATAGGCTCCTTCAGGTGTTAGTAGCCTATCCTCTCTCCTAGGTAGCCAAACCCTCTTTTCTGGCTATTTAGGGTCTCTGTCTCTGGGGAAACTTTAGATAACGAATGCAAGAGCTCATCCGAGTTCCTCTGCATCTCTCTCTTCACCTTCTGATAAGGAATCGACTGCTGACCGCGCTGGAAGCCTGCAAACCTGCAACATAGTAGCAAAGACGACTACTGCAACTCTGTAACGCTGATCCTGCCGCCTTCTCGACTGTTTTCCTGCTTGTGCACGCTGTGGGGGTAGTCTGCCTCCTCTCTGCGCCAGAAGCTCCGAAGAAATCTCCCGTGGGTCGACGGAATCTTCCCCCTGCAACCGCAGGCATCAAAAAGCTGCATTACCGGTCCCTTGGGTCTCCTCTCAGCATGACGAGCGAGGTCCCTCGAATCCAGCGACTCTGTCCAAGTGACCCCCACAGTCCAGTGACTCTTCAGTCCAAGTTTGGTGGAGGTAAGTCCTTGCCTCACCTCGCTGGGCTGTATTGCTGGGAACCGCGACTTTGCAGCTACTCCGGCCCCTGTGCACTTCCGGCAGAAATCCTTTGTGCACAGCCAAGCCTGGGTCCACGGCACTCTAACCTGCATTGCACGACTTTCTAAGTTGGTCTAAGGCGACGTGGGACTCCTTTGTGCAACTTTGGTGAGCACCGTTTCACGCATCCTCGTAGTGCCTGTTTCTGGCACTTCTTTGGGTGCTACCTGCTTTAGAGAGGGCTCCTTGTCTTGCTCGACGTTCCCTCTCTCTGCTGGTCTAATTTCCGACCTCCTGGTCCCTCCAGGGCCACAGCAGTGTCCAAAAACGCTAACCGCACGATTTGCAGCTAGCAAGGCTTGTTGGCATTCTTTCGGCGGGAAAAAACTTCTGTACGACTCTCCACAGCAAGAGGGATCCGTCCACCAAAGGGAAAGTCTCTAGCCCTTTTTGTTCCTGCAGAAACCTCAGCTTCTTCTGTCCAGTAGAAGCTTCTTTGCACCCGCAGCTGGCATTTCCTGGGCATCTGCCCATCTCCGACTTGCTTGTGACTTTTGGACTTGGTCCCCTTGTTCCACAGGTACCCTAGATTGGAAATCCACAGTTGTTGCATTGCTGGTTTGTGTCTTTCCTGCATTATTCCTCTAACACGACTCTTTGTCCTTAGGGGAACTTTAGTGCACTTTGCACTCACTTTTCAGGGTCTTGGGGAGGGTTACTTTTCTAACTCTCACTATTTTATAATAGTCCCAGCGACCCTCTACAAGGTCACATAGGTTTGGGGTCCATTCGTGGTTCACATTCCACTTTTGGAGTATATGGTTTGTGTTGCCCCTATCCCTATGTTTCCCCATTGCATCCTATTGTAACTATACATTGTTTGCACTGTTTTCTAAGACTATACTGCATATTTTTGCTATTGTGTATATATATCTTGTGTATATTTCCTATCCTCTCACTGAGGGTACACTCTAAGATACTTTGGCATATTGTCATAAAAATAAAGTACCTTTATTTTTAGTATAACTGTGTATTGTGTTTTCTTATGATATTGTGCATATGACACTAAGTGGTACTGTAGTAGCTTCACACGTCTCCTAGTTCAGCCTAAGCTGCTCTGCTAAGCTACCATTATCTATCAGCCTAAGCTGCTAGACACCCTATACACTAATAAGGGATAACTGGGCCTGGTGCAAGGTGCAAGTACCCCTTGGTACTCACTACAAGCCAGTCCAGCCTCCTACATTGGTTGTGCAGTGGTGGGATAAGTGCTTGAGACTACTTACCACTCTTGTCATTGTACTTTTCATAAGAGAAAAATATACAAAACAAGGTCAGTGTATATACACAAAGCCAAAAAGTTTTGCATTTCCTCTTTTCACTCTTTTCTAAGTGCTGAAAAGTACTTCTAAACTTTCAAAAAGTTCTTAAAAGTTAAAAAAGTTTTTTTCTGTCTTTCCAAAAAGTTCTGAAAACTTTTTTCTCTTTTTCTATCACTTTAACTCTCTCTAAAAAATGTCTGGCACAGGCCAAAATGTTGATCTGTCCAAACTTGCATATGACAACCTTAGCAGGAAAAGAGCAAGGAGTCTCTGTATAGAGAGAGGTTTGAGTGTAGGGAAGAATCCTTCCTTGGAACTGTTACTTAACATGCTTAGAGAACAAGATAAGGCCATAGGTGCCTCATCTGTTGAAAAAGTACCTAATAGTTCTCAATCTGATTCAGGGACTCCCCCAGGAAAAGATTCAGGAAAGAAACTTCCTAGCCTGCCCATTACTAGACAGTCTAGCATAGTTGGTAATGATGATGAGCCACACCATACAAATAGTGTTGTCTCACATCATAGCAAAAGCATTTATGCTCACCATACTGGTAGTAATGTTTCTGTAAACCAAGCTGTTAGGGTGGCTCCTGTAAGGGACAGGTCTCCTTCTGTTCATTCCCATCATACCTCTGTTTCTAGGAATGTCCCTCCCACCAACCCTGATGACAGAATGTTAGAGAGGGAACTCAATAAGTTGAGGGTGGAACAAACCAGACTGAAGCTTAAAAAGCAACAGCTGGATTTGGATAGACAGTCTTTTGAATTAGAGAAGGAAAGACAGAAGTTGGGTTTAGATACCCATGGTGGCAGCAGCAGTATTCCCCATAGTCATTCTGCAAAAGAGCATGATTCCAGGAATCTGCACAAGATAGTTCCCCCTTATAAGGAGGGGGATGACATTAACAAGTGGTTTGCTGCACTTGAGAGGGCCTGTGTTGTACAGGATGTCCCTCAAAGGCAGTGGGCTGCTATCCTATGGCTATCATTTAGTGGAAAAGGTAGGGATAGGCTCCTTACTGTGAAAGAAAATGATGCTAATAATTTCCAAGTTCTTAAGAATGCACTCCTGGATGGTTATGGCTTAACCACTGAACAGTACAGGATAAAGTTCAGAGAGACCAAAAAGGAGTCTTCACAAGACTGGGTTGATTTAATTGACCATTCAGTGAAGGCCTTGGAGGGGTGGTTACATGGCAGTAAAGTTACTGATTATGACAGCCTGTATAACTTAATCCTGAGAGAGCATATTCTTAATAATTGCGTGTCTGATTTGTTGCACCAGTACTTGGTGGACTCTGATCTGACCTCTCCCCAAGAATTGGGAAAGAAGGCAGACAAATGGGTCAGAACAAGAGTGAACAGAAAAGTTCATACAGGGGGTGACAAAGATGGCAACAAAAAGAAGGATGGTAAGTCTTCAGACAAAGGTGGGGACAAATCTAAAAATGAGTCTTCATCAGGCCCACAAAAACACTCTGGTGGGGGTGGTGGGTCCAAATCCTCCTTTAATCAGAACAAGGAAAAGAAACCATGGTGCTATTTATGTAAAATAAAAGGCCATTGGACAACAGATCCCAGTTGTCCAAAGAAAGGCACCACTGCTCCTACCACTACAACCCCTACTGCTACACCTAGTGTCCCTACTAATAGCAGTGGTGGTGGGAGCAAACCTACTAATAGCCAATCTAAGGGAGTAGCTGGGCTCACTTTTGGTAATTTAGTTGGGGTTGGCCTTGTTAGGGAGGCCACAGAGGCTGTGTTAGTCTCTGAGGGGGCTATTGATTTAGCCACCTTAGTTGCTTGTCCCCTTAATATGGATAAGTACAAGCAGCTACCCCTAATAAATGGTGTTGAGGTTCAGGCCTACAGGGACACTGGTGCCAGTGTGACTATGGTCATAGAGAAACTGGTCCACCCTGAACAACACCTACTTGGTCACCAGTACCAAGTAACCGATGCTCACAACAACACACTTAGCCACCCCATGGCTGTTGTTAATCTTAACTGGGGGGGGTTACTGGTCCAAAGAAAGTTGTGGTAGCCACAGATTTACCTGTAGACTGTCTACTAGGAAATGATTTGGAGACATCAGCTTGGTCAGATGTGGAGTTGGAGGCCCATGCAGCAATGCTGGGCATCCCAGGGCATATTTTTGCTTTGACAAGGGCTCAGGCCAAAAAGCAAAATGGACAGGGAAGCTTGGATCCTGGAACAATGGACCAAGTGCTCCCTAAAGCTAGGGCTAGTAGAAGCAAACCACTTCCTACTATCCCTCCCTCTACAGTGGATTCAACTTCTGAGGAAGAAGAATTCCCTCCCTGTGCAGAACCTACACCAGAGGAGCTGGAAGCAGACACTGCTGAGCTTTTGGGTGAAGGGGGGCCTGCCAGAGAGGAGCTGAGTGTGGCACAGCAAACCTGTCCCACATTAGAGGGTCTCAGACAGCAAGCTGTCAAACAGGCTAATGGGGATGTCAGTGACTCTCACAGAGTTTACTGGGAGGACAACCTCTTGTACACTGAGCATAGGGATCCTAAACCTGGAGCTGCCAGGAGATTAGTGATTCCTCAGGAGTACAGAAAGTTCCTCCTAACACTGGCACATGACATTCCCCTAGCTGGACACCTGGGTCAAATGAAAACTTGGGACAGATTGGTTCCATTGTTTCATTGGCCTAGGATGTCTGAGGACACAAAGGAATTTAGTAAGTCCTGTGAAACCTGTCAAGCCAGTGGCAAGACAGGTGGCACCCCAAAGGCACCCCTTATTCCACTGCCTGTGGTTGGGGTTCCCTTTGAAAGGGTAGGGGTTGACATAGTTGGCCCCCTTGACCCTCCTACTGCTTCAGGCAATAGATTTATCTTGGTGGTAGTGGACCATGCCACAAGATATCCTGAAGCTATTCCTTTAAGGACCACTACAGCACCTGCAGTGGCAAAGGCCCTCCTGGGAATATTTTCCAGGGTGGGCTTCCCAAAGGAAGTGGTATCAGACAGGGGAAGCAATTTCATGTCTGCATACTTAAAGGCCATGTGGAAGGAGTGTGGTGTAACGTACAAGTTCACAACACCCTATCATCCACAAACAAATGGACTGGTGGAGAGATTTAATAAAACTCTCAAAGGCATGATTATGGGTCTCCCTGAAAAACTCCGCAGGAGATGGGATATCCTTCTACCATGCCTCCTTTTTGCCTACAGGGAGGTACCCCAGAAAGGAGTGGGCTTCAGCCCCTTTGAACTTCTTTTTGGACACCCTGTTAGGGGTCCACTCACACTTGTAAAGGAGGGTTGGGAACAACCTTTAAAAGCTCCTAAGCAGGATATTGTGGATTATGTACTTGGCCTCAGATCAAGGATGGCTGAGTACATGAAAAAGGCCAGTAAAAACCTTCAGGCCAGCCAAGAGCTCCAGAAGCAATGGCATGATCAGAAGGCTGTTTTGGTTCAGTACCAAACAGGGCAGAAAGTGTGGGTCTTGGAGCCTGTGGCCCCAAGAGCACTCCAAGATAAATGGAGTGGTCCCCACACAATTGTTGAAAAGAAGGGAGAAGTCACCTATTTAGTTGACTTAGGCACTGCCAGGAGTCCCCTTAGGGTGCTCCATGTCAACCGCCTGAAACCCTACTATGACAGGGCTGATCTCACCCTGCTCATGGCAACTGATGAGGGACAGGAAGAAGACAGTGATCCTCTACCTGATCTCTTCTCTTCCACAGAACAAGATGCTCTTGTGGAAGGTGTAGTTTTGGCTGATTGTCTTACTGCTGAGCAGAAAGATAATTGCATAAATCTCCTAGATCAATTCTCTGAACTCTTCTCTACTGTGCCAGGTACCACTTCTTGGTGTGAGCACACTATAGATACTGGAGACAGTTTACCTGTCAAAAGTAAGATCTATAGGCAGCCTGACCATGTCAGGGACTGCATAAAGCAAGAGGTCCAGAAAATGTTAGAACTAGGAGTAGTTGAGCACTCTGACAGTCCATGGGCTTCTCCTGTGGTACTGGTACCAAAACCCCATTCCAAAGATGGAAAGAAGGAAATGCGGTTTTGTGTAGACTATAGAGGTCTCAACTTGGTAACCAAAACTGATGCTCACCCTATACCCAGGGCAGATGAGCTCATAGATACACTGGCATCTGCCAAGTATCTAAGCACTTTTGATTTGACTGCAGGGTATTGGCAGATCAAATTATCAGAAGATGCTAAACCTAAGACTGCATTTTCTACCATTGGAGGACATTACCAGTTTACTGTAATGCCTTTTGGTTTGAAAAATGCACCTGCCACTTTTCAGAGGTTGGTGAACACAGTCCTGCAAGGGCTGGAAGCTTTCAGTGCAGAATATTTGGACGATATAGCTGTCTTTAGCTCCAGCTGGGATGATCACCTGGTCCACCTATGGAAAGTTTTGGAGGCCCTGCAAAAGGCAGGCCTCACTATCAAGGCTTCAAAGTGCCAGATAGGGCAGGGTAAGGTGGTTTATCTGGGACACCTTGTTGGTGGGGAACAGATTGCACCACTTCAGGGGAAAATCCAAACAATTATTGATTGGGTTCCCCCTACCACTCAGACTCAGGTCTCAGGCCTTCCTAGGCCTCACTGGGTATTACAGGAGGTTCATTAAGAACTATGGCTCCATTGCAGCCCCTCTTAATGACCTCACATCCAAGAAAATGCCTAAAAAGGTATTATGGACAGCAAACTGTCAGAAAGCTTTTGAGGAGCTGAAGCAGGCCATGTGCTCTGCACCTGTCCTGAAAAGCCCTTGTTACTCTAAAAAATTCTATGTCCAAACTGATGCATCTGAATTAGGAGTAGGGGCAGTCCTATCACAACTTAATTCTGAGGGCCAGGATCAACCTGTTGCTTTTATTAGTAGAAGGTTGACCCCTAGAGAAAAGCGTTGGTCTGCCATTGAGAGGGAGGCCTTTGCTGTGGTCTGGGCTCTGAAGAAGTTGAGGCCATACCTGTTTGGCACTCACTTAATTGTTCAGACAGACCACAAACCTCTACTTTGGCTAAAACAAATGAAAGGTGAAAATCCTAAATTGTTGAGGTGGTCCATATCCCTACAGGGAATGGACTATACAGTGGAACATAGACCTGGGAGTAGCCACTCCAATGCAGATGGACTCTCCAGATATTTCCACTTAGACAATGAAGACTCATCAGGTCATGGCTAGTCTTATTGTCCTTCGTTTGGGGGGGGGTTGTGTAGGAAAGTACCATCTTGCCTGGCATGTTACCCCCATTTTTCACTGTATATATGTTGTTTTAGTTGTATGTGTCACTGGGACCCTGGTAACCCAGGGCCCCAGTGCTCATAAGTGTGCCTGAATGTGTTACCTGTGTAGTGACTAACTGTCTCACTGAGGCTCTGCTAATCAGAACCTCAGTGGTTATGCTCTCTCATTTCTTTCCAAATTGTCACTAACAGGCTAGTGACCATTTTTACCAATTTACATTGGCTTACTGGAACACCCTTATAATTCCCTAGTATATGGTACTGAGGTACCCAGGGTATTGGGGTTCCAGGAGATCCCTATGGGCTGCAGCATTTCTTTTGCCACCCATAGGGAGCTCTGACAATTCTTACACAGGCCTGCCACTGCAGCCTGAGTGAAATAACGTCCACGTTATTTCACAGCCATTTTACACTGCACTTAAGTAACTTATAAGTCATCTATATGTCTAACCTTTACCTGGTAAAGGTTAGGTGCAAAGTTACTTAGTGTGAGGGCACCCTGGCACTAGCCAAGGTGCCCCCACATTGTTCAGAGCCAATTCCCTGAACTTTGTGAGTGCGGGGACACCATTACACACGTGCACTACATATAGGTCACTACCTATATGTAGCTTCACAATGGTAACTCCGAATATGGCCATGTAACATGTCTATGATCATGGAATTGCCCCCTCTATGCCATCCTGGCATAGTTGGCACAATCCCATGATCCCAGTGGTCTGTAGCACAGACCCTGGTACTGCCAAACTGCCCTTCCTGGGGTTTCACTGCAGCTGCTGCTGCTGCCAACCCCTCAGACAGGCAGCTGCCCTCCTGGGGTCCAGCCAGGCCTGGCCCAGGATGGCAGAACAAAGAACTTCCTCTGAGAGAGGGTGTGACACCCTCTCCCTTTGGAAAATGGTGTGAAGGCAGGGGAGGAGTAGCCTCCCCCAGCCTCTGGAAATGCTTTGTTGGGCACAGAGGTGCCCAATTCTGCATAAGCCAGTCTACACCGGTTCAGGGACCCCTTAGCCCCTGCTCTGGCGCGAAACTGGACAAAGGAAAGGGGAGTGACCACTCCCCTGACCTGCACCTCCCCTGGGAGGTGTCCAGAGCTCCTCCAGTGTGCTCCAGACCTCTGCCATCTTGGAAACAGAGGTGCTGCTGGCACACTGGACTGCTCTGAGTGGCCAGTGCCACCAGGTGACGTCAGAGACTCCTGCTGATAGGCTCCTTCAGGTGTTAGTAGCCTATCCTCTCTCCTAGGTAGCCAAACCCTCTTTTCTGGCTATTTAGGGTCTCTGTCTCTGGGGAAACTTTAGATAACGAATGCAAGAGCTCATCCGAGTTCCTCTGCATCTCTCTCTTCACCTTCTGATAAGGAATCGACTGCTGACCGCGCTGGAAGCCTGCAAACCTGCAACATAGTAGCAAAGACGACTACTGCAACTCTGTAACGCTGATCCTGCCGCCTTCTCGACTGTTTTCCTGCTTGTGCATGCTGTGGGGGTAGTCTGCCTCCTCTCTGCACCAGAAGCTCCGAAGAAATCTCCCGTGGGTCGACGGAATCTTCCCCCTGCAACCGCAGGCACCAAAAAGCTGCATTACCGGTCCCTTGGGTCTCCTCTCAGCACGACGAGCGAGGTCCCTCGAATCCAGCGACTCTGTCCAAGTGACCCCCACAGTCCAGTGACTCTTCAGTCCAAGTTTGGTGGAGGTAAGTCCTTGCCTCACCTCGCTGGGCTGTATTGCTGGGAACCGCGACTTTGCAGCTACTCCGGCCCCTGTGCACTTCCGGCGGAAATCCTTTGTGCACAGCCAAGCCTGGGTCCACGGCACTCTAACCTGCATTGCACGACTTTCTAAGTTGGTCTAAGGCGACGTGGGACTCCTTTGTGCAACTTCGGCAAGCACCGTTTCAAGCATCCTCGTAGTGCCTGTTTTTGGCACTTCTTTGGGTGCTACCTGCTTCAGAGAGGCCTCCTTGTCTTGCTCGACGTCCCCTCTCTCTGCTGGTCCAATTTGCGACCTCCTGGTCCCTCCAGGGCCACAGGAGCGTCCAAAAACGCTAACCGCACGATTTGCAGCTAGCAAGGCTTGTTGGCATTTTTTCGGCGGGAAAACACTTGTGCACGACTCTCCACGGCGAGAGGGATCCGTCCACCAAAGGGAAAGTCTCTAGCCCTTTTCGTTCCTGCAGAAACCTCAGCTTCTTCTGTCCAGTAGAAGCTTCTTTGCACCCGCAGCTGGCATTTCCTGGGCATCTGCCCATCTCCGACTTGCTTGTGACTTTTGGACTTGGTCCCCTTGTTCCACAGGTACCCTGGATTGGAAATCCACAGTTGTTGCATTGCTGGTTTGTGTCTTTCCTGCATTATTCCTCTAACACGACTTCTTTGTCCTTAGGGGAACTTTAGTGCACTTTGCACTCACTTTTCAGGGTCTTGGGGAGGGTTATTTTTCTGACTCTCACTATTTTCTAATAGTCCCAGCGACCCTCTACAAGGTCACATAGGTTTGGGGTCCATTCGTGGTTCGCATTCCACTTTTGGAGTATATGGTTTGTGTTGCCCCTATCCCTATGTTTCCCCATTGCATCCTTTTGTAACTATACATTGTTTGCACTGTTTTCTGAAACTATACTGCATATTTTTGCTATTGTGTATATATATCTTGTGTATATTTCCTATCCTCTCACTGAGGGTACACTCTAAGATACTTTGGCATATTGTCATAAAAATAAAGTACCTTTATTTTTAGTATAACTGTGTATTGTGTTTTCTTATGATATTGTGCATATGACACTAAGTGGTACTGTAGTAGCTTCACACGTCTCCTAGTTCAACCTAAGCTGCTCTGCTAAGCTACCATTATCTATCAGCCTAAGCTGCTAGACACCCTATACACTAATAAGGGATAACTGGGCCTGGTGCAAGGTGCAAGTACCCCTTGGTACTCACTACAAGCCAGTCCAGCCTCCTACAACAATTTGCACATTAAAATAAAGAGTGAACGTATAAATGCAGAAAGATATGGGGCAGTTTTTTATGTGTTTAATATTTCAAGACTATACATTCCCACTACTTTTTAAACCTTCCTTTTTCACTAAATGTATTTCCTTTCAAATGCACATTTTGTCAATCTTTTTTCAATTTTTTCTTGGGAGAAGTACCCACCCTGGACCCAACGTTTCTCCATGGAGCTTGCACCTTCACTCGCTACATAAATGTCATACTCAGACTTTTACACCCCACCACTTTCAAATGTCACCAGCCGCCCCTGCTGGGGCGAAGTGTAATTGGACAGGAAAATCCATCCCACACCCTAATAAACATGGTTATTGACCTGGGGAGAGGTGTCAGTAAGGGGCCAATAGCATTAATACTTGCTATGCAATAGGATGAGATAAAAACCTTCCATACTCTACTATGCACACTGTTGAACCTGGGGAAAGGTGTGAGAGGAGAGGCACTGTCTCTTTATACCTTACTCTACATACTGATTAGCTTGATGCAAAGTCTCAGTGGAAGTCCCTCCTGATACTTTATTATACATAGTTGTTGGCCTTGGGAGAGGTGTCACTGACAACCCAGTCTCTCCTCATACCCTACTATGTACTGTTGTCATAAAGTGAAAAGGTCTCATTGGAAAGGTCTTTAGCTCCTCAAACCATATTAACAGGGACAATGAGGCATAAGTACTGTAATGAAAGAAAGTGTAAATTCCCCCCCACAAAGAAATTTACGATCTTGCAAGACTCTTGCTGAATTAAAAAAAATTGGGGTCAGAGAATATCTTTCTCCAGAGAGAGGTTTTAGTTCAGAGGTCTGTGTGTTTCCACTGTCTAATACACACAACTTACAAAGGAGACCTATTATTCATGAAATATAGGTTAAATAGTTGAGCTCACAAGACTCTCATGAGAGCTGGACATATATATGAGTGAGGGCAGGTGTTAGAAATGGGGTCTTTGGTTGGCATTCAGGTTACCCCCTGTCCAACCAAGGACTCTCACTCTAGTCAGGGTAAAGGAGAATCACCCTCAGCTAACCTCCGCTCACCCCCTTGGTATCTTGGCACGAGCTGGCAGGCTTAACTTCAAAGATCTGGAGGTTGTGTTCAACATTTCCCCGCACCACGGTCTGTGCGTGGATTTTCAAGTTTGGACTGCCAGCTTCACCTGTCAAGGCCCCAGGAACTGGATAGGGCACCACTTGAGAGGGCAGGAGTTTCAGCAGAGAGTTCAGGTGCTGGCAGGGGAAGTATTTGATGGCCCTGAGACTTCAAAAACAGGAGGCAAGCTCAGGGCAAGTTCTTAGAAATTTCTTCACAAGCAGGAATGAACAACAAAGTACAGTCTTTGCCCTCTTCACCAGGCTGAAGCAGCAACTGCAGGATAGCTCCACAAAGCACAGTCATAGGCACGGCAACACTTCTCCTCAGCTCTTCTCCAGGTGGAGGTTCCCCTTGATTTCCAGAAGTGATCTAAAATCTGCGGTTTTAGGAGCCCATTTTGGCCTTTGAAGTAGGCTTACTTCAAAGGAAAGTCTCTCTTGTTTGTGAAATTCTGCCTGGCCAAGGCCAGGCCCCAGACACACACCAGGGGGTTGGAGACTGCATTGTGTGAAGGCAGGAACAGCCCTTTCAGGGGTAAGTGACCACTCCTGCCCTCCCTCCTAGCACAGATGGTTCAACAGGACATGCAGGCTACACCCCAGCTCCCCCTGTGTTACTGTCTAGAGAGAGAGATGCAAACAGCCCAACTATCAAAATGACCCAGACAGGGAATCCACAAACAGGCAGAGTCACAGAATGGTTTTAGAAAGAAAATGCCCACTTTCCATCAAAAAGGCCAATCATTGATAAACCCATCAACTATACAACTTATACCAGGTCCAGTTATCTCTTATTAGTGAAGTAGTAGTGTTCTAGCAGCTTAAACTGATAGAGGTAGCTATAGCAGAGCAACTTAGGCTGAACTAGGAGACATGCAAAGCTCATGCAATACCACTTATAGTTACACAGTACTTATACACAAGTAAAGACAATACTCAGTGTTACCAAAAATAAAGGTATTTATTTGGGTGACACATTGTACCAAAAACATATTAGAGGCAATACTCGTTCTGGAGGTAAGTATTATACACAATATATACACTAGACAAAAAAATTAGACAAGTTAATAGTCATAGAACAATGCAAACAGTAGGAAATCCTATAGAATGCAATGGGAGAAAATAGCTCTAGGGGCAACACAAACCATATACTAAAAAAGTGGAATGTGAATCACGAATTCCCCCCTAGACAAGTGTAGTGTGTGCAGAATCGCTGGAAGAGTAAGAATACAGTAAAGGTAAGTAAATTACCCCACCCCAGAGCCCAGAAAAGCAGGAGTAAAGTACTGCAAGTTTCCCTAGGACACACTACACCTCGTTTTTGGGATTTTGCAGCAGCCAACCAAGTCTGCAAAGAACAACTGCTGGATTATTGGACCTGAAGACTAGCAAAGTAAGGTGACCAAGTCCAGAAGTCAAAAGAAGTTTCAGGAAGGGCAGGAGCCTCTGCCAACCCAGAAGAGGGTGCAAAAGAAGAGTCCCCAGTTAGTCGAAGACTCTAGAAATGCACCCTAGGAAAATGCCAGCGGGATGCTGCATGATGCAAAAGATGTCCCACGGTCTGAAGATTGTTGCAGATGAGATTTCGTGTTAGATGGCACCAAGAGGCCTTGGCTATGGCAAAACTGAATTTGTTATTGAAATGGTGCTGGATGGACCCAGGAGGGACCTGGGGGCTGCAACTCTCTGTGAGGAGGAAGAAGAGGCTTTCAGCACTTTAGAGAGACCTCAGGATGCCAGCCAGCACCCCCAGAAGCTGCAGAATCCAGGTTCAAAGGAGGTGCCTAACACGGTTGAGTGCACAGAGGTCTCAGGAGGTGAAGAAGACACAATACACAAGGGTACCAACATTCTCGGGGAAGGCAAGGTCTTACCTTCTCCAAATTGCGTCAGTAGGACCTCAGGACAGTCTATGTCGATGATGTCCACCCTCTGTGTCCTTAGGAGCACTCTAGTCACAGTGAGAGGAGTCCCAGGGTACCGTTTGTTGCCTTAGAAGGTGCCTGCTTGGAGCCGGGGAGTGATTCCGTCACTTCAAGGGAGATTTCTTTGGTTCTTCTGGTGCAGGATGAAGACAGGGAGTTCCCAGAGCGTGCACACCTTGGAAACTGTTGCAGTTGCTGACTTGGAGCTGAGGTTGCTGAAGAAAAGTGTCTCTTACAGACACTTTGTTGCAGTTACAGCGTTTCTTTGAGCAGGCTGTGGTTGATCCTAGGTCAGGAGAGTCTGAAGTTGTTGCAGAGGATTCAAGAAGGAAACTTGCAAGCAGAATCTGAAGAGAACCCACAGGAGTGACCCTAAATAGCCCTGAGAGGGGGATTGGCTATCAGGTATGGACCTATCAGGAGGGGTCTCTGACATCACATGCAAGTGAAGTTTAGACATATAGGTGACTTGTAAGTTACTTAAGTGCAGTGAAAATGGCTGTGAAATAGTTTGTGCACTATTTCACGCAGGCTGCAATGGCCGTCCTGTGTAAGGGTTTGTCTCAGCTCCCTATGGTGGCAAGCGAACTGCTGCAGCCCATATGGATCTCCTGGAAACCCAATGTCCTGGGTACCAAGGTACCATATACCAGGGACTTATAAAGGGAGTCCAGTGTGCCAATTGAAATTGATAAATGTAGTCACTGGCCTACAGTGACAAATTTAAAACAGAGAGAGCATAAACACTGAGGTTCTGATTAGCAGTGCATCAGTTACACCATTAGGCACTACACGGCATACACATTAGGCCACAAACTATGAGCACTCGGGTCCTGGCTAGTAGGATCCCAGTGAGACAGGTAAAACACACTGACATATAAGATTTTATCTATGAGCACTGGGGTCCTCGCTAGCAGGATCTCAGTGCCACAGAAAAAACACATTGACACACACTCACAAACAGGCCAACAGTGGGGGTAACCATGCTAGAAAGAGGCTATTTTCCTAAAACAATGTCCAGTTGCACAAAGAACTGGATTCATTTCTTGATGTTATTAAGGAAGATCTAGTCCCCTTCTGCAGTGAAGTGCATTCCTTCTCACCTATAGATACCTGGCTTATCAGTCCTGATGTTGTTATGGTATATGGACCCCATGCTATGGTTACAAAGAAATGCAGAAATTATTTTATTGACATGCTTCCAGAATTTCTCAATCTTAGGACAAAACTTTTTTGACCATTGCCATTTTTGCCTTTGTCATATATTAGAATATACAAAGGCAGTGTGAGGAAAGAGAGGAAAAAGAGACATCAACTTGCAAAAAGGTTTCCTTCATTTGGATTTCAAGCGCAACATGTTTGATTGTGCCTTTGTGATTTTCACCACAGTGAAATGGGTGCTCACAATCCAAAATGCTCTCAACCATTGTCAATAATTGATGCCACTTCATAGGTCTATGGTAAATCCAAGTTATGTCCATGTTTGGAAATCCAAGATTTTTGTCAATACTGCAACTAATGGCATATTCTCTAGCTCTGTAGATAAAGCTGAATCCCAAAATCCAGAGGCGAACCCTGGTGCAGTATGGAGATCTCAGTTACAAGAGGAATAAGCTCCAGGAGCACCATTGAGTTATATCAGGAGGTGAAAAAATGGGAGGGTGGCAAAATTATAAATGTAATGGTAGATTTGTAGCAGTTACAAAAGTAGTATAGAATGTGTGCAACTGCTGTTTGTGTGGTGCACAGTTAGCTGATAAACAGTATTAGCTTTTCTGTTGGTGGATTTTCAAATTTTGGTACGATCCCACAAGAGTCGTGTTAGAGTCATTTACAAGCTTCTACGGGTGAAGCTTGAAGTGGGGGCCTTGCACGATCCACAAGACTCTTGTGAGAAAAGTATGGCACCTCCCTGAGTGACCCTAACACAAAATCTTTCTCATGATCTTTTTAGAGTCTCTCAAGTCAGATTGTACAGGGAGAGAAAAGAGCATGCATTCTTAGAGTACAATTTCCATTAACTGGTTAAAACAACTGTTAGAAATGGGTTTCCGGTTGGAAGAGGTATGCTTCCTGTCCAAGGAGGAACCACAATCCTAGTCAGAGTAAGTCATTTGCACCCCATAAGTTAACTTGTACTCACCTTCTGGTAGCTTGGCACAGAACAGGCAGGCCTAACTTGGGAGGCAACACTTAAAAACTTTAAAATAGTGAAAAAAACACAAAAAGATACCACACCTGGTTAGAAAAATAGGGCCTAATTTAATGAACAAATTAAGACCAAAAAACAAAAATCCAATTGGTGTAAGTCAAGATATGATTTTTGAAAGAATAAATGGAACCGGACTGCTTAGAAACATATGTGCCAACCGGTCACATAAATCTGGTCACATCTAACAGCTCAGTGGAACTGCAATGGAATGCGGGTCAGACACAGGGATCAGCATTGGCCCGCTGAAATTAGTACCTTGGTTTGGGGTTGTGTTTCCATTGAGGGAGGACTTGAAGAGAGATGCAAGGAGCAGCTGAATAAATGCGTCATCGTTGATCCTGGCAATGTAGGCGATGCTTTGCTTCTGAATAATGGTGGATGGAGATTGCAGAGTTTTATTGCGTGAAATCCCAGTTACCTAAAAACTCCACAAAATTACACAGAGTTCCGCGAGGGACAAATTTCCGGTTCGCCACACACGCAATGCTTGCTGAGTTAATATCTTTCATTATTGGAGGAAGGTGAATGATCTTCTGGCTCTTTGGAAAAGTACTGCATCTAGTGGCTCTTCATCAAACGTCTTGGCATCTCCCCCTTAACCCTCTTGACATCACAGTGCGCACTTCATCAGCAATGACTTCGCAGTCCAAGTCCATCTTTCATATTGGTGCTTTAAACACCTCATAGATGCAAAACACAGTCATAACAGCTCATGTCCACATATTGTTACTCTGTATGAAGTAAATTGTTACTCACCAATAGCGTATCAGTGTTTAGCATTCTGCCAAAACACTTGAATCTGAGAGCATAGATCACACGTAGATCCTCCAATGCCCTGCGCCAGGCATGAGACACAGTGTGCAGCGCCCACAGCAGGCAGGCGGCCAGCACTCTCCTGCATGCAATGTGTGTTCTGCTCAATGGAAGTGAATTGCTACCATCTCAAACCGTGAAATACTTTTCCGGGGCAGTAATAACAAGCATTTGCAATGCAATCGGTCTCGCGTTTGCTAGAGTTCCTAACTGGACTTTTCTTGCATAAGCAAGCCATTTCAAATCACTTCAGCCGCCATGAGCGAATGCTCAAAGGAGAGACACAAAAGGAAAAAGAAGTTTGCTCGCACACAAAGTTATCAGCAAAAGTGCAATTACCCATGTAACAGGGTCGATGGCCAAGGCGGTAACAAAACCATCCCAAGGAGGGACATATGTAAAGCATTTACCAATGATAACAAAGGGTTTTTGGAAGGCAAGCCCATGAACGAGTGATAGTGATGGGCGTGCAATCAGCGTGGTTAAATGCCCAGATACATACCAACACATCGGAGAAGCAGCACTTGCGCGCTGCTATGCCCGACCTAAAAACTACTTCCAGAGCACGGGGATGTTTCACCAAAGTAAAGTGCATCTCGTCTCCACCTCAGAGCACTGAATGAAGCCTGAGCAGAAACATTTCCACTATGGTAACAACTTTGAGAGTATAAACACTCAAACCGTCTGATGAGGTGACAGCCCCACCTGTGAGACAAAATACCATGAAATACCGGGCTCTAAAGATCAGTAAAAATCAAGGGCCATGGTGGGAGGCAGGGGCAGGTAGGGGCTGGATGGATCTCATACCCGTAGTCACTGGGACACAGTGCAGAGCAGCTTGCCTGTTAGGCCTGCTTCCCAGCTAACTCACATAGACTCCATGAACAGCAGGATTCAGGGTGAAGGGCTGTGACACCTACCATTCCTTGGACATTGCCACGCTTTGAGGTGCACATATGTTGTTGTCAGGGAAGATGTGCAGTGCTTCTGTAGGGCCTACGTGTGTCTTGCTAAACCTTGGCCAGTGAAAAGGGATGGTCAATTAAAATCTTATTTGAAATAGTTCGTTTTTGTCTCTGTCCTATAATGAAATAGCAAACGTGATTCACAAGGACATTGCTTGTCTAAGGAGAGGCATGTATATTTTGTCTCTTGCAAAGAATGTATTTGAAGAAGGTTCCTAAAGTTTTTGACACTGATCAGAACGCCCCTTTCAGCTTTGTGCCACTAAGTAGGATTGGGTTTACGGTAGGGTGATAATGTGCTGCTATGTTGCCAAAGCATGCCTGGGTATAGTAGAGGCATCTGGTACAATGTCAGGCCTTTTAAGTACTGTTTTCCCCAGTGCACACCGTCTTTTTTGTGTATACAGAAGGTATTTGAACATGTTTGCACAAGCTGTATGCCTAGCCCTGGTGCAACCTTTCCCTGCGCCTTTCATCTGTGGCTTGTGCGTGTCTGATACAGGATAATAAACTGACCCCACCCTCCCAAAGAATTGAGAAGTGTTCTATCTTTGCTGTTTATAGCGACTCAACATTGTCCATGGCTGTGTAGTGGAAAGGATGGTGGTGCGTTATGTGCTTTCCCCTGTCCTTCCGCGTTTGTGGGGTTGCAGATCGAGAATGGAGTGAAAAACCTGCAGGTTCATTTTTAGTGTCTGCCTTGGACATAGATGGAAGGAGTGAGAGGCACAGAATGGCAGCATGGGTAGGTGTTCCAGTGTGTCACCATGTGCATATGCCACTGGGGCTGGGTACCCAAGTCAAAAAGGAAGATCATCCTAGAGTAATTCTAGAGTCATTGGATTACTTCAGCTGGGCTATTCCTGTAATTGTCGGAGGAAGTCATCCCAAATCACACTGAAGTATGTGTATAGGACGAAATATTTAAATGAGATGACTCATGAGTCATCGCAAAAACTACTCCAGGATGGTGTCCTGATTACTTCAATTGAAAATGCATGATGATCTCGTACTACTCACGGAATACTAATTGAAAACTTCAGGATGAGTGTGAATTACTGGAGGATGATTTCAGGACAATGTCATGATTACTGTGGATAACTCCTAGATGATTTCCTGACATCTACAGAATGAGTGTGGATTACACCAGAATTATTTTATAACAGCTTCATAATGAGTGTGTTTTACTTTTAGAGGAGTTCATGACTACTGCAGAATGAACGGAGATTACAGTTATTATACACAAAGAGAGTGGGGAAAATACACTATGGTACATCCCCTAGTTAACACATAACAACCAAGATTACCCAATAGATTTATTTAGAAGTACTCCCTATTCATTATAGCCAGGAATATCTGCTTAGTGGGTACTCTAGGTTGTTGTGAATGGGGATTTCTTGTTAATGATTCCATTTTTGGGGATGCTTGTGGATCACTCCTAAATGTTTAAGTAGCAACTTAAGGGTTGGATAATTTATTATAGAGTCTGTGACACAAGTACATTCTCCCAATGACATTTCTCCTAACCAGGATTCATCAAGTCAAATTTAAAACACAAATCTGAAATTATATACTTGGAAGAAACACCACATCCCTATAAAAAAGAAAACTGTTTGGGTTTAAAACATGTTTCTTCTTTAAACAAGGTGTTGAGTGATTTAAAATGAATTAGTCAGGAAAGTAGGTGTTAGCAAATATGCCAAACTGCATTTAGTAGCAGCCTTGATGACCTTACCCAATACTCACTGTGCATTTTGATATGGTGGCCTGTGGCAAGATACTGAACAATGTATTGGCTGAAATAAATGAATTTGAAATGACTTGTCATTCTTAGCTTTTATTTAGCCAAAGCATCAATGCGAAATAGGACACTGGACAAGCTAACATTAAAAGTAAGCAAAAAGAATTGTAAAAAGTCAACAAAACAAGCAACTCTGTTGTGTGTTTCCAGAGTATTTTGTCCTCTTTTGCAATTGCTGATCATTATGGTGAGATTCCTTCTCGTAGGTCAGATGTTGAGAGATAACCAGCTTGCACGGAGATGCCATAACATTCTTAAAAGATAACAAAAGCATACGTTAGTACCCTTTCTTCAACCAAGTTACTTTATCTTTTCGTGAAGACTGGCTGCTTTCATAAATCACTGTATCCCCCTCCAGCATATAGGGTGCCTTAAAAGATGTGTTTAACCCTGCTTTGCTTATGGTGCTTGTTTCAAAGATGCACATGTGAAATTAGGACATTGTTCAGATGTTAGGTGAATAAAAAAAGTATCTCTTTCTTGACCATAGAAGCTAAGGGGCAAGTTAGATTCAGAATATCAGTCCCAGAGTTTCAACTTAACATAATGATAGAAAATCCTATTTTTTTCCTCAACAGACGAGGGAATCTGTGGTTTCAATTTCTGCCGTACGTAGACACCATAGTTTGCCAGCATAGTTTCTTTATACCTCGCCCCTCTGACATACTAATGAGGAAGCTAGGTCAGTATCATCTGGTTTGAGGGAGAAGAGGGTGTGGGGGACTCTGACTTTCCAGCACTGAATGAAATGGGGATATAAGGATTGTTTGAGACCTGTTACGACTCGGTCGTCCCATTTCCAGGGGGCGCTGTAAGGGGACTGTCAGAAGCCTGGGAATCACCTTGAACACCTATCTAGAGTCCCTTGCTGACTCCTGTTTGTTTCTCCTTTCTCCATGGTACACTTGTGTAGGACTACATTTGCTTCTTGGGACTGCAAATCCCATAATGCACAGCTTGGTAGTCAGGAAAACCCGGATTCTGTTTCCCATTGTTTTCAATGGGAGAAGTCCAGTTGCTCCTTTTCACTGGATCCTCTCCTCCAGGACTTGCAAGTGTCCGAAACCACACACACCTGAAACCTCTCCTGTGCAGCCCAGCTTGGAGCTGCTTATAAGCAGCCATTTCCTCAAGATCCTTGTCGTGCATCGGACTTCAATTCCTTTGTGTTACAGACCCCTTGTCGGATGGTGTTCCAGTTTTGTTCCTGTTCTGTTCCAGCCTGATCCTTTTTCCTGTTTCTCTGCCCTGCTCCTGATTGTTCCAGCCAGAGTCTGCTCCCTACTTCTTAGCCTTGTACCTGTTTGTTTCTTCCAAAGCCTGCTCCCTGTTTCTCTGCCCTGCTCCTGCCTTGTTTCAGCCTGAACCTTCTCTCTGTTTCCCAGTCCTGTTTACTGCTCATTTCCTACTCCCTGTATTCCAGTCCTGTCCTTGCCTGTTCCAGCCAGAGCCTGTTCTCAGTTTCCCAGTCCTGTCTCTGTCTGTCCCAGACAGAAGTTTGCGCCCTGTTTTCAAGTCCTATACCCGCCTTTGCTTCAGCCTGAGCCTGTTCCTAGTTCTTGCCTCTGCCTCTTTGTTTGTTCCCTTCTGTTTCTGTTTCTTCTTGGTTCTTTGTGTCTGGTAAGTGTTCTATCAGTCTTCACCAGTGTATACGTGTCCTCCTGTGTACTGGGGTTGGCTCCTGGTTTCCAGGAGGCAATTCCAGCCCCCATCCTTGTCCAGTGTTATACGTTGTATTTCGTGCCTAACAGTGACAGTGTGCTATTGCTGTTTTCTCAGGAATCGCCACTGTGTTTCCAGCTGGACCCACAAGAGCGTGTCCTGTGTATGTAAGTACTATCCTTGTTTGTGCTCTAGGGTCCAGAGACAGAATCACTTCTGCCGCCTTCTTTCTATGGGGCTGGCAGGGTGACTATCTGTAAGAGCAAACTGCACAGAGGCATTGAGATTCCCTGTCACTGTGGGAGGTTCTGCGCCTTACTCTGTGTACAACCCCAGCGTGTTTGTCCACTGGTAATCTGTTTCCTGTTTGTTCGCACAAGGGTTGCTCTGCTTTTACTTTCCTGTTTCCTGTGCCTATCCATAGCTGTCCTTTCCGTGTATGCCTTTAGCTGCTCTTCTGCCCCAGTACACTACCTCTGTAGGATATTCGGTGACCTCAAGGGGTGTCCCAACCAAAGTCCTGATCAGACCCGCCCGAAACCGTGACAGAATGCACGACCCAAACATTTCAAGCTCCCCTGGCCGTAAAGGCACACACAAACCTAAAGGGCTTTCCTATCATGTTAAGACACCCCTTTCTAAGCCTATTCATTCTCTGAAATCCTCTAAAAAAGACTTTAGTTTAAAGGATAGACTTGTTAAAGAAAACCATAACTTGCAAGTTCAGTACTATACTGAGTGGCTCGCTAATCTTTCAATGATAGACTATTATGTTATTTGTGGCTATGACCCCAGTCCCTGTCTGTAGAAGAATTACAAGGACGTAATGAGTTTTTGCAATATCTATTAACTGAAGCCATTAAGAATGTTTGTAACCGTGGAAGTGCTTTTGCTACCTCTGCACAAGACATTTACTCTCAAGAAAAGATGGTTAAATCCTCACCTCATGCTAGTGCATCCCAAATTCACTTCCAGGACTCTGTCAAAACAAAGAACCCTGACACTGTTCAAGAAGCCACACTAGGGATTCCCTTGTTTTCTGTTGAGTGCTTTAACCCATCTAGGCCAGTTTCTCAGAATTCAAAGTGCAGTGCTGACTCTTATAAAGACCTTTCAGTCCCTCAGAGCTTTCAAGTCAGCAGGCTAGACCCTGTATCTAAGGGATCAGTAAAAACTGTGGGATTCCTTAGTTCAATTCAAAAAGCTTGTGCTCTTCCCAAACTGGATGATAATATACCAGTCTCAATCCCTAAAAGCTCTGCTAA
The DNA here is from genome assembly GCF_031143425.1 of Pleurodeles waltl. Lineage (NCBI taxonomy): Eukaryota > Metazoa > Chordata > Amphibia > Caudata > Salamandridae > Pleurodeles > Pleurodeles waltl. Next base: position 931,835,828 of record NC_090436.1, on the reverse strand, counting down.
ACCCTTTTCTATTCTGAGTGGGTTTGATAACAATATGGACATACACACACTAAAAGAGCAGTTTTGGCAGATTAAAAGGCAGATATCAGACTTCTATGATGAATATGTTGTAACATACACAAGAAATCTTGCACATGGGCTCTTTTCATCAATGCATATTACACTGTTGGCAGAACCAGACATTCTGTTTATCTGTAAGGTAGAAGAAGTAACAGAGCAGCTGATGGAAACTACTGCAAGGCAATTTGAAAACCTGAAAAAAGAAAATGATCACCAGCTTTCGCTTAAAGCACAGTATGCTACCTCATGTGCCTCTCCAAAGACTGCTATAAAGCAGATTTTCCCTGCTATGAATGAATGTCAAGAGACTGCTCCAGTTATAAATATATCAGCCTCTTCTTCAGACTCTCTCTCAGCTTGTAGTTTTCCAGAGAATATCCCTGTGCAGTTGACTGAATCTCTGACATCTCTGAGAGATTTGACACCTCTTGATTCAAAGGATAGATCAGAGTCTTCAGAAGGAAGTGTCTCAGCCCCTCTATCAGAACAAATAAAGCCAAAGGAAGAAGGGAGTTCTGATGCAGACTCCAATAGCTGCACCTTAAGAAACCAAGATATGACTTTACTGGAGATTTATGGCAAGTTGTGCAACAGTGTTGAAGAATCTGAATCTAGTGATGACAGTGGTTCCTGCCTTGCCGTGAACAAACCTGCAGATAGTGCTGTTCAAATGGCGCACACACCAGAATTTTCAGATTGTGGGGATACGCCTGCTCTTTCAAACAATATCATAGAATTTTCAGATAATGAAGAGACAGTTCCTGTTTCAAGTGAATTCATGGATTTTTCTGACCGTGAAGAAATACCCGCAATTACTAAGAATGTAATGGACTTCTCAGAAAGTTTAAAAATCTCTTCTGTGTCAAAGCAAACCGTGGAGATTTCAGACAAGGAAGAAAGCCAGCAATCTGAAACTGAACAGCCTGCCATAAGAAATGAGAGCCTTCTCCTAGAACAGGACACAGTTGCAGCCTCAACCACTGATCCTGACCTGCTGATCCCTGCCAATGTGTATCCTGTTTTCAGCTCCACAATTAGTGAAGAACAGATCTCTGAGCTACCGGTATCTCATCTTGATGTAAAATCAGCCACACCAACGTCACCTGCTGTGTCCCTGAAATTAAAGACTCCTGAAACCCAGCAATCTGAAACCGAAGCTCAAGTACTGAAAGATATAATATGTCCCACTAAAACTAAAGACTTGAATTTGAATCTTGTATTCGAAGATCTGATGATAAGTACTGTTCTTAGTGTTTTATTGCAAGAAACCATCATCAATTCAAAGGCTAGAGCTGAAAATTTAGGTAACAGTGTAATGGTGATTTCTGAAGAGACTCCAGTTCTATTTCTTTCCAAAGAACAACCTTTCAATGTTAACAGAGTTGAAGATCAACTACCTGTAGTAGAAACACCTTGCAAAGAAACCATTTCTGATACCACGAACACGCCACAGAGCACTTGCAATGAAGAAATCCCAGTCTTGTCTGAAGATCACCCTAAAGAATTAGTTTGTGGAACTTCTACATTTTCAGATGTTAATCCAGTTTCTAAAGACATGAAAACTCTTGTTCCTCCTGAATTTGATACTCCGAAGTCATCCAAGATGAAAGAAAATTCTGACTTTTTCATGTTTACCTTGAGAACACCAGTTACCCATGTCTCCCAAGTCTCTATGCTTTGCAAGCCTCAGACCACAATCAATGTAAATACAGCTGCAGAAACAGACAAATCCTGCTTGTCAGAAGGTGTTACAGACCTGACAGTTACTAATACACCAATCAGCTCTTCCAAAGAGGAAAGTATTGAACAGGAAACTAATGTCATAAAGAATACCGTCCGTAATGACATTCCAGATCTCCTTGCTCCTGAATCCACTTCACCAGAAACCAACTCCATGCACTCCTCCCGTATCACTCGAACAATAAAGAGGAAAGACATCGGAGCCCATATGGGTATTAATACATGCTTTGCTCATTGGAAGTTTCACCTATGGCAGGACTGTAAACTTATCCACCAAGGTTGGTGTTGGATTTTCTTGCTGTGGCTGTTCCTCTTCAACTTTTTTCAGCCAAAGGATCGCCTTCTCTTCTTGAGCAGACTGGTGGGAGGGGGTATACTGTTACGACTCGGTCGTCCCATTTCCAGGGGGCGCTGTAAGGGGACTGTCAGAAGCCTGGGAATCACCTTGAACACCTATCTAGAGTCCCTTGCTGACTCCTGTTTGTTTCTCCTTTCTCCATGGTACACTTGTGTAGGACTACATTTGCTTCTTGGGACTGCAAATCCCATAATGCACAGCTTGGTAGTCAGGAAAACCCGGATTCTGTTTCCCATTGTTTTCAATGGGAGAAGTCCAGTTGCTCCTTTTCACTGGATCCTCTCCTCCAGGACTTGCAAGTGTCCGAAACCACACACACCTGAAACCTCTCCTGTGCAGCCCAGCTTGGAGCTGCTTATAAGCAGCCATTTCCTCAAGATCCTTGTCGTGCATCGGACTTCAATTCCTTTGTGTTACAGACCCCTTGTCGGATGGTGTTCCAGTTTTGTTCCTGTTCTGTTCCAGCCTGATCCTTTTTCCTGTTTCTCTGCCCTGCTCCTGATTGTTCCAGCCAGAGTCTGCTCCCTACTTCTTAGCCTTGTACCTGTTTGTTTCTTCCAAAGCCTGCTCCCTGTTTCTCTGCCCTGCTCCTGCCTTGTTTCAGCCTGAACCTTCTCTCTGTTTCCCAGTCCTGTTTACTGCTCATTTCCTACTCCCTGTATTCCAGTCCTGTCCTTGCCTGTTCCAGCCAGAGCCTGTTCTCAGTTTCCCAGTCCTGTCTCTGTCTGTCCCAGACAGAAGTTTGCGCCCTGTTTTCAAGTCCTAGACCCGCCTTTGCTTCAGCCTGAGCCTGTTCCTAGTTCTTGCCTCTGCCTCTTTGTTTGTTCCCTACTGTTTCTGTTTCTTCTTGGTTCTTTGTGTCTGGTAAGTGTTCTATCAGTCTTCACCAGTGTATACGTGTCCTCCTGTGTACTGGGGTTGGCTCCTGGTTTCCAGGAGGCAATTCCAGCCCCCATCCTTGTCCAGTGTTATACGTTGTATTTCGTGCCTAACAGTGACAGTGTGCTATTGCTGTTTTCTCAGGAATCGCCACTGTGTTTCCAGCTGGACCCACAAGAGCGTGTCCTGTGTATGTAAGTACTATCCTTGTTTGTGCTCTAGGGTCCAGAGACAGAATCACTTCTGCCGCCTCCTTTCTATGGGGCTGGCAGGGTGACTATCTGTAAGAGCAAACTGCACAGAGGCATTGAGATTCCCTGTCACTGTGGGAGGTTCTGCGCCTTACTCTGTGTACAACCCCAGCGTGTTTGTCCACTGGTAATCTGTTTCCTGTTTGTTCGCACAAGGGTTGCTCTGCTTTTACTTTCCTGTTTCCTGTGCCTATCCATAGCTGTCCTTTCCGTGTATGCCTTTAGCTGCTCTTCTGCCCCAGTACACTACCTCTGTAGGATATTCGGTGACCTCAAGGGGTGTCCCAACCAAAGTCCTGATCAGACCCGCCCGAAACCGTGACAAGACCATGAATTGGTCTCGCAGAGAATCCAATCTAAATATACACTGTAACATTCTCAGTTGGGGCACCTTTCCTTTCAATCCTCCACCACTGCCAGGGTTTCTTTAGATTACCTTAATGAGGAAACTGTGGATTAATTTTTTGTTAATATTACTTGCCATAGCAGGTGGACCAAAATGCTCTCAATTCCAGTATAGCAGCGGGGATACAATCTATCCTATCGCTAACACATGCTGCACTGTTCTTTTTCAACACCACAGAGCATTGCTATGGGGGCTTTTCTGCAGGTGGTTACAAGCAATTGTTGAATTGAGCTTTTCAGTACTGTGGGTGGGACCTTGAATAGAGGATCTCTAGAGCAGGGAGTATAGGTTGGGGAGGGTTGTGTGGTGCAGAGACTGGCTGAGTCCTCATTGCACTTAAGCTAATACATTTCTGTTGATCTAACATACATATAGATTTTTATCCAGTAAAACTGTTACGCAGTTCAGTACACTTGAAAGATGAAATGCAGAGTTCACCTCACCAGGTTTCAAAGTGTTCCCAGAGCTGTGGGCCTTAAGACACTGAGCTATCGTACACTGTACAGGTTTAATGTAAAATAGTATTAGAAACCCTTTCATTAAGAACACAGTATGTTAATGTGCCTGTTGCAAATAGCCTTATGAAACATTCAAGTTCGGGTTTGTGCTTTGTCATATTTAATTCAGACGTTCACCTACCCATTCTAGATGAAATTTTAAACCCTTATATTTAAGAATCCTTGCATAATGACGAGTAAAGGGGCTTACAGTATATTTTGGAAAAAAGGTGGCAAGAATTATGGTGGCATTAAAAACATGGTAACCGTCCAAATAGCTACAAATATTTTTAGGCAGTTTCACATAGAGCAAATAAGACCTGAAAGAATTGGCGTGGTTTCATGAGCACCAGTTACAATACACAAGGTCACATTCATTTCTGTTTTAGGCATAGGCAGATGATGTGATTTGCCCAGAATCACAGGATGTTGAGCCGACAACAGGACTCAAACCTGATTCACCAGTTTCAAAGCCAGCTGTTTTGACCAGAACTCCACATAATTCTCTCCCCAATCACCATTAAAATATCTCCCCTGGAGCACACCAAAAAAATGAAGAACTCCACATAATTCTCTCCCCAATCGCCATTAAAATATCTTCCCTAGAGCACATAAAAAAAATGAAGTAGAGAAATGCAAACTAAAATGAGAAAAAAATATCATTTATGCATTTTTTTTAATTTCCCCAGTGCATTTTACTAAGTCAGCTATTTAATATTCAAGCCCACTAAGCTGCTGCAAATAAACTGAGCAACAAGAATCACATAATCGTGACAAACATAAATCTTTGAGGACAGTTCAGAAAGCTGAGATAGCTTTTACTTCAAAACACACAAACAATATTGTTTTCTTATTAAGAACGTTTATCGAAGGGGTTGGAGACCAAGTCTGCCATGTGACACGTGTCACGCTCGCATGTGGCATATGCCACAACTCTTGTATCATATGCCACAGCATGCCATAGTTTTCTGATATGCTCTTTTGTCAATAATTGCAGATAGCGATAGTGTGTATTTTCCAAAGGGCTCTTTTCCTCTATCTCTCACTCCACAAATTAAGGGATTTCTTTCACTGCAAACCTTGCTTCCCCATCCACATGCCACAACATGTCACAAATTTCTAACATACACTGACATGACCCCTGTAGCCACCTGCACTTGTTCTCCGCTAACCTTTTCATGGTGGTCAAACTGCCATGAAAAGGCTGGGGGAGAACAAGGTTGTAATCAGCGGGGGCAGATTTTAGCGGCACCCTGGCTGATTACAACCTGCACCACGGTCAGCCCGTCAGGATCTGAGATCCTGGCGGGGACGGCAATAGGTTGGCAGTTGTGCCCACAAACCTCATAATGTGGCTGTTGCACCTCCACAGCGTTGACATTCCAACAATCACCTCGAGGCTTGCGGTCTTCGGACCACCAGCCTCGTAATCAGGCCCACAGTGTTTATTTCACTCAGTAATGTTCGATATTGATGTGCAGTTTATGTGTGTTGTGAAATTAGGGACTGTGGGATTGTGGAAAATATATGCAAAGAACAGTCAACATAGGCTGGATGGTGTATTTGAGATCATACATTTTATTTAGTCCTCATTAGAAGCAACTGGGGCCTTGTTTCTACTTGTTATGACAGAAAGTTAGCCTATTCAACTTGCATAATTACTTCCCTGCTGCAATAGAATTGGAAACTGTTATGACTGTGATCCTTTTTTTCCCATAACATGCATTTGTTCAGCTTAAAATGATAACATTCTACAATAGCTGAATGTTTAATGCCCTGATGTCCACAGATGCCAAGTCCAACTAAAACAATGCATCAAAGCAAAATATATTCTCACTGTAGCTGTTTAGTGCTGTAGAGTGTATGACAATCAACAGAGTATTACCTCTCTAGCAGCCTCAAAACAAAATATTATCATACAGAAATTGGAATTACTTCCATTACATTATGTACATTTGCTTTTTAGATAAGTGTTTGGACTAATTTGTTAACATTTTAAAATTGCATGTTGGTATTTCATAATGTTACTTCAAAGTTAATTTAGAAATCATGATCGTTTTTGTTAATGATTTCCATCAAAGATTTATTTTTCATAAAATGAAAATAATTTTTCTTGGGTGGAAAACTATTCCCCTGTTCTCAAATAACCATGAAAAACAGGTATATTTGTGTTGGGAAGTTAAACATAGGCACACAAATAGATTTGTCTAATGAGTCCTTGTTCAATGTGTAACCTACTGTTCTACAGCAATCTGAATGAAAATTAACAAGTGTAAGTATATTGTTCTTTCATTGATCATTGAGATGGAAAAGGTAGCCTCAGTTCCCCAAGAGCCTGAACTGCACACTGAACAGTTAATGCCAAAAGATGATGCAGTAGGAACAGCCAAAAGAGTATTCGAAAAAAGCATGACAGGAAAAATCCTAGTTTAAGGAATAGATAGCACCGAATGCATGGCTGCATAAGTGATGGTCTGCCTTTACCAAGAAAGTGCCGATTTGAAAAAGAAGTAAGTTAAGTCATGTCTGTTATTATTGTAAGTAAGTATTGTGAGAAGTTCGGGGATGTCATCAAATATTAAAATCCACAACTAAGATAACAAAAGTTGTTAGAGGGAATGTAATGTATATGATTCTGTAGTGATGTTATTTCATGTATAAATCAATAGTAACCTTTCTAATTTGGAAAAATAAGACAGTATTACATTGTATTGACAATGTGTTCATGATGCTGTTTGATTTTTTTAAACATGATGACATTGCTCTCATCTGGAAAACTGGTTGATAAGAACCACATTTTATTATTTTTTTTACATTGCACATTTTTTTGCTTTTGTGATATATTTGCATGAGTAGGTCACTGTATCCAAAAGAACAAAAACTAGAATGGATAGAGTGCGATAACTGCAGACAGTGGATACATTCTGACTGTGTAGATGTGCAAATAACAGAACATTTTTTGGCCGCACCATTTTACTACGGAAGCCACAAAGAATTTCCACTTGCATTGGACAGGTAAATATGCATCCTAATATTGCAGTATATGCACTGCTTCTTGACTGGGAACGTGCTAAACTATAAGGCACACTAAATATGGATGATAAGGCAGTTTGTACTGCATGACACCACATTTATATTTTATGAACAATGCAAGTGATACTTTCTCTCTTCTTCTTACCCTATTTGCTAATGAGAATTCATGATAAAATATTAGGTGGTGAAGGATAATGACTTTTGACAAATACAGTAGAACCAGGAAAAGCATATTTCCTTTTACCCAATTTATATCCCATGACATCGTTTGAGGCTGAAATTCCTGCATGTTCTCCCTTTAGGCAGGACCAGAGGCAACATGCTAAAGACAGATTTTCTCACATTTATTAATACAGCAGAATACTTAAATGTCATGCTTAGGAATGTTTATTCAATGTTTTTTTGCATTCCAAATGCAGGTATATCTTGCTATATAAGTGAACCCCCACACATGTGAAATTATGATCATTTAAAAGTTTTTGTGAAATGAAATTTCAAACTGTTATACTGCACTATGCAAGTAACCAATCAAAACTAATTTGGTTTAAATAAAGTCACAGAATTAGTGAAAATGTTGGATACCAATACATCAGAAGCCATTTTTAAAGTATGATACTGCAGAATGCATTGCTTTTCACGGTTTGGTAGGACCACAGAAGAAATCTATTCAATTAAATGTATACATTGAAACATTTAATAGAATATTTAAGGGATAGGCATTACTATATTTTAATATGCTGAACAAGTATTTCTTGAAGGAGTTAAAGAGAAACATGCATTCAGTGACTTTGCTTTTCAAATAAAAATGCCAAATTGACAAAAAAGGAATTAATATGTAAATATTATCTGTTAGACTAAGAAATAGCCTGCAAATCAGTGGTATTAAGAATTTACTTACAGAAGATGAGATGAAGGCATGTATCTAAAAATATTTCTCTGAATTCTTCCCTTTTGTCTGTTTAAAATATGTATTCATAGTTACAAATATACTGAAACAGAATTCATTAATCATATTAGTGTAATGTCTTTAGGAACCAGTTACATGCTACAGGAGGCTGCTTGGTGTTTGAACATAACTCATAGCATGGAAAAAAATCCCTTTTGAACTTCCTGTACTCTTTTAAAAAGTTTAATTAATAGGGAAAAAATTTATAAACTATCCCTCTCTCTTCTAACAATTAATCAACTTCTTTTCAAAAGCACATACCTCCATAATTACATAGTGATGTCATAGAAATACTTTACTACATTAACCAGGGTCTTCAGCTGTATGAATGAAACTGAGACTCATAGTCCATGTTGAACACGCAACATAAGTGGACATTAATAACTGAACATATGGTTGAGAGGTAATGTAAACTTGTCAAAGTGTCTTAAAATCTAGATCAGATATATGTGCAAAAAACTATGCTATCCCAAATGAAGAAATAATGTGAAGTGCTATGGTGAATAACATGCCTGACTCAGAGACTAGGAATTAATATGTACACCAAAGCCCAGATTTCCAAAGCTATTAGCCAAGCACAGGTGCATCACTTAAGGGCCTATTCACAAATGGCATTTCATAAAATTCTATTCACAAACATACTTGTAGACTTTACACCTTTGCCTTTCCTATGGTTTTTGTGTGGAGATCTCCACCCCAAGAGTCTCTGCGTAGGTAGGTATATATTATAAATCAATCAATAAATCAAATGCATTTGCTAAGCATGCAGCTATTTCTCCCAAAGTCTCCCTGCACTCAACATCATGTTAGAGTAGTAAATATGGGAGGCACTAAGGGGACCTGCTGGAAAATTGGGAATATTTATGATTAAGGTGAAGGGGATTAGTGGGAGTAAGGAGTGGTTTAGGGAGGGTCAGGGAATATGAGGGAGACGGTTAGGGCGAAAAGTCGACCCACCCACAAAAGAGTACCCTCATTCCTATTCAAGAAATTTACGGCTGAATTTAAGAAAAGTGGTGCTGCATCCAATGCAGTGCCTCTTTTATTGTGCCCCCCGTACCCTCTAATGCCACCATGTGAGCGCCGTATTTCAGAAATGGCACACCATGGTGGTAGTTAGAAAATTAACGTCAACATTTTTTATGCTAGTGTAGCAAAGTGCAAAGAGGCTCATTGATTTCAATGGTTGCGCCATTTTGACGTTTGCTCTGAGTAGGTGTTAAAAATGACAGAAAAAGTGGTGCAGTGCAATCTTTGAAATTTCACTGAGCCATTTTTTGGGCCTCCTAATGGGGAAACGCCCCCTTTGCATACATTGTGCCTGGCGCAGGCATAATCTGGTGCAAGGGGTTACAAAGTGACGTAATGTATGTATTGCGCCACTTTGTTAATATGGCGTGAGGAAAAGGCCACCTTAGCTCCCCCTTAACATCAACAAATAGACACTAAGGCGGTGCTAAAGTGGCACACGGGGCAATTAAATCTGCCCCTTACTTCTATAATCAGTACAGCCCAAAACAGTAGTAAATCAGTCCAGCTCAGAGCTGAAGTAATCCCAGCACCACACATGGCAAACAACTGATAGTGCAAACCTTCCCATAGAAAATAATCACAATAGGGACTTAAATTAAACACCCCTCAGGAAATCATTTTACACAAAATAAATACATTTTAATTGTAAAACTATCCTGTAAAAATAGAAATGTTGAATTTAGTTACAAAATATGTTATTACATTTTTAGCATTTAAAAGATAATGTAACAATACATTCTCTAAAATATAAGTACATTCATCTGGATTCATTCTGTACATACTCTTTAATAATTATTAATTAATTATTAGAACATCCTTCTACTTTAGGTCCAATTTAAATTTTTTATTTAAAATTCCCCAAAAATAATTTCAATTTAATTTTTTAATTCACACTAATTGAACCTTTAATTCAAAATTATGTTAATAGCAGTGGCACATTTGCCTTTATTTCTACATTTAAAATATACACTATATATACTATATACATTTTCATTAATATTAAACATAAGAATATGTTTTTAATGTTTTGTTTCGACATTTCTGGAAATGTCGAACCTATGCAATTATGATACAAAGCATAGACACCATATGCAATCAACCAAGTCAGGTTTGTAAAGAGAATTTAAAGGGTTATAATAATGGTTTAAGATGAAGTGAGGATTAAACATGGCTCTCTAGGAGCAGCTAATGTGATGAACATGGTATAAAAAATGAGAATGTGAAGGAAAGAAGGTATACCCAATCCTTGCTTTCATGTGGCCCTGTCAAGCAGTGTTTTTAGGGCCCTGATAAGGTCCATAGAGCAGATCCCATGGTCCTTTTCTCCTTCTTGCCTTGGTAAGCAGACCCATTGTCTTTCCCTTTGTCTGTTGATCTTCAGAAAAAACAAGGCCAGGACTCTTACATCTTTCTAATAGCGCTCCCAACAACTTGGCTTGGTGGGTGACATGCAAGTACACACCCAAATAAGTTACGAACAAAACAACAAAGACACATAGGCTGGCACCCATAAATAAGCAAGCAGGCAAACAAATTAAAAGGACAAACTCAATAACATACATGCTGACTTGCACTTATGACAGGTGCAGATACATGTAGACATGTGAGGCTCCACCTTAGCCTTGTAATACTTCAAGACTTTCCTCCTGTGCAAAAGTGGTAAGTTCTGGCTCCTGGAGAGTGGATCAATTTTTCTTTCCCTCTGTACAATTTCAACTCTCGGACATCCCCTGTTGCATGCTGCAAAGGCAACAAGCGACTGGATGAGAATGCTGTGGGACTTGTGAGATCAACCACATTGTGCTTATCTTCAAAAGGGCTCAAGAGAACTGCAGGTCTCTGTCTCCTAAACCCTACTGAAGATGAACACAAACAATAAACAGTAAGTCAAGTGAAGCTCAGGGAGGTGCCAGAACTGGGGTGACTTGGAATTGGAGAGCCATGGACTGAGACTCGCCCTTGAAACATCAAAAGACAGATGACTTGAGATTATGGAGGAAGGATTCTGGCAGTTATGAGAACAGGAATACACAGTAGCACCCTCAAACTTTGCCCTCTCAGATCCCACTTGCTCATGTCACTGGCTGACAATTTAAAGATAATCATGAACAGTTAGAGGGATGGGGAATAAGAAAGGTCCAGCATAATGACTCCTGATTAACTAGTGAATAGTGTATATGGTCCTGTTAATCCTCCAGATAAGCATGACTACTGTATCCTGAGAGAGTAAAGGTTGGGGGAAACGTTTATATTTTGGAGAAAAAACCCACATCCACTGAGATTGGTAGCATGCTTCATCATTGGGCAGTTCCTCAATGGGACAGGACTGCAATGCCCTTCAGGTCCCTCAAGGGTGTCTAATGATGATGAAAGTTATTTCTAATGGTAAAAATGTGTGAGTGTTTAAAATTAACTAGGTGCCCTCAACTCATTTGTTTATTATTGTTGTGATCCTTGTAAAAGGGATAAAAAGAAAGCGGAACAGGAAGGAAATTAACTTTCCTTCCTTTCTAAGAATGTTGTGAACATGTTTCTTGCTTTTATGTAAAGTCAGCAGATCTATGGCAATTCATCAGGACCTAGAAATTCCTAATCTGTTCTACTTTGGGACTCAAATTCAGTAATTAAAAAATACACACGTTTATCAACTACCAAGTGTGTGTGGAAATCAGCGTACCTCTAACGTATTGTAAAAATACTGTCTCTAAATGTCTCTGACATAATATCTGTTTTGCTTCGGCACCTTAGGATTTGAGGGATCTCCATAGACCGCTGACTTTGTGTTTTGGACGCCTTCACAGACAATGCTGGTAGAATTACCATGCACTGATGTCCTGGTGCTGACAATACAAACAAACCTGCAAATAATTGGAGAATAGACCTGGGTGACTCAGCTAAGCACATGTCTGTCATTAGAGTGAGTCAAGGTACAATATTCCCTTTCAGGATCACCATCCAGTCTTCACTGGTGCCTGGCACAAATAGATAAAGAGCATGCAAGATTGGAGTAGCATTGAAGTCAAACACGTACAAAGTATGTGCCTTGCCATGCTCTGCTGCTCTTTAACTGCTAGGATCATCAGTGGGAGGATTTTAAGCTATTGAAACAGATTGTCAATCTCTTTCTCTTTCCTTCTCCATGAGTGAAGGGAACCACCCATACCAGAGGCATTGATAAGATGGGCCTATTGCAAACAGATTTTTTACAATTACATAACATTGTATAATATTGTATTACTTTGTGGTTAGAGTCATGTGCAGAAAGCTGGCTTACGTTTGCCCAAAGGCAACCCTACAAGCAAAGGAGATTTCATTGTCAAGAGGCCCCTTTTTCAAGAAAGGTGACAAAAATAACACAAAACCATCATTTAGTAGGTCTGTCACAAAATGTGTTTATAGGCTGTAGGAAAGGGAATAAAGTTGGCACAGCCATCTTTGAGGTACAAATATGCAGACACATACAGAAAATGTTAGAATTGGGTCTTAAGAGCATGTGTGAGAGAAAAAAGAGTTCAAACATAATAGATGGTAGAGCAAGGACATGTGTTATGGTCAGCCGAGACAGAAAAAGCAAACAATTAAGCTAGCAGTCCTACTACAGAGTCAGATGAAGTTGAAATTCTTTCAAACAAGATGAGAGAGGCAGGTACAGTGAGAATAGAAGGAAGCTAGTGGTGGTTTATCAGCATTTAATTGGATGATTTGGAAGTTGAGAGAACATGGCGGAAGGAAGGTCTGAATGGTCCTCATCAGGTGAAGTTGTAAACAGAGCAGATAGGATAGCAGGCATCATAATCACTCAGAGTAAGAAAATGAGAGGGATAGAAACCCATCAGTGTGAGAATCTATGAGAATGAAGTGAATAAATGACCAAAACATGGCACTACAGGGCATATTCATGAGTGGGTTTCGCCATGCTTACACTACGCAATGTGGTACATGTGAGGCACAAACCATTCAGTCATGTTTTTGAAGCCATTCAAAGTCATGTTGCAAGGCTTTGAATGGCTTCAGAAAGATAGAGTAAGGCAATGCAGTGCAAATCGTTGAGTTGTCTTTTTCTTCCCGGCGTAGGTGTTCCGTGTGCAGTGCTGTGGGTGTTCCCATGCAACTCCCATGGATTTTGACACATTCCCATATTTACAAGGATTTGGGAATCCACCAAAATCTTAGGCCTATCCAGGAGGGGTGTAACGAGGAGTAATGTGTTTATTTCTCCTTGTTTTTTCCTCTTCCTATGGGTGTTTCACTCTGCAGCACACAGAGAAAGAGGGAAATGCCTCTCGGGATTGTTTTGGGGCAGACAAGTGTACTTTCCTGCACAAAACAATCCTACCTGCAACTGAGGCACTCTTCCACCATGGTGTAAGGGTGCCTGCCTTGGCGCTAGGTGCCACGAGGACACCAGTGCAGGGGAAAGCACAGGAATGTGCTGTATTGGATAAATATAGCGTATTCCTCCCCTTTCCTAGTGATGCAGGGCGGTGCAGCAAGATGACCTGCTGCGCTGCACCACAAAGACCTAAAATATGTTAGGTAGCACTTTCAATAAAAATACTAGTAAGATCACACATGCAAGGCAGTACTGGCAGTGAATACCAGCAGAGACTTGTTAACCTATAATTATAGGAATAGAATATGAAGGTATCACACATGAAATAGGGTGACCCAAAAGATGCATGAATGAAGAGGAACCAATCAGTAATTCATCCTGAGACTAGAGGTTAAAGGGGTAATGTTTGCATAATTTTAGAAAGCAACAGCAGAGTAGAACGTAGTAATAAATGAACATTATGGAAGAGAATAATTGAACTGAGCAGGTGCACCCAACAAACATATTATTAGGAGGAACCATTTAAGTGATGGTTAGCTAGTATCATTAAATCTTTAGTGTGTAATGCATCTTGAAGTGTACAGTTTTAATTATTTGATTAAGATCCTATTTTTATACCAGATGCAGCTGTAGCATTTGTACAGTAAGCTGCGTATTGATTTTCATCATTGCTGTGCAGCAAAATAACATTCTGTGATATGCTGTATGATAAAATACATACAGCACAGGAACTGGATGTATTAAACACAAAGTCATGTAGGTTAGAAAATTAATAGTGTCACAGCTTGAAATTTTGTAGGATTATTGCTTTTTATGACAACCCCCATGTGGTACAATATAAATTGTAGAACACATCATATGTCATACAGAATAAATATAAGGTATTTTGAGATATTAGTGAAAGGTTCCTGTAACATAAAAAAATTATTAATATAGTTACGTTGTGTGGTCCGTAAATCAAATGTCGAATGGTATCGACATTTGATCTACGACACACGACTGGGATTCGGTGAGGCGGCGGTTGGTGAACGGAACGGTTCTGACATTGCTCCTGAAATGTTCCAGCTTGTATCTTGAAATAAAAGCAATTTACTTACTTACCTGCTGGTCTCTGTCTTCACAGTGTTGACGAGGATGGGAAGGAGCGATATCGATGGTGAGATAGCGATCGCACATTGATTTTCGGCGATCGTGTTGCTGAGACCAGTATTGCATGCCGCTAACTCCAAGAGTTGAGGGGCGTTACCTGCGGTGTGTGAGGAAGGTGTTTTCTGGTCCATGGGGAGTAATCTGGCAATGTTCCTGGTTCATTGTCAATGGAGATAAAACTGCAACTACGCAATGAATTATGGGTTGGAGTGTGCCCAAATTCCCCTAGAAAGCACGCTATGTAGTTTGTGGCGGCCATCTCAGAGGAGGTTGGAAGATGTTGAATTCCTTATTGTGGAATATAGTGTTAGGCACACCTTGTGCCTACAATTACAAAGAAACAATTAATCTATACAACGGTGACTGCCACGTTTATTGTGGAATACGGCGATAGGCACACCTTGTGCCTACAATTACAAAGGAACGGTTTATCTACACGCTTGTGTTGTTGAAGGTGCCGGAATTTACTGTGACTGGACTCCATTTTGGACTTCTGCAATTATAATTTTTATTTTTAAAAAAGAAGAGGAGTAGGAAGACACATTTATGCATATATAGAGCTATTTTGCACCTAAGGCATTTTACGGCGATATTGTTCAACCGCATTGAGTATTTATTGATATAGTTGGTATTATACATTAACACTGGACATTGTTAATTATAGAATGTCTAGTATTCAGCCTCCACCATTTTTTTTTAATGAACCCAGGAGATCCACCCATTCAGTGGGAATTGTGGTTGGATTTATTTGAGGCATACGTAGATGTGTTGGAAGATGGCAAATGTTCATCTGATAGGCACCTGTCATTGCTTAAACATCGTTTGGGGGCTGTTGGGTTAAGGGAATTTAAAAATCTGCCACCTGTAGATAATGTGCATGGGGAAGATGTGTACAAATGTGCTTTGCAACAGTTACAGGATAGGTATGGCCGGAAAATAAATGTAGTCATGGAAAGATATACATTTTATTCCAGGGAACAGAAGGCTGATGAATCCATTGACCAGTATAAGGCAGTGTTAAGATGCTTAGCGGTTACTTGTGCTTTTGATAATATGACATATGACCAAGTTTTGAGGGACCAATTATTAATGAAGACTAAATCTAAAAAAATACAGGAAAAACTTTGGTCTTCTGGGGAAATATCTTTAAAAACAGCTGTTGAAGTAGCGAGGAGCATTGAGATTACTGAAAATTGCATACAAACAATGAGGAAAGAAGTCAAAGATAATGACACCGTGTGTACCAGAAGCAAAGACAGGGAATGCAAGTAAAAAAAGAAAAAAATAGTTTCCCGTTCTGGCAGTGGGGATAACAAATCTGGCATGAATAACAATACTAAAGTCTGTTTTGGATGCGGCGCCAGTTCGCATTTTGCAAATTTTTAATGGGTGTCCGGCAATTGGGAAAAATTGTAGTGCATGTTAAAAAAAAGGACATTTTGCACGTGTGTGCAGAAGTTTTGAAAAAAAAGTGACTTGTATTGTGGAGAATGTCAATGAGGATGAGGTTGAGGAAGGAATGCAGAATATGGTATTAAGCATTCAAAGTTGTAACATTAAGGGAAGAGATCTTAAATTTCCTAAGTGCTATGTAAATATTGATGGTGCACAAGTGGAAGTCATGGTGGACTCGTGTGCATGGTACACTATAATAGGCAAATCTCTATTTAATCGTTTGTGGCCTGGAAGGAATTTTCAAGTGACAAACAACAGTCCATGTAGCTATTCTGGTCATAAAATTGCAATCGTAGGCAAAATGGAGGCAGAAATCAAATATGCTGAAAAGTGTTCAGGGGAAATTCTCGTAGCGGAGAGTGGTGCAACAATTTTGGGTTGGCCACATATGTGTCAATTGGGGTTGAGGGTGGACCCTAGTGCCAGTCCGCCAGTGTACACTGTAAATATGGCTACATTGCAGAAGGAATTGTATTGTGATGTAAAGGAGATATTCCCTACTGTCTTTAGTAGTTGTTTGGGGAGTAAGAAAAACTTCCAACATACAATTGTATTAAAGGAGAATGCTATTCTCGTAAGGCAGAAGTTGAGGAATGTTCCCTTAAATTATAGAGAAAAATTGAAGAAAATATTAAAGGACCTGTGTGATAAAGATATTATCGAACCAATTGAGTGCTTAGATTGGGTTTCTCCGATTGTAATTTTGGTAAAATCCAGTGGGGACCTCAGGTTGTGTGTTGACCTGCGGGGCACTCAATGATGCAATTTGGATAGATGCATTCCCTTTGCCAAATCTGCAGGAACTGATGTGTTCTATTGGAGATGCTACAGTATTTTCAACCATCAACTTGGCAAGTGCGTATCACCAGGTACATTTGAGTCCTGAATCTAAACACTGTACAGCCATTATTACACTGGAAGGAATGTTCTAGTATAAAAGGATGCCATTTGGATTGGCTAGTGCGTCTGCAGTTTTCCAGAGGGAATTATCGAAAATGCTTTCGAATGTTAAGGGGGCAAAGGTATTCCAAGATGATATTTTAGTATATGGTTGTGACAGAATTGAGCAGGACAGAAACTTAAAGGTGGTATTGCAAGCATTGAGTGACTGTGGACTAACTGATAAGGATCAAAAGTGCAAATTTGGTGAGAGCCACGTAGAATATTTGGGTCATATTATTTCTAAGGATCGTATTCGACCTAAGATTAGTCATATCAAAGCTATTAGTGAGGCTCCAGAACCAAGGTGCAAGAAACAATTGTTATCATGTTTAGGCCTAGCAGAGTTTTATTCTCGTTTTGTGGAAAACTTTGCATCCAAAGTGGAGAACCTCCGTGCCTTGCTGGAAAAATGCGACATTCTGCTGGAAGGAGATACATTCGAAGGAGTTTTTGACCATAAAGGAAAAAATTGTTAATGCTTCTTGCCTCAATCGTTTGATGACACTCCTGAATGTACTATAGCAGTGGATGCTTCCGCATATGGTTTTGGGGCAGTTTTGTCTCAAAGGAGGAAAGGAGACACATGGGTGGTCGCGTATGCCTCTCATACTCTGTCTCAAGCAGAGAGGAACTATTCTGAAATTGAGAAAGAGTTATTGGCCACTACTTGGGCTGTACAACGATTTAGGATGTATAAATGGGGGCGCAAATGTAAAATTTGTACGGATCAGAAACCTTTGGTTTCTATTTTGAGCCAGGGAGGGGGAAGGAACCTTACTCCTAGGTTAGCAAGGTTGGCTTCGAAATTATAAATGTATCACTTTGAAATTTTGCATCTTCCAGGGAAAAGTAATTGTGTGGCAGATGGGTTGTCTCGTTTACCACTATCTCATAGTAGTGATGAAGAATTTGATGATGGTGAGTGTGATGTTGCGTTCACTTATAATGATGTTATTTTCCTGCCAAATGGGAATGTGCATAGTGAATTATCTGAATGTGTGTGGATGAGAGAAATGCAGAAGGATGAGGTTTTGTTGAAGGTGAAAGAGTTTATTTTGACGGGATGGCCATCGGAACGGAATTACGTGGCAAGTGTAGTACATACTGGAAGGTAAAAGAGGAATTGTCTGTGTCGAATTACATTATATTAAGAGGTGATAAAATTGTGCCTCCCTATGGTATGCGTGACACCATTGTCAAGTTGGGACATGAAGGTCATGGTGGCATGGCGAGTACCAGGAGAAAGATTAAAGAAGTCTTTTGGTGGCCGGGGTTAGATGGTATGGTGGACCATTGGGTAAGAGAGTGTAGTAAATGTGTATTGAGTGACAAGTCTGTGAAACCATTAGTCGTGCCACAGCAGATGGTTGATTTACCGGATGGCCCGTGGCGCAAGGTTGCGATCGATTTTATGGGCCCGTTTGTTAACTTACCTGCTAAGGAAGGGTATGCAATTGTCCTAGTTGATTATTTTTCCAAATGGCCAGAAGTTTGTATGGTTGGCAATATAACTACTGATACTGTTATCAAATTTTTAAAGGATTTATTTGTGAGGTAAGGCATTCCTGAAACTATCCTTTCAGATAACAGAGTACAACTTACCTCTGATAAGATGAGTTCCTTTTTTAAAGGTTGTGGGGTAAATCATGTGAGGGTATCATTGTACCATCCTGAAGGTAATGGTCAAGTTGAAAGATTTAACAAGGTAATCAAGGACACTATACAATTAGCTTTGTGATCTAATTTGTCCTGGAAGGAGGCCATCCAAAATATGTTGTTATCTTACAGAATTACACCACATTCAGTCACTGGCAAAACACCTTTTGAATTATTGAGGGGTCGGAAACCATCTTCTGAATTAATTCCTTGGTGGTTGAAGAACAGAAAACAAGGAAGTTCTGGTGGGTTAGACTTTAGCTCTATGAGAGAACGGGTACAAGAGCATCAAAATAAAGTGTTAAAAAAAATCAACAATTGGAAAACTATGCCAAACTTAGTGGTTGGACAGTATGTACGTGTGAAAAATCTTGGGTTAATAAATAAAGGGAATGCGAGATGCTCATGCCCTATGAAAGTTGTGAAGGTATTGAATGGTGCTGTCCCACTCGAGGATGGAAGAGTACGTAATTTGCGGCATGTGAGTTTGTTTAAAGCAAGTAACATTCTCCAGGAATCGGTGTGTAATAATCTTGTTGAAGAGAGTGGATATTTGTTGGGAGATGGTTCTATATTGCGATCTGAGGGGGAGGGGCAATCAGACAGGGGTGAAGGAAGTGGTAAATCCAGGAATACCCATTCGGAAAAGTCAGAGAGAAAGGAAATTACCAAGGCATTTCAATGAATTTGTGATGGGAAGCTAATAAGGAGTGGTGATGCATTCAATTTTGAAAAAATGTATAGGTATATGTGTTATGTATTATTTCAATATTTTTATATGTGTTATGTATTATTTCCTATATATTTTTTTGGTATTCCAATCTTAAGTATATTGTATATAGATGGTTCTATTTGTTTTATTGTTGTTTTGATAAGGGGGGAAGATGTGTGGTGCGTAGATCAAATGTGGAATGGTATCGACATTCGATCTACGACCCAAGACCGGGATTCGGTGAGGCGGCGGTTGGCAAACGGAGCGGTTCCGACATTTCTCCTGAAATGTTCCCGCTTGCATCTTGAAATAAAAGCAATTTACTTACTTATCTGCTTGTCTCTGTCTTCACACATACCCTACAGGATGTCAATAGATATCATCATTATTAGGGTACGATTAGTATCAAGGTGCCTGGTGCAAGGGCACTGCTACTTGTACTGCAAAGTTTAGAAGAGCATGTATTATCTTGTGTGAGTTTTAACAACTTTCATATTTATATAAGAAATCTAAAAGGGGATCATACATAACTGAAATGTAAAAGTCAACAATTGGAATAGTCATACACGTTCATGGTTTCCCTTCTACTAGAAAGCTTTGCTATGGGTATGTGGAGACTATTCTTGCATCACTCCAGGCTTAGGACATCATTATGACTCTTGTGGTCTTCGGATCTCCAGACTGAAGGTGGTTGTTGGACCACCACAAATGTGGCGGTCTGACTGCCACATTATGACTGTGGCAGCCAGAGCTGCCAATGAACTGGTATCCCTTCCAGGAAAATGGTTCCCAATGGGCTGATGGCAGTCTTGGTTGTAGTCAGCCATGAGAGTGCTGAACTCAGCACTGCTGTGCTGATATTAACCTTGTTTTCCATCACCCTTTCCATGACGGTTTTCTCCACCATGAAAAGGCTGGCAAAAAACAAGTGCAGGGGTCCCCCTGTTCAGCGCCCTGAAGATGCGTACTGTCTGCTGTGCAGACAGTGTGCATTTCAAGAGTGCTGGTACACCCTGAGTGCGGTAGCATTGCCCCTGGGTCTATTATGAGCCAGCAACAATGCTGCCACACTTTCCCACTGGGCTGACCAGCGGGAACCATGGTTCCCGCCTGTCCTCTCAGTAGGAAAGTCAAAATTGGCCCAGAGAGAAGACTGTGGCGGTCTGCTTTCCAAGGGGCTGGTGGGCCGCTGGGCAGCCCCACCAACCTTCTAATGAGGCTCTTGCTCTTGTGTTAGATATTAAGCTATCTTACTCCTAACGTACTCTTTGAATATAGGGAGAAATCAAGAGTACAAGGGTACTTTTTGTCATGATATTTGTGTATTGTGGTATTAGTCAATGAAGTAGATTCTTTATAAGCCTTTTCAGTAAGTGAAATAATGTAGAGCCGACTGTAGATTAAATATTTTGGGTTGGCTAAATTGCCTCCAGAGCAGGTGGATTGTCCTTTGTATGGGTAGATGTTTTTCTTCCCCTTACAAGAAGACCAGCAGAGTTGAATTAAGAACTTTCACAAGTAAATGTACAGTGAGGCCTCGAGAAGTCAGCCCTTTTACCAACAGCCAGGTTTGCACTAACCCTAGTGGGAGGGAATCTACCCCAGGACTGTTTTTGAGTTAGTCCAAAGAGGACTGCTCATTTCCCTGACCACAGACCTGTGTGGGCAGACAGTATCTGCACAAGGGACGATGGTTTTGCGTCTTGAATTTTAGGGATAAAATGCACAGCGAGATTGTTTTCAATTGGGCAAAAAGAAACTGGTATAAAAATGTATAGGGTTGTCCCATGGAGCCTTTATCACATCTGGTAGGGAGGAGCCATGAGTTGAGTTAACTTACTAGCTGGTGCCCACAAGTCTTTGACCCACAACCCACCCTTCTCAAAAGACTTCCCAGACCTGTGGTAGAACAGAACAGATCAGAAAATGTTTTGACTTAAACATTGATTTATATGACCTTCTAGAAACCCTGAAGGGCTGGAAATTTTCCATCTTGGACTCAGGAAAAAGAAGTGGACTCCAAGGGTCATTTGACTGCCCTCTTGTGATGCTACAGGGACACAACAAGCTGAAAAAAAACACTTTTTCCTGGAAGACCAGGTGCCCAGGTCCAAATGGACCTGCTTGATTCCTGGATAGTCTTGACAGGATCAAGCGCTAAAATTACAAAAATCTTCTTTTAAAATCTGGAAGCCTTAGGTGAGGGTGAAAGAGAATGAGATCTGCAAAATTGGGACTTAGAACATTTTTGGACTGCCAGAGATCAGAAGGACTGGGACCTACCACCAGAGTTCATCTAGCGAATGTGCAACCATCTTGGTCTGAAGAAACAGGTTTGTCCTCCTTGGAACCTCTTTAGAGCAATAAATCAGTTTCAGCACAACTTTGGAGAAAAGGTATCTTGCCTCCTGTAGTGCTATTCACATGTAACCCTCAACCGTTCCCCGCTAGAGGAATCCGAGCTCCAAAAAATAGAGCAAGTGCCTAATTTAGACTTTGACACAACAAATACCCTGTCTATCTTTTTAAAAGTGGATTAGAATATTATGCACTTGGAAGGCGGACTGTATTAGCATCTCGTTTGTGATGAAGTACCCTTCCACCTAACTTTAAATTAGGCCCTAAGTCCCACCATAGAATTTGGAACCAGGGCACGATGCCAAACGTAGGTGGCAAACATGATCACTTCTATGGGTGGGCAATTTGAACGTTCCCGTTCTGAGCTTTTCCTCCAAAACCAACAGCTTAAAAGGGACCTGACTCACACCAATACCAGTGTAGTGAAACATACCTACACACTGCATGCTCCATTGCTTGATTTAGAGGAGCTAATTTAGGTTTTGGCACAGAAGGTTTTCTGATGCAATGGCTACAGGGTACCCTCTCCTCCAAGCTTTTGGTCCAAACTCCCAATTTACATGTGAAGGGAATGCCAGGTTTAGGGTGAAAGATAAAAATTAACTCGATTGGCATAAGCCTGTCTCCAACGGACCAATGGTCCTAATTTGAGCGGATGGTTGCTGGTGCAGAGCAGTAAAAAAAATGAATCCCACACTATGGGGCTCATTAGGTCATTTTATTTTTCAAAAACAAACAGTCGCTTGGATATTTTTATCATGAAAATGACAACACTTTGTAAAATTTTGACAAATGGCCCTCTCTTTTCAAGAGAACCATCCTTCAAACCTTCCCTACATTAATAGGAATTGCCATGACAGCCATTCGTGCCAATCTATAGAGATGTTGATGGGGCATCTGGACATCTCTAAATGTAGATGATGGAACAAAGGCAGTATGACTGACATAAAGTCATACAAAACCTCAACTAAACTGACCAGTCAGTGATCAGTTATAGTTTGGCATCACCATCTATATGAGACATATTAGTCTAAACATAGATTAATTTAACAGCCTGGTCCTTTCCCGCATGTTAACATGTCACAGCATGGTGTATATAGAGCCCTGGGGACTCTCCTAGGAAAAAAAAATAGCTTGTAATTTAAATGGTGCTAGTAACACCATTCATAGGTCTGATTTGAATTATGAGCTACTTGGAAACACTGAGGGGCTCATTTACAAGCCCCTTGTGCCTCCTTGCACCACCCTAGCATCATTTTTTTATGCTAAGGTTGCGTTAAGGAGGCTGCTGTTGGAAAATGGGTTATTGGTAAGGGCAGGTAAGTACCTATCCTTCGCAATAGGCCACTAACCTCCACTTAGGTCCAGTTAGGTTTCAGCAAATTAAACCTAGCTCAACCCTTGGTAGCCTGGCAACGAGCGACAAGGCTTGATTTAGGAGAAAGAGTATAAAGCATTTAAATATCACAAAACAGTAATTAAATAAAACACAGGAAACAGTTTAAAAATCCCAAATCAATCTATAAAAATAGATTATATTTTTATCTTTAAAATGACACAAACATGAATAAAATCGGATAAGAGGAACCGGAGATATGAAGTTTTAAAGAATTATTGTTTTCTAGTGCCTAGAAACAAAAATCTGGTCATCTGGTCGCACCTCGACTGGGGCAAAGTCAAAGTTTAAGGCCGACCGCGATGGAGCCCGGCTCGGCTACAGGCCCACGGGAGGCCTCGGTCAAAAGTTTACCTTAGGACTTAGTTGTTTTTCTGAAGATTTTCTTCAGTGGGACGAACCTGCCAGTCCAATCCGACCTCCTGGAACTCTTCCTCAGATACGCGTCGCGGGAGCCCTCGTGGAGATTTTTACCTTTGGACTTAGTAATTTTGTTGAGGTGAAAATCCTTTGATTGGGGCAAACCTGGATCTTGATCCGACGTCCTTGGAGCTCTCCTCGGATACGCTGGTGGGGAGGTCCCGGTCAACTTCCTACGTTCGGACTTAGGGCCATATGTACGAACACATTTTCCCATAGACACAGAATAGGTAAAACCCTTTGCTACATCTGGCCCTTAGTCTCTTTTTTGGAGATTTTCTTCACCGGGACGAACCTGTAAGTCAGGCTGGGTCACGGTTGAGGCAAGCCGGCTAGAGTTGCCAAAGCGGGTCGGTCCCTCTATGGAGCTTTTTTCCAAAAGTTCTCCAAAGTTTGCCAAACTTCTGGATCTTCTTCCAGATGTTCCTTAAAGGTTCTTTTGGGGTCCACAGCTAACCCCAAGGTTCTAGAAGCTCTGAGATGCTCCTTGGGGGTGTGGACTACAACTCCCAGCATCCACCTGGGGCAATCTCCTTTTTGGCCACTGGACAGTGGTCAGCTGGTTGGTTTCTTCAGGAATTGGTGCAGGGGACTATGGTTAGCAATTTTTCACCTGTAGCAAACAGGGAGTCCCTCCTTGAACCAGTTGAAGTCAGGCAAAGTCCTTCTTGTGGTGAAGCCCAAGTGTGCAGCTGGTGCAGTCCTTCAGAGTGCAGGGTCCAGGTGCAGGCCAGGGGTCCAGCAGGGCAGTCCTTCTTCTTCTGTAGTTCTTCCCGGTAGGGATCTGGTAGGGAACTGAGGTGTGGGTGCAGGTCTTCCAGTTTAATCCCTGCTCCTGGGTGAAAAAGAGGGGGGTCCTCGTTCTCCAATCAGGTGCAGGGTCCTTCCTCCTGTGATGACCACTTCCTGAGAAGTGTGGCAAAAATGAATCCCAGGGAGCAACATCCCTCAAAAATCCATCATGGCTGAAAGTGATTTTTGGAGGTTACATCTGGCTGAGCCCACCCACTGGTGTGGCTAAAAATCCTAAACACACCCCTCTCCTGCCATCTCCTAATCTAATCAAGGGGGCACCTAATTGTCTGGGTTTTCAGGATGTGAGGGTGTTGCTGGTTGCTCCAAATGTCCTTCTATGCCTTTGAAAACCAGTATGGCAGCCCTCCCCCTTCCTGCCTCACCATTTGCTGAGGGGAGATCTCCTCCCACAAGCACATCTCTTTGTGTGGAGCCAGGAAACTTCAGACCTCATCAAGGAAGCCTGGCCAGGCTGCCAGAGGCTGGCCAATCAGATCACAGCAGCAAAAACACTGCAGGGCTGAAGTTGCCACCTTTTTTAGGTAAAGTTTAAAATTCTTTACCTGAACAAGTTATATTAAATCCAACAACTGGAAGTTGTGGAATTTATTATAACAATTAATTTGATACCAACCTTCTGTATCTGTTACTTAAGGGGACTTTAAAAATTAAAATAAAGTCTCCCCATTCTAGCCTATGGAGGCCATTCACTACAATGAGTGAAAAAAACAAATGTGGCTGTTTTACCTCACCAGGGCTTATGAAATTATGTTTATAAGGTCCCTGCTTATAGTTACATGGCACCCAGCCCTAGGGGCACATAGGGCACACATAAGGGGTGACTTATATGTAAAAATAAGATAGTTTAAGACTTTGGAACTACTTTTAATTCCAAAGTCGAAATTGCATATAACTTTAATTTAAAAGCAGCCAGCAAGGCAGGCCTGCCGTTAAAATGACACTGGGAATCTCAGCAGTGCACCTATGGGTGCACTACCTGTGCTGGGGTCCCTAAACCTACATGCCCTACCATATACTAGGGACTTATAGGTAGGTTAATGTCCCCATTGTATCTAATGGGCCCGCTGTGCAAAGCACCACAATAGCGTCATAAATGTTGATACTATTGTGCTAACCTGTGCCATGGTGCACTGTATATAGAGGGATAACATGGTGACGTTAGGGGAGCACAAAGCGACACAAGAAAAGTGGAGCATCAAAGCTGATGCACCACTCTCTTGTAGATGAGGCCCTGAGTGTCTGTTTACTTTCAGCACAAGATTTTGGATGCTAAAAGGGGATATAATATGCATAAAAACTTCTGGGGAAATGAGGAATTAAGTGAATAATCAAACCCATAATGGCAGATTACTTAGTAAATCTTCTTTAAACAAGAGATTGCCAGAGTACAACAAACAATTTCCATTAAATTGGCACCCCTCCCAGAATTAACGTTACGTAGAGTACTGCCCACACCAAAATTGAAACCCCGCACCCTGGCTCCCTTTATAATGCTCGTAACTACTTAGTGCACAAAAGCTCTCCAACAAGTAGCCCAGGATATGCCTGTAGCTATTTAGTACCTTGGAAGTATCTCTCTGAAGTGTAGTCCAGCATAGTAGGTCTAGCAATTTTAAAGATAGCAGCGCTACACATCTCCGAATCTTTGTAACTTATTTGAGTTTGAAAAACATCAGGGCCACATACTGACACAAACACACAATGTGATAAACAATTTTACATGCAAAATGACCACCTGTCTCCTCTCGCAATTTAGCAAAGTGACATAGAAGAGAGTCAATCTGCAAAGACTACTCTATTGATCATACACTACCTGTGAAAATTCCACCAGAACAGCAATGTCATCAATAACCAGAATCAAGTCGCTGGACTATGGGACTACTGGGCATAGAGTGAAAGTATGTGATGACCAGGCATTAATAGCCATCTCACCAACAACAGGAGAGACTAGGTTGAGAGTGGAGACAGGTATTGGCATTGTTTGTTTTTGACTATAAAAGTGGTGTATGCATGTGTGTTTTACTGTACATGCATACACAGATTTGTGAAATTAAGAATGTGTTGTGTGTGGTGATATGTCCCTCCATAAAAGACAGTGTCTCGGCCTGCTTTTATACATTGTATACTAAGTCAAGTCATAGTGTATCAAAGTGTATGAGAGAAATATAAAGAGTGTCTGGTAGAATATCAAAGTGGAAAATATTGTGTGGACTGAATAATAGGTCAAATATGCTGGACAACAAAATATTGAGATGGTAAGTGCAAATAGGTATGTGTAGATTTACTATTGTCAACTCCACATCTATGTACCTTGAAAATTTATAAATATATATATATATACAAGGTACATATATGTTGGAAGAAATGTAAGAAGGCCTTTGCAAACCACAGGTTAATCTTAAGTAAGACCCCCATGGGAGGATTTAGCTTAGGTGTGTGAAACTAGAGATAGCTACCTGGTTTGGAGGACGATAAATAGGCCTTGTTTTTCCAACGTAACTGTAGTGTTTTATGTCACCACAATTTGGAGCAACAATGGGTAGAACATTTTAAAGGGGTTCAGAGTGTTTTCCTCAGTAAAGGTGCGGAGGACCAGCATGGTTTACTGGTGGGCAGAGCTAATATTTTCTTTACTTTAGATAACGTTTCTCAGAGTATTCAGGTGTCATCTCACAATAAGGCCCCACCATCCAATGGTATATTCTCTGACTTGTTTGTAGACAACATTGATCTGGTAGCAAGCCTTGACAATGGCTCTCAATGCCGCAGAGAGGGAGGGCGGCCGGACTCATGGTCTTCTGCTGTAATTATATTGATATTTAAGTCTGGGACACAAACAACTCACATTGCAATCAACCAATATCACTAATTGACACTGAGGTGAAGGTCCTTGCGAGGGTACTCTTAAATAGATTGATGTGGGAAGCAGACAAAAATTAGATTTTTTTTAGGTCCAGTATGGCGTTTCGCCAGGCAAATCAACAACGGATCAATACTTACATTTATATTTAATCATAGATAAGTATACCGTTGCCCGGCCTGGATCACTTCACCTGGTATTTATGGACCTCGTGTCCACCTTTGACAGGGTCAATCTCAGGAAACTGAAGGGCCTGCTTCTTGTGATCAGGATGTATCCGGACATTGTGCATCTTTTATCAAACTTGCATATCAACACCTCAGCTTTGGTGCGGTATTCACAGGGTGTCGATTGCACCCAGCACTTCGGCACCAGTGGGGATGTCCACCAGGGATGTATATCCGCCCCTTTCTTGTTCATCTTTTACATTAATGGACTTCAACAGGCTCTCATCTGAGTGCAGGCAGACTCCCCAAGGGTGGATTCCTGACCGCTCCCTGTTTTATTATACGCCTCATTGTATGAACTGTGGTGGGCTTGCAGTTACTACTGCATAAGTTTGTTGCATTTCTGGACAGTTTCGATCTTGGGGAAAACTTCACAAAATCATATGTCAGGTCCCTGACATACCAGTTCCAAAACTTTTAAGGTGGGCAATCACTCATTGGCCAAAGTATTGGCTTTTTCTTAACTACGGTGCTATTTGATGTGAATAACAATTGGAAGCTCCAGGTGGAGGAAAGGAGATGGAAGCTTGTTAAGGCCACAGGGGCAGTAGCCAGTTTAACCTAGAGTTTGAGCTCTTGGTCTCCAAGCATTTTAGTTGAGCTATATCAGGCCAAGTGCATCTCCAAGGTTCTATGTGGTTGCGATGTATGAAGGTTGATAAGGCACCCTGGCCTTCTCCATCCATGGCAAGCTTGGGGAAAAATGCATAGTAAACATTGTTGCTTATATATATATATATATATATATATATATATATATATATATATATAGGTGAAAGAGAAATAACAAGGGGCTTTCTTGTAAGGCATTTCAAATGGTATCTTTACTTTCTATGTAACCTTTAATGCTAAAAGTATAAAGTGTGGACATTGTTGATGTTTTTTCTGTTTATCTATAGCAGATAACAATCTAACTTCTCCAAAAATAGAAAGCCTAAATAGAAATGAAGCAGAACTAGTGCTAATGAGAGGATACCTCCTACCCTCCTAAGAGGATGAACGTGATGAAGTTCAAACATTGAAAAAAGTAAAACAAGATGCTCTGAAAAAGGACTTTGTTTTTGTCTTGTTCAGTACATTGAACTATTAATTGGTAAATCTATGTCAACTCTTGTATAGTATTACACGTGATTTAAGTAAAAAAAGTCAATAAGCTATTATTGGCAAAAATGGAATATGCATACATGTTTTTGTGGTTTCTTTAATAATAAAATCAAACAAATGGTGGTATTTGTACTAGTAAATGGGATGAACGTACCACAAACATGTTCTTTTTCATTCTTATATTGATTCTATTTCATATCAAAACTTCTCCAAACAAATGAATATCCTGTCACAAGCAATCACAATGATATTGAACATTACTTATTGGTTTGGGGAACTTAAATATCAAAATGATTACCAAATAGTGCAATAATTAAGATGGGGTGCTACATCAACTAGACTTTCATGTTATTACTAACTGAAACTGTGTTAATATAGAAGATACTTGTTAGAAATGAACCTATCTGCAGGGTCATCCCTAAACTTTTTAAGTTCACTCCTACATTTTTGCTGAATACGTTTTGTTGGCTTTAGGACTCTGTGGGCCAACGCAGTTGTGCGTCAAAAAATCTAACGCCGGCTAACGCCATTCTGAAGCGCCATGCGGGCGCCGTATTTATTCAATGACGTTATCCGGCTTTAGCCGGCGGAGCTGCCTGGTGTGCGTAAAAAAAAATGACTTACACCAGGCAGCGCCGGCGTAGGGGAATATGGAGCTTGGGCGTCAAAAAATGGGGCAAGTCAGGCTGAGGCAAAATTTTCGCCTCAACCCGATTTGCGCCATTATTTTTGACTCCCAACCCCCATTGAAATGACTCCTGTCTTAGCAAAGACAGGAGTCATGCCCCCTTGCCCAATGGCCATGCCCAGGGGACTTATGTCCCCTGGGCATGGTCATTGGGCATAGTGGCATGTAGGGGGGCACAAATCAGGCCCCCCTATGCCACAAAAATAAAAATAAAATACTTACCTGAACTTACCTTAAGTTCCCTGGGATGGGTCCCTCCATCCTTGGGCGTCCTCCTGGGGTGGGCAAGGGTGGCAGGGGGTGTCCCTGGGGGCATGGGAGGGCACCTCTGGGCTCCTTCCGAGCCCACAGGTCCCTTAACGCCTGCCCTGACCAGGTGCTAAAAAACGACGCAAAAGCGGCTAGACAGCATTTTTTTTTGACCCGCCCACTCCCGGGTGTCATTTTTGCGCGGGAGTGTAAATACGGCGCACATGCCTCGGAGTCATTTTTTCGAAGGGAACGTCTACCTTGCATATCATTAACGCAAAGTAGGTGTCCACGCTAAAAAATGATGCAAACTCCATGAACTTTTGCGCTAGACGCGTCTAACGCCAGAGTATAAATATGGAGTTCATTTTGCGTCGAATTTGTGTAAAAAAAAACGACGCAAATCAGCGCAAACAGAGTATAAATATGGCCCTGTGTGCCTTACCACTGATAACCAGCGCTAAAGGGTTTGTGCTTCTTGCTTAAAACAGGGTAATAATGGCCTAGCCACAGTTGGCATATTTAGTGTACTTATAACCCCCTAGAAAAGTGCACTGCATGTGAATAGGGCCTATTAATTAAATGGGACTAAATGCTTGCAGCACTGAATGCACTGACTGTGCCACCCACTGAAATAGCACTTTAAATATGCCTCATGCCTGACATTGCAGCCCGTGTATATGTGCTTTTAAACTGCCATGTTGACATGGCAAAGTAAAGCTTTTAGTAGGCCAAAACTTTCCTTTCTAATACAAATAAGTCACCCCTAGGGTAGGCCCTGATCAGACTAGAGGGCAGGATGCACTGTATATAAAATGTTGTGCCTGTACTTTTAAATTTTATTGTGTACTGGTAGTAAAAATCTCTTAAAGTTGTTTTCACTACCGCAAGGACTTACTCTTCCACAGGATGACATTAGAGTTGCCTGATTACATTTGTGTAATTTCCAATTAGGATGAGATAATACCTTCAAGTCGGGTGTCTCTTGAATCACAATTCAAAACCCAAACTTATGGTGAAGTTGGATGTTAAATTTCAATTCTGAAAATGGCACTTTTAGCAAGTTTGCATTTTTTTGTGTCAGCAATTTGGTGCCTGCAGCTGTGTCTGATCACCTGACTGGGTGTAGTTAGCACTGGGCTTTGTGTATTCCTCCTAGACAGCAACACAAAATGGGAGCTTAGGTGTGCCAATGTGGGCCATCACTGTCAAGATAGGAGGGAGGAGCTGGGAACAGCCTCACACCAGAATAGGTTATGCCCCCTTAGTACGCAATGGGCTGCATACCGTCTGTTTTTAGTCTGGAGACAGGGAAAGTAGGACATCTGTGCACTTCAAAGGTAGGTCTTCAGAAGGCTCCCCAATTTCAAAGGCACCACTGGGTATGAATACTAGACCTCAGGCACCAACGCTTCAGTAAACTTGTGGACCTGTGGATGCTCTGCCAAGAAGGATTGCTGTGCTGCTGAAAGGACTGCCGTGCTGCTGTTAAGAAGGAGCTGCTGCCTTACTGGGATTACCTGCTGCCCTCTTGCCTGGGGAGTAATAATTAAACCTGGAACCCAGTAGAAACCCAGGACCCCAGACTCAAAGGGCTAGTCGGCTGGCATTGTGATCTAAGCCTCAGGGGCATAACAGGCTCCTCACAGCTCCTGGACCAGTCTTCAACAAGTTTCTGATCCCCAAAGGGAGCATCTCAGGTCCTGGGCCCTTGGTGTGGTTCTTAGGCTTATAAAGTCAAGCATTTGGGCTCTTCACAAACGCAAACCAGTGAATTTGCACAGGAACCATGCCACTCAAAAGTAAAATCAGCAGAAGACACCGCCAGTTCCTCTCTTCGCATAGCAAGCATCATCTGGCAGTGTGGATTGCTATAGTGAGGATCCAGCCAGCCCATCTGCAATACCTAGTCTGCTCTCTTCATGCTCAGCCGACAATCAGCAGTGATGCTTTCCTTGCTCCTGCAGAACCTCTTCCTCTTGAAACAGAACACTTGGAATCAAACTTTAGAAGGTAAAACTTCTGAGAGACTAATCTGGGGCTGTATTTGACCCTTGCTCTATCGCAGTCGGCTTTAAATTTTGACTTTGACCCAATTCATCGTGACCAGATAGCTGCATATGGTGTTCTATGCTTTTAGGCGCTATATTGCAGTTTATTCTTTAAAAATTCAGAACTCTGGTTCTACTGATTAGATTTTTGTCATCTTGATCTTGTTATGTTTATTACATTTTGCTCTATTTTTCTAACCTGTTTCGGATTTTTTTGTGGTGTTTTTACTGTTTAAAGTGTTGCACGGATAATTTACATGTATCCTCTAAGTTGAGCCTGAGTGCTCAGTGCCAAGCTAGTAGGGGTCTGAGCACAGATTAATTTGGAGTTTGCTTGTGTCTTACCATGACTAGGATTGTGGTTGCTACTTGACCAGGGCTCAGACCACAGTCAACCAGTAAAGCAATTTCTAATAGCACTTAATTGCTGGGTATATGTTTGCAAAACTGCAGAAAATTACATGTCTGTAAAAATTCAAAGAGGCAGGTATTTTAGTGAAGTTTCTGGAATGAAAAACTGAAAATAAATAATCAGTCAAATTTAAGTGAGTAAAATTGAAGATATCGATAAAAAATACAATGTGTGATTTAACTTCAACAAATGAACATCTTTTGATGTATTTAAACTCAGATTCTTGCCAAATCTGTTTTTACTAGCTGTAGAAGTCTGCATATGTTACAGCTGTTAGCTAGTATGATGAAATTTGTGTACTCCTAAGTGGCATGTTTAACCTTACCTCTAAACCCTAATATATAAACCCAGGACATGCAAATTAAATGTCACTATTGGTCTGTAATCCACTAAACTAATGGTGTAAAACATGAATTCAGGCTAACCATTATAGCATGTAGCAGTTTAAATATTGAACTTCAACCTATCAAATTAACCCATTTTCACTGTCATAGCTTTCCTTTAAAATGCTTACTTCACCACTATGTAGGACTTTCTCACCATAGAGCATGATGCAGGGTATTTAAAAGAAGAACATGTTAAAATATGGGGCAGAATTTCAAAAAGGACACGCAACATATTACAGCAAGACAAATTGCAGCAATATGTGAATGGAAGAGAGCAGAACAGTACCACATTACAAACATATAGCACAGTTAAGCTCTCTACCTACTTTCATGCAATTGTGGCTGGTTTGCTTGCTCAAAAGAAAGCAAACTAGCAACAGTAGCAGAACTAGCAAGATCAGCAATTTCAGCAGAACATGTTTTGTTATGCTGACTGTTAAAGGGAATATCATTTTCTATTCCTCCTTTCCCGAAATCATATGTGCAATGTTCATTTTATTCTCAATTTGTTTTTGAGTTCGGAAGAAAATACCACATCTCTCTCTTAAAATTATTTCCGCAAAACTGACTGCTAGTACTTGTCTGGTCTTGTTGAAATATCTTTGTTATTTTAAAGCGTTGAATTTCTTTACTGTTAAAGATACCCCATCTGTGATATGTTTTCATTTTTGCAGAAAAACTAAAACAAATGTGTTGATTTTCTATCCATATTTCACTGTTCAGCCTAAACTTTGTATGAGTAACAGTCTAAGAGATTATGGGGGTCATTCTGACCCTGGCGGTCCATGACCGCCATGGCGGAGGGCGGCGGAAGCACCGCCAAGAGGCTGGCGGTGCTTCCTGGGCGATTCTGACCGCCGCGGTAAGAAAAGGGGAGCTGGCGGTTTCCCGCCGGTTTCCCGCTGGCCCAGGGAATCCGCCAGAACTAGGATGGCGGGAACGGGTGCCGTGGGGCCCCCTAACAGGACCCCACAAAGATTTTCACTGTCTGCTTTGCAGACAGTGAAAATCGCGACGGGTGCCACTGCACCCGTCGCACCCCTGCGACTCCGCCGGCTCCATTCCGAGCCGGCTTCATTGTTGAAGGGGCTTTCCCGCTGGGCCGGCCGGCGGTCTTATGGCAGTCGCCCGCCGGCCCAGCGGGAAAGCCGGAATGGGCGCCGCGGTCTTTCGGCGGGAACCGCTTGGCGGGCGGCGACCACCGACCGCCGCGGTCAGAATGACCGCCTATATATAGCGAAAATCAAAGATTTGAGAATGTACTCCTCTTCTCAACTCCTCATATTGTCTAGGTTCCCTCACAAGGAAGGTTCTCCTTCTATCCTAGTAGATTGGGTCAGTTAGGCAATGCATTTGGCAGGTATCCACTCTTCTGTTTTCTGTGAAATATAGCCTTTATAGACTGTGCAATATCATTCATATGCTTCAGCATGTCTAGCTATTTGTTACTGTATAAACTAGATATTTAATCATCATTTAACTATTTACTACCGACTATTGTGAAGATTTCTAGTGGACTATATAGTTTCACCAATACTATTTTTTCCGTTTGACTTACTTTCAAGATAGGACACCTTACCAGTCAGTTAAAGCCCTGAAGAAATGTTTGTGACTCGAAACATGTGTTGGCTGTGGCTCTTATATTTTGTTGGCTGTTCCTTCATAAAAAGAACAGTAATTCCTGATTGGATAGAAACTAAAAGAATTGGTAAGTTTTTGACTTGTTCAGTGGTGTTGTTCTCAGATCACATTGAATTGATATTCTATATGAAGTTGTGACATGTAACATAAAATCCCCATAGAAAGGAAAGCAAGAAAACAATGCCATGTCTCTAATTCTAAGGCATTTACCCAAGTAAACTTGTTGAGAGTAGTGTTGGTATAGTGGTTAAATGCATGGGTACTAGTGCTGCTGACCAGGTTTCAAATTTCACCGGGAAACATTTTTTTTTTCATTTTTTGTTTTACCCAAATGAAAGAGGTCCCTTTGTAAATCACACCCTAGCACTGTCTGGGAGATTTGTGGCCTATTTAGTCATGGCAGTGCATGTCAGAAATTAGTGACTTGCTGTAGCATGTGCTGAGGCGGGACAATGTTTGCAGTGAAAGAAATACCTTAATTTGTGGAATGAGAGATACAGGAGGCTTTTATGAGAAAAGGGAGTTCATGGGGACACTGCAAGGATAAAAGGGAGGAAGGGTTATTTGTTTATAAAGCATGAAAAGCAACTGTGAATTTTATTACAAGACTCGGAGGCTCATATTATGCTTTCCATTCTTGCTTTAATAAACACAGCAGCCAAGGAAAAACTTCCTTGCCCAGAAAACCCTTGGACAGAGCTACTATGTTGCATCACAATAGAACAACCAACTGTATGTCAAGTACAACAATTACTATCTTGACTGAGAGTAACAAGCCCTCTTTTCTTGCTGCTCGCAGTCAAGACAAATATTCTGCTCGCAAAATTATTTCTCTCTCATAAAAGTTAACTTTTGTTTACTATAGTAAAATTATATTGTCCTTTTATTATTGTTAAAAACATTCTGTTGTGGCTTGCGTGTGATCAGCGCTTATTTGGGATGTTGGTTTCACATTCGTTTCCCCGCAGAGACATATGTGCTTCTTTCATTACCGATATTTTCCTCTTTGAGGGATGCCGCTTCACATCACATAGTGTTTGCCGTTGCGAGCGCAGACGTTTTGGAGTTAGTCTCCACTTCATCACTTTTGTCAGAAAGCTTTTCTCAAGCTTATAAGCTTGGAACATTCGTTCCATGCTACTTCATGTCTCTGTGTCGGTGAAGCTTCCAATTCAGCCTGCCCATTGACACACCTCTTCCCCTTTAGACCCTCCTCTGTAAACCTTGAAGTTAGTTTTTAACCCTTCTCTTGCTGCTTCAGTTTTCAAATGCCTGGAGCTTAGTTTTCAATAGGGTACTGCTTGGTTTTTGATTAGTGCTTTATCCTTTTTTTGTATAAATTTGTATACATTTTAATTTTCTTGGGTTTCTGCTACTACTCATATATTTATATAATGTCTGAGGGTGATGAAGCCCAAGCCATGCAGGAAAATTTGAATTTTTCATTAAGGATTCTGTTCAACATGCAGTGTCTGTGTCCATGTTAACCATTTAAAAAAATTGACAGGCTTCTATTTAAAAAGTGTTACAAGCCCCTAACAAAATTCCTTTGAAAAAAAGAAAATAAATGCGCGGCATCTAACGGCATGATTTCAAAAGGTGTTTCCATAAAAATTGGTCCTCCTGCCCGAGAGGTTGGATTGTCGGGGCACGCTTCCTCCCCCCTTAACGTTACTGACATACAGGACACTCACAGTGATAATGACAGTGGTGGCCGCTTTTCAACGAGCGTGGGGGGGCAGGAGGGATACTAAACAAAATTACAAAAAAAAACACGTACCTTATTTTGAGAGAGACAGTTCTGTCTCTCCTTTCTCCTCAGTCTCCCGGAAACACAAGGATCCCAGTCTCCCCTCCAATCACAATGCTGCTGTTAACAACAGGACAGCAGCAACATGATGGGTCTGAGCGTCCTGCATCAGCACTCCGACCGGGAGCAGGGCCCTGTGCATTTTCTCTTCCTGGCTGTTCAATACAGCCGGGTGGAGATATACAAAGTGTGCATGACTGTTTGGCGGGCCAAACACCGCTGTCCAAAATGTCATGCACACTTATGTGCACTCACCACTGTGCCTCCAGCCCTCCTCCTCCTCTCCCCCAGTCCAGCCCACCCTGCCCTAACCTGGCTCCCCGAGGAAAAATGAAATGATAATAACGTTATGTTAGTATCAATTTCCTTTTCCTTTTCCTTTTTGTCCACTGCATAAATCAGTGGGGCGACGCTCATCCACCTTAGCGGAGGACGTGCCACTGGATAATTAATGTATCATAAATGATGACAGGGCTACTTGTAACGTCAAAAATGATACCTCTGAAAATGGGCCTCTGGAAAAAAGGTGCAAAATGTCTCCTTCAGATTCAGTGTCCTATTATTTTGTAGATCATTTAGGAGAACCCATGTTTGACCCCACGTTAATCCATCATTTCTCATTCTTCCCATGGCTCCCTTCTGATCATGTGTCCAATTATGTTTCATTTTATTTAAGACACTCCCTAGATCAGTCCTCAAGAAATAAATTAAAATCAGAGTTATCTCACCTGTCCCTTCATAATAAGGGGGCTGATACCCCCAGGATTGATTGAAACATTAACTTGTATAAGACACAAAGAAAGGCATTGCCGCTGCCATTGTTGAGTTCCATGAATTTGGTACAATGTCGTCCAGCCTCTGTGTTTTTACAATCTTTGCCAACTAGTTATATTTGTAGTGGTATGTCTAAGTTTTTATGGGTTATTTTAAGGCAAAGAAAGATGATACGTTTTTAGGAGAGTGAGAGTTATCTTATATTCTAGTTGTAAATTAATTGGTGTTTTTTTTCTAAAATATTTATTACAGACCTTTATGATGTGCTTTTATGATTTTAACTAAAAATCTAATAAAACTGATTTTGATTTGATTTGATTTGATCCAAATATGTTACTGTTTTGTTTGCAAAATTTTGGAATTACCGCCAAAAAGGAGTCGATATAGCCTGGTCTAACTTCCAGGATAGAATTTTGAACTTGGTAGGTCAGTTGACCAGGACAATACATCTGGCCGAGGAAGCAAAGATAGAAGTGGAACAAGCAGATCCTGAAACCTGTTCTAATTGGGCACAATATGCAATTTTTATGTTGGGGAATACAAATGCCTACTTTTCGTGAGAAAGGCGTAAGAGCCTTTTATTAAAAATAGACCTAAAGCCCAGTAGCCTGGCAACCAAGGGGCAGGGACCTCAGGCTAATGGTCTAATATTTAGAGATTCTTTTATAAAAGAAATGGTCAAATATGTCTCCACTTTTGTAACCATATACAGTTTTCCATGAAAATGATTTTCTGTTCTAGGGTTTTTGCCAGGACTGGTAAAGGAAACGGTCACTTTGCTGGCTGTTATTCCTCAAGGGATCATCCCCTTAGAGGATTCTACAATCAAGGCTCCCAATAAGACTATTATCAAAAGTATAAACCCTAATACTAACCCCGCTGTTCCTGTGGAATCCGGAACAGGGTATACAGGGCCAAAGGGGACCAATGCTAAGGTAAGAACTTCCAATGTTGGCCTTTCTCCCGTAGGAGGCAGTTTGGCGTATTGTCTAGAAGTTTGATTGTCTCGAACATCAGACCCTTGGGTGATTCAGAATATTCAGGGATATTGCATATACTCTACAGTTCTGACAAGAACAGCTTTGCCTTGTTCAAGAGGAAGTGCAATGCCTTCTTTCAAAACAGGCTACAGAACAGATTACTTTTGACCTATCTGGTTTTGTCAGTACCATTTGTCTAGTTCTCAAAAACAGTAAGAATCATGGGCCATTCAACAACCTAAAATTATTCCACAACTTTGTGGTTTACCATCATTTCAAAATGGAAGCCATTCTTCACCTAAGAGACCTTCTTCTTCATGATGATTGGTTGGTACGCCTGGATCTTCAGGATGCTTATTTGACAGTTCCTGTTCATCCTTCCTACAAAAAATGTCTTTAATTTCAGTGAGGTCAATCCTTTTTCCTTTTCAAAACTCTTCCTTTCAATGTCTTTTCTGCCCCTCAGTGTTTCACCAAGATTCTGAAACTGGTGGTATCCTTCCTTAGAAGTCAAGGTGTAAGACTCATTGTCTAGCTAGACGATTTCTTAAGCATGGCCCAAGACCAGCCTTGCCTTATAGCCAATCTAAATCTATGTCAAGATCCATCATTAAGACTAGGACTCCTAATTAATGTTCAAAGGTCTTCTCTGATCCCATACTAACATCTGGAATTTTTCGGTTTTATCATAGACACTTCTCGGTCAATGTTCTAGTTTTCTAAACAAAAAAAAAAGTGGATGTAATAATGAAGAAGATTTGACACACCTTGTCTTTTCTTCTTTCTTCCCTCAGATCACTAGTTCATCTGGTAGGTCTTGTGGCTTCCTTAATTCAAGCCATTTTTCCAAGTCTTGTCCATTACAGAAGCCTGTAAAGATTGAAGATTAGTCATCTGCTCAAAGGGTTGGCCTATTTGGATCCGGTAAGTTTGGATTCAAAATTCATGATAGAACTCCTCTGGAGGCTGAGACATTTAGGCCCTCATCACAACATTGGCGGCAAAAGCCGCTTACCGCCGTGCAGAAGACTGCCAACACACCACCGTGGCAGCGGAATTTCGTCTCAGTCATTATGACCCACTGCTCAGAATCCGCCAAAATTGAGACACCCACACAAGTCCGCCACACCAAAGGTAAGTGATAAACTGGTGAAAACAAAACCTCCACCATCACGCAAACAGAAATACGCCCACACTATCACGACCCACGAATCCACGCGGCGGTCTTTCAACCGCGGTATTCCATTGGCGGTACACACCGCCGCGCTCAAAATACACACACTCTTACAAAAAACAGCCACATTGGACAAATCAAAATACACACATCTGATACACATACACACACCACTCCCACACACCCATAACAACATGGGAGGAGCAAGTCTTGGCAATTCTGCATCCTGAGGGCCTCGCAAGAGTAGATGGAGGAATGGACTCTGGTAAGTCAATGCGTTACTACTATATCCCCCACCCTACCTGCATGCCATCACATACCCCCTACGACCAAAACACTGAAAGAAGGCCAGAGAGAGACACTACAAACTACTACCAAGCATCCACAGGCACACAATACCATCACCCACATAACTTCCACGCACCTCACACAATACACCACTAAATATCACCCCACTTATCACTACACACACCACCCCACACATCACCCACACCACCCCATGGCACGGCAAAGACACCCCAGGTTCTCTGAGGAGGAGCTCAGGGTCATGGTGGAGGAAATCGTCCGTGTAAAGCCACAGATATTCGGATCACAGGTGCAGCACAACTCCATAGCTAGCAAGATGGAGCTATGGTGAAGAATCGCGGACAGGGTCAACGCAGTAGGACAGCACCCAAGAAATACGGATGACATCAGGAAGAGGTGGAATGACCTACGGGGGAAGGTGCGTTCCGTGGTCTCAAGACACCACCTTGCGGTTTAGCGGACTGGCGGCAGACCCTCACCTCCTCCCCCACAACTAACAACATGGGAGGAGCAAGTCTTGGCAATTCTGCATCCTGAGGGCCTCGCAAGAGTAGATGGAGGAATGGACTCTGGTAAGTCAATGCATTACTACTATATCCCCCCCCTACCTGCATGCCATCACATACCCCCACCCTCGCCCTCACCCCCATCACACCAACTCCTCACAAATGTCCCAATATCACAAACCACACATCCCAACACCAAGCCCTGCAAGCAACAACAAAGCATGGACACCCATCACCAAAGCATGGCCACTCCACATACCCATACACCCCCCTAAACCACCATCACACAAGGTCCCACACAGGAATGCAAGCACTGGGGTACACGTTCACCCACCCATTGCACACCATGGCACACACAGATGCAATAAACATCCTTCCATACCCCTGAAGGACCCAAACCCAACATCACCGGACAGGAGGGTCAACACATGTCCACACCACCAACAGAAGAGGCCCACAGTGATGACAGCAGCTCTGTCCAACTGGATCTAGATGACCAGCCCGGCCCATCGGGGACCTCAGGACAGTCGGTTCCCCTGATACAGTCACAGGCCACCACAGAGCTCCCCCCCTCTGGAAACACCAGCACAGCACCCACCCAACGGGCCCATACCTCTGTCCCCAGGACACGTCAATCAGCAGTGTGTCCACCACTACAGGGAACCCAGGCTAACCCACCACCCCAACAACACCAGGGACCTGGGGTCAGTGGCAGTGGGCACACGGTCCAGGGGACAGAGGCCCTGGAACACAGGGGAACTGGGAGGGCTGCTGTGCGACAGGGGGGGGAAAGGCCCAGGGAACCCACTCTCCATGAGGCCCTCTCCAACATCATTGGAGCCTACCATCATTCCCAGGAGACGATGGAAACGGTACTGGCCACGTTTCAGGAGACCCAGCGGCTGCAGGAGGAACAGTATTTGGGCTTCAGGGAGGAACTCAGATCCATCAATTCCACCCTAGGCACCATCGTAGGGGTGCTGATGGAAGTCCTCAACACCAGGGGGGACACTGTGGCACTACAAGGGGCCCCTGACACTGGCCTGGATGATGAACTGCCCACCACCTCTGCCGGTGCTAGTGGACAGGAGGCACCGCCACAGGACCACCACACCAGCACCCCCCACCCCCTGCAGAGGGAGAACCACCCTGCAAACGGTCCCTGAGATCCAGGGCAAAGACAGAGAATGATGCCAAGACCCCCGCCAAGAAATGAGACCACCCTGATTGTCATCCTTCTGTCCCACCTTGTCACCCTGTCCATCCTCAAACTGCCCCAGCTCCACTTCCTATGCCCATTTGGGCAATGCACCTGTGAGACTAATAGACTGGAGTCTGTCATGGACATTCCTCCACCATCACCTGTCACCATTTTACAACACCCTCCAATATTGAGCACTTAAATAAACACCCTTAAAGCACAAAACAATCTGCAGCCTGTCTGTGATTTCGAAATAGTGTATTAGCAATTACAGTATCAAAATGCTCTTTCAATTGTAATGTCAACATACCTATGTCACACAGCTCTAGTCCATGATGAAACAAAGCAGATGTCACGCAGTGGGACCCACATCTGTGAAATCGTAAGGGAAAGTGACAACTCAGTGACCATACACTGGGTGAAAACGACAGACAGTAGAGAGGTAGTAGTGTTAAAGTACATGTAGTAGGCAGGTTTGTATTCTTACCTGTGTCTCACTGGAAGTATTGCAGGATCACTGAGTTCCTGTTGTTGATGTCCTCTTCTTCTGCTTCCTCGTCTTCACTGTCCAAAGGCTCTACAGCTGCCACAACACCTCCATCTGGACCATCCTCCTGCAGAAAAGGCACCTGTCGTCGCAAAGCTAAGTTGTGAAGCATACAGCAGGCCATGATGATCTGGCACACCTTCTTTGTTGAGTAGAATAGGGATCCACCTGTCATATGCAGGCACCTGAACCTGGCCTTCAGGAGGCCAAAGGTCCGCTCTATAATCCTTCGAGTTCGCCCATGGGTCTCATTGTAGTGTTCCTCTGCCCTTGTCCTGGGATTCCTCACTGGGGTCAATAGCCATGACAGGTTGGGGTAACCAGAGTCACCTGCAAATGGCGAGGGACAACTGTTAGACACACACTAACCTGTAGGGATATCCACAGACCCAGACAACCATTCCCACTGACTTACTTCCAGGTGCTCACCTAATATCCACACACTGTGCCTCTGGAGTTGACCCATCACATAAGGGATGCTGCTATTCCGCAGGATGTAAGCGTCATGCACTGAGCCAGGGAATTTGGCATTCACATGGGAGATGTTATGGTCTGCCAAACACACCATCTGCACATTCATCGAATGATAACTCTTCCGGTTTCTGTACACCTGTTCACTCCTGTGGGGGGGTACCAAAGTCACATGTGTCCCATCAGTGGCACCTATGATGTTGGGGATATGTCCCAGGGCATAGAAATCACCTTTCACTGTAGGCAAATCCTCCACATGAGGAAAAAACGATGTAGCTCTGCATGTGTTTCAGCAGGGCAGACAACACTCTGGACAATACGTTGGAAAACATAGGCTGGGACATCCCTGATGTTATGGCCACTGTTGTTTGAAATGGCCCACTTGCAATGAAATGGAGTACTGACAGTACCTGCACTTGAGGGGGGATTCCTGTGGGATGGCGGATAGCTGACATCAGGTCTGGCTCCAACTGGGCACACAGTTCCAGGATTTTGGCACAATCAAGCCTGTAGGTGATGATCACATGTCCTAGAGGACGGTGCCTATGAAGGACAACAGCGAGCACAGAGTCAACCAA
Organism: Pleurodeles waltl; assembly: GCF_031143425.1. NCBI lineage: Eukaryota > Metazoa > Chordata > Amphibia > Caudata > Salamandridae > Pleurodeles > Pleurodeles waltl. The sequence continues at coordinate 931,793,424 of NC_090436.1, read as the reverse complement.
CTCAGAGGTACGTACCCACAACTTACACAGAACACGATTCATAATCCGAAATTTGCATGTATGAGTGTTGAGGCAAGGCCTAGGTATGTGTGACGCAGTTAAAAATTAAGCCATGTGGGCCCCTGAAATGACGGCTGCCTGACCTGTAAAGTGGGACAATGGGATGTGAGGTAACTGCGCTGGCGTTGTACACCGTTGCGGTAGGCAGCACAATTCTGCATTGGTTAACATTGGACCCTATGGGTCCCAGGAGCCAATGACGATGTACTCTGGCGGTGACGGTACGCACCGCTGAGGACGTGAACACCATTTTCTATCTGTTAAATCACTCGATACCTGATCTTCGACAGGAGAGGACCTACACTGCAAGTGCTGCTGTGACCTCAGCCTGGAAGAGACAATGGCTCATGCGTCTGGGGAAAGGGCCCCTGCCTTCACCACGGAGGAGTTGGAGAAACTCGTAGACGGGGTCCTCCCCCAGTACACGCTACTCTACGGTCCTCCAGACAAACAGGTAAGTACACTGGGACCATGCTGTATGAGCTATGCCTGTGTGGAGTGGGGTGGATGAAAGATGGGGGGGGGATTGAGGCGTGCATGAAACGACGGTGAGTGCATTTGCCACATGGCAAGGGTAGGGCTGGGGGCCAATGACTGTGACGGTGCAGTTGGTAATAACTTTTCTTTTTCCCCTGTACAATTCATGTAGGTCAGCGCCCACCAGAAGAAGGACATCTGACGTGCCATCTCCAAGGACGTCGGACCCTGGGGGTCTATCACAGATGGAGCACTCACTGCCGTAAGAGATGGGAGGACATTCGCCGCTGGAGCAAGAAGACGGCAGAGGCCCAGCTGGGGATGGCCTCCCAATGTGGGAAGGGTGCCTGTCGCACCATGACCCCCCTGATGTTCAGGATCCTGGCGGTGGCGTACCCGGAGTTGGATGGGCGCTTGAGGACATCACAGCAGCCACAAGGGGGTGAGTACACTTTCATTCAGCTGATTCAGCGCGCAGTGGAGGTGTCTGGGTGGGGGAGGTGGGTTGTGGGTTTCCCTAGGCAAGGGCGAGTGTGCTGCTTAGGTCCCCTTCTTCTGGCAGACCATGTGGCACCCCACCTGTGTACAGTGCCAACTACACCTAAGCCGGCTCCTGTGACATCCATGTGTGCAGATGTCGGTCATAGCCTTGTAGGCCATGTCCCAGGGATTGAACACTGGACCCCAAGTGCGCAGCGTTGTGCAGGGGGCTTCTGTGTCTGTCGTGTCCGCCAACGGTAGCGGTAATGCATACACTCAACATCTCTTTCTTCTGTCGTCCCCCCCCCTTTTTGTGGTCTCCCTGTTCTTGCGTACATTAGCATCATCAGGCAGAGGAGCAGTGGCACCGGAGCAGGATGGAGCTGCATCCCACATGGCCCTGGAGGGCGAGACTACGGACTCAGAATTCACCAGTGGGACGGAGAGCGAGGGGAGCTCCACGGCGGGAACAGGAGCTGACACCACTGATACGGAGTCGTCCTCCGATGGGAGCTTCCTTGTGGTGGCGGCCACATCTGTGCCCCCCGCACCTACAGGTACAGCCGCCACCCCCCCCTACAAGCACCGCCCTCCCAGCAGCCCCTCAGCCTTTGCCCCGTGCCCGCTCACCCAGGAGGGTGGGCATCACCTTCGCCCCAGGCACCTCAGCCCCTGCCCCAGTCACTCCTGCTGCCCTCAGTGAGGAGGCCACTGACCTCCTCAGGTCCCTCACTGTTGGGCAGTCTACCATTTTGAATGCCATCCAGGGTGTAGAAAGGCAGTTGCAACAAACAAATGCATTCCTGGAGGGCATTCATTCTGGTCAGGCAGCCCTTCAGCGAGCTTTTCAGACTCTGGCCTCAGCACTGATGGCAGCTATTGTCCTTGTCTCTAGCCTCCCCCTCCAACTTCCTCCACCCAGACCCACACCCCTGTACCTCAGCCTACCCCAAGCACACCATCAGACCAGCATGCACACACCTCAACACAGAAGGGAAGCTCTGGCAAACATAAGCACCACACATCCCACAGGCACTCACGAAAGCATCACACACATGCAGACACACCAACATCCACTGCCTCCACTGTGTCCCCCTCCACCTCGTCTCCCTCCTCCCTCCCAGTCTCGTCTCCACTCACACCTGCATGCACTACATCTACAGCCACTACTCCCATCACCAGCACACACACCACCACATCCCGCTCACGTGCAGTCACGACCCCCACTACCATTCACACGTCCCCTGTGTCCTCTCCCAGTGTGTCTGTGACGCCACCTCACAAGATACACAAACGCAGGCACACACCCACCCAACAGCCATCCACCTCACGACAGCCTCCAGCGCATGCACCTTCACCCAAAGTCACCAAACGTACACCTCCTACAACCACAGCCTCTTCCTCCACTCCCAAACCCCCTCCAGCTACCCATCCCAGTGTTCCCAAGAAACTTTTCCTGTCCACCCTTGAACTCTTTCCCTCACCTCCCCCACCCCGTCAGTCTCCTATGGCCCGACTCTCCAGTTCACAACCTAGCATCTCAGCCACAACATCTCCGGGACCAGTGGTGCCAGTAGTCACCGGATTCTGGAGTGCACCAGGCAGCAGGGCAGCCAGTGTGGCAAGGAGCCACAGCACGGACAGTCCCACACTTGTCAAGCATCAAAAGTTGGCCAGTGCCCGGCGGGAGAGGGGGAAGACTCCAGCCACCAAAGCCGCTCCCAGGGGTACAGGTGGGAGTGTGGAGTCAGCTGCGACACCTTCCAAGGTGGGGAAGGGGCACAAGAAACCCAGCAAGTCTGGGAAAAGCAGCACGGCGGAGAAGACCGCCATCATCCCCGCTGCCCAAGAGGCTACCGCCATCATCCCCGCTGCCCAGGAGGCCACCGCCATCAGCCCCGCTGCCCAGCAGGCCACCGCCATCAGCCCCGATGGCCAGGAGGCCACTGCCATCATCCCCACTGCCCAGGAGGCCACCGCCATCAGCCCCACTGGCCAGGAAGCCACCGCCATCAGCCGCGCTGGGCCAGACAGGACCGCCAGCACCAGCCCCGCTGGCCAGGAGGTCACCGCCATCAGCCCCGCTGGGCCAGACAGGACCGCCAGCAGCTGAGTTGCTGCCAAGGACCCCGCCGCAACAAGCACCGCTGAACAGGACACTGCCGCCACAAGCACCGCTGAACAGGACACCTCCACTACAGGCACCGCTGCCAAGGACACTGCCGCCACAAGCACTGCTGAACAGGACACCTCCGCCACAAGCACCGCTGACCAGGACACCTCCGCCACAAGCACCGCTGGCCCATGAGCTCCAAGGGCACTGACGCTACTGAGTCCGCCACGAGCAGGATGAAGCACTCTGGGCACAAAGCCCCCTCCAGAACCAGTGGAGAATCACATCCACTCACACAGTCCTTGGCAGGATGAGCACTCTGGGCACAAAGCCCCCTCCAGAACCATTGGAGTATCACATCCACTCACACAGTCCTTGGCAGGATGAAGCACTCTGGGCACAAATCCCCCTCCAGAACCAGTGGAGAAAGGCATCCACTCACACAGTCCTTGGCAGGATGAAGCACTCTGGGCACAAAGCCCCCTCCAGAACCAGTGGAGACTGTTATCCACTTGTGAGACTGTGGCCTTGCACTCCCCAGGATTGAACAGTGGGCAACCCACCCACTGTTGAGACTTGAGAGACTGTGGCTTTGCACTCCCCATGACTGAACAGTGGGCAAACCACCCACTGTAGAGACTTGAGAGACTGTGGCTTCGCACTCCCCATGATTGAACAGTGGGCAAACCACCCACTGCAGAGACTTGAGAAATTGTGGCTCTGCACTACCCAGGATTGAACAGTGGGCAAACCACCCACTGTAGATACTTGAGAGACTGTGGCTTTGCACTCCCCAGGATTGAACAGTGGGCAAACCACCCACTGTAGATACTTGAGAGACTGTGGCTTTGCACTCCCCAGCATTGAACAGTAGGCAAACCACCCACTGTAGAGACTTGAGAGACTGTGGCTTTGCACTCCCCAGGATTGAACAGTGGGCATGTGGCCCCCTCGTAGATTTGGCGTCATGCACTCAACCGGCTGAGTTGCCCCCCTTTCCCTTCCCCCTGAGGTGCATGTTTTATTGCTATCTGATGCCCATGCAGTGTTCTCTCCGTCATGTTTGGGTATTGAGTGTGGGCCTCGCCCATGCAGTGTGGGCCCAGTGTTCCACGGACTTCAATGGAGCAATACCTGGACTACTATTCTTGGTGTATATATTTGTTAATAGTGTATATATATTTTAGCGTACTGGATTTTAATATATTACAATGGTTACACTCATTTCTTTTTGTCTTTGCATTCTTCCGGGGAATTTGAGGGGTGTAACTGTAATTTATCATGCTGTATTAGTGTGTGTGTTGTCGTGGGTGAGGGTGGGGTTGGGGGTGTTGCGTGTTGCGTGTGTGTGTCCCTGGTTTTTCCCTCCCCTGTGTCGTAGGTGCAGTACTCACCGTGGTCTTCGCCGCCGGCGTTCGTGCTCCTGGTAGAGGAGCAAGAAGATGAGGGCAGGGAAAATGTGAAGCTCTGCTTCCATGGCTTCCTGGTTCCTTGTGGGGTATGTAGAGGTGAGTATTTTCCCTTCGAAGTCCTGTTTCTGCCGTGTTTTTGTTTGCGGTGAATCCACCCCGGAAAAGGTGGCGGATTGGTAGGTTGTGATAGGGTAGGCGGTACATTGTCCTCCGCCTGTCTGTTGGCGGTGACCGTTGCAGTGTTTGTTTGTACTGCCTTGGCGGTCGGAGTGTTAAAGTGGCTGTCTTTTTTGGCGGTGTCCGCCACGGTCGTGATTCCATTTTTTTTTCCGCCGGCCTGTTGGCTGTCTCACCGACGCTTTAACACCAACCGCCAGGGTTGTAATGACCACCTTAGATGCTTGGAATGGGAGAAGAATTTTGTCTGCCATCCCAGATCTTGTGTTAGAGTCAGATGCAAGTCGGACAGGTTGGAGTGAAAGTTGTGGTCAACTCTCGACTGGAGGTACTTGGTGTCTTCAGGAGTCTTCACTGCACATCAATTGGTTAGAGATGCTTGCGGGTTCCTTTGCCATCAAGTCCTTTATAAAAGACACAGGGGGTAATTACGACCCTAGCGGCCGGCGGTAAGTAGCCACGGCCATACCGCCGGCCCCTCCACTATACGGACAGGCTGGCGGTCGGGAAGCACCGCTGCCCTGGGGATTATGAGTCCCCGACCGCCAGCCTGTCCGTGGCGGTAAACACCGCCATTGAAAGGCTGGCGGAAAGGGGACTTGGGGTGCCCCTGGGGGCCCCTGCACTGCCCATGCACTTGGCATGGGCTGTGCAGGGGCCCCCAGGCATAGCCCTATCGCGCATTTCACTGCCCGAATTTCGGGCAGTGAAATGCGCGACGGGTGCTACTGCACCCGCTGCACATCAGCATTGCCGCCGGCAACAATGTTGATGTGACTTTTCCGCTGGGCCAGGGGACGGTAACACCGTTACCGTCCGCTGGGCCAGCGGAAAAGTCATAATAGGGAGCCAGGAATACCACAGTCAATGGCGGTATTCTGACTCCCGCAGCCTCAGCGGTCTTTTAAAAAGACCGCTGAGGTTGTAATGACCCCCATAGTAAAATCCACAGTCCTTTTATGGAGGGACAGTCTGTTGGCAGTTAGGTACATAAACAGTCTTTGAGGTACAAGGCCCAAACCTGGGGCAATGCTCGGCAAGAGTCTTTGTGAATTTTGCCTATAAGGGAGCATCTCCGTCAAAGCAGAGTATCTTCCAGGCAAATTTAATACAGTGGCTGACTGGTATTTCAGACATTGCAATTGAAGCAACTGGCGACTTCATCCTTCAGTATTCAATCATCTTTCATTGATGGTTGGAGCCATTTCAATGGACTTCCTTGTTTCCCATACCAATTCTCAACTCCCTTCTGTTTTTCTATTGGAGACCAAGGCCCGTATTTATACTTTTTTTGCGCCACATTTGCGTCGTTTTTTGACGCAAAAACAGCGCAAACTTGCAAAATGCCATTGTATTTTGTAGGTTTGCGCCGTTTTGCGTCAAAAAGCGGCGCAAATGCGGCGCTAAAAAAAGTATAAATACGGGCCCAAATGTCTAGCTCTTGCTACAGATGCGTCACTTCAGTCTTGGCATCAGTTCCTCATTTATGCCTTTCCCCTATTCCTTTTTACTGCCCAAGTCCTCGTTCAATCCTGCAGACAACAATCATCTCTTGTTCTAATAACCTCATATTGGCAATCCCAACTGTGGCATGCAACATTATTGGAACTGTTGCCAGACCTTCAAATGCGAATTCCTCCATTTCCCAATTTGTTCCTCAATCCTTAAGGCCTTCATCCCAATCTCATTCTACAGGGCCCCTTTTACCTCATAGAATGGAGGATTTTGGGGCATCATGGAGAACCACACGAAATTCGGAGGAGGCTATTCAATTTATCCAACAATCCTGGGCCCCGGGCACAGCAAACAGTTACAGTTCAGCCTGGTTGCTCTGATGTAGCTGGTGTTTGGACAGGGATTCAGATCTAATTTCAGCACATGTAACCCTGTTAGTGAATTTTCTAGCTTCACTGGCATTTTCAGGGAAAGTTTATCAGACCATTAACATTTACAGATCTACAATATCTGCAGAAAATATCAGAGTGGGTGGAAGACCTATCTGTGAACACCTGCTGGTTTGTCAAATGCTGAAGGGAGTACGTTTTGCTAAACCTCGTGTTCCCAAGTGTACTGCTATGTGGGATGTTAACTTGGTACTACGTTTGTTTATTTCATGCCCAGACAATGTTGTCTTATATCAAACATTTATCGGCTAAATTGACTATTGTTAAAAATTGGGTCTCTAGTTGGCAGAAGTTAACACCCTTGTCCAAGTAGGGACCACAATCCTAGTCAGGGTAAGTCACAACACAATTCAAATTATCCTGTGCCCACCCTCTGGTAGCTTGGCACTGAGCAGTTAGGCTTCACCTAAAAGGCAAAGTGTAAAGTATTTGTGCAATAAATCATACAGTAACATAGTGAAAACACCACAAAAATGCACCACACGTTTAATAAATAGATAATCTTTATATGAATAAAATAAGGTCAAAATGACACAGATCCAATAAGCACAAGTTGAAATATCACTTTCAAAAGGTTTAAAGGATTCTCAATCCATAGAAATAAGCAGTTCTTTTGTTGTTACTCACAGTGCCTGGAATGAGTGAAAAATAACGATGCACAAGACTGTAGAGGAGGAGATGTGTAGAAAAATAGAGTGTAGCATTAGATTTTCCGATGTGGCACAGATGATGTGTTGTTTCTTTCCAAGCTTCTAGGGGTTTGCGTAATTTCTCGGCGTGCAGTCTTGGTTCCTCACTGTGATGCGGGGATATTTTGACATCCAGGGATGATGAGTTGAAAATCCTTGATGCACTGGAAGAATGAGCAGCCGCTGTGTCGATCTGGTAGGTGATGCATCAAATTCTCCATCACAAGGCAGGCGCTGCATCAAATTTCTAGTCGGGAAGTCGGTGCTGCACTGTTCCAGATGGCTGCACGATGATTTCTCAGCTGCAATGCAGGTTTTGTGGTAAGTTCAGCAGGTGTTGCGTCAATTTTCGAGGCACAAGGAGTTTCTTGAAGAGGTGAAGTCTTTGTTGGACCTGAGACTGCAGAAACAGGAGGCACGCTTAATTCAAGCCCTTGGAGAGTACTTCAGGGAAAGGCAAAGTCCTTCCAGCAACATCAGAATCCTGCAGTGCAGCAGGGCAACAGCAGGGCAGCAATCCTTCTTCGCAAAGCAGTACAGATGAGTCCTTTGAGCAGCCAGGTCGCTCCTCTTACAGGGTGCAGGTGTAGGTCCAGAAGTGTCTGAGTTGGTGGGGTCAGGGACCCAGTTTATGTACCCAAAAATGCCTTTGAACTGGGGAAGACTTCAAAGAGTGGTTTTGAAGTGACAAAGTTTCCCTTTCAGCCCAGTCCTGTCTGCCAGGGTCCCTGTGGGAGTTTATTAATCCTTTGTGTGAGGGGAGGCCACTAGCCTTTGAAATGTAAGTGTCAGGCCCTCCACCCTTCGAGCCCAGGATGACCCACTCAGTATGCAGATGAATGCAGATGTGACTGAGTGTCCTGTGTTTGTGGTTGTCTGGATGAAATGCACAAGTGATCTGTCGACCAAAACAGACCAGGCTTTGATTGGAGACATGCTGTAAGGCACAGATGGTTTTAAGTACAGAGAAATGTTCACTTTCTAAAAGTGGCATTTCTAAAATAGTAATGTCAAATCCAACCTCACCAGTAAACAGGATTTTCTATCACCATTCTGGCCATACTAAATATGACACAGTTACCCCTTTCAGATCAGAATCTACCACTAAAAAAGTATATGAGGGTAGTCTATGAAAGAAGCACGCCTCACAGTGGTGGAAAATGAATTTAGGAGTTTTTCACTACCAGGACATATAAAACACACATGTACATGTCCTACCTTCTACCTACATAGCACCCTGTACTAGGGATTATCAAGGGCCTTCCTTAGGGGTGACTTAAATGTAAAAAAAGGGGAATTTAAGGATTGGCAATTACCTTTAAATGCCAAGTCGAAGTGGCAGTGAACTCGCACACACAGGCCTTGCAATAGCAGGCCAGAGACATGGTTAAGAGGCTACTTATGTGTGTGGCACAATCAGTGATACAGGCCCTCTGGTAGCATTTAATTTACAGGCCCTGAACACGTAGTGCATTTTACTAGGAACTTATAAGGACGTCAAATATACCAATTGGGGATGAACTAATATTACCATGTTTAAAGGAGAGAGCATATGCACTTTAGCACTGGCTAGCAGTGTTAAAGTGTGCAGAGTCCTAAAATCAGCAAAACAAGTGTCAGAAAAGTGGAGGGAGGCAGGCCAAAAGTTGGGGGATGACCACCCTAAGGCTGTCAGATCTAACAACTATGCTTTTGTGTTTGGTCTCTATCAAATGTGTCTCTGATGTTAAAGCATTCGGGGGCCATATTTACAAGAAAGTGGAACATCAGCTTTGATGTACCACTTTTATTTTGCCCCCCTGAGGCTCCCTACCGACACAATGTTTCTGCCATATTTACAATACGGCACACCATAGCATAGCATAGCATGTTAGGACAATAGCATATAAGATTTTTGACTCTATTGTGGTACCTTGCAGAATTTGCACCATAAATTGTGATGATAACCCTGCAAAGTAATGGAAGGCCCATTGAAAGTAATGGGTGCATCATTGTATAGCCTTCCTTAACAAGGCATTAAAAATGATGCTAAAAATGGCACAGTGAAATGAAAATTTAACTTCGCCATTTTAACGAGCCTCCCTACATGAGAATGCCCCACTTGCATACATTATACCTGGCGCAGGCATAATTGCGTGCAAAGGGTTACAAATTGATGCAATGCATGCATTGTGCCACTCTGTAAATATGGCCTCATTAACGCAAAATTAGCATAAAAAAATGTTGCAAGTTTGGCACTAAGAGGTGCTAGGGCCTTGTAAATCTGGCCATAGATGTCACCTCTTTCCATTATTCCTCCATAGGAGTTTATTTTCAGGCAAATAGATATTCCAAAACTAATTTTTGTCAATCCATTACCCTGTTTTTCCCTCTCAACCTAAATTATGTATTGACAATTGTTTGAAGACTTATGTTTCATGAACTACAGATCTCAGAAGCTCCTTGTCTTCTAAACTCCTTTTTTCCTTTCAAAAACCCTATAAGCCTGTGTTTGCTCCCCTTCTGTCCGTTGGGTTAGGTGGTCATGTCTTTGGCTGGCATTTTTACTGATTATTTTGCCACCCATTCAGTCAAAGGGGCTATCGCCTCTTGGGCCTTCTGGGCCTTTTGGGTGGGTGCAAGTTTACATGAGATTCTCAGATGTGCAAATTGGTCAAACATTAAAAGGTTTAGAACCTTTTGTTTTAAACCAATTGATCATCTGTTTGAATCTGCCATTTCATTGCTTTGAACAGGCAGAATTTAAGCTTCTTGGTCTTATAATAAAATGTATTGTTCTATTGTGATGCAACTTAGTAGTTCTTTCCCAGGGTTTTCTGGGTAATGAAGTTTTTTCTTAGCTCCTATGTTTATTTAAGCAAGAAAAGAAAGCATAATAGTCACCTCCGCATCTTTAATAAAAGCTAACCTTTTAGGCGTCATGGCTATGAAAATCTCAATTTGTGGCATGTAACATAAAATCATAATGTACATAAAATAAAGACCTCCATACCATTTTTATGACTCCAAGGCATTTTACTACAACATGTTATCAATGATTTTGTTGGTAAAGTGGTTAAGTATGAAAGTATATATCCCTTTTGACCAGAGTTCAAACCCCACCAGGAGAAATTAATATTTATGTTGTTTTACATTTTTTTTATTTTTAGCCAAATGAAAGAGGTCCCATTGTAAATCAACCATTGGGCACTGTCTGGGCGGTTTCTGGCCTATTTAATAATTGCAGTGGATTTTTTAAATTTGTGACATGCTGTGGCATGTGGAAGGGGGAGCAAGGTTTGCAGTGAAAGAAATCCCGTAATTTGTGGAAAGAGAGAAAGGGAGGAAGGGTTATTTGTCTATTAAGTGTGGAAAGCTGGTGTGAATTTGTGGCATGTAACAGATAAATGACAATGAAATAGAAGAGGGACCTCCACAATATTTCCATGATAAAAAGACTTTTAGTAAAACAATTATTGTTCACATAATGATTAGTCCAGTGGGTAATGCCATTGTATATGGGTTTTCCTGTATCAAGGGTTAAAATCCCACCTTTAGAGTTTTTGACTTGTAATGTTTTTCTATGTTTCATTTTCTTTATTTCACTTACACAAAAGAGGGTCCTTTGGAAATCACCCACAAGCACTATTTGCATCACCCACAAACACTATTTGCAGTTAGGCATAAAGCAGCATGTCAGAAATCGGTGACATGCTGTGGCACATGTCATATGAACTGTGACATATGCCACATGCGAGCGTGACATGTGTCACATGCCAGGAATGGGTTTCAACCCTTACTGTACATTTGACTGGTGTGATATGTTCCTCCAAACTGGGAGAAAAAAATGCCTGCTACCTGGTGCCAGCATTCCAATGACTAGCTGCTGAATAAATCTGTCTCTGTTGCCAGGAGTGTCTTGAAGCTGGTAAAAGTAACCATACAGATTGGGGAAAGTTCCACTGTCCCGTTTTTCAGAGACCTCTGCAACTTTCTCAACATCGGTTTTTCCAAACTATTCAGTCAAGTGACGTAGCTACCGGCATTATGGGAAGTGCATGGTGACCTACAAAGCATTTAGTTTCTTCTACTTTTATGCAGCACAAACTCTGTTCGAGGGCATGATTAGAGCGGTTTACATGAGACCCTGAATTACTTTACACAAGGTCCTATTTTATTTTTGTAGTTAAAGAGCAGGGGACAGTGATTTGCCCAGAATCACTGGATGTTGAGCTGACACCGGGCCTCTGCCCGTTTACAATACCCTCTCTTTAACAGCACAGCTAGAATAGAAGTTAATTGTTTTAAGGTGTTCCCAGATGCACTGCCTCAATCTATTCATGCAGCACAGTGGACATTAAAGAACTGTAAGCGGCTGAGGAGACCTTAAGCCAAGTGCCAGCATTGCCTACTTTCTTCTGGACTTTATCACAGCATTGGGGGCGGGGAGGGGCTTGGGTTAAAAATGATTGTAATGATCGGAACAAACGGAGCCATGGAGATTCCCAACATAGAGATTTATTGTAGTAAGGAACCACCCTCAAACTTCCTTGGTGACAGAGAGCTCCAGTCACGAACAACATTTTCCTTGTCGTTCGTTCAAATGAAATTTTCTGAATCGAACGCTTTCCGACATCCTGGTTGGTAAGACGGGAGCGCAGACTAACAGAGTTATCACGTGCCAGTGTCACGAACCGGTATGGATGGAGAATATTACATGCACTTTCCTCTTCCACAAAAAAACAATAGAAAGAGAAATATAGCGAACATAACCTAAGACATTAGCACAAGTTAATGATCTTAACACAAACAAGTAATGCTATGCCGAAATACATGTTATGAAACCTTTCAGAGGTTATCTAAAAAATACATATATTCAACATTTTATAGACTGCTATTATAGAATCTAACACATCTAAAAGTTCATAAGGAACATAAAATAAGTGCTAATATTAACAAGTTACAATAAAAAAGCAACCTTTGACTGAAATTCAGCTATAGCTGTAGGTTTTGCATCGTACATTAGAACTTCTGGGTACTATAGAGAACTTGTTATTACTGTCACCAGAAACATTTTTTGGGGGGTTTACTAACACGTACATCTTTGCTGCCATGATCATCAATGGGAAAGTTGCTTCATGATTGGGTGCCAACAGATGGGGAGTGAAACTTCACAATCTTTGACCCATTAAACCAATGTTTATTGACCATGACAGGAGCAGAAAACTTGGGGTCACCTTTCTTTACATAATCCCGAGCTTGATTTTAACATAATTACCCACTTTTGCAGACATTTTGGGGTTATTTTTCCTTTTGTCATAATAATGTTTTTTGACAGTTTGGGCCTTTGTCACATTTTCTCCAACAAGATAATCTAGACCTTGAAGATCTTATTATTGTTTTCATAATGTGGACATTCACGCAGGTCGAAACTCATTGGCCATTTTCCTACCATGGAGTAGTTTGAACGATGAAACAAGAGTAGACGATTGAGGTGTAGCCCTGTAGAACCACAGCATAGACTGTATAGAAGAATAAAGTTTAACTTTGTTTTGTAGGGCAGAACTTAAACAATCACTTAGAACACAGTTAGAGCGCTCTACAAGGTCATTTGTTTGGGGGTGATATAAAGAAATTTAGAAATTCCTCAACTTTGCTAGAAACAAATTGAACACCATAACAAGAGATTATAAATTCAGGGAAACCCTCTCTCATACAGATATCTCTGTTGAATTATACAACAGCTTTTGATTTGGGTTCACCAATGAATCTAACTACCAGCCTATTGAAGTAATAATCTAAACGTACCAACGCATGTCTTGAGCTGGACAGAAGAGTATTAAATGGACCAACCACATCAATACCAACCTTTACCCACGGTCCTGTGGGCATTAAAGGCAAACCAGAAGTCCTAAGGACTTTAACACTAGTAAAGCATGTAACATAACCATTGACCACATCATCCACTTTCCTGTCCATCTGTAGCCACCAGAATGTGGCTTGCACCCTACGTTTGCTGAATGTCGAACCCAAGTGCACCTCATGAGCCTTCTTTATTATTAGTAGTTTGATGACCTCATGGGGTATCAGTTTGTCAGCTCTCATAATCAACCCACCTAATGGAGACAATTCTTTGTTCGCTTTAAAAAAGATTGAATACTAAGACCCATATTTATACTTTGTTTGTGCCACATTTGAGTCATTTTTTGACACAAAAACAGTGCAAATTTGCAAAATATAATTGTATTTTGTAAGTTTGTGCCGCTTTTGTGTCAAAAAATGATGCAAATTTGGTGCTAAAAAAGGATAAATATGGGCCTAAGTTCCAGCAACTTCTCTTTGGGCCAACCCTCACTGATGTATTTGGAGACAGTCCTCAATATAGGATCGCTGCCAGTGGCAGAAATCCATTCTGCCTCAGAGAATGGGCCTGCATCATCCAGCTCAACAGGAGTAACTAAGCAACTTAGCCGTGGGAAACCTAGATAAATAATCAGGTCGCTCATTTTTACCACTGGGAATGTGTTCTATTTAGAATTGAAACTGAAGTAGGCAGGCTCAGAATCTTGCAATCCTGGGTGTACAATTCTTGACATTTTTCCCACTGAGTATGAAGACAAGGGGTTTGTGGTCTATAGAATGATCTTCGTTCCCCAGAGATATAGGAGAAACTTTTCTGCTGCCCACCTACAGGCCGACAACTCTTTTTCAATCACAGAATAAAGGCATTCTGATTCTCTTAAGACTCTCAAAGCAAACCCTATAGTGTGTTCACCAAACTGGACTTCTGAATAAGAAGTGCACATAAGCCAACATTACTGGCATCAACAGTGAGTATGCACTCAAGTTGTGGATCATACAGTTTAAGTACCTCACCCTTAGATAGCTGAGCCTTTATTCACTCAAAAGCAGAAGCACAATCATTATCCCAACAAAACTCAGTACTAATTTTAAGCAGATTCAAGATCAGCCTTACCCTGGAGGCAAAGTCCTTCATGAGTAAAATTCCCGTAGACCCAGGAAACATTCACATCAATTTTATTAGTGGGTTGAGGGGCATTGAGTATGTTTTGGACTAATCCAGGTGTGGGTCGTGCCCCTGAACTAGAAATCACATGACACAGGTATTCAACTTTTTCTTTAAAAAATCACAATTATCTCTTTTTAACACAACCCCTTGTTGAAAAATGGGCAGAACCTGCCTGAGTGTGGTATCATGTGATTGGCAATCAGGACCAAATATCAGAACATCATCCTGGAAAAAATGGCTACCCTTTTAATGTCTTTTAGTAAGTTTTCCATGACTCTATGGAACACTGATGCAGCAGATGCCAAAATGAAGAGTAACCAACATTATTGATCGGTCCCACATGGTGAGACAAAAGCTGTAAAGTGTGGAGACTCAGGTTAGAGTTTTATTTGGTGGTATGCTGATGCTAGATCTAATTTAGTAAATAACTTAGCCCCTGCAACTTGAGCTAACAGATCATTGATTTTCGGTAAAGGGTGAAAATCAATCCAAATCTCTTTGCTTAAAGCACAAAGGTCTATGCATATCCTAATTTTCCCATTTTTATTTCTCTTTCTAGCAACCACTAGGGGAGAAAGCCAAAGTGATGAATCAATTTGTTTAATGATGCCTGTTTTCATTGATGTATCTAGTTATTTTTCTAAATCCAGATGTACGCTAAATATTAACCCCTCATGTTTTGTTTGATTGGCAAAGCCCATTCCTTACATTTAATTATATGTTTGAAACCCTATATTTTACCAAGTTCACCAGGAAAGACTGAGGGAAACACATTTAACATGTTTTCTACTAATTCAGGATCCCTTATGGCAAGCACTTGTTCTTGCGTGCCAGGTCACAATACTATGTCCAACAGTCCTTGGTAAAACTAACACAGGATATTTAGACCCTTGACAGCTGCATAGACTTTGCCCATAGTAGCTCTCCTTTTCAATTTTAAAATATCTTCAAAGTAACCCACTAATTCAAACTTTCATCCTTCATATGCCACCAGAAATCAGTCAGGAGGTAAAAGCTTTCTATTGTCCCACTTAGCTTGAAATAACTCTCTGGTGATCATCATGATATGTGCACCAGAATCAACTAACAGAGACGTTCCTTGTCTCCAGCACTTAAGTCTACTTAAGGATTAACACAGTCAGAGGGATCCTGCCACTTGAAAACATTGTTAAAACCATGTCATGCATTTCTATGATAGACTCATTTTCTTGTAAGTCCTGTGTCTCGTCCGTGACTACACCAGCATTGGTTTTCTTGTGACTTGAACCATGACATACTTTAGCAAAGTGTCCTACATGAAACATATCTGGCTGGTCATGGTGTGCTCCCTTTTTTGTGACTGACAGTACCACATCTGAAACATGTGTTGGATTGTGAAAAAAAGTTTTGGGGCTACTGTTTTTCGAAAAAGCAATTTCCTTTTTTTGATAAACATTCTCCTTCCTGCTGTAAACAGGACTGACATGTTCTTGCAGTTTGTCTACAATTTCCTTTACCTACCATACTGAGGTTTAAATGCTCTTAGCTATTCTAATTCATTTGATGAGTGTTGGATTCCCCAACGACAACTGTTTTTGACGTATGTTTTTGTCAATGCATTGGCAAATTAATTGGTCTCTAATTAGTTGATCACTGCTATTCTCTAAATCACATTCTGCTATCAATATTCTCAATGCAGATATGTACATGTCTATATATTAATTTGACCATTATGAACTTTTAAAGAATTGATCTCTGAACATAACTAGACTTGGAGGCACATCGAACCTTGTTTCAAGTTTTTTACAGCTTCTTGATATTCATCAAGTTCTTCGTCTTGCTGTATACGAATGCCAGATAAGTGTTTAAGCGTTGCTTTGCCCTCAAACCTAACAAGTATAATAAAAGCCATTTTCTTTCTTTCAGGTCTGAACCTTGTTGCGGCTAAGACACCTAAATAGGTTTCAAAGGCATCAAACCAACGCTTCCATTAGATTGGTGGGTCACCTGGAGTTTCCAGGAACGGTGATGGAGGTGATAGAGGCTGCATACTAAATAAATGATGTAAGAAAAAACAATAATGGTGTGTCCAAGGATCCCACAGAGAAAAAAAGATAGGATATAAAAAAACTGTTACAATTCTCCTTTTACACATGTAGCGCTGAACAATTATTAGTCTCCAGTAAGAGGAATCTAGAATGCTCGACCATTCAAAGTAGGAAATTTGAAGGAAAAAAACACAATATAATTTATGTAGTCTCCTGCTCATGCTGTTGTAGCTTTAAGTTTTATTCACAGCTAAAAAATGTCTCACACACCTGGGTCTGTGTCTCCCACAGGTTAACTTATCCTGTGTATCAATGGCTTTGCCCATTCTCCACAGTCTCCAGCCAGAAATGGAGTTTGAAATAGGGCATGGATTGCTCGCACTTTGAATAAGTTGGGACTATTGGGATTTGAGATTGGGGAAGGACTCCACCCACTCTGAGACTTGAGGAGGTGGCTGTCTTGAAATACGCAAACACGACATGCACAGCGCTCTCACCTCCGATAGTTGCCTGCTTGGAGAGTCGATGTTTTAATGCCTAGCACAAAGAATCTCAGGACTAGTTTGTCAAAATACGGGTACTTCGTGTAGACAGGTACGTGTAGATTCTATGAATGGGTGGTTTCTTCGTTCGTCGCCAAATAAGTTATAATCCCCATAATGAATGTGTGTGCATTTCTTACCTACTCTGCTTCACCGAAACACAGATAAAACATTAGCCCGTCCTTGTTTTACAATTTGCTGGCTGGTACCTATGGTTTAATATTTGCCACTTGAAAATCAAGACTACATGTCCTACAGTACAACCACATCAGGCAGTAACCTATTAATGTGTGACATCACCATTAGTTCTTTCTTTGTCTATAAACTATTTCTGAAAGGGCAGAGTTATAACTGGCACCAAGGACAAACATGACCGCACGCCTGTTTTGGCATACTTAATTGGTAACAAGCAGGTTGCACTTTAACCTATTTGACAGGGTTTAGGCATCTGCTGCAGAAATGTTTGTGTCAAGTAACAATCAAAGCATCTTAACACTAGCAACACAACTCCTAGTGTTAATATGCTTGCTGAGGAGATCTGGGTTTTGTCTAGTTCCAGTTTTGATTCTTCATAAAGTAGCATGGAACTGCAAACATGAAACATGCTGAAGACAAATTTCTATTTTAGGTGGCTATTTCTGTTCAATGGGTTCTTGCTTTTGCCACAGAAATAGTTTGTTACTTGCAGATCAAAAACTGCAATACTTTTAATATAGCACAATGAGGTACAAACTGACATCAAGAAGTAGCATGCAAACATAGAAAACTAGGGGCATATTTAAGAGCCCCTAGCACCACATTAGCACTGCCATAGTATCATTTTTTTTACCCTAAGGCGGCACTACAGTGACATTTTCTCTGTGCCATATTTACAAAGTGGTGCAATGTATGCATAATGCATAATGTATGCAAGGGGGGCATTCCCCTGTTAAAGGGGCTGAAAAAATGGCACGAGGGAATCTAAGAGATTTGCTTGCACAATTTCTTTGGCACTTTTAATCCCTGCTCATAACAGATGTTAAAAGGGGGCTTCCATTATTTATAATGGGCATCTATGTACTTTGCAGGAGTAGCGCCAAAATTCATCAATAACGTAAAATAACGTAAAATCTAATTATGCTATTGCCCCCTACCATGCGCTATGGTGCACTGCATTTTAATGCACACATGGTGGTGGTAGGGGGGGCCCTAATGGGCACAAGGAAAGTGGTGCTGCACTAGCTGCAGCACCACTTTTCTTAAATCTGCCCCCTTTTTTTCAATATTTTGTTATTCCAAGTGTTTCGTTAGGTAGTAGTAAACACTGTGTTAAATTCTGACTTTTATATTTCCAAACATAGTACTATAAACTTATAATGCCTACCAGTATGGATGGTCCTCCGCTTTGTAACCGTCATACAGATGCATATGTCCTTTTACAGCACATACATATCTCTTACATAAATGTGTTGAACTAAATCAAAAACCTGGTTCCAAATTATATGATTTCTTAAGCACTTATGAAGGTATAATCTGAGTGCCCTTGTTTTTCTCCATTCCATTGGTATCTAGATGTTAGGCTCCAGATAGACCCCAAGCAAGATGAGACTTCAACAAAAGAAGGGCTGATGGCCCCATAAGTGAGGGCTTTGTGCGGTGCCTAGCCTGATTTGCTTTATTAATATTAAATGTTGAACTTATTAAGATTTTAATTGTTTGTTTTAACTATTATCATAAATACGAATTATAATATAATTACAAAAGCCAGTAAACATACTAACCTCTGACTTAATTAACACATTATCTGATGTATATCTAATGCTGTTCAATAGTAATTACATTGAACAATAATCAACAAATGTTCCAGAAAAATACACGCTGGTTACATTTTAAAACAAAAATGAAATAAAAACGGAAAACTTGAAATAATCAGTAAATCATCCACAAAAATTAGCAAACACTTTAATCTTTTTGAATGCAAACAATCCTTGTGAAGTAATCAGGTACCAGTTTTGAAATCATCCTCAAATCATCAAGACAAACTCATCTTCTGAAGTCATCAGACACTAATTTTCATGTCATCCTCAAATCATTGGGCACACATTTCTATGCTTTGCTGATGACATCAAGAGCTTGATATGATATGAAAATGACTTCTAATGTAGTTGGAGGATCATCCAATGACTCTAGGATGTCTTCTAAATTAATTCTGTTTGACCTGGGGTAGTTTGTATAGCTGGTGCCTTAGTCTGATCCTCTGGTTTTATCAATAGCTGGCTACACCTGGGCAGAGGCCACAGTGTATAGGCGGTACCCAAGAGCTCCCTAAGTGTCCCCTTCTTGCTGTGTACAAGGTCCTTTTGGAGTGGCTGACATGAACTTTCAGCAGCAGCGGATGGGCACCATTAGGATGGAGAAGAAGTTGAGTGATCTACTGGACTACAGTGTGGTGCGCTATCCTTCTTTGAGGTCTTCTGCTTATTATGGTTTCTCTTGCAAAGTAAAGTGAGCACCCCATCAGCTTGCCCCCGGCACCTCCTCTCTTGTCTACATTGCAACATGTAATTACTTTAGCACTGCCAGGCTCAATTGTTTATTGAGAGGACTGCAGAAGGACCGCCTATCCCAAAGATAAAATAATCTTATTGGCGAACTTGTATTAAATTGTCGTTTTTATTGCATTGGCATTTATGAGTACCTTCTCACTCCTTAAATGATCGAAGCGCAGCATTGCTTTTTCCTGTTTTTTTGCAAGTGCCTAAAACCAACAAAATATAGCGGGCATGAATGCAATCTGCAGCTGTGACACCGCTGTTTAGAAGTCTAAACACAATAGAAGGGTCTTGAATACCAGCCACTGGTAGAACTTGGGGGGGGCTATTGCTGGGTATAACCAAAGGTATGATCACAGCACATCGGGACAGCTGGGGGCCAGGGCTATACTGTCCTCTTGGGGAGGGACGTGGGGGAAGGCGTAAAAGTTCCTTTGGGCACAGAAATGAAAGTGCGTGCACCACGGTGTGTGAGAAAAGGCCTCTTTTTGACATGGTTTGGCCCCTGTTTTTGCCTCATGTATGATGTAGCCTAGAAATTATAGTGCCCATGGCCACTGCTAACCAGGATTCCTGGGCCAGAGCCCTTTCCCTAAAACTGTTGTGATGCATTGGCACAATTTGATGCACCTTTAGCTGCCACTATCCGTTCCTAGTAAAAGGTAGTCAGGGACCCAGGGCATGGGGGTCTAAGGGTAGGCTCCTAAGGGCAGCAGCACTGATTGTGCCACCCTCTAGGGCCATGCATCCAGGTGCATGCAGCACTGCCACTGCAGGCTGAGTGTTCTGGTGCAAACCAAAAATACAAACTCAACATGACACACTGCCTGTTCAGCTTACGCTGCATATACATGGGTGAGACACCATTCTTGCAGGCCGTCCAGCCATAAGTTAGGGTGCACCATATTATATGTGAGAGCATAGCTGCATGAGCAATATGCCCCCAATGTGTCCTTGCCAAACTTGGGACATAGTGAGTGAGCAGAACAGCTATTTTAATACATCTGCTGGACAATGGTCAAAATGAGTTTCCCAGCTACATGAACCCTGGGTTGTTTGTTCTCAAACAACTCAGAATGATAAATCCAACCTGGTACCAGTATTGGATGTATCCCTAAAAGTACCCAGGGGTCACCATAGAGGTACCCCTGCAAAGGCTAACTACTCTGGCATGGTACATCCAGCTTGCCACCTCCAGACACCCAATCTACAATCCTTGGGAGAGAGAACCGGCTCTCTGGTATGTAGAACAATATCCTTCCTTGGTGGAGGTGCTTACACCCCCTACCTCAGGAATGTGCAATGTCCTTGCAGCAAGCTTCAAAACGCTTACCACCTTCAAAACTCGACCCCTGGGCCTGCTGCTAGCAGCAGATGTCAACCCCTTTGCAAACTCCTTTTTGTGGAGGGTACAAAGGCGGGAAACTACACAAAGGGTAGGAGGAGTGGCCCCATCTTGCATGCCCCACCCCTAAGGTTTTGCCAACGAGGTGGACACTTCTTTTCATTGTCCTCCATCTTAGATGGAAGGAAAATAGCCAATCAGGATTAGGGAAGAACCCAACAATTAGCAATAAGGAGCTGCTGGACAACTGTAAAAACTCTAAAGAACCCCAGAGGACCTCCAGGCTTTGAAAATCATCCAAAAACTGCCTTCAGAGTTGAGATACCACTCTGCAACAAGAAGAAATCAGCAAACCAGTGAGGGTCACTTCACTGACCAGCCGCTGACTATCGAACCGGAAGTGGCAGCTGGAGCCAATGACAAACCAATGACCACAAGGACAATGTGCCCTCCAGTAGTCGAACCGTGCCAATATCCGGGGTATTGATCAACTGACATCGGACACCAGGAAAACCAGCTCGTCTGTGTCTGAAAAAGGACCAGACAGAAGCCCCAATCAAGGAACTTTAGGAACACCCAGAGTGATCCCGTTGTCCTGCAAATCACCCATTAGCTAATTGACCTCCGGATCCAAAAAGCATCTTTGCGCACAGCTCCTGGCTTACCGATTTGCTCTGCACCCATCCGCGCTGTGCCCTGCAACGAAGAACTTGCTGTACCATAAGGGAGTGGACCTGCACCAGCTCAAGAGACCTTTCACCCCTGCTCCCACCGGAACCAGGAATCACACAAACTTCTCCAGCTGATCTAGTGTGCCCACTGACGGCCTCAACCAACCTGCAAAAGAAGAACTTGGTAATTGGTGTTGATTGTAGAAGTTTTTCAAAGGTGACTTTCCATTGATTCCTATTTTGCATATTTAAGCACAAAAGAACAAGTTTTATTAAATTTCAAAAATGCATATCTCAAAAAGTACTTAACCAATTTTGATAATCTTGTTCTGAAAAATTACATAAAAATCTGAAGTGTTTTCATAAATTGGTTTCAAGTTATTCTTTTTTGGTGTGTGAGTTGCAAGATTGATACTGTGAGTACAACAAATGCTTTTCGCGTCTCCAAGATTGGCCTAACTGCTCAACCAACTACCTTAAAAATCAGAGGTGATCTAGATTTTACCTCTGTAAACCAATGTTGGTTGCCTGGACCCCCTGCCCAGTGTACCTAGTTTTGAACTCTACATAGTGGGCCAGCCTCCTACAGTGTGCTCTCCTCTCTGTGAACCATGCAGTAAACAATGGGAGAATAGGTGCCTTCTCTTGACGGATGAACTAGCCCAGCAGTGGTTGATTCCACCTTTAGATGACCTTTGGAATCACCTCCAGTATAACTGGAAGGACACAGGCAGGGCGACCGGAGCATGGGCGAATGCCCTAATTGCTCCATGTTAGAACCAAGCCAAGTGCATAAGGCATGCACTAGCAAGGCTTGCATCCCCATCCTGTCTGTTACTGCACCTC
The DNA here is from genome assembly GCF_031143425.1 of Pleurodeles waltl. NCBI lineage: Eukaryota > Metazoa > Chordata > Amphibia > Caudata > Salamandridae > Pleurodeles > Pleurodeles waltl. Next base: position 931,771,141 of record NC_090436.1, on the reverse strand, counting down.
TTCATGCATAAAATCGTCTCCAACCCAGCCCTTTTGGTTTTCCAGTGGCAGCAGTGGGCTAGGCATAGCCCATCTTACTACAGGCTGGACCACCCCTGGTGGCAGGGCATGCACCCATCAACTTGCTGCCAATAAGTGCCTGCCATGAGTACAGCTGTGAGAAGATTTATTTAACATTTGTGAGTAATGTCTTGATGGTACAAACACATATCGTCTCCATTTCTGAATTTTAATCATGGTTAATATTCAACTAGGAACCATGAACTGTTATTTCAGCTGCAGCTGTTGGTGTGGCAGGTACTTCTGCACCTGCAACTCACATACCCTCCTTGGTGAATGTCACATAGTCACTTTATTACTGATTGCTTACACAGCCCACACCACAAGTGGAATGTACTGTAAGTGCAGACACGTGGGTTGATGCTATTATCTGCCTCCACAGCACTCACTTCATTGACCTTGACATGATAATAGTATGAGTTTTCCCTGTTTCCATTTGAAACTTTGTCCTGTCAGAGGTAGGAGGCTGGCCTGGTTAGTAGTGGATACCTAGGGTACTTACACCTCATACCAGGTCCAGTTATCCCGTTTAGTGAAATGCAGGCAGTGTCTAGAAGCCAGACTGTCTAGAGGTAGCTGTAGGCAATGCAGCCAAGGCTGAACTAGGAGACATGTAAAGCTCTTGCAATACCACTGTAGTCACACAGTACTCACACACAAGAAAGACAATACTCAGTGTTACCAAAAATAAAGGTACTTTATTTTAGTGACACAAGGCCAAAAAAATCTTAGAGGCTATACTCTCTTAGAAGGTAAGTAATACAAACAAAATATACACTAGTAACCAAAATCAGGTACGTACAGTCATAAAATAGTACAAATAGTGCAACACAAACCATATATTAAAATAGTGGAATGCGAAAGTTGGTTTCCCACCTAGGCAAGAGTAGTGTATAGAGGGGCGCTGGGAGTGTTAGAAAAAACCAAAGGTAAGTAAAGTACCCCACCCCAGAGCCCAGGAAAATAGGACTAAAGTACAGCAAGTTTACTCAGAACACACTAGGAGTCGTGGTAAAGGATTATGCAAAAACCAAGCAAGACAATGGATTCCTGGACCTGAAGACCTATGGAGAGATGAGACCAAGTCCAAGACCAGATGAAGAGTCCAGGGAGAACAGGAGACCCTGCTAACCCGGATGAAGGTGCAAAAGAGGAACTACCGGTGAGAACGCAAAATCAGTATTGCACCAAAGAAGACAGATACAGATTCCTGGTTGGTGTAGAAGATGTCCCACACCGGATGGATGAATGCAGTCTGGTTTGCATCATGGGATTCTGCCATTAAGCCTTGGTAAATGCAAAACTCACATGTCGTATAAAATGGCACTGCCCGGGCCCAGGAAAGACCAGGTTGACTCTACCCAAGACAGGGAAGCAGAGGGGGGCTCTCAGCAACTCAGAGAGCCCTCAGAAGACCAGGCAACATGCCCAGGATTCCCACAGCACAGGGACAAAGGAGTTGCAAATTGCAGTATTTGCAGCACCAGAGAACAACTCAGGGAGCTGAGCATCAGAGGATACAGTGCTGGGGAACTGGAATAGGCTATGCACAAAGGAATTCTTGGAAATGAGGAGAAGCCCCAGGAGCTGCAAAGAAAAACAGTGCACAGGGGTAGTGTCTGGCATGGGGAGGCAAGGTCTTACCTCCACCAAATTTGGACAGCTGGACCTTTGGACAGTCAGGGTCACTTCAGTCCACCATCTGTGCTCCAGGATCCACGCTCGCCATCAGGAAAGGGGACCCAGAGTACCAGTCGTTGCTGCAGAGAGGTGTCTGCTGAAGCAGGGAAGTGACTCCATCACTCAAAGGGAGATTCCTGCAGTTATTCTGATGCAGGATGAAGACAGGCAGTCCTCAGAGCATGCACAACCTGGAAACTGTTGTAGTTGCTGGCAGAAGCTTAACTTACATGGTCTCAGAAGTCGTCTTTACTCCTTTGTTGCAGTTTTGTTGAGCTCCTGGAGCAGTCAGCGGTTGATCCATTGGTAGAAGATGAAGTAAAGGATGCAGAGGATTCCTGCTGGAGTCTTGCAATCCGAATCTGAGGAAACACCCACAGGAGAGACCCAACATAGCCCTTAGAGGGGAATTGGTCACCTAACCAGGTATGGACCTATCAGGAGGGGTCTCTGATATCACCTGCTAGCACTGGCCACTTAGATGCTCCCAGAGTTCCCTGACCATCCTGAAAATAAGATGGCAGAACCCAGGGACACTCTGGAGGAGCTCTGGGCACCACCCCTGGGGTGGTGATGGACAAGGGAGTGGTCACTCCCCTTTCCTTTGTCAAGTTTCATGCCCGAGTGGGGACTGAGGGTCCCTGAACCAGTGAAGACTGGATTACACAGGGAGGGCATCATATGTGCCCTTCAAAGCACTTCCAGGCGCTCAGGAGGAAACCCTTCCCATGTCTGTAACACCTATTTCTAAAAGGAAGAGTGTGTAACACCCCCTCCTAAAGGAAATTCATTGTTCTGCTGTCCTGGGATTGAGCTGCGCAAGCCTCAGGAGGACAGAAGCCTGTCTGTGAGGTGGCAGCAGCTGAGGCTGCAGTGAAAACCTCAGCAGGCTGGTATTGCAGCAATGGGGGTTCATGGTGGAGCTCCCAGGGTGCATGGAATTGCCCCCCAATTCCAGAATCAGATTGGGGGTACAATTTCTTAATCCTAGACACCTCACATGGCCATATTGGGAGTTACCATTGTGAAGCTATTTATATGTATTGACCTATATGAAGTGCACACTTATAATGGCGTCCCCGCGCTCACGACATCTGGGAAATTGGTCCTGGGAAATGTGGGGGCACCTCTGCTAGTGCAGGGGTGCCCTCCCACACAGTAAGTTTGCACCTAGCATTCAGGAACAGAAGGTTAGACATATATGTGACTTACAAGTTACCTGGTGCAGTGAAAATGGCTGTGAAATAGTGCTTGCACTATTTCACTCAGGCTGCAATGTGAGTCGTGAAGAAATGTTTGTATGAGCTCCTTATGGGCGGCAAAAGAAATGCTGCAGCCCATAAGGATTTCCTGGAACCCCAATGCCCTATTCACCTAGGTACCATATACTAGGGACTTATTAGGGGGCTCCAGTATGCCAATTTGAAGTGGAATACTGGGTTAGCAGTATGTAAGTACAAATTTGGAATCAGAGAGAGCATAAGCACTGGAGTTCTGGTAAGCAGGACTCCAGTGACACAGTCAAGCCTACTGACAAAAACAGTAAAACATACTGACATGTAGGCCACAAACTATGAGCACTGGGGCCCTGGCTAGCAGGATCCCAGTGAGACAGTAAAAACACACTGACAAACACTGACTAACATGCTAAAAATGGAGGTAAACATGCTAGAAAGAGGCTACTTTCTCACACTAGATACACGGACGTCCCTGCTACAGGAGTTCAAACAGAGATCTGACTGTGTCAGGGTTGCAGAAAGTGGAGTGTTTCTGTTTTGCTTTGTCATCATTGCTCACACTGTTTCACAGGTTTGTGCCTGCAAACTGAGCATGGACCTTGGGGTGCTGTCTTGTGATCGTGGGTGCTCCTTGCGATTTATTACCATGCCATTGTGGGCATGTTTGCTGCAGTTGCGCATGTTTGCTAGAGGAGAGAAGTGTTTGCTACTGGAGGGTAGAGGATATACTTTACAGGGGGCATGCTTACAGGTAGCTACGAAGCAAGCTTTATGGTGCGTGGAATACTGAACGGAATGTGCTAGCTATTGGAAACACATACTAATGATTAGGCATGGTTGCCAGTAAACGGTGGCTTGTGGCAGCGGATGGAGTTTTTGCCAAACTACACACTCTGAGCGGAGTGCAGCATGCCAAAAACTCTGCAAACTCTATCAGCGGAGTAGAGTTGACTACCCACTGATCTTGTAATCGGAGGTGAATCTCTGCCAAACTTCATAAGTGTTGGTGATGCGTCATGATCGAGTCATGCAGCCGGTAATGCAATGTCTTCTGAAGGGGCATTTCAATGGCATCAAAGGAGATATATCTGGTGCGTTCAGGTGCAAGTATACACTGCATCAATTTTAGTAGATACAGCACTTTTTACCCACTTCCAAGGGCACAGGATCGGATTGGCACCACCTGGCATGGCAAGACTTGTAGCAAGCAAAGTCCAGGTGCTGTTGCAGGTCATGTTGGAAGTCTTTTGTGTCCCTGAGACTTCAGAAGAACAAGAGGCAAGCAATAGGCCCTTGGAGTCACTCTGCGTTCAAGTGAGATAGGTCCATTCCTTCCACAGCATGGCACAGAGCAGAAATCTGTAGGGCAGCACAGCAGAAAAGCAGTTCTTCCAGAAAAGCAGTCCAGAGAAGCAGTCCTTGTAGCAGCACAGCAGTACTTCTTGGTGGCAGAGTTCTTCACAGGTCCAGGAGTGTACTGATTTGGTAGGCTCAGATATCCAGTTCTTACACCCAGTTGTGCCTTTGAAGTGGGGATGACTTCAAAGTGGGGTCTTTGAATTGCAGCAAGGTACTCTCTTCCTGCCCTGGCTCCAGGCTCCATACACGGGAAGAAACACTCCCTTGTGTGGGAGCAGAACACTGCTTATTTAGATGTAAGTATCAGCTCCTCACTCCCACTCTGCCCAGGGTGACCCATCAACATGCAGATCGCCACTCAGTCACACCAACCCTTCATTTGTGAGAGGCTGCCTTGAGGGAACGCAGGAAACCAGCTGTCACTCAAGCCCAGATGTATATTAGAGACAGGCTGTAAGCACACAAGGTTATGAGCAGGAAAATGCTAACTTTCTAAAATTCTCATTTTACAAATTGCAATAGCAAATCTGACTTTACCATTAAAGAGGATTTATCATTACAATTCCATAGGTACTAAACATGAGAGGTCTAGTCCTTTTCAAGTAGTAATTACACTTTAATAAATGTAATAAGACATCTCAAATGTTAAACTATGAGAGGGGTAGGCGTAACAGTGCTGAAAAATGACTTTGGGAGTTTTTCACAAATAGGACATGTACAACTTAAAGCATATGTCCTGCCTTTTCATTGCATAGCACCCTGCCGTATGGACTACTTAGGGCCTTCCTTAGGGGTTACTTATATGTAATAAAAAAATTAGGTTCAAGGCTTGGGAAGATGTTATAAGTGTCACATCAACATGGCAGTGTAAACTGCACACAGAGGGTCTGCGATGACAGGCCTGAGACATGTGATAGTGCTACTTACGTGGGAGGCACAATCAGTGCCACAGGCCCACTTGTAGCATTTATTTTACAGGCCCTAAGCACATATAGTGTACTTTACTAGGGAATTATAAGTAAATTAAATATGCCAATTGTGGATACACCAATGTTACCATGTTTTAGGAGAGTGAACGCATGCACTTTAGCATTGATAAGCAGTGGTAAAGTGTCCAGAGTCCTAAGGCACCTAAGGGGGAAAGGGGTGGACGGGCACCTCAGACAAAGTCAGGTAACTGCCCACTGGTTCTGAGGGGGCTCCATGCCCATTTCACCTTGCTGGGGAGTGCAAGAATACAGTCTCTGAGGTGGGGAACTTGCCCACTGCTTCTGGAGGGGGCTCCTTGTACAGCAGTTCCTGAAGGGTGGCCTACGTGCACGCTGCTGGAGGTGAGGGCTGCACCCTCTCAACTGGCGGTGAGGGCTCCATGACCACTGGTTTTCTTATTAAAGTGCTGACTGCATTTATTCATCGAAAACCCAGCTGTGATTATGTGTTGTAACTGTTCCTACTTGACTAGCTACTTACACCATTAAATGAATCACAATGTTCAAACTACTTATGTTTCCTGATTATCATGACAACAAACTAGAGTACCTAAAGTTATCTGGTCATGCTTATTGTGAAGTGTCCAGAACTCTAAAAAAATGAAAGTTATCATTACTGATGAGGTTAGAATGGTATCAAACTTTATACTAACTTTCATTCATCTTATGATAAAAGAGGTCCTCAGAACTCACTATGATGTTATTTTTGGTGGTAACTACTTAATTGTTTTTGGTGACCTTCTACAGGTGACTCCTCTCAAAAAGTCAACCTTTAAAAAAAACTCTTGTTCATGAAGAAACAAAAAAGTAATTTGGGACTATTGGAAATGTTAACATATGGTTCAATATTCAATGCCCTGAGTTCACAGAAAATATTTGACAGGTAGCAGATGGAGAGTATGGGAATATATTAAAAGGCATGAAAACAGGAATAATTAGCAAACAATTGAAGAAAGCTGTTGCTTCGTGCATAATTAGATCTCTATCACCACACAAAAAGACGCCAGCTTCTATTATGTGACATCATATGAAAACTCAGAAACAGATTGTGTGTCGAATGCCAACATTGGATAAGTGCACACAATTTAAACTAGACATGCTTCATATGGAAAAAACAGGAGCTTGTGACTCTTACTAGTATAGATAAAATGGAACATCAAGGTTCAAACTCACCACTATGTCAATCAGTTGTAAAGAAACTTGAATCACTAGAGACACAGTTTCACATTACTGGTTTACAAAAGGCTCTAAACCCATGTAAATATTATAGAATACTATTGTGACAAAATCTGAACTTCAAGGATGGATTAGTGAATGATGCCATGGGGAGTGTAATAGATTTAATTACATATCCCAACAGAACAGAGTAGAAATACATTTTGATTACATTTGATCACATAGTGGAAAGAAAAAACACTGGAAAATGCACTGCCGAATTTCTCCTGGTAAAATATTTCTATGTGAAAAGACAACAGTTTCTTCTGTGTTTAGCCTATACTGTCACCATTCACAAAATTCAATGATTAAGGGCCTCATTTACAAGCTTGCTGCGCCACCGCTGCATCATATGTATCTGACACAACGGTGGTGCTGCACTGTTCCAAATTTAAAAACTGATGCATGGGCCTAATGATTGTAAACCCCTATGTCAGATTATACCTACACCAGGTATAATGAATGCAGGGTAGGCTTTCCCAGGCAAAAGGTCACACAGAACTGACAAAGTGAAATTTACATTTCACTGGATCATTCTGTGACTCAGACATTTACTGCCTGCTCTAAGCAGGTGTAAAATTGACCCAGGGCGTTTTCTAATGAGAGTCTCCTTGCATTGCTGGAGTAGCGTCATCTTTATGACGCTATTCCAGAAATGCATGAGTTTAGGACCAACAGATGCATCAGAATTTCTGACGCATCTGTGAAAACACACCCCATTGAGCTCTCTACTGTGAACACAGGGAATCCATGGAATCATTAGGGGATCTTAAGGAAGTGCACGAAATCTGACGCATCAGTGCCGATGCGTCAGATTCTTGTAAGTGAGGCCCGAAGTTTGGATGCATCAATGTTAAATATAGATCAACAGTCTTTAAAGAAGGAATGCCTTATGTTGCTTTATCACAAATAAGAATAATGTCAGGGTTGTACCTTCTTGATTTCGATGAGAGCAAAGTCAATGCTGACTCATCATGTTTGATAGAGTACAATTGTTTGTGAGTGCTCTATGTGAACATACTACAAAAAATATAGATAAACCTATAGGGTAGCACTAAAGCTATTCTTGTTAACATTTTCCAAAAATGTTAATGTTTGTGTGTTTTCTAACTTAAAACAAAAATGTTTGTACAACAACAACATCTCTTTAAAACAAAAAGGAGAACACTACTGCCTAGGGATGATTTATGATCGTTGAAAAGCTTCTCCTGTGCAGACATACCTGTCTCCGATGAAAAAATTATCTGCTTACATAAGCAGCAAACTAGTGCTTTATAAACATAAGCAAAGCTGTTATATGCTTTAGCACTAAGTACCTGGGCAGGCACAGTATCTCCAGGTTCAAATGAGGTGAAAGCCCCTAAAGAGTTGTCTAGCTCGGTAGCACTAGCTAATTCTGCCTGAGTAAGCTTTTGTGGATGCGTATATGTGAGGAGCTTCCACGTGCCTTTGGTACTCATATGGTATTCTTTGTGTCAACTGACCCCGACTGAAATCCCTCTTGAAAAGTTAACAGATGACTTACTTTGCAGAGATTTTCTTTCCCACCTGACCACATATCTAAAAACTGCCATGCAAGGGAATCTTTGGCAAGCTGAGGTTGCTGAGCTGATGCAACTTCAACCAGCTGCTCATCGGAATATGATGAAGACATTTGTTTGTTGGAAAACAAACAGGGATACATAGCAACCCAAAAAGGCCTATAGTAACATTTAGCATTGAAATAAAGCAAAAAGAATGGAATCTACTCCTTCTAAATAAGGACATTCATATGAAACAATCACAATCATTTCTTGGGATCTTTTTCCTCTCCCTGACCTCTTGTGAATGTCTTGTGAGTGTCTTGTGAGACGTAGAAAAAATACTTCCTTTCTGTCTTCAATGTAACAATACATAAACAATTTTTCTAAGTTACTCAACATCTGTAATGTCTAACATTATTAATATTTACTAGAAAGCACACTGTTCTTAACTTAATTCTAAATGTACAATCTAGCAAGTGGTTTGCTACATCTGAACACGAAGTACAGCCCCCTCAGAGTCCAGGCAGGGTTTTCTGCTTTCAGCTCTGATGAATGCGGTGAGTGTCACCACATTTTTAAAACATTAAAATATTTGTTTTTAATATTATTGACCTTTTTGGGAATATGTCTCAATATGAGACAGATACAAGAACCGAGGAGATGCACAATCCCAACTGAAATATTGTTCCATTACTACGTATAATTTTTTAGAAACATTTTAAAAACTGTAAACCCTTTCCTGGTGTACTACAATAAAAAGCCTTACTTTTCAAAATCATTTCTGCACTTGTGACTTATAATACACTTTTGCGACCTCACAAACACTAAAAAAACAATTAATTAATTTACTTTACTTTACTTTACTTTAAACCCTAGGTATTTCCTGAAAAAAACAAAGGTTAAAGGAACATTATAGTTAGGTGTAATAAAATATGTTTTTGTTTTCATAATTCACTGAAAAAAAAAAACATTAAAATAACATTACAATTAGGTCAATTTGTGATTGACAACATTAATATTTTCAATTTGAAAAAACACAGATTTTCAGAAGGTATAGTTAGCAGCACTAATTATAACTTGTCCCCACTCCATGCATGCTTATTACCTCACATATGGCTTGAATCATGACATGTTCTCTAACATCATTTATGACGTCACTAATGACATCTTAAGTGACACCATTGACTACATCACTGATGACATCATCTAAACTTTACTTTGCCAAATATTGCTCAATAAATAGCTATGGCATTTGAGGCTAGGCAAAAAGTATAAAATAGCTCAGGAGAATATCAGCCAACATTACTGCCACCATATATACAACTCCATTTGCTTTTGAAAACAAGCAATGTGCAACAATGACCCTATAACAGACACTTTGCAGGTAACATTGTTCACATTAACAATCAACTACAGATATCTGGAAAGCCCTCACTGAGTACTGGATTCAATCTGTATCAATTGTTCAGAGCAAACTAAATAATGAATGCCAGTTTCAAAATAAATGCCCTACTACAGACAGCTTTTATCTGTATCAAACTATTGACACTCACTGAACCTACATTGAGAAATTAAGTTGATATCAGTAGGAAACTGTGTACTGTTAACAGTGTTTACTTTATGGAGAGTATTTGCTCTGTACCAGACTGATTGCAAACAGCAAACATCTCAAAAGCACAGGGCATTAAAAAAATCCTACTAAGAACAGTTGTCAAAAAAGACACTTTTTGCTAAAAATAACCAAGATCCGAAGGTGCTAAAGATCATAATACCTGCACCCTTCATACTGTGTTTAAAACTTTACATATAACCCATCTTCTGAAGCAAAACCAGCACAAGTACAAAAGTTAGTACCTGGTGCAGTGTTCTTTGCTAAGTAGAAATTGACATTTTGACATGATTGTTGCTTCAGGGCTCCTTGCAAAAGTTAGTATCTACTACTTAGGATATTTCTCCTGTTGAAACCTTTTTCTGCAGAACCAAAAAATATATGTGGAGCATAATACACACAAAGCAACTGTCACTTGCACATAGTTACTCTTGATTACAAAGATTTATAATGTGGGTAATACCTCTATACACCTATGGTGCTTTAGGAGCACATGCATTTTGTAAGCACTTAAGCCAATTAGCTGGACACAGGCTGCACAAAATTAGGGATAACAGTAATATAATAGTTGCCCACCACTATATAAACTATGAAACACACAAACACACTCATAGGATGATGGCATGAGTGATTCCATTGGTGAGGTCATCATTGATGTCATTTGAGATATCATCAGTGGTGTCATAAATGGTGTCAAAGAATGTGTCATGAGCGATGTTACATGTGAAGTCATAAGCAGTGCTACTAAATATAACTGCTGAATTTCTGTCAATGGGTTCTGTCACCCAGAATCATTTGCAAACCTCAACATTTTGATAAATTCACATTTCTGTGTGAGATCAACACACCAGCACAATTTTCCTAGTACCCAGCGTTCCCCTCTGTCTCCTGATAAAAATTATACCTCTCTTGTCTAGGTGGCAAGCGCCTGTGACAAGGAAGGGCCAAAAACATGTAGGAATTGAGGGAGAACCAAAGCGGGTCCAAAAGGGCAGTTTTGTTTTTTAAACATTATTAGGCTGACAAGTGGGGTAGAATCTTTATCGGTATGGATGCAACAATGCTGGGTGGTAGGAATTTTGTGGATTGCTGCAGATTCCCGAAGGTTCCATCACAAAAATGTAGGGAAAATGCATGATTTCAAAATGTGGAGGTTTTCAGAGCATTGTGGGTAAGAAAAGGTGTTGGATGCATGTGAGGAACACCACCCTGAACTCACCCACATGTTTTGTTTTCATGTGTCTAGGTCTGGTAGGTTATTCTAGGTGGCAGAGTACCAAGGTCCAACAAGTGCAGCCTCTCACCATTTTAAGAGCAATGGATTTAGAAGTTAGCTAAGCTCTCTTGGCCCATATTTAAAATCAAAAACTGAAAGAGTCAAATGTCCTCTTGTTTGCCATGGTGATGAGATGCTTTAGTTTGTAGGGAGGGCTGAAAGAATGTTATCCCCTTCAGTTGGGATCAGGGGTAAATCCCCATCTGCACCCCAGTTTATTTGGGGTGAGGGTATGGTCATACCCCTATTCTATTTTTTAAATAAAAATCTTCCTTGGTGTCTAGTGGGCTTACTGTCCCCTTGAAGGCAAATGGGCCTTACAAACATAGGTCGATCTGCCCCCAAGGGGGTAGAAATGGCCAAAATGAATGCCCCCTAAAGGGGAGCGACTCTTTCCCAAGGGGCCACCCCCAAACAAAGAAACATGCACACACAGAATAATCCCTGGGTGCCTTGTAGTTTCTTCCCCCTCTGGAGGCAAATGGGCCTAATATAAATAGGTCAAACTGCCCCCAAAGGGAGCAGAACCAGCCAAAATGAATGTCCCTCAAAGGGTAGCAACCCTTATCCAAGTGGCCACCCCTAAACAAAACACACACAACATGATCCCTGGTGCCTTGTGGTTTCTGCCTCCCTTAAGGGCAGATGGGCCTAACATAAATAGGCGGATCTGCCCCAAAAGGGGGCGGAAACCACAAAAATGAATGTTCCCAAAGGGTAGTGCCCCTTCTCCCAAGGGGCCGGTCATCCAAAAAAACACACACCACATAATCCCTGGTCCCTAGTTGTTTTTGCCCACCTTGGGGGCAGATGGTCCTCAAAAAAATAGGCCGATCTGCCCCCAAGGGAGGCAGGAATGGCCAAGAGTAATATGCCTCATGGAGAAGCAACCCTTGCGCAAGGGGCCGCCCCCAAGCAAAAAACACGTGCCCACACAATAATCCCCGTTGGCAAGTGGTTTCTGCCCCCCTTGGGGGCTGATAGCCTAATAAAAGTAGGCTGATCTGCCCCCAAAGGGGGCAGAAATGCCCAAAATAAGGGGCATATTAATAAGCCCCAAGCGCCATCTTGCACCACATTAGCGTCATTTAAAAAAAATGCTAATGTGGCCCAACGAGCCCTAAATCCTCGCGTCACATTTACAAAGTGGATCAATGCATGCATTCCACCACTTTGTAACCTTTTGCGCTACATTATGCCTGCACCAGGCATAATGTATGCAAGGGAGGTGTTACCCCGTTACAGGGGGCTGAAAAAATGGTGCAAGGAAATCTAGTAGATTTCCTTGCGGCATTTTTACGGCACTTTTAACGCATGCTCAAAGCAGGCTTTTAAAGGGGTAGTCAATAATTTATCATCATCCCCTATGTACTCTGCAGGAGTAGAGCCAATATTTTGGTGCTACTCCTGCAGAGCACAACAACAGCGTCATGAAAAATGAGGCTATTGCCCCCTACCCTGTGCCATGGTATTCCGTATTTTAAATACGGAGTACACATGGTGGCGGTAGGGGGCGGTAAAGTGTGCTAGAAAAGTGGCGCTTCACACAGTGTCCTCCTAAGGGGAGCAACTCCTTCCCCAAACAAAACACACACATACACACACACAACAATCCCTGATGTCTAAGTGGTTTTCTGCCATCCTTGGGGGCAGATGGGCCTTATAAAAATAGAATGGGGCAGAAATGGCCAACAGTAATGTGCCCCAATGGGGAGCAACCCTTGCCTAAGAGGAAGCTCCCCTTATGTGAAATAAAAAAGAAAAAACAAAATCCCTGGTGTCTAGTGCATCAGGAATGCTCAAAGAGACATCGGAGGAAAGGAAAAGCCTTTCCTTTCCTCCAATGCCACTCTAACCTCCGCCTTCTTCCTCCCCGAGGAGATACTCATTGGTTTCTCTGAGGACGAGCTCGAAGCATAGCTTCTGGGACATCAGGGATAACCTCTGATGACCTCAGTGCGGGGTGCATGCTGACATCATCAGATGTCACAGGAGGCTGGGGGGTGGCAACAGAAGCATTTCTGCTGCAATCCGGGCCGGATGGTGTGGGTGGGTGGCCCAGGGGAGGAGCACTAGCGCTCACCCAGTGGGTCATTCCCTGGACGTTACTGTTACGTCTATGGCACAGAATGGGTTAAAAACCAAGAAGCAGGTTTAATAGGGCCTAGCACCATCTTAAGACACATTAGCGTTATTTTTTTTTACTCTAATGTGGCATTAGATGACCAAAAAAGCTGTGCCATAGTAACAAAGTGGTGCAATGAGTGCATTGTGCCACTTTGTAACCCCTTGCACCACATTATGCCTGAGCCAGGCATAATGTATGCAAGGAGGGCGTTCCCCATTCGAGGGGCTTCAAAAATGGGCAAAGAAATCTAAGAGATTGCTTTGTGTACCTTTGGCGCTAACCCTGAACAGTACATCAATAGTGTCAGCAATTTTGACGCTATTGCCCCCTACCCTGCACCATGGTGGGATGTATTTTAAATAAGGCACACACATGGTGGTGGTAGGGGGCGCAAGGGGCCACAAGAAAATTGAGGCTACACGTAATGTAGCACCACCTTTCTTAAATGTGGTCCTGGAGGTTACAGGTACGTTATAGTTAGGCTTACATTTTAAATGTCCAAAACCATACAAATTCACCAGTTATGGTTATAGTTATCTGAATTAACAATAACTCGTGCTCCAAGTTAACTATAACTCGCGCCCTTGCCATGCATATTTTTTTTGCCAAACATTTTACTGCAAATATTACAGTGATATCATCTATGATGTTATCAAAGATGTCATGAGTGCTGTCATTTGTGTGGTAATTAGCAGTGCATGGTGAGAATGCAAGTTAAAGTTACCCTTGGGCACGAGTTATAGTTACTTGAGATAACTCTTGCTATAACTCGTAGATTTCTACGGTGTTGTACGTTTAAAATGTCTAACTATAACGTCCCTGTAACCTTTGGTTTTTAAGTGAATTTCTGTTTTTTTTCAAATTCTATTTCTTAACTATATCGTCCCTGTAACCTTTTTTTTCAGTGAATTTCTATGGCTTTTTAAATTTTCATTACTACACGCGAATTCAACCACTGCCCTGCACGGCCTTCAGCTGTGTGCAGCTGTGGTTAGCCACATGGCCTTCATTCATGCCTGGCAGGGGTTTCCTGCAAGACCTGGCCTGTAGCCAGACCCAGTGGCCAAACCCCTAACCATAAAACTCCATGCTGTGCATGACCATTTGGCTGTACACTGTGGAATTTGGCTGTGGCATCTCTGGGTGTCAAAAGAGATGTGAAAGGGTGTATTTGGGTGTGAAAGTGGCTGTGAGAGTGTCTGTCCGGGTGTGAGAGTGCGTATATCAGTGTTTTAGTGGGTGCATCAGTGTGTGTGTGGATCTGTTAGTGGGTGCATGAGCCTGTCAGTGGGTCTCTGAGTGAGTGTGCGAGAGTCTGAGTGGGTGTGTAAGGGGGTGCGTGAGTGTCTGAGTAGGTCTAAGGGGGGTGGTGAGTGTCTCAATGGGTCTGTGAGCAGGTACTTAAGGATCTGTGTGGGTGTGTGAGTGGGAGAAGGAGATTAAAAGAGAGAGAGAAAGAGAGAGAGAGAAAAGGAGTGTGAGGGAAAGAGATAGAGATAAAAAGGCCCATATTTATGAGAAGTTAGCATCACTTTAGCGTAATTTCTTTTACGCTAAAGTGGTGCTAACTTAACTCCATATTTACATTTTGACGCTACACCCATCTAGCATGAACATTTTGGAATTAACACCATTTTAAGGGAGCACCATTGAAACAATGAGATGCAAGGTAGGCGTTCCCGTCCTAAAAATGACGCTAGCCTCCTAGCACCATATTTACCTCCTGACGCACACCTAGATAGCAGACCCAGAAAATGACGCTAAGCCTGACTAGCGTCAGAATTTAATGCCTGGTAGGACCAGATGTTAAAGTGCAGTTAGGCACATTTTCAAAGGAAAACATAATGGATTCCACCATGGTGTCCCTATTTTGGGCACATCGATACCCACTCCAACCCCAGCATTTCCCCCACCCACAGGGACACTGCTGGAGGAGGGAGCCCATCCCAGGTAAGTTTAGGTAAGTATATGTTTTTTACTGTTAAGTGCAACTCAGGACCACTTGCTTGTAGCCCCCTGGCTGGTACTGGATCTGTTTGGGTGGTCATGAGGCCCCGGGTTCCAGTGCTGGGTATTGGGGCTGTGATAATAACTCCTGTGTATACTGAGACAGGAGTCATTTTTCAGCTGCTGGGCATAAAAAATGACGCTAGGCTGACTAGCAGCATATATTTTGCTGTTAATATGCCTAGCACAATTTTTTGTACTAAAATCCAGCCCCGGATAATGTCACTTTTCATGACGCTAGCCATTCCTTTGCACCATTGTGTGTCATTTAATAAATATGGCAGACTGATGACTCTAAGGAATTGCATTAGCTCGCGCAAACATTTTAGATGCACAACTGTGCTAGCGCAGCTGCGCATCATTTTTCATAAATCTGGGCCAAAGTTTTTTAGGCTTTGATCGATGATATATTGTCAACATCAGGACAGTGCTCGCTCTACGGGCGACAAAAATGCAAAAACCCAGTCTTTATGCAAGAACATAATTCATGCATTGTATTTATATGCAGTATGTTAACCTTTTGCATTGCAGAGTTTAACCTTGAAAAAAACTATTAATGATGTTTGCAATAACTGTTCATTTGCAAGGTATTGCTGCAGGCTTACTGAGTGTGTTAGGGGGTGGTCCCTTTCTAGGACCTTCTAGAAGCTTTCCCTGCAGCATGACTGGGTGTGGTTTGTGGGCTGGGCTTGACTCTATATAAAGGAGCCAGCCCAGCTCCACATGCTCACTATTCAGAGGTCCCGGTGCAGAGCAGTAGTAACTTTCTGAGCTCCTGTTCCGGAGGCCTACTTTGATATTCCAGGCCTGCCCTCATTATATTGGTGATCCTTGAGCAGGGCGGTAAGGCGGAGGTCGGGCTGGGCCCCTGACCCCCGTTCTCAAAGACATTTGAGTTTTGGGCCTAGTTGTGAAACTCTCTGTGTGCGTGAGTGTGATTTCATGGCATTTGCATATTCTTTTCCGAATCGGCAGAGTGCACGATTCATTTCTGACATGTAACCCTTGACATTTAGATCGCAACAGTGTGCGCAATCATTTCATGGCATTTGCATATTCTTGTCCGAATGGGCAGAGTGCGTGATTCATTTCGGACATGTAACCCTTGGCATTCAGATCGGCAACAGTGTGCGCAATCATTTCATGGCATTTGCATATTCTTGTCCGAATCGGCAGAGTGCGTGATACATTTCTGACATGTAACCCTTGGCATTCAGATCGGCAAACCGTGTGCGCAATCATTTCATTGGCTTTGCATATTCTTGTTCAAATCAGCAACAGTGTGCGCGATTCAAATCTGGCATAAAACTCGTGGCTTTTGGATCGGCAGTGTGCACGATTATTTACTGACATTTGCATTGTGTATTTCGAATCGGCAACAGTGTGCGCGATTCAGTCCGTAGCATAAAACTCTGTTTTTTTGGGATCCGCAGTGTGTGCGATCATTTCCTAACATTTGCATCATGTATTTTGAATCGGCAACAGTGTGCCCGATTCAACCCTGGCGTAAAATGCTTGGCTTTTAGATCGGCAGTGTGCACAATCATTTCATGAAATTAAAAACTTTGGTGTGCCGTGTTTGTTGAGGTGCACACATATATCCTGAGCTTTTGAATTTCATTGAAACACTTAATTCAAAGTGCGACATTCTTTGTGCATATTAAGTTCCTAGTACAGTTCCTGTTGTTTCCAGGGAATGTTCAGATAGCCTTTGTCCTCATGTAAAAATGCAATGTTTATTCTGAAACATTATTGAAGAAGGTTCTTGTATTCTAGACAGTATGTGATATTTCCTGAAAAGCTCATATGAAACATTGTAATAACCCATTCTTGATTTTTCCAGGTACCTAGATTTCTTGAGGTCTAGTTATAGTCATTTCTCAGGTTGTCCATGATTACAGTATAAGAACTCTTAGAACCATAGTCCATTGAAAGTCAATTTGATTATATCTTGACATTGTGTTGTTTAACCTCTTGCTTCCTACAGGTCTCCTTCCCATCTGTTCCCTACCTAATCCCCTTTTCCCCCACTTGGACTCTCTCAGGCTCTGTGGTATATCTATTGGAGCTTTGGAGCTGTCTAGTGGTGAACATGTTTGGAACATGCGCAGGCCACGAGGATCTGGTCCCCCTGACATATTTTTAGTATGAAATATTTCTGCACA
This sequence comes from Pleurodeles waltl, assembly GCF_031143425.1. Lineage (NCBI taxonomy): Eukaryota > Metazoa > Chordata > Amphibia > Caudata > Salamandridae > Pleurodeles > Pleurodeles waltl. The sequence goes on along the minus strand of NC_090436.1, from coordinate 931,753,892 downwards.
AATTGAAAAGAAAAATGTATTTGTCAATTGAAAAGAGTAAGATAACAGTTCAGTATAAGTCTTAAACATTTAAATAAAAGAAAATAAAGGAGGGAAATCATCAGGGATACACCTGGACTTAAACTGTTGATGCTCAGTGAGAATGTCTGTGACCTTCACACTTGAGATACTGTTTTTTTTAAAAAAAAAAAAATGTGTGCCTTTTATGGGCTATCTTGGACTGTGGGAGTGGGATGACCTCAAGGCCTCCCCCGTAGTTCCTGCTTTTTTTAATGATGTTTGGCCCCTTATGGGCTCTCTGGGACCGTGGAGGGGAGCTTCAAGGTTTCCCCTGCAGTTTAATTGCTCCAGCAATCAAAGAACCACTTTAAATAGCAGCACAGTGGTTGCTGGAGCAAAGCTTTCATCTATTTGCCTTGCTCGCATACCCAGAGGTGAAAACTCTGCTTTTTAGACAGCGTGACCTGTTTGACTGGCCCCTCTGTCTAAAAGCGGAGTGTTTGCTGTGACTTGGCTGCACCTGTCATAGCTCTAGCCAAGCCACAGCAAACAGCTGTGTCACTGGAGAGGGCACCCCAGGGCCCAGCAGGAGCCAGCACGCGGAGGGTGGCAGTCCATAGGACTTCTTGATGGGGCTGTGTGTCCCCCATCCAATAAGTATGGCCAAGGGGAGGTGGTGGTCCCCTGGGCTGAAACAGGCCCTCTTTCTGTTTTTTCATGTTGCCCCACAAAGGTGGTCATCCTTGGACCTGCGGGGAGGTAAAGGGGGCTGCGTGGCACACTGCACCTAATTTGATCAATGCCCCAGTGATGTGGTGATCATTGGGGCTGCAGGGGGGGGTGCAGTCCCCATACATAATTACAGCTTTGTTCTGGGGGAATGACGTCCCTGAGGCTGTCGGGGGGAGGGATGCACGGTCCTCCCACACCAATTGACATCAATGCCCTGGGCAGGTGTTTTTTTACTGGGGCTGTGGGTGAGACCAACAGACCTTCCCATGGCAACAATTAATTTAGCCCCAGAGAGGTGGTGGTCCCCGGGTTGTGGGGGAGCCGCACAGTCCCCCACATATAATCAGAGCTTTACCCTGGGGAAGTGATGGTCCCTGGGTCAGCGGGGGCCAGGTACCCTCCGCACTCCTATTAAAGAATGCCTCTAGGACCTGCCCCATAGGGCGGCTCAAAAAAGAAGTGCTTTCACCTGACCCACTGCAAATCTAGTCAAAATTTAAAAGAAAATGCCTTTTAGCGCCCACCACGAGAGCTAAAGGCTCAGAGTGTCTGTTTTAAAAAAAATAATCTGGGACCCAGCTGCCAAGTCCCAAGATGGCTGCCAACACTTCCTGGTTGAAGTGTTGGCAGCGAACTAGACCTCAGCACGAGATCAGGTGAGGTCGCAAATCCACTGCATCCCTATATATACAAATGTGTTTTCCCCTTAATTTCAGAACAGATTTACACCTAAACAACAAAATAATGTTGTCTGGACCAGGACCTACCTTTCCACCAAATTTGGTGTTATTCCGTAAGTTTCAGCACTATCATTTTTCTATTTTTCCTGTGGAAAAATGAATGGCGAAAAAGTGTTTGGGGACCACGTCTTTTTATCGACCCCCACCAGACGGATCACCCAAAACGTTTCCAGACAGCAGCTCAAGTGAGCGTTGTATTTTCTTGGAAAAGTTTGTGAAGATTCATTAAGTGGTGCCAAAGTTATTAGCAAAACAAAAGCACTCTTTCTATAGAAACTTGGATCTAACTATAACTACCTAGTGGTGACTGCCACTAGGTAAGATATATATATATATATATATATATATATATATATATATATATATATATATATATATATGTGTGTGTGTGTTTTTTATATATATATATACATACATATATATATATATATATATACACATATACATATATATATATTCAACACAAGACTCTCTGATCTGATTCAGGGGGCCACCCAACCCTAGCATGGCGTCTTTCAGTGAGCAGGAAGAGAGCAACCTGCTTAAGACATCAAATGCAACAAAAGAACTGAAGCCTGACTGTGGAGGGAGTTTGTCCTTTATTAATAATCAAGTGGCTTGGCTTAATTACTTCCAGACACGTTTTGGCTGATCAACAGCCTTAATCATTGGCAAGAGTCAGCACTGAAATCTATTAAATGAACGCTTAATGGTATTGTAGTCTACAGATCCTCCATTTACCATAATGGATCAGGGAAGTAATGGGAATCCTGTATAAACTACAGATGATATTCCAGTTCCTTCATTTCTCGCATTGGCACATACAGTTATCATTCATAATTTCTGCAGTTATATTCATTATTGTGCTTCCCATTGTGTAAGTTAAAATTAACATTTTTGGATTCAACAGGTTAACACCAGTACTCACAGTCCGTAATTGCTGTAGTCCATATTTTTAATCATCCACAAAGTGCCATTACTCTTGCTAAGCATGTCACTGATAGCAAGTGATGTTAGACGTCCTACGTTGACCATAGCCTGCCTGTCAAAATAAGTATATCTCAAGCATATATATATATATATATATACATATATATATATATATATATATAGTATATATAGATGTAGATATAGACGTAGATATAGATGTAGATACAGATATAGAATGAGCAGTGACAGCAGAGCTCAGCCTATTCAGGTGTAAGTGAGGATGTGGTTAGCTCCACCGCTGCATGAAGTCAGTTAATGGCCCATTCAGGCTCTGCTAATCCCTCTATTGTGTGACTTCATGGGGTGAATTCAGAAAGTCTCAACTGTCAGTTACATCAAATAATATGACCTTAGGCTGGCTGCAAACACAGAGGGCTAAAGGCAGGAAAATGCCAACATTCTGAACATTACATTTTCATACTTCTAATGATAGATCCAACTTTACTATTACTGAATGTCTTATTACCATTAATTAATGTCCATTGACACCAAACATGATATCTGCCACCTCTGGTTTAGGAATTGCAACTTATTAAAGATAATAAAGAATCCCTACTGTTATCCTATGGGATGGGTAGGCATCACAGTAGTGAAAAATGAACTTGGGAATTCTTCACTTCTAGCACATGTAAAATTGTAAAGTACATTTCCTACCTTTAAATTACACAACACCCTGCACTATGGGTTCCCTAAGGCCTACCTTAGGACTGAATTATATCTAAGAAAAAGGGAGTTTAGGGTTTGCTAAAGGGTTTTAAGTGCCAAGCTGGCATGGTAGTGGGGCACAGGGACAAGTTTTAAGGTGCTACTTAAGTGGGTGGCACAATAAGTGCTGCAGGTCCACTGACGGCATCTAATTAATAGGTCCTGGGTATGTGGTATACCAGAGATTTACAAGTAAATTAAGTATCACAATCAGCTATAGGCCAATCAAACCATGTTTAAGGGAGAGAGAACAAGCACTTTAGCAGTAGTTAGCAGTGGTAAAATGCACACAGTACTATGGCCAGCAAACAAAAATCCATCAAAAATATTGGGGGTGAACCTGTAGAGAGGGTCAGTTCCAACAAGTAGATTATGGAAATGTCTACTACTTCAGAATCCATGCTCATGTTCTACACCAACTCCAAACCACCCAGAATGCTGCCACCAGACTAATTTTGAAAATGCAGCAAAATAACCATATCTCTCCACATCTCAACAATCTCCACTGGCTTCCAGTCCAGGAAAGATATAAGCGTAAGATACTCACCCATGCCTACAGAGCTCTCCACAACACCAGTCTAGCATACCTCAACTGCCTCCTCAGCTTCTACCAACCCATCAGATACCTTTGATCTACAATGCAGGCAGGAGCACACCTCCACTGCATTATGAAGACAGTGAGCGGAGTATGTTTCTTCTCATACCTCACAGTCAGGTCCAGGGACAACCTCCAGCTATACCTCAGAACCTTCCCATGGACTTTTAAACGAACCTCAAGACATGGTTCTTCCAAACAAAGCAGGCACTATCTGCTCCCCCGCCCAGGCCTGACTTTCTTAGTGCCTGGATACCCTCACAGGTGAATAGCTTCGCTCTACAAATCCAAATTATATAATATACCATAAGATCTTTAGACACAGCTACAACTCAAACCACTGAAAGGATTTACACCACATTTTGTAATTTGTTGTAAATTTATTCAGCTTCTTTTTAAGCAATTAATGTTAAAAAAAATGGTATTTATAACACTGCAGAGGATGAGGGGAGTCAACATATCTCATCCTGAGATCTGATTGGCTGTGATCACCTCAACCAGGATGTGCTGGCAGACATCATAGCACTCAAGACTCAGTCCAGAGTCCTAAAATACACAAACAAGTGGTAGGGAATGTGTCTCCTGACTACACTACGCCTGGGGCCTGGAGGCAAAAGTGAGCCATGAATCTGCAGCAAGGGTTTAAAAAAAAAAAAAACAAGCATGGGCTCCTGCGCTTGTTTTATTAATCCCTAGGGGGTGGGCCCTTATTAAGGCCAGTCTGGCCCCATCCACAAGGCTGCCGTATTAATAAAGGGAAGAGAGTTATGCTATCCCCTCCCTGAGCCTAATATGGCCCCAGGGGCCCCAACCCCCAGAGTTGAAATGCCTAAAAAAGGGCGGTGGCTCCCTCTGTGAGCCAAGAAAGGTCCTGAGGATCCCATTCCCTGGGCTGAGTAAATGCAATTTGAGAGGGGGTAGGTGGCCCCCTCGTGAAGCATATTTTTGCCTTAAAGACGCTATCTTCCGGGCCATCGTGTATAAAAAAGGGGAAGGGACTGTGTGGCCCTCCTCCCTGAGCCTTAAAAAGGCCCTGGGAAATCCATCACTCATGGCCGACTCATTTACTGTGTCCCAGAAAGCCCACCCTGGTACACAGCAGCACGGGCATGGAAACATGTGCTTGCACCGCATTTTCGAATCCCCCACCAAATTGAAGCAAACACAAAGTCTACTACCAGTTGGCAGAAGCTTTAAAAAGGCTGGGAGCAGACTTTTGATCTGTTTTCCTGTCCGCACTGTGCTGCAGGAAAGCAGATCATATATTCCTCCTGCTCAGACAAAGCAGCATATATGCAGCTGCTCCCTCTGGAGGGGACCAATGCTGGCTGTTGCACCAAGTTGGGAGCTGTCTGGGGACACACAGGCATGGGGCTCCCCCCCACAGTCCCCATCATTGTGCTTGATGGGTGCCCTGGTTGGGCACCATGGTACCCAACTATAACTGATGTGAGCTCCAGAAAATTGGGTCCCCAGGGCAATAATAAGCTTATGGAGACCACTTTTTATATATATTCCAGCCAAAGGGGATGGGGTCCCTGGGGCCTAATTCAGCTCTTGGAGAAGGACTGCACCCCCTTTTATTATTTACTATGCCCTAGGAACCTAGGGTCCTAATAATGCTCAAGGAGGCAAACCTTTAAAATAGGACAGAGCCCCAGGGCTTGGGATCCCCGGGGCCTATTAAGGCTCAAGGAGGGGGAGGGAACTTTAATATATATATATATATTGTCCACAGGAATGGGTTCCCTGGCCTAACAAGACTTGGAGAGGGAGGCTCCATGGCCCCCTATCCTATTGTATTGGCTTTTATTGACTTTGGTCCTGGGGGTTGGGGTCACTGTCACCTGGCTCAGGTGGGGGACCTATAGGGCCCCTCCCCTTTAATTTCTGCCCTGGGGTATAGGGTCCCCAAGGCCTATTATGGTTCAAAGAGAGTGGCCATGCAGCACCTCTTCCATTCTTTGTTGAATCTGGCCCCATGGGATGGGGTTGCCCGGGTCTCTTAAGGCTTGGGGAGGGAGGCTTCATGCTTCCTCACTTGATATATGTATTTTAGCCCCTGGGAATGGGAATGGGGTCCCCGGGTCCAAAGGCCAGGGCCCCCGGGTCTAAAGGCCAACACTACACCACGTCGCCAAAGGCTGTTGTGTTGTGGAGTTGGCTGCCACCTGGGATTTGTCCGCAAGTCCATGCCACAGGCCAGGCCCTGTGACCAACCCCCACAATGCACAGCTGAAGACCCTGCAAAGCATAGGGTTGGCTGTCTTTGATGGGCTTGATATGAGAATGTTGTCCTGACCATCTAATCTGCCTAGATTCGTGGCTTTCTGATCTCCTGTTTTTTGACCTTTTATTGTGGGGAGCCTCATAACCTGTGACTCACCCACGGTAAACTCATGATAAAATGGACTGCACTTGTTTACCACTAGCTGTGTGCCTTTAAAGATAAGGCTGCTGCGACAATACAAGGGTAAGATACACTTAGCTAGTTACACATGAACACGTGTGCGCATGCATATGCACACATCTGAGGGTTGCACATGGGAGACTCCTCTCATGAGCAGCCTAGGAACTGCACAGAGGTAGGTACATTCCTATGGCCTTAGGGCACAGCTTCTGTTGCCTTTGGTCTACAGACTCCAGAGTAACAACACTGTACACTGTCACCTGTGTAAAAAAAACGTTCTGTAAAGTTCTAAAGCATATTTGTATAGTGAATGGGTCATCCAGGAATGTCAAATTTCTCTGACTCAGCTCAGGATCAGAGCCCAGGCCTATTGTGAACCTACTGAGGTGGGTTAAATACTTTTCTCTCCAGCTGCAGGAACAAAGGCCTCCCCTATCTAAGGGACAAAAAACAGTGCATGAGTCATTTCTGAAGGAAGAAGCGAGTCAGCTGTCATCCTGTGCCAGGAGGAGGGCTTGCCCCAGGCCTCTCAACAAAAGAGGGATACCAGATCCCCGGAGCCAAACCTGGAGGAGGGTTCCTTTGAAAATCTGCTGGAGAAGGCCGTGTCAGTGATGTTAACAAGGGGTGGAGCTGAGACCCCCAGAGTACATGTGATAAGTGACTCCTGGGTGGCTCCTTCTTGAGCTATCCCAGAAGACTGAGCAGGGAGGTTGGGACAGGGTGGTGAGATGATATGGCATATCAGGATAGAACAGAGGCACTCCTGGACACACCTGGATACTTCAAAGGTCCTGTGCATGAAGAGAGCTCTCTCTTGTCTGTACTTTTCTGTGGAACACTGCAACTAGGAGTTGCCATCAAGGACAATTGGAAGGAGAAAACCCTGACTGCCCTATGCCCCAGGACTCTGACTCTGATTGACCCCAGGAACAATGGCACTCCCCAAGACCAGGGAAACTGGTACTTTTACACCCATTGAGGACCAGTTGGGAGAAAGACTAGGCTTCTGCAGCACAAGGAGGAAGTGCAGGCCAGAGAGACAGCTAAGTGAAAGGCTGGAACTGGGAGAGTGGTATCCCCACCAACATGGAGAAAAAGTGTGAGGGAAGCTGCAGGACCAGCGAAGCCTCTCCCAAAAAAGAATTACAAGAGTCCCTACACTAAGTTGGATCGGAATCTGAACAGATAACCTCCGAAGGATTTCTTAGCAGTTTTAAGCACTCCCAGGCTGGATTTTGTGATTTACAGATGGGAGTGCTACGCCCTCTAGGGGATGAAACCCCTTGTTTTGCTTCACTAATGACTGAGCTGAAACACTCATACACTGACAGAAATCTCCGGAATGTGCTTCTTAGTCTAAAGAAGACATTTATTAAATCACTTTGCAAGGTTTGTAAAGGATATTAGCATGCTGAAAGCACACGTTTAAATTTGGTCACAGCAATAAAATGAAAACATGTACAAATGATTTTCCACTTCCATATAAATAGAAAATAAATACATGCAAAGTTACAAATACCTATATTGACATATATATTCATACACAATGCAAAGCGAATAATTAGTAAAAATTCATCATCATGGGGCCTATCTGGTGCTTCATCCTTTTCATGCCAGCAAGTCATTGACCGTTGTTCGACTGCAACAAGAAAGAGCGATCTACCCTCATGGGAAATATATCAGGCATTTAACATCTCAATCCTGATTGAGGTCTCTGAATCTCCCTGGGTCTCTTATATACTTTTAACAAACATGAGAGGAGGATTCTATAAACTCCCTCCTACTCCATACGTTTATTTTTCACAAAATGCTGGTTTCTTTAGGTCAATTTTGAAAAGAACATGTCGGGAATTGGCCAAAATCCCACGGTGTCATCTATAAAAAAAAAACGTTCCCTGCCATCTTAGCACGTTCTTATCAGCCTAAGCCCTTGGTGCGAAAGAACACGCAGAATAAAATCATGAGCAAGAAACACATTAAATCATGGAAAAATTCTTGCAGCTTTTAACGTGGCGGTGGCTAATGCTAAAATAAAGTCAATAGACATATGAAGCTGGTGGTCACTAATGTGACGGTGTGCTGCTAGGTTAAGTGCAACGTGGAGTCAGTGGTCAAAACACAAATATCATTACACCCCTGTAGCCTGAAGTGGTCTAATATGAGATTTCATGTTTGCAAACAAACCATAGGGTTGAAAGGTGGTAATTGTGCATTGTGCTATGATTACAAATGTGATGCCTCTTAGGGGCTATGCTAAATTGCCTTATATTATGAAAAAGGTTATTTAAAATGTATGTTGCAAACACCCCCTAGGGGTGAAGTGATATAATTGCTCAAGTTGTGATTATAAATGTGATATTTGGATTGCTTTATTCATTTCTAAAAGTAATGTTGCATTCACCAATAACCAAGACATGCTTAGACCCTTTCCTTTATTAATGTTTTAATGAAATAGTGACACTAACAACCATTCATATGCAAAGTATGCATGTTTAATTGGCAGGGTTAAATATGTTACTTCACATTGGTATTCAAGTATGGCATTTAGTGCAAGTAATGGTTTTGACATGTGATTGTTGATGTAGTTCTCTTTTTGGGAGGGGCAAGAGTGAAACATTTCCATCCGTTTATGTATATTTGCAAATTGCTGCTTGGTATTGAGTAGTTTGTGTGTGAGTAATAAATGTACTTTTTGCTTTTTCAAAAGAAAAAGCACAGACTGGACAATCATTTATTGAGTGCTATTAGTGCACATCTGTAAATGGTTATTGCTAGCCTACACCACCTCCCTGCTCTGCTTTTCTACCTTGTGAGAGTCAAGCGCTGCAATCGGGTGTTTGGTTGCCAGTGGAGGAGAAATGTGGACCAATTACTTGTGCCAACCACACAACTAACAACCCATTTTCTTACAGTTGGCCAAAGGGCCTGGCAACAGGCCAATGCCAGTGGCCAACCCTTTGCAGAATGGGACTAGCTGCATGCAGGTGATTGGCAGCAGAGCCTGGCTGTAGGCCAGGCTTATCTGGCCAACCTCTGCAGTGCACGGCCCTTGGCATCGCAGGGTTATCTGCTTAGGGGGCATTTACTGCAAGGCGAAGGATTGAATTTATACATAGTACTAACATATTACTTTATGTTAAAAAACCTGGAAATTCAATGAAAAAACAAAGGTTAAAGTAATGTTATAGTTAAGTGAAATGTTCAGCAACAACATAACATTTTAAAGTCCAACAACCACACAAAACTCTAACAAGCACAGAAATTCATCAGTTATGGTTATCTCAAGTATCTATAACTTCTATCCTAGGATAGCTACATCGTGCGATCTCACCATGCACTGCTAATTATCCCACATATTACATCAATTATAAAATCTTTTATGACATCATTGATTATATCACTGCAACATTTGCAACAATATTATTGATGAGAAAACTGAGCATGGCAGGGCACAAGTTAGAGTTAAATTAGGAAACAAGTTTTAGTTACTTGCGATAATGATAAGTGGTGAATACATGTGTAAATCTCAAAAGTCCTGCAAGCACACAACTCCAAATAGAAACACAATCTAATTGGCAAAGGTGGCTTTTCTCCCTGTCTGCCATCTGGCTCCCATAGGAATGAGACGTTTCCATGAGTCCTATGGGAGACCATGTTCAGATTGTTAGGCTGCATCATGAGGAGAAATGTTGCACCTCACCGTTTCTTGGGATGGGGACTCTGTCACTGTGTCCTGAATTTCTTTTTTAAACAATTATAAGGTATAAGGTGGTAGGTAGGTGTACCCTGACCGCCTTGACACTGTGAGGAAAAAATTTTTAAAAAATTGTTTTTTTGGGGTTGCTGCAATCCCACAGGACTCTCATGCAAGCAAGATGGATTCCCCACCTCTAGCACAAGGCCAATGGTAGAACAGGGACCTCGCTGACTCCCATGAAAGTCCTGTAGGGTTAGAAAAGGATTAAAGAAAGGGGTGTGTGAGTGTCCCTGGTAGGTGGGCCATGGATGAACGGATGATCCTGCTGCTAACCCATGCTGCGCACAGCCAAATGCCATGTGCCATGGGTGATTGGGTGCCCACAGGTAGGGTTCAGTGCAGGAGATATATAACATATTAAATGTTGAGTTAATTTAATTAGCTCAACATTAGTTTTTATGTGGTGTTACTTTCATTTGCTTCTTTTCATTGTTATTTTAATTTGCTGCCTCCTTGTTTTTGTATTAGAGTGTGGTGCAGTAGCATGCAAAGTAGTTGACTTTGTGTGGTGCTTTACTTACTTCTTAGTTGGACTAAAGTACATTTGATTCTGTTTTGACACCGTTAGAGCTATAGAAAGTTTCAAAGTTTATTTTGTGAACTGCTATACTCTTACTTTTTGCTGGGTGGGTGTTGTGCCTTATAATGCACGCCAAACAAATCCTTAAATTAATCTAAACACCTCCAATTTAATAATAATTATTCCACATTTTCCCATCTCTCAATTTGTTCCCTCTAACATTTACTATTAATTCATATACTTAAGTGTGCAGAGAACACTGATGCCATGTTGGAGATATCCACACAGGACCAAATAGGAGGATCAATAGAAGAAGGGGAGGTGGAGGTCTCCTCCTGTAGACTATGAATTGGCGTATTTGAGTAGTACTATTGTAGTGCTAATTTAGGTACTTCAACATGCAGTTCGTGAATCATGCCTTCTAGTGTAGGTATAATGTCATGCATGTACACACTGGCCCAGAGAGCATGTCAGCTCCTATTTTTAAGGAATTAAGGCCCTGGTTTATACTTTTTGGAGCTAAACTGTGCAAACACAGTTTAGCTTCAAAAAGTATACCGCCGGCTAGTGCCATTCCAAGACACCAGCCGGGTGTCTTATTTATGGAGCGGCACAATCCCGCGCAAAGGGTGGGCTAACGTCATAGAGAATTACTTAAGCCAGGTGGGGGTGGCGTTATGGGAGAAGGGGGTTTTGCACCAAAAAATGACGTTAGGCTGGTTAGAGTAAAAAAAAGATTGCTCTAAACCAGCCTAGCATCATTTCTTGATGCTAAACCTACCATATCATATGACTCCTGTCTTATAAAAGACAGGAGTCATGCCCACCACCCCAATGGCCAGAACAGGGGGCAAGGGTCCCCTGGGCATGGTCATTGCACCAAATGCTATGTATGGGGCCCATTTCAGGGCCCCCCAATGGCACTTTAAAAAAAATCCCAAAATACTTACAGCTACTTACCTATACTTACCTGGGATGGGGTCCCCCATCCTCTGCTGTCCCTCTGGTGTGGGTGGGGGTATCCTTGGGGCCTGGGGAGGGCACCTGTGGACACATTCCAGGGTGTTCTACCATGGAAATAGGCCCACAGGTCCCCTAACACCTGCCCTGACCCAGGCGTTAAATAATGTCACTAAACAAGCTTAGAGCCATTATTTAGGCCCACCTCCACCCCGTGCATCATTTTTGCATGGGAGGATAACTAAGGCGCATGGGCCTTAGAGTCATATTTTACCTGGGAACGCCTACCTTGCATATCATTGACGCAAGGTAGTTTTCCGCAGGCAAAAATGACTTTAACTTCAATATTTTTATGCTAGATGGGTCTAGCGTCAAAATATAAATATGGACTTAAGTTTGCACTGAAATAGCGTAAAAAATGATGCTATTTCAATGCAAACAGAGTATAAATATGCTCCTAACTGAGAATTTTTCTGAGCTAGTGTATGAGCGGCTAACAGGATAGGCTGGAAACAGGAAGAAACAGCCACTGTAATTTATGTGTTAAGTGTGTGCTCTTTAGACAGTGCAGTGTCTTCAAAACATGGGCTAAACAATAACATGAGCCAATTGCACCTGTTGAGTGTATGAATCTCGATGGGTAAAGAAGCTATTAACTGAAATTGCCATCTGGTTCAATTGCATGTTTTCGACAAGCTAAATCCCTGAAATCTGTAAAGGGGCTACCATGGCCTCTGGTCTTGTGAAAGGACTCAATTCAAATATTAATAGCATTTGAATTCTTTGATGTGTATTTTACCAGATAAGTTGCTTGCAAGTATTCTTTTACCTGATCTGACTTCTTCCGTCAAGGAAATCATTGAAATAATGTTGTTTTCCAAAAGGGTTATTATATTTTATATCATTTGAAGAGACTGGTTAATCTCTCTACCATGACCGGAAGCCTTGTCTACCTCATAGCCAAAGAGTATTCTTATACATAGTCTGTTGTGTTGTCACGCAGTATGAGAAAATGTGGAAAAATCAACACTAGTCAGATGAGGACCAAGGTTGGTTTGTACCTCTATGGCCCTCATTATGACATTAGCAGTAAATGTCGCATACCGTTGTGGTGACAGCCGCCAACACACCGCCGCAGTGGCATATATCCGTTCGCTATATTATGACACACACACACCAAACCGACAGAATACTGCCACATACACAAATCTGCCAGCCCAAAGGTCAGTGCTAAAGTGGTGGTACGAACACACATACCGTTACGCCAACAAAACAATGCCCACCACATTATGACCCCAAATCACAATGGCGGGCATTCAATGGAGATAAACCATTTAAAACCACACAACATTGGCCAATACCAGAAACACACAACTGACACTCATACACACACCACACCACATGCCAATAGCATTATAAAACACACATCTACATTACACACCACCTTTTACTAATACCAAAAAGCACCACAAGACTAACACGAAGATCACTGAGACAACTACACACACCACAAACACCCATCCATCACGCACCCCACATTCCACACCCCACCACATCGCTGAACACCCTCTGCACAACACACACCACACAACACCCATGTCCCCATTAAGGCACCCCCGTTTCACAGTTGAGGAGTTGCGGGTCATGGTCGAGCAAGTAGTCAGGGTAGAGCCACATCTGTTTAGACCACAGGTACAGCAAATATCCATTGCCAGGAAGATGGAACTATGGCGGAGAATCGTGGACAGGGTGAATGCTGTGGGACAGCATCCACGAACAAGGGACAACATCAGGAAGAGGTGGAACGACCTAAGGGGGAAGGTAAGTTCCGTGGCAGCAAAGCACCAGCTCGCCATCCAGAGGACTGGAGGTGGACCCCAACCTCCTTCCCTGCAGCTTACAGCATGGGAGGAGCAAGTCTTGGCAATACTGCATCCTGAGGGACTCAGTGGAGTTGCCGGAGGACTGGACACTGGTGAGTCAACATTTACTACTTATCAGTCCTCATACCTGCATGCCATCACACCCCCTCACCCTCACTCCCATCACTCCACTCCATCACACACACTGCACGTACACATCTGACTAACCCCAATGCAAAGCCCTGCATGCTATAATAATGCATAAACAGCCCTCCCAGCCCTGTATGGACACCCATCACTGAAGCATGCACAGCATGGAAAACTAACAATCCCACAATACATCACCATACACAAACAAATATGACAGGGCACCAGGAACAATAGAGGGGAAGCAAGGGATGTACAATATGTCACAGACATGCAGTATAATACATCACTTACATCCCCACAGGTCCCCCAGCCAATCTAAGTGATTAGGAGGTGCCACGACTAACCAGTCCCCCAACAGAACATAACCCCAGTGATGACAGTAACTCTGGACTTCAGGATCTGGGTGAATTACCTGGCCCATCAGGGACCACTGGTCAGTCGGCCACCCCAGCCCACTCACAGTCCACCACAGAGCCTCCCCATCAGTATCCAACACCACAGCACCCACCCAATGTCCCCATGTCTCTGTCCCCAAGGACACATCAATCAGCAGTATGCCCACCTGTACAGGCACCCCAGTCCACACCTCACACCCAAGACAATCCGGGACCTGGGGTCAGTGGGCACCCCCTTCAGGGGACAAAGGCAGAGGGGAACTGGGACACTGGGAGGACCGCTGTGCACTAGGGGGAGGACAGGCCAAGGGAACTGACTCTCCAGGAGGCACTCATTAATGTCCTGGGGGCTTACCAACAATTACAGGACAAGATGGGCCAGATCCTTACCAACATGCAGGAGAACAAGAGGCTGCAGCAGGTACACCATCAGCAGATCAGGGAGCATTTGCAGGCCCTGAACACCACCATGGTCTCCATAGCATGGGTGCTGGCAGATATGGCCAACATCATGAGGGAATGGACAGCACACTAGCGGGCCCCAACTACTAGCCAGTCCACTGGCCAGCGCACCACTTCTGCTGCAGCTAGTGGGCAGGAGGCCCTGCCACAGGACCCACAGGCCGCCAGCACCCCTGCTCCTGCAGAAAGTAAACCACCCGCAAACCTCCCCTGCAATACAGACAGAAGCCAGAGACACCTGCCAAGACCAAGTCCAGCACCAGGAAATGATACCCTCCTGAATGTCCGCCTTGTGTCCCACCTTGTCACGTTGTCCACTTTGAACTGCCTTTGCTCCCCTTCCAATGGCCCCTTGGACACTATGCCTGTGCTACAAACAGACTGGAACAATACCCTGGACTTTTCTCAACCATCACCCCATTCCATTGCACTTTTCCATCAATTATTTGCACTACAATAAACACCCTTGAACACTACCTAAGTGAAAATGGCTTGTGTTATGAAAATGTGCGTATATGGAAACAGTCCGATCATGTGCAAATGATCTGAACACTGTGATAGCATACATATTATGACCTGTAACTGTCTGTAGTCATTACATCAGTACACTGTTGTCATACCACCAACATCTGCAAAAGGAGAAGCTATAGGGGACCGTAAGTAGAGATGTAAAGGAAATGAATGCCATCCTGCTACAGCCACACAGAAAACATCATTAATCAGAGGAATGGTCAGGTTCACCATCTCACCTGTGTGTCATTGGAAGTATTGACGTATAACTGTTGTTCTGTTGTCCACATCCTCATCCTCTACCTCCTCATCCTCACCGTCCTCAGGGTTCACTGCTGCCACAGGGGCATTTCCAGTCTTCTCCTCGTGCAGATGAGGCACATGTTGTCTGAGGGCCAGGTTGTGCAACATGCATCATGCCACTAGTATCTGGCAGACCTTCTCAGGTGAGTAGCACAGGGATCTGTCAGATGGAGGCATCTGAACCTGGCCCTCAGGAGTCCTAAGGTCCTTTCAGTAATTCTCCTGGTTCACCCGTGTGCATCATTTTAACAATTCTCAGCCAGTGTCGTGGCATTCCTCACAGGGGTCAGGAGCCACGATAGGTTTGAGTAGCCAGAGTCACCTGCAATTATTGAGGGACATACATTAATTAGCCTTACACAATGGTATAGGGTCTACACCAGAAGGCATACACTGACATACATTGGGAGGGGAGTCAGGCTCACCAATTAACCACACCCTGTGCCTCTGTAGTTGTGCTATCGAATTTGGGATGCTGCTATTCCTCATGATTAAAGAGTCATTCACAGACCCAGGATACCTGGCAGTGACGTGGGAGGTTGTACTGGTCAGGCAGGCACACCATTTGCACATTCAGGGGGTCATTCTGACCCCCGCCGGCGGCGGAAGCCGCCCGCCTGGCGGGAACCGCCAGTAGACCGTACCGCGGTCAAAAGACCGCGGCGGTCATTCTGACTTTCCCGTTGGGCTGGCGAGCGACCGCCAAAAGGCCGCCCGCCCGCCCAGCGGGAAAGCACCAGCAACGAGGAAGCAGTTGCACCCGTCGCGATTTTCAGTGTCTGCTAGGCAGACACTGAAAATCAATGTGGGGCCCTGTTAGGTGGCCCCTGCAGTGCCCATGCCATTGGCATGGGCACTGCAGGGGCCCCCAGGGGCCCCACGACACCCGTTCCCACCAGCCTGGTTCTGGCGGTGAAAACCGCCAGAACCAGGCTGGCGGGAAGGGGGTCGGAATCCCCATGCAGTGCCGCCGTGGAGGATTCACAGGGGCAGGGGAAAACCGGCGGGAAAACGCCGGTTTCCCTTTTCTGACCGCGGCTTTACCGCCGCTGTCAGAATTGCCCTTGATGCACCGCCAGCCTGTTGGCGGTGCATCCTCCAACCCCGGCCCTGGCGGTCCATGACCGCCAGGGTCGGAATGACCCCCTCAGTGAGTGTAAACTCTTCTGATTCCTGAACACTAGTTCATTCTGGTGGGAGGGACAAACGCAACATGTGTACCATCAATCGCCCCAATAATGTTGGGTATATGTCCCACTGCATAGAATCCAACCGTCACAGTGGTCAAATCTTCCACCTGGGAGAAAGCAATGTAGCTGCACATGTGTTTCACCAGGGCTGACAAAACCCTTGCCAACACAATTGAGAACATTGGAGGTGACATTTCTGCTGTCAAGTCTACTGTCACTTAGAAAGAGCCAGTTGCCAGGAAATGGAGCACAGATAGAACCTGCACAAGAGGGGGGATCCCAGTGGGATGACGGATATCAGATATCAGATCAGGCTCCAATTGAGCACACAGCTCTGTTTGCGGCCCTGTCCAGTATATAGGTGAGTATTATGTGCCTGTCTTACAGTGTAGCCAAGTCCACAAGGGGTCTGTACACGGGGTCTTGCTTCCTCCTCCTCCGATTTCTCTGCAGTGGTTGGTACACAAGAGTGAGTAGGCTGTCACAATTTGAACAATGGAACCACCACCTCAGTGTACATAGAGCAGTAACGTGATGGGACATAGGTAATGGCAATATATGTGCAGACTGTAGATATCAAGCAGCTCTCGATTATCTGAATATTATCCACCACCATAAAATGGTGACCGCCTGTCCTGTATGTGGGTACAGGTGGATGTGAGCGAACTCTGCCGGCGTTGCACATCAAGGCAGAAGGCGTGCTTGCACCGCCATGCTATTCCTCATTTGATAACATGGAGCTCTATGGAGTACAGTGGCCAATGGGGATCACCGGCGGCGGTGATGGTGTACACCGCCGCGTACTTGACCGCCATTTTCTGGCTAGAACCTCAC